>NC_034186.2:23258011-24480511 GCF_002021735.2 Oncorhynchus kisutch
GTGAAGATATTTATGTCTTAAAGAGATAGAGATACTATAAAGGAGTGTACAGTCGTAGATAGACAATGTTATTACTCTCTCCTCACACACACACTAGCTCAGGTACCATAAAGGGAATACCTGTTAGCCAGTTTTCTCTTTACTATTTACAGCTATTAACTCAGCAGAAATAATGCTCTTTATTCAGGAGGCACCTTTTGGGCATGCTTGTACCTGGACACTCGTTTTCAGAAGAGGCCTATGTGTGCTTTACTCAGATTTATAACGGCTTTTGCTCACTCCGCCTCCCAGTGATATGCAGCCAAATAAAAATGTACAAGTGAGAACTTTACGAGCTGGATAGCCATAATTAAGACTCGTTTTTTTTACCATTGCTTTCCCAGAACTGACTAGCGAAGTGGGATTTTTATGTTGTTTTTTTATTCAACAAGGAAAGGAAAAGTACTCTACTTCACTGAACCCACTACACACACACACACACACACACACACACACTCCGCTAATTGATTAGATACAATTCAAATCTTTAATCCCCCACACTAGGTTTGTGGCGATCACAAAATTTCGTCAACCGGTGATTGTCAAGCAAATAATTGTCTGTCTCACGGTAATTGACCGTTAATTAGCATAAACACATTTAGCATATCCTGGCTTCCACACCTACAAGCTGTTGGATTTTGGGTTAAACTTGGAACATTGCTATCCTAGAGACATGACACATCAGTAGTAACACTATAGTATCTGAGGGGTGATAGAGAATGATTTTAACATTAGAAGTTAATGGTTATATGTAGGAGCCAGATGGCTTTGGAATGTGCTGGGTGGACGGGAGGAAGTCACAGGATTGCTATAGGGGATACGGATGGACATCTGTGGATTAGGCAAATGAGGGTTTGAGGTCAGGTCAGATCAGATCCCCTTAAGTGTGAAATGATGGTTTATTACCCTATTACTTAATCTTCCTGTCTAACCATCAAATATGTAAGGCTGGGGGGGGGGGAGCAGTGCCTAAATTGGAGTATATATACTTGTGGTGGTGGAAACATGTTTTGTCTGAATGCAGCTGTATTGACCCTCTGGGAAGAATTAAACTTGGTTAAACTTTCATAATGTCTGTTGAGCTTTTTACAATGAGAATTAGAACCTAACAAGCCATTCTAAAAAGACTAATAAATCCATATAATATAGCCTACATCTTCACAATAAATCCAGTATTTATTTTAGACAGGTCTAAAGAAGCATGATATGAAGAAAATGTAGTCTATTTCAGAAGAAAAGAATAGCATACTCTGAGTTGTCTTTATGTTAGGTCCTGATGTGGTTATGCCAAATGGCTGTGGCTACACAGGTTAATTTATCGGACAAGATTTGCTTATAATTCCGTGGCATTATTTTATATTATGAAGAATTTCAATTGAACAAAGCTGAATAAAATATCAATACTTTCTCCAAACGATTTGAGGGGGTGAGCACATGCAGCTATTCTATGTTGAGCTGTTAACAAATAAATAGTTACTCCTATATGCTTAATATATAGCTATTAATGTAACTTTAATTGTTCTAAAATGTTGGCTTATATGTTTTGATTTTTAATACATTGATGATGAGACTGATGATTTTAAAAAGTTGTTTGAAAGGTATGAGCTCTGCTTTGTATTTTGCGCAGGCTGTACACACTCCAATAGTCTCTCATTCACAATTTGATAAGCACTTGATAATGCCACGAATTTTATGACGTCATACCCTTTGTGACCGTAATACACCCCAAAAAAATCCATGCCTTTTGCGGCCCGGAGTACTGCATTTTGCCCTTCTCCTAAGTGTGCTGTGCAATCCAAAGTGTCTCTCACTCACGGCTCTGCGTCACATGATCAGGTCTTTCTCACAGGCTACTTTTCGTCAGCCAACAAGATCAGTAGGCCTATCGATCAGAAAAAGCACTAGCCTATGTCAATCTACTATCCCCCGTAGTACAATAGTCGACCTATTATATTCTGTGCAAGAAATAAATATGTCAAACATAGTCTGGGACAGTTGTGGGATGCGGTAGATCCCAAGTGAATACAACCTCTAGCATCAAACATTTTTGGATGCAATGTGACTGACGAAACAGATCAGAACGTTTATCTTAAAATGTTGATAAACTATTAGGCTATTTCTTCACATTATAAGCTCATCAATGCACACATGGTAGTAGGCTATACGTGTGAATGTTCCATTAGTGGAAAACACCATTATCAAAAGTGACTGGAAATGTAATTTTGAATGTAACACTTTAATTATAAAGGTGCATTTTTATGGTGAAAATGATCTTCCCCCAACTGGAAACTCACACGCTGCTACACAGTTAGGCTCTACACCCCTTGTAAAGCGGATTCATGTGTTTAACTTTAAGAAGTTATTTGGCCCCTTTAATTGTGATACAAACCTTATTAAAACATATAGGCCTATGGGATAGGGCCTAGGCCATAGGCCTATATGTTCTAATAAAGTTTGTATGGCTACATGAGGTGTGCGACTATGATTCGAATAAGTCACAAAAAAGGCTTTGTTTCTTGTGCTGGGCATCATTCACAAGTAAGAATATATAATTCACAAGTGATAGGCTACTATTGTTACCCGTCAGACTATTCTTAATTTAATCTTGTCTTTACATATACTAAGTAATATATGTGTGACATTTGTTTGGATATAGAATGGACCATTATCATGCACCTGTATCGAAACAGGGGCAGCGTGAAAAAACAAATGTAATCTATGCACATAAATCGAGAATGGAGGACGTTTTTTCCTAGTGGTTTATTTTCATGCTAGCCAGGTATGCTATACTCCTGATGTAAATATAAGCAATGTGCTTAATATTAGGAACGTTGAGAAATAAATATAGTAGGCCAAGCCTATAGAAAGCTGATAGAGGCCATCACTCTGTTTTCTCCCGCAATTGCATAGCCTATAGAAATGTTGCGCAACATGAGCTCATGGGCTCTCATGAAGTGTTTGATTAGATTTTTGAATACATTTGCATTGATGTCAGAGTGATTAGAGGGACAATGAAGTGCAGTTGAGTCAATGCTCATTTCAAATTGATTGGGGGCTGGAAGAACAGGGAAACTGTACATTTTCACTACACTGAAATTGTTTGTTTTCCTTTTGCAGTGAACTGTTTCAAACAGAAAGATGATTCAGCCTGTGATGCGTAACACAAATTAGAGTACCGACCATCATAAAGTAGCTTCACATGTTTGTTCAGTTCATTTATTATTCCTTCCAAGTAGTCAATAACTTGCTGTAGTCCATGCTAGCTTACATAGCATCCACTAGCTAACATGCTGCTCTGATTACATACTGTATTACACCGCTGCCAGGAAGTCATCTATCATCCCCTAAAGCATCAATCTGTACTCAAACAGTCCATTACTCAAAGTGACAGCCAGATTAGAAATTATATTTAATTCTGTCTACCACCACCTGACACTGTCTGCCACTGTTTCAAACACCCAACCGAATCTCTCTACCTTCTCATATTGGTTTTGAAATGTTTTCAATGGGATATCTTCTCTATGATGCTTTCCCCACCCCCTACTAGTCATTTGCATAACATATAAGCTCTTATTTGTGTGTTTACGTGTAAGACAGTCGACTACAGGCGAGGAGCTGTGGACATGCAGACATAATATCATTTCACAAAGGCTTTGCTTTCCCCCCTGGCACCTGTATGAAAGTTATTGTTGACAGTTGTTTCGTGGGAGGGGAGATACTGTATGTGGGTTAATTAGGGCCAAAAACCTTGTTAGTCAGCACTGAGGGGAAGATGTAAAGTTTATCACTTCCTGTTTCCACACTTTGAAGATGCTTTTGGGGATGGCTCGCAGACTAGTTTCAAAGTGCACCAGTTACAAATTGGATCCTGTTGATTAACTTCTAATGAAACTCTTTTAATCAACACCTACCACCCTGATCTCCCCCTTCCTCGTCTTCACCCTCCCCCTTCCTTCCATCTCTCCTTCCCTCCCTCCCTCTGCCTTCAAATGTATTCAAGGCTGGGAGATAGCAAAAAGTGAAAGCCATTCCGCACATTAGCATAGTTGCAGTGCCAGCGAAGGGAAGGTGCATCATCTGTATGGCTCCGGTGTCCTAATGGGTATAGTGGCTGAACAGATGTTCTGAGACACACTGCTCTCTCTCTTCTCGCTCACTCACCCAACACCTACCCACCCACTCTCTCTCTCCCCCTATATCTCTCTCTTTCCCCCTATCTCTGTCTCTTTCCCCCTATCTCTCTCTCTCTCTCTCTCTCTCTCTCTCTCTCTCTCTCTCTCTCTCTCTCTCTCTCTCTCTCTCTCTCTCTCTCTCTCTCTCTCTCCCCTCTGTCCCCTCTGAATGCGGCTGGTGGAATGCTTTAGACAGATTAGGTTGGGGAGTTCCCAAATCTCATCAAGCGTACAACAGTACAGTATATCCTCTAAGCCGTGGAGGGAGAGAATATCTAACCACTGCGGTAGGGCTGACACTGTGAAGTAAACATGGCACAGTCTCTGGATGTAAGTTAAGTGTCTGTCAACAAGACAGGTACATTAGAGACAGACTTTAGACCTTTAGTAGTAATAGTAGTAATAGTAGTAGTAGTAGTAGTAGTAGTAGTTGTACACACTCTGACTGAATTGACCAGCAATCATAAACAGCAGTAAAAAACAATTTTCATTAACAAAATATACAATTATATATTTGTTTTTTGATGGTTTGAGTTTGCTCAGCATTTATTCTGACAGTTTTAGACAGAACAGGACAACAGGATTTAAAAATAATAATAATACTAGTACAATAATAGTAGAATAATAATAGTAACTACAATACCCTACTAATGTCTTCACTTTCTTCGTGCATGCAGCATAGTTTGCTAGTACATAGTGCTGTAAGCCTTGAAAAGGGGCCAGGATGGTTGATTCTATAGCTCTTTGACCAATTTAGATGTTACATTGAGATGATTGTCCTAAATCTTTGCTAAATAATCAATATTGATTATTAATAATGCCATTCATTGACATAATCTCAGAACATTTCTCAAAGAGGTCACATTTGATCTCTTTCCTTTATGTACGCTCTAGTGCCCTCAAACTCAACTCTGGACGTCGAAGCCAGTTACACTGCATTTTTTCATTGTTCCACTTTAATCAGGGTCTGATTTAGACCTAGGACACCAGGTGTGTGTAATTATCAGGTTTAACAGAAAACCAGCAGGCTCCGGACCTCATAGTGTAAGAGTTGAGCACCCCTGCTCTCGTGTCTATACAGTCACCTGTTGAGGAATGAGGCGCTGGTAATTCCAGGACTGGATTCATGTCTTTTGAGATATTGTCAGGTTTTCTGAATAGGTGACTTTAAAGGAATTCCACAATCTTCCGCAATCTGGCGGCCATAAAAACAGTACAGAGTTTAAAGCAGATGGGCTTTTATTTATCTGAATTGCCATTTGGTATAAACTACTTCTGGATCATAATAATGCCAGTTCCAAAATGATATGGTCCCTTTGTGAAATAAACAGAACCTTGTCATATAGATGCAATATAAATGACAGATTACAATCTGTGTATATTTATTCACTTATGGAAACCTTGTAGGTTGGGTTCCATCACAAATGTTGTTGAATAGAAAGTTTGAATAATGAATGGTGTGTCGGGTGACAAGGCTGAGGTGATTCTGCATCGGGTCGGTCACAGACTGTAGATTGCCATACAGATTGTGTGTATGTGGAGCACAACCTAAAGTCGGCCACATTAGGGATTTGTGTGTAAGGAAGGTTGTTTATGGTTGAAAGCTAATGCTTTCAAGGATCAAGTTGATGTTTATAACCATGGTGAAGACCTTTCCTACAGTCAATGACCAACAACTCCCTCTTTGGCCTAATTGGTAGAATGTCGTTTTTAAAAATAATTTCGTAATTAATAAAGATGATTTTTTAAAACACGACAAAAATCCAGTGTTTCTATGTCATACAGTTTTGTTATATTTCAGTCTTCTCTGATGTACAGTACCAGTCAAAAGTTTGGACATACCTATTGATTCAAGGATTTTTCTCTAGTTTTACTGTTTTCTACATTTTAGAATAATAGTGAAGACATCAAAACTATAAAATAACACATAAGGAATCATGTAGTAACCAAAAAAGTGTTAAACAAATCCAAATATATTTATTATTTGAGATTCTTTGAAGTAGCCACCCTTTCCCTTGATGACAGCTTTGTACACTCTTGGCATTCTCTGAAACCAGCTTCACCTGGAATGCTTTTCCAACAGTCTTGAAGGAGTTCCCACATATGCTGAGCACTTGTTGGCTGCTTTTCCTTCACTCTGCGGTCTAATTCATTCCAAACCATCTCAATTGGGTTGAGGTTGGGTGATTGTGGAGGCCAGGTCATCTGATGCAGCACTCCATCACTTTCCTTCTTGATCAAATAGCCCTTACACAGCCTGGAGGTGTGTTGGGTCATTGTCCTGTTGAAAAACAAATGATACACCATCCCATCTGGTTTGTGCTATCGCTGCAGAATGCTGTGGTAGCCATGGTGGTTAAATATGCCTTGAATTCTAAATAAATCACTGACAGTGTCACCAGCAAAGCACCCCCACACCATCACACCTCCTCCTCTATGCTTCATGGTGGGAATCACACATGCAGAGATCATCCGTTCACCTACTCTGCTTCTCACAAAGACACACATCTCAAATTTGGACTCATAAGACCAAAAGACAGATTTACACCAGTCTAATATCCGTTGCTCGTGTTTCTTGGCCCAAGCAAGTCTCTTCTTCTCATTGGTGTCCTTTAGTAGTGTTTTCTTTGCAGCAATTTGACTATGAAGACCAGATTCACGCAGTCTCCTCTGAACAGTTGATGAGATGTGATTGCTACTTGAACTCTGTGAAGAATTTATTTGGGATGCAATTTCTGAGGCTAGTAACTCTAATGAACTTATCCTTTACGGCGGTCCTCATGAGAGCCTGTTTCATCATGATTTGATGGTTTTTGCGACTGCACTTGAAGAAACTTTCTTGAAATCTTCCGGATTGACTGACCTTCATGTCTTCAAGTAATGATGGACTGTCATTTCTCTTTGCTTATTTGAGCTGTTCTTTCCATAATATGGTCTTGGTCTTTTACCAAATAGGGCTATGTTCTGTATACCACCCCTACCTTGTCACAACACTACTGATTGGCTCAAATGCGTTAAGAAGGAAATAAATTCCACAAATAAACTTTTAACAAGGCACACCTGTTAATTGAAATGCATTCCAGGTGACGACCTCATGAAGCTGGTTGAGAGAATGTCAAGATTGTGCAAACCTGTCATCAAGGCAAAAGGTTGCTACTTTGAAGAATTTGTTTAACACTTTTTTGGTTACTACATGATTCCATATGTATTACTTCATAGTTTTGCTGTCTTCACTATTATTCTACAATGTAGAAAATAGTACAAATAAAGAAAGACCCTGGAATGAGTAGGTTTGTCCAAACTTCTGACTGGTACCTGTATAGAAAAGTGTGACGTTGGAATGCAAACTCAAAATGTAATACATTTCAACTTTATATCTGACATGGTACAGGTGTCTTCTTTTTTAAAACCCCTAACCATGTGTGTGAGGTGTATACCTTTACTTCAAAGTATATTTGTGTAAGACTACCAAGAATCTCTCTGTGCGACCCTGATTTAGAACATTGCAGTATTCAGTATGAATAGGTAAAAGAAAATGGATGCCCAATGAAAAAACACTAATCATATGGAATTTAGTTTTGCTGTGAGTGATTGGAGAGCAGCAATTGTCTACATATATACCCTTCGTCATTTAGTAATTACAGACTAACTATAATACAGTGTAAAATTATTACTCTCATTATCTGTATGTTTTCTTTCCTGACACTTAGCAATGCCATCTACTATTGGATAGGTATTCTACATTCCTTTCTATACTCTGAAAGACCTACACGGCTCATTATGTATTTTATAGCCTTTCTTCTGTACCTTTTCTTCCATCAATTGCACTCTTTTCACCCAGAGGACCCGTCCCCCCGTCTCTTGCCTAACATACACACACCCCCATCACTGGCCTTTGTGTGGTGACTTCACACCGGCCTGGGTTAAAGATGGCCCACAATGTGTCACGGCTGTTTAAGGAGGAGGACCAAGTTGCAGCGTCGTGAGAGTACATATTCTTTATTTAAGATGACGCCGACAAAAACAATAAACACTACAAACAAACCGTGAAGCTAAAGGCAATGTGCCCTAAACAAAGTCAACTTTCCACAAAGAAAGGAGGGAAAACGGGCTACCTAAGTATGGTTCCCAATCAGAGACAACAATTGACAGCTGTCCCTGATGGAGAACCATACCCGGCCAAAACATAGAAATATAAAAATCATAGATAACAAAACATAGAATGCTCACCCCAAATCACACCCTGACCAAACCAAATAGAGACATAAAAAGGCTCTAAGGTCAGGGCGTGACACAATGTGTACAATCATATTTGAGTTCAGCCACAAGAGCCCTTGTTCTCTCTCCTACTGCTGGTAATAATGAGCGTACCTTTCACTTTAAAACCACAGCCTAGGCCACGGCAATCTATATGTTATATTCACGCACGGCTCGTATCTCAAAGAAAGGCGATTTAATAACGACTTTTGATGAAAATGTAAAGTTTGTGTTTTCACATGTGCACAAATGTGATCCAGTAATGCCCTTCTCAAGTGGGAATGGTGTGCACCTGATATAATTCAGGCAGATAATAACAACAATCTGGTTAGTCGTGTTGTGTCTGATAATGTGATTATAGAGCTGGTGATGTCTGAATCTGTAGACACATATATATTTTTATATACTGGACTTTTACATTAAGCAGGTAGAGAGAATAGAGAAAGAGAATGAGAAGGAGAAGAGGGTAAACTGAGAGAGAGGGAGAGAGAAGAAAAAGAATGAGAGAGAGGGAGAGAGTTTTCCTTCCTGCATTAGCGTTTGTTTGGCCCCATGCCTGTGGGGTGATAGGATTAAAGTTTTCTTTAAACATGACCCCTATCCTCTATTCTGATATTAACAGGATAGACAGTCCCCTCGCTGCAAGCCAAGGTCACTTTTAAACCATGTTTACAGAAACCCATGCAAACCCTAGGCCTATGTGCTGCCTAGAGGTCCAGTAGATAGTGTAGTTGTTGCCTGAAAATGGTGTTGATACAACATCACAAAATGAAAATTGCTGTAGCTGGAAAATGATCTCACTGTTTAACATTAACAACAGCAACAAAAACAAAGTTAAAATGGAATTACTGAGGATTGCCATGGTTGGATAGCTTCGTAGCCCCCCTACCTCCCTCACCATCTCTATCACACTATGTGGAACACCACTGTGCTGAAATGAACTGCGCTCCATTGTTTGCTCCCTGCTGTGTACTCAGATCCACCCCCCCCCCCCCCCGCCCCCAACACACACACACACACACACAGACTTGCATACATAGACACACATGCACGCACTCATGCACACAAGCCCACAAACACACACCTCATCAATATGCATGGCCATGCACAGATGTCTGCACTGAGGAATTAAATGTCATGCAGCAAAACCAGAGCATTTGAATCTGGTGTAATCACAGGAAAAAGCATTGTGAACCAGATAAAGCCTGTGTTTGCATCAGTGAGGGATATCCACTTATCTGTGAATTAACACCCAGTCTGCAGTTCATTATGGCCATACACACACACACACACACACACACACACACACACACACACACACACACACACACACACACACACACACACACACACACACACACACACACACACACACACACACACACACACACACAGAGGGTCAGAAAGAGCAAGGCTTTTGAGTGGCATACAGAATGAATGACAGTGACTCATCTAATAAAACCACCAGCACATTTATTCATGGTAGTCCATATTATCTCTCTGTGGGGTCAAACATCAGTCATTAACCTCTGTCTCGCTCTCTTTTCCTTTAAGTCTCAAACTACCTCACCCTTTCCCTTTCTTTATCACTGTCTCTCTCTCTATCTGCCTCTTTCCCACACTCTCTATGCATCTGTTTCTCTCTTCCTTTCTCTCTCAGACTATCTCACCCTCTCTCTCTCTCCATCTCTCTTTCTTTCTCCCACACTATCTCTCTCTCGCTCTCTCTATCTTTCTCTCTCCATCTCTCTCTTTCTCCCACTCTCTCACACATCTCCTAGCACCTGCCCCCACGTCTACCCCCCGGCGTCTTGCGGTATTGTTTTGAATAATGATTTCTGAAACCCTCCCACACACATGGTCACATGGCTGAGTTCACTTGACAGATTGTCATCAGAATAAAGTAATGGGATTTTTAAAAACCAAGCATCTGGTTTGGTCCCAGCTGCAGGGGAGAGATTGACAACCCTTAGAAGGGAGATGTTGAGTAATGGGAGGCTCGGACTAGAGGTGGAATAGAAGTGTAATGTCAAAACAGATGACTAGTGACTTACTACATAATAGCTAAAGAGATCAGAGTTCTGATTGTTTGATGTGTAAAATACAAAGGCATTTTTTACTTGTCAGTATAGGATCTCTTAAAAGATGAAGGTGCCTGATGATTATAAGAACAGTACATTCTCAAGTGGCAATTATTTACATCGTTCTCTCCCAGGTGCTCCAGTGGATGTGAGGGAATGCAGATTCCCCGGTCATCCCAGAGGAGGAGTGAGCTCGCGTGTAGGAAACCCTTCCACTACTGATCCCATTCCTCCACCACTCCCCACTCCCCCCTCCCTCCACCCACCCCTCTCTCCCTCAATCCCTCCCTCAATCCCTCCCTCCACCCACCCCTCCCTCCCTCCACTTCCCCCTCCCTCCACCCCTCCCTTCTTTCCTCCCTCCACCCCTACCTCCTTCCACCCCTCCCTACCTTCCTCCCTCCACCCCTACCTCCCTCCACCCCTCCCCCACTCCCTCCCTCCTTCCCTTGCTCCCTCAATCTCTGATGGCTCTATGGGGCTTCCTCAGTGTCAGCCTGCACTGCTGGGTCTGGCTCTGGGCCGGGGCCCCTATCTCGACCAGCTTGCCCCACGACCGCCCCGGAGGGCCCCTGGACTGGCTGCTGTCCGACAAGGGCCCCTTCCACCACTCCCAGGAGTACACAGACTTCGTTGAGAGGAACCGGCAGGGCTTCTCCACCCGCTACAAGATATACCGGTGAGTTGCATAGCAGGGCAGGTACATGGGGCAGTGTTTCCCAAACTCAGTCCTCAGGCCCTAACACTACACAGCTTGTTCAAATGATCCAAGCTTGATGATCAGTTGATTATTTGAATCAGCTGTGTAGTGCTAGGGCAAAAACCAAGGAGTCCCGAGGACTAAATTTAGGAAACCCTGACGTAGGGGCGGTTTACAGGTAAACAGGTGAGTCTCATAGCAGTGTTCTCTTCAGAGATATACAGAAGAGTCAGACCACAGGTAGTCTAGATTAGGTATAGGGAGAATCAATAGTTAGATGGACAGATTAGACTGCCTACCAATGTGTTAGTACACCAAAGCAGGCTGAATGTTATATCCACTGTCAAATTGCTAAAGCACGTTCAGTGTCATGTGGGGTTTAAAGTCGTGAAGTAAATACCACTGGAAGGAAAGCCTTGAAAAGAGATGTGAAAAGTTCTCACCTCACCCCATCTAGGATAGTCTAGTAGTGGAAACGTTATTGAATTATTGGAACTGCAAGTAAGTCAACTAAGGTTAAGTAAATAAATGGCCTTCGAGGAGAAGAGGAGGGAAAACCTTACATTTTTGTGGTTATATCTTAATCCATGCATCTACTATTGTAGCTGTTTTGTATCTACAGTATTCACCTAGGCACCTACATAATATAGCTATTGTTGGTAAATAGTGCAGTTCAATTATTTGAGTGTATCAAGGTAATTACAAGCAAATGGCCATATGCATATTCTGATATCGGTTCAGGTAAAATATGTTGATTACTGTAGTGTAGGGGGAAAAACGTATGATTTGTCATAACGTTAAACACATTTTCACATATTGGCTCGAGATATAAAATGAGTGGAAAGTGTGTCATATATCCTGTCCGTCGTGAGTTGGAAAGGTATTGAACACAGCCCGGGAAACCGCAGACGGGACTCTGACATCTATGGATTTGTGCTGGGTGTTTTATGGGCTAAGGTGATCTGCTTCCCGCGTTAAAGCGTTTTAATATTTCTCCTCCGGCTAGTGCAGGCCCATCACAGCTCTCGGGACTGAGCTTCATTGGCGGTAAGATTAATAGTCTTATCATGTGGCCAAGTGATTAGTGGGCTCTTAATAGTTATTACTCTGCATTATCACACCATCCCCTGAGAGTCTACTGTCAGCTGCAAGGTTGTGTCTGAGGCGCGCTAGATTACAACCAACCCTTGATTAACAGTAATATTATTAAAGCCCTTTCGTTGGCTGGTAGAAATGCTGAGCACTGTGTTTTATGTCGACTGTGTTTTTTCTTTCCTAATCCAGGTTTCTATCCAACCTTTTAACGCGAGTAAAGTATATGTCATGACAGGCCTGATGGAAACAGTCGGTAAACCTTCTAAATATCTACAAAACAAAATACGCTTGACAAGGTGGGATCTTTTTGTGGTTGTAAAATTAATGATTTAAAATTAAATATTTATATAATAACCATCATATCGAAGTAAACTTGGAGTCACGCAATGATATGGTGTTATGTTTTGTGGTCCTACCACTACGACTCCGGAAAGAATGCATTGTATTCGTCTGCAGTCAAAATACGTTATGATGAACTTCACAGGGTGGTGAAAGTGCACGGTGACGGGCTTGATGCAACTTTCCAATAAATATCGAGGGTCTTATTCTGTTGACTTGATGTTCGATGCTTAATAATCTTGATTTTGTCCGTAATAGGGATCTCGCAGACAGAATCTGCGCACTGTCTGCGAGCTGTTGGCAAGAGCGCACATGCAAATACCAGAGTGGGGACATTCTTTATAACGCAACATGTTTAGTGATAAGACAACCAGTCTACTTTTTTATCGGTACATAAAAACGCAAAAGTAATTGATGTCATCATGCACAACTTTTTATCGGCAACAAGTCATTTTGATGGAAACATATTATCTCTGGTGGGAAAATGTGCATATTTTTTATGCAGGTTTTAGAATATCACAAATTGGATGTAAACATAGCAAATTACTAATTGGTATTAATCGACCAGACAAAAATTTGTGCTGAGATGACAACTGCTAATTGGGACATCATAGACAGATAATCACTTGATTATATTTCTATGGGGGAATATAGGGATAATTCAAGGTAATTGTATATGTTACAGACTTTGGTCTCTTAACAGTATCTTACATAAGGACTGCATCAAGTTATACAATGTTCCCTTAAAATCAACAGCTTTAATGGTACAAGGTGACTGCCTACTGGGAACAGATGTCAACTCAATGTCTATTCCACATTGGTTCAACCTAATTCCATTGAAATGACAAGAAAACAACATTGATTCAACCAGTGTGTGCCCAGGAGGAAACTATACTGCAGGTTTTTACAGTAGGAGGAAAGGTGGTAAATGAATCCAGCGTGCCTTTTGTTGTCAAACAGATTGTTAGTGATATATGTTCTCATCCCTCAAACTTCCCCAGGTGATCTCAACACATCAACAATGGTTCCCAGTGGCAAAACTACTATCTATAAAAAGCTATCACATAGAATATAATCCTGTAGAATTGCTTTGTCAGACAACTTTGGTTTTACTGTGGCATTGTGTGGTGGCCATTTTGTATTAAAGTGCATGCAGGTGGTACTAATTGTCTCTGTCTCTGTTAATATGAGAAGTTATTGTGGCGTACTCACATGCATATATCTAATATGTCCACTCTGTTGCCAATTCCCAGTGACAGCGGCATAGCCAAACAGTCCACCACACAGTTTGTTTGTTTAAAATGACCTCTCATATCTGACAATCTATTCCCTATTCCATAACACATAATTTCACAGCAAAACAGACATGCGGAGATGGAAAGTGACATTATTTGCTCCTGCAGAGTTTGGGATTTCTGCTAAATTCTCATAATCTTCACTGACAGAGAGAAGATGAATTACCGCAAGTGGGTGCTTCTAGTTACAGTGGCTGTGTGTTACTATGCCATCATTGCAGTAATGAAATTGCACCATCTCATCCCTCTTTCAATTTTCCACCTCTCTTCTTGATTGAATTTGAAAGAATTTTAATGGGTCCTCCAACAGGAAGTGGAGGCTGTTTTCCTGTTTGTGGAATCACTCATTGTTTTGGCGAATGCAACAGCTTTTCCCTCAGTCAACATACGTAGAGACGGGGTTCCGCTGCACCACCAGTCCTAGGCAACCATTGCCAAGTGACAGTTGCCGTAGACAGCAGGATGTAGGAAATTGTAGACTACACTTGTGTAGCTCTTGTATTTTTTTGACATTTTGCATTTCAGAAACGTAAGTGAGTGTTGGCACCAAATCGCATAGAGAAGTTGACAGTATGAACACCCTATTTCTGTACGGCTGCAATGCATCAAATTTGAGAATGTCTTTTGGAAACCTTAAAAAGACCTTGATCTGTGTTACAGTGACCTTCTTATTTAATACCCAGAGAAAAGCGATGTATCCCAATTCTCTGAAATCTCTACTAGGAGAAATAGTCCAAAAGAGAGATGTGTGAAAATGAATGAATGATATCTCAAATGAAACCAAGGTAGCTACGTACAGCAGTGGAGGCTGCTGAGGGGAGGACGGCTCATAATAATTCTGTGGAGCAAATTGAATGGCATCAGACACATGGAAACCATGTGTTTGATGTATTTGATAACGTTCCACTTATTCTGCTCCAGCCATTACCACGAGCCTGCCCTCCCCAATTAAGCTGCCACCACCTCCCGTGACGTACAGTACAGTGATGAGAGACAGATTAGAAGAATAACTGCATGGTGTAGTCTAAGGAAAGACTGCAGAACCCCAAAAACTGCCCCATGGTAAAATCCATTTAATTTCATCCCACTCCTTATTGGATGTACCATTAGCCCTATGGGGGGGTTTAAGATAAGACAAGTCCAGCTTATCACAGTCAACGATAACTGGAGAAACCAATGACAGAATGATTTTGAGGCTACACTTTCCTTACCTGTTCCCTTACTCTCTCCTCTCTCCCTCCTCTCTTGCTCCTCTCTCTCCTATTTCCTCTCTCCCTCCTCTCTTGCTCCTCTCTTGCGCTTCTCTCTTTCTCACTCCTCTCACTCTCCTCTCTCGCTCTCCTCTCTCCTATTTCCTCTCTCCTATTTCCTCTCTCTCTCCTCTCTTGCTCCTTTTCTCACTTCTTACATGCAATGCCTTTGAACTGCCAAATCTCAGCTCTCACATAGCAAAGCAAGATATAACTGGCGAGGAATGCTATGGTGGCCCAGTTGAAGAGGTAATTTATATGTATGGAGTGAAAAGAGGTCAGGATTAATGGTTATGCTTGGTGTAACTGACCGACAAATTACTCAAGGGACATGTCTAAAAGTAGAAGTATGTGGGTGTGCATACATTCATTAAACTGTATGTTTCATGTATTGATTTGAGAAAGCTTTCCCATAAGTGGATTAGGCACGCTAACATCACACAAATTAAACTAATTGCTATATTTTCACTACCTGTATGAGAGTAGACATAAAAGTATTTTACAATTTTCCACATTGCCCCATATGATCCTCAAGAAGAGGCTTTTCATCATTACTCCTGCTTTAATGTGATATATCTCCTATCAAAAGGCCCCGCCCCCTCCATCCATCACCTACAGCACAGGTTGGCGAACCTATTCTGATTACAGCAGACAAGCATCCAATTCACAGCGCAGTGCATCATTTAGTGATAACTTGCACCTGTGAGGTTAGTTAGGGAGTGTGTGTGTGTGTTTGTATGTGTGTGTTGGAAAGGAGAGAAATAAATATAGTGATAGGAGACAGAAAGACAAACCGAGAGAGAGACAGACGGACATAGAGAGAGAGAGAGAGACAGGCAGACAGACAGACAGACAGACAGACAGACAGACAGACAGACAGACAGACAGACAGGCAGACAGACAGACAGACAGACAGACAGGTAGGAAGACAGACAGACAGGCAGGCAGGCAGGCAGGCAGGCAGGCAGGCAGACAGACAGACAGACAGAGGGATGGGCAGAAAGGAGAAAAAACAGGCAAGAAGAAAGGCTTTCTATATCCAGCATCAGGATGTAAAATATTGCACATAATTTCTTCTACATTACATTGCTTCTACTGTAGCCTCCAGCTAACTGACACAGACAGAGCATGTTCATTTCGGCCTCCCTCACAGAAATATTATCTGAACCTGTCAGAGCCAATTAAAATTGAACCAGTGTTTAGATACTGTAATTATTTAAACACAGGGGATTAACGCAAACAAAGTCTTTCAAGGCGTAACAATGCTCCCGTCTTTAAGGCTGCATACAGAATAACTTAGTAATGTTTGTAAATGTAAACAGAAGATGTCAAAGCTATAGACGCTGATGAGAAATCCGAACTTTACAGCTGCCTCTAGCATTTCCTTTCCTTTTGGTCGCTTTACTTTCTTTCCTCATTATGAGTTGTATGGAGTGTCAGAGATCCGCCGATGTCTATGGGTTTCTCTGTCACTGCACATTTTGATTATGATGTGTTTATTAAGGAGAGCACCTGTCAGCTGCAGGCTTTGGGAGCATTCTCCTCCCCAGCTATATTAATCTTCCAAATGGTACCTGCTTTGGATCTCTCTCTCTCTCTCTCTCTCTCTCTCTCTCTCTCTCTCTCTCTCTCTCTCTCTCTCTCTCTCTCTCTCTCTCTCTCTCTCTCTCTCTCTCTCTCTCTCTCTCTCTCTCTCTCTCTCTCTCTCTCTCTCTCTCTCTCTCTCTCTCTCTCTCTCTCTCTCTCTCTCTCTCTCTCTCTCTCTCTCTCTCTCTCTCTCTCTCTCTCTCTCTCTCTCTCTCTCTCTCTCTCTCTCTCTCTCTCTCTCTCTCTCGCTTTTGCTCTCTCACTCTCCCATCTCTCCATCAGAACTAAGCTAAGGATGCAGTGAGGCATTGCGGTTGATAGCTGCCCCCGTAGACTCACCTCTCCTCTACTCTTCTGCAGACAGACAGGACAGGCAGACAGAAAACCATTAATACCATCACATGTTTAGTGAGCCTTATTTACCAAACAGTTTCAAGGACATTTTTTAAGTCTTCTTCTTTCCAGAGAGTTTGGGAGATGGAAGGTGAACAACCTGGCTGTGGAGAGGAGAGACTTCCTGGAGTCGCCGTTGCCCCTGACACCAGAGTTCATCCGTAACATCCGTCTCCTGGGTCGGAGACCCACCACCCAACTCATCACTGACAACCTGATCAGGAAGTATGGGACACACTTCCTGCTGTCGGCCACGCTGGGAGGTAAACACACCACTATGTCTGAAATGGCACACTATTCCCTATATAGTGTTTGATCAGGGGATTCTGTGGGGATGATGAATTAGGTCAGGAGTAGGCAACCCTGGTGCTGGAGTGCCGCAGGAGGACGAGGTTTGTGGAATTTAGTCAATCACTGAACTGATCAATTAGCTAGGTTGGTCAGGTATGCTGCCTACCTGGAATAAAATCCTACAGTACCTGCAGCACTCGAGGAACAGGGTTGCTTACCCCTGGAGTAGGTAGTAGTAGTTGACCCCTATTCACCGATACAGGGTCATATTTTTGAATCCCCCTAATGGTTGGAAAAGAGGGGTACGGTATTCTAATCATCTGTCAGTTTTCTGTGTTTGTAAAGTCCCAATAACACCAAAAAGCTAATGAGGGCAGGACATGTACATGCATTCTATGCCAATATTGGCATAGCAGCCTATATGAATTCAGTGGAAGACTTTTCTTTAATAGATTTTTGTCTACATAATGAAAACCCATGTAAAAACCTCACTACACGTACATGTACAGCATAACCCTCAGCTACACAGTCATTCCCCAGTGCTTTTGATAGTCATGTGGACAACGCCGTGAGGGTGGTTGCTCTTTACAGGAGAGACGCTTATTTCAGCTACAAAGCCCTGTGCATGTCGAGGAAACCAAGGGAATGGGTTTCCTGTTGGAAAGCAACACTTGTCGATTACCTCAGCCGGGCTCCTGGAAAGGTCGTAGTTGTGAGTGGCCACACACACGAACACACACACGCACACACACACACACACACACACACACACACACACACACACACACACACACACACACACACACACACACACACACACACACACACACACACACACACACAGCTGCACTGGCTGATGCGATGCAACCTCCATGCCCTGGCACACAACCAGAGTAGTTCTGTATGAGGAGAGGAAGATGAGGAGCTGTTGCTTGGCCATGAGCCAGAGATGTGCTGCTGGCTGCTGAATGGGGTTATAAATGGATTGCCTGTCCGTGTTCTGGAACACATGGACTTCATGAAATAAATGAATAAATTACATAGGGATTTAAGGGCACCTTTCTGCAGCAGAGGAAGAAGAACACAAAACACAGACTACCATTGATAATATGATATGATGCCCTCCTTTATGGTTGAATCTGGATGTATGTTTGTTCATATTCTACCAAATAGTGAATAATACCCCATATTATTCCTATTGATTGCCATAGTACTAAAACTGGATAGCTGTTGACTATGTAGTTCAGAGACCATCTGACTAATGTCAACTGATATTTGTATAGACTGTTAAAACCATGTTAGCCAGTGAACGTTCTCCCAACAGTTGAAAAGAAAGCCTGTTTAAACAGCGTCGGCAAACATTGTCGTAACGCCATCTTGTGTTTGCAGGGGAAGAGGCCTTAACGATATTTGTGGACAAGAGAAAGCTGAGTAAGAAGGCGGATGTGAGCGAATACTCTGGCAACTCGTCCAGCGTAACTCTGGAGGCTCTGCACCAGCTGGCTGCCTCCTACTTCATAGACAGAGAGAGCACCCTGCGCAAGCTGCACCACATCCAGATAGCATCCACAGCCATTAAGGTAAACCTACAAGCTGCACCACATCCAGATAGCATCCACAGCCATCAAGGTACACACAAACACACACACACAAGCACACACCGGACACACACGCACACGCACAACCAACACCCAAACGCACACCCACACATACCCACACACATACACAAACACACACGCACACGTACACACACTGACCTTCCATCAAACTTGAAACTTCATGCAATCATACTTGTTCAAGTGGAGCAGCACAGTTGGTTAGCTGATTAGAGATCCTGGAATGCTCCTTGTAAGAAGTGTCAGCTTGTCAGGTTGTGAAGAGCCAGGAGTGTTGATCAGTAGGTGGTGTATTTCCAGGGCCAGGCGTTGACATACCTCATCTGAACTGAGTACTGTAGCTGTTGGGATGAATGTTGTGACATACAGGACATACCAGTAGGTTACTGCAATGTTGTGTGAATAAGGAAAGTGATATAAATACATCCACTCTGTTAGTGCAACATTTCAACAGGATGGATTTTGTCAGGCTGAGCTAAAGTGTGCAAATATTTATGTTTCTTTATTATGCCATTTTTTTAACCCTGCACCTGTAAAGTTGTTGGATCTGCACACACCCCTTTTGAAAATAGCAAACGTGAACCTTTCAGATCCTTCATGTTGCTATATAGTGACAGTCACATCTGTGTGTGGCATGCGGCCTCTCTGAATTTGTCGGAGCAAACTATGAATAACTGCTATCAAAGCTCTGTACTCCCTGAACCACAAGGATGTGTGGGAGGTCGGACATTTCTATCACAGCAGAGGTATCTAGCCTTGCTTTGTCTGTTCTGTTGGGAGTCACTTTTGAAGTGTGTGTGTGTGTATGTGTGTAAGTGTGGGTATGTGTGTGAGCGCCAACTTTAATGGTTCAAAGGCAGAGATGTGTTGAGAGTGACAGGTGAGAGCAGAGAAGCAGAGAGGTTGAGCAGCTCATCAGTGAAGCAGAGTGAATCACTGAGAGGGAGGAAGGCGGCGGAGGGATTCTTCAGCACACGCATCATTTCCACAGGGCGTCAAGCCCCGTGACGCCGGGACAGACACAACCAACCGCTCCACCATGTGAATGTGAATTGGACAGGGGATGGTAGGAGGATAGCAGATCAGGCTGCCGGTGCTTCCGCTGCCCCCCCCCCCCCCCCCCCCCCCCTTTGTAGCCGTATGGAGGGAAAATTTGGGAGCTCATTTCAGAGGAAAAGCCTGTTAGTGCTCTGGTGTGCTGGGGGTTTGCTGTGGAAATCTTCTCCCTCTTAAAGAGGTCACGGTGCAGCCTGCTACCTCTCTACCTCTGTTCAGAAAAGGTTGTTGCTATAATGAGTAATGACTCAAGCTGTTACCAGAGCGGCAGGGATCATTTTTGTTATGATTTGGCAATTTCCTCAACTAAATCGATGTTGATATCCCCACCTGACCGATGCGATGGTTGGCAGTGTGTCTGCAGAATGATGAACAATGAGAGAAAGTTTTTCAGCCGTGGGGCTCTCACAACACCGTGTGGATTCATATTTATTTCCACTCAGACAGTCCCAGTATTGCATTATGTTCCCATTATGGCAGCATTGCATTTTTTACATTTCCACCCCGCTACTCAATCGGTTGTTGTCTGTGTTGTCACAGGGGCACTATACAATCTTTCATTTCCAGTCTAAAGTCCTGCCCCTTCACTTGCCAGTGAGTCTTGGGCAAATGTAACTGCCACTGAGTTACCACATAATTTAAAAAACTGCCTTTATGCTAATCTCTTCCTCCTCTTTTCTTCATCTAGCTATCATAGACATATTACATATGCACAGTACTATCTTAATTTGACCAGTTTCTCAGCTGGAAATGAATCCTGCAGCAACCGGAAATGTGAATTATCATGTGCATTATAATTCATGGCCATTTTCGGAAGGGTTGATGCATTTTTAGTTAGGATAAATCATGTCTGACATTTAAAAGTGGAAATGACAATTAGCATTTCTCTGCAACAACAGTGATCAAATGAAGATAGTACACCTGTATATCAATCCTTTCACCCTAGTGGTCATGAAGAAAAGCAGAAGCAAAGAAGAAGGAAAATAAGCTTAACTGAGACTACTAGAACACAGTCTCTCTCTGTGCTTCATGTGAAATCCCTCCAGCAGCAGCAGCTGAGAGATACAGGTGGCCAATAATGTGCCATTAAGCATTTAGTAATATACCAGAATATATCTGCAATGAAAAGCAGCTGCTGTCCATAGAGGAAATTGAATGCCGTGCTCATCAGTCAACGTTGTGCCATATGGGCTATCATATGGCATATCAAATAATGCTCTGTATAGATTCAATATTCAAGTGTCTCAAAACTCTGCATTGTTCCTCATTTCCTCACAGTCTTATCAGCAGTATAATCCCATATCAAGGAAATTTGTGATTTACAATGTGCTGTTAATAATAATGGCAAAATCATTGCACACAGATGGTCTCCCCTCTCTCTGATTTACACATTCTATTCATTTTCCCAGACACACATCTTTTGCTGGTTCAGGGTTTGATTGAAAAGCTCCAGAAGTTTCACCCTACACAGCATTAGCTTCGGGTCTCTTAGTCTTTCCCTCTTTCAGCACTTTGGGACTGTGTTTGATTGTGTAACTGATGGACTGACCCTTGTTTCCGAGCCGTCTCTCCCCCACCAACTGTCCTGTGACCTGGGCACATCTCTGGGCTGACGACACGGTCCCTCTCCTACAAAGAGAGAAAAATAGCAATCAATTAGGAGCTTTCTGTCAACAGAAGAGGACTGGAAAGAGATTTCATGTTGCAAGCGAGGGAGAATGGAAAGAATGATGAGGTCTGGCAGAGACGGTTTGCCAGGGAAAAGGTCAGGAGAGATGTCTCAGTCAATACGACAGAAAAGACCTGCCATGGCTGAGTTGTTAGAAGCTCTCCTTCAACACCACTCTGATGTTTTTCTTTTTTTTTGAGTGCGAGAGAATAAGAACAACACTGCTGCCATTTTCACTGCGGGTGCATAAGAATACCTGTAACAAAGGAATGTATGTAATCAATTAAAGACCCAGTGCAGTAAAAAACATGACTTGCCTGTGTTTTATCTATATTTCCACACTATGAGGTAGGAATAATACTGTGAAATTGTGGAAAATGATGATAATGCCCTTTTAGTGTATGAGCTGTTTGAAAAGCGCTTGCAATTTCAGCCTGTTTTGGTGAGATGGAGGTTTGGCTGCCTTGTAAACATCACCAAGCGGTAAATAAGTTAATAGACCAATAAGAAAGAAAGTTACAAACCTCTGCCAATAACAGCTAGGTTTCTGTTTTTCCTTCCCCACTCAGACCACTTCCAGACAGCCCTAGCAAAATTCTTGCTTGAGAAATTGCTCTTTGCATATTTTTTACCATTTTAATTGAAAACAATCAAACTAACTTAATTATTACCCAGAAATGATTTGATATTGAGATAAAATGACTGCATTGGACCTTTAAATGTTGTATGTGGGTGGAAGGAAGGAGAGAGCAGAGGAGAGGGCGCACTGTACATATGCTCTACCACTGCAATGTTCTGCATCTCTCTGCTAGCCGTGCTTCATTATCTACTCAGAGCTGTGGGTGATGGTCATTAAAGGGCCTGTGTAATGTATATAATAGGGCTTCAGCTCTGACTCATAGAGCACAGGAAGCAGGAACCCATGGTTGAACACTCATCTCACCAGGGAACACACATGCCCACCACTTCATTGCTTTTCCCCAGCAGAGAGAGACACTCTTAGAAGTGTTTCTTTTGGCATTATGTGTCTCATACAGAAGTACTGTAGAAGTAGTAGTATTTTTTTTGGTTTAATTTGGAATAGATCATGTACGTATACTAATGTCAATCATCGTATGGCAAAGCATGCACATGAATCCAGGGCAAGAGTGGGTGTAAGATTGCCAGGATGTCAATTCAAAGGAAATGCATGATGCATAAATATATTTTTGTCATTCTTACGTTGCTCTGATGTTAAAAGGAATGTCTATTCAAAGCATTGTGTGTTTGTTGTTACCCAGGTAACAGAGACCCGGACAGGCCCTCTCGGATGCAGTAACTATGACAACCTTGATTCTGTCAGCTCTGTTCTGGTTCAGAGTCCGGAAAACAAAGTCCATTTGCAAGGTCTGTTTCTTTTTGATTCATACCACATATATTTTAATGTCAGACCTTTGATTACGTATTCCTGTTATGCAAATCCTGCACACCATTATCACATAATGTTACGAAGAAATAAGAACATGTGAAATATTTTTAAGGTTTTTAGCACACCCTATCATAAATTCCCATACAATAGCATCTTCAAAGAGATCCACACATCCCATGACAACGCTTGTAGAGAATAAAATACAGTTTGGACTATCATTGTTCTGCTCTTACATTGAGAGTCTAGTCAAGGATCATATCACCCTAGACCCACTTCAATTTGCTTACCGCCCCAATAGTTCCACAGACGATGCAATCGCCATCAGACTGCACACTTCCCTATCCATCTGGATAAGAGGAATACCTATGTAAGAATGCTGTTCATTGACTACAGATCAGCATTCAATACCATAGTACCCTCCAAACTCATCATTAAGCTTGAGACCCCGTCCTGTGCAACTGGGTCCTGGACTTCCTGGACTTCCCCAGGTGGTGAAGGTAGGAAACAACATCTCTACCCCTCAACACTTCAACACTGGGGCCCCAAAATGGTGCATTCTCAGTCCCCCCCTGTACTCCCTGTTCACCCACGACTGTGTGGCCATGCACGCCCCCAACTCAATCATCAAGTTTGCAGACGACACCACAGTGGTATGCTTGATTACCAACAACGACGAGACGGCCTACAGGGAGGAGGTGAGGGCCCTTGGAGTCTGGTGTCAGGAAAATGACCTCTCACTCAATGTCAGCAAAAGTAAAAGAGATGATCGTGGACTTCAGGAAACAGCAAAGGGAGCATCCCCCTATCCACATGAAAGGGACAGCAGTGGAGGAGGTGGAAAGTTTTAAGTTCCTCGGTGTACATATCACCAACAAACTGAAATGGTCCAAGCACACAGACAGTGTGGTGAAAAATACACAACAGCGCCTCAGGAGGCTGAAAAAAATGTGGCTTGTCACCGAAAACCCTCACTAACTTTTACAGGTGCACAATTGAGAGCGTCCAGTCGGCAACTGCACCGCCCACAACCGCAAGGCTCTCCAGAGGGTGGTGTGGTCTGCACAAAGCATCACCGGGTGCAAACTACCTGCTCTCCAGGACACCTACAACACCTGATGTCACAGGAAGGCCAAAAAGATAATCAAGGACAATAACCACCCAAGCCACTACCTGTTCACGTTGCTTCCATCCAGAAGGCGAGGTCAGTACAGGTGCATCAAAGCTGGGACAGAGAGATTGAAAAACAGCTTCTTTCTCAAGGCCATCAGATTGTTAAACAGCCACCACCAGCACAGAGAGGCCGCTGCCTACCTACAGACTTGATATCATTGGCCACTTTAATAAATGGAACACTAGTCACTTTAATAATGCCTCTTTAAGAATGTTTACATATCTCACATGACTCATCTCATGTATATATACTGTATACTGTATCCTTCACTATCTATTCTTTACTATCTATTGCATCTCAGCCACTCTGTCACTGCTCATCCATATATTTTATACTTATATATTCTTATCCCATCCCTTTACTAGATTGTGTGTATTAGGTTTTGCTGTGGAAAATGTTAGATATTAGGTTTTGTTGTGAAATTGTTAGATATTACCTGTTAGATACTGCTGCACTGTCTGATCTAGAAGCATAAGCATTTCAATACACTCACAATAACATCAACTAACCATCTGTATGTGACCAATAAAAATTGATTTGATTTGATTTGACATTGTTAGTGTACCAAGGTTAACAACTAGACTTGAACTGCCTTGTGATTCACCCACTATAAATCACTTACTACTATCCTCTCATACAGTACCATAACTGTACACTTTGATGGTGGTACTAAATTATGGTTGTGTTGTGTTGTTTTACAGGCCTGCAGGTTATCCTGCCAGACTACCTGAGGGACAGTTTTGTCCAGGCTGCTCTAAGCTACATTGCCTGTAATGGGGAGGGGGGCTTCGTCTGTAAGGACAATGACTGCTGGTGCAAGTGTGACACCAAGTTCCCAGAATGCAACTGTCCCTACATGGACATCCAAGCCATGGAGGACAGTCTACAGAGGATCACTGAGACCTGGGGGACACTCTACAAGGAGTTTGAGGATTCAGGTGAGGACAAATTGGCTCTAGAACTTTTTTCATGTATTTTTATATCTCTAGTAGACAAACAAATAGAACAAATCCTTGGTTTTGTATTGAACTTTCAGATCTCATTATAATGAGAAATCAGGCTTGGGCCAAGGCTAGAAAACAGACTTGGTAGCAGATTGGCAGTGTTTCAGGCAATTGAGAAATATATGTACTTCCTCAATAAAGAAAGCTAAATCAAGCTACTTTTTTAAGTTCTATCTCAGACTCTGCTGGTGATCCATCAAAATGTTGGAAAACAGTTCATGCACTGAAGCGTGGAAATTCCTGTCCTTCCCTGCCTAAGCAAGTTGTGTCAGACTCTGGCATCATTACTGAGAAAAAATTGATATGTGATGCTTTTAATCAGCATTTTATCTCAGCAGGCTTTTTATTTGAAATAAATTGTGATTTAATTTAGCCTGGTCAGTCATTCTACTGCTTTTCCCTCCACCAGCGTCTAGTTGGCTCAATGGAAGATCAGTGAATCTTTGTTTTCATTTCAGCAATGTTCCACTTTTTAACGCCTTACTTAAAAAAAATCAATTGGACTGGTTTGCTTTATCGTTCCCTGCTGCAGCTTTCTGCTCCCCTGATTGCAGAGTCATTGTCACATATTTTTAATCTGACGATTATCTCAGGGTTTAGAAGGCGGCCCATGTGCTCGATCTCCACAAAGGTTGTTACACCTCCAATAATTATATTCTCAGAAATATTTTCTGAAAGGTTTCCTTGATATTACGAAAGGCGTCCCACAGGGATTGATTTTAGGTCATGTACATTTTTCTGTCTATATAAAAATGTTGGTCTATCTGTAAAAAAAATGCAGATGACACGGTTTTGTATGCTATTGCCCCCACGGTTGACCGGGCTCTTTCGGAGCATCAATCTACCTTCATTGCTTTGCAGAAAGCCTTTGTTGAACTGAAATGGGTACTTAATGCAGGTCAATCCAAGTATACGTGATTCTCCAAATCACATAAAAATGTATCTGATGCTTTATGCATGGTGGTGCCCTCCTGTCCTCGTGTCCCTGCTTATAAATATCTGGGTATCAGGATTGATAAAAAGCTATCTTTCAAAAAGCTTGATAATGAATTACATTAAACAAAAAACAAACTCAACATGCAACAATTTCAAAGATTTTACTGAGTTACAGTTCATATAAAGGAATCAGTCAATTGAAATGAATAAATTAGGCCCTAATCTATCGATTTCACATGACTGTGTCACATCTCGTGACACACACAGCGTGACACATCTCGTTTGCATAGAGTTGATCGGGCTGTTGATTGTGGCCTATGGAATGTTGTCCCACTCCTCTTCAATGGCTGTGTGAAGTTGCTGGATATTGGCGGGAACTGGAACACGCTGTCGTACACGTCGATCCAGAGCATCCAAAACATGCTCAATGAGTGACATGTCTGGTCATGCAGGTCATGGAAGAACTGGGACATTTTCAGCTTCCAGGAATTGTATACAGATACTTGCAACATGGGGCCATGCATTATCATGCTGAAACATGAGGTGATGGAGGCAGATGAATGGCACGACAATGGGCCTCAGGATAACATCACAGTATCTCTGTGCATTCAAATTACCATTGATAAAATGAAATTGTGTTGGTTGTCCATAGCTTATGCCTGGCCATACTATAACCCTACCGCCACCATGGGGTTCTCTGTTGAAATCAGCAAACTGCTCACCCACAGGACACGCCATACTAGAGGTCGACCGATTAATCGGAAGGGCCGATTAATTAGGGCCGATTTCAAGTTTTCATAACAATCAGTAATCTGTATCTTTGGACACCGATTATGACCGATTACATTGCACTCCACGAGGAGACTGGGTGGCAGGCTGACTACCTGTTATGCGAGTGCAGCAAGGACCAAGGTAAGGTGCTAGCTAGCATTAAACTTATCTTAGAAAAAACCATCTTAACATAATCACTAGTTAACTACACATGGTTGATGATATTACTAGTTTATCTACCTTGTCCTGCCTTGCATATAATCAATGTGGTGCCTGTTAATTTATCATTGAATCACAGCCTACTTTGCCAGACGGGTGATTTAACAAGCGCATTCGCGAACAAAGCGCTGTCGTTGCACCAATGTGTTCCATAACCATAAACATCAATACCTTTCTTAAAATCAATACACAAGTATATATTTTTAAACCTGCATATTTACTTAATATTGCCTGCTAACATGAATTTCTTTTAACTAGGGGAATTGTGTCACTTCTCTTGCGTTCTGTGCAAGCAGAGTCAGGGTATATGCAGCAGTTTGGGCCGCCTGCCTCATTGTGAACTGTGTGAAGACCATTTCTTCCTAACAAAGACCGTAATTAATTTGCCAGAATTGTACATAGATTATGACATAACATGGATGGTTGTGCAATGTAACAGCGATATTTAGACTTAGGGATGCCACCAGTAAGATAAAATACGGAACGGTTCCGTATTTCACTGAAAGAATAAACTTTTTTTTCTCCAAAATGATAGTTTCCGGATTTGACCATATTAATGACCTAAGGCTCGTATTTCTGTGTGTTATTATATTATAATTAAGTCTATGAATTGATCGAGCAGTCTGACTGTGCGGTGGTAGGCAGCAGCAGGCTCGTAAGCATTCATTCAAACAGCACTTTCCTGCATTTTCCAGCAGCTCTTCGCTGTGCTTCAAGCATTGTGCTGTTTATGACTTCAAACCTATCAACTCCCGAGATTAGGCTGGCAATACTAAAGTACCTATTAGAACATCCAATAGTCAAAGGTATATGAAATACAAATGGTATAGACAGAAATAGTCCTATAATAACAACAACCTAAAACTTCTTACCTGGGAATATTGAAGACTCATGTTAAAAGGAACAACCAGCTTTCATATGTTCTGAGCAAGGAACTTAGCAAATTAGCTTTTTAACATGGCACATATTGCACGTTTACTTTCTTCTCCAACACTTTGTTTTTGCATTATTTAAACCAAATTGAACATGTTTCATTATTTATTTGAGACTAAATTGATTTTATTTATGTATTATATTAAGTTAAAATCAGTGTTAATTCAGTATTGTTGTAATTGTAATTATTACAAATATATATATAAAAATCTGTTGATTAATCGGTATCGGCTTTTTTGGTCCTCCAATAATTGGTATCGGTATCGGCGTCGAAAAAAATCATAATCGGTCGACCTCTACGCCATACACCAGGATTTCCCAAACTCGGTCCTCGGGACTCCAAGGGGTGCATGTTTTGGTTTTTGCCCTAGATGATTCAAATAATCAACTAATCATCAATCTTTGATAATATGAATCAGCTGTGTAGTGTTAGGGTAAAAACAAAAATGTGCACTATTTGGGGTCCCGAGGACCGAGTTTGGGAGTTCCTGCCATACACACTGTCTGTCATCTGTTCGGTACAGTTTAAACTGGGATTCATTCGTGAAGAGCACACTTATCCAGCGTGCCAGTGGCCATCATACGTGAGCATTTGCACACTGCAGTCAGGTCAAGATCCTGGTGAGGACAAAGATCACTCTGAGACGGTTTCTGACAGTTTGTGCAAAAATTCCTCATTATGCGAACCCACAGTTTCATCAGTTGTCCAGGTGGCTGGTCTCAGATGAACCCGGGCTGGCGTGGTCCTGGGCTGGCGTGGTTACATGTGGTCTGATGTTGTGAGGCCAGTTGGACATATAGCCAAATTCTCTAAAATGACATTGGAGGCAGTGTAGGTAGAGTAATGAACATTCAATTCTCTGGCAACAGTTCTGAGATATTTTATTTCAGCTCATAAAACATGGGACAAACACTATACATTTTGTGTTTATATTTCAGTATAGTTAAGAAATTAACATTTCATTTCTAGCAATGCCTTTCATTAAATAGCAGAAAATAAATAATTCAGACGCCATTCATACAAGTTATAGACTATGGCAATATTGTCCATATGAATGCAGCTGCCACTGTATTGAAGGCATTGGACACCGTTTATCAGATCGCACTCCAGTACACACTGCATTCTGTATCAGAAAGTAGGCTGGCCTTCCTTGAAGTCTCATAGATCGATGCATTGCGCTCTTGTTTATAAAGCATTCCTGCATAAACTTCTGCCATACCTTACTACATTGTTAACTTACAGACATACAAGATACCAAATCAAATCAAATCAAATTTTATTTGTCACATACACATGGTTAACAGATGTTAATGCGAGTGTAGGGAAATGCTTGTGCTTCTAGTTCCGACAATGCAGTAATAACCAACGAGTAATCTAACCTAACAATTTCACAACAGCAACCTTATACACACAAGTGTAAAGGGATGAAGAATATGTACATAAAGATATATGAATGAGTGATTGTACAGAATGGCAAAGGCAAGATGCAGTAGATGGTATCGAGTACAGTATATACATATGAGATGAGTAATGTAGGGTATGTAAACATTATATTAAGTGGCATTGTTAAAGTGGCTTGTGATACATGTATTACATAAAGATGGCAGATGCAGTAGGTGGTATAGAGTACAGCATATACATATGAGATGAGTAATGTAGGGTATGTAAACATCATATTAAGTGGCATTGTTTAAAGTGGCTAGTGATACATTTTTTACATGTATGGCAGCAGCCACTCAATGTTAATGGTGGCTGTTTAACAGTCTGATGGCCTTGAGATAGAAGCTGTTTTTCAGTCTCTCGGCCCCTGCTTTGATGCACCTGTACTGACCTCGCCTTCTGGATGATAGCGGGGTGAAAAGGCAGTGGCTCGGGAGGTTGTTGTCCTTGATCTTTATGGCCTTCCTGTGACATCGGGTGGTGTAGGTGTCCTGGAGGGCAGGTAGATTGCCCCCGGTGATGCGTTGTGCAGACCTCACTACCCTCTGGAGAGCCTTATGATTGTGGGTGGAGCAGCTGCCGTACCAGGCGGTGATACAGCTCGACAGGATGCTCTCGATTGTGCATCTGTAAAAGTTTGTGAGTGCTTTTGGTGCCAAGCCGAATTTTTAAGAGGCACTGCTGCGCCTTCTTCACCACACTACTGTCCCGTCGATGTGGATAGGGGGCTGCTCCCTCTGCTGTTTCCTAAAGTCCACGATCATCTCCTTTGTTTTGTTGATGTTGAGTGTGAGGTTATTTTCCTGACACCACACTCCAAGGGCCCTCACCTCCTCCTTGTAGGCCGTCTCGTCGTTGTTGGTAATCACGCCTACCACTGAAGTGTTGTCTGCAAACTTGATGATCGAGTTGGGGGCGTGCATGGCCACGCAGTCGCGGGTGAACTGGGAGTACAGGAGAGGGCTCAGAACGCACCCTTTTGGGGCCCCAGTGTTGAGGATCGGCGGGTTGGAGATGCTGTTACCTACCCTCACCACCTGGGGGCGGCCCGTCAGGAAGTCCAGTACCCAGTTGCACAGGGCGGGGTCGAGACCCAGGGTCTCAAGCTTGATGACGAGTTTGGAGGGTACTATGGTGCTAAATGCTGAGCTGTAGTCGATGAACAGCATTCTCACATAGGTATTCCTCTTGTCCAGATTTGTTAGGGCCATGTGCAGTGTGGTTGCGATTGCGTGGTCTGTGGACCTATTTGGGCAGTAAGCAAATTGGAGTTGGTCTAGGGTGTCAGTTAGGGTGGAGGTGATATGGTCCTTGACTAGTCTCTCAAAGCACTTCATGATGACGGATGTGAGTGCTACGGGGCGGTAGTCGTTTAGCTCAGTTATCTTAGCTTTCTTGGGAACAGGAATAATGGTTGCCCTCTTGAAGCATGTGGAAACAGCAGACTGGGATAACGATTGATTGAATATGTCCGTAAACACACCAGCCAGCTGGTCTGCGCATGCTCTGAGGACTCGGCTGGGGATGCCGTCTGGGCCTGCAGCCTTGCGAGGGTTAACACGTTTAAATGTTTTACTCACGTCGGCTGCAGTGAAGGAGAGTCCGCAGGTTTTGGTAGCGGGCCGTGTCAGTGGCACTGTATTGTCCTCAAAGCGAGCAAAGAAGTTGTTTAGTCTGTCTGGGAGCAAGACATCCTGGTCCGCGACTGGGCTGGTTTTCTTTTTGTAATCCGTGATTGACTGTAGACCCTGCCACAAAGCTCGTGTCTGAGCCATTGAATTGCAACTCTACTTTGTCTCTATAATGACGCTTAGCTTGTTTGATTGCCTTGCGGAGGGAATAGCTATACTGTTTGTATTCGGTCATGTTTCCGGTCACTTTGCCCTGGTTAAAAGCAGTGGTTCACGCTTTCAGTTTCGTGCGAATGCTGCCATCAATCCACGGTTTCTGGAAAATGTTATTTGTCACATGTGCAAAAATACAACAGGTGTAGACCTTTCCTTGAAATGCTAACTTACAAGCCCTTAACCAACAATGCAGTTTTATGAAAATAGAGTTAAGAAAATATTTACTGAATAAACTAAAGTAAAAAATAAATACAAATAAAATGCAACACTGAGTCAATGTAAGTGGTTATAGGTTAGTCGGAGTAATTTGTACATGTAGGTAGGGGTAAGTGACTATGCTGTGCGGTAGCAGAGAGAACAGTCTATGACTTCGGTCCCTGGAGTCTTCGACCATTTTTTGGACCTTCCTCTGACACCGCTTAGAAACTCTAGAGATCCCTTTGATCTGTTTTTAGTTTATTTATTTTTTTGGCACCTTACTTGTGGAATAGTCTCCAAGGGTCTCTCAAATAAGTCGTTTTGCTTTTCGTGTATTGTTGTGAAAATGTATGTGTATAGTGTATATTGATGTGTATTAATATGTACAGTACCAATCAAAAGTTTGAACACTCATTCAAGGGTTTTTCTTAATTTTTACTATTTTCTACATTGTAGAATAATCGTGAAGACACCAATAATAAGAAGAGACTTGCTTGGGCCAAGAAACATGAGCAATGGACATTAGACCAGTGGAAATCTGTCCTTTGGTCTGATGAGTACAATTTTTTTTTTTTGGTCCAACTGCCGTGACTTTGCCAGATGCTGAATAGGTGAACGGATTATCTCTGCATGTGTGGTTCCCACCATGAAGCATGGAAGAGGTGGTGTGGGTTTGCTTTGCTAGGGACACTCTCTGTGATTTATTTAGAATTCAAGGCACTCTTATCCAGTATTGCTACCACAGAATTCTGCAGCGATACGTCATCCCATCTGGTTTGCGCTTAGTGGGAATGTCATTTGTTTTTCAACAGGACAATGACCCAACACACCTCCAGGCTGTGTAAGGGCTATTTGACCAAGAATTAGAGTGATGGAGTGCTGTATCAGATGACCTGGCCTTCACAATCACCCGACCTCAACCGAATTGAGATGGTTTGGGATGAGTTGGACAGCAGAGTGGAGGAAAAGCAGCCAACAAGTGCTCAGCGTATGTGGGAATGACTTCAAAACTATTGAAAAAGCATTCCATGTGAAGCTGGTTGAGAGAATGCCAAGAGTGTGCAAAGCTCTCATCAAGGCAAAGGGTGGCTGCTTTGAGGATGGCTCAACACAGTACATGTCAGCTACTACAGTGACTAAAATGATTGCAACTAAAATGATTGTTTCAGAGTGGGTGGAAAGGAATAAGTTAGTCCTAAATATTGCTAAAACTAAAAGCACTGTATCTGTAACTGTCATGGTCAAAACACATTGATACAACAGTAGCTAAGATGGGGAGAAGTATGTCCATGATAAGGCGCTGCTCTACCTTCTTGACAGCCTTGTCAACAAGGCAGGTCCTACAGGCCCTAGTTTTGTCGCATCTTGACTACTGTTCAGTTGTGTGGTCAGGTGCCACAAAAAAGGACTTTGCAATTGGTTCAGAACAGGGCAGCACGGCTGGCCCTTGGATATACACAGAGAGATAATATTAATAATATGCATGTCAATCTTTCCTGGCTCAAAGTGGAGGAGAGATTGATTTCATCACTGCTTGTATTTATGAGAGGTTTTGACATGTTGAATGCACCGAGCTGTCTGTTTGAACCACTGGTGCACAGCTCAGACACCCATGCATTCCCCACAAGACATGCCACAAGTGGCCTCCTCACAGTCCCCAAGTCCAGAACAGACTATGGAAGGTGAACAGTACTAAACAGAGCCATGACTACATGGAACTCTATTTCACATCAAGTAACTAATGCAAGCAGTACAATTAGATTAAAACAACAGATTAAAAAAACACCTTATGGAACAGCGTGGACTGTGAAGCAACACAAACATAGGCACAGACACATGCATACACACACACACACGATAGCATATGCACTATACACACACGTACACATGGATTTTGTACTGTATATACAGTATGTGGTAGTTGGGGCCTGAGGGCACACAGTCTGTAACTGTATTGTAATGTTTTTTTAAATTGTATAAACTGCCTTAATTTTGCTGGACCCCAGAAAGAGTAGCTGCTGCCTTGGCAATGCTGATGAGGATCCATAATAAATACAAATACAAATACTTTGAAGAACCTCAAATATAAACTATATATTTTGATTTGTTTAACCCTTTTTTGGTTACTACATGATTCCATATGTGTTATTTCATAGTTGTAATATCTTTACAACTATTCTACAATGTAGAATATAGTCAAATAAACTTTTATTTAATGGAATGAGTAGGTGTGTTCCTAACTTTTGACTGGTACTGTATATAGGGCTGATCTGTGAAAGAGACTGCTCGTCACAGCCTCACTCCCTGTCAAAATAAAGTTGAAATAAAAAATGAATACAAAATTGTTTTAGATCCTATTATATATTAAGATGCTCAAACTATTACACGTTTACTTTGATATATGAAGTGTCCTGTGACATGCAATATCTACAGGTGTCTTCAGCTAGCTTAGCTGTAAACTTACTCGTTGTGCATGCAGTTGATAATTTATAAATTAATGTGTACAATCTTTGAAAAGTTTCTGTAGGGGACTATGTGAGCTGAATAAAAGTGTTTTATCATGTCACACCCTTAAAGGTGGAGGGCCTTTCCTGTGTACCCAAGACATATTTATATATACAGTTGAAACAGTGTAAACCATAATGACTCACAGTGAAACCTGGGGGACTTGGCACACGATCTGTGTACAGCAAATCACAACCTGACAGGATTGGATTACAAAATCAACATCTCCTTGCACCGGTAGTTTACAATATGTCTCGAGCAGATTAATCATACATAAAAAACATTTATTACAAGTCCAGTGTTTCACATTGGCATAGTAACATCTTATGAATGAGGGCACTTAGTATAATCTGGGGGTATTATTGCCTCTCTATGTCACTCTGCAGTGGCCATGGTTGCTGAGGTTAAATCAGAATGGATGGGCATTTTTTTATCTTCTATTTTTTGGTGTGTGAAATATCTGTGCAATTACTTTCAAAGTTTATGTTTTAATAGCAGGGAGGAGAGGAGAGTGCAGGGCAGGGCAGTGCCAGGAATAAAGAGTTTTTCAGGTGTGGTCGTAAACGTGTCCTTCGGTAAAGGATATCAAAGAGGTGTCAACGTTCTGCTCTATCAGCGGAATGGGATGCCAGCAGGAAGAAAGTAACCACGGAAACATAGAACATGGCAGTTCTGGAACCAATTACATTGTTCTCCTTTAGCCTTGAGGAATGTGGCGACATGCCTGAAGTGATCGTATGCACTTTCTTTTCCAGCATAGGACCAAACAGAATGTGCAGGGAAAATCCCAGTTATACCTTTTGTAAGCAGATTTGTTTCATTGTTTTACTTTAAATCATTGGGTCCTGTTCATTTCTTTACTTTAAATAATTTCCAGGGGTTAAGAAAGTTCTACCTCTACAGATGTCCCCTGGCCATATTCATGGCATGTTCATTTAAAAACAATCACCTTTAGAAAAAGTTGCCTCTTCTTTTCATTTTCACTCTCTTTCTGACAGATGAGTTCAAGACCTTCCTTATGAGGCTCCCGCAGAACTTCTTCCTGAACGTGTCGACTATACAGCACCTTTGGTCGTTGGATGGCGTGTTCCAGTGGCGCTATGAGCAGCTGGAGAACAGCATGAGTGTGCTCTTCAGACGAGCCCAGAGAGTGGTGTTCAAGCTCTTCAGCCTCAGCAAGAGGTGCCAGAGGCAGCCTCACATCCGCCTACCCAGAGAATGGTAAGAGTCCCGTTCTGCTCCTACAATACAGCTCTTTCCACTGAGCCCCAATTACACTTTAATCACTCATCCAGGAAGCTGATAGCGATCCTCTCTACCTCTCCCTGTGTGAGTGGGAGAAACAGGGAGCCAGCCAAGCAATGTTTATCTACTTTATTACTGCTGCTCTGAAGAAAACTGGAAGTAGTATACTTTTTTTTGTGAAGAGAAATCTCCGTAGACTGTGGAGAGATGGAGAGAGAAAGTGGAATGTTTGTCTGTTTGCCTGGGAGTGAAGCGGAACACTTGAAAGGCTAACACTTGAAAGGCTCCCCTACGTCCCGTTCGTTCGCAGCACTTCACACAGACGATGTATGATTGATTTCACTTCCTGGGGCCAGTTCCACTGCTAACAATCAAATCAAATCAAATCATTGAATTAAATATAATTTGTCAGATGATTCATAAACAACAAGTACAGACTAAGAGTGAAATGCTTACTTTTCCAGCAATGCAGAGTTAAAGATAAACAAAAAATATATAAAATTAAAATAGAAATAGCAACAAGAGGAATAAATACACAGTGAATAACAAGTAACAATGACGAGTAAAAATAGCATATAGATATATATAGGTTGTACAAAATAAAATGGCTATACACAGGGAGTACAAAAATATCATGGCTATATACATAGTTGAAACTAACATGGATATACAATGCATTCGGGAAGTATTTAGACCCCTTCACTCTTTCCACATTTTGTTATGTTACAGCCTTAATCTAAAATATATTTTTTGGTTTAAACTCATCAATCTACACGCAATACCCCATAATGAGAAAGCGAAGACAGGTTTTTAGACATTTTTGCTAATTTATTACAAATAACAAACAGAAAAACCTTATTTACATAAGTATTCAGACCCTTTGCTCTGAGACTCGAAAATGAGCACAGGTGCAACCTGTTTCATTGATCATCCTTGAGATGTTTGTACAACTTGATTGTAATCCACCTGTAGTAAATTCAATTGATCGGACATGATTTGGAAAGGCACACACCTCTCTATATAAGATTGCACAGTTGACAGTGCATGTTAGAATAAAAACCAAGCCAAGCTCCGAGATAGGATTGTGTCAAGGCAAAGATATGGCGAAGGGTACCAGTACATTTCTGCAGTATTGAAGGTCCCCAAGAACACAGTGACCTCCATCATTCTTCAATGGTGCAGAACCCCCAACACTCTTCCTAGAGCTGAAGAAGACCAAACTTAGCAATTGGAGGAGAAGAGCACCGGTCAAGGAGGTGACCAAGAACCCGATGGTCATTCTAACAGAGCTCCAGAGTTCCTCTGTGGAGATTAAATAACCTTCCAGAAGGACAACCATCTCTGTAGCACTCCAGCAATCAGGCCTTTATGGTAGAGTGGCCAGACAGAAACCACTCCTCAGTCAAAGGCACATGACAGCCCGCTTGGAGTTTGCCAGACGGCACCTAAAGGACTCTCAAACCATGAGAAACAAGATTCTCTGGTCTGAAGAAACCAAGACTGAACCTTTTGGCTTGAATGCCAAGCATGAAGTCTGGAGGAAACCCTGCCCCATCCCTACGGCAGCATCATTCTTTGGGGATGTTTTTCGACGGTAGGGACTGGGAAACTAGTCAGGATCGAGGGAAAGATGAACAAAGTACAGATGGATCCAGATGGAAAACCTGCTCCAGAGCGCTCATACTGTGGCGACGGTTCACCTTCCAACAGGACAACGACCCTAAGCCCACAGCCAAGATAATGCAGGAGTAGCTTCGGGACAAGTCTTTGAATGTCCTTGAGTGGCCCAGCCAGAGTCCGGACTTGAACCCGGTCTAACATCTCTGGAGAGTTTTGAAAATAGCCGGGCAGCGACACTCCCCATCCATCCTGACAGAGCGTGAGAGGATCTGCAGAGAAGAATGGGAGAAACGCCCCAAATACAGGTGTGCTAAGCTTGTAGTGTCTTACCCAAGAAGACTCAAGGCTGTAATTGCTGCCAAAGGTGCTTCAACAAAGTACTGAGTAAAGGCTCTGAATACTTATATAAATGTCATATTTCAGTTTCTCTTTTTATGAATTTGCAAACATTTCTAAAAACCTGCTTTTTCATTATGGGGTATTATGTGTAGATTGATGAGGAGGGAAAAATGAATCCAAAAGATCAAGGGGTCTGAGTACATTCAGAATGCACTGGATACAGGGACTATCAGTACCGAGTCAATATGCAGGGGTACGAGGTAATTGAGGTAGCTTATTGTATAGACAGTTGAAGTCGGAAGTTTACATACACCTTAGCCAAATACATTTAAACTCAGGTATTCACAATTCCTGACATTTAATCCAAGTAAAAATTCCATGTCTTAGGTCAGTTAGGATCACAACTTTATTTTTAGAATGTGAAATGTCAGAATAATAGTCGAGAGAATGATTTATTTCAGCCTTTATTTATTTCATCACATTCCCAGTGGGTCAGAAATTTACATACACTCAATTAGTATTTGGTTGCATTGCATTTAAATTGTTTAACTTGGGTCAAACTTTTCAGGTAGCCTTCCACAAGCTTCCCACAATAAGTTTGGTGAATTTTGTCCCATTCCTCCTGACAGAGCTGGTGTAACTGATTCAGGTTTGACGGCCTCCTTGCTCGCACACGCTTTTTCAGTTCTGCCCACAAATGTTCTATGGGATTGAGGTCAGAGCTTTGTGATGGCCACTCCAATACCTTAACTTTGTTGTCCTTAAGCCTTTTTGCCACAATTTTGGAAGTATGCTTGGGGTCATTGTCCATTTGGAAGACCCATTTGCGACCAAGCTTTAACTTCCTGACTGATGTCTTGAGATGTTGCTTCAATATATCCAGTTATTTTTCCTGCCTCATGATGCCATATATTTTGTGAAGTGCACCAGTCCCTCCTGTAGCAAAGCACCCCCACAACATGATGCTACCACTCCCATGCTTTGTGGTTGGGATGGTGTTCTTCGGCTTGCAAGCCTCCGCCTTTTCCCTCCAAACATAACGATGGTCATTATAGCCAAACAGTTTTATTTCTCCAACAAGTACGATCTTTGTCCCTATATATAGTTGCCAAACCGTAGTCTGGCTTTTTTATGGTGGTTTTGCAGCAGTGGCTTCTTACTTACTGAGTGGCCTTTTAGGTTGTATCGGTATAGCACTCGTTTTACTGTGGATATAGATACGTTTGTACCTGTTTCCTCCAGCATCTTCAGAAGCTTCTTTGCTGTTGTCCTGGGATTGATTTTGCATTTTTCTCACCAAAGTACATTCATCTCTAGGAGACAGAACGCGTCTCATTCCTGAGCGGCATGACGGCTGCGTGGTCCCATGGTGTTTACTCTTGCGTACTGTTGTTTGTACAGATGAGCGTTGTACCTTCACGCGTTTGGAAATTGCTCCCTAGGATGAACCAGACTTGTGAAGATCTACAATTTCTTTTCTGAGATCTTGGCTGATTTCTATTGATTTTCCCATGATGTTAAGCAAGGAGGCACTGAGTTTGAAGGCAGGCCTTGAAAATACATCCACGGGTACACCTCCAATTGACTCTAATGATGTCAATTAGCCTATCAGAAGCTTCTAAAGCCGGGACATCATTTTCTGAAATGTTTCATGCTGTTTAAAGGCACAGTCAACTTAGTGTATGTAGACTTCTGACCCACTGGAATTGTGATACAGTGAATGATCAGTGAAATAATCTGTCTGTAAACAATTGTTGGAAAAATTACTTGTGTCATGCACAAAGTAGATGTTCTAACTGACTTGCCAAAACTATAGTTTGTTAACAAGAAAGTTGTGGAGTGGTTGAAAAACAAGTTTTAATAACTCCAACCTAAGTGTATGTAAACTTCCGACTTCAGCTGTAGGTAGGGATAAAGTGACTAGGCAACAGGATAGATAACATGCTGAGCTGTAGCAGCAGGGTGAAAGTGTGTGTGTGTGTGAGTGTTTGTATTGTGTTGGGGTGTAAATGTAAGTATGTGTCAGTGTATGAGTAGAGTCCAGTGTGTGTGCAGAGAGTCAGTGCAAGATCATTTGTAAAAATTATCTGGGTAGCCATTTGATTAGCTATTTAGCAGCCTTGTTTAGCAGTCTTATGGCTTGGGGGTAGAAGCTGTTCATGGTCCTGTTGGTTCCAGACTTGATGCACTGCACTTGGTGCACTTGCCATCCAGTAGCCGAGAGTACAGTCTTTGACAATTTTTTAGGCCTTCCTCTGACACTCTCTGGATAGAGGTCCTGAATGGCAGAGATTATGACCACAGTGATGTACTGGGCTGTATCCATCACCCTCTGTTGCCTTGCTGTCGAGAGCCTTGTAGTTGTCATACCAAGCTGTAATGCAGCCGTTCAAGATGCTCTCAATGGTGCAGCTGTATAACTTTTTGAGGATCTGAGGGTCCATGCCAAATCTTTTCAGCCTCCTGAGTGGGAAGAGATGCTGTCGTTCCCTCTTCACAACTGAGTGTCTGTGTGTGGACCATGTTAATTACTTAGTGATGTGGACACAGAGGAACTTGAAACTCTTGACCCGCTTCACTGCAGCCCCCTCAATGTGTATGGGGGCATGCTCCCCCCTACGTTTTATGTAGGCCACAATTAGCTCCTTTGTTTTTCTGACGTTGAGTAAAAGGTTGTTGTCCTGACACCACACTGCCAGGTCTCTGACCTCCTCTCTATAGGCTGCCTCATCGTTGTTGTGTCAGTTCCTACCACCGTTGCGTCATCAGCAAAGTTGATGAAGGTGTTGGAGTCATGCGCGGCCTCGCAGACGTTGGTGAACTTGGAATACAGGAGAGGACTAAGCACACACCGTGTTGATGGTCAGCGTGGCGGATGTGTTGTTGCCTACCCTCACCGCCTCTGGGCGGCCTGTCAGGTAGTTCAGGATCCAGTTGCAGAGGGAAGTGTTCAGTCCCATGGTCTGCTGTTGTCAATAAACAGCATTCTTACATATTGATTCCCTTTGTCCAGGTTTGTAAGGGCAGTGTGGAGTACAATAGCGATTGCATCATCTGTGGATGTGTTGGGGTGGTATGCGAATTGGAGTGGAGCAAGAGTGTCTGGGATGATGGTGTTGATGTGAGCCATTACCAACCCTTCAAAGCATTTCATGGCTAAAGATGTGGGTGTGATAGTCATTTAGGCAGGTTACCTTGACGTTCTTGGGCATGATGACTATGGTGGTCTGCTTGAAACAGGTTGGTTTTACGGACTGGTTCAGGGATTGGTTGAACATTTCAGTAAAGAAACTTGCCAGCTGGTCAGCACATGCTCGGCGTATGCGTCTTGGTAATCCGTCTGGCCCTGTTAACCTGTTTAAAGGTCTTTCATCAGCTACGGAGAGCGTGATCACACAGTCATCTGGAACAGCTGGTGCTGTCATGCACGTTTCAATGTTGCTTGCCTCGATGCGAGCATAGAAGGCATTTATCTTGTCTGGTAGACTCGCGCAGCTGGTCAGCTCACGGCTTGGTTTCCCTTTGTTAACTGTGATAGTTTACATGTCCTGACACGCTTTTGAGTGTCAAAGCCGGCGTAGTAAGATTCGATCTTAGGAAGTGTTCGAAATGTACACAATTGTTTCCCGGAAGATAATGGGGTGCTGTCATTCAGGTGAGGGTTTAGTATTTTTTTTATTCGGTCCAGGGGATGGTCATGTAATTTGTAATCTGTTAACAAACCTAACGCAATGGTAAATCTAAGCGCTGGCGGTAGCGCTGTAGGTTCGGGGGGGTGTCAGAAATATTTGATCTGTGGCACAAACTGACTTTTGATGAATAAACCAGTTGTGGGTGTGTCAAGGCTTTGCCCCTCACTGGCCAATCAGAATGTCCTCCATGGCTAAATATGTGGTTTCTTCAAGTTGTGTATTTATGGTATTTTATGTAATAGAGTTTGTTACACAACTTATAGAAACGAAATAACAAAATGTAGACTAATCCCATCTTTGCTAAAATGTTAACTTGAACCTGTTTGCAGCCGTCATTGTTCTAAGTAATTGCATGGCTTCAATGGGTAAATATATACATAGCATGTGCTCTTATATGTGTACGCGGACAAGGCCTACTGAGGAGTACTGGAGGTAAGCCTGCTACTGATATATATATATATATATATATATATATATATATATATACATGAAGGAAATGGCTGACACAATCTATGGATAGTAGGCAATAATTGTGTCTGTCAAACAGGTAGGCCTACCTCTTATTCCTTGAATAGGAAGAAATAGGCTCCAACAGAAAGACCTCTTGTTGTTAGTAGCCTAAAGTCAAATTAAAATGAAGACCGTTTAAATGAATTAGGACTGCTCAAATTAACCATTTGAGTGTGGTCTTAGTTGTAAATAGACAGCTACGAATAATATAGATTAAAACTCTTGGTAAATAGTATAGTCTGCAGCTTATCATGAGGTATTCTAACTCAGGTGAGCAAAACCTGGAGACTTCCTTAACATTAGACATTGGGCACCAGCTGTTGACCCAAAGACACACCAACCTCCCTTCGTCTTACCTGAGTCTGTTGTCCGGTCTTGACGATGCATAGAAAAATCAGCACGATGTATATCCATGTCCACGTTCAGCCTCGACTCTGAGAAACATAGGATATTACAGTTTTTCAGGTCCCGTTGATGGGATAGTCTCAAATGTAGCTCATCCTGTTTGTTCTCCAGTGATTGCACATTCGCCAATAGAACAGAGGGTAATGGCAGTCTATTTTGCCACTGCTTCCTCTTTCGAGTCCCGGGGAGTAGGGCCTGGTCCGGAGTGAGCAGGATGTCCAGAGCTGCCAACTCCTTGAAGTAGAAATGTTTGTACAATTCGAGGTTGGTGATCTCTGGTCATAGGAAATATGGTGGAGACATTATGCACAAATACAGTTGAGATCAGTGTAAAAACAAAACACAAAAAAGAGCAGAATTGCTCAGGTAAGACTGCTGCTATCCAGGCTATATCACATCCGGCCTTGATTGGGAGTCCCATAGGGCGGCGCACAATTGGCTCAGCGTCGTCCGGGTTTGGCCGGAGTAGGCCGTCATTGTAAATAAGAATGTGTTCTTAATAACTGACTTGCCTAGTTAAATAAAGGTTCAATAAAAATTCATTAATAAAAAATAATAATCCACTGCAGTGCCATCTTCTTACACATTATGAAGGAATCATTTGGAGAGAGAAGTTGATTAATAGAGCAAATAATAATTTGACTTCTGAGTCGGTTAAAACTACACTTTGTGTTCTAACTTTCACCATTAGTCCTATTAATTTGGCTCTCTAAATGCCTCTTTCACAATATTGTTCTCTTTTTTTCAAAGATGTGTATTTTCGCAGAGTGCATTAATAATGGTATATGTTTTATTTCGTTTTTTACTCACAGAAGCATATTTTCCCATTAAAATAATACCTGTTTTGATTAGATTTTTTTACGAAGTACACTAGAAAAGTATGTGGACACCCCTTCAAATGAGTGGATTTGGCTATTTCAGCCACACCTGTCGCTGACAGGTGTATAAAATCGAACACACAGCCATGCAATCTACAAAGACAAATATTGGCAGTAGAATGGCCTTACTGTAGAGCTCAGTTACATTCAACGTGGCACCTTCATAGGATGCCACCTTTCCGACAAGTCAGTTTGTCAAACTTCTGCCCTGCTAGAGCTGCCCCGGTCAACTGTATTGTGGTGTTATTGTGAAGTGGAAAAGTTTAGGAGCAACAGTGGCTGTGGCGCGAAGTGGTAGGCTGCAAAAGCTCACAGAACGGGACCTCTGAGTGCTGAAGCGCGTGGGGAGTAAAAATCATCTGTCCTCGGTTGCAACACTCAGTCCAAAACTGCCTCTGGAAGCAACGTCAGCACAAGAACTGTTTGTCCGGAGCTTCATGAAATGGGTTTCCATGGACGAGCAGCCACACACAAGCCTATCACCATGCGCAATGCAAAGCGTGGGCTGGTGTGGTGTAAAGCTCGTCACCATTGGACTCTAGAGCAGTGGAAATGCGAGTGATGAATCACGCTTCACCATGTGGCATTCAGATGGACAAATCTGTTGTTGGCGGAAGCCAGTAGAACGCTCCCTACCCCAATGCATAGTGCCAATTGTAAAGTTGGTTGGAGGAGGAATAATGGTCTGAGGCTGTTTTTCCATGGTTTGGGCTAGGCCCCTTAGTTCCAGTGAATGGAAATCGTAACTCTACAGCACACAATGACATTCTAGATTCTGCGATTCTGCGCTTTCAACTTTGTGGCAATTTGGGGAAGGCCCTTTCCTGTTTCAACATGACAATGCACAAAGCGAGGTCCATGCAGAAATGGTTTGTCGAGACCGGTGTGGAAGAACTTGACTGGCCTGCACAGAGCCCTGACTTCAACTCCATTGAACACCTTTGGGATGAATTGGAAAGCCCGCTGCGAGCCAGGCATAATCACCCAACATCAGTGCCCGACATCACTAATGCTCTTGTGGCTGAACGGAAGCAAGTCCCCACAGCTGTGTTCCAACATCTAGTAGAAACTGTTCCCAGAAGAGTGGAGGCTGTTATAGCAGCAAATGGGGGACCAACTTCATATTAATACCCATGATTTTGGAATGAGATGTTTGACGAACAGATGTTCACATACTTTTGGTCATGTAGTGTATAATTGTGCAAAAAAGTTTCTAAATAAACCAATTAAATTCACATCCATTTTAATTCCCAAATGTTTTGTTTTATGTTGTCTGTCTCTCTATCTACGTCCCAGGCCCCAATCCTACTGGCTGATACACTTCCAGTCTCTCCTCTACTGTTCTGAGAACAACCAGCTGGGTTCCTTCTCTGAGGAGCTCCACAGCTGTACCTGCAGCTACGAGCACAGCCCTTGCCAGCTGCCCCCACCATGTGCCATCGGAGAGGGTCCCGCCTGCGCAGCGTGTGCCCCAGACAACCACACACGATGTGGGAGCTGCAACCCTGGCTACGCGCTAACCCAGGGGGCCTGCAGACCCATGGTGGCTGACTCAACAGAGAACTACCTGGGCTTTGAGACAGACCTACAGGACCTGGAGCTGAGATACCTCCTGCAGAGGGCCGACCGTAGGCTGGAGGTAAATACATGGCTATTTGATTTTGTGAACGATTTTGTGGATAAGTTGTAGAGATATTTTAAATGTAATAAAGTCGAGTAGGATCTTGAAAAAGTAGATGGACTATTGTCTTAACAACTTAAACAACTGTATCTGTCCTTCCAGGTCCACGCCATCTTCATCAGCAATGACATGCGTCTGAACAGCTGGTTTGACCCATCCTGGAGGAAGAGGATGCTGCTGACGCTGAAAAGCAACAAGTACAAGTCCAACCTGGTCCACATGCTGCTGGGCGTGTCTCTCCAGATCTGCCTGACCAAGAACAGCACACTGGAGCCCGTCCTCACCCTCTACATCAACCCCTTCGGAGGCAGCCACTCTGAGAGCTGGTACATTCCAGTCAGTGAGAACAGCTTCCCAGACTGGACGGCCACCAAACTGGATCTACCCCTGGAGTGCTTCAACTGGACCCTGACATTGGGCAACAAGTGGAAGACCTTCTTTGAGACCATCCACATCTACCTGCGGAGCCGGATAAAGATGCAGGGCGCTGGAGGTCCGGCGGGGGCTGTGAACGACAGCCTCTACTATGAGCCATTAGAAATGGTCGACCCTTCACGGAACCTGGGCTACATGAAGATCAACAGCATCCAAGTATTTGGCTACAGCATGCACTTTGACCCGGAAGCAATCCATGACCTGATCCTGCAGCTGGACTACCCATACACGCAGGGGTCCCAGGACACGGCTCTGCTGCAGCTGCTGGAGATCAGGGACCGGGTCAACAGACTGTCCCCCCCAGGTCAGCAGAGACTAGACCTGTTCGCATGTCTGCTCAGACACCGGCTCAAACTGACAGCCAGTGAGGTGGTCCGCATACACGCCTCCTTGCAGGCCTTTAGCAACCGCCTGCCAAACTCTCTGGATTACGAGACCACCAAGCTGTGTAGTTAACAGCTACTATGGAATGACTGGGAGACGTTAAAGCTCAACGGCTACAAGGGGAACTATTGGACGGCTAAATGGTATACTGCTACAGTAGTTTGACTTTCAATGGTTTGTTGATTCTCTGGATTACAAGACCTTAAATGTATGTACTTAACCGTTACAGAGACACAATAAGGACATGTGAATTGTGTCTTTTGGCTTTCAGTTGGGTTGTGACTCAATGACTTGTAAATGGTTGAGAGATGCTGGAAGCTGGTGCTTTTTTGTCCACAGAAGACATACAAAAACTCTGACACCATAAACAAAAACAGATCTAGAAAATCAGATATGTAACTCTCTCCACATCCACTTCACCATCTTGTTTAAATACAACCCTGCTCATTTATACAGTGTATACTGAAGCCAACTGGAGGGACCTTTTAAGATACATGGTACAGTCTGTTTGTTTGTAACTCTTTTCTATGTTATTTTGCTTCAGTGACAGTGCACTTCCCATAACGACCAGAATACAGTGGTATCAGTCAGATTGTAGATAACTTGTTATTAAAACATGGATTAACAACTGTGGAGAATATTTGTCAAACTTACTTATAGCCGAGTAACAGCTGTTGTTACATCTCATTGTCAGACACATTTATCGCAGCAATTAAAACCACTTAGGATCTGAGTGAATGAAATTAAACATGATAGCAGAGTTTGATCAAATAATCATGAACCTCTATTTCATTAATTTATGCGGTTAGCTTATGGATGGTGACCAAGCTTCTCCAACCTAATTAAGTAGACTTTGTAACAGGAACAATTGAATCAATATATTGTTGTACAGTGAATGTGCACACACACGGACACATACACCAAAAATGCAGATATCAGTGAACAAAGCTGAGATTATTGTAAAACTGGTTCCTTTAGGGTTGTGGCTTAAAAACCCACACAGTACTTTTTTTCTCCATTATCTGCAACAGGTTGAATTGGAGCAGACCAGTAGACACCCTTAGCTGCCCTCTAAGACCAGGAGTGATGGCCATACAGTGCACTGGGTCACAGATCCATAACTGCAGTATTCATGTCAGGTCTATAAGGTGCCAGATCTCATTTACTAACATGGCCCGTATCTCATGGTATGGCTGTCCAGCGGAGCAGATGAAGGAGAGGTCACACACCTATGAAGGTCAACGGCTGTCACCTCCATTTGTCCGCGCTCCTCTTATCAAATCCTGCTCATATTAGAAGCTAAACTCGAAAGAGAGTAACGTGGATGAAACAGGCTTGATGCTGAGGTGTTTGTATAATGCATAACTAAATGTTAGTGTCCTTTGGATGCAGGGGTGTCAGATATTGGAGAATAATTGTTTTCAAAACAGCTAGAAAATGGCTGCCGTCAAGAGATGAAAGATTAAGGTTCTGGTTGTCTCTTTGGTCATTTGACTCCATCCAGAATGATATAATTATTTCTCCAAAAATCATCAGTCCACCCTGCCCACCTACTCCTGGTGAGCTCGCCCCATTAGAGAGGTGAGACAGAGAACAGACAATATCTTTACATCCTCTCACCTCAAATCAACCCTGCAATCAATTAAACATTTCCCCTTACTAAGTAATTGAGCTAAAAACATGTGGAATTTTCTGAGTAAAAGGAAATATATGGAAAATAAATTCTGTCTGCCCATTTATTCTTCATGAGGTAAAAATGAAAAGATCCCCAGGTATGTGCCTATAATTATGTTTAATAGCCCTCTGCTCGTTCTGCAATTACCGGGCTCAGTTCTAAAGCTCGTTCTGGTGCTGCAGAGGCGGCTGGCTGGCTATAATACATTATTGTGAGTTTGTAAATAGTTGTTATTCATTCTGCAGAGACCTGGCATCCCTCTTATGAGACACTGAGTGGGCAGAGGAGAGGCCAGACTTTGATGAAGGAAGGTCTGACCTTTACTGAGCTGTCAATCAAAAGTGTTAGATATATAAATTTGTCTTTTGTACATTTATGGCTGTCTTATTGCAACTCGGTTGCATATTATGCTTTCACTGTTCATAATGCAGTTACTGAACATGACAATAAGACATGCCTGCCCGTAGGAGAGGCATACAGTATAGGGTGTGTTGGTAAATTCAATCTTGAGTGCCAGAGTGCGCTCATATTGCAATCTGAGCATTCTGACCTCACAATGTCAGTCAAGCACCCAAGCTAACTGGCTAACGTTGCTAGCTTGCTAGCTACTTCCAGACACAAATGAGAGAACACCTCACTCTGACCAATTTACTTGCCCTAGCAGAGCTGGTTAGGCTGTTTTCATGTTATCCAGATTGTTGGCGACTGTAACTGTGCTGCTAGCATCAATTTAATTACACTTTTTTGCAGGTGTTCACTGACAACGGCCATATTCAATGGGTGTTGAGGGTTCGTAAATTCATCCGTTATTACACGTTCTGGCACACTCAGACAAGAGTGCTCTGAGATCGGAGTAGATTGACAGAGTGAATTTATGAACATACCCTTAATTATTCTCAAACAGATCATTCTGATATTATTATAAATGTAAAAGAAAGACATGTTACAATGTCACAGACACAATCATATCAAATCAAAGTGTATTGGTCACGTACACAGTTTAGCAGATGTTATAGTGAGTGCAGCAAAATGCGTATATTACTAGCTCCTAACGATGCAGTAAAATGTCAAACAAGTACACAAATAAAATGTTTTAAACACAACAAGAAATCAACAAATGTCGTAACTAATCTAATGTCGTAACGAATCAATGCAAATTGCACTGTGACAGTAATCCAAATGCAATGTACACTACCGTTCAAAAGTTTGGGTCACTTAGAAACGTTCGTGTTTTTGAAAGAAAAGCAACTTTTTTTGTACATTTAAAATGACATCAAATTAATCAGAAATACAGTGTAGACATTGTTAATGTTGTAAATGACTGTCGTTGCTGGAAACGGCAGATTTTTGATGGAATATCTTTATGGAGGTCCAATATCGACAACCATCACTCCTGTGTTCCAATGGTACGTTGTGTTAGAGAATGATAAGTTTATCATTTTAAAAACCCTTTTACAATTATGTTAGCCTAGCTGAAAACTGTTGTCCTCATTAAAGAAGCAATAAAACTGACCTTCTTTAGACAAGTTGAGTGTCTGGAGCATCAGCATTTGTGGGTTCGATTACAGGCTGAAAATGGCCAGAAACAAAGATCTTTCTTCTGAAACTCGTTAGTCTGTTCTTGATCTGAGAAATAAGGGCTATTCCATGCAAAAAATTTACAAGAAATTTAAGATCTTGTATAATGCTGAGTAGTACTCCCTTCACAGAACAGTGCACACTGTCTCTAGACAGAATAGAAAGAGGAGTAGGAGGCCCCGGTGCACAATTGAGCAAGAGGACAAGTACATTAGAGTGTCTAGTTTGAGAAACAGATGCCTCACAAGTCCTCAACCGGCAGCTTCATTAAATAGTAGAAGGCTATTTAAGAAGGCCAGTTTTATTGCTTCTTTAATCAGAAAAACAGTTTAATGAAGGCCAGTTTTATTGTTCCTTTAATCAGAACAACAGTTTTTAGCTGTACTAACAAAATTGCACAAGGGTTTTCTAATGATCAATTAGCCTTTTAAAATTATAAACATGTGCCAATGGAACACAGGAGTGATGGTTGCTGATAATGGATCTCTGTCCACCTACGGGATGTAGATATTACATAAAGAAATCTGCAGTTTCCAGCTACAATAGTAATTTACAACATTAACAATGTCTACACTGTGTTTCTGATCAATTTGATGTTATTTTGATGTACAAGACATGTGCTTTTCTTTCAAAAACAAGGACATTTCTAAGTGACCCCAAACTTTTGAAAGGTAGTGTATGTGTATATACCGTGCATTCGTAAAGTTTTCAGACCACTTAACTTTTTCCACATTTTGTTATGTTACTCATTCTAAAATGGATAAATAATACATAATCCTCATCAATCTACACACAATACCCCATAATGACAAAGCAAAAAACAGTTTTTGTTGAACTTTTTGCAAATATATTGAAAATAAATAACTGAATAATCATATTTACATAATTATTCAGACCCTTTACTCAGTACTTTGTTTAAGCACCTTTGGTAGGGATTAGAGTCTTGAGTCTTCTTGGGGATGATGCTGCAAGCTTTGGCACACCTGAATTTGGGGAGTATCTCCAATTCTTCTCTGCAGATCCTCTCAAGCTCTGTCAGGTTGGATGGGGAGCATCGCTGCACAGCTATTTTCAGGTCTCTCAAGAGATGTTCGATTGGGTTCAAGTCTCTAGCCTCTAGCTGGGCCACTCAAGGACATTCAGAGACTTATACATAAGCCACTCCTGCATTGTCTTGGCTGTGTGCTTAGGGTTGTCGTCCTGTTGGAAAGTGAACCTTCACCCCCAATCTGAGGTCCTTAGCGCTCTGGAGCAGTTTTTCAACAAGCATCTCTCTGTACTTTGCTAAGTTCATCTTTCCCTCGACCCTGACTAGTCTCCTGAAAAATATCCCCACAGCGTGATGCTGCCACAACCATACTTCACCGTAGGGATGGAGCCAAGTTTCCTCAAGATGTGACACTTGGCATTCAGGCCAAAGAGTTCAATCTTGGTTTCATCAGACCAGAGAATCAAATTTCTCATGCTCTGAGGCGCCTTTTGGCAAACTCCAAGCGGGATGTAATGGGCCCTACCATAATCACCTGATTGGTGGAGTGCTGCAAAGATGGTTGTCCTTCTGGAAGGTTCTCCCAACTCTGGAGCTCTGTCAGAGTGACCATCGGGTTCTTGGTCACCTCCTTCTCCTCCGATTGCTAGGTTTGGCCGGGCAGGCCAGAATTGCAGAAAACCAGAGTACGGAATATACAGTGCCTTGCGAAAGTATTCGGCCCCCTTGAACTTTGCGACCTTTTGCCACATTTCAGGCTTCAAACATAAAGATATAAAACTGTATTTTTAGCCCCTTTACTTTCAGTGCAGCAAACTCTCTCCAGAAGTCCAGTGAGGATCTCTGAATGATCCAATGTTGACCTAAATGACTAATGATGATAAATACAATCCACCTGTGTGTAATCAAGTCTCCGTATAAATGCACCTGCACTGTGATAGTCTCAGAGGTCCGTTAAAAGCGCAGAGAGCATCCTGAAGAACAAGGAACACACCAGGCAGGTCCGAGATACTGTTGTGAAGAAGTTTAAAGCCGGATTTGGATACAAAAAGATTTCCCAAGCTTTAAACATCCCAAGGAGCACTGTGCAAGCGATAATATTGAAATGGAAGGAGTATCAGACCACTGCAAATCTACCAAGACCTGGCCGTCCCTCTAAACTTTCTGCTCATACAAGGAGAAGACTGATCAGAGATGCAGCCAAGAGGCCCATGATCACTCTGGATGAACTGCAGAGATCTACAGCTGAGGTGGGAGACTCTGTCCATAGGACAACAATCAGTCGTATATTGCACAAATCTGGCCTTTATGGAAGAGTGGCAAGAAGAAAGATATCCATAAAAAGTGTCATTTAAGGTTTGCCACAAGCCACCTGGGAGACACACCAAACAAGTGGAAGAAGGTGCAGATGAAACCAAAATGGAACTTTTTGGCAACAATGCAAAACGTTATGTTTGGCGTAAAAGCAACACAGCTCATCACCCTGAACACACCATCCCCACTGTCAAACATGGTGGTGGCAGCATCATGGTTTGGGCCTGCTTTTCTTCAGCAGGGACAGGGAAGATGGTTAAAATTGATGGGAAGATGGATGGAGCCAAATACCGGACCATTCTGGAAGAGAACCTGATGGAGTCTGCAAAAGACCTGAGACTGGGACGGAGATTTGTCTTCCAACAAAACAATGATCCAAAACATAAAGCAAAATCTACAATGGAATGGTTCAAAAATAAACATATCCAGGTGTTAGAATGGCCAAGTCAAAGTCCAGACCTGAATCCAATCGAGAATCTGTGGAAAGAACTGAAAACTGCTGTTCACAAATGCTCTCCATCCAACCTCACTGAGCTCGAGCTGTTTTGCAAGGAGGAATGGGAAAAAATTTCAGTCTCTCGATGTGCAAAACTGATAGAGACATACCCCAAGCGACTTACAGCTGTAATCGCAGAAAAAGGTGGCGCTACAAAGTATTAACTTAAGGGGGCTGAATAATTTTGCACGCCCAATTTTTCAGTTTTTGATTTGTTAAAAAAGTTTGAAATATCCAATAAATGTCATTCCACTTCGTGATTGTGTCCCACTTGTTGTTGATTCTTCACAAAAAAATACAGTTTTATATCTTTATGTTTGAAGCCTGAAATGTGGCAAAAGGTCGCAAAGTTCAAAGGGGCCGAATACTTTCGCAAGGCACTGTAAATAAACACTGAGTATATAAACATTAGGAACATCTTCCTAATATTGAGTTTCACTGCCCCCTTATGCCCTCAACACAGCCTCAATTCGTCGAGGCATGGACTCTACAAGATGTCGAAAGTGTTCAACAAGGATGCTGGCCCATGTTGACTCCAATGCTCTCTACAGTTGTGTCAAGTTGGCTGGATATCCTTTGGGTGGTGGACTATTATTGATACAAACAGGAAAATGTTTAGTGTGAAAAACCCAGCAGCATTGCAGTTCTTCACACAAACTGGTGCGCCTAGCCTGGCACCTATAACGATAAACTTCCAAAGGCACTGAAATATGTTGTCCATTCACCCTCTGAATGGCACACAAACCATGTCTCAATTTTCTCAAGGCTTAGATGTTTTTTTATTTAAGCTGTCTCTTCCCCATCCTCTACACTGCTTAATGTAGATTTAACAAGTATCAATAAGGGATCATAGCTTTCCTCTGGATTCACCTGGTCAGTCTATGTCATGGAAGGAACAGGTGTTTGTAATATTTTGGATACTCAGTGGATATGTAGAGTTGGTGAATAGAAAAGTGTGTATAGCAGTAGGAATATAGGAAGAACCATGACTAGAAAACACTACCAGTCAAAAGATTGTAAACCCTTGAATGAGTAGGTGTGACCATTGTAGAATAATAGTGAAGACATCAAAACGATGAAATAACACATATGGAATCATGTAGTAACCAGAAAAGTATTAAACAAATCAAATATATTCTAGATTTTAGATCATTCAAGTAGCCAACCTTTGCCTTGATGACAGCCTTGCACAATCTTGGCATTCTCTCAACCAGCTTCACCTGGAATGTTTTTCCAACAGTTTTCCAACATATGCTGAGCACTTGTTGGCTGAGTTTCATTCACTCTGCTATCCAGCTCATCCCAAACTATATCATTTCAATTGAGGTCAGGTAATTGTGGAGGCCAGGTCATCTGATGCAGCACTCCATCACTGTCCTTCTTGGTCAAATAGTCCTTACACAGTCTGGAGGTGTGTTGGGTCATTGTCCTGTTGAAAAATAAAAAATTGTCCCTGTAAGCACAATCCAGATGGGATGGCGAATCGCTGCAAAATGCTGTGGTAGCCATGCTAAATAAGTGTGCCTTGAATTCACTGTCATCAGCAAAGCACCTCCACACCAACACCTCCTCCTCCATGCTTCACGGTGGGAACCACACATACGGCGATCATCTGTTCACCTACTCTGCATCTCGGAAAAACAGGACAGTTGGAACCAAAAATCTAAAATTTGGACGCATCAGACCAGAAGACAGATTTCCACTGGTCTAATGTCCATTTCTCATGTTTCTTGGCCCAAGCAAGTCTCTTATTCGTAGTGGTTTCTTTGTAGCAATTTGACCATGAAGGCCTGATTCACGCAGTCTCCACTGAACAATTGATGTTGAGATGTGTCTGTTACTCTGTGAATCATTTATTTATTTGGGCTGCAATCTGAGGTCCAGTTAACTCTAATAAACTTATCCGCTGCAGCAGACTTAACTCTGGGTTTTCCTTTCCAATAGTGGTCCTCATGAGAGCCAGTTTCATCATAGCGCTTGATGGTTTTCGCGACTGCACTTGAAGAAACTTTCAAAGTTCTTGACATTTTCCGGATTGACTGACGTTCATGTCAAGTAATGATGGACAATAATTTCTCTTTGCTTATTTGAGCTGTTCTTTCCATAATATGGACTTGGTCTTTTACCAAACATGGCTATCTTCTGTATACCACCCCTACCTTGTCACAACACAACTGATTGGCTCAAACACATTAAGAAAGAAAGAAATTCCCCAAAATGTACTTTTAACAAGGCACATTTGTTATTTGAAATGCAGTCCAGGTGACTACCACATGAAGCTGATTGAGAGAATGCCAAGAGTGTGCACAGCTGTCATCAAGGCAAAGGGTGGCTACTTTGAAGAATCTCAAAATAAAATATATTTTGATTTGTTTAACACTTTTATGGCTACTACATGATTCCATATGTGTTATTTCAGAATTGTAATGTCTTCACTATTATTCTACAATGTTGAAAATAGTTTTTTTTTTAAATCCCTTGAATGAGTAGGTGTGTCCAAACATTTGACTGGTACCGTACATGTAAAGTGGGTAAAACAGTAGGTAAACATTATTAAAGTGACTGGTGTTCAATGGACATAGGGCAGCCGTCTCTATGGTGCAGAGTAGAGTACCTGGTGGTAGCCAGCTAGTGACTGTGTTTAAGGTTTCGCGCATGGTAATGGGCGGAGGCCGGCCAGTGGTGACTGTTTAACAGTCTGATGGCATAGAGATAAGTCAATCCCGGTCAATGGCTTACAATTGCTAGCAATTGCTACACTGACCAACCTTGTTGCATTCCTCATTACAGCATGTTGGATACATATTCATTAGATGTCAAGACTGTTATATATATCAAATCAATTATCTTTGTGTAATTATTCTGTAATTAAATGAATCACAGAATAGTAATTAACTAGGAAGATGTGGCACCAAGTTTATAGAGTTTAAATTTCCCGAATTTAACTCTTCAGGCATTTTATCATCTTATTGATTACAATCTTCTAGTAATGTATTGTTACCTCATCAGTCTCATTTTTGAACGTCGCAAACTCTTGGATATCTGCACGAACCCGAGCATCAAATCATGAATCAGCAATATACAAATTGGCTTAATTATTTACTTACTAACTAATCAATCACAGAATTACATAAACACACACACAATAGGTCATATTGGTTACTAACATGATACAAATAAAAAGCCCATAGTGGACGAAACTAATATGACGGCTTGGTAGACAAAGGAAAGGGATGGGGACAGTTCAAGAGCGGGAAACTCAGAGCGGACCCACTGTAATACAGTTCATAACTACAGTCATATAAATGCTAATATTTTGAACATGAACAGCCGCTCATTAGAAAATGAATAGCAATTTACATATTTACGAGTGTATGCCTTTGTTGTCCATCTCTGTGATCGCCGGTCCGTGTGCTGGATAATAGTAAGTCGACAGAAAGCCTCTGGTTTGTCCACCAGAGATCAAAGTATGTCGTAGTTGTAGGTTGTTATAATGGCTACGCAGAGTACCATTCGGGAAATGTTCTTAGATCGGACGTGTTTACCAAACTAAAGTTGTAGTTTGAACCACTTCACACACCAGCATCACCAGGCGTGTTTTGGTCTAATGTAAATGTTGTCGCAAGTGGGTTTTGTACTTTTAGTAGAAAAGGGGGCGTTCCATGATGCCAATGTAAATGTCTGTGATCACGGGGTGTGGTCACTGACTAGTTAAAACTTTATATGAAAACCCATACTCTCATTTAGAAGGCTAACATCACATTTCATCTTTTCAAAAGTATTCCTATACTCAATCATTTATTTTGTACAACATTCAGATGCAAACCCATAATTGAGAAGTGTATACAAAAAAAAGAAACAGTAATGTGTGTCGCCTGTCCTTCATGAGGTCACCAAATGAAACAAACTCAACATTACTTTTCCTTAAGTGTCCACGGACCACTCCAACTGCTTGGAATACAGAAATGCTGTTCAACGATTCAACCTTTTGACGTTACCCTACTGCAGTCTTTTTCTGTGGTAACAAAGCGATTCTCAACTTTCAATTTGGCCGAGTGGGGTAAAGAGTTTTAGGTAGTTTTGACCGTCATAAACCTGTGGTGGGAGAGAGAGAGAGAGAGAGAGAGAGAGAGAGAGAGAGAGAGAGAGAGAGAAAGAGAGAGAGAGAGAGAGAGAGAGAGCTATGAATCTCACCCAAAAAGGGCATGTCGTGACAACATTATACAATTAAGTCATTTATCAGACTATAAGGGTTTATGGAAGTTCAAAGAGAGTGATAATGAATGGTGCTGCTCTGTCTGCTTTTTTGAAAAAAGTGCAGGGTCACTATCAGAAAATCAAAGCACAGATCTGAGACAACAACTGAGCTTCCTGTGTTCCTAACAAACACAAAGTGTAAAGAAAACATTGCACCCTGGTCGATACTCAACTCAGTTTTAATGGGTAGGCTGCGTGGCAACCATTGTACTGTGACACAGGAAGTAAGATCCCAGGTTTCCGACAAAACTTTCCCCTCCTGGGGACTGGGCAGTATATTGGGAATAGCAAACACAAGAAAAAGGTAACCGCTGTTGACCGATAAATCAATAGTCTGCTTTATTACCTGGAAGAACAACAGGTTCTGCAGAGATCAATAATTACACTTAGGAGGCTCCTCTGGCATTTTGTCCCCCCTTCCCTTCACCCTGACCAAACGAGACTAGATCAGAACCAATTTATTACTGAGATGTCGATATCCGCCTGTGGATTGTATAAACTCAATTCAATCCTGATTTTTTATTTCCAAGGATGATGCATTTTAAAATGACATTAGTTCAGGTGTCGGTTTAGCAAACTCCATTCCTCAGCCACTCAGGCTGTGAACACAAAACCCCCAGCTGTGAGGAGAACAACAAATAACATAGCTTCATATCTTGACGATGCTGTGAGAAACAGCTAAACTCCAACATGAATATAGAGTTCCAGACAAGAGAAGTAATAATAATAACTTCTAAGTGGGAAACTCATAATTTTTCCCTCAGAGTTGTTTCTGCCTGTGGGGAAACAGTGTCTTGGGACCCAGAACAAAGTGCCTTTCAAAATCAAACCACAGTGAGGGGAGAGCAGCATGTTTTCAGTACCAGAAAGAATTATACCACATGCACAGCCAAGCCTCTTACAAAAGATTTCTGCAGTAGCAACGTTTCGCAGTAACAAATACATAGCCTATAATTCTTCATCACCAAAACCCTAGCACCCAAACTGTTCTTGTTGATCTCTACATTTACAGACAATGTAAGAAAATGAAAGGAAACACAAAGAAAACAAAGTAAAAAGAACATGCAGAAGTGTTTTTCCTATGAATAGGAATATTCCAGGGTTATTTCTCCTGATGCCATCAACCAAAGGTATTCCCACAGGAGGCTCAACACCTGTTCAAAGGTATGCTGTTAGAAATGCTAGGCTGTAACCAAGAGTTACTGGAACCACCACATTAGCATTCTATCCCTAGAGCGCACCCAGCAAACCACTTTTTAAATGAACAAAGGGAGAGAGGGAGAAAAAAGGACAGAGAGAGAGAGTGAGAGAGAGAATGCTCCAAGCTGCTATTTAACTCTGACTTATGGCTGAAGAGATATACATGGGCATGTTGTTTTGTGAGGTCTTTCCCGAATATTCCTTCTCCTGAATTTCAAAGAAAGGTTAGATAACATAGAAATTAAAGAGAGACTGGTTGAGGGACAGGTAGAGAGAATTCAGCTGTCCACATGCCACTCCTCAGTTCATTAGAATGCATTACAAACATACTATATACTGTATATGGAAGTTGTTTGATCTTGAAAGCAGTGCATGGACAATGGGCTTGAAGGTCTTGTATGGAGGAAAGGACGATTGAGTCTGAAGCTATCATTCTTCCTGGTGTGTTGAGTGAGTGTTTGCGATGCAGACAGAAACCTAATCAGCCCAGGCCTACCCAGAGACATTTTATGCACAATAGAATTGCTTTGGGGATCTTCAGGCCAGGTTTTCAATGCATCTTGTATTAGACAGTGTTTTACTGTGGCATGTACTCATCACAGGATGTATGAACATAGTCATTTAGGATGCAGCCTCAGCTGGCGAGTCAAATAATTTACCTGGTATCTCCAATATTCTTTGAAGTCATTTTCTAAATTCTTTGAAGTGACTGAAGTCTCCAGGTAGAATTGACAAATGGGTCAGACACATAACTTACTGCGTTATTCGTTTTGTTAGTACTGTACTGTAGCCTATTCCAGGTTACAGAATCAAATTTATTTGACAGACTTTCCCCAACAAGTGAATACTGTGGTCCATTGAATGTTGATAATGTCCTCAGCTCCTATTGTCATAAGATCGTGTTTGTTATCTTTCACTCCACCATGTCCTGCCCCTGATCTCTACACCCTTAGAAAAAGGGTTACAAAAGGGTTATTTCGTTGTACCAATAGGAGAACCCTTTTCGGTTGCAAGTAGAACCCTTTCTAAAGAGGGTTCTACATGAAACTCAAAAGTGTCACAACTTCTACCGAAGTCGGTTCCTCTCCTTGTTCTGGCGGTGTTTGGCAGTCGACGTCACCGGTCTTCTAGCCATCGCCGATCCATTTTTCATGTTCCATTTGTTTTGTCTGATTGTCACACTCACCTGGTTTCAATTCCCTAATTACATGTTGTATATGTTCCCTCTGTTTCCCCCATGTCGTTGTCGGGAATTGTTCATTGTAAGTACGTGTACCTTTTGTGACTGGTGCGAGACAGGTTTTGTGCCCATGTGTTTTTTTGTGTCATTTATGTACGCCGGGAGTTATGTGCATTAAACGGCTTCGGCCATTGACCAAGTTCTGCTCTACTGTGTTTGACTTCCATGCCACCAGTTACACACCCCTTGACGAAAAGGCTTCTATCTGGAACCAAAAGGATTCTTGTACCTGCAACTGAAAATGGTTCTTCAAAGGTTTATTTTATAGGGATAGACGAAGAACCCTCTGCGGTTCTAGATACCACCTTTTTTTATAAGAGTGTACAGCAGTCTAATGGGAAGGAAAACAAATCATTAACTTACAATGCATTCGGAAAGTATTCAGACCACTTTACTTTTCCCACATTTTGTTACGTCACAGCCCTATTCTAAAATGGATAACATTAAATGTTTTCCTCATCAATCTACACACAATACGGCATTATGACAACATTAAAAAAAAAAATGTATTTTTTTCAAATCTATTAAATATAAAAAACAGAAATACCTTATTAACCAGTTGGATTTAGGGGGCGCTATTTTAATTGTTGGATGAAAAACGTTCCCGTTTTAAACAAGATATTTTGTCACGAAAAGATGCTCGACTATGCATATAATTGACAGCTTTGGAAAGAAGACACTCTGACGTTTCCAAAACTGCAAATATATTGTCTGTGAGTGCCACAGAACTGATGTTACAGGCGAAACCCAGATAAAAATCCAACCAGGAAGTGCCGCATTTTTTTAAACCGCCTCATGCCAATGACACCTTATATGGCTGTGAATGAGCTACAAATGAGCTTATGTTTTCCACGTTTTCCCCAAGGTGTCTACAGCATTGTGACGTCTTTTTATGCATTCCCCTTGAAGAATGGCTGTAAGGGACCATATATGGCATGTGGTCACATGGTGTCTCCCGCAGAATACCTTGCGTAAAATACTGAGGTAGCCATTTTTCCAATCGCTTCTTATGAGAAACCAACTGCCTCGACGGATATATTATCGAATATATTTGTTAAAAACACTTTGAGGATGGATCCTAAACAACGTTTGCCGTGTGTCTGTCGATATTATGTAGCTAATTTTGAAAAAAGTCGAAAAAGGTTGATTTCTCAGCCAAGCATGGTGAAGAAACGGGAGCTTTTTCGCCTACAAAAATAATATTTTTGGAAAAAAGGAACATTTGCTATCTAACTGGGAGTCTCCTGAGTGAAAGCATCCGAAGTTCTTCAAAGGTAAATTATTTAATTTGGTTGCTTTTCTTATTTTCGTGAAAATGTTGCCTGCTGCCAGCAGAGCCTAGCATAGCATTATGCCATGATTAACTTACACAAATGCTTGTCTAGCATTGGCTGTAACACATATTTAGAAAATCTGAGATGACAGTGTTGTTAACAAAAGGCTAAGCTTGTGTTTGAATATATTTATTTCATTTCATTTGCGATTTTCATGAATAGGAAAAGTTTATAGGGGTATTTATGTCTGTTGCGTTATGCTAAGGTCAGAGGAATTGTCTGTAGAGCTCCGAAACAAGATTGTGTAGAAGGGTACCAAAATTGTCTGCAGCATTGAAGGTTCCCAAGAACCCAGTGGCCTCCATCATTTTTAAATGGAAGAAGTTTGGAACCACCAAGACTCTTCCTAGTGCTGACAGCCCTGCCAAACTGAGCAAACGGGGGAGAAGGGCCTTGGTCAGGTAGGTGACCAAGAACCCGATGGTCACTCTGACAGAGCTCCAGAGTTCCTCTGTGGAGATGGGAGAACTTTCCTAAAGGACAATCATCTCTGCAGCACTCCACCAATCAGGCCTTTATGGTAGAGTTGTCAGATGGAAGCCACTCCACAGAAAAATGCACATGATAGACCGCTTGGAATTTGACAGAAGGCACCTAAAGGACTGATGAAACCAAGATTGAACTCTTTGGCCTGAATGCCAAGCGTGGCAGCATCATGGCGTGGGGATGTTTTTCAGCGGAAGGGACTGGGAGACTGGTCAGGATCAAGGGAAAGAGATCTTTGATGAAAACCTGCTTGAGAGTGCCCAGGACCTGAAACTGGGGTGAGGGTTCACCTTCCAACAGGACAATGACCCTAAGCACACAGCCAAGACAATGAAGGAGTGACTTTGGGCACAAGTCTCTGAGTGTACTTGAGTGGCCCAGCCAGAGCCCCATCTTGAACCCGATATAACATTGCTTGAGAGACCTGAAAATAGCTGTGCCATGACGCTCCCCATCCAACCTGACAGAGCTTGAGAGGATCTGCAGCGAAGAATGGGAGAAACTCCCCAAATTCAGCTTGTAGCGTCATACCCAAGAAGATTCTAGGTTGTAATCACTACAGAAGGTGCTTCAACAAAATCCTGAGTAAAGGGTCTGAATACTTATGTAAATGTGATATTTCCTGTTTTTTTTTTATACATTTGAGAACATTTCTAAAAACGTTTTTTTGCTTTGTCATTATGGTGTCTTTTGTGTGTAAATTGATGAGGGGAAAAAACTATTCAATTTAACATAACAAAAGGTAGAAAAAGTAATGGGGTCTGAATACTTTCCGAATGCACTGTATTAGGTAATGTCAATGTTATATGGCATGCAGTCACCATAAAAAGCAAGTGATAGTATCAACGAATACATCACAAACTCTAACACAAACAACTTTATTAATACAGAGAAAAGACAGCATGTTCTTTTCAGCTCCCATGCCTGTCCTTCAGTTTCCCCAGCAAAACGTTTAGTATGTTAAGAGGCAAGACGAGGAGGATAGTGGAGCCCTGGTAACGCTTTTCCTGTTCTGTTTACTGAACAACTCAGCCATTCAAATGACACAAGCGCTTTGGAACCAATTGAGCTGTGCCTTGAGTGTTGGTGAGTGACCCCAGCAGCACTCGAGATGGCAGTGTGACTGATGCATTTATCTTCCAGGGCTACTGTAGCATAATCTTTTTCTCACAGCAATCCGAGTCAAATCAGTGCTCTTAACAACAGATATAATTACAATAGGTCTAAATCTGCAAACAAAATCAACTGCCATTCAGAAGATGGATGGAAGGATGGAAGATGTCTGAAGAGGGTCTGCCTTTGTTTGTTTTTCTGACACAAGAGAGAAGTGGAAGGCGGTAGGAACACATTTTATAGACACTTTCAGCACTTACGTCCTCCAGTTTTGTACCGTATCTCATCAAATGATCGGCATATGTATTGAAATGCCACTCTTGCTTTCTGTATATACTTTATATATGTCATTTTTAAGAAGCCTTACTTGAGAAATGTGTGTGACTGAAGGTGGTACTTTCCCTCCAAAGTAAAACCACCCCACACTGGGAAGTTAATAATGATTTTGCCGTGGAAGTATGAAATCTGTTAAAATAATGAAGGTCTGCGGGAACTGTGGTTTAAATCAATGAACGCTGTCGTTATCTTAAACAAGAGTTGGAGAAAAGGATATAGAATTGATTGAAAAGATATTAGAAATGAAGGAATTCACAGTGCAGATCCTGTGAAAGAGTTCCTTCCTCTGTTAGTTCTAGGTGATTTCAGACACACAGACATGGATGAAGTGCATTGGCCATGTCAAAATCGGCATCTCCTGAGTCTCTCCCCTGGACTGTAGGTCTATAAACGTCCTGATTGTCCTCTAACTCCACTGCTTATCCACCCTCACAACTGTCTGTCTGTCTGTCTGTCTGTCTGTCTGTCTGTCCGTCTGTCCGTCTGTCCGTCTGTCCGTCCGTCCGTCTGTCTGTCCGTCTGTCTGTCCGTCCGTCCGTCCGTCCGTCTGTCCGTCCGTCCGTCCGTCTGTCCGTCCGTCTTTCTGTCTGTCTGTCTGTCTGTCTGTCTGTCTGTCTGTCTGTCTGTCTGTCTCTCTCTCTGTCTCTCTCTCTGTCTCTCTCTCTGTCTCTCTCTCTGTCTCTCTGTCTCTCTGTCTCTCTGTCTCTCTGTCTCTCTTTCTCTCTCTCAGGTGGTTATTACAGCTACAGCTGACCTTTTACTCTGATCCGGCCCACACTATATCCTTTAGACATACAAAATCGAAGATCCACTTCATATGGTGCCCTGGATTCCCGCCCCCCACGCCAAGAGCATCCTGCCTGGCCGTGCTCTCTGCCTGGTGGAGGGTAAGAAAATTGGAGGAGTGGGGCGAATTGATGTTCCAATTTGGCCCTGAATACAATGTGCAATCATCCATCATCCAGGTCTGAAACGACACAACAATGTAGAGGCTTCCTCGGGTGTTTATGTGTGGATATGTGTGTGTGTGTGTGTGTGTGTGTGTGTGTGTGTGCGTGCACATGGTGCATTTAGTAGGTATCCATCACTCTTGAGAGCTCTGGAATTGATATGTTGAAACCAAATTGAATGGATGAGGTGATTGCCCAGCGAGAGCAGTATTGTCACATCTCAATAGACCAGAGGTGGGAGGAGCTGTAGAAGGGCTCATTGTAATGGCTGGAATGGAATCAATGGAACGGAGTCAAACAGTTGGTCGCCTTATGTTTGATGTGTTTGATACCGTTCCATTTATTCCATTCCAGCCCTTACAATGAGACTGTCCACTTGCAGCTTCTCCCACAAGCCTCCTCTGCAATAGACGTGCCCTTATCAGGAAATAATAAGTATATTTTCACCACCCAATTTAGACCTGCATAGCACACCAATCAGAATTTTTTTTTGAACCGAAGCGTACCAAAGAGGATGCTTATTAGAGAAGTTCAATTTGCATATATTGCTTGTCAAGAATATGGAGAGAAAACTGTCAAAAGTAGATCAAAGGAACCTTTCGGTAGATTTGATGAAATTGTTCCTTGACTAGTCTGACAGAATGGGACAGAATTGTGACAAAACTGTTATCCTGTAGACATAAATCATTGTCAAGATATACATCAGATATTGCACCTCCGCAACTTGCTGTTCTCAATTGGTTTCACTCAAAGTAGTAGAGAGAGTAATTGAAAGACATATACCATTACATGTAGGAAGGAGTGTGACGTTTAAGCGAATTTAGGATCGTTAACATTTAGATAAAATCCCCAACCAAAACATATATATAATACAGAATATATACAGTACCAGTGAAAAATTTAGACACACCTATTAATTCCAGGGTTTTTCTTTATTTTTTCTTTATTCCCTTATTTTATTTGTACTATTTTCTACATTGTAGAATAATAGTGAAGACTTCAAAACTATGAAATAACACATATGGAATCACGTAGTAACCAGTAAAGTGTTAAACAAATCAAAATATATTTTATATTTGAGATTCTTCAAAGTAACCACCCTTTGACTTGATGACAGCTTTGCACACTCTTGGCATTCTCTCAACCAGCCGTCACCTGGAATGCATTTCAATGAACAGGTGAGCCTTGTTAAAAGTTCATTTTTGGAATGTATTTCCTTCTTAATGCGTTTGAGCCAATCAGTAGTGTTGTGACAAGGTAGGGGTGGTATACAGAACATAGCCCTATTTGGTAAAAGACCAATCCATCTTATGGCAAGAACAGCTCAAATAAGCAAAGACAAATGACAGTCCATCATTACTTTAAGATATGAAGGTCAGTCAATCCAGAAAATTTCAAGAATTTTGTGCAGTCGCAAAATCCAACAAGCGCTATGATGAAACTGGCTCTCATGAGGATCGCCACAGGAAACAAACACCCTGAGTTACCTCTGCTGCAGAGGATAAGTTCATTAGAGTTACCAGAAATTGCAGCCCAAATAAATGCTTCACATAAATGCTTCACAGAGTTCAAGTAACTGACACAACTCAACATCAATTGTTCTGAGACTGCAGGAATCAGGCCTTCATGGTCAAATTGCTGTAAAGAAACTACTACTAAAGGATACCAAGAAGACGAAGAGACTTGCTTGAACCAAGAAACATGAGCAATTGACATTAGACCGGTGGAAATCTGTCCTTTCGTCTGATGAGTCCAAATTTGATATTTTTGGTTCCAACCTACGTGTCTTTGTGAAATGCAGAGTATGTTAACGGATTTACATCTGTGGTTCCCACCGTGAAGCATGGAGGAGGAGATGTAATGGTGTTTGGGTGCTTTTCTGGTGGCACTGTCAGCGATTCATTTATAATTCAAGGCACACTTAAAATCCTTGTGCCTTGTTTTTCAATTTTTGCCTAAATGACATACCAACATCTAACTGCCAATAGGTCAGGATCTGAAGCAAGGATATGCATATTCTTGATACTATTTGAAAGGAAACACTTTGAAGTTTGTGGAAAAACAAAAAAACATGCGTTTTTTTAAATAATCTTTGAAAAGATGGGCAAAAGAACACGGACATTGGACAGAAGAACTCTGCCTAGAGGCCAGCATCCCAGAGTCGCCTCTTCACTGCTGACATTGAGACTGGTCATTTGCGGGTATTATTTAATGTAGCTGCCAGTTGAGAACTTGTGAGATGTCTGTTTCTCAAACTAGACACTCTAATATACTTGTCCTCTTGCTCAGTTGTGCACCGGGGCCTCCACCTCTTCTTTCTATTCTGGTTAGAGACAGTTTGCGCTGTTCTATGAAAAGAGTAGTATAGTGGAAATTTCTCGCATGGAGTAGCCTTCATTTTTCAGAACAAGAACAGATTGATGAGTTTCAGAAGAAAGGTCTTTGTTTCTGTCCATTTTGAGCCAGTAATCGAACCCACAAATGCTGATGCTCCAGATACTCAAATAGTCCAAAGAAGAACAGTTTTATTACTTCTTTAATCAGCACAATAGTTTTCAGCTGTGCTAAAATAATTGCAAAAGGGCTTTCTAATGATCAGTTAGCCTTTTAAAATTTTAAACTTGGATTAGCTAACACAACGTGCTATTGGAACATAGGAGTGATGCTGCTGATAATTGGCCTCTGTACACCTATGTAGATATTCCATAAAACATCTGCCATTTCCAGCTACAATAGTAATTTACAACATTAACAATGTCTACACTGTATTTCTGATATATTTGATGTTAAATGAAAGGACAAAAATGTGCTTTCTTTCAAAAACAAGGACATTTCTAAGTGACCCCCAAACTTTTGAACGGTGGTGTATGTATTTATTTATTTTTTATTGGAGTTATTTAAACTTTATTTAACTAGGCAAGTCGGTTAAAACAAATTCTTATTTATAATTACGGCCTACCAAAAAGCAAAATACCTCCTGCGGGGTTGAGGGCTGGGATAAAAATAAAAACAACAACAAAAAAACAGGTATGTGTATATATATATATATATACAGTGGGGCAAAAAAGTATTTAGTCAGCCACCAATTGTGCAAGTTCTCTCACTTAAAAAGATGAGAGAGGCCTGTAATTTTCATCATAGGTACACTTCAACTATGACAGACAAAATGAGGGAAAAAAATCCAGAAAATCACATTGTAGGATTTGTAATGAATTTATTTGCAAATTATGGTGGAACAACATTAATACGATCATTGCTGAGTGGGTGGGGAACAGGAGTAAGGTGAGCAGCGTCTGGAAGGTAGCCAGGACTGTGGTAGATCGAACTGCCCCCTAGCGGTCATACGCAGGATCATATCTGAATTGTGAATTCACGTCATTTTATGATCTTTTTTGTACTTTTAAACAATAAAAAATGGCAGTTTAAACATTAAGAAAAATTTGACCTTGTCACATACCTAGTTACATGATTACTAATATTTTCCTGTTTCAAAAGGTATGATATTTTTGAGAAATGAAATAAACTGCTCTTTTGGGAGTTTTATTTCACACTTTGCTCAGCTAAAAGCCTTTTTAAGCCAAATCAACATGCATTTCATAAAATATGTATGCACGGTTCTTAATATGCTTTGATGAAGGATAGAACTACTGTAGAGCTTGAATCTGAGTAGAGCTTTTGTCATTATCACCATCATCATCATGGCCATCATCATCATCAACATCATCATGAACATCATCATCATGACCATCATCATCATGCCCCTCATCATCATGACCATGACCATCATCATCATTATCGTTGTTGTCATCATCACTTTCACCTCCACTGATTTCCAACAGCCGGAGATTATTTGATCTATGTGAAGCGTTATCTTTCATAAAGGGCCCAATGCCATCAGAAAACTTACAAGCATTAATTATAAATCCATTAAGAGAACAGATTCATCAGAAATGTAGTCATTACCCGATGACATCCCATTATTTTATCCTCGATAGTGATCCGTATGCAAGTGCGGAGCTGGTGTTTCCTTGTGCCTTATGGAAAGAGAGCACGAAGAACCATCTGTTTATGGCAGTTCAAGATGCAGGCTGAATTTTAATCAGGACTGTCAATGTCCTATGTAATGGTAGCATGTGAATTCACTTCTCATAGCAATGGGCTCTGCCAGTGGGGTACCATGTTCCTCACACCATGTGTGTCAGTCTCACACAAACAGCCAGACATCAGATATCTGTCTGCAGGCTGGTAACATCATGAATACCGACAGAATATATCAAAGGTGTTTTATCTTTGTATTATGGCTTATGGACAGAATTAATATTATATCAGGGAAATGTGGTGGCTTGTATGGACCATGTCTCATCCATGGTGATGCATGGTGTGAAAAAATGAAATGGTAGATGTAATATTTAATGATATTGAAGTGAAATTCTCACAAAAGCTCAAAGAGATGATGTTATCCTCACAATATTCATGTAGCACATTGCTTTTCTGATATCTGTGTGAGCATAATACTCACATTTGGGGATTGGTCAATGAAAGTTACATTTTGAAATGTGAAACCCCGAATACAGGAAGCTATTCGGAGACCAATTACTTTATATTTCAATAGGGCACATTTCTGGCTCCCCTCCAACAATGTCTCTGTATAATGAAGTCTGCCCTGAGCAATAGCAAGGTTATTTTGAATGTGAAAGATAAGACCTGCTCATTGTAAATTTGTTCAGGTTTTCTTTTGCACTAATGCTTTTCTCTCAAGGTGATGGCTGTTCTGTCTATTCCGAATATGTGTCTCTCTGTCTGGTAGGATCATCTTGAATGGAGGACCATGGGGACTTTGTCAGAAGCCATCAAGGTCAAGTCTTAATATCATTGTCGTGTTGAAGGACGAGTTCATTTGGAGTCATTATGGATTCATCCCCTTTGAGTCACGTCTGTCAGTCAAAGTTATAAATAAGTCAGCCGATAGGTCAAATGCGAGACAGTGGTCCACAGTGGATTGTAACACATCATTCAAAGGTAGCGCCAGCTCTTCTGATCCCTCAGCATCCCCTCATAAAGAAATCAAAGAGTGGGAGACGAAAGGCAGAGCAACAAGATCAGCTGAAATCCCTCTAAGCTGCCTATGGGATAAACTATGGGATCTTAAAGAACCCATCTCTATGGAATGGACCTTTAGTGTAGCTACACTCAACAACAAATGTTTATACTTAGGCCCAATTCAATCAAAGAAAAACTATACTGTGGGCTCACTCAGAAAGTTTGCACCGGTTTGGTTTTGCATCAATATCCAACAACAATGACTGAGAGAAGAATAACTAGTTAGTGGAGTTGGTTTTATCATGGTTAACTCCCATACAGCATAATGATTCTGAGTGAACCCGCAATCAGGTTACGTTTTACTGCAGTTGGCTAAATCAGGGTCACACAGAGTGATTCTTGGTAGTCTTAAACAAATCTACTTTGAAACAAAAGTATACACCTCACACACATGGTTATGGGCTTTAAAAAAAGAAGACACTTGTACCATGTCAGATATAGAGTTAAAATGTATTCCATTTTGAGTTTGCATCCCAATATTAAACTTTATATACACTACTGGTCAAAAGTTTTAGAACACCTACTCATTCAATGTTTTTTCTTTATTTGTGTCACAAATGTTACCGAAGGTGGCTCCCCTTCTTACTCGGGTGGCGCTCGGCGGTCGTCGTCGCCGCTCTACTAGCTGCCACCGATCCTTTGTTCCGTGTTCGTTTGGTTTTGTCTAATTGGTTTCACTTGTTCATTGTTTGGTTGTTAGGGTGGTGTTATTTAAGTTTGTTTAGCCCGCTTCTGTTCGTGCGGGCTTGTTGTTCTGTATTTGTGAGAGGTGTTAGTGTTTTGTTGGGTTTGCTCGCTGTCCTTGTATTTTACCTAAGGGTACTATTTGTTTTAATAGTTACGCCTGTGTTAGGTAATACTATTTTGTTCTTTTGATTTTGGACATTAAAGCGTGTTTTTTCCCGCATCCTTTGCTCTCTGCGCCTGACTCCACACCCATTCACTCATTGAGCGTTACAATTTGTAATATTTTCTACTTTGTAGAATAATAGTGAAGACATCAAAACTATGAAATAACACATATGGAATCATGTAGTAGCCAACAAAGTGATAAACAAATCAAAATACATTTTACATTTGAGATTCTTCAAATAGCCACCCTTTGCCTTGAACACAGTTTGCACACTCTTGGCCTTCTCTCAACCAGCTTCATGAGGTACAGTAGTCACCTGGAATGCATTTCAGTTAACAGGTGTGCCTTCTTAAAAGTTCATTTGTGGAATTTCTTTCCTTCTTAATGCATTTGAGCCAATCAGTTGTGTTGTGACAATGTAGGGGGTATACAGAAGATAGCCTTATTTGGTAAAAGACCAAGTCCATATTATGGCAAGAACAGCTCAAATAAGCAAAGAGAAACGACCGTCCAAAGACTGCAATTACAGTCAGAAGACTAGCATTCCACCCATGAGGCCAAATAGGGCGCTTTAGGTCATTGACTGCAGGAAAAGGCTACCCAATATATTGAATCGGGGCACTACACTCAAAACTTTTTTAATTGACTAATCACATTTCCACTTAGCCAAAACCCAAAAAGCAGGTAAGTACTCTAAGTGAGAGTGCTAGAGAGAGAGAGAGAGAGAGAGAGAGAGGGAAAGAGGGAAAGACAGAGAGAGAGAGTGAGAGAGAGAGTGAGAGAGAGAGAGAGAGTGAGAGAGAGAGTCAAATTATGTTTACCTATGATTCTAATGGCCTCCATAGCAAATATGAAGTTGTAAGCCGGTGAAAACAAGCAGGGTGTAAAGTCTTTAATGTCAGAAATGCCTTGTGCATTGTGATTGCATGCTCTCAGAGTTATTAACCCAGACTAAGTCTGATTAAAGTTAATTACTCCCCGATGTGCTATGGCCAAGCATGACATATTGCATGGCTATTTACATTCATATTTGCAGGCCACAGTGTTGAAGTGTGATTGAATGCCTGGGAGTCTGATGCCAAGAGGGATTTAAGGGAGGGCTAATGGGAAAGCTGTCCAGCACGTTTTGATCGCCTTATTCTGAAGTACTCAAAGGAACCCGCTGAGAAATATAGGCACCCCTGTCACGATACATCACCCATCTCTCTCTCACCTGAGATAGTTCTGACTTTCAAACTTAAATAGTGCTCCTTAATAATTGTTTATGTTCAAAACTATGCACTCTCCTCAAACAATAGCATGGTATTATCTTACAGTAATAGCTTGCTGTCCCCAGTCCACCTGGCCGTGCTGCTGCTACAGTTTCAACTGTTCTGCCTTCTTATTATTCGAACATGCTGGTCATTTATGAACATTTGAACATCTTGGCCATGTTCTGTTATAATCTCCACCCGGCACAGCCAGAAGAGGACTGGCCACCCCACATATGCTCTCTCTAATTCTCTTTTTTTCTCTCATAGACCTGAGCCTTAGGACCATGCCCCAGGACCATGCCCCAGGACTACCTGACATGATGACTCCTTGCTGTCCCCAGTCCATCTGACCGTGCTGCTGCTCCAGTTTGAACTGTTCTGCCTTATTATTATACGACCATGCTGGTCATTTATGAACATTTGAACATCTTGGCCATGTTCTGTTATAATCTCCACCCGGCACAGCCAGAAGAGGACTGGCCACCCTACATAGCCTGGTTCCTCTCTAGGTTTCTTCCTAGGTTTTGGCCTTTCTAGGGGGGTTTTCCTAGCCACCGTGCTTCTACACCTGCATTGCTTGCTGTTTGGTACAGCACTTTGAGATATCAGCTGATGTACGAAGGGCTATATAAATAAATTTGATTTGATTTGATACTGTAAATTGGATAGTGCAGTTAGATTAACAAAAATGTAAGCTTTCTGCCAATATCAGATACAGTGCCTTGCGAAAGTATTCGGCCCCCTTGAACTTTGCGACCTTTTGCCACATTTCAGGCTTCAAACATAAAGATATAAAACTGTATTTTTTTGTGAAGAATCAAAAACAAGTGGGACACAATCATGAAGTGGAACGACATTTATTGGATATTTCAAACTTTTTTAACAAAGCAAAAACGGAAAAATTGGGCGTACAAAATTATTCAGCACCTTTACTTTCATTGGAGCAAACTCGCTCCAGAAGTTCAGTGAGGATCTCTGAATGATCCAATGTTGACCTAAATGACTAATGATGATAAATACAATCCACCTGTGTGTAATCAAGTCTCCGTATAAATGCACCTGCACTGTGATAGTCTCAGAGGTCCGTTAAAAGCGCAGAGAGCATCATGAAGAACAAGGAACACACCAGGCAGGTCCGAGATACTGTTGTGAAGAAGTTTAAAGCCGGATTTGGATACAAAAAGATTTGCCAAGCTTTAAACATCCCAAGGAGCACTGTGCAAGCGATAATATTGAAATGGAAGGAGTATCAGACCACTGCAAATCTACCAAGACCTGGCCGTCCCTCTAAACTTTCAGCTCATACAAGGAGAAGACTGATCAGAGATGCAGCCAAGAGGCCCATGATCACTCTGGATGAACTGCAGAGATCTACAGCTGAGGTGGGAGACTCTGTCCATAGGACAACAATCAGTCGTATATTGCACAAATCTGGCCTTTATGGAAGAGTGGCAAGAAGAAAGCCATTTCTTAAAGATATCCATAAAAAGTGTCGTTTAAAGTTTGCCACAAGCCACCTGGGAGACACACCAAACATGTGGAAGAAGGTGCTCTGGTCAGATTAAACAAAAATGTAACTTTTTGCAACAATGCAAAATGTTATGTTTGGCGTAAAAGCAACACAGCTCATCACCCTGAACACACCATCCCCACTGTCAAACATGGTGGTGGCAGCATCATGGTTTGGGCCTGCTTTTCTTCAGCAGGGACAGGGAAGATGGTTAAAATTGATGGGAAGATGGATGGAGCCAAATACAGGACCATTCTGGAAGAAAACCTGATGGAGTCTGCAAAAGACCTGAGACTGGGACGGAGATTTGTCTTCCAACAAGACAATGATCCAAAACATAAAGCAAAATCTACAATGGAATGGTTCAAAAATAAACATATCCAGGTGTGCAAAACTGATAGAGACATACCCCAAGCGACTTACAGCTTTGCAAAAGGTGGCGCTACAAAGTATTAACTTAAGGGGGCTGAATAATTTTGCACGCCCAATTTTTCAGTTTTTGATTTGTTAAAAAAGTTTGAAATATCCAATAAATGTCGTTCCACTTCATGATTGTGTCCCACTTGTTGTTGATTCTTCACAAAAAAATACAGTTTTATATCTTTATGTTTTGAAGCCTGAAATGTGGCAAAAGGTCGCAAAGTTCAAGGGGGCCGAATACTTTCGCAAGGCACTGTATGTCTATGTCCTGGGAAATGTTCTTGTTACTTACAACCTCATGTTAATCGCATCAGCCTACTTTTGCTCAACCGTCCCGCAGGGGACCCACCAATCCTGAAGATGTTTTAAAAGGACCTTTAGTGAGGTCAGACAGTCCCCCTCCTTAAATATCTACCACCTCAGTGGAAACAACCCAATTATTCACCTTATTAGAATTCACTAAAAATCCCAATATCATAAATTTCAAGTTTGAAAAACAACTAGCAATGTTTAATAAGAGACTCCAGAGTCCCGAAGAGATATGAGCAATACATATCAATCAAATATTTCAGTCCACAGAGCGAATAATGATCAGATCAATATGTCTGCTTTGTGCAGCTCTATACTGTACAGTTTTGTTTCAGGAACATTCCAGGAACGTTGTTTGTTCTCATGGCTGAGAAAAGAATGCTGTCTGTAACAATTGCCAATAAAACCTGAAGTTGACATCAGAAACCAAACAGGGAACCCAGCAGCAGATCAGTCTGGATATGGAGCCAAAAAAGCAAGGATAGTTACGGAGCATGAAAGAGACTAGAGAGAGCTTGAACAGTCTTTTTGCATATTACATTACTAGCCTTAAGATTCAGAGCACTGCATGGATAAAAAAAAAATGCTGATTAAAACTTGTTTTTCTGCAACAACTGAGGGCCTAGCACTTTTCTGGTTGCTTGGCATGATGTGTGTTGTGTAAATTACCCAGGGAAAGAAACACTTTCCTCTGAAGTAGTTTACAAAAATGAATGACAATTTATCTTTAAACATGGTGAGAAGAAAGATAGATGTCCCTCCTAGGGAACAAAAACTATGGGCGTGGTGGCGTGGTGGTCTAAGGCACAGCATCTCAGTGCAAGAGGTATCACTGGCCCAGGTTTGTAAATAAGAATTTGTTCTTAACTGACTTGCCTAGTTAAATAATGGTTAAATAAAAAATAAAATAAAAATGTGATTGTAACAGATAGCCACAAACAATGCTGGTTTATTGTTCACAACACACACTAATGCACAACCACCACTCTGTCTTTGATCACAGGCAATTTACTAACTATTGTGCAAACAATGACAATTTCACTCTACTAACACCTTGTGGAAGCAATAGTATCTAATGCTATGAACACAAAACTTTACAACCCTCATCAACTCAATAAATTATCATGCTTATAATCGTTCATCTAGTATGAATTCCCAATATCTATGTTACATTATAAAAGAGAAACAAACACACACACAGACAGATTACAAACCAGCTTCCATGCACACACCCATACATACACACATACATAAGTACAAAAACACAGGAGCTGACTGCATTTAATGCATTTAATGGAAGCCACAGAGGTAGTCTGGACTACAGTCATATGGGCAACTCTGTAGTCTGCTGAGGAGAAATTGGTGCCTCAATTTTATCAATTGTATTATCACAATGAGAGAGGCAGCTTTTAGGCTGACAGGTTCCCCCTCCTAGGAACTGTCAGGGTGTTTGGCGTTCTCTCTCTCTCTCTCTCACTCTGCTATGCTTTCCCCTCTGAGGAGACGGAAGTGGCATTTTCCAGGCATCCAGACTGCTTGGAAATAACATCCCATTAAAAGTAGGAATCACAACTCCACTGCCAGAAAACAAAATATTAATAGAGAAAAAAAAAATTCCTCCCTGCCTTTCCCCCTTGTAATGAAATCACTGTCATTAAAGATTTTGGAGAATGTCATTTTCATTGAGAATTAAATAAATAGAACCTAATAAAGCTGATACATTCGACCACTCAACGTTACCAGTCTCCAGCCTCTGTCAGGATTTTTTTTGTTCTACAGAAACATTTTTTTCACAGGGCTCTTATTGAAATATATGTTTCCCATCAAGGTTACACTAAACATATTAATTTTTGGATTTGATGAGGCCTGCATTCTAAATGCTGGACCTGCTTATTAATTAAACAGTGCACACAGAATGTTAATGGTGGCAATTCTGGGGCCTCCTGTGGAGTGGTTGCATCAGGCTGAGTTTTCTGAGTCATTAGCGGTGTACCATTGCAGAGCGGGTCAGCCTCAGCGAACAGCAGGGTCACCATGGAGCAGAGAGAACATAGCTTCTCTCAGCCAATAGGTGTGAATGTTAACTCCAGAGGTTTCCTTCATTATCTTTAACTTATTTGCTCTCCTATTGGTTTATAATGGTTTATAGAGGACTTTATGCGGTCCACAGTTTGTGTGTGTTAATTTAAGTGGATTGATAAATAGCAGGCACTAGCACTCAGAGAGGAATATAATATTTTTGCATAGTGGCATCTTAATACATCCCGTTGTACCTAAATTACTATATTCCATGAATTTGTGAAATGCAGTAGCGGTGCCTGGGTAAAATTACTGGGGAAGCCAGAAAAAAAGCCATATTACAACCTGTATGTTGAAATAATTTCATTGTCTGCTCTATAACCTGTTAGTTCATATGCCATGCGACCAGGATATACAGTTGAAGTTGAAAATTTACATACACTTAGGTTGGAGTCATTAAAACTTGTTTTTCATCCCAACCACTAATTTCTTGTTAACAACCTATAGTTTTGGCAAGTCGGTTAGGACTTCTACTTTGTGCATGACACAAGTAATTTTTCCAACAATTGTTTACAGACAGATTATTTCACTTATAATTCACTGTATCACAATTCCAGTGGGTCAGAAGATTACATACACTAAGTTGACTGTGCACCTGAAGGTTGACCAGACGCCTGAAGGTACCACTTTCATCTGTAAAAACAATAGTGCGAAAGTATAAACACCATGGGACCACGCAGCCGTCATAACGCTCAGGAAGGAGACGCTTTCTGTCTCCTAGAGATGAACGTACTTTGGTGCAAAAAGTGCAAATTAATCCCAGAACACCAGCAAAGGACCTTGTGAAGATGCTGGAGTAAACAGGTACAAAGTATCTATATCCACAGCAAAACAGGTCCTATATCGACATAACCTGAAAAGCCGCTCAGCAAGGAAGAAGCCACTACTCCAAAACCGCCATAAAAAAAGCCAGACTACGGTTCGCAACTGCACATGGAGTCAAAGATCGTACTTTTTGGAGAAATGTCCTCTGGTCCGACGAAACAAAAATAGAACTGTTTGGCCATAATGACCATCGTTATGTTTGGAGGAAAAAGGGGGTGGCTTGCAAACCGAATAGCACCATCCCAACCGTGAAGCACGGGGGTGGCAGCAACATGTTGTGCGCGTGTTTTGCTGCAGGAGGGACTGGTGCACTTCACAAAACAGATGGCATCATGAGGCAGGAAAATTATGTGAATATATTGAAGCAACATCTCAAGAAATCAGTCAGGAAGTTAAAGCTTGGTCGCAAATGGCTCTTCCAAATGGACAATGACCCCAAGCATACTTCCAAAGTTGTGGCAAAATGGCTTAAGGACAATAAAGTCAAGATATTGGAGTGGCCATCACAAAGCCCTGACCTCAATCCTATAGAAAATGTGTGGGCAGAACTGAAAAAGCTGGTGTGAGCAAAGAGGCCTACAAACCTGACTCAGTTACACCAGCTCCGTCAGGAAGAATGGGCCAAAATTCAACCAACTTATTGTTGGAAGCTTGTGGAGGGCTTCCCGAAACGTTTGACCCAAGTTAAACAATTTAAAGGCAATGCTACCAAATACTAATTGAGTGTATGTAAACTTCTGACCCACTCGGAATGTGATGGAAGAAATAAAAGCTGATATAAATCATTCTCTCTACTATTATTCTGACATTTCACATTCTTAAAATGAAGTGGTGATCCTAACTGACCTAAGACAGGGAATTTTTACTAGGATTAAATGTCAGGAATTGTGAAAACCTGAGTTTAAACGTATTTGGCTAAGGTGTATGTAAACTTCGACTCTTGGTCTAAAGGCCGAGACACTGAGAAGACACAGTGTAACAGACATTTAGATGACCTTCAGGATGGTCAAGCAAATACATTTTCGGACAAATAAATAACTATTGATTCACCTCAAGTCAAAAAGAAAACAGGAGCTGCCTCCACTATTCGAGCACCATTTCAAATTCAAGATTTCAACACCATCAAATCACCTCTGCTTTGTCTAATACAGTGACAGCTAATAGATAACAAAAAATATTTTGTCCAATCAACTTAAGCTAAATATGATGTGGCTGTCTGTAGTTCTGATGTCTGTGTGTGTGTGTGTGTGTGCGCGGGTTTGTGCAAGTAGAAAAATATGTTGACTCACAATATTTGTAAATATACGCCAATGCCATCCTCCTCTCTTTCATGTTGATGAAATCTATCGCTCTGTCATACAATATATGCTTTTATTTTTTGTTGTCCTAGACTACCTGGCTAAAATGCTTGCTCGCTAGCCTAACTTTAATTCATTGGCAATATTAGCTAGCTAACATTAGTCTTCTACATCTAGCTACAAATTGAACTTCCATCCTCTCAGGCCAGGGGCACAACAATGTGTGAATTAATGGTTGGATCAGAATCGCAGTTATAATCATTGGCCAGTACGGAGAATTAAGTAAAACCATGGCTAAGTTAGGAAAAGGACAACTTCAGCTAGCTAGCTAGACACCAGAGGACAACAACACAATGAGATGCAACAATTCAAATTGTTTTTGTCAATGATATATGCTCTCAATGCGATTTGATAGGACACTTAACACTTTATTTTGGTGCGCCAGGACCATTCACGGTTGAGCTCGCTCAGTTTAGCTCAGCGCTGTTTGGCTAATTTGTTATACTTTTTTATCAAGGGAGGCGAAATGGCTTCCTTTGCATTCAATGATATGGGCGGCAACAATCTCATACTTGTTTGGACCAGACAGCATCAAATAGATGGCCTACACATACAGAGACAGAGGGGTGCTGTGTCGCTCGCTCTGACGCATTCTCCAGTGAATTGAAGGAAAATTATGAAACACAGAGATACGAAAGATGAATAATTGTATGTTTTTCAAAAAAATTATTGGTTCATTTTTTGGGGAAGCCTGGCTTTCCTTGGAATCCATGAATACACACATCTGGTGAAATTATAAAGAGTAACACTGTGAATGAAATGGCATGTGCTTTGTCATGGCCATCACTTTCAGAGTACTTGTTTGCAGTAGATCTATTGTGTGTGGGTTTGTGGGTGTGCGGGTACGTGTGTGTGTGTCTTTGTGCGGTGTGTGTGTTGGTAATGAGGGCAAGTTTAAATGGAGTCGTCTGGTCTGAGTTTGCATTGAGTGATGTGCTGTTTGTGACTGATGGCTCTTATGGCAGACCAGCAGTGGATACTACTGGAAGATCAGCTCTCATCCCCTCTGCTCTGAGATATTGCAATGACCTCTGCAGTCCGCTGCCCCAGATTACCTCGACATCTGCTGTGAAGCTTTCAAAAAGCTAATTAATCCCTGCTGACCCAAAGTTTGGCCCAGTCTGGTCCAAAAGCATCTCCACTTCTCAGGGTAAAAGCCCACCATAGGTCAGACTGCATGCCTCTGTCCCTTGTGTCTCTCTGTGTCTCCATTTCTAGGAGTTTGTGAATTTTTTAGTAGACACAACTCTGAAAAACTCCTCAAATGTGTCAAATTTCTGTGAACTGATGGGAACTTTAGATTGGCATGCTGTTGATACCTGACCTGGAGTCAACAGTTCCATCTGTTTAGCATAGAAGACGTCATGCAGTTTCCTCCAAATTAGTCGCAGAGTGGTTCTATCAATGATTCATCTGCGTGGCTGTTCCGATTCACTCCATTGGAAGCTCACAACTCCCTTTTCACATTAGCGGCTATGATTTTCCTCTGCTTTGTCTCGTGGCCTATTCCAGCCCATTGAGTATTGCAAACAGTTCACACCATGAGGCAGTATTAATATTCATGAATAATGTTATGCGGGAGAAGAAAATTAATAAATTAATAAATAAACAACCGCTAGCTACATTTCGCAATGTCACCCCCAAAAATTACTAAGGGCCCCGGCGCAGCGTGATTTTTCTTCTATAATATTTGTAATTGTTACAGTCAGGAAAATATCAACCAATGATATTCCCACAATCCTTAAGGGAAACAAATACATCCCCACAGTACTATATTTACCGCAGGGTTCAGAAAACTTGAAGATATTTGCTAAATTATAGTTCTGCTTACCGGCAGTGCCTTGGGCAAAATTTGTTTGATCAGATCTTTGTTTGTGAGAGATTCCCCAGGGACTGGAAAACCCTCTCCATTTGTCATTCCACACAGAAACGAGTGTTCAGACTACCCTGTTCAGTCTACCCTGGGAAATCATCAAGATGTTGTCTACCAGTGAAGGCTGTTGACGGGAGGACGGCTCATCATAATGTCTGTAATGGAAACCATGTGTTTGATGTATTTGATCCCATTCCACTAATTCTGCTACAGCCATTACCATGAGCCCGTCTTCCCCAATTAAGGTGCCACCAACCTCCTGTGGTGTCTACATGCAAGATGCACCTTTTGAAGTGGGCTGACATTCAGGCAACCACATCAACTATTCCCCTTCTGAGACCTCCCTTTACTCCTACTAGATTCTAGCTCCATTTCGTGCCATAAATAATGAATTAAATGGATGAATCAGATACAACAGCTTGCCTATTGTTACTCATTTTAGGCTGAAAATTATCATTTCATTTCTGGGGTATTTTTGGACAGTGAAATGGAGTCCAAATTATTATCTGACAAGCGATGGATTGGCCTCTTATATTCTTCTTGACGTGGGTTTGACTGAAATTTGGGAAGATGAGAAAAAGTGCACTTTGAAATGAAAGTAGTACAACAATCTGGTGTAGAAATACAAATCTAGTTATTGTAGCCTATAACAAATAATGTGGTAATGAATATTCTCAAGGTCCTCACTCCCACCAGCTCATATCACATGCACAAAGTCAGAATAAATCATGGAATAAAGTCTCAAATTCAACCTGGTCTGTTCCCCAGTGTTATAAACTCACACTAAACTGTGGTACAGTCGAGTACAGTACGGTAGAGTAGGCTGTGGTTATATCATCCTAGCTAGGGCGTGTCCATTAAAAATGTCCAACATGTTCTCTTTTCTCATCTGCACCAGCACTGCTAAGCCCCATATGATCCCTGTGCCTCCTGGGTACACATCACAGAAAGGGTGACCTCTCTGCTTCCAATCTCCCTCATGACCTCCAACCTCCCTCCTGATTCTCTAACCCCTCCATTTCCCTGGGCTCCAGGCCTCCTGTCCTCCTTCGCCCTCCCTTGCTTGGCTATAGCGTTAGGGGTCCCCAGCTTCTGATCTCTCCATCTCCCTCCAGCCTGCTCCACCACTCGCTTCATCAACACATCCCTGGCTGAACTCCTGTGTACTCTGTCAGACTCTACAATTGGCCCTCTCTCTCAGTTGGATGGGGTGAGGTGAGGTAACAAAGCTTTGACCATGCACGTTTTCTTTTTAATCCCATTAAATGGCAAATGAACAGAGCTGCCTATCCAGAGAGAAGGGAAAGTTGTTGAATAGAGCCCTGATTCTGTCCAAGGAGTCCTACCCCAAGCCCTGCTCCTCTCTTCCTCTTCTGTTGCACTGTTTGTTCCTTTTATTGTTGTGCTGATTTGCAATAAATATGTGTGGGGTTAATGTATCGTAAAAAAATATTTTATTCATCGTTTCTCATAATCCTTGATCTGATTTTATGGATGAACAGGTTAATTTACATTACATTACAAATTGACAAAGGATTTCTCCCCTCAAACATGAGATAATCTAATAACAATAAATGTAGCATGGTGAGTTCTCCTGCGTTCACCAGACACATCATGGCGGTCATTGGAGTGAAAACTACAAAATGTCAGTGGTGGAAAAAATACAAAATTGTCAAACTTGAGTAAAAGTAAAGATACCTTAATAGTAAATGACTAATGTAAAAGTGAGTCACCCAGTAAAATACTACTTGAGTAAAAGTCTAAAAGTATTTGGTTTTAAATATACTTAAAAATGTACTATGTAGAAATCGCTCTGCCATTTCCTGGTTTCTAAAATTCTAATAATATGCATAATTTCAGTTTATGAGCTAAAACAAGCAGTCATCATGAAAATAATCATTGCACCATCTAAACCTCTGTAAAATATATTTTCCATAATCAAAAATATTGTATATTCAGCTCTTTGAAACTGGTGTACAAAACCTAAACTAAAAGATGCAAAAACAAAACTTCAGAATGGGAAGCATAGAAATAGCACACTTAGATCTGATCTACCACTTCTTAGCTTTGCTTTCAACTGGAATGAAATACCTATAACTAACATTTCTATGTGAATGTGGTTGGGTTGCTCAAAAACTTGCAAGTTGTAGGTTTAAGTATCAAAAGTAAAAATATACTTAAGTATCAAAAGTATAAAAGTAGAAATAATTTCACATTCCTTCTATTAAGCAAACCAGACCGTATGATATATATATTATTTTATTAACGGATAGCCAGGGGCACACTCCAACACTCAGACATAATTTACAGATGAAGCATTTGTGTTTAGTGAGTCCGCCAGATCAGAGGCAGTAGGGATGACCAGGGATGTTCTATTGATAAGTGTGTGAATTGGACCATTTTCCTGTCCTGCTAAGAATTCGAAATGTAATGAGTACTTGTGTGTGTCAGAGAAAATGTATGAAGTAAAAAGTACATTATTTTCTTTAGGAATGTAGTGTTGAAAAAATAAAAGTTGTCAAAAATATCAATTGTAAAGTACAGATACCTCAAAAAATACTCCCCAAGTAGGACCTTAAAGTATTTTTTACTTAAGTACGTTACACTGCTGCAAATTGTTTGTGTCATTTGAATGCTTTACATAGCGGGGAACACAAGCGTATTAGTTACACCCTTTCTGAATACATGCTCAACTTCAGGATCAAGAAATTAGGAGTAAATCTTCATTGCCATTATTTAAAGTTTGCATGACAGAACTAGCCCGCCAATGTCTTTCTCGTAATGATGAGATTCAGTCATTTAGGATAATCATTGTTATCCTGAATGACTGAATGTACTGAATGATAAAGAGGAAGGGATGATAACCTACCACATTCATCTCAGTAACACACAAAAGTACATGTGTGCATGGTCACACACTTTTAACGCAAAATGACTTATTCAATATGCTAATGGTGATGATGGTGGAAACTAAGATACTTTTTATGCATCATGTATAATTATATAAGGTCCTTTTGTTCAATAGAATACTAATCATGTACAATTCACAAATTAAAACAGAGAAATAATATAAACGTTTGCAGTGTGTCGGCTGAGGTATAGAAAGTCACATTATGGAAAGTCACAACCAACCTTCACAGATTTGCCAAATTATCATTACTCCTACAAATCTCTCAAAAAACAAATCCACATGAGATTCCATCAATTTGTTTGAGACGTGACAGGTGGATTAAAACATAGATTATCCCCTCCTCACAGATTGCCTGGTTCCCGCAGGTCATCTTTATGATGGTGTGGTGTCACGACACACAACAAGGATAATGTCCCTGACCCTGCTTGTACACTGCACGGTCTGCTGCACAAATAGAGCAGTGCGCACCTCTTAGAAGGCACCAGGCATCCAAGTGTGTAATGATGCCAGGGGCGTGCTGCACTTTACAACCAAACCTTACCCTCACAATGGAGATTAATTGATATTGATGTGTTAAATCAGATATGGTGCCTTTATAAATCCCACTCTGGATCAGGCTCTTACTGGAGGGGCCCAGTATGTTCAATACGTATTGAACTCTTATCAGAGCAGTGCTAATTAAAGGCTATTTCCATGTGGGGTTTTCTATCCTCATCTTGTGACCACATATGGTGCATAAAATGCATGTGAAAGGATTACTGGTGGTTTGCATGCTTGTTGTACAAAAAGGTCAATGTACTGTATAATATGAGGACAGAGTGTTGATGTTAATAGAAACAGACAGTAGCAGTGCATGGTGAAACAATAGCTTTTAACTTTCTATGAGGATATGCCAGCAAAATAAAGGCCTTTTCATTTTCCTATACTGTATTTGTTTATTTTTGCTTATTTGTTTACTTTGCAGAGGCAGCAGCTATTCTTCCTGGAGTCCAAAAACCCCCCACAAAACATGACAAGTATCAAAAACACTGGTACACTCATAGACAAGGACACAAATTTAAACTCAACCATATAAAATATATTATAATAATACTAATAATATACAAACAAGACAACTAAATTAAGAATATGTGTGTGTTAGAGTGTGTATGTTGAGATGTTGTTTAATCTTTTTTTAACTTCTCTAGGGTAGGGGGCAGCATTCGGAATTTTGGATGAAAAGCATGCCCAAATTAAACAACCTGCTACTCGGGCCCAGAAGATATGAATGCATATAACATGGTAGATTTGGATAGAAAACACTAAAGTTTCCAAAACTGTTAAATAGTGTCTGTGAGTATAACATAACTGATTTGGCAGGCAAAAACCTGAGAAAAATCCATTCAGGAAGTAGTTTTTTTTTGGTAGTTTTCTATTCAATGCCATTACAGTATCCATTGACTTAGGATTCAAATTGCAGTTCCTATGCCTTCCACTAGATGTCAACAGTCTTTAGAAATTGTTTCAGGCTTGTATTCTGATAAATGAGGGAGAAAGACCAGTCGGAATGAGTGGACCCTACCGTGTCACAGAGTTTTTTCATGCGCAATTCCGAGAGAGTGCCTTTCTTGTTTACCTTTTATATTAATGACGTTATTGTCCGGTTGAAATATTATAGATAATTTAGGCAAAAAACAATCTGAGGTTTGAATATAAACATATCTTGACATGTTTCTATGAACTTTACGGATACAATTTGGATTTTTTGGTCTGCCTGTTTTGACTGCGTTTTAGCATGTGGATTACTGAAGAAAACGCGCAAACAAAACTGAGGTTTTTGGATATAAAGAGACTTTATCGAACAAAAGGAACATTTATTGAGTAAATGAATGTCTTCTGAGTGCCACCATATGAAGATCATCAAAGGTAAGGGATTAATTGTATCTCTATTTCTGACTTGTGTAACTCTTCTACTTGGCTGGTTACTGTTTGTAATGATTTGTCAACTGGGCTATGTTCTCAAATAATCGTAAAGTATGCTTAAAGCATTTTTTTTTATCTGACACCGTGGTTGGATTCACAAGAAGTTAATCTTTAAACCTATGTAAAATATGTTTTGTTTTCTGAATTTTTATAATGAGTATTTCGGTATTTGAATTTGGCACTCTGCAATCTCACTGGATGTTGGCCAGGTGGGACGCTAGCGTCCCACATACCCTAGAGAGGTAATTTTGTTGTTTGCTTGAGTAATTTGAGATGGAAGGGAATTCCATGCGATTATGGCTCTGTATAATACTGTGCATTGCCTTCAATTCATTTTGGACTTGGGCACTGTGAAGAGATCCCTGGTGGAATGTCTTGTGGGGTATGTATGGGTGTCTGAGCTGAATGTTATTTCATTATGCAGACAATCTGGAACATTCATTACAGTAACATTTCTCATATAAACTAGAAGATAAGCAATTCATCTCCCATCAATCCTCAACCAGGAAAAACTGGCATCCATGCTGTTGATGTTAGTTCTCTATGTGCTTAAGAGCAAGGTGTGCTGCTCTGTTTTGAGCCAGCTGCAGCTTTACTAGGTCTTTCTCAACTGCACCTCATGAGTAATCAAGAAGGGACAAGACCAGAGCCTGAACAACTAGTATAGATGATAACAGAGCAGTTTAGCTTCCTCAACTTGCTGAATGGTCACACCCTTTATATACAACTCCAGTTTTGATTTAGGTCTTAGAGACTGTTTTGAACCAAAACAATTGCTTTTAAATGTATATGTATTTAAGACCAGTTTAGTATTAATCACTCATTCTGATACTGACTAACTCCTTATTTAGAATTTAAGTGAACTCACTGGCATTGGATGCTGACATGTAGAGTGTGAATCATCCACATACATAGTCATTCTAGTTGTGTGTAAGACCAGTGGCAAATCATTTGGAAAAATAGAGAAGAGTAACAGCCCAAGGCAACTGCCCTGAGGGACACGGCACAGAACATTTACAATTGCCAGGTCACAGTTGTAATTGAGAACTTGGTCTCAACTGGCCTACCTGGTTAAATAGAGGTGAAATAAAAAAATATGTTATGTTAGAGAAGCTTCCTTTGAGTAACACTCTCTGGGTCCTATTGGATAAATAACTATCCAATCATGTGATGGCAGGTGATGTAAAGCAGAATCAAACTCATCAAGTGAGTTTCTTCAATAAGAATTTATGATCAATAACATCACTGAAATCTAGCAATACAACTCCAATTATCATCTTATTAGCAGGTTCTACTAACCAATCATCTGTCATCTGAGTCTGTGCAGTATACACACCCTTCTCTATATGCATGCTGAAAGTCAATAGCTAACTTGTTCTCTGAAAATAGCATTGTATTTGGTCAATAACAATTCTCTCAATCAGTTTACTAAGAACAGGCAGCAACCTGATTGGGCAGCTGTGGGAACCAGTTTAGGGTGATTTACTATTTTTAGGCAGTGGATCTTCCTTCCATGTCTGAGGGCACACACATTCCTTTAGGCTTTCACATAAGATAAAGAAAATATGGGTGGCAATACAGTCTGCTAATATTCTCAATAGTTTCCCATCAAGGTTCTATACACTGCTTTCAGATAGTATTCAGACCCCTTGACCTTCTCCACATTTTGTTAAGTTAGACTTATTTGGAAATGGATAAAATCGTTTTTTTCCCTCATCAATCTACACACAATAACCCATAATGACAAAGCTTTTTTATATAATAATTACTGAAATATCACATTTACATACGTACAGTTGAAGTCGGAAGTTGACATACACTTAGGTTGGAGTAATTTAAACTCATTTTTCAACCACTCCACAAATTCCTTGTTAACAAACTATAGTTTTGGCAAGTCGGTTAGGCCATCTACTTTGTGCATGACACAAGTAATTTATCCAACAATTGTTTACAGACCGATTATTTCACTTATAATCTATTGTATCACAATTCCAGTAGGTCAGACATTTACATACACTAAGTTGACTGTGCCTTTTAACAGCTTGGAAAATATGTTAGATTCTTTAGGCTTTATTTTATTTATTTATTTCACCTTTATTTAACCAGGTAGGCTAGTTGAGAACAAGTTCTCATTTGCAACTGCGACCTGGCCAAGATAAAGCATAGCAGTGTGAGCAGACAACAAAGAGTTACACATGGAGTAAACAATTAACAAGTCAATAATACAGTAGAAACCAAAGGGGGAGTCTATATACAATGTGTGCAAAAGGCATGAGGAGGTAGGCAAATAATTACAATTTTGCAGATTAACACTGGAGTGATGAATGATCAGATGGTCATGTACAGGTAGAGATATTGGTGTGCAAAAGAGCAGAAAAGTAAATAAATAAAAACAGTATGGGGATGAGGTAGGTGAAAAAGGGTGGGCTATTTACCAATAGACTATGTACAGCTGCAGTGATCGGTTAGCTGCTCAGATAGCTGATGTTTGAAGTTGGTGAGGGAGATAAAAGTCTCCAACTTCAGCGATTTTTGCAATTCGTTCCAGTCACAGGCAGCAGAGTACTGGAACGAAAGGCGGCCAAATGAGGTGTTGGCTTTAGGGATGATCAGTGAGATACACCTGCTGGAGCGCGTGCTACGGATGGGTGTTGCCATCGTGACCAGTGAGCTGAGATAAGGCGGAGCTTTACCTAGCATGGACTTGTAGATGACCTGGAGCCAGTGGGTCTGGCGACGAATATGTAGCGAGGGCCAGCCGACTAGAGCATACAAGTCGCAGTGGTGGGTGGTATAAGGTGCTTTAGTGACGAAACGGATGGCACTGTGATAGACTGCATCCAGTTTGCTGAGTAGAGTGTTGGAAGCCATTTTGTAGATGACATCGCCGAAGTCGAGGATCGGTAGGATAGTCAGTTTTACTAGGGTAAGCTTGGCGGCGTGAGTGAAGGAGGCTTTGTTGCGGAATAGAAAGCCGACTCTTGATTTGATTTTCGATTGGAGATGTTTGATATGAGTCTGGAAGGAGAGTTTGCAGTCTAGCCAGACACCTAGGTACTTATAGACGTCCACATATTCTAGGTCGGAACCATCCAGGGTGGTGATGCTAGTCGGGCATGCGGGTGCAGGCAGCGACCGGTTGAAAAGCATGCATTTGGTTTTACTAGCGTTTAAGAGCAGTTGGAGGCCACGGAAGGAGTGTTGTATGGCATTGAAGCTTGTTTGGAGGTTAGATAGCACAGTGTCCAAAGACGGGCCGAAGGTATATAGAATGGTGTCGTCTGCGTAGAGGTGGATCAGGGAATCGCCCGCAGCAAGAGCAACATCATTGATATACACAGAGAAAAGAGTCGGCCCGAGAATTGAACCCTGTGGCACCCCCATAGAGACTGCCAGAGGACCAGACAGCATGCCCTCCGATTTGACGCACTGAACTCTGTCTGCAAAGTAATTGGTGAACCAGGCAAGGCAGTCATCCGAAAAACCGAGGCTCCTGAGTCTGCCGATAAGAATATGGTGATTGACAGAGTCGAAAGCCTTGGCAAGGTCGATGAAGACGGCTGCACAGTACTGTCTTTTATCGATGGCGGTTATGATATCGTTGAGTACCTTGAGTGTGGCTGAGGTGCACCCATGACCGGCTCGGAAACCAGATTGCACAGCGGAGAAGGTGCGGTGGGATTCGAGATGGTCAGTGACCTGTTTGTTGACTTGGCTTTCGAAGACCTTAGATAGGCAGGGCAGGATGGATATAGGTCTGTAACAGTTTGGGTCCAGGGTGTCTCCCCCTTTGAAGAGGGGGATGACTGCGGCAGCTTTCCAATCCTTGGGGATCTCAGACGAGATGAAAGAGAGGTTGAACAGGCTGGTAATAGGGGTTGCGACAATGGTGGCAGATAGTTTCAGAAATAGAGGGTCCAGATTGTCAAGCCCAGCTGATTTGTACGGGTCCAGGTTTTGCAGCTCTTTCAGAACATCTGCTATCTGGATTTGGTTAAAGGAGAACCTGGAGAGGCTTGGGCGAGGAGCTGCGGGGGGGGCGGAGCTGTTGGCCGAGGTTGAAGTAGCCAGGCGGAAGGCATGGCCAGCCGTTGAGAAATGCTTATTGAAGTTTTCGATAATCATGGATTTATCAGTGGTGACCGTGTTACCTAGCCTCAGTGCAGTGGGCAGCTGGGAGGAGGTGCTCTTGTTCTCCATGGACTTCACGGTGTCCCAGAACTTTTTGGAGTTGGAGCTACAGGATGCAAACTTCTGCCTGAAGAAGCTGGCCTTAGCTTTCCTGACTGACTGCGTGTATTGGTTCCGGACTTCCCTGAACAGTTGCATATCACGGGGACTATTCGATGCTATTGCAGTCCGCCACAGGATGTTTTTGTGCTGGTCGAGGGCAGTCAGGTCTGGGGTGAACCAAGGGCTGTATCTGTTCTTAGTTCTGCATTTTTTGAACGGAGCATGCTTATCTAAAATGGTGAGGAAGTTACTTTTGAAGAATGACCAGGCATCCTCAACTGACGGGATGAGGTCAATGTCCTGCCAGGATACCCGGGCCAGGTCGATTAGAAAGGCCTGCTCACAGAAGTGTTTTAGGGAGCGTTTGACAGTGATGAGGGGTGGTCGTTTGACTGCGGCTCCGTAGCGGATACAGGCAATGAGGCAGTGATCGCTGAGATCCTGGTTGAAGACAGCGGAGGTGTATTTGGAGGGCCAGTTGGTCAGGATGACGTCTATGAGGGTGCCCTTGTTTACAGAGTTAGGGTTGTACCTGGTGGGTTCCTTGATGATTTGTGTGAGATTGAGGGCATCTAGCTTAGATTGTAGGACTGGCGAGGTGTTAAGCATATCCCAGTTTAGGTCACCTAACAGAACAAACTCTGAAGCTAGATGGGGGGCGATCAATTCACAAATGGTGTCCAGGGCACAGCTGGGAGCTGAGGGGGGTCGGTAGCAGGCGGCAACCGTGAGAGACTTATTTCTGGAGAGAGTAATTTTCAAAATTAGTAGTTCGAACTGTTTGGGTATGGACCTGGAAAGTATGACATTACTTTGCAGGCTATCTCTGCAGTAAACTGCAACTCCGCCCCCTTTGGCAGTTCTATCTTGACGGAAGATGTTATAGTTGGGTATGGAAATCTCTGAATTTTTGGTGGCCTTCCTGAGCCAGGATTCAGACACAGCAAGGACATCAGGGTTAGCAGAGTGTGCTAAAGCAGTGAGTAAAACAAACTTAGGGAGGAGGCTTCTGATGTTGACATGCATGAAACCAAGGCTTTTTCGATCACAGAAGTCAACAAATGAGGGTGCCTGGGGACATGCAGGGCCTGGGTTTACCTCCACATCACCCGCGGAACAGAGAAGGAGTAGTATGAGGGTGCGGCTAAAGGCTATCAAAACTGGTCGCCTAGAGCGTTGGGGACAGAGAATAAGAGGAGCAGGTTTCTGGGCATGGTAGAATATATTCAGGGCATAATGCGCAGACAGGGGTATGGTGGGGTGCGGGTACAGCGGAGGTAAGCCCAGGCACTGGGTGATGATGAGGGTGGTTGTATCTCTGGACATGCTGGTAGTAATGGGTGAGGTCACCGCATGTGTGGGAGGTGGGACAAAGGAGTTATCAGGGGCGTGAAGAGTGGAACTAGGGGCTCCATTGTGAACTAAAACAATGATAACTAACCTGAACAACAGTATACAAGGCATATTGACATTTGAGAGAGACATACAGCGAGGCATACAGTAATCACAGGTGTTGAATTGGGAAAGCTAGCTAAAACAGTAGGTGAGACAACAGCTAATCAGCTAGCACAACAACAGCAGGTAAAATGGCGTAGACTAGGCAACGGGGCCAACAGATAGGCTAATTGATATAATTTGAGTCAATTGAAGGTGTACCTGTGGATGTATTTCAAGGCCTACATTCAAACTCAGTGCCTCCTTGCTCTACATCATGGGGAAATCAAAAGAAATCAGCCAAGACCTCAGGAACAAAATGTATACCTCCACAAGTCTGGTTCATCCTTGGGAGCAATTTCCAAATGCCTGAAGGTACCACATTCATCTGTACAAACAATAGTACACAAGTATAAACACCATGGGACCACGCAGCCGTCACCCCGCTCAGGAAGGAGACATGTTCAGGAAGGAGACGCGTCTCCTAGAGATGAACGTACTTGTGCGAAAAGTGCAATCAATCCCAGAACAACAGCAAAGGACCCTGTGAAGATGCTGGAGGAAACAGGTACAAAAGTATCTATATCCACAATAAAATGAGTCCTATATCGATACAACCTGAAAGGCCGCTCAGCAAGGAAGAAGAAGCCTGCTCCAAAACCGCCATAAAAAAGTCAGACTAAGGTTTGCAACTGCACATGGAGAAATGTCCTCTGGTCTGATGAAACAAAAATAGAACTGTTTGGCCATAATGACCATCATTTTGCTTGGAGGAAAAGGCGGAGGCTTGCAAGCCGAAGAACACCATCCCAACCGTGAAGCACGGGGGTGACAGCATCATGTTGTGGGGGTGCTTTGCTGCAGGAGGGACTGGTGCACTTCACAAAACAGATGGCATCATGAGGATGGAAAATTATGTGGATGTATTGAAGCAACATCTCAAGACATCCGTCAGGAAGTTAAAGCTTGGTCGCAAATGGCTCTTCCAAATGAACAATGACCCCAAGCATAATTCCAAAGTTGTGGCAAAATGGCTTAAAGACAACAAAATCAAGGTATTGGAGTGGCCATCACAAAGCCCCGACCACAATCCACATAGACAATTTATTGGCAGAACTGAAAAAGCATGTGCAAGCAAGGAGATCTACAAACCTGACTCAGTTACACCAGCTCTGTCAGGAAGAATGGGACAAAATTCACCTTTATTGTAGGAAGCTTGTGGAAGTCTACCCGAAAAGTTTGACCCAAGTTAAACAATTTAAAGGCAATGCTATGTAAGCTCTTGACCCACTGGGAATGTGATGAAAGAAATAAAAACTTAAATAAATAATTCTCTCTACTATTATTCTGACATTTCACATTCTTAAATTAAGTGGTGCTCCTAACTGACCTAAAACAGGGATTTCTTTACAAGGATTAAATGTCAGGAGTTTTCAAAAACTGAGTTTAAATAGATTTGGCTAAGGTGTATTTAAAACCGCCACAAAGAGTTCAATCTTGGTTTCTTCAGACCAGAGAATCTTGTTTTCCATTGTGTCCATTGTTTACCTTTTGGCAAACTCCAAGCGGTCTGTCAGGTGTATTTTACTGAGGAGTGGCTTCTGTCTGTCCACTCTACCACGAAGGCCTTATTGGTGGAGTGCTAAATAGATGGTTGTCCTTCTGGAAGTTTCCTCCATCTCTACAGAGGAACTCTGGAGCTCTGTCAGACTGACCATCGGGTTCATGGTCACTGACCAAGGTCCTCCCTGACCAAGGTCCTTTCCCTTGATTACTCAGTTTGGCCAGGCGGCCAGCTCTAGGAAGAGTCTTGGTTGTTCCAAACTTATTCCAATTAAGAATGATGGAGGCCACTGTGTTCTTGGGGACCTTCAATGCTGCAAAAATATTTTAATACCCTTCCCCAGATCTGTGCCTCGACACCACCCTGACTCGGGGCTCAATGGACAATTCCTTCGACCTCATGGCTTCCCAGCTAGCACAGTGGATCTGGGCCAATTCCAGCTGAGAGTCGGGGCACTCGGCTGGGTCAGGGCCGCCTTCGGCAGTATTACTTATGGCTAGGATGCGGGGATTGAGCTCGGGCCGATTCCAGTGTGAATTATCTGGCCAAAATGTATTACTTGGGGCTCGGGCCGATTGGGGCTACTCTCTGGCAGATGATTACACGGGCTGCTTTATATGGTGCATCCTCGGACACAAAATGTTTTTTTTTTGTGGATGGGTATTACTTGTATGTATAAAATGTATAATGGTAATTTTGAAAATGACAAAAAAATCAGGTAATCTTTTTTACAACTATGTAAATTTGCATTGGGCCGCTTTTGGGGGGGATTCTGGTAAAACAGCTAGTTGCTAACCAGTCAATGTTAAAAAAATTTGATATCTCCGTTAACATCACACACACTATCAAGCATTGTACACATATTATCCAATTACTGACTGTTAGCACTTGGTGGCCTATAGCAGCACCCCCCCCCCCCCCCAAAAAAAAAGATTTTAGATGAGGTAGGTGAACTTGCAACCAAGCAGATTTTCATCACTGAGCAAATTTCAGGTCTGCTGAGCACAAACTTGAAAATTCTGTGGAACTTCTGGAGCGTGTTTACTGTGAACACTGCTTTAAGTTACAGTTTTAACAGTGGCAAAGTAGACTACTGTAGCTATTTGATCAGAGGCCTACCATCAAAAACAATGGAGAAAAATGGATCCCATAACATTTTAACATGGAAATAGCTGTTCTGTCATTCAGTCTACAGTAGCAGCAAATGTGTGGTGTTCAATGTAGGCCTACAATCCATGAGACTTTTGAAAAAAGTTTGCAACCACCAAGACTATTCGTAGAGCTGGCCACCCTGCCAAACTGAGCAATCGGGCCAGACGGGCCTTGGTCAGGGAGGTGACCAAGAACCCAATGGTCCCTCTGACAGAGCTCCAGAGTTTCTCTGTGGAGATGGGAGAACCTTATTATAAGATTATATGGTATGATTGAACTATTTGGCCTGAATGCCAAGTGTCACGTTTGGAGGAAACCTGGCACCATCTGTACAGTGAATCAGGTTGGTGGCAGCATCATGCTGTGGGGATGTTTTCCAGTGGCAGGGACTGGGAGACTAGTCTGCATCGAGGAAAAGATGAACGGAGCAAAGTAAAGATAGATCATTGATGAAAACCTGCTCCAGAGCTCAAAGGACCTCAGAATGGAGCAAATGTCCACCTTCTAACAGGACAATGACCCTAAGCACACAGCAAAGATAACGCAGGAGTTGTTTTGGAACAAGTCTCTGAATGTCAATGAGTGGCCCAGCCAGAGCCCGGACTTAAACGATGGAACATCTATGGAGATACCTGAAAAGAGCTGTGCTGTGGCACTCCCCATCCAACCTGACAGAACTTGAGAGGATCTGCAGAGAAGAATGGGAGAAACTCCCCAAATTCATCAAATCAAATCAACCAAATCAAATTTTATTTGTCACATCCGCCAAATACAACAGGTGTAGAACTTAAAGTGAAGTGCCTACTTATAAGCCCTTAACCAACAATGCAGTTTTAAGAAAAAAAGTGTTAAGTATGTACTAAAATAAACTGAAGTAAAAAAAAAGTAAAAAATAATAAATAAATTAGAAAAATAGAAAATAACAAATAATTAATGAGCAACAATAAAATTACTGTAGCGAGACTATATGCAGGGGTACCGGTAGAGTCAATGTGGGGGGGGGCACAGGTTAGTCGAGGTAATTGAGGTAATATGTACATGTAAGTAGAGGTCAAGTGATTCTGCATGGATAATAAACAGAGAGCAGCAGCAACGTAAAAATGGGTTGGGGGAACAATGCAAATAGTCTGGGTAGCGATTTGATTAGCTGTTCAGGAGTCTTATGGCTTGGGGGTAGAAGACTTTTGACCTAGAATTGGCTCTCCGGTACCGCTTGCCGTGTGGTAGCAGAGAGAACAGTCTATGACTAGGGTGGCTGGAGTCTTTAGCAATTTATTGGGCCTCTGACACAGCCTAGTACAGAGGTCCAGGATGGCCCCAGTGATGTGCTGGGCTGTACGCACTACCCTCCTTAGTGCCTTACGGTCAGAGTCCGAGCAGTTGCCATACCAGGCGGTAATGCAACCAGTGCAACCACTCTCATGCTCTCGATGGTGCAGCTGTACAACGTTTTGAGGATCTAAGCACCCATGCCAAATCTTTTCAGTCTCCTGAGGGGAATAGGTGTTGTCGTGCCCAACACTGTCTTGGTGTGTTTGGACCATGATCGTTTATTGGTGATTTGGACACCAAGGAACTTGAAGCTCACAACCTGCTCCACTGCAGCCCTGTCCATGACAATGGGGGCATAGTCCACAATCATCTTCTTTGTCTTGATCACATTGAGGGAGAGGCTGTCTCATCGTTGTTGGTAATCAGACCTACCAATGTTTTGTCGTCAGCAAACTTAATGATGGTTTTGGAGTCGTGCTTGGCCATGCAGTCATGTTTGTCAAGCTATAAATGGCGCCAAGAGTATAAATGGTACCAACAGAGAGGGCTGCCGTGCTTCTAGCTCTTAGGAAACTTTGATGAATTTTGCATTTTAAGTGTTATTTCTTACATTATTAGATAAGAAAAAGTTGTGTGTTATTACATACTGCCAGGAAGAACTATTGGATATCAGAGGGGTGGTAACTCACCAGAATTACCAGCATTACGACCAGGAATACGACTTTCCCAAATCTGGTCCTTTGTTCGTACCCCTAAGGCAATTGAACTGATTCCAGAGGCCGATCTAAAACAACGTTGGCAGATGAGTGGTACTCGGAGTGGTCTTCTAGTCCGACTCAGGAGGCACGCACCGAACTCTTCCTGAGGATATTACTCGCTAATGTCTCTGGATAATAAAGTCAACGAGCTCTGGACAAGGATTTCCTTCTATAGACACATCAGGGATTGTAACATACTCTGTTTCACGGAAACATGGCTCTCTCGGGATATACTGTGTGAGTCCGTACAGCCAGTTGGATTCTCAGTTCATCACGCAGAAAGGAATAAATATCTCTCCAGGAAGAAGAAGCGCGGAGGTATATATTTGATGATTACCTAATCATGGTGTGATTGTGATAACATACTGGAAATCTAGTCCTTTTGTTCACCCGACCTAGAATATATCACAATCAAATGCAGACCATATTACCTTCCAAGATAATTATCTTCGGTTATAGTCACTGTCATATATATTCCCCCTCAAGCCGATACCATGATGGTCCTCAAAGAACTTCACTGGACTTTATGCAAACTAGAAATCACATAGCCTGAGGCCGCATTTATTGTAGCTGGGGATTTTGACAAAGCAAATTTGAGAGAAATGCTGCTGAAGTTCTATCAACACATTGACTGTAGAACTCACGCTGCTAAACACTCGACCACTGCTACTCCAACTTCTGGGATGCCAACAACTCCATCCGCCTCCATCCCTTCGGCATATCTGACCACGACTCCATTTTGCTCATCCTTTCTTATAGGCAGAAACTCAAACAGGAAGTACCCATGCAAAGGACTTTTCACCACTGGTCTGACCAATTGGAATCCAAGCTTCAAGATGGTTTTGATCACACAGACTGGGATAAATTCCGAGTAACCTACGAGAATAATATAGACGAATACACTGATACGGTGACTGAGTTCATCAGGAAGTGTATAGGAGAAGTTGTACCCACTTTGACTATTAAAACCTACCTTAACCAGAAACTGTGGATAGATGGCAGAATTCTCCCAAATCTGAAAGCGCGAACCATCGCATATAACCATGGCTTCCATACAAGCTAAACACCTTCTTCACGTGCTTTGAGGATAACACAGTGCCATTGACGTGACACGCTACCAAGGACTGTGGGCTCTCCTTCTCCATGGCCGACGTGAGTAAGACATTTAAGCATCTTAACCCTCGCAAGGCTGCCGGCCCATCCCTAGCCGTGTCCTCAAAGGATGCGCAGACCAGCTGCCTGGAGTGTTTTTACGGACATAATCAATCTCTCCCTATCCCAGTTTGCTGACCCCAATTGCTTCAAGATGGCAACCATTGTTCCTGTACCCAAGAAAGCAAAGGATACTGAACTAAATTACTATCGCCCTGTAACACTCACTTCTGTCATCATGAAATGCTTTGAGAGACTAGTCAAGGATCATATCACCCCAAGTGGTGGAGGTAGGAAAAAAAACTCAACTTAGCTGATCCTCAACCCTGGGGCCCCAGAAGGATGCATGCTCAGCCCCCTCCTGTACTCCCTGTTCACCCATGACTGCGTGGCCACGCACACCAACTCAGTCATCAAGTTTGCAGACAACACAACAATAGTAGGCCCGAAAACAAATGATGGTGAGGGCCCTGGGAGTATGGTGCCAGGAAAATAACCTCTCACCCGAAGTCAACAAAACAAAAGAGCTGATCGGGGACTTCAGGAAACAGCAGAGGGAGCACCACCCTATCCATATCGACTTGACCGCAGTGGAGAAGGTGGAAAGCTTCAAGTTCCTCGGCGTACAAATCACTGACAAAATGAAATGATCCCCAACACAGACAGTGTTGTGAAGAAGGCGCAACAGCTTGGTATGGCAACTGCACCACCCGCAACCGCAGGGCTCTCCAGAGGGTGGTGCAGTTGCCCAACTCATCACCGGGGGCAAACTAGGACATCTACAACACCCGATGTCACAGGAAGGCCAAAAAGATAATCAAGGACAACAACCACCCGAGCCACTGCCTGTTCACCCCGCTATCATCCAGAATGCGAGGTCAGTACAAGTGTGTTCAAAAGTTTGGGGTCAATTAGAAATGTCCTTGTTTTTTAAAGAAAAGCTCATTTTATTGTTGATTAAAATAACATGAAATTGATCAGAAATACAGTGTACACATTGTTAATGTTGTAAATGACTATTGTAGCTGGAAACTTTAGATTTTTTATGGAATATCTACATAGGCGAACAGAAGCCCATTATAAACCATGGAATGTTGTGATAGCTAATCCAATTTTATCATTTTAAAAGGCTAATTGATCATTAGAAAACCTTTTTGCAATTATGTTATCCTAGCTGAAAACTGTTGTTCTGATTAAAGAGGCAATAAAACTGGCCTTCTTTAGACAAGTTGCGTATCTGGAGCATCAGAATTTGTGGGTTCGATTACAGGCTCAAAAGGGCCAGTAACAAAGACCTTTCTTCTGAAACTCGTCAGTCTATTCTTGTTCTAAGAAATGAAGGCTATTCCATGTGAGAAGTTGCCAAAAAACAATAGATCAACGCTATGTACTACTCCCTTCACAGAACAGCGCAAACTTGCTCTAACAAGAATAGAAAGAGGAATGGGAGGCCCCGGTGCACAACTGATCAAGAGGACAAGTACATTAGAGTGTCTAGTTTGAGAAAGAGACGCCTCACAAGTCCTCAACTGGCAGCTTCATTAAATAGTACCTGCAAAACACCAGTCTCAACGTCAACAGTGAAAAGGCGACTCCGGGATGCTGGCCTTCTAGGCAGAGTTTCTCTGTCCTGTGTCCGTGTGCTGTTGCCCATCATATTATTTTCTTTTTATTGGCCAGTGTGAGATATGTTTTTTTCTTCGCAACTCTGCCTAAAAGGCCAGCATCGTCTCTTCACTGTTGACGTTGAGACTGGTGTTGTGCGGGTACTACTGTATTTAATGAAGCTGCCAGTTGTCCAATCTAGATTGGTGGAGTGCTGCAGAGATGGTTGTCTTTCTGGAAGATTCTCCCATCTCCACAGAGGAACTCTAGAGCTCTCGGGTTCTTGGTCACCTCCCTGAGCAAGGCTCTTCTCCCTCGATTGCTCAGTTAGGCCGGGCGGGCAGCTCTAGGAAGTGTCTTGGTGGTTCCACACTTCTTCCATTTAAGAATGATGGAAGACACTGTGTTCTTGGGGACCTTCAATACTGCAGAAATGTTTTGGTTTTTCCCAGATCTGTGCCTCGACACAGTCCTGTTTCAGAGTTCTACGGACAATTCCTTCAACCTGACAACTTGGTTTTTGTTCTAACATGCACTGTCAACTGTGGGACCTTATATAGACAATTGTGTGCCTTTCCATATCATGTCCAATCAATTTCATTTACCACAGATGGACTCCAAGTTGTAGATGATCAGTGGAAACAGGATGAGCTCAATTTGGATTCCCATAGCATAGTCTGAAAACTATGCTATTTTTTTATTACCTTTTTATTTAACCAGGCAAGTCAGTTAAGAACAAATTCTTATTTTCAATGACGGCCTAGGAACAGTGGGTTAACTGCCTGTTCAGGGGCAGAACGACAGATTTGTACCTTGTCAGCTCGGGGGTTTGAACTTGCAACCTTCCGGCTACTAGTCCAACACTCTAACCACTAGGCTACCCTGCCACCCCAATAAATAAGGTTATCTGATTTTGATTTTTAATACATTAGTAAACATTTTTTTGATAAAGGCTTTGCTTTGTCATTATCGGGTTTTGTGTGTGAGTGATGAAGGGGATTTTATTTTTAAATCCATTTTGGAGTAAACGTTTCCAGAAACTTTCAACAACAACAAACCGAGCTCTCTCTTGTTCCGTGTTTAGCAAGCATCGCGCTCTAATGATGTCACTGCATACGAAGAGCACCTAGGCCTTTTTTTCTAACCTGAGATGCCTTGATGTTGTTGAACATGTGATGTTTGATCAATGGAAATGCAGTAGAGCCTTCAGCAAATGAGGGATAAGTCCTTGCCAAGTTTCTCTAAAGTGGCTTGCGAATGTGTCATTCTCAGAAATCAATTACACGCATCAACAGCCACTGAGAGGTATTGCCATAGCTCTAATTAGATTAAAGTGCTTTACATACAGTCCATGAGCATATTATTTGAGTTTAATTTAATCGAGCTATCTATCTGTCCTCTGTCTTTTGAGCTTATTTTATAGTCATCATGTGCATACAGATACAGTGTACAGAAGTATTTACTGTGGACATTGGTATTTTATGAACAGCAGTCTTTCCACACTATCAACCCCCATAGCAGATATCATCATTTCACCATTTCACCAACCATTTCACCAACCTCTCTCCAGGTCGCAGGAGACAGCTGACTTGACCAGGTCAGCCTCTGCGTAGACCTGTGATGAGAGAAAAACACTCACACACAGAGAGAGAAGGACAGCCAATCCGACCTTCAGATCCTAACGACACATGGCAGAGAAGGAGAGAAGACAGGAAAGGCTCTTACCTCTAACACAGCAATGGCAATCTGATATCAGAGAAGGTGATTGCCCAGTGGAGCGAAATAATAAAATCACACATAGGTGGTCTTCATTGCTCGAGCTTCGCCCCCTGCTACTGTCAAAGGCCTTAATCAATGAATGCCTGGAAGTTCAAATGAAAGTCTGAGACGTGTTAGAAAGGAACCTGACAAGTGTCGTGTCCCTGCAGCTGGCTAACAGCATGTGATACATTGACTAATAATATTACAACCACCGGGGGATTGCAGAAGAACAAATCAGCAAAACTGTTTGAATTCAACTGAACAAGATGCAACTGTTACCGGATGGGAGATTTGACCAAACACCTTCCTGTCATGTATTTGCACATATTGACAGAGAGGGAGTTCAGAGTCATACAACACACTGAGAAAGCATCATCTCTAAAAATAAGTGAAATAAATCAATTATTCTAGCATGCAAGCTACATTGTGTATTTGCCCATTAGAAATATTTATTGTGTTAGAGATGGGAATAATTAAAATATATTCAGTCTATGATATGTTTTTCACCAGAAGTCAAATTAAAATCTAATTGAATATGTCATTTAAATATTACGTCAAAGATCAGCAGTAAAATCGAAATGATAAAAAGCATTTTAATCATGACGTGTTTTCTCTCTCATGATAATCATTCACATTCAATGCTATTGAAGCTCATTTGAGAGAAATATTGGAACGATATGGAGTAATGGTTAATTATAATGCAAATTGTCCTCATTAAAGTAAGTACCCGAGGCAGGTTTATTCTACAGCGGATTTAATAATGAATCTATTAAAATTAATGTCGGATTTTGTCAGCTAGCTAGATATAATCATCACTGACCATTCTCTTTTATTCCCACTTGGTGACAGGATGTAGTTACCCTGACAAGACTTTACAGTACATTGCCCATATTGCCTGTAGTCCCCTACAACCAGAAAAGGTACAACTTTTACAATCTACAATAAAATCTCAGTTAAACGGCAAGTCTCAAATAGCCGCCTGTCACTTTTAATAGCTGGGCAAAGGCAAACATTTCAGCAAATAAACCAGTAAAAAAAATGCCTGGTCTAAATGAAATGTTTATGAGGTTATCATGAATTAGCATGAATTGTTTACAAGGTTTAATGTTTGATTTGTTACATTAAATAATTCAGTAATGACTCAATGGCAATCATCTGTTTTTATCGCCAGTAAGAAACTGCTAGCCATTGTCTACTAACAGCTGACAACTGCTAACTGGCAGGCACAAAACAGTGAACATTTTTGGGAGTACAGACCCCAAGAAATAGGCTGATCGCTATCTAGTGGCGTAAGTAAGAACTGCCAAAAAATGCAGACAAAAAGGAGAATAATTATTTTTTTTATATATAGAGACATACTAAGACGAAAGAAATGTGACACAGTGAGTAAATTAAAACACATTAGTGCAGGAAATGAATACACTGATTAAAATTTAAAAGTGAACTATTCTAAATAGCAAAAGTTGTGTGCATTAAGAAAATAGATACCTGGCTCAAATATAAGCCTGTCTAATAAGCGCCTGTTGTGTCCAGTGATTTAAGCAAATAAACGGCCAGGCTGTTGATTCAAGTTTTACGGTAGTTACATTGATGTATTTGAACCTGGAAATAAAAATGTTACTGTATGTGACTACCTCTGATCATTATCGGTGATCCTTCCCACAACATGTTGTACTGTATACCATTTATTTCATGTTTCTGCTTGAAACAGTTAATTCAGTTCAGTGCCAGATCAGCAATATGTCCCCCCCCCCCCCCCCCTCCTATCTATGAGGCATTTGGAGGCGTTTGAAGGCATCAGTATGATCAAATTAGGCAGAGACGGAAAAAACTAAGTATTTATTTATTTCTCTCTCTTTCTTTACTTTTCTCTATCCATTTCTATTCAATCTTTGTGAGCATAGATGCCAGGAAGCCGGTGAAAAAACGACAGGTCACAGTGACTTTGAAAGGAGAAGGATGTTAAAAAGAAACTGCAGACACATAAGTGAAGTTCACAAGCCCTGAACAGCTCTTTACACTGAAAGAGCAGCAACTGAACTACACTCGTCAGAGGAAAAGAAAGGAGATGAAATGGTCTGTGTACTTTACATGTCAGATGCAGACCCCTGCTGGTATGCATTGTGAAACTACTTGTGTCAGGCTTGTGTGACTTGATTGACACCTGCCGTGAGAGGTGACATAGCTTGGCATATACTTTTATGGCTTGTTCTTTTCAGATAGTCTATGTGTATAGACCTATAACATTACTCAGTACACACATTACACACAAGGTCCAATATTCTTTCATGGCAATAACAAATGGAAAAACACTCACACTACCTTCTGAGGAAGAATACTCACACTAAGCAATAACTTTAAATTAATTAAGCTCATTGGTTTCTTTGAATCAAATATATATTTTTTCAGTTGACAGGAAGGAGAAGCATTCAATATGAGTGAGAAATAATTTACCTCTATCTTTTCCCTTCTGTTCCAATTCAAAATAGTGTGTGAGTTAGTGGCTTATCTTTGTAAGGTGGCCTGATGTGGTGGATAGAACAGCTCTGATGCAGTCATTACAGCAGTGGAGCCAGGGCGTTGCCTAATGATTTTCTTAATAGGAACACTGCAGTGACTTTGAATGCGGACGCTGTTTGGAACATGCAGGTGGTGATTCTTCTTGTAAGAAAAATGGGGTTTGCAGTTTATTTTGTGGATGAATTAAGTGTGAAAATGTCCTTCTCAAGATGCAAGATTTGAATCAAAGACATAAAAAAAAAATCCTAGACAAGAAAGCCCTTTGTGTTACAGTTTTTCTCAATTGCGTTGAAGCATTTTTTGGAACAAAAGCGTGCTAAATGCAAATATAAGAGAACACGACTACACCTATCTCTTTAATCCAAGCAGACAACACAGAAAGTTAGACTGTTTTAAAAATCCCAGTAGATCAATAAATATTCCTTGCAGTCACTAACTCATGATGATCAAAATTGGAAGTGTGTGAGTGTTGGTATATTGTGTGTGAGTGAGTGTGTACTGCATATAGTGTGTATATACAGTGGCTTGTGAAAGTATTCACCCCCTTGGTATTTTTCCTATTGTTTTGTCTTACAACCTGGAATTAAAATAGATTTTTTTTTGGGGGGGGGGTTTGTATCATTTGATTTACACAACATGCCTACCACTTTGAAGATGCAAAATATTTTTTCTTGTGAAACAAACAAGAAATAAGACAAAAAACAGAAAACTTGAGCGTGCATAACTATTTTGTAGAGGAACCTTTTGCAGCAATTACAGCTGCAAGTCTCTTGGGGTATGTCTCTATAAGTTTAGCACATCTAGCCACTGGGAATTTTGCCCATTCTTCAAGGCAAAACTGCTCCAGCTCCTTCACGTTGGATGGGTTCCGCTGGTGTACAGAAATTAAGTCATACCATAGATTCTCAATTAGATGATTGAGGTCTGGGCTTTGATTAGGCCTTTCCAAGACATTTAAATGTTTACCATTAAACCACTCAAGTGTTGCTTTAGCAGTATGCTTAGGGTCATTGTCCTGCTGGAAGGTCGCAAATCTCTGGAAGACTGAAGCAGGTTTCTCTCAAGAATTTCCTTTTATTCAGCGCCATCCGTCATTCCTTCAATTCTGACCAGTTTCCCAGTCCCTGCTGATGGAAAAACACCTCCACAGCATGATGCTGCCACCACCCTGCTTCACTGTGGGGATGAGGTTGTCGGGGTGATGAGAGGTGTTGGGTTTGCGCCAGACATAACGTCTTCATTGATGGCCAAAAAGCAATATTTTAGTCTCATCTGACCAGAGTACCTTCTTCCATATGTTTGGGGAGTCTCCCACACACCGTGTTTGCTTATTTTTTTCTTTAAGCAATGGCTTTTTTTCTGGCCACTCTTCCCTAAAGCCCAACCCTGTGGAGTGTATGGCTTAAAGTGTTCCTATGGACAGATACTCATATCTCCGATGTGGAGCTATGCAGCTCCTTCAGAGTTATCTTTGATCTCTTTGTTGCCTCTCTTATTAATGTCCTCCTTGCCTGGTCCATGAGTTTTAGTGGGAGGCCCTCTCTTGGCAGGTTAGTTGTGGTGCCATATTCTTTCCATTTTTTAATAATGGATTTAATGATGCCCCTGTGGGATGTTCAAAGTTACGGATATTGTTTATATAACCCAACCCTTATCTGTACTTCTCCACAACTTTGTCCCTGACCTGTTTGGAGAGCTCATTGGTCTTCATGGTGCCACTTGCTTGGTGGTGCCCCTTGCTTAGTGGTGTTGCAGACTCTGGGGCCTTTCAGAACAGGTGCATATATGCTGAGATCATGTGACAGATCATGTGACACTTAGAATGCACACAGTTTGACTTTATTTAACTAATTATGTGACTTCTTGTAACGGCGTTCTTCGTTTGTTGAAAGAGAGTCGGACCGAAATGCAGCGTGGTGGTTACTCATGATCTGAGTGTCCATGGTGGCGGCTCCGGCTCGGGACGTGGACCCCACTCCATAAATGTCATAGTTCCTCCCCTTCGCGTCCTGGGATAATCCACCCTCGCTGCCGACCATGGCCTAATAGTCCTCACCCAGAACCCCACAGAACTGAGGAGCAGCTCGTGACTGAGGGGCATCTCGGGACTGAGGGACAGCTCGGGACTGAGGGGCAGCTCGGGACTGAGGGGCAGCTCGGGACTGAGGGGCAGCTCGGGACTGAGGCAGCTCGGGACTGAGGGGCAGCTCGGGACTGAGGGGCAGCTCGGGACTGAGGGGCAGCTCGGGACTGAGGGGCAGCCCGGAACTGAGGGGCAGCCCGGATCTGAGGGGCAGCCCGGAACTGAGGGGCAGCCCGGAACTGAGAGGAAGCCCAGTACTGAGAGGAAGCCCAGTACTGAGATGAAGGTCAGGTAGGTAGTAGGCTCCGGTAGATCCTGGCTGGCTGGCGGATCTGGAAGATTCAGGTTGACTAGCAGATCTGGAAGATTCTGGTTGACTAGCAGATCTGGAAGATTCTGGTTGACTGGCAGATCTAGCTGCTCTATGCAGACTGACAGCTCTGACTGCTCCATGCAGGCTGACAGCTCCTTGCAGACTGGCAGCTCTTTGCAGACTGACAGCTCTGACTGCTCCATGCAGGCTGACAGCTCCTTGCAGACTGACAGCTCCTTGCAGACTGACCGCTCCTTGCAGACTGACAGCTCCCTGCAGACTGGCAGCTCCTTGCAGACTGACAGCTCTGACTGCTCCATGCAGGTTGACAGCTCCTTGCAGACTGGCAGCTCCTTGCAGACTGGCAGCTCCTTGCAGACTGGCAGCTCCTTGCAGACTGGCAGCTCCTTGCAGACTGACAGCTCCTTGCAGACTGACAGCTCTGGCTGCTTCATGCAGACTGACAGCTCTGACTGCTCCATGCAGGCTGACAGCTCCTTGCAGACTGGCAGCTCCTTGCAGACTGACAGCTCCTTGCAGACTGACAGCTCCCTGCAGACTGGCAGCTCCTTGCAGACTGACAGCTCTGACTGCTCCATGCAGGCTGACAGCTCCTTGCAGACTGACAGCTCCTTGCAGACTGGCAGCTCCTTGCAGACTGGCAGCTCCTTGCAGACTGGCATCTCTGGCTGCTTCATGCAGACTGACAGCTCTGACTGCTCCATGCAGGCTGACAGCTCCTTGCAGACTGGCAGCTCCTTGCAGACTGACAGCTCCTTGCAGACTTACAGCTCCCTGCAGACTGGCAGCTCCTTGCAGACTGACAGCTCTGACTGCTCCATGCAGGCTGACAGCTCCTTTCAGACTGACAGCTCCTTGCAGACTGACAGCTCCTTGCAGACTGACAGCTCTGACTGCTCCATGCAGGCTGACAGCTCCTTGCAGACTGGCAGCTCCTTGCAGACTGACAGCTCTAACTGCTCCATGCAGGCTGACAGCACCCTGCAGACTGGCAGCTCAGGCTGCTTCAAATAGGCAGGAGGCTCCGGCAGCGCTGTAGAGAAGAAAGGCTCTGATAGCGCTGAACAGGCGGGAGACTCCGACAGCGCAGGAGAGGAGGAAAACGCTGGCTGCGCTGAACAGACAGGAGACTCCGACAGCACAGGAGGGAAGGAAGGCTCTGGCTGTGCTGAACAGGCGGGAGACTCCGACAGAGCAGGAGAGGCGAGGCGCACTGTAGGCCTGATGCGTGGTGCGGGCACTGGTGATACTGGAGCGAGGACACGCACAGGAAGCCTGGTGCGGGGAGCTGCTACCGGAGGACTGGAGTGTGGAGGTGGCACAGGATGTGCAAGGCTAGGGATGTGCACAGGAGGCCTGGTGCGTGAGGCTGGCACCAACTTCACCAGCCGACTAACACGCACCTCAGGACGAGTATGGAGCGCTAACTCAGGTGCCATCAAATCCCCGACACGATCCGTCGGACGAATATGGTATCTACAGTGCCTTGCGAAAGTATTCGGCCCCCTTGAACTTTGCGACCTTTTGCCACATTTCAGGCTTCGAACATAAAGATATAAAACTGTATTTTTTGAGAAGAATCAACAACAAGTGGGACACAATCATGAAGTGGAATGACATTTATTGGATATTTCAAACTTTTTTAACAAATCAAAAACTGAAAAATTGGGCGTGCAAAATTATTCAGCCCCCTTAAGTTAATACTTTGTAGCGCCACCTTTTGCTGCGATTACAGCTGTAAGTCGCTTGGGGTATGTCTCTATCAGTTTTGCACATCGAGAGACTGACATCTTTTCCCATTCCTCCTTGCAAAACAGCTCGAGCTCAGTGAGGTTGGATGGAGAGCATTTGTGAACAGCAGTTTTCAGTTCTTTCCACAGATTCTCGATTGGATTCAGGTCTGGACTTTGACTTGGCCATTCTAACACCTGGATATGTTTATTTTTGAACCATTCCATTGTAGATTTTGCTTTATGTTTTGGATCATTGTCTTGTTGGAAGACAAATCTCCGTCCCAGTCTCAGGTCTTTTGCAGACTCCATCAGGTTTTCTTCCCGAATGGTCCTGTATTTGGCTCCATCCATCTTCCCATCAATTTGAACCATCTTCCCTGTCCCTGCTGAAGAAAAGCAGGCCCAAACCATGATGCTGCCACCACCATGTTTGACAGTGGGGATGGTGTGTTCAAGGTGATGAGCTGTGTTGCTTTTACGCCAAACATAACGTTTTGCATTGTTGCCAAAAAGTTCAATTTTGGTTTCATCTGACCAGAGCACCTTCTTCCACATGTTTGGTGTGTCTCCCAGGTGGCTTGTGGCAAACTTTAAACAACACTTTTTATGGATATCTTTAAGAAATGGCTTTCTACTTGCCACTCTTCCATAAAGGCCAGATTTGTGCAATATACGACTGATTGTTGTCCTATGGACAGAGTCTCCCACCTCAGCTGTAGATCTCTGCAGTTCATCCAGAGTGATCATGGGCCTCTTGGCTGCATCTCCGATCAGTCTTCTCCTTGTATGAGCTGAAAGTTTAGAGGGATGGCCAGGTCTTGGTAGATTTTCAGTGGTCTGATACTCCTTCCATTTCAATATTATCGCTTGCACAGTGCTCCTTGGGATGTTTAAAGCTTGGGAAATCTTTTTGTATCCAAATCCGGCTTTAAACTTCTTCACAACAGTATCTCGGACCTGCCTGGTGTGTTCCTTGCTCTTCATGATGCTCTCTGCGCTTTTAACGGACCTCTGAGACTATCACAGTGCAGGTGCATTTATACGGAGACTTGATTACACACAGGTGGATTGTATTTATCATCATTATTCATTTAGGTCAACATTGGATCATTCAGAGATCCTCACTGAACTTCTGGAGAGAGTTTGCTGCACTGAAAGTAAAGGGGCTGAATAATTTTGCACGCCCAATTTTTCAGTTTTTGATTTGTTAAAAAAGTTTGAAATATCCAATAAATGTCATTCCACTTCATGATTGTGTCCCACTTGTTGTTGATTCTTCACAAAAAAATACAGTTTTATATCTTTATGTTTGAAGCCTGAAATGTGGCAAAAGGTCGCAAAGTTCAAGGGGGCCGAATACTTTCGCAAGGCACTGTATAGCACCAAGCTAGCAACTCCCTCATTACTCTCCACTCCACTTTCCCCATTAACTCCTTCACAGTCTCTGCTTCGCTCACCTCTAACACCGGCTCTGGTTCTGGTCTCCTCCTTGGCTCCTCACGATAAACAAGGAGAGTTGGCTCAGGTCCATCTCCTGACTCAGCCACTCTCCCTCTGAGCCCCCCCCCCAATACATTTTTTGGGGTGACTCTCGGGTTTCGCTCTGCGCCGCCGTGTCTGTTTCTCCAACTCCATTCGCCTATAGCCTTCTTCGCACTGCTCCAGCGAATCCCATGTGGGCTCCTGCACTCTCTCTGGATCGGCCGCCCACCTGTCGATTTCTTCCCACGTCGTATACTCCATGCCATTGCTGTCCATAAAGTCCTCCTTCGCTTTTCCTGCGGTCGCTGCCTGTAACCACGCCGCTCGGTCCGTGTGTGGTGGGTGATTCTGTAACGGCGTTCTTCGTTTGTTGAAAGAGAGTCGGACCGAAATGCAGCGTGGTGGTTACTCATGATCTTTAATGAAGGAAAAGTGACGATACATGAAATAACGAAATAAATACAAAAAAAAACAAACAAACGGAACGTGAAACTTATTACAGCCTATCTGGTGAACACTACACAGAGACAGGAACAATCACCCACGAAATACAAAGCGAACTCAGGCTACCTAAATACGGTTCCCAATCAGAGGCAACGAGAAGCACCTGACTGCTGATTGAGAACCGCCTCAGGCAGCCAAGCCTACACTCGACACACCCCTAATCAACCACAATCCCAATGCCTACAAAAAAAAACAATACGACAACACAATAACCCATGTCACGCCCTGGCCTGAACAAATAATTAAAGAAAACACAAAATACTAAGACCAAGGCGTGACACTTCTGAAGATAATTGGTTGCACCAGATCTTATTTAGGGGCTTAGAAGTCTTTGAAACAAGTCATTTTAAAAAATGTCACTTCACCAATATTATTATTTTGTGTATGTCCATTACATTAAATCCAAATAAAAATCCATTTAAATTACAGGTTGTAATGTAACAAAATAGGACATACGCCAAGGGGGTGAATACTTTTGCAAGGCACTGTAGCAATGTGGATGCCAACGAACTTGAAGCTGTCGACCCGCTGATGTGGATGGGGGTGTGCTCTCCCCTCTTTCTCCTATAGTCCACAATCAGCTCCTTTGTCTTCCTGACGTTGAGGGAGAGGTTGTTTTCCTGGCTGGTAAGCCTGTGAGCCTGTAATTGTTTCCTAATCATCCTTAAAATACACTCACAAAGCTGTTTGACTGGAGTATCTATCTTTCATGATACAAGAAAAAACACATTCCTTCGCTGTTTGACTTTCCAGGAAGCATCTTGTCAAGAATTGTCTCTTGTCGGCAGCAGCGTGGCAAGTTCACTGAGATGAAATCCCCTGTCAGCCATTTCACCTTATTCTGGGGCCAACCTCACAATCCCTCTGAATTGTAAGAACACAAAGCCGTTATGAATTTGTCACTTCCCGTCGTTTTATCTTCAGCTGCAGGCAGTCTCTCTCACAAAGCGCCACGGACACGCAGAAAGCAGTGCTCAACCAAGGTTTCCTTTCTATAGCCCCCCATCCAAAAACTAAAAGAGTGGTTTCAATGTTATCAGAAAATTATATAGAAACTGGTCGTAAGCTTTTGTATATATATATATATATATATATATATATATATACATACATACATACATACTATATATATATATATATATATAGTTATGTCCGAGGTTACACCATTTGGTCTTGTACTATACCCAGAATAGGGCATTGTCCCTTTTTGAAATAGTAAGCCCTTTCGCTCAATTAGCTTTTTTATCTGACTATGCATGTTTTACAAAAGGACAGACCGACTGTTAAATAGCCAGATAATTCAAATGTAATTAGGGGACTTTTGAAAGACTCTGCCAGAGGAGAGGATAGACGGAGGGTGACTGGTCATTGCACAGGGTGGAGGCCAGGGTGAGCCTCTGTTTGTACTATAGATTTCAGAAAGCTAGTATATGACAGATTACATTTTCAGGTGCAATAGTCTAAAGAGGCCTCATCTTCTCTTTTCCATGACAGATCTGAACATTAAGATACACAGATATGCACATGTTGTACCTTTTCCCCTACTGTAAGTATACTATACCAGTGAAGCTCTGTGTCTTTTAAGATGACGGAGGATGATAATTGTTTTTATGAGCATGGCATTATTTCTATTACAGCATATTGGATGAGTGCCATTCACCCAGTTCAATGTAACATAGATAGATTTAGGATTCTACATGATACTCTAATTTCTCTATACCTATTTTGAGATTTCTACAACCTAGCCTATGAATTCAAGTGTACAACGTAGGTGCACAGGTCGAAAAAAAATGTTGTAATCAAGGTGACAGACAGTGACACATTCAATACCACCATGCACACTCTTGCCTGCATCTAGCTTATCTAGGGTGTAATCATTTGTCCACCAGTTGCAAATGAGAGTTTCTACTGGACAAATTCAGGTATGTTTTTGAGGGTTGGCCAGTCCTCTTCTGGCTATGCCGGGTGGAGATTATAACAGAACATGGCCAAGAGGTTCAAACGTTCATAGATGACCAGCAGGGTCCTCTAATAATAATCACAGTGGTTGTAGAGGGTGCAACAGGTCATCACCTCAGGAGTAAATGTCAGTTGGCTTTTCATAGCCGATCATTCAGAGTTAGAGACAGTAGTTGCGGTCCATAACAGCAGGTCCGGGACAAGTTAGCACATACAGTGAACAGGTCAGGGTTCCATAGCCGCAGGCAGAACAGTTGAAAGAGTGTTGTTGAGGCTACTGTAGACCTTCATAGCAAAACACCATGTTTTAATCCATTATTTGGTGAGGTGAATATATGTACTATAGTTTTATTTAAAAAATTACAGCTTTTTGAATGTTTCACAATTTTTATTTTTACGAAATTCACTGAGAAGGAAGTTCTTCCCCTTCCTCATTTGAGGAGCCTCCACTGACGTATACAGTACATTTATTCTGCAGATTTGTCAATTTATTGTATGTTATTGCAAAGGTAAACAGTCCCCACTCAGTACTTACTCATATTAATTCCTATAAACATTAACTAAAGTATGTGATGTGATTTATTATATTATCCCATTCACACAAACCAATCAAGACAGTAGTGCCTCACAGGCAGTACAGCTGAGACCTCTGGTGAGAGACTGAACTATCAGATCTTCCACTGCGGCAGGTAGAGTACAAACTTGAGCTTCCTCTGTGCTCCGGGTTCTGTCACATTACCTGGGAATTGTAACTCAGCCAAATGTCACTCTCCTTGCCACCCATAATGCCAACTGGAACAGGTTGAGTATGAGAGGCAGAGGGAATAAGAACATCTGCTCAATGCAAATAATAAGCCGTTGTATCACAATGCTCTTCAGTTTCAGAGTACAGTTAGACCTACGCTGTAAGAACCTCACACTTGGTGTATGATGACTTTTGTTTAAAGCTACTTGTATTGATAAGAAGTTTAATCTGAAAGGTTGAATGACATCATACCTGTTTCTTCAGGGTTGACATTGGGTAAACATAGTGCATGAAGCATTGAACATATTAATCCAAACTGGTATGGCTGTGAATGTCTATTTTAGGATTTGTCATTCGATACTATTATCAGATGTGAAGATTTATGATGAAAGCACTTTTCAGAGCCTTGATAATCGGCTTGACTCTTCGGACAACAAAATTTCCATTCTAATAACAGCTAATCGTGATGCACTGCAATTAGCCTTTAATTTCCTCCCCAAAGGACATAACTCAGCGTCGGGCCGAAGATTGTTCCTCACATTCTCTTTCAGGCATGGATCAATCTGCATCCACTCAGGCCCTGGAGGAATGGAATTGAGGAAGGAGGGAGAATCTAAAAGCCTGTGTACTGCAGTAGCTGTAGTGGTGAGTTTCTCTTCTTCACTATTTTTCATATTTCCATCTTTATATTTCACAAGCACCTCTTCGGCAGCTGAGGCACTCAGCTTCTGAATGTCACTTCCAATGTTCTCACCTACAGAGTGGCAACGGTGGAAGGTAATGTGTGGAGAGGAGAGGAGGGGACCATCTGGTTGGGGCTGAGGGGGAGTCGACAGCCGTGACTCAGGCCAAGTGACCTTGGCGTGGCCCTGGCCTGGAGGTGCCGAGATGGCACTAATCATATAACACTCAGACACCCGAGGTCTAACGCACGGGCAAGCCCATGAGTTCTGCCAGGCTGCTGATGACAGGGAGTGGGTGGGCGGTGGAGGTTTACATCAGTGCTTAGCATCCATCCACATGGCTCTGGGTTTTCACTAGCTAGGAAACAGTGTGTTTGTGGTTAGCAGCCTTCTTTGAACTAGAGTAGTGTCTTTAGGCAGAACTTTGGGAAAACAGCTTTTGCGTAACGAGCTATGAAAGTCTAGAGGGCTTGTAAACAGAGTAAATATTTACTTGCTTAGCAGTAGGTCACGATTAGGGTGACTAGCAGAGTTTAACTACTAGTATATTACGCATTTAGTCTTTCTCATGGATTTGTATGATAGTATTTACTTTGAATGCATCTCTGAAGGCCACAGTAATCATTTGGATTTTCTGTAGACCTACAGTGGCTGAATATTACTGTACAGGGCCAAATTACTCTTTATTGTCTGCCTGTTAGACAGTTGGATATTTGGTAGATTTTTGTTCCCAGAAATAAAGCATCAACCTTGATCAATTGATACACTTCTGGTTTTCAACCCCCATGGATTTTCTAACATATTGTTTACAAAATAATCATATTCCCTCAATATGGAAAGCAAGGAGTTGTGGGTGACACTTCTCTCATAAATTCCCCTTGAAGGGAAAACTCAGGCATAGCACCTCCACACTCTAAAGAGCACAGCAGCACATCCAGCCTCTGCCAAATACTTTCTCAGCACAAACAATTTACTGTTTTCCTCTAAACCTAGTCAACTCAAACGATCCCAGAGACTCCCCAAAGGAAACAGTCAAGCTGAAGCAGAGCGTAGCATTTCATGGAGTGTGTCCTAATGACAGATGGCATTTTCACAAGCGCTGGCAACGACGACCTAGCTCTGGAATGCCACCTAATTGCTAAAATGGCACCCATAATGAAATAAGTCGCAACTAACCTTTGTCTCCTCGTCGCTGGTGGGCGAAAGCATAATTGCCACACAGAGTCGCCAGTGTAGGGACTGGGAGGGAGGGAGCGTATCGGATGTTGGTTCAGTAGGTTCCAGGTTGAGTCAGGCCCACTCATCTGCTCCAGCAAGCACACGGAATGAAGTACATTAGAATGAAAATATGGAAATCACTCCATAGAAAAGTCTCCTTCTAGCCAGGGATTGTTTATTCTTTTGAGGTGCAAAGCCTGGTAGAGGGTGCATGATCTAAGAACATGTTTGGGCATGTCTCTCCAGAGATCTCTCATTGGAACTCTTGGTGGTTGAGATGGCGGTTGTGTTTTGTAGTCCCCAAACCCTTAAAAGGTTACAAATAGTCTGCACAGTTTGCCACTTCCGGTTTTCAGCAGTGCTTCCGGTTTCCATTTCCTTTCCATGTTAGCATGCTAGATAGAGTGTTTAGCTTGTCTAACTACATTATTGGTATTGCTAGCACCGTTAGCATGATTTTGCTATGCTAATTTGATTATTCATCATTTACCATTGCTGCAATGTTCCATTGCGCTGCGCCTGCTAGCACCTTATGTATATCACTGCTAATACATGAGCATAGTAGCATACATTGCTATTGTATAATAATAACTGTAATTACAGCCTGTGTTTCTTTCTGTTTCTCATCCATAGAAAAGCACTATCACTATCACTATCCCTTCCACTTCCACCACCATCAATCCTAGCACTACAATTCAATGCCGTGTGTGTGCTTGTAGCAATAAATGAGTGACTTGAGTATGTCTCCTGCCAGGTCATTGCATTTGTCACGTACACATACTCGGCAGATGTTATTGTGGGCGTAGTGAAATGCTTGTGTTCCTAGCTCCAACAGTGCAGTAGTATCTAACAATTCACAACAATACAGACACATCTAAAAGTAAAATAATAGAAGGGACCAAGCCAAATATCTCCAGCCTCCTGAGGTTGAAGAGGTGCTGTTGCACCTTCTTCACACACTGTCTTTTTGTGTGGACTATTTCAGATTGTCAGTGGTGTGTACGCAGAGGAACTTGAATCTTTTCACCTTTTCCACTGCGGTCCCGTCATTGTGGATAGGGGTGTACTCCGCCTGCGGTTTCCTGAAGTCCAAGATCAGCTACTTCATTTTGTTGACGTTGAAAGAGGTTATTTTCCTGGCACCACTCCACCAGGGCCCTGACCTCCTCCTTTTAGGCTCTTTACATTGTTGGTAATCAGGCCTACTACTCTTGTGTCATCTGCAAACTTGATGATTTAGTTGGAGGTATGCGTGTCCACGCAGTAAATAGGTGAACAGGGAATACAGGAGGGGGCGGAACACACACCCTTGTGGGGCCCCTGTGTTGAGGATCAGCGAAGTTGAGGTGTTGTGTCCTATTTGTGGGCGGCCTGTCAGGAAGTCCAAGACCCAGTTGCACAGGGAGGGGTTCATACCCAGGCTTAATAATGAGCTGGGAGGGTACTCCGGTATTGAAGGCTGAGCTATAGTCAATGAACAGCATTACAATATACAGTACCAGTCAGTTTGGACACACCTACTCATTCTAGGGTTTTTCTTTATTTTGACTATTTCCTACATTGAAGAATAATATTGAAGACAGCAAAACATATGGAATAACGTGTTAAACACTTTTTTGAGATTCTTCAAAGTAACCACCCTTTGCCTAGATGATAGCTTTTACACTCTTGGCTTTCTCTCAACCAGCTTCATGAGGTGGTCACCTGTAATGCATTAAGCCAATCAGTTGTGTTGTGACAAGGCAAGGGTGGTATACAGAAGATGGTATTTTACCAAATGTTCCCATATTATGGCAAGATCCGCTCAAATAAGCAAAGAGAAATGACAGTCCATTATTACTTTAAAACATGATGAAGAAGAGACTTGTTTGGCCCAAGAAACATGAGCAATGGACATTTGACCGGTGGAAATCTGTTCTTTAGTCTGATGAGTCCAAATGTGACATTTTTGGTTCCAACCGGCATGTCTTTGTGAGACGCATAGTAGGTGAACGGAGGATCTCCGCATTTGTGATTACCACCGTGAAACTAGGAGTAGGAGGTGTGATGGTGTGGTGTTGCTTTCCTGATGACACTGTCTGTGATTTATTTAGAATGCAAAGTACACTTAAGAAAGCATTCTGCAGCGATATGCCATCCCATCTGGTTTGCGCTTAGTGGGACTGTCATTTGTTTTTCAATAGGACACTGACCTAACACACCTCCAGGCTGGGGAAGAGCTATTTCACCAAGAAGTATAGTGATGAAGTACTGCATCAGATGACCTGGCCTCCACAATAATCCGACCTCAACCCAATTGAGATGGTTTGGGATGAGTTGGACTGCAGAGTGAAGGAAAAGCAGCCAATAAGTGCTCAGCATATGTGGGAACTCCTTCAAGACTGTTGGAAAAGCAATCCAGGTGATACTGGTTGAGAGAATGCAAAGAGTGTGCAAAGATGTCATCAAGGCAAAGGGTGGCTACTTTGAAGAATCTCAAATATAAAATGTGTTTTGATTTGTTTAACACTTTTTTGGTTACTACATGATTCCATATGAATTATTTCATAGTTTTGATGTCTTCACAATTATTCTACAATGTGAAAATAGTCAAACTAAAGATAAACCCTTGTATGAGCAGGTGTGTCCAAATTTTTGACTGGTACTGTAGGTATTCATCTTGTCCCAATGCGATATGGTAGTGTGCAGTGCGATGGTGATTGAATCATCTGTGGATCTATTGGGGTGGTATGCAAATTGAAGTGGGTCTAGAGTGTTGGGTAAGGTAGAGGTGATATGATCCTTAACTAGCCTCTCAAAGCACTTCATGATGACAGAAGTGAGTGCTACAGGGACCGACAGAAGTGAGTGTTACGTGGGCAATAGTCATTTACTTCAGTTGCCTTTGCTTTCTTCAGTACAGGAACAATGGTGGACATCTTGAAGCAAGTGGGGACAGCAGACTGGGATAGGGAGAGATTGAAAATGCCCGTAAACACTCCAGCCACCTGGTCTGTGCATGCTTTCGTGGCTAGGGATGCCGTTTTGGCCAGCAGCCTTGCGAGGGTTAACATGCTTAAATGTCTTTCTCATGTTGACCACGGAGAATGAGAGCCCACAGTCCCTGGGAGCAGGCTGCATTGGTGGCACTGTGTTTTCCCTTTGTAGTCTGTGATTGTCTCTAGACCCTGCAACATACAGTATGTCTCATGTCTGAGCCGTTGAATTGTAACTCCACTATTTCTCTGTATTGACGTTTTGCCTATTTGATTGCCTTATGGAGGGAATAACTACACTGTTTGTATTCAACCATATTTCCAGTCACCTTGACATGGTTAAATGTGGTGGATCGCACATTCAGTTTTGCGCAAATGCTGCCATCTATTCACAGTTTCTAGTTTGGGTAGGTTTTAATGGGAACAGTGGGAACAACATCCCCTATACACTTCCTGATGAACTCAGTCACTGTGTCCTTGTATACGTCAATGTTATTCTCAGAATAACATTTGATCATGCTGACTGAACATTTCCCTGTCCGTGTGATCAAAACAATCTTGAAGCATGGATTCCGATTGGTCAGACCAGCGTTGAATAGACCTTAGCACGGGTACTTTGTGTTTGAGTTTCTGCCTATAGGAACAGAGGAGCAAAATGGAGTTGTGATTTGATTTGCCAAAGGGAGGACAGGGCCTTGTAGGCATCCCGTAATCAGGAGTAAAAGTCATCAAGCGTCCTTTCAGCGCGAGAACTACAGTTAATGTGTTTATAGAACTTCTGTAGCGTTGTCCTCAAATTTACATTGTTATAATCCCCAGCTACAATAAATTGAACCTCAGGATATGTGGTTTCCATTTTCCACCAAGTCCAATCCTCATTGTAGTTCCTTGAGGGCCGTCGTGGTATCGGTTTGAGGGGCAATATACACAGCTGTGATCATAACCAAAGATAATTATCTTGGGACTTAATACAGTACAGTCTACATTTGATTGTGAGGTATTCTAGGTTGGGTGAACAAAATGACTTTCTGTACGCTATCACAATCACACCATGAGTTTAATATATAAATAGAGATAATCATGAAACAAACATCACCGCCTTTCTTCTTCCCGGAGAGTTCTTCTTTATTCCTGTCTGCGCAATGTACTGAGAACCCAGCTGGCTATATGGACGGGGATATTATATCAGAGGAGATGCTAAACTTAAAGAAAACTTTTTCAAAACCTCTCTGGGATATGTGGGACGCTAACGTGGGACATGTGGGACACCTCGCCAACAGCCAGTGAAATTGCAGGGTGCCAAATTCAAAACAACAGAAATCCCGTAATTAAAATTCCTCAAACATACAAGTATTTTACACCATTTTAAAGATAAACTTTTTGTAAACCCAACTACAGTGTCTGATTTCAAAAAGGCTTTACGACAAAAGCACACAAAACGATTACGTTAGATCAGCACCTAGTCACAGAAAAACACAGCCATTTTTCCAGCCAAAGAGAGGAGTCACAAAAACAGAAATAGAGATAAAATTAATCACTAACCTTTGATGATCTTCATCAAATGACACTCATAGGACTTCATGTTACACAATACATGTATGTTTTGTTCGATAAAGTTCATATTTATATTCAAAAATCTCAGTTTACATTGGCACGTTATGTTCAGAAGTACCAAAACATCCTGTGATTTTGCAGAGAGCCACATCAATTTTCAGAAATACTCATAATAAACATTGCTAAAAGATACAAGTGTTATGCATGGAATTTTAGACGCACTTCTCGTTAATGCAACCGCTGTATCAGATTTTTTTTTTAACAAACAGAAAAAGCACACCATGCAATAATCTGAGTACAGTGCTCAGACACAAAAACAAGCCAATCAGATATCCGCCATGGTGTGGAGTCAGAAATTGCATTAGAAATATTCACTTACCTTTGATGATCTTCATCAGAATGCACTCCCAGGAATCCCAGTTCCACAATAAATGTTTGTTTTATTCGATAAAGTCCATCATTTATGTCCAAATACCTCCTTTTTGTCCGCGTGTTTAGTAATCCAAATGTAGTAGTCGCGAGCAATAGGTCCAGACGAAAAGTCAGAAAGTTCCATTACAGTTCGTAGAAACATGACAAACGATATATAGAATCAATCTTTAGGATGTTTTTAACATAAGCCTTAGGAAGTGCAATATGACCCCATAGACACTGTATATTCGATAAGCAATGACCTGAATAACTACAAACCTCAGATTTCCCACTTCCTGGTTGGATTTTTTCTCAGGTTTTTGCCTGCCATATGAGTTCTGTTATACTCACATACATCATTCAAACAGTTTTAGAAACTTCAGAGTGTTTTCTATCAACATCTTCTAATTATATGCATATTCTAGCTTTTAGGCCTGAGTAGCAGGCAGTTTACTCTGGGCACCTTTTATCCAAGCTACTCAATACTGCCCCCCAGTCCCAAAGAAGTTAAATTCATCTTCATATTCGTCGTCTTCTGCACCACCCAGTACAACGTCAACAGTATGTGAAAATTGTGCATTTCTAGCTTTTGTAGTAAAAAAGATCGAGGAAGATAAGTGTTTCCAATGAAATCGTCGGTGTGCATTGTGTGATTTTAACCAATTATAAGTAGGCATTGCATACTAATTGTCTACTAATTGGTTGATGATGTCATTCGAAAGACACTAATCTTCCTCTATATTTTTTACTACAAAACATAGAAACGTGCCATTTTCATATGTTGCAGTTGAGGTGGTGCTTGAGATGATGAATATGATGTTTTTTTTAATTTTCGTATTTTTCTAAACTGGTTTTCTGTGAGATCATTGTTGCTAATTGCTAGTCACCGCTGCTGTTACAAGCAAATACCATACAGCATTCTTCTTCATTTAAGTCATCAAAATACCACAAAGGCACCACATTCTCCTTAATAGATCCTCATCCATAAAGACTGCAAAACTTACTCGCCAATTAGTGTGTGTGACCAGATCATTTTCATATTTCTGCCAGAGTAGAGAACAATGAAGGACATTTCACCTTAAAAAGCCATTAACTTCCCAGCGGATACAATTACCCAAGCCTCAATCTGACTCTGGCCTTTGACAGTGTGTCTTCCGGCGTCATGATGGTCTAAGATGTCTCTGACTGGGAAGCTAATCGTCCCAGCAACTCTGGATAGCGTTCCCCACTCTGGATAGCACTCGTAGCATTCACAGCACTCTTAGAATTTAACACTGCATAGTACTCAAGCGTTCAAGTGTTTACAGGAGGCCCCTAGAGGAAGCCTGAGTGCTTGTTTGGCTTGTTTGACTGTCTTAATCAAAGGGCTAATTCCTTGGTATTTAAACCAGCAAAAACATGACACTGTGTCTAACATAATGGAACATTCAATGAGGAAAAAGCATGGCAAATTAGAATATACAATATACAATTTTTTGCACTAGGACTAGAAATGTTCCCACACAAATCTAACAAGGCCCTTTTGACCATGAAGCCATGAATGAGACAACAGAAAAACTATCTTTAGGACAGCTGAGGCTCAGCTATTGTGTTGTCATCTTAATACAGAATTGGTGCTCTTAGGCGATGGGGTATTCTGTCGTAACAAGTTCTCCTTTGGTACCCCTGCCCTCCTATCCAACACAGTGATACAAACCCCCAAAGGCGACATCACCTGGGTATGTTCACAACTTCAAACCAATCAAAGTCAATTATGAGAGGGGTGGTTTTTCATGCTATGTGGAATTGAATTTGTGTCCTTCCATCTGTCACCTTAGGACATTCATTTCTGCAGCACTGCCATGTGGATGGCATACAGACAGTATCCGATAGCTAGCCCACTTCTGCACCTGGACACACTGATCCATCCATCTGTGGCAGAACTGGGCTGTGTTTCATTCCAGATATATGCTCACCGCCTTCTACCCTTGTACTCTCTCCTTCACCAATCTGACCTCTCCTGTACTCTGATCAGCGAAGCATCTAATCGAGCAAAACAAATAACAACACCCCTGCAACCTAATGATATGACTGCTTGACAACTGATACCAGTTACCAGTTCAGTCTTCACTGCACATGTCCATGCATTGAGACAGCCTAGCAAGTCTATCAGCATTGAAAACAAAGAGCATCTGATAATTGGTCATCAGTGTCTTATTTGAATAATGAATGTGTAACGTTTACAAACACTAATACTTTAAACTCAAAACAAGGCATTTATTAAGTTGCATTATTACCACTGAATTTCTCCAGCAATCCAAATTGAAGCACCTGAGTGCCTGAGTCTCTGAGCCCTCAGCCAACCTTTTTCCATTAAGATAAAAACATGATGAAAATGCAGAAAGAGTGTATTCAGTGACACAGCACTTAGAGCGGACCCAATTCATTAGTCTTTCAATTTGCAGCAAAACAAATGCACTGTGTTTGAGATATTATATGAATTGGTAAACTGGCTATGTGGAGTGTTGTGCATGGCAGACTTTGCTGCTGTCACTGATGTAATGTGATTTATGTGCTGTGAATGAAAAAGAATTACCATACCATGATTCTAATGCCCGTCTAGGCAAAGAGCATGTTGTACTCAGCAATCTCATATTTTCATACCACCCACTGGGCACAGACGTCAATTCAACGTCTATTCCATTCCACATTGGTTCAATGTCATTTTATTGTAATTAGGTCGAAACAACATTGATTCAACCTGTGTGTGCCAAGTGGGTGGTACTTTTCAGAATGTTGGTTTTGCATTGTGTGAGAAATTACATAATTTAATTCGTAGCACATTTTTGGGGGTGCCAATTATGGTGAGGCCTCTGGCTTTTTGAAACTTTGGATACCCTATCATTAGTGTTGTTTAATCTGTCAGAATCTAGATATGACTCATGTACAGTTTGCTGATTATCACTGAAGTGATTATAATGGATTTTATTGGTTATAATGGGGAAATTAAGTGATTTGGGTATCACAACACTCATTGGACGTTGTATTTGTGACTTGAATAATATCCCACCATTCAAGCATCTAAAGTATTCTGTGTTGTGGCAATTGAATGTACAATATTGTTATGGTTCCACCTGTCACCAGAGGGCAGCAGAGACCAACCTAGAGACATTAACGACACTCAGGTATGTCCTATTTACTCACTATGATTTCCCTGTTAAAAGAGGTGTGTTTTCTATTGTCCTTTGCTGAAGCTTGAATTGTGTGCTGTGTGTGTTTGTCTCTTGAGTGAGGTTTTGAGACTTGTTTTCCCAGTGTTACTGTGATCCTTCCGTTACCATTAAAGTATTATGTTTATCCTTAACCACTGATTCCTCTTCTGGTCTCTTCTCTGCACCTGGGTCCAACCTTACCATGTCACAAATAAGCTCAGCAAAAAAAGAAATGTCCTCTCACCGTCAACTGCGTTTATTTTCAGCAAACTTAAATATTTGTATGAACATAACAAGATTCAACAACTGAGACATAAACTGAACAAGTTCCACAGACATGTGACTACTACAGAAATGGAATAATGTGTCCCTAAACAAAGGGGTCAAAAACAAAAGTAACAGTCAGTATCTGGTGTGGCCACCAGCTGGATTAAGTACTGCAGTGCATCTCCTCCTCATGCAGTGCACCAGAATTGCCAGTTCTTCCCACTCTTCCAGCAAGGCACCTGCAAGTTCCCAGATATTTCTGGGGGGAATGGCCCTATCCCTCACCCTCCAATCCAACAGGTCCCAGACGTGGTCAATGGGATCCAGGCTCTTCGCTGGCCGTAGCAGAACACTGACATTCCTGTCTTGCAGGAAATCATGCACAGAACGAGCAGTATGGCTGATGGCATTGTCATGCTGGAGGGTCATGTCAGGATGAGCCTGCAGGAAGGGTACCATAAGAGGGAGGAGGATGTCTTCCCTGTAATGCACAGCGTTGAGATTGCCTGCAATGACGACAAGCTCAGTCTGATGTTGCTGTGCAACACCACTCCAGACCATGACAGACCCTCCACCTCCAAATCGATCCCACTCCAGAGTACAGGCCTTGGTGTAATGCTCATTCCTTCGACTATAAACGTGAATCCGACCATCTCCCCTGGTGAGACAAAACCGTTACCCATCAGTGAATAGCACTTTTTGCCAATCCTGTCTGGTCCAGCGACAGTGGGTTTGTACCCATAGGCAACGTTGTTGCCGGTTATGTCTGTTGAGGAGCTGCCTTACAACAGGCCTTCAAGCCCTCAGTCCAGCCTCTCTCAGCCTATTGTGGACAGTCTGAGCACTGATGGAGGGATTGTGCGTTCTTGGTGTAACTCGGGCAGTTGTTGTTGCCATCCTGTACCTGTCCCGCAGGTGTGATGTTCGGATGTACCGATCCTGTGCAGGTGTTGTTACACGTGGTCTGCCACTGTGAGGATGATCAGCTGTAAATTTTCAAAACTATGACCTTAATTGCCTACCGTCTGTAAGGTATTAGTGTCTTAACAACCGTTCCACAAGTGCATGTTCATTAATTGTTTATGGTTCATTGAACAAGCATGGGAAACAATGTTTAAACCCTTTACAATGCAGATCTGTGAAGTTATTTGGATTTTTACGAATCATCTTTGAAAGACAGGATCCTGAAAAAGAGACATTTCTTTTTTTGCTTAGTTTATGTATACTTCTCCAATATTGTAACATATAATGCTACATTAATTATCCCTTGTCACAAACAATACACTATGCTGACATCAGTGCATAGACAAATGAGGCCTATGTTCATATATATGTAAGTTTCACAGATAATACAGTTGCAAAACAACTTCATTATGCTGTGTCTGTGGTGTGGAGGCTGTTGAATGAGTCAGACCACCAGAATGTACCACAGCATGTCTGCAGGCAACAAATGTAATTTCTCCAATCAACAAAAAACAACAGCTCTATACCGCCTACCTTCCTTTCCCCCAAAATACCTGCATGAAAGATGACATTGACGCCCAGACCGGCTGAGGAGAGCACCACCACCAGCGGGCCAGATGTAATGGAAACACTTGGTCTGCAGTCAGTGGCTCTGCTCGGCGGCGGCTGGGAAGGCAGGTTTGCATCAATACATCTCTTCTCTTCTGAGGAAAACATTTGTTCCCTGGGGGCCCTGAGGGACACGGGTGTCAAACAGTACACTTACAATGAGTAATGGAGGAACAAGACCTTAAACGCCTTCACTGACCTTTATGTATGCATACAGCAGATGCAGGGAAAAGAGGCGAACAACACTCCAGCATTTATTGCTCCCAATCAGACAGTGTTTTTGTGTCAGAGCAGGAAAAGAAACCCTGTAATAAGTGCCAGAGGATAAATAAAAATGAAGAAGCTGCGTGGAGTTGGAGCTAGAACAGGAAGAAGTGGCCCAGAAAGCGGAAGGAGAGCTCTAATCTGCAGTAAACTGTCAGCCGGCCATCAGGCCCAGCCTGCCACGTCTCCATGCTTGGCCACTGTCCTGATTTCCCAGTCTGTGTGGAGAATGTGCTCTGTTGTCTTTCATTGAATGCCTAATTACTTATATTTGTCTGGATTATATACTGTATGGGATGTTGTCTGTAGCTGTAATGTGTATTCTGAGCACACCAGATTACATTTACACACTGTAGTAGGGAGAACAATGTGGAGTGGAATATGAATGCTATGGTCAAGCAAGAGTGGATATCAGACTGTTTGTAGTTTTGTGTATATGCAATCAATTGGTCACAGAAACCAAAAACTATAGTTTAGAAATTTTTGTGAAACATATTTCCTTCTCACAAACAAGCATTTTCTTTTCCCCCCAAGTAGGCATTTTTCTTGTATTTCCCAGTAACAGTAACACTTAGGTGCGATTTGACCCTATTGGTCAAAATGATCCCTTCAGTCTTTCTCTTCTCGTGTTGAATATAATGTGCGTGCGTGCATTCTGCAGATGTATTTATTTCATTATACATAAGTGGTGCTGGTTTTACTGTCTTGTCGAAGAGGGCAGAGCAAATCATGTCGGCCCTGGAACAACGTTGATTACATTGGAAGCTGACAGTCTACCTTGACTTTGTTGTGGTGATGGTGACCATTCTATATTACCATCTTTAGATTTCCATGTCCTCTCTTCTCTGGATGATGGTTGTTGCGTGCTCTCTCTCTGATCTGATGGTGGAGATGGAATGGCAGACTCCTCTAAATCCTCTTCACCAAAGAAAAATGAACAATCTGGATCATCAACAGCATTGTCCTCTATCTCTGAAATGTCCTCTGTCTCTGAAACCTCATATTTGTCTGTCACAGTCCAGAATTTGTGATAAGGCTTCATTGACTGAAAATCTTTTGGAGCTCATTTTAAAGTGCTCTCGCACTGAGAAAGAGAAGCTTGGGAAAGTTCCTTTTCACCCAAACATAATTACAAAAATGCAACCAGAACCAGTCAAAACTAAATACATCAAATACACTTCTTTATTTTGGTCCTGTCCAAATATCTATACACATGAAAGCCTCCGAGTCAAAATGACCCACAACATCATGTTTGTATACAAAATCTACACCGACATTCCACAACACGTGTCCACATTTTGACGTTAGGTTCATGACCCTAATTGAGGAAATGCAATTTAATTTCATGGAGAAAAAGAGAGGTTAACTAGCATTTTAGACAACTCAAAAGTGGAAATGGGTCAAATTGACCCGCAACGTAATAGGAGGGTTAAATCCCAAATCTCTCAGCTTTTGATTATTATCTAGACCAAAACTGCCACAACCGAAGATAAAAAAAACAACAACGGTATAACACAGTTTTCAGTAGAGATCAGAGATGAGGCACATCATCACCAACGCCCTGACACACATTTATCCATCTCATGACCCACTTCTTGTTGTGGGGCTAGTGTGGCGGTCAGTCCTGGTGACGGTATAAATCATACTGGGACTGAGATCTATGCTTGATCGATGGAGCCATCAGTTGCACTAACAGTCCAGTACGCTGTTGGCCACCTTTTCCCTCATCTTGTCATGTAGTATATAATGTTGCCAGTTTGCTCTCTGCTAATTGGCTCTTTCTAGTACATAAATCACCTAAAAAAAATCTCTAGCTGCACCAAATACACAGTTCCCTCTGAGGTCTAACTAACTAACAGTGTTCAGAATGAGCAGATCCTCCTCATTAGTAAGGCAGGGACATCTTCCACCGATCCTCTCTACTGGGGGAAAGAGACTAGATGGGTAGTTCCACCAATTAGGTGCCATTTGAGTAGTGTAACTTTTAAAACATTGTTTTGCCTAATTTAAACATTCGGTCATAAAGAGCACATGTTTAACTTAATGAAAAACACATTTTCTCATCTCAAGAGGTTAAATAAAAAAAAGGTGTTTTGTAAGTTCTTAATAAAGTAACAGGGTTGACCATAACATGGACGACTTCATCTTAAATCAGCCATAAATCCCATTGTGTGCAACAGGGAGGGGAAATGGAATGCAAGCGTCACATTTTTTGTTGTTGCTGAAACATTTCTAGCCTGTCCATCTAATGGTAACATGGTGGACATGTTACACTCAACCCACTCAGTTTTCCACCACAAAACACCAGACAATTATCAAAAAGAGTAGAACCAGCTCACCTTCTTTTACGCTATGATTTGACAATGAGATGTTCAATGTCTGTTTTGAAAAATAAATATTTAAAAAGGAATAGGTTCACCAAATTAAAAGTTCATGTACTGTAACAGGGTTGATCTTAACACGAGGGCCCTTTTTTTTTACATTAAAATGAATCACTAATAACATGAAATAAATTATCATCTTCAGAAATTATTTTGTCAAAGCAACAAAATAACTAGGGCTTTGGGAGAAATATTTGGGTTAAGTAGGTTAAAATCTTCCTAGAAGTCACAGAGGATGCACAAAGGGAATGCTGAATCTTGGCACTTTAGCAAGTCTTTACTCATATAAAAAATCAGATGTTTTGAATTTTCAATGTGGTCTATATTAAAGGGCACTTGACTTAATATAACAGACTTTTAATTCAAGTTCAATATTTGTGCACAATTTCTACTTGAATTATACAATTCAAGGAAGTAATTTTGTGAAACAACCCAGATGCTGCTGGTCACTTTATTGAGGTTCTTTTCAGAGGTTAGTGACGGGACATGGATGAAGTAAAGTAAGTAACTAAGTAAAATAGATATTAGCCATAAGAGTTTGATTTATATTCACCTTCAATGGGAAATGATAGCTAACAAGCAGTGTCAATCAACCAGAGTAATCACCAACCCAACCCGGCGAAACAATCAATAATCTGTAACATCCGGGGTGTAGTGGGTGAGAAGTCAGGCGCAGGAAGCAGAGAATTCAGGGTAGTGCTATACTTTTTAATGCACAAAAACGGTGAACATACGCCAACCCCACGAAACACAGGGCGCACAGCAAAACAAATGCCCCACACACGGGGTACTTAAACAATCCAGCAAAACCCAAGAACATTTGAAAACCGTGACACACTGATGTGTACACACGTACACCAAACAATCACGCGCAACCAGCAGGCGGGCCTGAGAAAATGGGAAAGGGGATCAGTGGCAGCTAGTAGGCTGGTGACGAGGACCGCCGAGCGCCACCCGAACAGGAAGGGGAGCTACCTTCGGTAGGAGTCGTGACATAATCAGTCAATAACCAATTGTTGACAAACAAGACATAAGTGTAACAAAGATGATCGTGGTAGTCCCTACTAAGGTATTAGTACAAGGAAATTAGCAGAATTGGAGAGACTATTTTGTGCATTGTTATCTTTAGACAACACCTTCAGTTGGCCTTTGAAATGTCACAAAGCAGAGCTCCAGTATTAATCAAGATTCTACCCTTCAATAGAAAGAGTCATATCATGATCCAATTCTGTTCTAAATTAAATCATTGGCATTAAAAGAGAACTTCAAATACAGAATGCAATGTATTTCTTAATATCAAGGACCGTATAATGTGACAAACTGTATTGACATCAGTTAGTTGGCTATTACTGTCAAAGTGTCTCGAGACAACATTTTCAAATGTTAATTTTGTATTCCATATAGGACCTCTGCATTGTGAATTATCATTTTTGTCATAACATGATAGTATAGTTTGTCTTTTAATTATCATCTTCCAGTGTGATTTGAAATGTTTTGCCCTGAAGGGCCCTTGGAGCGTTTGAGTGGGCTAAGTATTATTTCATTAGTGGTGATAATATTTCTTTAGTCTTTCAAACGTGTGACTGCATCCATGATAACTCTGAGTGAGAAGGAAATAGAGAGAAATAGAGAGAGAGACACTAGAAAGAAGTAACGCCATCCCTTTTCATGGTAAGTACTAACCTCATTAAATGGGTGAAATGTTTTAAAAGCTATAATCTGATGTATTTAACTTCAGTGTATTTCACTAGTCCAGTGTCTCTGAGACATGTTATGGCCGGGCTTATACAAGATGGACCTTTTTTGTCAAATAACACGATGTTGATTGAACACAATGGCAATTCCAATGATTTGTCAGGTGAGATAAACCAGAGAATGATTCATCCTGATCAACACACTCAGAGCAGTGTGTGGTGAATAGAGTCATTGGATGGGGATGGTCCTTACATTTCATAGTTTTCACAGCAAATTGGTTTTAGCAGGGACTACGTAACCCATATGGACTCTGTGTAGAAAGTGCGGACGACTAATAATCATTATTCAATTACATAGTGTAGATTACAGAATACACAGTATCTAAATCCTGTTTTTGTGTGTCTAATGTGTAGTTTATGCAATCATCAAACTGCAGAACTATGCCATACAAATTATACAATTTCCTTGCATAGTAATTCTCATTAATAAAGGGAAGATCTTTGGGAACATATGTTGTATAATTCTGCAGTGAAAAGTCATCGTTGGAGAAGGAAGGACATCCAGTCCTTGCCATCTTACATGTCTCAGAAGGGGGTCACCTAAAGCTTTAAAGCTGCGAGGAGAATGCAATTAAGTCGGCCTAATACTTTCAAGTGATAATTTCGCTCAGCTGGATAAGAGATAGTCAATTCTGATTGCTCTCCGTGCTTCCTTCGCGCAAGGCACCGGCACAGACCTTCTAATGAGACCCAATTTCGTGCACTTCTTTTGTCCAGGGCCCACAGGGCTCTTGTCAAACATAGTGCACTTTAATATAGGGAATAGGGTGCCATTTGAGATGCATGTTAGATTAATTCCAGATAAATTATGAGGAGATTTGAGACTTAATCTGTACATACTGTACACTAATGTCACGGAGATCAACTGACTTTTTAAGAGATAAGCTGTTCTTGTCTATCGATGTTCTGTATTATGTCATTCTGTATTATGTCATTCTGTATTATGTCATTCTGTATTATGTTTCATGTTTTTTGTGGACCCAGGAAGAGTAGCTGCTGCCTTTGCAACAGCTAATGGGGATCCCAATAAAATAACAAATACCAAATAAGTTAAAAGAAAATAAGGTTGATGTGTATTGAAAATATATTAATGGGGAACATGTTTGGGTCAACCTACCTGTGCGTTATCATGCACATCATCTTGAAAAGGCCTTGGTAATGCATAAAAGCACATTTGAAGTTATACAATTCAGTATTAGGCCTACGCTATAGAATTCCACCCCCAAAAATGCAGTTGTGACCTAATATGTGTGAATTACAAACTTTATTTTAGCACCACCTCAGGGAGTCAAATCAAACCCATGGATATAACAGAATACTGATCATTTTCCAGTTGCTGTGTTTGAACATAAGCAAATAGTCTCAAATATAAAAATAGATTACATCAGGTAATTAGCAGTCTGTTTGTTTTTACCTTGTATACAATTTGAAGGCCAACTGTGTGACAATTAGTGACAATTAATTTCTCACAATTAGTGTGGTGGTAGATTAAAATACCATGACCTTCTGCCATTGGAATGAATTATTATATAACATACATTGTAAATACCACTGTAAGGACAAACATAATCGTACCACACACGTTCAACCAGTATTTTAACATGCCTTGCTAAATATAAGTAGTTGATTGAAACAGACCTATATATAAGTTCAGTTACGATGACTCCATATCCTCCAACTCAGCGGTGACTCCCCCATTATGCATGGCCATCCACCAGAGATGATTAAAAATGGGTCCCAACGACCATAGACAGGGGAATTAACTAAAAGTCTTTAATTACGCTTCATGGACATTAATCACGCTGAGAGATGAGGTTCGTTTCCTGCCCTTCTTAATCTTCGTCATGGAGTGACCGGGAACAGCCTGAATCTATTCTAATCTATAGATCTATACTGTATGGTACTAGCCATACTAGCCACTTACCAGACCCATCAGTCTACTCAAATTTGTCACATGCTCCAAATAAAACAGGTGTAGACCTTACCGTAAAATGCCAACAATACAGTTCAAGAAAGAAGGGGGTACCGGTAATGAGTCAATGTGAAGGGGGTAAAGGTTAGGCAAATTATTTTGTATATGTAGGTAGGGGTAAAGTGACTACGTAAATAAACAGCGAGTAGCAGCAGTGTAAAAACAAGTGGTGTCAATGTAAATTGTCCTTGTGGCGTGGGGGTAGATTCCTAGACTTGGCGCTCTGGTACCGCTTGCTGTGCAGTAGCAGAGAGAACAGCCCTGGACATGGTGGAAAATATACCCCCTTTCTGCTTTTAAATGTGAGTGAAGCTGTTACAAATATGCTTAAGGTTATATTAGTAGCAAATAAGCTGAAGGTCTCTTCTGTCAATATGCAACATAGAATCAACTGTGCAACTTTGTTGACTTGAACTAGGTTTTTCTAGGTGCTCTCTCAGCATCAGACACATACAGTATGCTCTCTGATGAAAAATGTATGAACTTGTTTCCTTATGTACACCAACCTCTAATTGGTCCTGACGAACATATATTGGAGTCAATTAATGAGCCTATCCCATTCCCAGCTTAATGTATTGCCTCCCTAACCAGCAATGACACACTATGCCTCCCTCATGGCATAACTACCCCATTACCTCACCTGGCATACACACCGTCAGCAAAGTGATGCTGAGGGATTCTGCCGTAGACTCCCTTCACTCTTTATAGGACCATATATTATTACTGATGTACCGTAAATTCAAAGGCGAGTCCTTTCAGGTTTAGCAATTGATGTATTGCGTATGGGCGTAAAAACAGACCTGTTATTGCATCAAAGGATGTTATGGATGAATGGATTAGTTTAGTAATTATTGATAAGGGAGTGGGTGTAAGAGTATACGATAACACCTACAGTAAATACTTTTCTTTCCGATGGAAGCTGTTTTATTTTTTCTTCTCTGATGGTCTTCAACTGCTCTGCTTCAAATGGTCAATTTACTTTGTCTGGTTTTTTAATACTCTAATTTCAATCTCATTGAAGAGCAGGGGTCGGCGATGGAAATTAGAGATTCAATTGAATTCCAAGGTCATTTGAGCGTTGGGGAGATAGATACACACCCCAGCATGTTTGTTTAGGGTTCTCACTGGACCCACTGCTCTCCAAAGCAATTAAAATATTCAGTATTCAGTAATCGTGTTTGCAATATAACAAGCAATTCCCAGTTCAAAACCAGGATTACAATATTTGCTTGATCTGATACAAACAATATTCAGTATGAAAGTGTGACTAGGTGAAAAATATAAGCTCGAAACTGATTTGCTATCTTGCACATCATGACCATGACTCCTTAGCCTCAAGCATTTCAATACATCATTAGCCCCAAAAATTCCCCATAAGCCAACAATGCTGCAAAACTATTTACATAATTATCTTAAAAATGTAAAAATCATACCAACAGTACATGAGTGGAGTGCAATCATCTTTATTGAAACTACACTTTCTCTCTCTCTTTCTCTATACTTTCAAATGCTGTGTGTCTCTCTCTGCCTTGCTTTCCTCTCTCTATGTCTATCTATCACTCCCCACTCTCTCTCACTCTGCCTATCTTTTCTCTCCCTCTGTGTCTATTACTTCCCACTCTCTCTCCCTCTCACTCAATCCCACTCCCCACTCTAATGGACTAAAATAACTACAATTAGACTCCCCAGACATTACTGCAAACATTCATTCTGTCTTGATAAAATGTAGCTGTAGAAGGACTGTGAAAACTCCCAGTACTTCAGAGAAATGTATTATGTTTTTGTGTTAATAAAGTTTAGCGGAAGATAGGGACAAAGGCGGTATATAATAAGAAACTTTGAAAGCAAGTAGGGCTGCACAATGTGTCAAAAACAAACATTTTTACCAAATATTGCGATTGCACTTTGACTTGCAATATAGAAATAGCATGATTATTCTAATTATAAGGTTCGAATACAGTGGGCACTTGGAATACAGTGCTGTTTAGCATGACAATGAATGAAAAGCCAGGGAGAAGTTTGTTGTGACATGATAGGAACAAAAATGTTGGTCTGTGTTTCCCAGGGGATCCTAGTTAGATTTGAATAGATGTTACTAAGATTTTAGAATATGCTTTGATAATAATCTCTGATTCAGAACATGCCGTAACAGTAACAACATGCTGATCTACACCACCACTGAATTAGAGCTAAAGTTTGATAGACAGATTTGCCCTGTCTCAGTCAATGCATTCAGCTAGCCAGCAAGCTAGCTGGCTAATTAGCATGAGCGATTAACATTAGCGGCTAACACCTCATTTTTTTGATGTGCAGCTTGCTAAGACTAACAAGTGTTTTGCAAATAGCTAGAAAATCAAACTAATACTACTATATTAAATAAAACATGTGGATTTATATTAACAAGTGGAAAGCAGCATCATTGTTGTTTGGAGTCTGTGGACTGCGCATGCGTTGCATGCTGAGTGAATGTACACTGAGGAGAACTGCTGCCTGATTGAGTGAGTGACAGAGGGTGGGGCTTGGTGTGTGTGGGGAAGCAGAGAGGAAGAGAGCTGACCAGTGGAGTAAACTACAAAAACAGATGTCACAGGAGGCTGAGTGGCATTTCAAAATATTGCTAAAATATGGATCTTTTGTACTATGGATATTGCACATGTCTATATCACTATTTCTATGTCAATTTTATAAATCGCTAAACCCTAATGGCAAGTGTGTATATATATATATATATACAAAAAAATAAAGGGAACACTTAAACAACACAATGTAACTCCAAGTCAATCACACTTCTGTGAAATCAAACTGTCCACTTAGGAAGCAACACTGATTGACAATAAATTTCACATGCTGTTGTGCAAATGAAATAGACAACAGGTGGAAATTATAGGCAATTAGCAAGACACCCCCAATAAAGGAGTGGTTCTGCAGGTGGTGACCACAGGCCACTTCTCAGTTCCTATGCTTCCTGGCTGATGTTTTGGTCACTTTTGAATGCTGGCGGTGCTTTCACTCTAGTTGTAGCATGAGACGGAGTCTACAACCCACACAATTGGCTCAGGTAGTGCAGCTCATCCAGGATGGAACATCAGTGCGAGCTGTGGCAAGAAGGTTTGCTGTGTCTGTCAGCGTAGTGTCCAGAGCATGGAGGCTCTACCAGGAGACAGGCCAGTATATCAGGAGACGTGGAGGAGGCCGTAGGAGGGCAACAACCCAGCAGCAGGACCGCTACCTCCGCCTTTGTACAAGGAAGAGCAGGATTAGCACTGCCAGAGCCCTGCAAAATGACCTCCAGCAGGCCACAAATGTGCATGTGTCTGCTCAGACGATCAGAAACAGACTCCATGAGGGTGGTATGAGGGCCGGACGTCCACAGGTGGGGGTTGTGCTTACAGCCCAACACCATGCAGGACGTTTGGCATTTGTCAGAAAACACCAAGATTGGCAAATTTGCCACTGGCGCCCTGTGCTCTTCACAGATGAAAGCAGGTTCACACTGAGTACATGTGACAGACGTGACAGAGTCTGGAGACGCCGTGGAGAACGTTCTGCTGCCTGCAATATCCTCCAGCATGACCAGTTTGGTGGTGGGTCAGTCATGGTGTGGGGTGGCATTTCTTTGGGGGGCCGCACAACCCTCCATGTGCTCGCCAGAGGTAGCCTGACTGCCATTAGGTACCGAGATGAGATCCTCAGACCCCTTGTGAGACCATATGCTGGTGCAGTTGGCCCTGGGTTCCTCCTAATGCAAGACAATGCTAGACCTCATGTGGCTGGAGTGTGTCAGCAGTTCCTGCAAGAGGAAGGCATTGATGCTATGGACTGGCCTGCCCGTACCCCAGACCTGAATCCAATTGAGCACATCTGGGACATCATATCTCACTCCATCCACCAACGCCACGTTGCACCACAGACTGTCCAGGAGTTGGCAGATGCTTTAGTCCAGGTCAACAAACACATACAGTGGGAGAACAAGTATTTGATACACTGCCGATTTTGCAGGTTTTCCTACTTACAAAGCATGTAGACGTCTGTAATTTTTGTCATAGGTACACTTCAACTGTGAGAGATGGAATCTAAAACCAAAATCCAGAAAATCGCATTGTATGATTTTTAAGTAATTAATTTGCATTTTACTGCATGACATAAGTATTTGATACATCAGAAAAGCAGAACTTAATATTTGGAATCAGAAACCTTTGTTTGCAATTACAGAGATCATACGTTTCCTGTAGTTCTTGACCAGGTTTGCACACACTGCAGCAGGGATTTTGGCCCACTCCTCCATACAGACCTTCTCCAGATCCTTCAGGTTTCGGGGCTGTCACTGGGCAATACGGACTTTCAGCCCTCTCCAAAGATTTTCTATTGGGTTCAGGTCTGGAGACTGGCTAGGCCACTCCAGGACCTTGAGATGCTTCTTACGGAGCCACTCCTTTGTTGCCCTGGCTGTGTGTTATGGGTCGTTGTCATGCTGGAAGACCAAGCCACAACCCATCTTCAATGCTCTTACTGAGGGAAGGGGGTTGTTGGCCAAGATCTCACGATATATGGTCCCATACATCCTCCCCTCAATACGGTGCAGTTGTCCTGTCCCCTTTGCAGAAAACCATCCTCAAAGAATGATGTTTCCACCTCCGTGCTTCACGGTTGGGATGGTGTTCTTGGAGTTGTACTCATACGTCTTCTTCCTCCAAACAAGGCGAGTGGAGTTTAGACCAAAAATCTCTATTTTTGTCTCATCAGACCACATGACCTTCTCCCATTCCTCCTCTGGATCATCCAGATGGTCATTGGCAAACTTCAGATGGGCCTGGACATGCGCTGGCTTGAGCAGGGGGACCTTGTGTGCGCTGCAGGATTTTAATCCATGACGGCATACTGTGTTACTAATGGTTTTCTTTGAGACTGTGGTCCCAGCTCTCTTCAGGTCATTGACCAGGTCCTGCAGTGTAGTTCTGGGCTGACCCCTCACCTTCCTCATGATCATTGATGCCCCACGAGGTGATCAAATACTTATGTCATGCAATAAAATGCAAATGAATTACCTAAAAATCATACAATGTGATTTTCTAACAGTTGAAGTGTACCTATGATATAAATTACTCTCTACATGCTTTGTAAGTAGGAAAACCTGTAAAATCGGCAGTGTATCAAATACTTGTTCTCCCCACTGTACCTATAAATAGTAAAACCAGAGAAACTGATAATTTTGTAGTGGTCTATTAATTATTTCCAGAGCGCATATATATTTAGTTATATAAAGTTTGGGGTCACTTAGAAATGTCAATTTTTTTGCCCAATAAAATAACATCAAATTGATCAGAAAGACAGTGTAGACATTGTTAATGTTGTAAATGACTATTGTAGCTGGAAACGGCTGATTTTTAATGGAATATCTACAAAGATGTACAGAGGCCCATTATCAGAAACCATCCCTCCTCTGTTCCAATGGCACGTTGTGTTAGCTAATCCAAATGTATCATTTGAAATCCATTTTGCAATTATGTTAGAAAAGCTGAAAACTGTTGTCCTGATTAAAGAAGCAATACATCTGGAGCATCAGCATTTGTGGGTTCGATTACAGGCTCAAAATGGTCAGAAACAAATACTTTTCTTCTGAAACTTGTCAGTCTATTCTTGTTCTGAGAAATTAAGGCTATTCCATGCGAGAAATTGCCAAGAAACTGAAGATCTCGTACAACGCTGTGTACTGCTCCCTTCACAGAACAACGCAAACTGGATCTAACCAAAATAGAAAGAGGAGTGGGAGGCCCCAGTGCACAACTGAGCAAGAGGACAAGTCCATTAGAGTGTCTAGTTTGAGAAACAGCCTACGCATAAGTCATCAACTGGCTGCTTTCATTAAATAGTACCCGCCAAACACCAGTCTCAAAGTCAACAGTAAAGAGGATCCGGGATGCTGGCCTTCTAGACTGACAGCTGACTGACCAGGAGGAAAAACTTTTCCAAGCCAAACTTTCATACTTTAAGGCCCTTCACACAGTTGACTTGCCAAATAGTTCAGCATCACTCACATTGTACAGGAAACTTCCAATGGCAAAAAATCGCAAAGCAATTCACGGATTTTCTATTGTTGCCAAAGCAAACCGCGTTGGGTGACATTTGCTATATATGGGTTCACTAGATATGAGTATTTGTGTAGAAAAACAATAATGTTAAAAAGTAACTATTTGCCTCCCGAGTGGTGCAGCGGTCTAAGGCAATGCATCTTAGTGCAAGAGAAGTCGCTACAGTCCCTGGTTCAAATCCAGGCTGTATCACATGTGGCTGTGATTGGAGTCCCATAGGGTGGTGCCGAATTGGCTGCATCCAATCCCTGACAAATTTAAGCTGTTGTGGAAGATATAGTTTCTAATATTATTTCCTACGACCGAAAAGCACTTCTGGACATCAAATCGGAGATTACTCACCACTGGATCCTTTGTCTGGACAATCCGAAGCAGTTCCATTAATCACGGGAGACCGTTTTCCAAAAAGATGCCGCCAGAGGAGAAAAAGACGAGCTGGAATTTTTGTCAGATTAAGGAAAGGAGCAAACCACCCTCCGCCTTCTAGTATATTACTTGCTAATGTACAGTCTCTGGTCAATAAACTTTGCGACCCCAGAGCATGGATTTCCTACCAGAGAGATAAGAGAGACTATAACATAATCGGTTTTACAGAGACTTGGTTGTCAGTATAAGTGCTTTATCAGACTATAATGCCTACAGGATTCTCTGTACATCACACGGACAGAGTAAAAGAGCTTATTAAGAAAAACAAAGCCGGAGGAGTATGTTATATAATGAACAACTGATGGTGTGAGTTGTACAAACCCTTAAGAGTTTCTGTTCCTCTAACCTGGAATACCTCACAATCAAATGCCAACCCCATTATCTCCTGAGAGAATGAACAGCTGTTTGTGTCACACTTGTGTGCATCCCCTCATAAGCCGACACTACGCTGGCACTCAAGGAATTACACAGGACTTTGAAAAAAATTGAAAAAGCATGTCTTAAGGCTGCATTTGTTGTAAAGAGACATGGACAAAAACAGGTATAAACAGACCACCTATGACCTCCACAAAAGAATCAAAGAGGCAAAAAAGACAGTACAGCAACAGAGTGGAGTTGCAATTTAATAGCTCAGATGCGAGATGCATGTGGCTGAGACTTCAGACAATCACAAATTATAATGGGGAAAATCAGCCAGATCGCAGACACAGATACCTGACTGCCAGACAAGCTAAACACATGTTTCACCCCCTTCAAGGAAAACAAACAAAGCCGCCGACATGTGCCCCCCGTTGACGAGGACTGCTGGCTCCCTATCTCTATAGCCAACGTGAGTAGGACCTTCAAGCATGTTAACCATCAAAAGGTGTCCTGCCCAGATGGCTTCCCAAGCTGCATCCTCCGCATCAACCTCTCACTATCGCAGTCTGTCGTCCCCACTTCCTTCAAGATGGCCACCATTGTTCATGTACCCAAGCAAGCCAAGGCAACTGAAATAAATGACTATCGCCCCATAGCACTCATTTCTGTCATCATGAAGTGCTTTCAAAGTCAAGGATCATATCACCTCCATCATATCCGACACCCTTGACCCACAACAATTTGCATACCGCCCCAACAGATCCACGGGTTTTGCAATTGCTGTTGCACTGCACACCATCCTATACCACCTGGACAAGGAGAATACCTATGTCAGAAAGCTGTTCATTGAGTAGAGATCAGCTTTTAACACTATAGTGCACTTCAAGGTCATCATCACTAAGCTTGGTGCCTTAGGTCTGAACTCCTCCCTGTGCAACTGGGTCCTAGATTTCCTGACTGGCTGACCCCAGGTAGTGAGGGAAGGCAACAACACCTCCGGCACTCTGATCTTCAACACAGGGGCCCCCCATGGGTGTGTTCTCAGTCCCCTTCTGTACTTCCTGTTCACACATGACTCCAACTTAAACATCAAGTTTGCTGACAACCCGAAAGTGGTAGGCCTGATTACTAACAATGATGATACGGCCTAAAGGGAAGAGACTAGAAACCACAGGGATATTCCAGAAAACCGGATTAGTGATTTAGCAAGATCTGTCAAATTTGAACTTGTGCAAACTCCAAATTTACGGCTTCAGAAAGAGAACTTGAAAGAGAACCTGAACAGACAGCATAGCAACGAATGCTTTGAAGCAAACCTGCAAGGTTAACTTGAACTTAGCCTGTCCTGGTGAATAAATACGGCACTTCTCCACCAATCAGATTCACGTTCATCGCTATGGCCTGTCCCTTCTTGGAAAATCCACTTGACATCGGAGCCTGCATTGTTTGCTGTGGTTTACAAAGGGAACAAATGATTGCACCTCAAATACAACCTCTAGAAAATTCAAATTTGAGCTTTTACCCCCTTTTCCTCCCCATTTTTGTGATATCCAATTGGTAGATACAGTCTTGTCCCATCACTGCAACTCCCCTACGGACTCGGGACAAGCGAAAGTCGAGAGCCATGCTCATGAAAAAGAAAAATTCGCCTAACTCATCTTAAACGGCACTGACACACATACACACACCTCATACTCACAAAGACATGCACATACACACTGGCAATCATACAATCACACACAACCAATGCTGCTGTCCCATGCTATAGAGACATTGAACCACTGATCAACGTTGCTCATCATAATATTTATACTACTGTAAAAATGTTTAGTTATACTTTATATACATCACATATGAATTAGTTTACATAGTTTACTCTAATATATCTACTGCTGTACATATCATTCTTAGCTGATCTTGTGTAAATTATCCTGGTTTTACATACAGTACGTATAGATTGCTGCTACAGTGCTATTTCGGTTGTTAATCAGATTCATCCCGCCGTTCTTGATTTCTGGTCTTTTCTTTCTCTATTTTTTTCCTTAAATTTTAATTGTTTGACATTTTACATTGTTAGGAGCTAGTAACATAAGTATTTTGCTTCACACACTATTTATTTGATATACAGTACCAGTCAAATGTTTGGACACACCTACTCATTCAAGGGTTTTTCTTTATTTTTACTATATATTTTAGATTCTTCAGAGTAGCTACCCTTTGCCTTCATGACAGATTTGCACACTCTTGGCATTCTCTCAACCATCTTCATGTGTTAGTCATCTGGAATGTATTTCAATTCACAGGTGTGCCTTGTTAAAAGTTAATTTGGATAGGGTCAAAAGGTCTCCAGGACATCTATAGCACCCGGTGTCAAAGGAAGGCCAAGAAGATAAATTATTGACCTCAGCCACCCGAGCCACGGACTGTTCACTTGGTTACCATCCGACAGACAGAGACAGTGCAGGTGCATCAGAGCTAAGACCAAGATACTAAAAAACAGCTTCTATTAACAGACCATCCGACTGTTGAACAGCCATCACTAGCCATCTACCAGGTGATGCACACTCACACACACAAAACACAAACAGAAGGTATCACACACACCAGTGGAAGCCCCTCAGATGAGGAAGGGCAGGATCGTCCTCCTCAGTGAATTTCTTAAATATAAAAATAGTAAAACATTAAAAAGCTATTTTTAGATAAAACTATACTAAATATGTACTTGTCACCAAACAATTGATGAAAAATACACTGTTTTGCAGTGAAGGTCCACAGCCTCAGAAATCGGCAATTAACTGCACCTCAGATTACAGCCCAAATAAATGCTTCAGAGAGTTCAAGTAATAGAAACTTCTCAACATCAACTGTTTGGAGGAGACTGCATGATTCAGGCATTCATGGTTGAATTGCTGCAAAGAAACCCCTACTAAAGGACACCAATAATAAGAAGAGACTTGCTTGGGCCAAGAAACAGGAGCAATGGACATTAGACCAGTGGAAATCTTTCCTTTGGTCTGATGAGCCCAAATTGGAGATTTTTGGTTCCAACCGCTGTGTCTTTGTGAGACGCGGAGTAGGTGAATGGATGATCTCCGCATGTGTGGTTCCCACAGTGAACCATGGAGGAGGATGTGCGATGGTGTGGGGCTGCTTTGTTGGTGACACTGTCTGAGATTTATTTAGAATTCAAGGCACACATAAGCAGCATGGCTGCCACATGGAGAGTGATGGTGCTGCATCAAATGACATGTCATCCACGATCACCCGACCTCAACCCAATTGAGATGGTTTGGAATGAATTTGACCACAGAGTGAAGATAAAGTTATCCAACAAGTGCTCAGCATATGTGGGAACTCCTTCAAGACTGCTAGAAAATAATTCCTCATGAAGCTGGTTGAGAGATGTTGGGGAATAATCAGAATTGGTGGGTAACATAGATAAGATGTTTCATTTTCATGATATGCTTATGAGTTATTTCTCATAAGAATGTATTTTGTTGTACTATAGTGGTGGCCATTGGCAGTTATCTGTTCTATGTCAAGACTAAGTTGCATGGGCCGCAGAGAGGGGAGAGGTCAAGGTGTCATCATGTGTAAACATATCTTTTGCTCCACTGTGTCTGTGTGTCAGTCACTCCCTACTTTTCCCATCGGGGAGAGGAGGATGGCAGTGTCTGGAATCATTCTCTGCTCCCCGTGAGCTTGTCCAGGATTGGTTGTATTTAGAATTGGTTGTATCTAAATGACAATTTGATATATATGCCTGTTGATATGGAGGATTGGTTTATGGTTCTGGGTTTGAGTAAGGAGACAAAGCTGAACGATTTATTATGTCTATGCTGTCTGACTATGTGTGTTCTTTGCTATTAAAGGATCTCAGTTGCAATGTAGTGGGGGCTCTCAGAGAATTCATGGTTAGACACTGAATTGATCTGAGAGTCACAGGGTTGTGATAGAGCTCATATAATTAAAGATGGACTTTGATAACTAACTCTGACTTGTGTGTGGTTTGCGCTCATGATTTGGTAAATAGAGGAAATTTCCATGACAGAGAATGCCAAGAGTGTGCAAAGCTGTCATCAAGGAAAAGGGTGGCTACATTGAAGAATCTAAAATAGAAAATAGAAAGAAAAACCCTTGAATGACTAGGTGTGTTCAAATGTTTGACTAGTGGTGTGTATATATAGTGGGGCAAAAAATTATTTAGTCAGCCACCAATTGTGCAAGTTCTCCCACTTAGAAAGATGAGAGAGGCCTGTAATTTTCATCATAGGTACACTTCAACTATGACAGACAAAATGAGAAAATAAATCCAGAAAATCACATTGTAGGATTTTTTATGAATTTATTTGCAAATGATGGTGGAAAATAAGTATTTGGTCACCTACAAACAAGCAAGATTTCTGGCTCTCACAGACCTGTAACTTCTTCTTTAAAAGGATCCTCTGTCCTCCACTCGTTACCTGTATTAATGGCACCTGTTTGAACTTGTTATCAGTATAAAAGACACCTGTCCACAACCTCAAACAGTCACACTCCAAACTCCACTATGGCCAAGACCAAAGAGCTGTCAAAGGACACCAGAAACAAAATTGTAGACCTGCACCAGGCTGGGAAGACTGAATCTGCAATAGCTAAGCAGCTTGGTTTGAAGAAGTCAACTGTGGGAGCAATTATTAGGAAATGGAAGACATACAAGACCACTGATAATCTCCCTCGATCTGGGGCTCCACTGCAAAGGGACCAGAACGACTGATCCGTGTAAATGAAAGAATGAATGGGGCCATGTATTGTGAGATTTTGAGTGAAAACCGCCTTCCATCAGCAAGGGCATTGAAGATGAAACGTGGCTGGGTCTTTCAGCATGACAATGATCCCAAACACACCGCCCGGGCAACGAAGGAGTGGCTTCGTAAGAAGCATTTCAAGGTCCTGGAGTGGCCTAGCCAGTCTCCAGATCTCAACCCCATAGAACATCTTTGGAGGGAGTTGATAGTCCGTGTTGCCAAGCAACAGCCCCAAAACATCACTACTCTAGAGGAGATCTGCATGGAGGAATGGGCCAAAATAGCAGCAACAGTGTGTGAAAACCTTGTGAAGACTTATAGAAAACGTTTGCCTCTGTCATTGCTAACAAAGGGTATATTTATTTTACCTTTATTTAACCAGGCAAGTCAGTTAAGAACAAATTCTTATTTTCAATGACGGCCTAGGAACAGTGGGTTAACTGCCTGTTCAGGGGCAGAACGACAGATTTGTACCTTGTCAGCTAGGGGGTTTGAACTCTCAACCTTCCGGTTAATAGTCCAACGCTCTAACCACTAGGCTACCCTGCCACCCCGGCACTTTTGTTATTGACTCAATATTAGTTGTAAATCTTCAGATTATTTAATGTATTCTCCCTATAGTTATTAAATCCCACAAAGGTAGGGCTACAAACCACCTGAACTCAATTCATATTTATCACTCTCTTTTTTTCCTCTCTCCTTCTCCCCCTAATGTTCTGTCTCTCTCTCAGGTTTTGTAATAATAAAAAAAGTGCCACAGACTCCAAAGATTAGACTATAATGCTGCCTCATGGCAAGCCTCAGCAATATACAGATGTAAAATAGAGAAGGACATATGAATTATTCCGGACAGAAACCATCAGTGATACTCATGCCTTTTTCTGTGTCCTTTGAAAAATAGAGCAGTTTTTATTTTTTTTATTACCTGTGTCATTCTACAAGTTGGGTGATGGGGTGGGCTGCCTTTGATATTACAAATTCAAAGGCTGTTTGTGTGTGTGTTTGTGTGTGTGCAATTCATACAGTTAATCTGTACACTAACAAAGGACTTGACATAAAAATGTTTGTTTGCACCTCCATATTATATTATTCTCTGAGGAGCAACTGCAGCAGCAGAACCCAAATTGTATTGTGTCGAACAGCCACAATAGTTTTTTTGTTCAGTCACCCGTTTTGAATGTGGCAGATTTTCCCCATCGCCATGAATGATACAGTGTTTATGGCGCACTGAAATCAGAGACCAAAATGAGGCTGGAGACCAAAGCTGTAAGTCATCCTTAGTGGTGAGATCTATAATAGCGTCGCTCATCAGTAAAAGCTCTAATCACCTCCCTCATCAGAGCTGCTCCACACGCCACTGACGCTACTTCCACCACCGCAGCAATTCAATTTAATTTGTGTCATTGCATTGACAAACTCATCCACGTAAGGTAACTTTTTAATGTCTTGAATTTTTTTATTTCAAACAGAAGCTATTCTCTCTGTTTTAATGAACAAATTGGGCTGGGCCGGGTGGAGAGTAGGAGTGGCGACAGACATTCAGATGAGAATGAGTCATTATCTGAACATCCTTTGTTTTAAGAACAGGTTTTGAATTTGATAATGGGAACTGCAGCACTGCATATTGTAGTGATGTGTCATTTTAATGTCATGTTTTGAACATATGCAGGACTGAATGTAACTTAAAACTGTAAGTCCCTTACATTAATGGTGCCCAATGTAAGGACAACCCGCTACGTTATGTGGTAACCCGTGTGAGGAGAATTATGACAGAAGTTTGCCAGAAGCATACTGTAGTATTTTACATAGTGAGGTCACACTAACAAAACCAATGTCACAAGGAACATACTTGAAGGTCTTCAATGTCACTAAGGAGCAACATAATGATTGAGATCTGTCTCTTTCTCTGCTTTCATAATACAGCCTCACAGTAGTCAGTCGCCAATTCATCTTGATTCCTCAGCCGTTCTTCAAAGCCCTCCTTTGAGGAGTGCAGCTCGACTGGAAATAAGATTTGGTGCTGTGAGCACAGGCTGGGCCAGTGTAGCTGCAACCCTCTTAGCTTCTTTTCCAATACAATTTCACAGCTGAAAAGTGGAACTTCAGACAGTTGCGCAAATTGTAGAAGGTTCAAGGCATTTCACCCACAGAGATTTCCTGTTTGGGGATCTAGTGATTAGTGTGGAACAGCTTGGGCCCAGGCCTGGACTCCAATAAGCTCCCCATCACCATAGCCTCACATCAACTTCACACTAGTTTAGAAGGGAAACAGTACAGTTAACCCCTAGTATCACCCCTAGTACTACGGTGAAATTGCAATCAGGCCCACACAGCTTGTTCGATCCAAGCTTGTTCCCTCCTTTGTACACAGCAAACACACACACACAAACAAACATCACACACATCCTTTACTCTCTGCAGTTGGTCCTGAATTCAAAATAAAGCTTGTTTTTGTAATATTACTCTGAAGACGCAGACCTACTGAGCAGAAACCACCAATTTATCTGAGGTGTGATATCTCTCTGATTGCCCTCCATTGTACATGTTTGTAATGTAGGCCTATGCTTTTCCAATCAAACATATACTTCACCATAAATAACACAAGGGTACAATTTGGCCCCAATCATCCGGTTTCCCTAATTCAACTTCAAGGCATAATCATCTGGAGTGTATCAACACTGTGTGTTCTCTCCTTGGTGCTCAGTGGGAAGGTGAACATGAATGAACACAGAGCAGAAAAAGCCTCTCCAGTCTTTTTGATTAGAGAGGCTGTAATTGCGTGATGCGTTTTCTGTGGCTGATTGATAAGACTTTGAGACAGCTGGAGGATCGTTGTATTTTTTTAAATTATATTTTCGGTTCAGAGAAGTGTTGTTTAAATGTTTGTTTTTATAGTGAGTTTTGTGTTTTACCTCAAAATTTGGATTGGGTAGGATATGCTGATAGCTGGGTAGAACATGCTGTAGCTCTGGTATTAACTTGAATGAGAAGTTGCTGCCATTCATCACCATGAAGGATGGTAGACATTTTCAGTGATGTCCATGATTAATATAATTACACATGATTCTGCAGATGAGGAACAGTTGAATTTGCTGAGGATCAACCACCTGTTCCATAGCTGAGAAACAATCAGGCTGAGGTGGACAGCGAGAACAGGGAACAGGGTAGCCTATAAGCAAATGGTCTCAAGCTCAATAAAGCATGTCCTGCTGAGGCAAAAAATGAAGTGCTGAATAATTACACTGTGGACAGTCTCTTGTAGCTGGCGCTCCCACGCATCGGTGAGAAATAATTTAATAAAATGAGGAAATGGAAGTTCAGGAATCTTTTATCTGTAGAACATCCCCCTAAATGTTTAACAGACATATTGCTGAAGTGAAAAGGGTGTATTTCATTATTTAGCTAGCTGTAAACTTGAACATAGATATTTGTAGTGGGTAAGTGCTTTATTTTGCTCAAATCTAATACTCAAGCCTGTTTTGATTATGTGGACACTGGATTGGTTTTCCTCAGTAATCATACTGTAGCCACTTGTCTTGGTTTCCCACGAAGCAGTTTCAATTTAGACTGTTCTTGTAAAATCCCACTCATTTAGCTCAGAAACAGGCCTTGGACCACAGAAAAGAGGCATTCTTTGTTTTCATGGAAATTAAAGCAGATTAAAACAAATCACAGATGAGCTAAGCAATTTATTTGCTTGAAATTAGAGTATAATGCAACAATGCTAGAGTAAACTTTATCCTAGAAGCTATGGAATGTTGTGTCTATGATTCATTACAAAGAATAAATGAGAATGCCTCGTGGGATCTGGAGACGCTTTTTAAAATGTGACAGTGATGCCCACCCAGGGGATAATTTAATTGAATTTAAATTGTTGATGTTACAGAGTAAAATTATTCTCGCTGTATTTCATATCAATGCAAAGTACAGTAATTGACTTGGACTGGGGAAGAGGCAGCACGATTTCACAGTCTCTGAGTGTACAGTATATATTCTAAGTACCCTTCACTGAGGCAGCCTCTGCCCTGTTTGCAGATCTGATTAGCAACATGACAGTGCGCTCCTGAAATTAAGGACCAGGTCCTATCTGTAGCGTTTCATCTGACTCTAATGCCATAATACCCTGAGCAAAAACTGGGTGACCCACACATAAATAATCTCGATACAAAAACATTAAGACCAGGGGGACAGCGAAACTATAGATAGGGAAAGTCTATAAATCTTCCAGGGACCTATATCTGGGGGCACTGATGGGACCACAGATGATGAATTTTGGCTACTATAGTCTTCTCTACCCCATAGGGGGAATTAAGTGCTGTATCTCAATACATTCGAAAGAGAGGGAGGGAAAAAACAGCTCATTACGGAAGGTTGTGTTTATTGTGTGATATAATACACATTCTAAAGAAAACATCTCTGGCTGTGGTTGGGGAATGTGTATGGAATGTAAAACAGGCTCTAATGGGCCATCATGTTAATACATTAATACTTAGATATGGATCCACCTGCCAAGTGCCTTTCATAACTGGAACTGAGAATGTTCCAGAAGAATATGACTCAAAGCATATCACCTTGACAAAAAATAGTGCTTTATTCCAATCAACAAATTGCACCAGGTTTCTTCCAAAGCCTTGGCCACAGAATGTAGTCTTTGGTCTGTTGCTAGTTGTTTTTCAGCTGACTCTCCCCTCAGTTCCACTGATAACCTCTTTCAATTACAAGCAGCATATCCATATGCTTTACTGCCTACCAGACAACTCTCTCTGTTCTGACTTTGAGAGCGTTCACAAACTTGTGATTGAACCTGCAGCCGTCACATTGTTAGGAGTGGAAGCGTCTCGCAAGGCATGTCTCCTGGTCATACAGAAGGGAGATACTACTCACCTTGATGGACCCATGCAGTGAAGCCAGAAGTGCTGGGTTAAACACAATGAACACTGATAGAAACACCTTGGAGGATGTCATTGAGAATTTAGTCTTTTCTTGTATTATGTGTAAATAGGTAAATATGGTTCAAGTTTGTATGCAAAATACTGCACAATATTCATTTAGTGGCATCAACTTTTATTTCTTTCAGCAGTATATTATAATTGGCACACACCCCCAAAAGGACTGAGACTTGTTGATGAGAGGTGATAATGCATTTTGCTGACCCAAGGCCTGTTCACACACTCTTTTGCTGCCAGGACTCTGCCATCTCTGAACCCCATTTGGAAGGTGAGGATAATAAAATAAAATAAAATAGTATTTGTCACATGCGCCGAATACAACGGGTTAAAAATTCGGAATTGAAGACCTTACTGTTAAATGCTCTAAAAAGTTAAGAAAAATAAGGTAAGTAATAAATGGAAAATAAAAAATGATACAAATAATTAAACACTAGCAGTACAATAACAATAGAGAGGCTATATACAGGGGGGTAGCAGTACAGAGTCACCGGGGGGGGCACCGGTTAGTCGAGGTAATTCAGGTAACATGTACATGTAGGTAAAGTTAAAGTGGTGATGCATAGATAATAACCAGAGAGTAGCAGCAGCGAAAAAGAGGGGTCTGGGTAGCCCTTTGATTAGCTGTTCAGGAGTCCCATGGCTTTGGGGTAGAAGCTGTTAAGAAGCCTTTTTGGCTGGAGTCTTTGACAATTTTTGGGGCCTTCCTCTGACACTGCCTGCTACATTCAATGGCTGGCAGGAAGCTTGGCCCCAGTGATATACTGGGCCGTACGCACTACCCTCTGCAGTGCTTTGCAGTCGGAGACCAAGCAGATGCCTTAACAGACAGTGATGCAACCATGCTCTCGATGGTGCAGCTGTCGAACCTTTTGAGGATCTGAGGACACATGCCGAAACTGTTCAGTCTCCTGAGGGAGAATAGGTTTTGTTGTGCCCTATTCACAACTGTCTTAGGACCATGATAGTTTGTTTGTGAAGTGGACACCAATGAACTTGAATCTCTCAACCTGCTCCACTACAGCCCCGTCGATGAGAATGGGGGCATGCTCGGTCCTCCTTTTCCTATAGTCCACAATCATCTCCTTTGTCTTGATCACGTTGAGGGGATGTCCTGGCATCAGGCCTACCACTATTGTGTCATCGGCTAACTTAATGATGGTGTTGGAGTCGTGTTTTGCTATGCAATCATGAGTAAACAGGGAGTACAAGAGGGGACTAAGCACACACCCACACACCACTGAGTGGCCCCCGTGTTGAGGATCAGCGTGGCGGATGTGTTTTTACCTACCCTTACCACCTGGGGGCGGTCCAGGATCCAGTTGCAGAGGGAGGTGTTTAGTCCCAGGGTCTTAGTGATGAGCTTTGAGTGCACTATGATGTTGAACATTGAGCTGTAGTCAATGAGTAATATTCTCACATAGGTGTTCCTTTTGTCCAGGTGGGAAACGGAAGTGTTGAGTGCAATAGAGATTGCATCACCCGTGGATCTGTTGGGGTGGTATGCAAATTGGAGTGGGTCAAGGGTTTCTGGGATGATGGTGTTGTTGTGAGCCATGACCAGCCTTTCGAAGCACTTCATGGCTACAGACGTGAGTGCTACGAGTCAGTAGTCATTTAGGCAGGTTACCTTCGTGTTCTTGGGCACAGGGACTATGGTGGTCTGCTTGAAATATGTTGGTATTACAGACTCAGTTAAGGACAGATTGAAAATGTCAGTGAAGACACTTGCCAGTTGGTCAGCGCTTGCTCGGGATACACGTACCCTGGTAATCCGTCTGCCCCTGTGGCCTTGTGGATGTTGACCTGTTTAAAGGTCTTACTCACATTGGCTATGGAGAGCGTGATCACACAGTCGTCCGGAACAGCTGATGCTCTCATGCATGTTTCAGTGTTACTTGCCTCGAAGTGAGCATAGAAGTAATTTAGCTCGTCTTGTAGGCTCGTGTCACTGGGCAGCCCGCAGCTATGCTTCCCTTCGTAGTCTGTAATAGTTTGTAAGCCCTGCCACATCCAACGAGCGTTGGAGCCGGAATGGTGCGATTCAATCTAAGTCCTGTATTGACGTTTTGCCTGCTTGATGGTTTGTCAGGGGCATAGCGGGATTTCTTATAAGCTTCCGGGTGAGAGTCCCTCTCCTTGAAAGCGGCAGCTCTAGCCTTTAGCTCAGTGCGGATATTGTCTGTAATCCATGGCTTTTGTTGGGGTATGCACATACAGTCACTGTGGGGGAACGTCATTGATGCACTTGAACGTCATTGATGAAGAAAGTGACTGATCTGGTGTACTCCTCAATGCCATCTTGAGGAATCCCTGAACATATTCCAGTCTGTGCTATCAAAACAGACCTGTAGCTTAACATCTGCTTCATCTGACCCCTTTCTTATTGACCGAGTCACTGGTGCTTCATGCTTTATGTTTTGCTTGTAAGCAGGAATCAGGAGGATAGAATTATGGTCAGATTTGCAAAATGGAGGGCGAGGGAGAGCTTTGTACGCATCTCTGTGTGTGGAGTAAAGGTGGTCTAGAGTTTTTCCCCTCTGGTTGCACATTTAACATGCTGGTAGATATTAGGTAAGACTGATTTCAGTTTCCTTGCATTAATTTCCCCGGCCACCCAGAGTGTCGCCTCTTGATGAGCGTTTTCCTGTTTGCTTATGGCTGTGAACAGCTCATTGAGTTACGGTCATAGTGCCATCATCGGTTTGTGGTGGTAAATAGACAGCTACAAAGAGTATAGATGAAAACTCTCTTGGTAAATAGGGTGGTCTACAGCTTATCATGAGATACTCTACCTCAGGCGAGCAAAACCTTGAGACTTTCTTAGATTTCGTGCACCAGCTGTTGTTTACAAATATACATAGACCGGCACCCCTTGTCTTACCAGAGGCTGCTGTTCTATCCTGCCAAAAAATCTTAAAACCCGCCAGCTGTATGTTATTCATGTCGTCGTTCAGCCGTGACTCATGAAACATAAGATATTACAGTTTTTAATGTCCCATTGGTAGGATATATGTGATCGCAGTTTGTCTATTTTATTTTCCATTGATTGTATTTTGGCTAATAGGACCGATGGTAAAGGAATGTTTCCCGCTCGGCGTCTGATCCTTACAAGGCACCCAGATCTTCGTCCCCGATATCTCCGTCTCCTTCTCCTGTGAATGACGGGGATGAGTCTGAAGTCGTCTGAAGTAAATCCTTCCCATTCGACTCATTGAAGAAAAACTATTCCTCATGTACGGGGTGTGTAATCGCTGTCCTGATATCTAGAAGCTCTTTTTGGTCATGACACACGTAGGCAGAAATATAATGTACACAATAAATAGCACAGTTGGTTAGGAGATCATAAAATTGCAGACTTCTCCTCCGATATGAAGAGGAATAAAAGTTATATATTAAAACGAATGTTTCTCACTATGCTAATGTAATTTAAGATTACATATTTGTATATGGGCGTTGGCAGTCTATCTTCAAACGTAAATATACAGTATCTATTTGAAGAGTACTTATGATTTTCGGCTTTATCTTCAGTGTCAAATTCTAAGCAGCACGGTAGAGTTTACAGATCATCAAACTCACAACATATCATATTATTATCTTTCCTGTGTATGTTGCTGTTACTAAATACATCATAATCTCCGTTTCCAAACTTCAATGAAATGTCCTGGATCCCAAGGACAGGAAATGTTCATTTTTAGCCCTCTAACAAGCAGAGCAATAGCAGAAATATGGTCATCAATTTTACATAAATTAGATGTGGTCCTTTGAATGAGCTTGGGTCCAGTTCCTGGGATCAAAGTAGTTAATGAAGAGTGAACTGGAGCAGTTCACAGCAGTGATCCTCTCTCTGAACCTGGGGGAACCTTTCTCTGCTAATCAAGCTATTGGCTAAGGTAATTGCTGAATTAGCGAGTGTTTCCCGGAGTGCTAATTATTTATCCAGCTCGGGAGTAGAGGAACTTTTAACTTTACTCTGAAATCTGGTTGATCTACAGACAAAGGGTGGTGGTGGGGGTGGGTTGTTCATCTTACAATCAGGTCACAAGAAAGCTGTTTCACTGACTTTAAGCCTACAACTGGATTTAAAAGCAGGTTTCTAGTTGAGCAGGGGTCAGTGGGGTGGTGTGTGTCACTGTAATGTAAATTGATATACATTAGTGTACCAAGAGAGAAAAGTCAGGATGTCAGAGAAAAGTCAGAATCTTCTGTTTCTCTGATATATATCTGGCTCTCTGCTATGATGAACTGCACACCTACAGCACAAAGAACCTCCTCTGTAGCTTCTGAAGTAAAGTAATGGTCCTCTGGCATAAGATGGCTCATTATGAGGCGGTTGGATTCGGCTGAGCTACAAATGCAGTACTTTGGCCTAAAGACAGTCTTTGGAGACTATTCCATTTTACTCTTCATTATACACCCCTAACTAGAGGTCATCTCGATCCCAAAATTGTGCTCCGAACCAAAATGGATCCTTGAAATTCCCGTCCGACACTGACAGGACCTAGTCGTTAAAGAAAAAGCTGGACCAGATCAGACCCAAAATATGTCAGAGATGAGGGAGAATTGGATCTAAATTGAGTCAGGTCTGTAACGGACCCAAATTATTGTTTCATTATGTGAATGGTTTGCTCTTTGTTTGTTAATGTTTACTCTTTTACATTTGCATTGTATGTATTATGGAACCCCATTAGCTGCTGCCAAGGCTACTCTTCCTGGGGTCCAGCAAAATTAAGGCCAAATATTTTGCTTGAGTGTGCATAGAAGTACGTGGACTATGTGCTGATGTAGGCCTATAAAAGTTCCCATTTTGGGATGTGTGATTGTCTTAACTCACCACCCCCGTATGAGCTGCGGCGATACTCAAATTTAACAGAGTGTTTTACATCCATTGCGAATGACAATAGTTCCTTTATGTTTTTGAAAAATCTTTCCAACACTTTCCTTCTCCGCTCCTTGGTGTCAAATAGCAACATATTGCTGATCACATATCTTCAGCAGAAACATCATAAAATAGGCTACCTGAACACCTTGTGCAAATATAACTGTCTGTTCTGAGCTCATTGGCGTGGGAAACAGTGAGGGCCCATTTGAAACAATGTTGCAAGTTTGCTATAGCAAGAGATCAAGCCAGACAGAGAGAGAGGCAGACAGGCAGAGGATAGAGATTAATGCTTTTGACTGAACCAACTGCCATGGGTAACACATGTGATCACATGAGTATTTATTTTCATCAGGATATTTTCTTCTTCAAATACAATTTCGGATCTGGTCGGTTTTTCATATATTTGCATACAGATCCAAGGTCCGTGAACCGACTTGGGATCCGAGGGTCAACTACAGAATTTTGGATCCAACCGGGTCGGACTTACACTCAAAAAACTCTCTGTGTTTGCCCACAGTGACCAGGAACTAAAGGAGGTCCAGGGGTGTTGGACATTCTCATAACAAACTTGACAACGCCATGAATATAACACAATTAAATAGAGTATATCATTGTTCATCCATTGTGGTATTATTGTAAATATTCTACCATAACATCCAAATTGTGTGATGTTGTGTGAATTAAATAATTGTATACAACAATCATTCAATTTTGTTCAATCAACAGCTAACTTAATTGTTTGACGACATGACACTGTGCTGCATTTATTAAAAAATCTGTCAGCAAACTTATTTAACATGTCCTGAAAATAAGTGTTTCAAGCTAACTTGAATACAGTTTTCACAGCAACTCTGTTTGGGTATAATTGAATATAATTAGGCTAATTAGGCATGTAACAATTCCTAGAGCACTCTGAACCTCGTATTCACCTCTCTGATGACTTTAACTACCAAACAAGTGACTCCAATTCACAAAAACATGACTACTCTAAAGGTCAACTCCAGATCCACCTCAATGCAGCTCTCTTATATGCTGTTCCTTCTGGCTCTACCAATAAAAAACAAAGACAGTGTAACGTGGGTGTCGGGAAGCAAATTCAGGGCTGTGAATAATTTAATAAATGAACGAAACATAATACATAACAAGAAACACGAACAACGCACAGACATGAAATGGAAACAGAAACAAAAACACCTGGGGAATAACGTGTGAGTGTCATTAGGCACTGATTCTGTGTTCTGTGAAGGGAGTAGTTCACAGCGTTGTACAAGATCTTCAGTTTCTTGGCAATTTCTCGCATGGAATAGCCTTCATTTCTCAGAACAAGAATAGACTGACAAGTTTCAGAATAGAGTTATTTGTTTCTGGCCATTTTGAGGCTGTAATCGAACCCACAAATGATGTTGCTCCAGATACTCAACTAGTCTAAAGAAGGCCAGTTTTATTGCTTCTTTTCAGCTGTGCTAACATAATTACAAAAGGTTTTTCTAATGATCGATTAGCTAACACAACGTGCTATTGGAACACAGGAGTGATGGTTGCTGATAATCAGCCCTCTGTACGCCTATGTAGATATCCCATTAAAAATCAGCCGTTTCCAGCTACAATAGTCATTAAGAATGTCTACACTGTATTTCTGATCAATTTGAGGTTATTTTAATGGACAACAAATGAGCTTTTCTTTGAAAAACAAGGACATTTCTAAGTGACCCCAAACTTTTGAACAGTAGTGTATACATTTATGTTTTAAGTCATCCCAAGTGGATGGGGTTGGTCAGATACATATATCTCCTTTTTTAGATATTGTTTAGATAACTGAGGTGGTTCCCTCCAGAATCCCTTCCCTAGGTGTACACTTGATTATGTTTGTCTCTGAATAGAGTTCTACTGAAGTTCAGTTTAACATGGTAGTATTTTGCTCTAGTCTAGGAGAGGTCGATGCAGCCTTCCAACAGGGGGAAGGCCAGCTTAGGGGTCCAAGGTTTTTCTCTGGGTATTTTTTAGTTTTTAGCTGTTTTTTATTTGCTTTATATTTTATTACTCTGACTTTTCAGCACACTGGCCATGTGATCATACTAACATTCATTTATGTTTACTATGACTATACCTAATTCACATACTCTAGGCTCCACATGCTTTATCAGCTGGGACGTGAAAGGAATTAACCAGGTGGTCAAGCGTAGCCGAGTGTATGCTCATCTTAAATCCGGACATTGTTTTTCTCCAAGAGACCTATCTCCAGTACAGCAAACATGATAAACTAAAGAGAGGATGGGTAGACCAAATATTTCCCTCCAACTTTGATGCTAAGGCCAGAGTGGCAGCCATCGTTATCAGAAAAGGCACTCCGTTTGTCTCCTCCAAAGTAATTTCATATATTAATAGCAGATATACAGTATTATAGTGATGAGGAAATTGTTTAGCACACAGGTTATTCTGGCTAACGTCTATGGTACTAATTGGGATGACGATACATTTTTCTCTGACCTCATCGCAACAACTTCCCAACCTTAACTCTCATCATTTGATATTGATTTCAATTGTGTATTGCATCCAAGTCTAGACAGATCCAGACCGAAGCCCGACAGTGTAATCTCAAAATTAGGCGCAGTAATCAAATCATTTCTAGTATCCTATAATCTGTCTGATCCACGAGCAATCCCACTGCTAAACAGTACTCCTTTTTTTCTCCAGTCCACTGCTCATACTCTAGGATTGAGTTTTTCCTGCTAGATAATATAACTCTTCCTTTTGAAACTAATAGCCAATATCACAGCATCATTATCTCAGACCATAGCCATGTCCAGCTAGATATCCGCTTTCCGGACAGTACTGTATCTCAATGCGCTTGGCGACTTGACACACTACTACTATCCTGTAGTGCCTTTAAAAAATACATATCAACTCACATTGCTGTCTTTTTACAGATCAACTGCACCCCTAACATGTCTCACTTTAATGTGTGAGAGTCGATAAAAGCATACGTATCTAAGGGACCCAATTATTTCATACACAGTGTATGACAACAAACAGAGCACCAAACGCTTATCGGAGCTATCTCAACTCATTCTAGATGTGGACAACAGATATGCCTCTTCTCCGACTCCTGAACTCTACAAAGATAGACTGCTACACTGAGCGAAATTTGACAATCTTTCCACCAAACAAACAGAGCAGCTTCTGTTTAAGTCAAGCCAAAAATTCTATGAATACAGAGAGAAAGCTGGTAAGTTGTTATCTCACCAGCTTCGACAATCCACTGCTAGCAGCACCATACCTGAAATCTGTGTTGCAGCTGATTTAACTTCAACCAATCCCAAAGAAATCAACAATCAATTTAAGCAATTATATTCTGCTCTTTACTCATCAGAGGCTCTTCTCGACACATCTCGTATGCATTTCTAGTACATCCCCTGCCTCAATTCAGATGAACAAACCAACATGGATGCCTCAATAAGCGATGATGAAGCTACTCTGGCAATCCAGTCCATGCAGAGCAGAGCGGTAAAGCTTGATGGCTTCCCTTTTGAATTTTATAAAGCATTCTCCTCTAAATTATCCCCTAACCTCAGCACAATGTACAATTAAATATTTTCTAGTCAGAAACTGCCACAGACACTTACCCAGGCAACTATTTCGGTTTTGCTTAAAAAAGACAAGAATCCCCTAGACTGTGTTTCATACCGCCCTATAGACCTTTTGTGCTGTGATTTATAAAATTCTTATTAAGTTCCTCTCACGCCGTTTAGAGACAGTGATGCCTAATACAGTTAACTCTGACCAAACCGGATTTATCTCAGGTAGGCAATCCTTCTATAATATGCTCCAGCTATTTAATGTTGTTTATTCTGCCCACTCAACTCTACAGCCAAAGGTTATCATCTCTCTTGATGCTGAAAAGGCTTTCGGGTTGAGTGGGAATATCTATTTACAGTAGTGGAGAGATTTGGGTTTGGCCCGTCATTCCTTTCCTGGATTAAGATTTTGTACTCGTCCCCAGTGGCTTCTTTTCACACCAACAATGTTACCTCCAGCTACTTCCCTCTCTACAGGGGGGCCAGGCAGGTTTGCTGTTTATCCCTTTTTCTATTTGATATGGCGATTGAGCCTCTTGCTATCGCCCTGCGGGCGGAGGATAGGATTAAGGGAATATTAAGGGGCAACATATCTCACAAGGTGTCCTTATATGCAGACAATACTCTTTTATACATCTCTAACCCTGTGGAGTCTATACCCTATCTATTTGACATGCTACAAGGTTTTGGGACATTCTCTGGTTATAAGTTAAACCTATCAAAAAGTGTGCTCCTTCCCATTAATCAGTTAGCAGAAGGAATTGGGTATGCCAATTTCCCATTTAAGGTGGAGCATCAGGTCTTTACTTATTTAGGGATAAAGGACACACACTTATTTAAGGCTCTGTTTAAACATAACTTCAAAACAGTCCTGGAGCGCACTAAGCAGGATTTCATAAGGTGGCTGTCTCTTCCGATTTCATTAACAGGTCGCATTCATTCTGTTAAGTACTACCTGGGTTTTTGTACTGAAATGAAATGATTCCCATTTTTCTGCCAAAGTCGATGTTCAAACAACTGGACAGCTACATTTCCAACTTAATTTGAAATAAGTCAAACCCACGAATGAGAAAGGTACTGTATATCTAGAGAGACCTATGCCCGCAGGCGGGCTGGGCCTTCCCAATTTTTTACACTACTACTGGTCAGAAAATACATCTAAATGTGTTTATTGGGTTTCTACATTTGAAAACAAGGATGGCCCAACTTGGGCCATCATGGAGTTACAGTCAAGCCTTCCAACTTCTCCGGTCCCGCTCCTGTGCTCCCCAATGCCCATGAACCTTGGCACCCATGTGTTTAACCCCATTGTTAATCAAGAACTCCCTTAAAATCTGGTCCCAATTCTGAAGACACTTTAGCCTTAAACAAGCAAGCGGCGTCTCCCCTTTAACATCTAATCATCTCTTCCCAGCATCACAGATTGACACAGCATTCCAGTTCTGGCATAGGAAAGGTCTGGTGTTTTTTGGGGAGGGAGTGGAGGGAGGGGATGGATGGATGGATGGATGGATGGATGGATGGATGGATGGATGGGAGAATGAGGGGTTGGGGTTGTAATGTTTTTGTTATATCTGAAAATCTATAAATAAAGTTTTTAAAACATAAAAAATAAGATTTTATTTGATAGCAACATGGGGGTATGTTGTATAATGTTTGGATCTAGCTTTCCTAAACTCCACCCCATTCAGCATAGCAGAGCACAGAATAGAGGGCAGAAGGCTCTGGCTTGTCATGATTTAGGGTCAAGTAAAATCTTGGTGAATGTATCTCCAATTTCACAGGCTCTTACATGGTCATCTTACATTTCCACGCCCTCCGTCTATCGCTCTTAAAAAACATTTGGGTTCGAGATGCCTCCACTGTCCACACATCTCAACCTGAGCCTCCCTCCCTCCGTCTATAGTCCATTAGACACTCTCTGTACCCTGTCCTGCTGAGATCCACTTTTGAGCACTTTCCACTCCGGACAAATGAGATCTGGTCTCCCTCGACACTGCAGCTTAGAAAAATGTGTAGAGATGTGTGAACTTCACCTCCTCCTCTCGCTGCTGACCCAAAGAGCTTTTTTAAAGGAATATGTATATATTTTGTCTGAACTTCAGAGTGTAATTTTGGATGTCTCAAGTACAAAAGACCACTATTAGTATTCAAGTAGACGTGTGTTTTCCCTTAATTATTCATATTGAGCTGATGGTGTTGTCTGAAAAGAGATCTGAGAAAATATGTCTCTTCTAAGACAACAAAGGGTTGTCTGCAGTCAAAATGCAGATACTGTACAAACAGATAGGGTTAGTGCTGGACATGAATGTCATTCTTAAGACATATATTACATTTCTGAGAGCAAAAGTCATTGGTGAGGGTGGTGTTGTAGTAGTGGGAACCATCCATTAACATGGGGCCAAGGCATACAGTTTTATTTTTCTCTTTCCATGGCCACAAATGATGGCAGTAAAACCTGGGGATTTCTTTTTGTTTTTGTTTTGCAGGCATAGTATTACTGAATTGTTTTTATGTACTGGGTTTAATTTTTTCTCATTAGCAGCTCTGTGAATACAGTAATTATCGTTCATATAATTTTTGAATATTCCTGCAGTTAAATGCATTAGCGCCATCTTAATCTATGCCTTTGGATCCGGTGCCCAGAAAGAAATAGACGCATATTCACAAATGTTTTAGAAACAAGGTGGTAAAATGCATTTTCTCTACCATGTTAATTTGTCTAATTTCGTTGAAATTGGCAAGAATTATAGTCGTTATTATTTTGCTTTCTGCGAGTAGAGCAAACCTCCATCCACAATTTTAGTCTGAATGCAACTAAAATGTAATCATTGGGCCTGGTGTAACTTGATTTGAACTAACCCAGTTTCCGAAGGTCCTTTGAAGACCATCTAGACTGTTTTGGCGATAAGACTTTCCACTGAGTTTCTCCCCTGTGAGAGGCTGTTGAACCTTGTAGTATCTGGGAAACACAGGTGTGCCAAGCCTCTCGCATCCACCTGTTCCACTTAACTTGGCACCGGAAAGGGAGAGTAATGAAACTATGCAAACTGTAATGAAATAATACAGTCTGATGTAATGTATAACATGTACTGTATGAACACTTGAAATAATAAGGCAAAAGCTATAGCTTCTACATACAGTAAACCATTCCAATTCCAACCCACTGTGAAAATAACTGTACAGCTATTGGTTTCTGTGACCTGCAAAGAGGGTTTGACCAGCAAATGCAATGCTGGCATACAGTAAGAGCCATAATAAAATGTAGAAAGCGCTATATCGTGTCAGAGTCTGTTTTAAAGGGCAGACATATTCATCAAAGCTAAGCAGAATGGTCCTCACATTCTGTGAAAGGAACTCTTGCATGACCAATAGAGGTCCTGCGTATAATCGAACTAGGCCGTCAAAGTAAAACTCGACCTCTACTAGTAATAGGAGTTCTTTCAAATTGTTTTACTCACAACCATTACCCCATTACAAGTGCCAAAGACAACTTTACCTCTGAGAATTGCTGCAGTACTTTTCTCTCAATTAGGATGTTTTCATCAAGGGCTGTTCAAAGCAACCAGCGACCTTCAAGGTGTACAGACAGGTTTTTGACAAAGGTTTGCCAACGACCTTTTAGCAGAGCATTGATCAAAGTGCTAATGAGCTTTATATAACTACTTAACTTGTCTTCGAAAAATAAAATCTCATTAGCAAAGGTCCACAAGTATTTGCTGCATAATGTTTATGACATAGCATTATTGAAAGAGGACATTCTGAGTGGTAGCATGAGGTATTTTTGTACGTATTTTTGTGAGAAAAGAGTGAAAGCTCTTGGTCATTATGAACTATCTCCTAAAAGGGAGAATTTGCTGCAGATCCATCTGACAAGCCTGTCAAATCACTCACATAATGGTGGTCACACCAGAAAGGATGACACTCTTCACTTTCTCCTCTCTTCACTCTCTCCTCTCCTTTTTATGTCTGAAACCTCAGGCGATCTTCAATCCTGTCCTTCCATAGCTCACGTTGTGACTGTAGGAGTGTATAATGTAACACAGCTAAGCTATTTATACCATTCTCCTATTAAATATCAATACCTAGTGTGAATACAGCATGGAATAGACATTCTCTCTTGTATATTATTACTGTGTTTGGACAATAGAAGAACATGAGAATGAACGTTTTTGCTTTCCAGGCGTGTCTAAGTATGAATGTCCAATGATCACCAAGGGACTGAGTTCAATGACCTCTGTAACAGCTATGATGAACTGAAAAGAGATCAAAGCAGTGCATCTTGCTTTATTTAACAACCCTAATCTTGTTGTTTAATGAACTGATCTAAATGATAATGGCAATGTAATGACACCCCTCAATAAATATTTAATCTCACCACAGCATGCTCTGTCACCTTGAGAAGGCCAAGGCATAAACAAGAACCTTTTCAATTAAGGCTAGTTTGGATGTGCTTGATTCTCTTGGTGTAATTGATTCTGCTGTATAATAATTAGCCATATTGTTGTAATGTAGCTAGGACTTTTGTTGATGACTGTATAGGTTGGAATCGGAGGGATAGGCATGCATTGTTGGCTCTTAATGGCCACATAAGCCCTATGGCAATAACAGTTTCTTTATATAATCACAGTCATTACGCCGGTTCGTTGTTGCACTGTGATCTCAAGGTCAGCTGGTAATGAGGCTATGGACCAGTTATGTTACGCTTCTACACAATTAGTCCTTATCTAAGACAATGCTACCGGTACTTTATTTGTGCATTTTGCTGTTTTTGTTTTGTGTAATTATATAAGTCTTTTGTACTACCAATTAGCATAAAAGGCCAAATAAACCTAGCTTCTGTTTTAATAACCTGAAGATCATGAGCTGTTTCTCTGACATTTACTAAATGTTACAATGTTGAACATGCAACATAGATTAGATCATTGATCAACACCATAACCTCTACCCTTTAGCTTTCACCTAGTTGTGGGCTGATTGGCCGAACAACTTTTAATCACACCATTGTGCTGGTTCATTGGACAACATCCGTTTTCTGCCAGACTAAGATATACAAGAATCAGACAAAGCTGCAATGAATTGGCCTCATGCAAGATAAATGACACTATTTATTCTCTATGATTTGTGAGGCAAAGTGCAATTAACATTTTGACTTGGGCTCTGCAGTGTACAAAATGTCCTATCTCATCCCTATTAACCTGATTATATAATTTTCCCTGTACCTTTGCTCTGAGAAAGAACTTCATCTGAAAGGCTGGTGTCCATGCATTATACTTTAAGATTTCTTTCTTCCAATCAATTAGGAGTGTCCATAAAACACATCCAACACTTTCAAACTTTTATTATTGTCTATATTTTAATTTAGCCCTATTAGGACCTTGATTCTTAGAGTATCTATCCTATCAATAGTGAGAGCTTTAAAGGCAGGCAGGAAGTCTCCTCTGAAGTCCAGCCAATCCATGCTGTCCACATGACGCAAGACCACCACAGGAGAGTACTCATCGATAATATACTGAATCTCAACCTCTCTGTAAAGATGCATCATCTGGTGCAATGCTTTTATCTCTGTACTTTCCCATGTTTTATCATGCTGTGCAGGTATGTGAGATGTGCAAGGGTAAACAGTTCTGAAAGCAAATCTCTCATCACTCATCAGTGGTTTGACATGAAAAGTCACCATTTCAGTTAACCTTTGAGCAACCTTTTCAGAATTGTTCAGTATTCAAGCTTTTTGTGCTACGTTGAGAATGAGGTAAACGTGCTGCAATTCATTTCAATTCAAACTTGGAATGAGTCAGACACTTGATTTCTTGGAACACATTTTCTATTACACCTGACTGATGGAAATCTGTCCCATCTACAGAAATACCACAGTTGATAACAGTGAATGTGGCATTAAATCCCATCATTATGCAGCAATCATCCATTACTATTACTTAGCTGTCATTAATTTTTTTGTACGATAACATATTTTAAGTTTAATAAGATTCAGTGGAATATTGGAGACTGAAGGGGATGTGTGCCACACATTCTAAAATGTTAGCATGTGGAAACAATGCCATGGAAACTAAACCAAAGTATGTATTGCTGCAATAGCTTGTCCAAAGGCTGCTTACATGGTAAGGAAACCAGTGTGTCATTTTAGAATGTGGATGAACTATTCCTTTAAGGTAAACTTAGAGCTGCTGTTATATTTGGAACTGAACAAATTAAGATGCAAAAATATATTTTGTAATGAAATAATATTTGTTGTAATGACCTGATGGAGACACTTCACTTTGAATACATGTGAGAATATGAATTCAAGAGAAACGTAGTTTGAATATTAGATGCTTGCAAATCAATTACAAGAAAACCAATAGCTTTTTGAGTAAGTGGGAGAGGGGGGGGGGGGGCTGTTTGATCCTACTAGAACAAAAAAAGATGCATTTTTCAGGGAGAGGATGGGATGGGAGTACATTTTCAAAGAAAACATTAATCAGAAGCGAGGTTCTCTTTTCATGGTATGTTTCAGTAGGCTACACAGAGTGTGCTTGTTCTCTTTATTGATACAGCATTTTGTTTTTTAAAGCAGCGTATACAGTGGGGATGATTCCCTAGGGGGCAACCAAAGCAGTTCAGCCCGACGCTCAGCGCTCATTATTGCTGTAGTTAGATGTGTAAAACTTGAACTCTAACCATCTGGAGACTTGTACTTTGAATTTTAAAAAACAAGATAATAATCACATACATATCAGATATGTGTTGTTTTAATGACAAACAGGATCTGTAGCCCTTGGCAAAGATGATGTGCTCATGATGTTTACTATTTTATTCTATTGATTTGAATAAGTTTGTTTTGAGCTACGTTATGAGCAGCCTGAGAAATAATAGCTGATAGATACTATATACATTCATTTCTGTATGTATTTTGGTCTGTGGCGGTTATTTCAAAGTAGTTTTCCGAACGTTTACGTAGATAGTAAATGACTGGAAATTAAGACGGTTGATTAAGGGTTGTCATTTACAATACTCTGACTGCAAAGTCCAGCATGCCACACATGTTTTGATCCACTTGATATTCAAGCCAATCCTGAAACCACATTGCAGTGGTACAAGAACCCATTCCTGATTACACGCATTACTTGTAATCGTCAACAATTAGTCTAAAGTGAGGATGGGCCATCAAAATCCTGACACCGTAACAGCTTTAGCGTGAACGTGACGATAACCAACTCTGACTGATCAACGATGGAGAGATAGAGTCACTAATGGACTAGGAGTGGCTGTGAGGTGTTTACTGTCAGGCCATCAGTAGTGATGTTAGAGATAGCAGGTAACAGGAGGAATAAAATAACAACCAAATGAATAGGAAGTCAACAGATGTCTGTTGCGAATCTTGGATATAGAAATGTTGTGACACCTAACTTAAATGGAAAGGAAGCCAAACTGCACACGTGAAGAGGGTGTTAGATCAAGGATTTAGACTTATTGCTTAAGGTGAATTTTTCAAAACTATGGTTGACAATCACCTGAGAAACATCTATTTTGAACAAGTACAGGTGTAACGATAATGGAGAGGAAGGTGTACAGCATTTGATGTATCTATGGATACCCACATATATGCCCACTATGGACATCCCCATTTCTTTGCTGTAGAGCTGGGCGATATGGACAAAAACCTATACAACTGAATTGATGCGATAATGATAAACAGAGCGCTACATTTGTATTAATTAATTTGCACCACACTTTTTTTGTATAATATTTTACTACTACTACTAGTTTGACAGTTATAGCCATCAATTGTCCCATTAACAATCACCCATATTAGCAAATGTATTTCATATTTAACATTTCTCTAGCGTAGGCTACTTATCATAATGAGCAATATCATCAAATTGCATGCGTTAAGTCATCGGCATAGTCGTTGTCTAAAATGTTTAGTTTATCATCCCAGCTCTAATTTGCTGCCTATACTCTCATATACTGTGCTGTATGTTTGACTGCTGCAGAAGCATAATCCCAATCTCAGAGCTGTATGCATCTCTCCAGTGCCCTCTCTGGGACAACACTGTAAATATTTAGACACAGCCATATACCATGCTACTGTATTTTATGTATCTCACTGTAAGAAGGAGAGACACAGATATCCGACTGGCACACCGTGCTACAGTATGTAATCGTCTCATCTCATTCAGCGTGAATGAAAGCCTGCCAAGTCAAATGCTGTGGTTTAGGTTTGACGGCCGTAGAGTATCATTGTTATTCCCAGACTGCAAGTAGATACGTGCTTGCCATATCATAGTCTGTGCCATTCACTGTAAATTACCTCACAAGACCTGTACATATACAGGAGAAAGCGAGTTAAGACTAGTATAAGCAGCCTTTCTTCAAAACAAAACTGTGGTCATGGTTGTTTTTAGTTTAAGCTTATACAGCACATTTTGAAGGCATAGAATTTTGTTGATATAACATTCTAATGACACATTGTTTAAGGTGTAAAATGGTGAAACAGCAACATTCATATCATTCTCTATAGTACACTCAGAATTACAAAAGCTTCTGCAGCTTTTCTCAGCTTTCGTATGTGGTTAGTGTAGTGCTAGCCATCATTTGTTATTTATATTCATAATGATGTGTACCACTAGCACAACAGCTGGCTACATTAACGCTTATAATTCATCTGGACACTGATTAGGGGAGTGCTAGTTAACGCCTGCAAGCTAGCGGGCTAATTTTAAGAAGGGCATACTGTTTGACAAATTGAAACAATGTTAAACAATTAATTAACAATGACCAAACAGGTGTTTGTTGACAAAACACTTACGGTGTCAAGGGAACACCACAAACACCCTTGGAACACAAACACCCACGCATGTACACACACCTGCTCCTTATACGATGAGGTATAGGTAAAATAATGTAGGAGTAAGATTATTACTTCACCCAATAAAGTCAATTGATTAGGGTAAGGGGCTACATAGTCAGTTGCACAACTGAATGCATTTAACCCAACCCCTCTGAATCAGAGAGGTGCGGCGGGCTGCCTTAATTGACATCCACATCATCGGCACCCAGGAGCAGTTGTTGTTGGGGGCAGAATGGTAGATTTTCCCACCTGCCAGCTAGGAGATTCAAACCAGCGACCTTTCGGTTACTGGCCCAATGCTCTTAACCTCTAGGCTTCCTGCCACCCCTTACAGTAAACAAAGCTCCCAAACAATATTCAATGTAGAACAACAGCAGTACAAAACACATGGCAATGTCGTGAACAATTTTACAAAGTCCTTATTCACATGATTCAAAACATCTTTGAACTTAGAATATATGAAGATGTCTCTGTCATGTAAAGGAAACAAAGAAACAGCCTCCTGAAGTTTGAGCCAAAGAGAAAACAATCTGGACATAAAAGTGCTGTCATGTATAAAGTACTTGGGCTTAAAGCTAAAGCCCACATAATGGGGAGGGAAGCAGTGATGAGACTGGCCTCACGCTGAGTCTTTGGCGTTGTGCTTACAATTAGCCAACTGGCAGCTAGGCAAACTGAAGCTGTTATTCTCAGCGCTAGCCTCCTCTGTTCCAGAACCAAGGACAGAGTTTGGTGGCATGTGACAAAACAGCTAGCGAAATGAGCCTTGTATCCTCAAACAGTGCCTGTAATTAAAGACAAAATCTGTCCTTAGCTTTGTCTTCACTCCGAATCACTGCTGACAGGGAAAGGCTTCAAACAAAAGGATAGTTTGTTGTACTTTTACTCAATATCTTTCCCTCTGTTTTTTTTTCTATATTTCTGCCCTCTGTCTTTCTCTCTCATCATTCTCTCTCTCTCTCTCTCATCACTATAAAGCCCATTTCTATTGGCACTTGGAAGTCAACCCAGGTTGGGCTGGCCTTGGTTTTCCTTGCGTTTCCCCTGCTGCCTCCAGAAACTAGAAATAATTTTATGTTGCTAGGTAGCCAATATATGACTGCAGCAGGCTTCGCTAATGTTTCTGACTAGCTAGCAAGATGCTGAAGAATTTAATTCACCCTCACCATGCTGTAACTAACGTTACCCCATACTCCTACCAGTGCTAGCCAGACTCATGTATTTAGCTTGCTGACATTAGCTTGATAGCTAAATGAGCAAACCAGATGACAGGCAAAACAGACGACAGGTTTGATATGAGGTAGCTAGCTAGCTAGCATTCAATACTACCTGGCCAGCTAAAATTCCTGCTCACTCATGTTAGCTAGCTAGCTAGCTTGTTTCGACTCTAATTTGCTAGCAAACGTTAGGTAGCTAGCATTCGAGGAATGACCGTTCACATAAAAATATATTATATAGTGCAAAAATGAATAAAGGATCCAGGTATGGTGGCATTTTGTGTCATGTCTGACTACTGCAGTACTGTTTGTCCATGTGCTAGCTAACAGCAACAATCCGAGATGAGCTAGCTAAGTGGTTACATGGTGGTTGCATTGTAACGCCATCACCAGCCCAAATTCTAATCGAGCTGGCACTAGTTGTGAAACTGGGTCGGTGCTGGCCCGGGTTTCTCTCGACCCAGCTCGAATTTGAGAACTCTATTCGAGCCAGCTCGAATTTGGCCTTAATTTTAAGTGCCAGTGCCAAGGCTTTTAGGTGAAAATCAAACACAAGTTTGGCATGGCTGCTTTCCATCTCTTTCCTTCCCTGGTCCATCCATCTCTGGAGCCTGCAGGTTGACTCCGTCATACCCCTCGGCTGTCCTTGAACTCACATTCAGGTAAGGTCAGCCTAATCCTGCATTGCCCGGCCCAGCGCATGCAGTGTTAATAATAAACTTTGCTAGGTAATATAATTTATTATGTGTGCAGGATAACCTTCAGGGTCTTCAGATGTGTAATAAAAGCCTGCCTGCAGGGGGCCTCAGATGCGAGGAGGTTTATAAAAGATTAAACAAACTATGATGTTCTGGGTCATAGTTAACGAGGTAGAGGTAGGTGCCGACTGCTCACCTTCAGAAGGAGAGAGAGATAGGGGGAGGAAGGGAGGAAGAGAGAGAGAGAGAGACAGAGAGGCTAGTGATTTCCACGGAAAACTGCACAGACCCTTACAAAAATGTACCATGGTACTACTGTGGTACTTTCATTCATACCATGTTACTACTATGGTACTTTCACTTATACCATGGTATAGTCTGAATCATGGAAATGTACCATGTGTTTAGCCTTGAAGTATGGCGGTAAATATTACCACGGTATTGCATCAGTTATAGCATGGTATAGATCTGATATGAATCATGGAAATGTACCATGATTTTATTTTTATTTATTCAACTAGGCAAGCCAATTAAGAACAAATTCTTATTTACAATGATGGCCTACTTGTAAGGTTTCAGACACTTTCTTTTTCTCACCATACCCTATCCAGGTCCCAAGGTGTTAATAGGGTACACTACACTACTTGACCATGTGTTGTGGTTTTTCACTATGAGCTAACGTAATATAAGAGGGTACTAGGCCTATGCTTTGCAAGTGTAGAATGAGTAGTCAATGTTGCATTATGTGAGTAGCATAAACGATTATGTTTTTGGTCACTTTACCCCAAAAAATACATGCTGCTAATGCAAAACCATGGTATTTTTTTCATTCTACTACCGTACTACCCACACCAAACCAAAAGAAGCAGATTCAGACTTGTGATTATCATAACATGTAGCAACACTAAGTTGATTCCTCTCTCTAAAATATACTCTTACATAGGCAAAGTAGCATGCAGTGTTTAAGCGCTGTAAATGATATGAGAATTGACTGTAGGTTGGTGCACACAGCGTTGCTCCCACCAAGCACAGAGAAAGAGTTTAAACTCATCTTTATTCCACGCTCCATTATTATGACCGCTTCAATGAAAGCCATCATTCCAAACAAATACACACAACTCCTCTCTCTGCGGCACGTTTCGCTGGGATACTCAGAAGTGTCACCTGCACATTTCCTCATTATGATGAATAAATTAAGCCAGTGAGTGGTAACAATGTCTCTCCTCACTCTCTCAATACCGAGGCACTTTGTGCCAAAGAACCGCTGAGTTAGAAGAGACTCTCTGAGATGATATACAATCCTGTTCTGGCGCCTGTCCCGAGGATAACAAGGGTTTAGGCTCCGCACTATACCTCATGTATTCCTTATGAATGATCATCCTGACTGACTCATCCATGGTAAATATTTCACTAACATGCCTACCGACTGACTGACTGACTGACTGACTGACTGCTGCTCTGGTTGCGGCTGAGACTGGGGCTGAACGTGATGGGAGCTGCCAGGATGGAGCTAGTGCCTCCTCCAAACAGGCTTGCGCTCTTCACCAAGGAGATGACAGGAGATGACACCTCTTGCTGGGAAAGGATTCACAAGACAGTGGGACATGTGAAAGATGGAGGACTGGTAGAAGGCCTACGTTAAACAGCTTGTCCCTGAGTCGAAGGCTTGTTTGCATTGTGCAGCGCTGTGCTAGCAAGCAGGGAGGGACACGTGTCGAAGGAGGCGGGCTGGGAATACCTAGGTATTGATTTTGAGGACAATCTGGGAGGATTGCAGTATGGAGGGCAGTCAAAGGCAAACATCTCTCTCTCTGGTCTCGGATCGAATTGCCTCAGAGGGACTCCGAGATGAGCTTGTATCATTTATAAGAACCTTTCACAAATTGGACCTAGGTCAGTCACTCCCCCATCCGCAGACTGGGATCTTTCTTTTTAATAGAGTGGCCCTGGGACCCCAGTGGAATGTCAGCTTTATTTAGAAATGGATAGAACTCACACTTTCTCATATTTCAAACATATCCTCTGACCCACGGGTGTCTACCTACTACACACTGCATACAGTGGGTTGGCATGAATTGTTGATTCACAGTGCTAGTTAGCCTAGTCTAAAGTAGGGGGACACGCATGATTCAACCCTTTGTCCTTCACACAGACTGTAACCCCCAAACATGTCATCTGAAGTATTAAGAGTGATATTTTAACAGCCTTCGTAATGCTTCCTTTGAATTGAATTCCTTTACTTGTCTTTGTGAACACTAATATTTAGCTATACAAGAGGTGTGAATACTGGTAAGAGAGAGAAACAATAGGCCTACTATATGCAACACTACATATTCCTTAAGCAAAGTGAATATTTTACAATACAGTGTTCTGTATGGAATATGTCTCAGACAAATAAGATAAATCAGGTTTCCATTTGTTGGCAGAAAGTTTGTCTTGCTGGCAGGTTGAGGGTTGGGGTCGATGGGGGGGGGGGTGACCCTCTCTCAGCTCACCTGATATCCAATCAGTCGGAGTGGCTTGCACACACACATCAAACACACACTCAGCTCTCTCATCATATGTCAATGTGTGTCATCACTCTCAGCATTTCAAGGTGCCCTAAGGTCACAGACGACAATCTGTTAACGTCTCAGCCGCTGTATGTGTCTGTTAGGGAGAGGCTCTGCCTGACCACACACACACACACACACACACACACACACACACACACACACACACACACACACACACACACACACACACACACACACACACACACACACACACACACACACACACACACACACACACACACAGGGTGAGCTACATGCTTCTCATTATGCTTTTCATAACAGATCTCTCTGTCTACTCCCTCTCTTCTTCAGCTCCTGCCTTTCCTATTCTCTAATCTAGAGGAAAGCACAAATCAGCAGACCACTGGGACAACGTTGTCACTTTATCAGATGGATGTGGGGTTTGTGATGTTGATGTATAATTTCTGTTTCACTAAACACTCCAAAATCCATTTGCTTTTGTTTTGAAATGCATTGCTGTTGAATGTCACATACCAATAATAGTAGTTGTCTCACACACTCTCATTCCATGTCTGTTACTGTTTTGGTTTATATTCTCCTGCTCATTGGGTTTCTCACTGAAACCTAAGGGTGGCACTGTTGCCTTTCTCTGGTCCACATTCCTCTATAAGAATCTAGGCCAGTATCATTCCTGGGTGTACAATTTGTTTCATGTTAAATATATGATACCAGCATGTAATAAATGTACAGCTCAAATGCTAATGGTAAAACATCCTCCACAGCGTTATTTCAGAGATGAGCTGTATGACACACACTCAGACAGCAGAGAGGAGTCTCCCAGCAGCTCAGGTCAACACACAGTAGGGGGCAAACAAGACCCTTGAATAAACCACTACATATCAGCTGATTGGGAGAGCATATCTGTGTGTGTGCGCAAGGGGGAAAGAGACACGTGCACATAGAGAGTGGGAGTAGAGAGTGTAGGGTGAGTATAGAGAAAGAGTTTACAGGGAGTGAGAGTGTAGAAAGATAAGAGAGATTTGAGAGAGAATATAGAGATGATGAATGAAAAACTGTGTGCTATGAATCGATATGTGTAAACCTAAGCCATAGAGACATATCCCCATTCTCTTAAATGTTGTGGGTTCCACAAAATCATGCCTTTCTATAATGAGTCATCCAGTCATTATAAAACGTTCATACCCTACAAATCATTGTTCAGGTCCCACAGAAGATACATCTGACAAGAACCAAACATGCAATTCACCACCCATGCCAGTCAAATCCATTTGCACATTACAATCTCCACTGCCGCACAAATCACATTTTCATATAACATCACCTTTAGTGGAGCAAGAAGACATTTTTGGCAAGATGTCATCTGTCTTTGACCTGTGAGAATATCACTCTGCAGCATGAATTTCACATTGGCTGTGTCAGATTCGTGACTGTGCATTTCCCCCATAAATTATGGATATGATTTTACCTGAACAAACTTATGTAAGTTCAGATAATTACATTTGAGTAATTTAGCAGATGCTCTTATCCAGAGCAACTTAAAGTTTGTGCACTCAACTTAAGATAGCTAGGTGGTGCAACCACATATCACAGGCATACAAGACAAATTGCACAGTTGTCTAAATAGATTAATCAAATAACTTATTTCAACATGCCTCTAGTGGAGTTGATGGGAGGTCAAATGGCTCCATGGTGTGTAACTGTAATTCACAACACAAAAATCACTATCTTAACTTTACCCTTCACACACTTTACCCTTCTCTGTTGTTTTCTGTGGAAGAAAATGTTTACATTTAGTCATTTAGCAGTGGTCTCTCATCCAGAACATCTTACAGGTGCATAAAAAGAGAAAATTATTTCAGGAGGTGGGATTGAGTCCAGGTTTGACTTTACAAGATGAGAGGGAATGTTGCAAGGTGCTGCACTGGTTCAAACAAATGCATAACAAAGGCTACAGCAGCCATCCGCTTACAGCACAATGGCATACGGAGTCCTGAGATGGGATAAGCTCCTTCAATGTCTTTCTTTTTCTCTCTCTTTCTCTCCCTCACTTCCTTTCTCTTGCTCATTCTGCCTTCCTCTCTTTTTCTTTCCCTCTCTTTTGTAATGGTAATCAAAGAGTCATTCCCGGGAAAGACGTTGACAACTTTCAGCTTTTTGTTTGAAATGTAGAATTTCAAAGGGGTTGTAGAGAGAAGCTGTTAAGACTCTGTAGCTGGTGATGAAGACTCTCCAACAGACATAGACCTGATTTCCCCCCACCCCACCCCCATTAGTATCTCTTCTCTGCGGGATGAGGTCCCAACAGTCCTCATCCCAACTCACCTGTCATGTCGTTTTGTCCTCGCTGTGAATTCTCAGGCTTTCAGACCCCCTTTTCTGCCCTCTTTGATGTACAGAATGAGCACATTGCATGGAGAGAAAGAGAGAGAGAGAGAGAGAAGAGGAAATGGGAGGGGGTGGGAGAAGGAGGGAGTGGGAGTGGGAGAGAGAGAGAAGTGCTTCCATCTATTCCATCTCTCCTCCTTTGGCCTCATCTGTGATTAATTCTTGAGCCTAAAACAGTGACTTCCTCTTACATTAATTTCCTAAGTAATGTGACACCTGCGTACAGAGAAGGGCGAGCAGGTTCTGAGGATTCCTGAATGCCGAATCTTGCCCTGTGATAAATCATTACCCATTAAAGACCTGTGAGTGTGTGTGTGTGTGTGTGTGTGTGTGTGTGTGTGCGCGTGCGTGCACGTGTGAACTAAATGAGTTAAACAAATGAACTTGTCTGCTTTAATAAGACCTACAGTTACATGGATGTAGTCGATGCAGATTAGTTTTTCTAAGAGAACGGGGAAATTTCTTCTGGACTTACCTTGTGCGGAAGTTTTAACTGCTCAGTGGTTTTTTCTTTGGCTCTGTTGTAATTCATTTACTTTCCTTTTATAACTTGTTATTCAACATTTACATTTTAGCAGATGCTCTTATCCATAATGACTTACAGGAGCAATTAGGGTTAAGTGCTTTGTTCAAGGGCACATCGACAGATGTTTCACCTAGTTGGCTCAGGGAATCGAACAAATGTCTTTTTGGTTACTGTCCCAAAGCTCTTAACCACTAGGCTACCTGCAGCTACCTGCGATTCATGTTGAAAATAAGATATTGATGTTAAGTAATGATGACGTTAAACAATGAAAATTAGAGAAAAAGGTGTAATACCATTCTGCAGACACGTTGTTCCAGCAGAGTATGGCCCAAATGAGCATTTGTACTAAACTCTTGGGAAAAAAGGGTTGCAAAAGGGTTCTTCGGCCTATGGAAAGTGTTTCACGTGTGTGTGTGCTTGGATGGGGGCTACATCTCTCTGGTAAACATGGGGATGGCTAGGTCGAAGGGTTCATTTTAGAGTAGTCAACAGGGCACTCTAAAACTAGGGGGAGAGAGAGTGAAAGAGAGCCAAATAGTAAGTGGAAAGGACAGAGGAAATATTTAAATTTTAGGAAGAGGGACTAGTACACCGAGTGAGACAGTGCGGAGGGTGTTAAGCGTCAGCAGATAAAAGTTAATGTTCGAAGCATGTTGCCTTCACAGCTTCCCACAATGGACTTCCAATTGAATCCATAGCCTGGCTCCATGGCCCTGGCAGTTTCCTATCCACGGCCCAGAGCGCAGCTCGATCATGCTTTTAATCTGCCATAATCCCTGCATTCAGAATGTTCCGCAGTGCATGGAGCATCAACAACACAGGGATGGAAGCGCCATGATACATACATTAATCAGGAATCACACTTCCGTAAGGAAAGAGAAGGACCTGGTTGGCTTAGCCTCCAGTGACACACCACCTCTCAGCGTTGTATTTGAAGACAGATACTCATAGTAGGCTACAACTCTCTGTAGTTGATAGATGTGATTGTTATTCCGGTGCAACTGCATCCTTGCATAAAATAAAGATTTTTGAGGTGTTGAGTGCATCTTGGTATATGAAAAACATGCATCAATTGTCCTGTATGTCTCCCCTAGGGGCTATCAACTAGCAGAGTACATGATGCCTTGAATTAATGCCCCATAGCCAGTCATCAATCATAAAAGTACACAGACACTGTGTACAATTACCCAGAGAATGGATTTTGCCAGTATGTCTCTGTGAAGTCTGCAGTGAGGTCCACATCAAGTCTACCACAGGTTAATTAGATAGCACTAATAGAATCCCTGCACTGCTTCTTCCCCAGACACTCCAGCCAAGCAACTTAAATACTGCATTAGAATGCTTATTAGCCGTTTGGGTGTCACATCCCAAAATTGGCATACACCACAAATAGAGAATTAATTAAGACCGGTCTTACATTACAGAGTCCACATTTAATGGCGAGATATCGTTTTGATACAACAGCAGCGATGATTAATTAAATGTATAATTGCATTGGCAAGACCTGGGTTCTGTCTGCTTTCTTGGCAAAATAAACCTGACAATGCTTGCTGGTAGATGTACAGGCAAATCTCGGTCATCTAAATTGGTGTGCATTGTATTATGGAGAGTTGATGGGGTTGACTGTGTTGTTGTATTGTTTAACCACTTAGAGGTGAGAGGCTGTACACTCTCAAAAAAATGAATGAATTAAAGGGGTACAAACACTTGTCATTGACAGTTGTTGTACCCTGTAAGGTACTTTCATTGTACCATTAGTTATAGGTACACATTTTACTCTTGCAGTTCATACCTTTAAAGAGCCAAAAGGAAAAAGTGGGCCTTTTTAAGATACCACCACAGTAACAAAGCCATGTGTTCCTTTTAAGTGGCAAACATTTAGCTCTTCTTTATACCATGTGCTACCTCGGTAATGTAACCTTTCTTTCTGAGTGGCGAGCTCGCATTGATGTGTGTTTACTGTATGTACTTGTTTCCAATGATTATTGTTAAAGGCAGTTTAAAAAGCTCCCAAATAAAAAGCTTTTAACGCTTTTAATGACGTCTGATTGTGTCAATGTTGATCCCAGGAAAAACCCTTTATTTGGGAAAACACATTTAGCCAATTAGGCTAATTAAGTAAATAGGGGCATTTGCTGATGGGTTGTATATTTGATTCCTTTAAGCTTCAATAAAAACATCCAAATGTCAAGAGCTTAAATATGTTTGCCTGAATATGTGGTCATACATTTAGCTTGTTAAACTAAACAAGAAAATAGTATCTGTTGTGACGGCAACTGATGTCACCTAGGATGTTTCAATCTCATGTCAGACCAACAAGAATTGGACAAATTCACAAACACGAAGACGCGTGAGCACACACACAAACACACCTGCCGATGTGCCCTTGAGCAAGGCACTTAACCCTAATTAATTCTCTAGAGTAGGGGGCAGCATTTGGAATTTTGGATGAAAAGCGTGCCCAAATTAAACTGCCTTCTACTCAGGCCCAGAAGATAGGATATGCATATAATTAGTATATTTGGATAGAACACTCTAAAGTTTCCAAAACTGTTAAAATAATGTCTGTGAGTATAACAGAACTGATTTGGCAGGCGAAAACCTGAGAAAAATCCATTCAGGAAGAAGGATTTTTTTAAATTATATTTTTCTATTCAATGCCTTTACAGTATCCATTGACTTAGGACTAAAATTGCAGTTCCTATGCCTTCCACTAGATGTCAACAGTCTTTAGAAATTGTTTCAGGCTTGTATTCTGAAAAATGAGGGAGTAGGAGCGGTCGAAATGAGTGGACCCTGTTGCGACCAGAGCTTTTTCATGCGCGACCGAGAGAGTGCCTTTCTTGTTTACCTTTATTGACAACGTTATTGTCCGGTTGAAATATTATCGATTATTTTGGCCAAAAACAACCTGCGGATTGAATATAAACATAGTTTGACATGTTTCTATGAACTTTATGGATACAATTTAGATTTATTTTTGTCTGCCTGTTGTGACTGCGTTTGAACCTGTGGATTACTGAAGAAAACGTGCGAACAAAACTGAGGTTTTTGGATAAAAAGAGAGACTTTATGAACAAAATGATAATTTATTGAATAAATGAATGTATTCTGAGTGCAGCCATATGAAGATCATCAAAGGTAAGTGATGCATTTTATCTCTATTTCTGACTTGTGTAACTTTTTTACTTGGCTGATTACTGTTTGTAATGATTTGTCTGCTGGACTATGTTCTCAAATAATCGTAAGGTATGCTTTCGCCGTAAATTGAAATCTGACACAGTGGTTGGATTCACAAGAAGTTAATCTTTAAACCTATGTAAAATAGTTTTATAGTTTTATAATGAGTATTTCTGTATTTGAATTTGGCGCTCTGCAATCTCACTGGATGTTGGCCAGGTGGGATGTTAGCATCCCACATACACTAGAGAGGTTAAAGGGTCACCATTGATAATGGCTGACACTCTCAGAATGTGTTTCAGGGGGAGTTGCATTGTCAAATAACACATTTCCAATTCACACATGATTATAAAACATGTGTGAAATAGGACAAATGTAAGCACCCACCAAAATAATAATTCATTATTATTACCTGCTATTCATGCAAGGTCTATGGGCAGAGAGCAGTTCTCTGTATATGCTCTGGTCTTTAAGTGCTGTTAATTAGATGCAACTCATACTCTACTGCGTTAGTGTAGGTCACCGCAGGTGAGATCGAGGTACAGTGCTACAGAGTAATGGAAGTCAATACAATTGCTGCAGGAATGTACCCTAATAACGCTGAATGGAGTTCAGTTGACACTATTCACTAAAACCATTCCTTTTACCCATTTAGCATTTCTATAATCACCATTCCACTCCCATCTACAGCCTTCCCAAGTTCCCAATGTTAAACGTATCGAAAATGGTTCCTTTGAAAGAAACTTTGAAAAAAGGTATACAAGAGAAATAATAAAAGCGGGAGTCATTTTGATAATTATATTGACAATGTAATTACGCTTTCTTATTCACAGTATCACAAAGCAGGTTTCCACCTGTTCTTTTTAAGCGAGTAAAGAACATGTTGGAAAAAAACTGTCATGACAGGCCTGATGGAAACAGCTAATGTCTGTAAACTTTCCAAATGTCAAGAAAATAAAAGAACACTTGACAAGGTGTGATCTTTTTGTGTCAGTAAAATAGAATATGCGAGAAATGGCAAATGTTGATATAATAGCCATAATGTCAAAGTAAACTTGGAGTCACGCAATGTGTGATCCTCCAACTACGACTCAGGAAAGCATACAGTTTATTAGGCTACAGATGAAATAAATTATGATGAACTTCACAGGGTGGTGAAAGTGCAAGGTGATGAGCTTGATGCTCCTTTCCAATAAATATTGAGGGTCTTATTCTGGTGACATGATGCTTGGCCTACGTTTGACAAATAAAAATGATTTAGCTATTTTGTCCATAATAATCTCATCATGTAGGCTATACCCGCATTGTATCTGCGAGCCTTTGGCTAAGGCACACGTGCCAATACCAGAGTGGGCCCATTCACTATTTAAATATTTTTTGTTGTTGTGACAAAACCATCAGTAGAGTTATTCAGTTTATCCTGTACATGGTAATTTAACAAGAAAACATATTTTTTATGTGCACAACATCATAACGCACAGCCTTTTATCCGCAACAAGAAAATTTGATGGAAACAAATCTATGGTCGGAAAATACGTTAATGTTAATATTTACTCTGAAAGGCATTTATAAATTTGCTGTGTTGCTGTTGATATCCTAATAATGAAATAGTTCTCTCAATATCGCTCATAATGAGGTTCCTCAATATGTAGCTAAGTGTACAGATGTTGGATCTTAATTTGATCACTGTTTTGTTGCTGATAATTTCCTGAACCGCAGAAAATGCAGCTGAGCTTCATGATTTATGGAAATTCACTGAAAACCCACACTAACACACAGTTATATAACAGTATGGCACTTTTTATATAGCCTATTTTTGGCCAGCTAATAGCCTAACCACCGATCGATCAAGCAACATTATGGACTACAAGTTCAAATCCTTTTGCTGCAGGATTATTTAGCTGTAACAATATAGGTCAAATTAAGATCATACATCTGTTTTGTATGGTGTTCATTCCTCTCATAACATGTCTAACATAAGTGTGTTAGTTAATTCTTTGTTGACATCCATGTTTTTGCCAACTGTTCCATTTTTAAAAGGATCCAGCACTGGAAAGTTTTGTATGTACTTCCTGGATAACAAGCTCACCATTGACTTAATTTCCAGGGAAATTCAAACTAGAGCAAAATGGTTGATTCTCATGCTAACGCCACTCACTGTTATGACCTGAATAAGGAGAAAGAGAGCCCTGCCCAGACAGTGGAATCAAATTAGCCCCACAACCAACTTTCATGTGTCTGAAAATGAGATGATTCAAGTAAGAGCTGGGTAAGTGGGTGGGGTGGGTACTTACGTGTAGGTGTGTGAGTTCCTGTGTTCACACAAGCGTATGTAAGTGTGATCAGCCTCACTTCACCCAGTCCTTCTGAAGGATTACACAGATTTCTGAGAACACACTCCCCGATGGGGCGTTCACTAACTATTCGACTGCATGTCCCTTTAGAAGACCAAGAAAAAGTTACATCATACCTTCTAGTGTACTTTTTTCTCTGTGTCTGTATATATCCTCCCTTAGCTGTTGAGTGTTTCTCTTTTTTCTACACAAGGGCTGATGAACTGCTTAGATAGTCATGATGCAAGAAGAATCTGTTAACAGAGATCACTAACAGCTATTTAATCTCTTCTATTAAAGGTGTGTGTGTGTGTGTGTGTGTGTGTGTGTGTGTGTGTGTGTGTGTGTGTGTGTGTGTGTGTGTGTGTGTGTGTGTGTGTGTGTGTGTGTGTGTGTGTGTGTGTGTGTGTGTGTGTGTGTGTGTGTGTGTGTGTGTGTGTCCACGCATCTTTATTTGTATATCTATGCTATACTATATGTATCCAACCCACTGTACTCTGCCAGCTGGAGAAGGTGTGGATGGCAGGTTAAATATTTTCTGCCAAACATTTCGCTAAACCTGCAATAACATCTGCTAAATATGTGTATTCGACTAGTAAAATTTGGATTTGTATAGATGCACAAACTGTACATTGCCTTTTCAACTTCTTGATTTTATTCTCAAATGCCAGCTGTGGAAAAATAACACTGCATTCCTAGTGAAAACTGATTCCTGCCTGTTTCACGGTGACATCATAATTGAAACAGATTTTCAGGCTAGGACATTCAGGTCAGGGTAGATTATGGATGAGATATTAAAATGTGACAAGTACCATTATTGTAAATATTCTTTGACAATCTCCTGCATAAATGTGATTTATTGAAGTGTGTTTGTTTACTTTACTTTGGTGGATAGGATATGTGCTGAATGGATGTATGAGATAAGACTGGAGAATTCAGTATTGTATTATTGGAATAAAATAACTTGTAGACCTACTCTTTCTCTACAGATGTGAGATACCATAGTGGGTTGACTTGTGTCAATATAATCTTAAACATGTTTGAAAACTCAGTTTCCTAAATCTATATAATGACAGTAACTACATAGTACTCATCATGGAGAACAGTCAAAATCATTGACCCACAACAGCCAAGGCGTATGGGTCCAAGGTCACAGCACTTCAGGTCTCAGGAAGCAACATCACTGCACATGCTTTCTTGCTACACCAACATATCAATACATGAGTCGAGAAGCATGCTGTGTCCTTTGGGTATCCAGCCTCTCTACACAGGAAGTTGCAGCTGAGTTCAGCAGACCTTGGGTGCTCTGGAAATGTCCAGGCTCCACTTACATACTGTATCTCCACTACATACTTCACTTGTTAGAATGGTAGTCATTCAAACAAAGCTCTTAACCACTCCTGCTTACAGTACTTGCAGAGTTTCACTTTTTGTATTGAAGTGCACATTTATTAGAATGGTAGTCATACCTTCAACATTTGACTGCTACTTCTGGTTCTAGGGTGATTGTATCAGTATGATATCCACCCCTCTGGTATGGCTTTTGCAGCAATGAGGCAATGATCCACTTCAAACTGGCAGATGAGTGCTCTTCAGCCGTTAAATGGGTTAGGCTAACCAAGGACACATTCCCCAATGGATGAGCATGAGATAATTGTTACCGTGGCACATGTTTTGTCAGAGGGACCACACTATAAAAGCTGTTGTTCAATCTTCATTCAGAAAGAGAGTTGTTTGCACACTGATTGATGTTCCAGCTGCATAGAGAGAAATACTCAGTATTGGAAAAAGAATCTCCAGCACACTGATATGTTTTCAATGGACCATTGAAAACCTAGTGGAGCATATACAGTGAACAGAAATATAAATGCAATATGTAACAATGTGCGCTGAGAGTTGGGAAGCAAGTACAGGGAGTGAGTGTTTTAATAAATAAACAAAACACACGAAACTCAAACAACACACTGACATGAAACAGAGTCAATAACACCTGAGAAAAGAACCAAGGGGAGTGACAGATACAGGGAAGATAATCAAGGAGGTGATGGAGTCCAGGTGACTGTCATGTGGTGCTGGTGCGCTTGACGATAGTGACAGGTGTGCGGCATAATCAGCAGCCTGATGACCTAGAGGCCGGAGAGGGAGTATACGTGACACATGTAAAGTGTTGGTCCCATGTTTCATGAGCTGAAATAAAAGGTCCCAGAAATGTTCCATAAGCACAAAAAGCTTATTCTTCTCAAATTCTGAGCACAAATATGTTTACATCCCTGTTAGTGAGAATGTGTCCATTGCCAAGATCATCCATCCACCTGACAAGTGTGACATATCAAGAAGTTGATTCAACAGCATGATCATTACACAGGTGCACCGTGTGCTGTGGACAATAAAAGTACACTTTAAAATATGCAGTTTTGTTACACAACACTATGCCACAGATGTCTGAAGTGTTGAGGGAGTGTGCAATTGGCATGCTTTTGCCAGAGAATTGAATGTTCAGTTCTCTAAGATAAGCCACCTCTAATGTCGTTTTAGAGAATTTGGCAGTACGTCCAACCAGCCTCACAACCGCAGACCACATGGATGGCGTTGTGTGGGTGAGCGGTTTGCTGATGTCAACATTGTGAACAGAGTGCGGTGGGGTTATGGTATGGGCAGGAATAAACTACGGACAACGAACACAATTGCGTTTTATCGATGCCAATTTGAATGCACGAAGAAAGGGATTTTTAACTAACCTTTATTTAACTAGGCAAGTCAGTTAAGAACAAATTCTTGTATACAATGACGGCCTACCCTGGCCAAACCCTAACCTGGACGACACTGAGCCAATTGCGCGCCGCCCTATGGGGCTCCCAATCGACGGCCAGTTGTGATACAGCCTTGAATCGAACTGATCCACACACGTACCTTTACGGTATCTGTGACCAACCAATGCATATCTGTATTCCCAGTCATGTGAAATCCATAGATTAGAGTTTCCTTATGTGAACTGTAACTCAGTAAAATCTTTGAAATTGTTCCATGTTGAGTTTATGTTTTTGTTCAGTATAATAATACCAGTGTGCTGGATATGTTTTCCCAACGGAAATTACATGCAGTACCAGTCAAAAGTTTGGACGCACCTACTCATTCAAGAGTTGTTCTTTATTGTACTATTTTCTACATTGTAGAATAATAGTGAAGACATCAAAACTATGAAATAACACATATGGAATCATGTGGTAACCAAAAAGTGTTAAACAAATCTAAATGTGTTTTATATGTGGATTCTTCAAAGTAGCCACACTTTGCCTTGATGACAGCTTTGCACACTCATTCTCTCAATCAGCTTCATGAGGTAGTTTCTTGGAATGCATTCCTTCTTAATGTGTTTGAGCCAATCAGTTGTGAGGTGACAAAGTAGGGGTGGTAGACAGAAGACAGACCTATTTGGTAAAAGACCAAGTCCATATTATGGTAAGACCAGCTCAAATAAGCAAACGGAAGTGTCAGTCCATCATTATTTTTAAGACATGAAGTTTAGTCAATTCGGTTTAGTCAAAATTTCAAGAACTTTGAACGTTTCTTCAAGTACAGTTTCATCAAGTGCAAACTATCAAGCTCTATGATGAAACTGGCTCTCATAAGGACCGCCACAGGAAAGGTAGACCCAGAGTTACATCTGATGCAGAGGATAAGTTCATTAGAGTTAACAGCCTCAGAAATTGCAGCCCAAATAAATGCTTCACAGAGTTCAAGTAACAGACACAGCTCGAAATCAACTGTTTAGAAGAGACTGCATGAATCAGGCCTTCATGGTCAATTTGCAACAAAGAAACCATTACTAAAGGTCCCCAATAAAAATAAGAGACTTGCTTGGGCCAAGAAACACGAGCAATCGACATTAGACTGGTGGAAATTTGTCCTTTGGTCTGATGAGTCCAAATTTGAGATTTTGGTTCCAACCACTGTGTCTTTGTGAGATGCAGAGTAGGTGAACGGATGATTTCCGCATGTGTGGTTCCCACTGGGAAGCATGGAGGAGGAGGTGTGATGGTGTGGGGGTACTTTGCTGGTGCTAGTGATTTATTTCGAATTGAAGGCACACTTAATCAGCATGGCTACCACAGCATTTTGCAGTGATACGCCATCCCATCTGGTTTGCAGTTAGTGGGACAATAATTTGTTTTTCAACAGGATAATGACACACAACACACCTCTAGGCTGTGTAAGAGCTATTTGACCAAGGAGAGCTGCATCAGATTGTTACTTTTTGATTTTTTTTATCAGATGACCTAGCCTCCACAATCACCCGACGTCATCCCAATTGAGATGGTTTGGGATGAGTTTGACAGCAGAGTGAAGGAAAAGCAGCCAACAAGTGCTCAGAATGTGGGGACTCCTTCAAGACTGTTGGAAAACCATTCCAGTTGAAGCTGGTTGAGAGAATGCCAAGAGTGTGCAAAGCTGTCATCAAGGCAAAGGGTGGCTACTTTAAGAATGAAAAATGTATAATATATTTTGATTTGTTTAACACTTTTTTGGTTACTACATGATTCCATATGTGTTATTTCACATCAAATCACATTTTATTTGTCACATACATATGGTTAGCCGAGTGTAGCGAAATGCTTTTGCTTATGGTTCCGACAGTGCTGCAATATCTAACAAGTAATCTAACAATTCCCCAACTACCTAATACACTCAAATCTAAAAGGGGTGAATGAGAATATGCACATATAAATATATGGATGAGCAATGGCCATGTGGCATAGGCAAGGTGCAATAAATGGTATAAAATACAGTATATACTGTACATATGATATGAGTAATGTAAGATATGTAATCATTATTAAAGTGGCATTGTTTAAAGTGACTAGTGATCCATTTGTTAAAAAGTGGCCAGTGATTTTGTTTCCATGTAGGCAGCAGCCTCTCATAGCAATCATAGTGATTGCTGTTAAGCAGTCTGATGGCCTGGAGATAGAAGCTGTTCTTCAGTTTCCCGGTCCCAGCATTTATGCACCTGTACTGACCTCGCCGTATGGATGGTAGCGATGTGAACGGACTGTGGCTCATGTGATTGTTGTCTTTGATTATCTTTTTTGCCTTCCTGTGACATCGGGTGCTATAGGTGTCAAGGAGGGGAGGTAGTTTGCCCCCGGTGATGCATTGTGCAGACCACATCACCCTCTGGAGAGCCTTGCAGTTGAGGGCGGAACAGTTGCCATACCAGGCTGTGATACAGCCTGACAGGATGCTCTCGATTGTGCATCTGTAAAAGTTAGTCAGGGTTTTGGGTGACAAGCCAAATTTCTTCAGCTTCCTAAGGTTGAAGAGGTGCTTTTGCGCCTAAATCACCACACTGTCTGTGTGAGTGGACCATTTCAGTTTGTCATTCATGTGTACGCAGAGGAACTTAAAACTTTCCACTATCTCCACTACTGTCCCTTCAATGTTGATAGGGGGGGTGCTACCTCTGCTGTTTCCTGAAATCCACGATCATCACCTTTGTTTTGTTGAAGTTGAGTGAGAGGTTGTTTTCCTGACACCACACTCCGAGTGCCCTCACCTTCTTCCTGTAGGCTGTCTCGTCATTTTTGTAATCAAGCCCTCTACTGTTGTGTCGTCTGCAAATTTGACGATTGAGTTGGAGGCGTGCATGGCCACGCAGTCATGGGTGAACAGGGAGTACAGGAGGGGGCTTAGCACGCACCCTTGTGGGGTCCCAGTGTTGAGGATCCGCGAGGTGGAGATTTTGTTTCCTACCTTCACCACCTGGGGGCAGCCCGTCAGGAAGTCCAGAACCCAATTGAGCCCCAGGGCCTCCAGCTTGATGATGGGCTTGGAGGGTACTATGGTTTTGAATGCTAAACTGTAGTCAATGAACAGCATTCTTACATAGGTATTCCTCTTGTTCAGATGGGATAGGACAGTGTGCAGTGTGAGGGCGATTGCATTGTCTGTGGACCTGTTAGGGCGGTATGCAAACTGAAGTGGGTCTAGGGTGGCCGGTAAGGTGGAGGTGATATGATCCTTGACTAGTCTCTTAAAGCACTTCATGATGGCAGAAGTGAGTGCTAAGGTGCGGTAGTCATTTAGTTCAGTTATCTTTGCATGGTACAATGGTGGCCATCTTGAAGCATGTGGGGACAGCAGACTGGGATAGGGAGTGTTTGAATATGTCCGTAAACACACCAGCCAGCGGATCTGCGTATGCTCTGAGAACGTGGCTAGGAATGCCGTCTGGGCCAGCAGCCTTGCGAGGGTTAACACGTCAAAATGTTTTACTCACGTTGTCCATGGAGAAGGGGGGGGGGGGGCGCAGTTCTTGTTAGTGGGTCGCAATGGTGGCACTATATTATCCTCAAAGTTAGCAAAGAGGTGTTTAGTTTGTCTGGAAACATGACGTCGGTGTCCGTGATGTGGATGGTTTTATTTTTGAAGACCCTGCCACGTATGTCTCATGTCTGAGCCGTTGAATTGCGACTCCACTTTGTCCCTGTACTGGCATTTTGCTTGTTTGATTGCCTTGCGATCAGTTTTTCACGAATGATGCAATCCACCCACGGTTTCTGGTTAGGGTAGGTTTTAATGGTTACAGTGGGTGCAACATGCACTTCCTTATAAATTCACTCACCGAGTCAGCGTATAGGTCAATGTTATTCTCTGAGTCTGACCGGAACATATCCCAGTCCAGGTGATCAAATCAATCTTGAAGCGTGGATTCTGATCGGTCAGACCAGCGTTGTTCTAGTCACTGGTACATCCAGTTTGAGTTTCTGCCTATAAGACGGTTGGAGCAAGATGGATTCGTGGTCGGATTTGCCCAAGGCGAGGGAGGGCTTTGTATGCATCGCGGAAGTTAGAGTAGCAGTGGTCGATTGTAATACTCCCGCCCGTAGTGCAATCAATACGCTGATAGAATGTAGGTGGCTTTCTCCTCAAATTAACTTTGTTAAAATCCCCAGCTACAATAAATGCAGCCTCAGGATATATGGTTTCCAGTTTACATAGAGTTCATTGAAGTTCCTTGAGGTCCATCTTGGTGTCTGCTTGAGGGGGAATGTACACAGCTGTGATGATAACTGATGAGAATTCACTTGGAAGGTAATATGGCCGCCATTTGAATGTGAGGAATTCTTAGTCGGGTGAGAAGAAGGACTTGAGTTACTGTATGTTGTTATGATTACACCATGAGTCGTTAATCATGAAGCATACACCCTTCCTCTTCCCGGTGGCTGAACAACAACATATCCAACAACATATCCCGAGAGAGCCATGTTTCCGTGGAACAGAGAATGTTACAATCTTTGCTGTCTCTCTGGAAGGCAACCTTTGCTCATATTTCGTCTACCTTGTTGTCAAGAGACTGGACATTGGCGAGTAGTTTACTCGGGAGCGGTGGGTGATGAGCATGTCTACGGAGCCTGAACAGGAGGCCCCTCCGTCTGCCTCGTCTGTGGCGCCATTGTCTTGGGTCGGCTTCTGGGATTAGATCCATTGTCCTGGGTGGTAGTCCAAACAGAGGATCCGCTTAGAGAAAGTCGTATTCCTGGTCTTAATGTTGGTAAGTTGACGTTCCTCTTATTTCCAATAGTTCTTCCCGGCTGAAGTTAATGAGACTTAAAATGTCCTTTCTTAAAATGTAAGAAATAATACAATTAATAATAATGTAGAAAATAGAAAAAATAAAGAAAAATCCTTGAATGAGTTGGTATTTCCAAACTTTTGACTGGTACTGTATATAATTGAAAATATTTCCGCGAACCATCCCTCAATAACTAATTGTAATGGTAAGACTATCTTTTAATTCAATGTTTCCATGGAATTCATAAGATGTACATACAGTTGAGGTGAGTAATGTACTTCTGTATGACAAGTCTCCAGTTAGGACAGCATCATGGTTTCTACATTACATATGCAATTCAATAACTTGTCAAGGTCCTGGTGAGGGCATGCATTAGATGCCAGAGACTCCATCACAGTGTGGTAATCATAACTCTATGACTAGTTTGTCTGCTCACATTAACACAGTTAAACAATAAACTGTTTTAATATAGTCTGCAAGAGGCAAATGCCATTAGCTACAAGTTGTTATGAATGTGTGATAGAGTGACAAAGTTAATCCAATTCAATGAGCTACTGTATGTCTTATTTTATTTCTACTGGCTCATCTTCTATGTCCAGCTGTATCGCCCAGTAACATGTCCTGTTTGTCACATACTACCTCCCAGCTAGACTAAGAATTCAAGTGTGCATATCATTAACGACTATGCTGTGACTGGGCTGGTCATTTGCATGTGAATTACAGAGGTCACCTTCACAATCCTCTTGGATTTATTGCTAGGGCTCATACTGTAGGTCAACCACGACTGTCTGGAAGCACACCCACAAGAGGGCAAATTATTCAATTTAGGTTGAGAAGTTACCAATATGACTTAAAAAACATGGGTTTGCTTTTAGTGTAATGTGTAGGGACAAGAACTTGCTGCCTGGGAAAATAGGTGCCACCCATGAGCAAATCTTTAGAAATAGCATCCATGCTTCTCCGAACCAACCCATTATAATTCATACTGCACCCCTCAAGGAAAGCTGGACTAATCTACGTCATTCTGTCAGGATGAAATCATGCAGTTAAGGCTCTATTGATGTTGTGTAACTAAGATCTGGAATAAGTAATATTGGTCCTGTTGCTTATAACATCTTGTACTATAGAAGCATAAGAAAACCCATCTGTGCTGACTCACTCCATACAGCTCTTAAGTCAATGCTCTGCGGGGCAGAGCAGGTGAACCCAAGTGCACACTCGTACGAGGAGACAGAGATAAGGTAACTAAGGTATTTATTGAAAAGCATGGGGGAGATGGGGTGCAGACCAGGGGAAGCTCGGGCAGGTAGCAGGGAACCAGTAACTGAGGCTGAGGCAAGGGGAGTAGGGGCAGGGTAAGCAGGTTCAGAGCGGAATCCAAGGAAGCAGTAGAGTGGGGGTCCGGGGTAGGGAAGCAGGACTGAGGAGACGAGGGACGAGGGACTGGAGACAGGGACCAGAAACAGACTGACTTAGCAGAGGCTACGAACTGGCAGCGTGGAAGTGGCAGGGCGGAGTATTTGTAGATGTTTTGATTATGGAACAGGTTGCAGCTGGTGGGGATCTGCTCTGCCTCCAGCACACCTGTCTCCACTCACACAATCAGAGAGAGAGAGAGGGGGAGAGAGGGCGAGAGCACTGGGGAGTGGCGGCAGGTTAAGGAGACAGGATGAGAAGTAGAGGGTGTGGCAGGTTCAGATGTAATATATAGAATAACTTAGAACACAATGCTCATATAGCAGCATCTACTTGCTATTGTACATCACAACTTTAAGCTGCTCTTTTTGTGGTTATCCATAGACATGGTGACAATCCTTTGTGCTCGCTTCACAGTTGCATCTTAACCAAATTTTGGTTCGACCAATCCTTTCACAAATGTACCACCTTTTTTCAAGAGTCTTACCCGAGCTCCACTAGCTTCAATAAGACTCTTTCTAGGTTTAAGCAGGGCTGCCAGCCAAATACATACTCATCTATTTCTCTGTCTGACAATACCTCACTGGTTTATGCTACAAAGTGCATCACACTGGAATCTTGGACAGCCTTGAGCATAGCTGAAGGGATTCCAATATTTTCGTTAAAATCTGCAGCGAGATCTATTCAGCATTTGCTAATAGCTATGTTTCATTTAAACCGACTGTATGGGTAAGGCCCAGCCTTTGAAGCACATTTGTAGTCCTCCCAACATGGCAAAGGTTCACTCAATTCAGTATAATAATGACTTTAGCCATGACCTTCTGTTTAATACAGTGGACTGATAGCCATGACCTTCTGTTTAATACACTGGACTGATGCCAACACTATGGCTAGTAAACACGTCAACATTTCCAGTGATAATGTTAGTAAAGGGTAGTTGAATGAACTCAAGGCACTATGTAGAAGTAGCTTTCTCTATCTCTCAATTCTTGTATGTTTAAGTGTGTTGGGCTAATTTTGTGGACAGATGAAGTATTGCTGTTCCATACATAAATAACCATTGACCCTTGGTAGAAGCACTTCAGGACACTGTGTAAATATGCACAGCAAAATCTTCAATCGGAAACAGTGTTAATAGCAAATATAAAGTATTTAAGCAGCTTCAGGGCATTTTTATATTGTAATAATTAATGTTCTTTTGCCACCGTAATTTAGGAGTGTCAGCAGCTTAATTTAAATCCCACTCAATTTATGCTGAACTTCATCTTCATTATTTTCTCATTGCTGGCAACTTGTTTACCAGTGATTAAAATTTTTAGGAGCAATGAAAGCTTCCAGTTATGCTGAACGCTGGACAAGGCACTTTCCTAATGATATTTTCATATGTTGAAATCGTACAACTATAAATCCCAATGTTTTAATCACAACTTTAGTGCTATTGTAAGTGTATATGGGTACATGAGGACTAACAACTTATAACAGTAAGTGCTGTGGTTTATTTATGTTGTTCCATTAGAAGAATGGTAATTTGTAATCCAAATTGATACAGCAGTTGCTGTAACACAACGTCGGACTATGGAAAACATTTGGAAAACTTTGATTCTTTAATTCATTAGCTCCAAAATTGGCTGCAGTGAGACGCTGGTGGATATAATGTAATTAACAACACAATTACAGGGTCAATCAACACCTATTAGTGTTAGGTGGCAATCACTCTGAGCAGGGGCAGATCATTTCCAGTGACAGGGGAAGCTGCAGAGGAAGAAACATATACAATAAATCAATCAATTCAATTTATTATCATATAATTATTTAGAAATATCATCGCTGCAATGGGATAATATACCATACAATACCATAGAAATGTTGTGATATTGCTGAAATCTGGGGTTGGTATTCTCCTTCTGACGTAATTCAATATGTGTACTCAGTTGTGATTAATTAAGATGGAAATATCTATAATATATCTGATCGGTAATAATGGTCTCTGGAGACTGGGTTTCTGCTTGATGACTGTCATTGACTCAGGGAAATTGATTACCTGAAGTCCATTGGTTTCTATGCAGTCTTCTACTGCCCTAAGGCCACTGTGAGAGGCTTGTCTCATAAAGACTACATTTTGTATTAGTTTATAAATTTGAGAGAGTTGATGATGTGATCTAAAAAAAGGACATTGTCTCTCTGTTTTACTTATTTAGAACAGTTTAGAACACACATTGAGCCATACAGCATCATTCACTTTAATAATGTCGCTCCACAGTTTGGAAAAATAAATAACTCTATGTTATTGCTCCAAAATAAATCCCATTGTAGACCCTCTTGAATCTAAATGATGATCTTTTTCCATCATTGTGGATTACGGAATAGTGCAGAGGAAGATTCTTTGCTCAGTGAGGTTAACCAGATTATTATCTGTGAAGGCCTTGAAGGTGACTCATTTAACCCCTGGTGGGGGATAATCTGTCTGGATCCAGTTGGCTGTTAGGGTAGCCTGCACCCCAAGATAAGAACCAGAGGGCCCAGGAAAATAACTTAAGCACTCCGGTTTGTGAGGATTTGGAGGTTGAGACACTATGGCATACAGTATTTGGTGAACCGGTAAGAGTACAGAAGGAAAATGTAACTCTCTCAACAACATCACATCATTTTCTCTGTGCAGGGCGATTTTTCTACATCGTGGAAATCTAGACAAACACCTTCATTTTATGGGGTTAGTTTATGTCGTGGACTTACAGACAGAGCAGTGCCCTGGTGATTCCAATGTAATTGCATATTCAAGTTTTAGAGTTGTGTTTTTTAGGGGGAGACTCGTGTTTGGCTGTTATCAAAAAATTTGAGGCAGAGAAGTGCGTGGGCATCAAAGATAAACCCAGGCAGGGCTGCCTTCCTTCCCTCTGCTCTACCAGCATAATGTCAATGCCAGATGAATATAACACAAACCAACCTGCATCTACAGATTACACTGAGCAACACTGATCGCACTGTCTAACACTGAGAGCATTGCTATCCTATTCAAAAATGCATTATGGGATTTATTTTTTGGGGCCTGAATGGAGAGGTAATGCATTGTCTAGTGGAAAAACACTGGTTGTTATCAAAGCACTGCCAGGTGCACTGTATGGGGAGATGTGTTAACATCCTGCTTGAAATTAGTAAGAAATTTGCTTCGCAATGCAAACACTGTTAACGATAGACTGCTAATTAAATGAGGAGACTGTTGATAATACAAACGGATCTAAGGAGTAATTGGTGTTACACCATATAAATGCACAAGGTGCATCCAACATTATATTAATATTCAGGTCCAGGAAACTCCTGGAAGTAGGGGTGCTGAGGGTGCCCCACCCCCTGATTAAAACAAAGAAAGAAACAAAAGAGTGAACTAGCAGCATAGAGAAGACCAGCAAGGAGGCCCTTATCAGCATCATGTAGACATGCCCACACTGTGAGCATTCCTATACATGGAATAGTTAGCCACACGTTGGCAAGCATCCGGCAAGCAACCTTCCCCTGTTAGCAGCAACAGCTTTCACAGGCTCATAATCTTTACAAGTACAGAAGGGAACCCATTTCATTACTTTGATAAATTTGATAAATTTGAAACATAATGTATGTAAACTGACATTATTTGTTGCTTGTTTTCTACTCTACATATACAAAAGTACTTTACCGTTCAAAAGTTTGGGGTCACTTAGATTTTTTGTCCATTAAAATAACATCAAATTGATCAGGAATACAGTGTAGAAATTGTTAATGTTGTAAATGACTATTGTAGATGGAAACGGCTGATTTTTAATGGGATATCTATATAGGGGTACAGAGGCCCATCAACAGCAAACATCACTCCTGTGTTCCAATGGCACGTTGTGTTAGATAATCTAAGTCTATCATCTTAAAAGGCTAATTGATCATTAGAAAACCCTTTTGAAATTATGTTAGCACAGCTGAAAACTGTTGTCCTGATTAAAACTGGCCTTCTTTAGACTAGTTGAGTATCTGGAGCATCAGCATTTGTTGGTTCGATTACATCCTCAAAATGGCCAGAAACAAATAACTTGATTCTGAAACTTGCCAGTCTATTCTTGTTCTGAGAAATGAAGGCTATTCCATGCGAGAAATTGCCAAGAAACTGAAGATCTGGTACAATGCTGTGAGCTACTCCCGTCATAGAAGAGCGCAAAATGGCCCTAACCAGAATAGAAAGACGGGGTGGGAGGCCCCGGTGCACAACTGAACAAGAGGAAAAGTATATTAGTGTTTAGTTTGAGAAACAGACGCCTCACAAGTCCTCAAATGGCAGCTTCATTAAATAGTAGCCGCAAAACACCAGTCTCAACGTCAACAGTGAAGAGGCGACTCCGGGATTCTGGCCTTCTAGTCAGAGTTGCAAAGAATAACCATGTATGCCTATGTAGATATTCCATGAAAAATGGAAAAATTTCCAGCTCAGTAGTCATTTATAACATACACTATATTTCTGATCAATTTGATGTTATTTTAATGGACAAAAAATGTGCTTTTCTTTCAAAAACATGTAAATATCTAAGTGACCCCAAACTTTTGAACGGTAGTGTATGTGGACGCTACTTCAAATAAGTGGATTTGGTTATTTAAGCCTCACTCATTGTGGACAGGTGTATAAAAATGACTACACAGCCATGCAATCTCCATAGACAAACATTGGCAGTAGAATGGACTTACTGAAGAGCTTAGTGACTTTCAACGTGGCACCTTTCCAACAAGTTAGTTTGTAAAAATTCTGCCCTTCTAGAGCTGCTGCGGTCAACTGTAAGTGCTTTTATTTTGAGGAGGAAATATCTAACAGCTCAAATGCTAAATGGTAGGCCGCACAAGCTCACAGAATGGGACCGACGATTAATGAAGCGTGCGGCGCGGAGAAATCGCATGTCCTCAGTTACAACACTCACTACTGAGTTCCAAACTGCCTCTGGAAGCAACGTCAGCACAACTGTTTGTTGGGAGCTTCATGAAATGGGTTTCCATGGCTGAGCAGCAGCATAAAATAATAAGATCACCATGCGTAATGTCAAGCGTTGGCTGGAGTGTAAAGGTTGCCGCCATTGGACTATGGAGTAGTGGAAACTCCCCCGGAGTGATGAGTCATGCTTCACCATTTAGCTTTCCGACAGACACATCTGGATTTGGAGAAAGTTACCTGTCTGAATGCAAAGTGCCAACTGTGAAGTCTAGGGAAGGAGGAATAATGTTCTGGGACTGTTTTTCATGGTTTGGGCTAGGCTCCTTAATATCAGAGAAGGGAAATCTTCACGCAATAACATTCCAGACAATTCTGTGCTTTATTAAATTTTTATTTAAGTTGGCAAGTCATTTAACAACAAATTATTATTTACAATGATGGCCTACCCAGGCAAAACCCTAACCCGGACAACGCTGGACCAATAGTGTGCCACGCTATGGGACTACCAATCACAGCCGGTTCGGATACAACCTGGAATCGAACCTGGGTCTGTACTGATGCCCCTAGCACTGAGATGCAGTGCCTTAGACCGCTTCGCCACTCAGGAGCCCAAAATGTATTGCTAAATAAAAAGGTTAAGGAAATACAGGCAGGCACTGCATTACTACAAAACAAAACAGTGCGATCAATCAAGCATGGTGGTCTTGTATGTATAAAAGCAAAGCTTGTTTCCATAAAATAAAATACATTCCAAAACTTTACATTTTATGCAGTACAAATCACATTATTGTGGGAGCACCCCCTCTAACAGTATTAATTAGGCTGTTGGAGATTATTTGAATCCAAGCAACCTGCGTGCACATTGTTTGAAGAACAATAGACAAACATAGCTTCTGTAGTAGGTCAAAGCTGTGTGCTGGAAAACCTTGGTAGGACATGGGTAGAGCAGGCATTGTGTTGCTCATGTGAATTTAATTTATTTTTCAGACCAATGCCTACTTCTCACTTAAAACTTAGTTTTGCGTTTTGAATATATTACACTGCCCGATGGATGCTTCTTAGAACTGCAAAGTCCTTCTTACAACCAATGCCAAATGCATAATTACACACAATCAAAACCTTCAAGTGAACGTGAGGCTGGTGTCGTGTCTTTACTATCATTAACTGAAGACTGAGAGTTTTTATCAAAGATTCTCTGTAATTAGTTATTATGCAATCAACTGATTAATCATGTAACTAATTAACTAGGAAGTCGGGGCACCAAGGAAAAATATTCAGATTACAAAGTTATCAATTTCCTAAAATAACTTTTCAGATATTTTATCTGATCAATTAGTCTTCGAATTCAATTATTTATTTACTTTACCTCACGTTATTCTTACTCCAAATGTTGTAAATGGTTGGTTATCTGCACGAACCCAGTCTTCACTATGAGTCATCCATACATCAATTGTCTTAAATCATTTATTACTAACTAAGTAATTCACAGAAATGCATAAACAAACAAACAAACAAGGTAAATGTGGTTACATGAAATGATAGGAGAATGTGCCCTAGTGTGCTAAACTGGCATGGCGGCTTGTTAGACAAAAGGGGAAGTGGGGGTCGACTAAGAAGTCACTACAGAGTGATAATTATAACAATTGAAATGCTAATCCTTTGCACATGAACGCTCACTCATTCGGGAACAATTGCAATCAATATATATATTTACGCTCAGCGTTTCGTCTTGATCGCTGGAGAAAAGTTAATTTATTTTTTAGAATTGTCCGTCTCTCTCCCTCCCGGTTGTGGTTAGAGGGGATTGTTCAGGGTTACATTTGTTATAGAATGGATGTTTCGCCGGTTGTTGTTCTTCGCGTTCAATGATACCGAATTCCTAGATGCAGACTAGTAATTAATATCAAAGACTTGTTCTTATTCTTTCGGTATTGATAGTCTAAGAGTTTAACCACGTGGTATGGTTAAAAGATTCAGCAATGGTCTACAACCTTTGGCCTCCTAATGGAGAAAAACATGGTCTGCAACCTTTAACCATCTCGTAATTGAGGTAAGCTCGGTCTGCTGATCGAAAACCCGAATGGGTTTTTTATTTGGAATGGCAGAAAAGGCTGTCCCAGGATGTCTGACCCTAACTGGGCTCAGGGGCGGTCCTCTGATTTAGTTCAATCCAATTCCCTTTTTGAGTTTTCCTTCATTATACAGTCCAAAATCACATTGTAAAATTGTGTAAACAGTATCATACTCACTCATTCATCTTATACAATAATTAGATGTAAACCTTATATCTGGGGCTATTATATAAACAGCGTTATGGTGATGTGGCCACACCGTTTCCCATGAGCTTTCCCAAGTTGAACAACCAGTTCATAGCTGGATTCTTTACCGATCTTTTATACTTTCTCCGGAACATGAAATTTGTTCATACCTCAAGTTCTGTGAAGTGGAAGGATTTCCTTTGTTCTCCATGAAAATCTACTCTCTCTCTCTACTGTGTGGCCATGTGGCAGGAGAGGTGGATGGGCTTGCTATACCCAAAGAGGCCAACGTCATGACACTGGTTTCCATCAAACTATCAGATATGAAGATAATACCCAGATGCACATCACATCGGATAACGAATAGTTTAAACATCCCAAAGGGGCAGGCAAATAGACAGGTCAAGGCAGGCAGGGGTCAATAGTCCAGAGAAGTGGGGGAAAGGTACAGTACAGCAGACAGGCTCAGGGGCAGGCAGAGTGGTCAGGCAGGCGGGATCAGAGACAGGACAAGCAAGGCAAGAGTCAAAACCAGGACGTCGAGGAAAACGAGAGCCTGGGGAAAAGCAAGAGCTGAGACAAACCGCGGCTGGTTTGAACAAACAAGATGAACTGGCACAGACAACAAATACTGGTATAAATACCCAAGGGATAATGGGGAAGATGGGCGACACCTAGAGGGGGGTGGAGGTAATCACAAAGACAGGTGAAACAGATCAGGGTGTGACACAAACATTATCTTGTTCAATCCCTACAGTGTCGCTGACACATCACACTAGCAGTCAGATATATACCCAAAGAAAAGCTAGTTGCCTAGCACTATTCCAGGTGCCACTCTTCTGTATTAGCAGCTCTGAGCCCCTCTGAAGCGCGGGTCCCTTTAGACCTGGCAGGCATTTAAAGCAGTCCTAACAGCTAGCTAATGAGAGGCGCCAGCACAGACATACGCCTCATTTTGACACCTGCCTTACCTTACAGCAACACTTCTGAGAATTAATCCCCTACACACACATTTTTTATTTATTTATTGGGTTTTAATGCTGCCAGCCATCACCTGCCTGGCTGCACTAAGACACTGGTGGGAAGAGTGGTGAAGGCTGGTAAGGAGGAGACTCTGCGGTCATTTGCTCTGAGTGCTGTGGGTTTGATATCATTGCAACAATTATATAATTAAAGCTGAAGCCATGACATTTGCATTTCTAACCCCAAAAATCCTGTATGCCTTTCATTGACATCAGTGCTTCACACAAATGTTTGATCTATGCAGGTATATCTACATGTATTATTCAGCCCATAAAGAATAATAGTTTGGCCTATTACATAATGAAAGTTAACCTATTCCACTTCCCTCCCGCACAGGAAAACTCTAAATTACACCACGCTCCAAAACAACACTGTCTCATTCAATACCACTGAACTTCTGATTCACCTGTATGTGTCATCACTACTCATAATCAAAATGTTAAATGAAAGAGCAGGCTTTGAGCATCTCTCATACCCTCCAGGCATCTCACACTGACCATGACCCTGTCTCTGGTTGGAATAGAGACATCATCTCCTCATTTAGGGAATAAACACAAACATTTACCTCTCACCTGCCTTCTGTCTTTATCCATTATACAGCTGAAAGATGTGTTTTAAAGTATTCTGGATGGAATAAGATAGCAAATAATAGTACTTAATTTTTATTAATCGTTGCAAAGAATGACATCTTTGGCCCTGAAACCAATGATAAAGTCAAGAACCGGCCAATATCAAAGGATAACTTATATATATTTTCATCAATTAAAAAATGTAAGTATATTATCAAAGTGATACTGTATATACCAGTGACGTGTGTGGGTAGTCTATGTGGGCAGAAAACGTTTGAGGAGAAAGCATTTACATTTTCTCTAAGCACATGTTTTAGTAACCATTTCCCCAGTGTTCAATCCCTTTAACACTCCAGAGCAGTCCTCACTTACACGTCCAATCTCTCTGAAGGTAAATTAAATCAAAATGCGAACAAGCGGATGAACCAAACATTACACAAATGTATGTATTTGCATTTTTCCAGACAAGGTTAATCAATACTACTCATACAGTATGGCTCAATTCCTCATTACACTCCCATGTAGCTGTCAGAGGAAAGCTTTTTCCCTTTCCTCGGCCTCTTCCTTGCGAAGCATGCAGCTGAATCCCCAGCTCTGCCTCAGCCTCCTCAGATGAGCATGATCTAAAGCCTGTCTGGGCCGCTAAGAGAGAGTGCATGTGCTGTGTGCTAATTCCCAGTCCACAAAGCTCCACTTCAAAAGTATGAACTCATCAGGGAGAGAAAGGCAAAACTGGTCCCCTTCTCCTTTTCAATTCCAGCCCTAATGAAAAAATGTACACCTGGAAATGGAGGCTTTATGTATGAGGGGGGAGAGCCAGCTAATGGTACTCAATACTTAATAAGGTGTGTGTGTGTCTGTGTGCATGCATGCGTGCGTGCATGTGTGTGTGTTCGAGAGGGAGTAAGAGAGTGTTTGTTTGGTGGGTGGATGAGAGAACTGTATTTAAAAGCAAATCCAAGATGCAATGAGAACCATAGTGAAACCCAAATTGGGAGATGGGTCAATTTCAAAACCTCAAAATGGATATAGTCAATGTGGGTGGTATATGTAAAAAAAATATGCATGGTTATCTGTGAGCGAATTGGACAGGAGCCAGACATTTTACCTAGAACCTATAAAGTTTAGAAGGTGGAGAACTTGGTAGTAGACAGCATTTCATATTTATTCATCCTTTGTTTAGTATTTTCTTGAACATAGTGCTTATCCCCTTTTTGTGTGAATACGCATTTGTTGAGTAAACAAATTGAGCAATTCTGACATAATCCTATTGTTCTTTTCTCCACAGACACTCAATTAGACAAACCTGTGTAAATGTATTCTGTTGTGCGAACATAAGTCATGTTTGATGATTGAGAGGAAGTATTGTATGATAATGTGATTACAAGTTTTAAGCTAACAGACATAGATGGCTTAAGTGTATTAACAAGACCAGCACCATATTAGCAGAGATTTTCTTGAATTCAAGACATTCTGTGACACTGTCATTGACTGCATAGATACTGAACAGCGTGAGACCACATATCACTGATAACAGAGATTTAGTCACAGTTTCCCCTTATCTTATCACACGGCTGCTTCTGTTAATCAACTACACTTATCAACTCTACTTGAAGAAAAAGTTAGAAAACTCTTCATTCTGGAAGGAATTGACAGGAAGATTATACCGTCAACTGAAAACACCTGTCCTCGGCTTTCACTCCTCTAACACTTCAGTTAGGAGAGATTGCAATGATTCAGGCACAGATAAGGTGTTTGGCAAAATGGGAGGAAATAGATAATTATATTTGTCTTGGTGGAAGGCTTTTCATACCATTAGTATTTATCCTAATATCAGTCACTTTGTTTGTATATACTGTACTGTACCAGTCAAAAGTTTGGACACATCTACTCATTCAAGGGTTTTTCTTTATTTTTACTATTTTCTACTTTGTAGAATCATTTGGAACCACGTAGTAACCCAAAAAGTGTTAAACAAATCTAAATATAATCTTCAAAGTAGCCACCCTTTGCCTTGACACCTTTACACAATCTTGTCATTATCTCAATCAGCTTCACCTGGAATGCTTTTCCAACAGTCCTGAAGGAGTTCCCACATTTGCTGAGCAGTTGTTGGCTGCTTTTCCTTTACTCTGCAGTCAAACTCATCCCAAACCATCTCAATTGGGTTGTCAGTTGATTGTGGAGGCCAGGTCATCTGATGCAGCTCTACATCACTCTCCTTCTTGGTCAAATAGCCCTTAAATAGGCTGGAGGTGTGTCCGGTCATTGTCCTGTTGAAAAACAAATGACAGTCCCACTCAGCGCAAACCAGATGGGATGGCGTATCGCTGCAGAATGCTATGGTAGCTACGTTGGTTAATGTGCCTTGAATTCTGAATAAATCACTGACATTGTTACCAGTAAAGCATCCCCACACCATCACACCTCCTCCATGCTTCACGGTGGGAACCACATATGCGGAGATCATCCGTTCACCTACTCTGTATCTTACAAAGACACGGTGGTCTAATGTCGATTGCTCATGTTTCTTGGCCCAAGCAAGTCTCTTCTTATTATTGGTGTCCTTTAGCAGTGGTTTCTTTGCAGCAAATCGAGCATGAAGGCCTGATTCACGCAGTCTCCTCTGAACAGTTGATGTTGAGATGTGTCTGTTACTTGAACTCTGTGAAGCATTCATTTGGGCTGCAATTTATGAGGCTGTTAACTCTAATGAACTTATCCTCTGCAGCAGAGGTAACTCTGGGTTTTCCTTTCCTGTGGCAGTCCTCATGAGAGCCAGTTCCATCATAGTGCTTGATGGTTTTTGCAACTGCACTTGAAGAGACTTTCAAAGTTCTTGAAATTTTCCAGATTGACTGACCTTCATGTCTTAAAGTAATGATGGACTGTCATTTCTCTTTGCTTATTTGAGCTGTTCTTGGCATAATATGGACTTGGTCTTTACCAAATAGGGCTATCTTCTGTATACCACCCCTACCTTGTCACAACATAACTGATTAGCTCAAACGCATTAAGAATAAATACATTCCACAAATTCAATTTTATCAATGCACACCTGTTAAAACCTCTTCATCCTACCCCCTACTTTTTCGAACATTCTGTTAAAAATCGCGCTAACATTTCAGCGCCCTGCTACTCATGCCAGGAATATAGTATATGCATATGATTAGTATGTGTGGATAGAAAACACTCAGTTGTTTATAAAACTAGTTAAATCATGGCTGTGACTATAACAGAACGTGCGTTTCATCGAAAAGTGCAGGAAAATCTTATCACTGAAAATGGGAAAATATATCCATGCGCCACTTGAACCCATTGTGAAACGTGAACCACATTAAATGGGGCCAAGGTTGCAGTACCTACAGCTTCCACACGATGTCAACAGTCTTGTCATTTGCCTACGAATTGTTTCTTGGTCAAACGGACACGAGGCAGCACATTTCTTCCGGTCTCCGACCGGATATTTTGGTGGAGATTTACCCGGACATCATTTCCAGAAGTACAGCTATAGAATATACATCGCCTTGTGATCAATTTGATCGCTTATTAACGTTTACTAATACCTAAAGTTGCATTACAAAGGTATTTCGAAGTGTTTTGTGAAAGTTTATCGTCGACTTTTTTTATTTAAAAAAATGATGTTACGTTATAAAACGCTATTTTTTCCTTGATCACACAGTCTTCATAGATCGATATCTAGGCTATATATGGACCGATTTAATCGAAAAAAAGACCCAATAGTGATGTTTATGGGACATCTAGGAGTGCCAACAAAGAAGATGGTCAAAGGTAATGAATGTTTTATATTTTATTTGTGGTTTTGTGTAGCGCCGACTATGCTAATTATTTTGTTTACGTCCCCTGTGGGTCTTTTGGGGTGTTACATGCTATCAGATAATAGCTTCTCATGCTTTCGCCGAAAAGCATTTTAAAAATCTGACTTGTGGCCTGGATTTACAACGAGTGTAGCTTTAATTCAATACCCTGCATGTGTATTTTAATGAACGTTTGAGTTTTAACGAGTGCTATTAGCATATAGCGTAGCGCATTTGCATTTCCTGATGTCTAGATGGGACGTCTGCGTCTCAGGTAGGAGCAAGAGTTAATTGAAATGCATTCCAAGTGACTACCTCATGAAGATGGTTGAGATAATGCCAAGAGTGTGAAAAGCTGTCTTCATGGCAAAGGGTGGCTACTTTGAAGAATCTCAAATATAAAATATTTTACACTGTTTTGGTTACTACATGACTCCTTATGTGTTATTTCATAGTTTTGATGTCTTCACTATTATTATACAATGTAGAAAATTGTAAAAAATAAAGAAAAACCCTTGAATGAGTAGGTGTGCCCAAACATTTGACTGATACTGTACCTAGTTTAACCCCTCCAGTACATTGAGTATGGTACTGGCACTGACCCGTATTTAGCTACATTCTCCTGTTTCTGAATCTTATGTCGTATCTCTTGTAGGTTTATATTCTATATTTTTACTATCTGTATTATTACTTTTATTGCGGCACTGTTTGGAAACAACTCGCAAGTAAGAATTGCGCTGTTCTGTTTACACCTGTTGTATCCTGTGCCTGTAGTAAATAAACTCTGAAACTTGAAAGATAGCCAACCCCTGTCAACAGCACTAATGGCTTCTTCAAGGATATTCATTCATGGAAAAAACACTGTTTGTAAGATATGCACCAACAAAAACTAAAACAATGCATCAATGCATCAATATTACAATTCTGCATTCCGTGACATTTTCACATATGCAAATAGCACTTGTTTCTATGATACTGTATAGTGCTCTAGGAATATCTTTGCCTTCAAAACAACAGCTCAGGCATATTGGAGGCAACATAAAAATGTTCACCAGTGAAATTGTGTTGTGCTGACATGTAATTTACATATGCAGTCATAGCCTTTAAGATTTAATGCTGGCATTATTATTCTGAGCTGATGAAGCATTTGTTATTCAAGGGGACGATTCATAGGTACAATAGAAAGTGATTTGAAAGCCCCTTCAGAAATGTGTGTGTGTGTGTGTGTGTGTGATCAGCAGTTTTTTCTCTGCTTCTAAATTATAAGCAACGCTTCTTCTTCTGTCACAGCACAATGAAACATTCATAACCTACACCTTTCCATTGTTAGTCCTCAGAGGAATTTGAAGTCATGTCTGAGGACTAGGACAAGGTAATTACCTGGGGAACCAAACAACGCAGAGTAAACACAAACACACTTTTTTTATGAATCATTACTTCCTTCAGGAAATGAACACAGCCTTTTATGTTTCAAATATCAAGTCCATTAAGTAATTAGCTTGGCTAGAAAAGTGATGTGTTTTCAGAAAGGTCAGGCTTCATATTATGAGAGCTTGGGATTAAGGTTCTATCTGCAAAAAGATGATTCTGAGATAAATCAAATGTATTTATATAGCCCTTCGTACATCAGCTGATATCTCAAAGTGCTGTACAGAAACCCAGCCTAAAACCCCAACAGCAAGCAATGCAAGTGTAGAAGCACGGTGGCTAGGAACAACTCCCTAGAAAGGCCAAAACCTAGGAAGAAACCTAGAGAGGAACCAGGCTATGTGGGGTGGCCAGTCCTCTTCTGGCTGTGCCGGGTGGTGATTATAACAGAACATGGCCAAGATGTTCAAATGTTCATAAATGACCAGCATGGTTGAATAATAATAAGGCAGAACAGTTGAAACTGGAGCAGCAGTATGGCCAGGTGGACTGGGGACAGCTAGGAGTCATCATGTCAGGTAGTCCTGGGGCATGATCCTAGGGCTCAGGTCCTCCAAGAGAGAGAAAGAAAGAGAAGGAGAGAATTAGAGAACGCACACTTAGATTCACACAGGACACCGAATAGGACAGGAGAAGTACTCCAGATATAACAAACTGGCCCTAGCCCCCCGACACATAAACTACTGCAGCATAAATACTGGAGGCTGAGACAGGAGGGGTCAGGAGACACTGTGGCCCCGGACAGGGCCAAACAGGAAGGATATAACCCCACCCACTTTGCCAAAGCACAGCCCCCACACCACTAGAGGGATATCTTCAACCACCAACTTACCATCCTGAGACAAGGCTGAGTATAGCCCACAAAGATCTCCGCCATGGCATATCCCAAGGGGGGGGGCGCCAACCCAGACAGGATGACCACATCAGTGAATCAACCCACTCAGGTGACGCACCCCTTCCAGGGATGGCATGAGAGAGCCCCAGTAGGCCAGTGACTCAGCCAATGTAATAGGGTTAGAGGCAGAGAATTCCAGTGGAAAGAGGGGAACCGGACAGGCAGAGACAGCAAGGGCGGTTCGTTGCTCCAGAGCCTTTCCGTTCACCTTCCCACTCCTGGGCCAGACTACACTCAATCATATGACCCACTGAAGAGATGAGTCTTCAGTAAAGACTTAAAGGTTGAGACCGAGTTTGCATCTCTGACATGGGTAGGCAGACCGTTCCATAAAAATTGAGCTCTATAGGAGAAAGCCCTGCCTCCAGCTGTTTGCTTAGAAATTCTAGGGACAATTAGGAGGCCTGCGTCTTGTGACCGTAGCGTACATGTAGGTATGTACGGCAGGACCAAATCAGAGAGATAGGTAGGAGCAAGCCCATGTAATGCTTTGTAGGTTAGCAGTAAAACCTTGAAATCAGCCCTAGCTTTGACAGGAAGCCAGTGTAGAGAGGCTAGCACTGGAGTAATATGATAAACATTTTTGGTTCTAGTCAGGATTCTAGCAGCCGTATTTAGCACTAACTGAAGTTTATTTAGTGCTTTATCCGGGTAGCCGGAAAGTAGAGCATTGCAGTAGTCTAACCTAGAAGTGACAAAAGCATGGATTAATTTTTCTGCATCATTTTTGGACTGAAAGTTTCTGATTTTTGCAATGTTACGTAGATGGAAAAAAGCTGTCCTTGAAATGGTCTTGATATGTTCTTCAAAAGAGAGATCAGGGTCCAGAGTAACGCCGAGGTCCTTCACAGTGTTATTTTAGACGACTGTACAACCATTAAGATTCATTGTCAGATTCAACAGAAGGTCTCTTTGTTTCTTGGGACCTAGAACAAGCATCTCTGTTTTGTCCGAGTTTAAAAGTAGAAAGTTTGCAGCCATCCACTTCCTTATGTCTGAAACACATGCTTCTAGCAAGGGCAATTTTGGGGCTTCACCATGTTTCATTGAAATGTACAGCTGTGTGTCATCCGCATAGCAGTGAAAGTTAACATTATGTTTTCGAATAACATCCCCAAGAGGTAAAATACATTGTGAAAACAATAGTGGTCCTAAAACGGAACCTTGAGGAACACCGAAATGTACAGTTGATTTGTCAGAGGACAAACCATTCACAGAGACAAACTGATATCTTTCCGACAGATAAGATCTAAACCAGGCCAGAACTTGTCCGTGTAGACCAATTTGGGTTTCCAATCTCTCCAAAATAATGTGGTGATCGATGGTATCAAAAGCAGCACTAAGGTCTCGGAGCCATTTACCACCTTCACAAGTGCCGTCTCAGTGCTTTGATGGGGTCTAAAACCAGACTGAAGCATTTCATATATATTGTTTGTCTTCAGGAAGGCAGTGAGTTGCTGTGCAACAGCCTTTTCAAAAATTTTTGAGAGGAATGGAAGATTCGATATAGGCCGATAGTTTTTTATATTTTCTGGGTCAAGGTTTGGCTTTTTCAAGAGAGGCTTTTTACTGCCACTTTTAGTGAGTTTGGTACACATCCGGTGGATAGAGAGCCATTTATTATGTTCAACATAGGAGGGCCAAGCACAGGAAGCAGCTCTTTCAGTAGTTCAGTTGGAATATGGTCCAGTATGCAGCTTGAAGGTTTAGAGGCCATGATTATTTTCGTCATTGTGTCAAGAGATATAGTACTAAAACACTTGATCGTCTCTCTTGATCCTAGGTCCTGGCAGAGTTGGGCAGACTCAGGACAACTGAGCTTTAAAGGAATACGCAGATTTAATTTGCTTTCTAATAATCATAATCTTTTCCTCAAAGAAGTTCATGAATTTATCACTGCTAAAGTGAAAGTCATCCTCTCTTGGGGAATGCTGCTTTTTAGTTAGCTTTGCGACAGTATCAAAAAGGAATTTCGGATTGTTCTTATTTTCCTCAATTAAGTTAGAAAAATAGGATGATCGAGCAGCAGTACGGGCTCTTCGGTACTGCACGGTACTGTCTTTCCAAGCTAGTCTTAAGACTTCCAGTTTGGTGTGGCGCCATTTCCGTTCCAATTTTCTGGAAGCTTGTTTCAGAGCTCGGGTATTTTCTGTGTACCAGGGAGCTAGTTTCTTATGAGAAATGTTTTTAGTTTTTAGGGGTGCAACTGCATCTAGGGTATTGCGCAAGGTTAAATTGAGTTCCTCAGTTAGGTGGTTAACTGATTTTTGTCCTCTGGCGTCCTTGGGTAGACAGAGGGAATCTGGAAGGACATCAATTAATCTTTGTGTTGTCTGTGAATTTATAGCACGACTTTTGATGTTCCTTGGTTGGGGTCTGAGCAGATTATTTGTTGCAATTGCAAACGTAATAAAATGGTGGTCCAATAGTCCAGGATTATGAGGAAAAACATTAAGATCCACAACATTTATTCAATGGGACAAAACTAGGTCCAGCGTATGACTGTGACAGTGAGTGGGTCCAGAGACATGTTGGACAAAACCCACTGAGTCGATGATGGCTCCGAAAGCTTTTTTGAGTGGGTCTGTGGACTTTTCCATGTGAATATTAAAGTCAACAAAGATTAGAATATTATCTGCTATGACTACAAGGTCCGATAGGAATTCAGGGAACTCAGTGAAGAACGCTGTATATGGCCCAGGAGGCCTGTAAACAGTAGCTATAAAAAGTGATTGAGTAGGCTGCATAGATTTCATGACTAGAAGCTCAAAAGACGAAAACGTCATTATTTTTTTGTAAATTGAAATTTGCTATCGTAAATGTTAGCAACACCTCCGCCTTTGCGGGATGCACGGGGGATATGGTCACTAGTGTAGCCAGGAGGTGAGGCCTCATTTAACACAGTAAATTCATCAGGCTTAAGCTATGTTTCAGTCAGGCCAATCACATCAAGATTATGATCAGTGATTAGTTCATTGACTATAATTGCCTTTGAAGTAAGGGATCCAACATTAAGTAGCCCTATTTTGAGATGTGAGGTATCATGATCTCTTTCAATAATGACAGGAATGGAGGTGGTCTTTATCCTAGTGAGATTGCTAAGGCGAACACCGCCATGTTTAGTTTTGCCCAACCTAGGTCGAGGCACAGACACGGTCTCATTTGTGATAGCTGAGCTGACTACACTGACTGTGCTAGTGGCAGACTCCACTATGCTGGCAGGCTGGCTAACAGCCTGCTGCCTTGCCTGCACCCTATTTCATTGTGGAGCTAGAGGAGTTAGAGCCCTGTCTATGTTGGTAGATAAGATGAGAGCACACCTCCAGCTAGGATGGAGTCCGTCACTCCTCAGCAGGTCAGGCTTGGTCCTGTTTGTGGGTGAGTCCCAGAAAGAGGGCCAATTATCTACAAATTCTATCTTTTGGGAGGGGCAGAAAACAGTTTTCAACCAGCGATTGAGTTGTGAGACTCTGCTGTAGAGCTCATCACTCCCCCTAACAGGGAGGGGGCCAGAGACAATTACTCGATGCCGACACATCTTTCTAGCTGATATGCACGCAGAAGCTATGTTGGTGATCTCTGACTGTTTCATCCTAACATCGTTGGTGCCGACGTGGATAACAATATCTCTATACTCTCTACACTCGCCAGTTTTAGCTTTAGCCAGCACCATCTTCAGATTAGCCTTAACGTCGGTAGCCCTGCCCCCTGGTAAACAGTGTATGATCGCTGGATGATTCGTTTTAAGTCTAATAATGGAGTCGCCAATGACTAGAGTTTTCAATTTGTCAGAGCTAATGGTGGGAAGCTTCGGCGTCTCAGACCCTGTAACGGGAGGAGTAGAGACCAGAGAAGACTCGGCCTCTGACTCCGACCCGCTGCTTAATGGGGAAAACCGGTTGAAAGTTTCTGTCGGCTGAATGAGCGACACCGGTTGAGTGTTCCTACAGCATTTCCTTCCAGAAACCGTGAGAAAGTTGTCCGGCTGCGGGGACTGTGCCAGGGGATTTATACTACTATCTGTACTCACTGGGGCCACAGACGCTGTTTCATCCTTTCCTACACTGAAATTACCCTTGCCTAACGATTGCATCTGAAGCTGGGCTTGTAGCACAGCTATCCTTGCCGTAAGGCGAGTACAGCGACTGCAATTAGAAGGCATCATGTTAATGTTACTACTTAGCTTCGGCTGTTGGAGGTCCTAAATGGCTTGATGGTATCAGTAATTTGTATATTGCATTATTTTGAACATAACATTAATTGGGGTTATTTAGAGTACTATAAAGGTAGAGAACATTGAACAAGGCTATGTCATATAACTAAAGTTTTACAAAAATGCAGATAGGACCTTATAGTCCCAAGCACTCAATTATACAAAGAGCCAAAGTCAGATTTCTGTTACAGACTTTGTCAAAAGCTAAACATTTGCTTCCTGTTTCCTGACAATTTTCAGGGGCAAATCCATAATGATCACTTTTATGATCATTTCTGTCCTTTTACATTTTATAGAGAATTTCAGAATTATGATGTTCTTGAATAAGAGCTAAGTACAATCTAATTATGGTGATCTAAAATAGAAACGTTACATGGAAAAGGCCATGGTACCTATCAAAAGGTTCTCATAACCTGCCAAGCACTTATATCCACAGATGTAGGATCTTAATTTGAGCCAGTTTTCAACAGCAAGAAAACAATCTTGCAGCTATAGGAAACATGAAATTATTATGTAGATTATAATTGATGGACATTTTTGTAAGGGTTAATATATTTTTCTAAATGGAAAAACAATTCAGAAATTTTTAAGTGGAAATTACAAAGTTCAGAAGCCTTTAAGTTTCTTGCAATACAGTAGCGTTTTCCTGCAACAGGGTGATCAAATCTATATGTGTTACATTACTGCTCCTGAAATTAACCTGTACACTGAGCTTTTCTGTATTGAATCATCAGAAAAACCAACCTGAAAAATGCAGCTCTCAGTGAGTGAAAAAGGACACAGCTCTCAGTAGCTTCCCCTATTGTTTAAGGTGGACTGATGTGCCATAGAAGTTATCAAGCAGAGTGTGCTAAAGCCACGTCATAACATAGGTCAAGCTATGTTCACTTGTTTAAATAATCATAAATATTATGGATTTTAAAGATTTAGGTACATACAAGTGTCTTATATCGGTTGAAAGCTTAAATTCTTGTTAATTTAACTGCACTGTCCAATTTACAGTAGCTATTACAGCGAAAACATGCCATGCGATTGTTTGAGGATAGCGCCCCACATCAAAATATGTTTCCACCGGCACAGGTTTCATACATTCACATATAATGATTAGATATTCACCTACTTTTTGAAAATCTTCCTCTAATTTGTCATCCAAAGGGTCCCAGCTATAACATGTAGAGTCGTTTTGTTAGATAAAATCCTTCTTTATATCCCAAAAAGTAAGTTTAGTTGGCGCAATTGATTTGAGTAATCCACTCGTTCAACATACAGAGAAAGGAATCCGCAAATCTACCCATAAACATTGGTTCAACAAGTCAAAATACGTTTCTATTTACTCCTCTGATAGACTAAAATGTAATCAAACTATAATATTTATTTTGGAAAGAAGTTTGTTCAATAGGAAACAATAGGAAACATAGCAAACAGCAAACACGAATTTCCAAGACTGTGTCCTTCTACTAAAACTGATATTTCTTATTCGTTTTTAAAGTTACAAGCCTGAAACCTTGAACATAGACTGCTGACACCCTGTGGAAGATATAGGAATTGCATCCAGGGAGCTAATTTTCAATATGACCTTATACTTGCCATTCTAAGAGGGTGGTCGTTCTCAAATAAATATTTCCGGTTGGTTTTTCATTGGATTTTCTCCTACCATATCTATTGTGTTATATTCTCCTACATTATATTAACATTTCTACAAATCTCAAAGTGTCTTCTTTCCAATGGTACCAATTATATGCATATCCTGGCTTCAGGGCCTGAGCTGCAGGCAGTTTAATTTGGGCACATCATTCAGACAGGAAGTGGAGAAAAAAGGGGCCATGGCTCTCAGTAGCTTCCCCTATTGTTTAACGTGGACTGATGTACCATAGCAGTTATCAAAGCAGGGTGCTAAAGCCAAGTCATAACACAGGTCAAATTATGTTCACTTGTTTAAATAACATTCCCAACAGGATTGTAGCATCACTTAATAAAAAGCTTTGCTTTTGATTTTATAATGACAGGAATGTATTGACTGGTGCTGAGTGTATTGTTTTTTTTGTATTGTTTTTCAGGCTAAGTAGTTTCTGTTACAGTGTTACTCAGATCTTTCACTAGCTCACTTATCTCCAAGGCACTGACTGGTGCATATGACAGAAAACAAATGATCTAAATTTCTGGTCATCTTCAACTACTTATCCATTGATTCATACACTGTTTCAGTTCACACTGGGTGCAAACTGGTCGAATCAACGTTGTTGCAACATAATATGTCAACGTATTGTGACGTGGAATCTACATGGACAATACATTGGATTTGAAAACTTTTGTTTTGAGGGTGAAATTTCAATCACGGGATTATGTCATCATGGATTATGTCATCATATGTTGAATTTGTACCTTTAAAACAATGTCAGATTTCAATGTTATATCCACTATCAGAAAAAAAAGTCTAGACATCACCTCCTTCTGGGAAATGTACAGTATCGCCTACAGCTATCCTTTGTTCTCCCATCCAGGGATTTTACCAAGTTTAGCTATAATATTTGTCACTGACTATCACAATTGTGCTATCATGAGAATTTTTGAGAGATCGCCACTTAAAAACTACATTGAGAAAAAATATAAAACAACATGTAAAGTGTTGGTCCCATGTGTCATGAGCTGAAATAAAATATCCCAAAACTGTTCGATAGGAACAAACAGCTTATTTCTCTCAAATGTTGTGCACACATTTGTTTACATCCCTGTTAGTGACCATTTCTGCTTTGTCAAGATAATCCATCCACCTGACAAGTGTGGCATATTAAGGAGCTCATTAAACAGCATGATAATTACACAGATGCACCTTGTGCTGGGGAATATAAAAGGCCATTCTAAAATGTTGCATTTTGTCACACAACACAATACCACAGATGTCTCAAGTTTTGAGGTAGCGTGCAGTTGGCATGCTAACTGCAGTAATGTCAACCAGAACTGTTGCCAGATCATTTTATGGTAATACGCCGCCACAATGTATCCACTCCAGCCCAGAACGTCCACATCCGGCTTCCTCACCTGTGGGATCGTCTTAGACCAGCCACCCGGACAGCAGATGAAACTGTTGGTTTGCACAACCAAAGATTTCTGCACAAACTGTCAGAAATGTTCTCAGGGAAGCTCATCTGTGTCCTCTTCATCCTCACCAGGGTCTTGACCTGACTACAGTTCAGCATAGTAACCGACTTCAGTTGGCAAATGCTCACCTTTGATGTCCACTGGCACGCTGGAGAAGTGTGCTCTTCATAGATGAATCCCGGTTTCAACTATACCGGGCAGATGAAAGATGGCGTGTATTGTGTCGTGTATGCAAGAGATTTTGCTGATGTCGACGTTGTGAACAGAGTGCCCCATGGTGGCGGTGGGGTTATGGTATGGGCAGGCAGGCATAAGCTACGGACAACAAACACAATTATATTTTATTGATGGCAATTTGAATGTACAGAGATACGGTGACTAGATCCTGAGGCCCATTTATCCGTGCCATTCATCCGCCGCCATCACCTCATGTTACAGCATGATAATGCTCGGCCGCATGTCACAAGGATCTATACACGATTCCTGAAGACTGAATATATCCCAGTTCTTCCATGGCCTGCATACTCACCAGACATGTCACCCATTGAGCATGTTTGGGATGGTCTGGATTGATGCGTACGACTGCATGTTCCAGTTCCCGTCAATATCCAGCAATTTCTTAAAGCCATTGAAGAGGAGTGGGAGAACATTCCACACCCCACAATCAACAGCCTGATCAACACTATGTAAAGGACATGTGTCCTGCTGCATGAGACAAATGGTGGCTATCTGAGCCATGCCCCTACTTTTACATATCAGTGACCAACCGATGCATATCAGTATTCCCAGTCATGTAAATTCCATAGATAATGACCTAATTATGTATTTAAATTGACTGATTTAAAAAAATGACTTAACTCAGTAAAATCAATTAAATTGTTGCATGTTGAATTTGTTTTTGTTAAACCTCTTAAGGTATAGGGGGCAGCATTTTCACTTTTGGATAAATAGCGTGCCCAATTTCAACTTCCTTCTACTCATGCCAGGAATATAAGATATGCATATTATTAGTAGATGTGGATAGAAAACACTCTGAAGGTTCTAAAACTGTTTGAATCATGGCTGTGAGTATAACAGAACTTATGTAGCAGGCAAAACCCTGAGGACTAACTGTTCAGATTTTGTTTTTGCCTCTGACTGTTCCCTGACTTGCCTTTGCAAAGGGATATTTCATAGGAACCTTTTTTCAGTTCCTACCACTTCCACTGGATGTCACCAGTCTTTGGAATTTGGTTGAGGTTATTCATTTGTGCAATGAAGAAGAAGCACATCCTGGAACAACGTTACACTATTGAGAGTTGCGCAAGACGTAAAAAGGAGCATGGTTTGTGAAATGTTTTGTAGTGACGTTGCGTTTTTTGGCAGCTGTTTTTTTCTTGATCAAACGCGTTAAATAAATTGACATTTGGATAACTATGGACGGAATTAATCGAACAAAAGGACCAATTGTGATGTTTATGGGACATATTGGAGTGCCATCAAAAGAAGCTCGTCAAAGGTAATGCATGTTTTATATTTTATTTCAGCGTTTTGTGTAGCGCCTGCAGGGTTGAAATTATGCTACCCTCTTTGTTGACATTGTGCTATCATCAGATAATAGCTTCTTATGCTTTCGCCGAAAAGCTTTTTAAAATCTGACACGTTGGCTAGATTCACAACGAGTGTAGCTTTAATTGAATATCTTACATGTGTGATTTAATGAATGTTTGATTTTATATAATTATTTGAATATGCCGCAATGCATTTTCCCTGTTTTTTTTTCCTATACCATAAGAAGTTTAAGTGTAAAAACATCCAATCATATTTTATTGGTCACAAGCACATGGTTAGCAGATGGTATTGTGAGTGTAACGAAATGCTTATGATTCTGGTTCCGACAGTGCAGCAATATCTAACAAGTAATATCTAACAATTCCACAACAAATAACTAATACACACAAATCTAAGTAAGGAATGGAATAAGAATAAATACATATAAATATATGGATGAGCAATGTCAGAGCGGCGTAGGATAAGATGCAATAAATAGTATTGATTACATTATATACATATGAGATGAGTAATGCAAGATATGTAAACATTATTAAAGTGGCATTATTAAAGTGACTAGTGTTCCATTTATTAAAGTGGCCAATGGTTACAAGCCTGTATGTAGGGAGCAGCCTCACTGTGCTAGTGATGGATGTTTAACATTCTGATGGCCTTGAGATAGAAGCTGTTTTTCAGTCTCTCGGTCCCAGCTTTGATGCACCTGTACTGACCTCGCCTTCTGGATGGTGGCGGGGTGAACAGGCATTGGCTCGGGTGGTTGTTGTCCTTCATGATCTTTTTGGCCATCCTGTGACATTGGGTGGTGTAGGTGTCCTGGAGTGCAGGTAGTTTGCCCCCGGTGATGCGTTGTGCAGACCTCACTACACTCTGGAGAGCCTTACGGTTGTGGGCGGAGCAGTTGCCGTACCAGGCGTCTTCTTCACCACACTGTCTGTGTGGGTGGACCACCAATCAAGCCCATGACTGTTGTGTCGTCTGCAAACTTGATGATTGAGTTGGAGGTGTGCATGGCCACACAGTCACAGGGAGTACAGGAGGGGGCTGAGCACGCACCCTTGTGGGGCATCAATGTTGAGCATCAGCGAAGTGGAGATGTTGTATCCTACCTTCACCACCTGGTGGGCGGCCTGTCAGGAAGTCCAGTAGGGCGCTCTTGAAAAATAGATTTTAATCTCAATGAGCCCTTTCAGGTTAAATAAAGGTTAAATAAATAAACATGACCCATTTTCACTGGGCGGGTTTGAGGCCCATGAGCTTGGAGGGTACTATAGTGTTGAATGCTGAGCTATAGTCAATGAACAGCATTCTTACATACGTATGTATTCCTCTCGTCCAGATGGGATAGGGAAGTGCGATGGCATCATCTGTGGACCTATTGGGGCGGTAAGCAATTTGAAGTGGGTCTAGGGTGACAGGTAAGGTGGTGATATCATCCTTGACTAGCGTTTCAAAGGACTTCAGGATGACAGAAGTGAGTGATATGGGGCAATTGTCATTCAATTCAGTTACCTTTTCATTCTTGGGTACAGGATCAATGGTCACCATCTTGAAGCATGTGGGGACAATAGACTGGGATAGGGAGAGATTGAATATGTTGGTAAACACACCAGCCAGCTGGTCTGCGCATGCTCTGAGGATGCGGCTAGGGATACCGTCTGGGCTGGCAGCTTGGCGAGAGTTTAGATGTTTAAAGGTCTTACTCACGTCGGTCACGGAGAACGAGAGCCCACAGTCCTTGGTAGCGGGCCTCGTCGGTGGTACTATTATCCTCAAAGCGGGCAAAGAAGGTGTTTAGTTTGTCTGGAAGCAAGACGTTGCTGGTTTTCCTTTTGTAGTCCGTTATTATCTGTAGACCCTGCCACATATGTCTTGTGTCTGAGCCGCTGAATTGCGACTCCACTTTGTCTCTATACTGACATTTTGCTTGTTTGATTGCCTTGCGTAGTGAATGACTACTCTGTATGCATTCTGCCATATTCCCTGTCGCCTTGCCATGGTTAAATGCTGTGGTACGCGCTTTCAGTTTTGCACGAATGCTGCCATCTATCCACGGTTTCTGGTTAGGGTAGGTTTTAATAGTCACAGTGGGTAAAACATCCCCTATACACTCCCTTATAAACTCACCCACTGAATCAGTATATACGTCAATATTATTTTCTGAGGCTACCCGGAACATGTCCCAGTCCGCGTGATGAAAACAATCTTGAAGCGTCGATTCTGATCGGTCAGACCAGCGTTGAATTGTCCTTAAACTTCTTATGGCTAGGGGTTCCCTAGCGCCCCCCCCCCCCCCCCAACATTCCGCTGAAAAAGCAGTGCGTGATATTCAAAACTATTTTTTAGAAATATTTAACTTTCACACATTGACAAGTCCAATACAGCAAATGAAAGATAAACATCTTGTTAATCTACCCATCGTGTCCGATTTTTGAGATGTTTTACAGCGAAAACACAACATATATTTATGTTAGATCACCACCAAATCCACAAAAACACAGCCATTTTTCCCAGACAAAGATAGTCACAAAAGCAGAAATAGAGATAAAATGAATCACTAACCTTTGATAATCTTCATCCGATGACACTCATATGACATCATGTTACACAATAAATTTATGTTTTGTTCGATAATATGCATATTTATGTCCACAAATCTCGGTTTACATTGACGCCATGTTCAGAAATGCCTCCAAAATATCCGGAGTAATTACAGAGATTATAGAGATTACAGAGCCAGATAACAGAAATACTCATCATAAACTTTGACGAAAGATACATGTTTTACATATAATTAAAGATGGTTCTTAATGCAACCGCTGTGTCAGATTTTTAAAAAACGCTACGAAAAAAGCATACCATGCAATAATCTAAAACGGCGCTAAGACGTAACAATATTTCACCGCCATGTTGGAGTCAACAGAAATACGAAATTACATCATAAATATTCCCTTACCCCTGTTGATCTTTCATCAGAATGCAGTGAAAGGAGTCCTAGTTCCACAATAAATCGTTTTTTTGTTCCATAATGTCCATTACTAGTGTCCTATTAGCTGCTTTTGCTAGCAGGTTTAGATCACATGTCCAAAAGCTGGCGCTAGTCCAGGCGAACTCGGACAAAAACTTCAAAAAGTTATATTCCAGGTCGAATAAACTGGTCAAACCAAGTAGAGAATCAATCTTCAGGATGTTATTTTCATATGCAGTGGGGAGAACAAGTATTTGATACATTGCCGATTTTTCAGGTTTTCCTACTTACAAAGCATGTAGATGTCTGCCATTTTTATCATAGATACACTTCAACTGTGAGAGATGGAATCTAAAACAAAAATCCAGAAAATCATATTGTATGATTTTTAAGTAATTAATTAGCATTTTATTGCATGCCTTACAGTGGGGCAAAAACGTATTTAGTCAGCCACCAATTGTGCAAGTTCTCCGACTTAAAAAGATGAGAGCGGCCTGTAATTTTCATCATAGGTACACTTCAACTATGACAGACAAAATGAGAAAGAAAATCCAGAAAATCACATTGTAGGATTTTTTATGAATTTATTTGCAAATTATGGTGGAAAATAAGTGATTGGTCAATAACAAAAGTTTATCTCAATACTTTGTTATGTACCCTTTGTTGGCAATGACAGAGGTCAAACGTTTTCTGTAAGTCTTCACAAGGTTTTCACACACTGTTGCTGGTATTTTGGCCCATTCCTCCATGCATATCTCCTCTAGAGCAGGGATGTTTTGGGGCTGTTGCTGGGCAACACGGACTTTCAACTCCCTCCAAAGATTTTCTATGGGGTTGAGATCTGGAGACTGGCTAGGCCACTCCAGGACCTTGAAGTGCCTCTTACGAAGCCACTCATTCGTTGCCCGGGCGGTGTGTTTGGGATCATTGTCATGCTGAAAGACCCAGCCACATTTCATCTTCAATGCCCTTGCTGATGGAAGGAGGTTTTCACTCAAAATCTCACGATACATGGCCCTATTCATTCTTTCCTTTACATGGATCAGTCGTCCTGGTCCCTTTGCAGAAAAACAGCCCCAAAGCATGATGTTTCCACCCCCATGCTTCACAGTAGGTATGGTGTTCTTTGGATGCAACTCATTATTCTTTGTCCTCCAAACACAACGAGTTGAGTTTTTACCAAAAAGTTATATTTTGGTTTCAGCTGACCATATGACCATATGCAGCCTCAGGATGTATGGTTTCCAGTTTGCATAATGTCCAGTGAAGTTCCTTGAGGGCTGTCGTGGTTTCCATTAAACAGAGTATGTTACAATCCCTGTTGTCTCTCTGGAAAGCAACCCTTTCCCTGATTTCATCAACTTTGCTTTCTAGGGACTAGACATTAGTGAGTAATATACTCGTAAGCAGTGGGTGGTGTGAATAGAAGACCGCTCCGACTCCCTCTTCTCCGGTGGCGTTGTTTGGGTCGGCCTCTGGAATCATTTCAAATGCCCTGTGTGGTGCGGACAAGGATCCGCTTCGGGAAAGTCGTATTCCTGATCGTAGTGCTGGTAAGTTGACACCGCTCTGATATCCAATAGTTGTTCCCGGCTGTATGTAATAACCCTTAAGATTGTCTGGGCTAATAATGTAAGAAATAATACAAAAATACTGAAAAGTTTCCTATGGACTAGAAGCGAGGCAGCCCTCTCTATTGGCGCCATTACTTCTACTAGATGCAGTTCATATAAGGAAATCTGTCAATTGAAATAAATTCATTAGGCCATAATCTATGGATTTCATATGACTGGGCAGGGGCACAAAAGCTGAAGGACATACGCATATTCAGGTTCATTTTGCAGGTGCTGGAGTTGTAGGCAAACTCATGGAAAACCGAAAGGAAAACAATGCTACTTATGCGCCCAGGTGATTTTATTGTAACAACGTTTTGACCATTAGGGCTTCATCAGGCATCCATATCGCAGGTGGGGGTGGAAGGTCCTATACATACAGTTGAAGTTGGAAGTTTATATACACTTAGGTTGGAGTCATTAAAACTCATTTTTCAACAACTCCACAAATTTCCTGTTAACAAACTATAGTTTTGGCAAGTTGGTTAGGACATCTACTTTGCGCATGACAAGTAATTTTTCCAACAATAGTTTACAGACAGATTATCTCACTTATTATTCACTGTATTCACTGTTTAAATATACTAAGTTGACTGTGCTTTTAAACAGCTTGGAAAATTCCATAAAATTATGTCATGGCTTTAGAAGCTTCTGATAGGCTAATTGACATAATTTGAGTCAATTGGAGGTGTACCTGTGGATCTATTTGAAGGCCTACCTTCAAATTCAGTGCCTCTTTGCTTGACATCATGGGAAAATCAAAAGATATCAGCCAAGACCTCAGAAAAAAAGTTGCAGATTTCCACAAGTCTGGTTCAAGCTTGGGAGCAATTTCCAAGCGCCTGAAGTCACCACGTTCATCTGTACAAACAATAGTACGCAAAAATAAACACAGTGGGACCACGCAGCTGTCAAAATGCTCAGGAGGGAGACGCGTCTGTCTCCTAGAGACAGAACGCGTCTTTGGTGCGAAAAGTGCAAATCAATCCCAGAACAACAGCAAAGGAACTTGTGAAGATGCTGGAGGAAACAGGTACAAACGTATCTATATCCACAGTAAAACGAGTCCTATATCGACATAACCTGAAAGGCCCCTCAGCAAGGAAGAAGCCACTGCTCCAAAACCGCCATAGAAATGCCAGATTACGGTTTGCAACTGCACATGGGGACACAGATCGTACTTTTGGGAGAAATGTCCTCTGGTCTGATGAAACAAAAATAGAACTGTTTGGCAATAATGACCATCGTTATGTTTGGAGGAAAAAGGGGGAGGCTTGCAAGCCGAAGAACACCATCCCAACTGTGAAGCACGGGAGTGGCAGCATCATGTTGTGGGGGTGCTTTGCTGCAGGAAGGACTGGTGCACTTCACAAAATAGATGGCATCATGAGGGAGGAAAGTGATGTGGATCTCAAGACATCAGTCAGGAAGTTAAAGCTTGTTGCAAATGGGTCTTCCAAATGGACAATGAGCCCAAGCATACTTCAAACATTGTGGCAAAATGGCTTAAGGACAACAAAGTCAAGGTATTGGAGTGGCCATCACAAAGCCCTGACCTCAATTGTATAGAACATTTGTGGGCAGAACTAAAGAAATGTGTACGAGCAAGGAGGCCTACAAACCTGACTCAGTTACACCAGCTCTGTCAGGAGGAATGGGCCAAAATTCACCCAACTTCTTGTGGGAAGCTTGTGGAATGCTACCCAAAATGTTTGCCCCATGTTAAACAATGTAAAGGCAATGCTTCCAAATACTAATTGAGTGTATGTAATCTTCTGACCCACTGGGAATGTGGTGAAAGAAATAAAAGCTGAAATAAATCATTCTCTCAACTATTATTCTGACATTTCACATTCTTAAAATGAAGTGGTGATCCTAACTGACCTAAACCAAGCCATGAGGTTAAAGGAATTGTCCGTAGAGCTACGAGACAGGATTGTGTCGAGGCACAGATCTGGGGAAGGGTAGCAAAACTGAGCAATCAGGGGAGAAGAGCCTTGGTCAGGGAGTTGACCAATAACCCAATTGTCACTCTGACAGAGCTCCAGAGCTCCTCTGTGGAGATGGGAGAACTTTCCAGAAAGACAACCATCTCTGCAGCGCTCGACCAATCAGGCCGTTATGGTAGAGTGGCCAGACGGAAGCCACTCCTCAGTAAAAGGTACATGACAGCCCATTTGGGGTTTGACAAAAGACACCTAAAAGACTCAACAAGAAGATACTCTGGGTCTGATGAAACCAAGATTGATTTTTTGTTACCTGAATGCCAAGGAGGAAACCTGCCAACATCCCTACTGTGAAGCATGGTGGTGGCAGCATCATGGCGTGGGGATGTTTTTCAGCGGCAGGGACTGGGAGACTAGTCAGGATCGAGGTAAAGATGAATGGAACAAAGTACAGAGAGATCCTTGATGAAAATCTGCTCCAGAGCGCTCAGGACCTCAGACTGGAGTGAAGGTTCACCTTCCAACAGGACAACGACCTGGGACAAGTCTCTGAATGTCCTTGAGTGGCCCAGCCAGAACCCGGACTCGAACCTGATAGAACATCTCTGGAGAGACCTGAAAATAGCTGTGCAGCGACGCTCCCCATCCAACCTGACCGAGCTTGAGATGATCTGCAGAGAAAAATGAAAGAAACTCCCTAAATATAGGTGTGCCAGGCTTGTAGTGTCATACCCAAGAAGACTCAAGGCTGTAGTCACTGCCAAAGACGATCAAAAAAGTAAATGGTCTGAATACTTACATATGTAAATATGATATTTCCGTTTTTTATTTTTTGTACATTTGCAAAAAAAAGGTCTCGATTTGTCATTATGTGTAGATTGATGAGGAAAAATGATTTCATACATTTTAGAATGAAGCTTAATGAGGAAAAAGTCAAGGGGTCTGAATACTTTCCGAATGCACTGTAGATACACACAATTTTCATTTAGGATTAAAATCACAATACTTTTGGACATTTTGAAACTATAATAACGGTTTCTAGTCAAACTCCTCATTAAGGCCAAGCGCAGGCAGTATGTTGAGCCTGTGGATCCAGAGAGATTCCCTTTGAAGAAGTTTCCTCTCAATGTCCCCTCCCATGCATGACATATTGACCATTTCTATTCCAATGTATCTCAGAAAACGAATAGGATGTCCCGCTTGCACAAAATTAAAGGCAACTGGATTTTTTTCTCACCTGTCCGTATATTGCTGCGATGCTCACTGATCCGGTCTGAAGGCTTCTGTGGGTTTTCCCTGTGTAAGACAGACCATAAGGACATTACAACATGGTGGACATGCAGGTAATCAGGCCTTTGATCTTAAACCTGTGTCCTGTGTGGGTGTAGTTAAATGAGTCACATTTGTATTGTGCAGCCATGGGTGGGCCTGGGAGTGAATAGGCCCACCCACTGGGGAGCAAGGCCCAGTCAATCAGAATTAGTTTTTCACACAGAAGTGCTTTATTACAGGCATAAAGTTTCATCAACTGTCCAGGGTGCTGTTTCATCAACTGTCCAGGGTGCTGGTCTCAGACAATCCTGCAGGTGAAGAAGCCGGATGTGGAGATCCTGGTCTGGCATGGTAACACGTGGTTGTGAGGCCGGATGGACCTACTACCTACCTCTCTAAAACGACGTTGGAGGCAGCTTATGGTAGAGAAATTAACATTACATTCTATGGCATTACCTCTGCTGGACATTCCTGCAGTCAGTATGCCAATTGCAAACTACCTCAAAACTTGAGACATCTGTGGCTTTATGTTGTGTGACAAAACTGCACATCTTAGAGTGGCTTTTATTGTCCCCACCTGTCACGCCCTTACCTTAGTTATCTACACTGCTCAAAAAAATAAAGGGAACACTAAAATAACACATCCTAGATCTGAATGAATGAAATATTCTTATTATATACTTTTTTCTTTACAGAGTTGAATGTGCTGACAACAAAATTACACAAAAATTATCAATGGAAATCAAATGTATCTACCCATGGAGGTCTGTATTTGGAGTCACACTCAAAATTAAAGTGGAAAACCACACTACAGGCTGATCCAACTTTGATGTAATGTCCTTAAAACAAATCAAAATGAGGCTCCGCAGTGTATGTGGCCTCCACGTGCCTGTATGAACTCCCTACAATGCCTGGGCATGCTCCTGATGAGGTGACGGATGGTCTCCTGAGGGATCTCCTCCCAGACCTGGACTAAAGCATCCGCCAACTCCTGGACAGTCTGTGGTGCAACGTGGCGTTGGTGGATGGAGCGAGACATGATGTCCCAGATGTGCTCAATTGGATTCAGGTCTGGGGAACGGGCGGGCCAGTCCATAGCATCAATGCCTTCCTCTGGCAGGAACTGCTGACACACTCCAGCCACATGAGGTCTAGCATTGTCCTGCATTAGGAGAAACCCAGGGCCAACCGCACTGGCATATGGTCACACAAGGGGTCTGAGGATCTCATCTCGGTACCTAATGGCAGTCAGGCTACCTCTGGCGAGCACATGGAGGGCTGTGCGTCCCCCCAAAGAAATGCCACCCCACACCGTGACTGACCCACCGTCAAACTGGTCATGCTGGAGGATGTTACAGGCAGCAGAACGTTCTCTACGGCGTCTCCAGACTCTGTCACGTCTGTCACGTGCTCAGTGTGAACCTGCTTTCATCTGTGAAGAGCACAGGGCGCCAGTGGTGAATTTGCCAATCTTGGTGTTCTCTGGCAAATGCCAAACGTCCTGCACCCTCATGGAGTCTGTTTCTGACCGTTTGAGCAGACACATGCACATTTGTGGCCTGCTGGAGGTAATTTTGCAGGGCTCTGGCAGTGCTCCTCCTTGCACAAAGGCGGAGGTACCGGTCCTGCTGCTGGGTTGTTGCCCTCCTAGCGCCTCCATGCTCTGGACACTACGCTGACAGACACAGCAAACCTTCTTGCCACAGCTCGCATTAATGTGCCATCCTGGATGAGCTGCACTACCTGAGCCACTTGTGTGGGTTGTAGACTCCGTCTCATTTTACCACTAGAGTGAAAGCACCGCCAGCATTCAAAAGTGACCAAAACATCAGCCAGGAAGCATAGGAACTGAGAAGTGGCCTGTCTAGGGTTTATGTATATCTATGTTTTTTTGTATGTCTAGGTAATGTAGGTCTATGGTGGCCTGAATTGGTTCCCAATCAGAGGCAGCTGTTTATCGTTGTTTCTGATTGGGGATCCTATTTAGGTTGCCAATTTTCCATTTGGTTTTGTGGGTTATTGTCTATGTAAAGTTGCATGTCAGCACTCATTCTATATAGCGTCACGTTAGTTTGTTTAGTGGTCTTTCTTTATTAAAAGAAGAATGTATTCATATCACGCTGCGCCTTGGTCTCCTCTATACGACAAACGTGACACCACCATAGGCACCTGTGTAATGATCGTGCTGTTTAATCAGCTTCCTGATATTCCCCACCTGTCAGGTGGATGGATTATCTTGGCAAAGGAGAAATGCACACAGGGATGTAAACAAATTTGTGCACAACATTTGAGAGAAATACGCATTTTGTACCATTTCTGGGATCTTTTATTTCCACTTTTATATTTTTGTTCAGTTAATTTACGTCTACCCTATACAGCATTTGCAATGTCATCAACAGCTATTGTTTCAATTCAACCTAAAGTACACAAAAACATTTACAAACATGTAGGCCTAGGGTTTCAAGCTCTGGTTGATTTCAAATGTGATATTGAATTGCGTTTGGTTGTCAACAAAACGAAATATCAACATTTGAAGGACATTTATCTTCTGCTGGGATAGTTCCATCTGTTCCACTGGCTTCAATTCCAGTTTGTCTTCAAATTAATAATTGATATATTGGATTCTCTCTCTCTCTCTCCCGGATCCGGGATCGTAATCATAGCCTCAAACGAATTAGCATAACGCAGTGGACATAAATACCCCTAGAAACTTTTCCTATTCATGAAAATCGCAAATGAAATGAATTAAATATATTCAAACACAAGCTTAGCCTTTTGTTAACAACACTGTCAACGCTAGACACGCATTTGTGTAAGTTTATCATGGCATAATGCTATGCTAGGCTCTGCTGGCAGCAGGCAACATTTTCACAAAAATAAGAAAAGCAACCAAATTAAATAATTGACCTTTGAAGAACTTCGGATGCTTTCACTCAGGAGACTCCCAGTTAGATAGCAAATATTCATTTTTTCCAAAAATATTATTTTTATAGGCGAAATAGCTCCCGTTTGTTCATCATGCTTGGCTGAGAAATCGACCGGAAAATGCTACCACTACAAATGCTGAACTGTTTTCAAAATTAACTCCATAATATCGACAGAAACACGGCAAACGTTGTTTAGGATCCATCCTCAAGGTGTTTTTAACATATATATTCAATAATATATCCGTCGAGGCAATTGGTTTCTCATAAGAAGCGATTGGAAAAATGGCTACCTCAGTATTTTACGCAAGATTTTCTGTGGGAGACACCATGTGACCACTTGCTATATATGGTCCTTTACGGCTATTCTTCAATGGAAATGCATAAAAAGACGTCACAATGCTGTAGACACCTTGGGGAATACGTGGAAAACGTAAGCTCATTCGTAGCTCATTCACAGCCATATAAGGAGTCATTGGCATGAGGCGGTTTCAAAAAATGTGGCACTTCCTGGTTGGATTTTTATCTGGGTTTCGTCTGTAACATCAGTTCTGTGGCACTCACAGACAATATCTTTGCAGTTTTGGAAATGTCAGAGTGTTTCCTTTCCAGAGCTGTCAATTATATGCATAGTCGAGCATTTTTTCGTGACAAAATATCTTGTTTAAAACGGGAACGTTTTTCATCCAAAAATGTTAATAATGTTATGCCCTAATGCATAACTGGTTTAACCAAAAATCTAAATTGAAGAATATGACTGAATAAAAACATATTTTTATTTAAAGTGCCTTTACAGTTTGATTTGATTTGGTCCTATTCTTTAACTTAGATTTTTGGTTGGGATGGAGATCTGAATCCCCAAAAATTATTCATTCATTTGCAGACAAACTGGAATTAAATCAGACTAATTCAGTGGCACAGATGGAACTATCCAAGCAGAATATAAATCTTCTATAAATGTTGATATTTGGTTGCCTTTACAACCAAATAAAATGTAATATCACTTTGAAATACAATGAATTGCCTATTAAATTGTCGACAAGTTAAGAAACTATATGTTGGATTCAAGTCTCCAACTCAAACAAAAATAAAAGTTAAATAATGTGATTAATTTAGTGGATCAGATGGAATTATCCAAGCAGTTAATACATGACCTTAAATGTTGATATTTGGTTGCTTTTTCATACAAACCCAATTCTATATTACTTTTGTAATACAGTAAATAGCCTAAAGTTAAGTTTTACAAAATAATGTAACATTCAACCTTAACATTTTGAGTTTACTGTAACTACATTTTTCTTATGTAATCATGTACAGTGTGCATGTTCAAGATTGCATATATAGGTCATTGCAGGTCTTTGGAGAGCTTCACTGTAATAATCTGCGCAAAATCTCCAACGGCATTGTTCACTTGACCATGTACTTTTAATGTAATCTCAATTGCAATGCAGGTCATTTGGTTCTGTTATCAGATGAAGCACACTGGTAACACACTAATCTGTTGTGCTTTTAAATAGTTGAAAGCGCAGTGATTTAGGTGACAACTAAACCAAAAATCAGACATTGTTTTTCCATTGGAATTAGATTGAGCATTTAAATGGTTGAAAGCATAGTCAAACACTTTGAAAGTTCAACTAACTTTTGGCTGTCTTTTTGAGTAGGTGAATATAGGTTGTAATCTCATTGATCAATATTTCAACCACAATGTAATTATTATACTTTGAAATAACATGATGTGCCCAGTTGTTAGTGAGTTAGCATAATAACAAAATGTCAAACTCTTCCCAAGCTTATGTATTTGCATTGTTTGTATTTGACCGTTTCTCCTAAATGTACAGAATGATTACCCTCTGTTTCATACTGGGTCTGGTCTCATTTAGAATAAATCAGTGCAGACCTATTTTTACCGGTCTGAATAAAGATTACAGTTAAAAAGGGGATTGGGAAAAGGCTTGGCAGTATACACACTTTAGACTCTATTGTCTGGCAGCCTTTGTGAGGCTAATAATAATTGCTTTCTCAACCAGCAGAAAAAGAGAAAGAAAAGAGAAATGTAATGTCAGTACAGACACTGCCACTGAAAATTAACACCCGAGATGCCTATCATTTATTTTATCTTCCTTGGTGTAAAATATTCCAGTAGGAATGAATAATAATATACAAGACACAATGGACTGTGTGTGACAGTGTGTGTGCGCGCGTGCGTGCATGTGTACAGTATGTGTGTGTGTGCATGGGCACTCGCAAGATGGCCATATTTCAGCAGGAGTTGATAACAGAGCTGGAAGACAGAGAAGTGGAGAATTCATTCAAAACTGTCTCTCCCATCATCCACCACATGCTATTCCATTTTTTTTCTATGTGCAGGTTATTTCAGTGTATTTGCTAAAAGGAAAAGCTTGATTGCTGTTTGAGTTTAATTAATTTAGTGATATGATGGAAATGATTACAGCCCAATTTCAAATATGCCTACCTCCAGGGTATATTAAGAGGAAATCTGTAGAGAGGGAAAAAATAACAATTACAACTGTCACAGACTGCCTTTTAAAATGTGTAATGATTTCCTCTTTGCCTATCTTATTTCTCTTTCTTTTTTAATCGGAGTTGAACTTATCTTAAGAGTTTTTTCCCAGCCTCTGTTATCAAAAGGAAAGTTCACATTCTGATATGAAAAATAGTATATTTTATTTTCCTGCTCTGAGAGATGGGAGCTCTGGTAGCATTTGTCTCTTTGGGCAGCTGTATTAGACTTATCTGATACTGTGGAACCATCCTGATGACGTGTGAGTGATGGTGGACTGTAGATTGTCTCTTTGGGCCATAGAATTTCCACGATACACAATGAAGCACTAAGAAATACTGTACTGTTACTATTAGTTCAATGTCTGGTTGAAACCTCTGGAGCATACAATCACTGGTATATAATAATATTCTTACAGAAAGGACACCTGGGGGGTTTCTAGGTTGTGGGACTATACAAATGTTTTTTCTATCTATGGCATGTACCAAACTGTTGAATTTGACACCTACTGAAGCAATATTCAATCATCATCCTGTTAGTTTAAAACTGAGTGAACCTTGTTACACTAGGCAAGAAACATCAGATAACAAGAAAGACAAGGTCCACACAACAAAGAATCTACTGACAGTAGTACAGTGTGCTTGATAAAAAGGGTACGTTTTGAGTCATGCATTGATTGGGTTCATCAACTGGAATAGAAATGTTAAAGTGATTTCTGAGAATTTCGATGATGAGAATACTCACAGTAAAATAGGCTGTACATTACCTTTGTTTGGATGTATTTCAAGGTTTTATCTCTTTAGTATCTCATATCTCAAAAGTACTATTTGCATTTCACCACTAATCACATATTGCACCACTAAGCACACACAGGGCACCAAGGTAAGAACCTTGTAAGCTCATGCGTATACAGAACTTTCCTACTGCTTCTGACTTTTCCACTCACACTTAACAAAACTAGCCAGGGAAGAGGTGAGCAGCATCCCGCCTGACAAACAATATCCTATTGCTTTATTTCATATCCCCATCTCCTTCTGTGGAGGTAATGGCACAGATAGATTGAGGTGAGCGCTCCCATTCAAGCGCTGCTGAATCTTTGACCACATCACTATTGATTTTGTCACCCGATAGTGGTCGCCAGACAGCTGATAGATTGTGAAGGTTACAGTTCATTAACTCTGACTTTCTTCTCCATCTGCCTCCTAACTCACCCTCATTTTTATCAAGGCACCTGTCAATACACTCACTGTCATCAGAGAACTGGAGCTTGTCTGTCCTCCGCTCCACATTCTCTCTATACAAAATTAATCTAAATCAAATCAAAGTTTATTGGTCACGTACACAGATTTGCAGATGTTATCACAGGTGCAGCTAAATGCTTGTGTTTCAAGCGCCAACAGTGCAGTAATACCTAGCAATAAAACAAAAGCAATACACTGTCACGTCCTGACCAAAGTGAGTCCTTATTTTCTATGGTAGAGTAGGTCAGGGCGTGACTGGGTGGTTAGTCTAGTTTATTATTTCTATGTGGGGTTCTAGGTTTGTTTTTCTATGTTGGTGATTGTGTATGATTACCAATTAGAGGCAGCTGGTAATCGTTGTCTCTAATTGGGGATCATATTTAAGTAGCTGTTTTTCCCACCTGTGTTTATGGGATATTGTTTAGAGTTAGTGCACGTAGCATCTCTGTTGTCACGGTTCGTTGTTAGTTTGTTTATTTGTTTTTGTCTTTGCTTAGTTTGACTTTTAATTAAGTAATGTTGAACTCAACATCCGCTGTGCCTTGGTCCGACATTTTTTCTAGCGAATGTGAAAGAATATCCCATCACAACAGGACCAAGCAGCGTGCCCAGGAGGAGAGGGTAACATGGACATGGGAGGAGATTCTGGACGGGAAGTGATCCTGGACTTGGGAACAAATCCTGGCAGGACAGGATCGCCTTCCATGGCGGGAGACGCAAGGAGAGAAAGGCGAACAACGACGACGCCGGAGTTCGCGGCCACAAGGAAAGCACAAAAAACATTTGGGGGGGGTTACGCGGAGTGGTCGGTGGAGCCGAGGTGTGAACCAGTGACAACATGGGAGGAGGTAGAGAGGTGGTCGGTCGACACAGGGAGGGTGCCAGCACCCACCTGGGAGTCAATGGAACAGTGCGAGGAGGGATTCCGGAGAATGGAGTTGGCGAGGAGAATGCAGCAACGCAGGCGTTTGGAGGAGCGTGTTACCTGTCCGGTGCAATCTATGCCGGTTACACGCATCAGGCCTCCAGTGCGCCTCCCCAGTCCAGTACGTCCTGTGCCTGCTCCTCGCACTCACCCAGATGTACGCCTCCACAGCCCAGTACGTCCTATGCTAGCTCCTCGCACTCGCCATGCGAAGCGTGTCACCGAACCGGTACCATTGATGCAGACTGTACGCACCAGGTTTCCGGTGCACCTTCACAGCCCAGTGCGTCCTGTGCTAGATCCTCAAACTCGCCATGCGAAGCGTGTCATCGAACCAGTACCATTGATGCAGGCTGTACGCACCAGCCCAGTACATCCTGTTCTTTTTCCCCGCACTCGCCCTGAAGTGTGTGTCACCAGTCCAGTGCCACCTGTACCGGCCCCATGCATCAGGCCTCCAGTGCGCCTCCCCAGTCCGGTACGTCCTGTGCCTGCTCCTCATGCTCGCCCTGAGGTGCGTGCCAACAGTCCGGTACCACCTGTCGTGTCTTTACTATCATTAAATTGAAGACATAGTTTTTATCAAAGATTCTCTGTAATTAGTATTACGGGATCAACTGATTAATCATGTAACTGTAATTAACTAGGAAGTCGGGGCACGAAGGAAAAATATTCAGATTACAAAGTTATCAATTTCCTAAAATAACTTTTCAGATATTTTATCTTATCAATTAGTTTTCAAATGAATGAATTATTAACTTTACTTCACGTTGGGTCTCATTCCAAACGTCGTAAATTGTTGTTTATCTGCAAGAAACCAGTCTTAACCATGAGTCATCAATACATCAATTGTCTTAAATCATTTATTTATTACTAACTAAGTAATTCACAGAAATGCATAAACAAACAGTAAATATGGTTACAAGAAATGATAGGAGAATGTGCCCTAGTGGGCTAAACCAGCATGGCGGCTTGTTAGACAAAAGGGGAAGTGGGGGTCGACTAAAAAGTTACTACAGAGTGATAATTATAACAATTGAAATGCTAATCCTTTGCACATGAATGCTCACTCATTGGGGAACAATTGCAATCAATATATATTTACTCTCAGTGTGTCGTCTTGATCGCTGGTGAAAAGTTTGTTTCTGTTGGAGAGTTTCTCTCTCTCTCTCTCTCTCTCTCTCTCTCTCTCTCTGTTAGAGGGGATAGTTCAGAGAGATATTCATCTGTTTGTTATAGAATGGATGTTTCGCCGGTTGTCATTCTTCGCGTTCAATGATACCGAATTCCTGGCTGCAGACTAGTAATTCATATCAAAGACTTGTTCTTATTCTGTCAGTATCGATAGTCTAAGAGTTTAACCACGTGGTATGGTTAAAAGATTCAGCAATGGTCTACAACCTTTGTCCTCTCCTAATGGAGAACAACATGGTCTGCTGATAATTTCTCAAAGTTGGGTTTTATTCGGAATTGCAGAAAAGGGCTGTCCCAGGATGTCTGACCCTAACTGGGCTCAGGGGCGGTCCTCTGATTTAGTTCAATCCAATTCCCTTTTTGAGTTTTCCTTCATTAAACAGTCCAAAATCACATTGTAAAATTGTGTAAACAGTATCATACTCACTCATTCATCTTATACAACAATTAGATGTAAACCTCATATCTGAGGCTATTAAATAAACAGGGTTATGGTAATGTAGACACACAGTCTCCCATGAGCTTCCCCAAGTTGTAACAAACGGACCAGTTCGTAGCTGGATTCCTCACCGATCTTTTATATTTTCTCCGGAACATGAAATTTGTTCGTACCTCAAGTTCTGTGAGGTGGAAGAAATTCCTTTGTTCTCTATGAAAATGTACACTGCCTCTTATACTCTGTGGCCATGTGGCAGGGTCAGGCTTCCTGCGACGATCCCCAGTCCAGAGCTTCCGGAGACAGTTCCCAGTCCGGAGCATCCGGAGACAGTTCCCAGTCCGGAGCATCCGGAGACAGTTCCCAGTCCGGAGCTTCCGGCGACAGTTCCCAGTCCGGAGCTTCCGGCGACGTTTCACAGTCCGGAGCTTCCGGCGACGTTTCACAGTCCGGAACCTCCAACGACGGTTCAAGGTCCAGGACCTCCTGAGACAGTCCACGGTCCGGAACCTCCTGCGACGGTCAACGGTCCGGAACCTCCTACAACGGTCAACGGTCTGGAACCTCCAGCTCTATGGCCGGAGCCTTCCCCTGCGCTGATGCCCAGTCTGAGCACGGCGTCCAGTTCAGCCCAGAGTCTTCTTCTGCATTGGTGCCCAGTCCAGACATGGCATCCTGTCCCGCTCCATGTCAGGAGCCTTCCTCGGCATCTAGGTCCAGGCACAGAGTTCAGCCTGGGTCTATGGCTGAATCCGCAGGATGAGCGGGTTCTTTGGCCCGCACCAGAGCCGCCACCAAAGATGGTGGATCTGCAAGCTGAGCAGGATCTTCGTCCCGCACCAGAGCCGTCCCCGATGCTGGCGGATCCGCGGGATGAGAGGGTTCTTCATCCTGCACCAGAGCCACCACCGACACTAGAAATCCCCCTAACCCTCCCTTTTGGTTTCAGGTTTTGCGGCCGGATTCTGCACCTTTGGGGGGGGGGGGGGGGGGGGGGGGGGTGGTACTGTCATGTCCTGACCATAGAGAGTCCTTATTTTCTATGGTAGAGTAGGTCAGGGCGTGACTGGGGGGTTAGTCTAGTTTATTATTTCTATGTGGGATTCTGGGTTTGTTTTTCCCTCCTGTGCTTATGGGATATTGTTTTGAGTTAGTGCACGTAGCATCTCTGTTGTCTCGTTCTTAGTTTATTATTGTTGTTTTTTTTAAGTATTTTCTTAATTTAACTTTTTATTAAATAATGTGGAACTCAAGATCCGCTGCGCCTTGGTCCGACATTTATTCTAGCGAACGTGACAAACACACATAATCAAGAAAATTCTAATACAAAATAAAGAAATTAAGAAATTTCAGAACGAGTACTGTCAGAGACCAGAATATAAAAATATATACACATATAATGTATAGAAATATATATTCATATAATGATGTCTATAGACAGTATGGACAGTATATGAATAGAAAAGGTGTGTACAGCAGTAGTTATATAGGATGAGCCATGATTAGAATACAATATATATAAAGTGGGTGAAACAATATGTAAACATTATCAAAGTGACCAGTCTTCAATGACTCTATGTACATAGGGCAACAGTCTAAGGAGCAGGGTAAAGTACAGGGTGTTTAACAGTCTGATGGCCTGGAGATAGAAGCTATTTCTCAGTCCCTCGGTCCCAGATCTGATGCGTCTGTACTGTCTGCCTTCTAGATGGTGGCGGGGTGAGCAGGCAGTAGCTTGGGTGTCTGAGGTCATTGATGATTTTCAAATCGATTTTGATTTGTCACGTAAGTGTTTAGCAGATGTTATGCAGGTGTAGTGAAATGCTTGTGTTTCTTCCTGGCCTTCCTGTCACACCGGGTGCTGTAGATGTCCTGGAGGGCAGGCAGTGTGCCTCCGGTGATGCGTTGGGCTGACAGCTCCGCCCTCTGGAAAGCCTTGCAGTTGCAGACGGTGCAATTGTGGTACAAGGCAGTGATACAGCACGATAGGATGCTCTCATTGGTACATTTGTAGAAGTTCAGGTGGGTTTTAAGGGCCAAGCCAAATTTCTTCAGCCTTCTGGGGTTGAAGAGGCGCTGTTGTGCCATCTTCACCACACTGTCTGTGTGAAGGGACCATTTCAGGTTGTCAGTGATGTGCACGCCGAGGAACTTGAAACTTTTGACCACCTCACAGAGAGATGAAGAGATAAACAAGTCATGGTAATGGATGAGAGAGAGAGAGAGAGAGAGAGAGAGAGAGAGAGAGAGAGAGAGAGAGAGAGAGAGAGAGACTGTATGTGGATGAACATGGTTCAGCTACGATAACTCAATTGTGAGAGCACTGTTGACCACACACACATCATCTCACAGAAGATGCCTTACAGGGTTCTATAAGACATGCATACTCAGATATGAAACTAGGCTTCATAATGGGGCTGTAGACATGGGTTCAAATGTATTCACTTTTTTTACATCGACCATGACAATGTGCTAAACCAAAGCAGTGGTAGGCAACAGCCAACAATACATATCCAGGGTATTATCTGTGAGTGTGGAAGCTCTGTAAACACATTAGCTCTACAACAACCAGCAATGAAGTATGCAGTCCAGACGTTCCTGGTGCTAGTGCACTCCCTGAGAGCCTGTTTAGAGTCTGTTTCTGCTGTACAGCAATGGAGAGCTGTAAAGGTTAAATAAAACTACAGAGTAGAACAGAGCAGAGCTACCAAGCATCAAGACAAATTCCTGCTTTTTATGGAAATACCAGTGGCTCCTCTATAACATTCAGATTATAGTGATTCCTGCCCACCACACCTTGAATGAGTTAAATATCACAACACATCTTATTTATCCCAGTGAATATTTAAGTACAAACTATGCTCTCTCTCTCTCTGTCTGTGAGAGAAAGTCTTCATCTCAGTGAGCAAATAGCTGTTGATCCATACCACTCCACACACATAAAAAAAGAGGGTTCTTTGGGAAGGGTGATGGTTCTATGTCTAACCATATTGACTCAAAAACCCTTGGAGCTCTTCAATGGTTCTTTACAGTTCACAAAAGGGTTATTTGCTATTTTAGTGATAATAAAACATTTAGGGAGGTGGCTCATTAGACTATTTTGGGTCATGATTTGCTCACATGATTCGCTCGCTTTTGTGCAAGTGTGAGTGTGAGTTTCCTGTGACGCTGTCTCAGGTATGGCCTTGTGTCAATTGAGAACGGTTGACTAAATCAGTCAGTGGTTGTCAATTGTCTCCTTTGGGACCTCCAGCTGTTCCAGATGTAGCTCACTTGATTCAACTTGTCAATAAACCCAATAATAACACCTATGACATTTTTACAATATGGCTGACCAGAATAAAAACTCTGTATGCCTCTTCAAAAGCATCTACAAAGAATCTTTGAAATTTATGTTGTTTATAGAACCATTCTTCAAAAAGGTTTTTTAAAGAAACATTTAAAAAAAAGTGTTCTATATAGCCCCAAAAAGGGTTGAGACCATAGTGGAACCCTGTTTTGGTGCTATCTATTGGTGCTACCTTTTTTAACGGTTATTTATAGAACCTTAGGAGAGGGGTCTTTATAGCAGCATACAGGTTCCATTTAGAACGTCATGAGCATGGTTCTTTACAGAACCTTCGAAAAAGGGTCCTATGTAGCACCAAAAAGGGTTCCGCTATGGTTACAAGCCAAATAACCCATATCTGGTACTATTTAGAGAGAAAAAATGTGTGTGCATATATGGCAGTCCATGCACGAAACTGAGATTAGATTCATTAGGGAGGTCATGATAAACATCACAACCTAGTGGACAGCCCTCTTAGCTAGTATATACCGTTAGATACTCCAGCTCAATCCCTTCTCACTCTAAAGACACCCACTGTCATTCCCCGAGAGATATTCAACACAGTAATGGGAGAGAAATGTCACTCTTCTTAATTATCACCCCCCCATCATTTTAAACTCAATGATACTACAGAATAAAAGGGTCCCAGTAAAACAAGCACAAGTGACAGCCTGTTTTATTATTAAGTGCAACTGATTACTGAATGTTGTTGTATTTACCAATAAACGAATTATACGCAGACACATTAAATGCTAATTGTGATAATATCCAAGGAATTTTCATGATGCATTTTAACTCTGTGTTATATGTCAGCCTAGAATAAGGCTTCTGCTGAGGTTCTAAGTTGTTTCTTTTGCTATGCAATAAAGTAAACACGTACACAGTGATTATTCCAAAACCGCAATATGTTTTTGTTAGAGTTGACCTGATGGTTGAGGTAACTGCTACTGTGAAATCAAACTTGATTTAGTCGACAGTGTTTTACTAATGATTATAAACACAGCCACATAATACTATGACATATACAGTGTCCTCAAAATGTCCCTGACTACCTTTAGTCAGGCCTAGCCCACTTTGACAACCGACAGAGTGAAACTGCATTTGTAAGCAAAACATGTTGTCTTTTAGATATAATTTGGAAAAAGACTGCAGTGGTCCGTCACAGTGCACTTGACTCCATTAAACAGGCCTACCAATGTAAGCGTTCTGAGCCTGGGGTGCTCTGCTCCTCTCCCGTCTCCTGTTTGTGCCATAGAGCCTTGTTTCCCCTTAATAGATTTCCCTCTTTATACACCAAGAAGCTCATGCATGAATATTGAAAAACTCACACGCATGCATACACAATCACTTACACACACAAAAATACGAGTGCACAATCAAATACCTGAGCATTTTCAAACCACATACACAAAATACGCAAACAAGAATGTTGGAACACACACACAATTTTTATTAATCACTGTGTAATGTGGAATGTAGTGGACATGAATTGATGAGAACCTGAGTGAGTCGTTACGCACGCTGATTGACTTGTATGAGCAGTGTGACAGCCGCTCATTACTATCGCCATCTTCAAACACCATGTCCTCCTGACAAAGACAGAACCACTGGAACACTGATCAATATCTGCTCAACGGATTGTGTTACAAACAGCATAGTGTTCGCACTCAACAGGAAATATTGATGTCTCTCTGTTTCTAAAGGCACGCATAGATCTGTTTCAATGCCGTGCAAAGACCTTGAAGCAGGCCTTTTCATGTCCTTGCCTAGTGTGGTGTATTGTTGGGAACATCACAAGCTTGCTAACACTGTAAACATAGGCTAGCTTCCATGGGGCAGCTCCTAGCTTCATCCTGAGAGTCTTCAGCACCCACACACGCACGCACGCGCACACACACACACACACACATCCGCACGCACCCACCCACACGCACCCATACATACACACAGGGAATGTTAGCTGAGGATCCACTGTCACATATTAGCTACTGTGTTTGTTCTACAACTATTCAATTTTCCTCAAATTGTATGTATTCAGATGAGCCGAGAATACCATGCCTGGGGACTGGATGAGGCTAGAAGCTTGCCTTTGAAGGAGACAAAGTTGTGAGATGAAAAAAGACTAATAAAGACATGTTAGTCACCATTTCCAGTCTAGTATGACTTCCTATGTTACTTTACATGTTACTGTACATGCTTGGCTATATTGAAGACTTGAAGGTGTAGGATGAGAGATGGATGAGGAATTTAAACCAAATCCATCTCCAAGTGTTAATATTTCATCCTTTAATTAAACTAGTATGTCAATCCATCATAGTTTCAGAGAGATGGATGGATGACCAGAGACTAGATGAATAGATGGCTATGTTTTATTGATGTACAGGTAGTTATTTTTGATTGCTTTGACATTTGGCTCAACTGTGGCAGTAGAACTATTGTGTCCTTGCTGTTACTGAGTGATCAATGTGCACAGCTCTGTTAGGGTCATGTTTTAATCCAAGTATTTAGTTCATAATCTTAACCTAGAGTAACATCTCAACAAAATCAAAATACTTGGAGCTACTGTTGGTAATGCTCCCTTCTCATCACACTATTTGTAGCCCTTGGTTGCATTCAACTGTGGTAACACTTTATTTGGATCTGCAGATGCTCTACATACTATCTACAGACAATCAGTAACCTTTCAACTAACTATCTATTAACCCTATCCCTGGCCCTAACCCTAACCCTTGTCCTCACCCTTACCCTAACCCTAAACTTAGACCAACCCTAACTGTAACCTTAGGAGGCAGTTGGACAGATGGACTATGCGTACTATCCAAATAAAGTGTGACAAAAAGTAGAATATTGGATATTGCATTCAATATGAGTACTAACAATTTATAAGGCAGGACCAGCCGTGCAAAGCATCTGAGTTCTGTCTTTCCCATCACCATTCACTCCAGTTTTTAAAAACTAGAAGCATTCTGTTATCGTAAATAGAAAATCTATTGCCAGAGAATCCATTAGAAAGAATGAGCTTTCGACATGGCCACATATTATGAGTTTGCCAGAAATGAAAGCAGAGCTTGAAAGGAAGCGTAAAACCATGAGGATATCCTTCTGTGCTGGGAGACATCCTATGGCAAATTAAAAAGGTGATTCCTTTTCAAAAACCCAGAGCTTGATTTTCTTTTTTCATTATTTTCTCTTTCAAGAAGCCTCATGTCATATTGACACTAGTGTGTTCATACACATTTTCTCACTTTGCAAGGCACACGTACAAACATACCCAGACCCTCAAAAATGCCTATAGAATGCACACACACACGGTCAATGAAACATATGTTATTTCACCAATCTCTTAGGGCCCATTCAATTGATCACACATGAAATAGTCATCCAAAAGAGAGTAATTAAATGATGTAAATAATGTCTTCTCACTGACCGTGACAGACACTTTCTTCACTGGTCTTTCCATTTTGGGACACAACCACACTATTTGTGGACACACCTACTCATTCAAGGGTTTTTCTTTATTCTTTCTTTATTTCTACATTTTAGAATAGTTAATGTACCAAAACTATGAAATAACACATATATAATCATGTAGTAACCAAAAAAGTGTTAAACAAATCAAAATATATTTTATATTTGAGATGATTCAAACTAGCCACTCTTTGCCTTGATGACAGCTTTGCACAAAAGGCGTTCTCTCAACCAGCATCATGAGGAAATCACCTGGAATGCATTTCAATAAACAAGTGTGCCTTGTTAAAAGTTCATTTTTTGGAATTTCTTTCCTTGTTAATGAGTTTGAGCCAATCAGTTTGTTGTGACAAGGTAGGAAGGGTATACATTTATTTGGTAAAATACCAAGTCCATATTATGGCAAGAACAGCTAAAATAGGCAAAGAGAAATTATTACTTTTAGACATGAAGGTCAGTCAATCAGGAAAATGTCAAGAACTTTGAAACTTTCTTCAAGTGCAGTCCCAAAAAACATCAAATGCTTTGATGAAACTGGCTCTCATGAAGACTGCCACAGGAAAGGAAGACCCAGAGTTACCTCTGCTGCAGAGGATAAGTTGATTATAGCTAACTGCACCTCAGATTGCAGCCCAAATAAATGCTTCACAGAGTTCAAGTAACAGACACATCTCAACATCAACTGTTCAGAGCAGACTCCGTGATCAAATTGCTGCAAAGAAACCACTACTAAAGGATACCAATAAGAATAAGAGACTTGCTTGGTCCAAGAAAAACGAGCAATGAACATTAGACCAGTGGAAATCTGTTCTTTGGTCTGATGAGTCCAAATTTTAGATATTTTGTTCTAACCGCAGTATCTTTGGGAGACACAAAGTAGGTGAACGGATGATCTCTGCATGTGTCTTTCCCACAGTGAAGCATGGAGGAGGAGGTGTGATGGTGTGGGGATGCTTTGCTGGTGACAGTGTTGGTGTTTATTTAGATTTCAAGGCACACTTATCTAGCATGGCTACCACAGCATTCTGCAGCAATGCGCCATCCCATCTGGTTTGCGCTTAGTGGGACTATCATTTGTTTTTCAACAGGGCAATGACCTACCACACTATTTGACCAAGATGGAGAGTGATGGAGTGCTGCATCAGATGACCTGTCCTCCACAATCATCCGACCTCAACCCAATTGAGATGGTTTGGGATGAGTTGGACCACAGAGTCTATGTGGTTTTAGGTACTGGAGCAATACAATGATCTAGAGAGAGCTCTTGCCTTTTGTCAACATGCATATCTGATAATCATGTCCTATGGTCCTATAAGCAAGACAGAGAATTAAAATGGCGAACCACAATACTGTGTACTTCTCCTGGACATCAAATCAGAATACTTCCACCATTCCAAATATGGCTTTGCCTTTCCAAATTGTAATTATTTTTTTTAACACCATCAATCAGAGCTGTCAGAGCAGGATGTGACAGGCACCAACTAACTACATGCTGCTGAGTGTTGCTGCAGGGAGTCCTAGGGCTGTCAGTGTGCATAGCAGATCTCCGACTGGGGATGGCTGACAGCTTAGCTAGCCTAGCAGGACTGCTCTTTCTCCTGCTCAGACAGACAGTGTGTCAGCCAGCCTCACACAGGGCCCTGTCTAGCCCTGCCTGGCCTCTCAGACTCTAATGGAACACGAGTCTCTTGTTTAGATGATCTGAGCAAAGCTTCCAGAATAATCATCATCAGCCATGGAACACAGAACATTCTAGAACAGAGCCTCATCAAGGAGCATCAGCTGATTCAGTGGTGAAGGCACACAATGCTTACACAGGCTTAAAGGAGACAAGCAGTCAATGGGAATGGAAATGGTCATGTAGCCATAGCGGTACAAGGATCAGGCTCCTGGCTATCGGGTCGCATATTATTTCAGATCTGCTTAGCAGACAGTTGGCCAGCGAGCCGTGGATCCACGAGATCACAGCAGCGAGAGAAGAGATTGCTTACTGTTGGACTTCTCAAATCGAAATTGGGAACACTGCCATCCACATTTTTTAAGTCATGCCCATGAAATTTTGAAATTGTTGAAGCAATCTGTGGTGTCAAAATGTCTACCGCTTGACAGAGGGGCCCTGAAATACAGCAGGTGATGAAAATAACATACATTGAAAATGGATGCAGGCTTAACTTTGAAATATTTGTTTTCATGATCATTTGAAAAGTAATTTCACTTACATAGCTACATTTCAATGTCACACAGAAGTTTCTGAAACATTTTCTAAAACTTTTTTGCCACTATGTTAATGTAAATCAAATGTAACACTTCCCCTCGCCCCCCACCACAGAACTCGAAACACTGTTGGATCCTGGGTAATTATATGACTACAAAAATGCCTGCCCCTGAGAGTTGCCATGGAAAAGCACTGCCAACAGCGCCATGCTTGTAGACATTGGTGATGCTCCCCTGAAAAAGCCCTCCAGCCAACTCCTGCACCAGTCATTAGTCTGCTGTGTCTGCCTTCATCACTCGACAGCACAGTCTGAATTGTCAAACACTCTTCCACAATGTGAAGGTCAAATCAGACCTGATGCGGGTACTCTTATGACGTTGGATAATGAAAAAACAAACAATTATTTATCCCTTATTTGAGCTAGTTACATTGTTTGTACCTCCTGTACCTCAGTGTATACGACATGGTTATTTGCTCTTTCAAATGTCTCTATTGTGTATTTTGTTTGCATGCGATGAACTAGACAATTTGACTAAACTGGTGTGAACAATGGCAAGGTCATGAAAATCCCAAAATGGTTTCAATTGTTGTGTAGGCTATTCACCAGTGACGGCTTTTCAAATGGGATGAAAATACATTTTATTTTAGCGTAATTTGTTTAATCTGATGAAAGTGTTTTATCATAACAGTCTGTTTAGCTGTTTTGTAGAACACAAAAGGCAGCAGAGGCAGCCACACCACACACACACACACGATTGCATTTGTGACTGTGAGGGGGAATTTAAGGGCATGTTTCTCCCATCAATAAAACAGGCTTGTAGGGCCACTTATCTAAACTTACAGTATGTATTTGTAAGGTGCATGAAGGGAACAGGCAAACTGACTAGCAGGTGAATAGAGCTGAGACTAAACAAGATATTTCTCAGTGCCTGAAAAACACAAAAAAATCGGATTAAGCAAACAGGCACCCTGGGATAACACACCACAGTTACAATCTAGGGATAGAGGCAGGTCAATATAAAAAGTAAACAAGAAATGCAATCTCTCGGGATTGCGCATGAAAAAGTTCTGTGACAGGTCAGGGTCCAGTCATTCAGACTGGTCTTACTCCCTCATTTATCAGAATACAAGCCTGAAACAATTTCTAAAGACTGTTGACATCTAGTGGAAGGCATAGGAACTGCAATTTGAGTCCTAAGTCAATTGATACGGTAATGGCATTGAATAGAAAACTACAAAACAAAAACAATGGATATTTCTCAGGTTTTCGCCTGCCAAATCAGTGCTGTTATACTCACAGACACTATTTTAACAGTTTCGGAAACTTTAGAGTGTTTTCTATCCAAATCTACCTACATTATATCTACATTATATGTATATCATATCTTCTGGTCCCGAGTAGCAGGCCGTTTAATTTAGGCATGCTTTTCATCCAAAATTCCGAATGCTGCCCCCTACCCTAGAGAAGTTAAAGGCACAGTCAACTTAGTGTATGTAAACTTCTGACCCACTGGAATTGTGATACAGTGAATTATAAGTGAAATAATCTGTCTGTAAACAATTGTTGGAAAAATTACTTGTGTCATGCACAAAGTAGATGTCCTAACTGACTTGCCAAAACTATAGTTTGTTAACAAGAAATTTGTGGAGTGGTTGAAAAACTAGTCTTAATGACTCCAACATAAGTGTATGTAAACTTCCGACTTCAACTGTATCTGCAAAAATTGACCTCACCACTGTCACAGACTGGTCTTCCCTGGCTGCCTGGACCTGCTGAGACCTGTGTCACCGTCTGATCCTCCTAAAATGAGGCATGACAAAGAATTACCTTGGTGTACATGTATATATTATATTATCTAAGAATAGAATCAATGCTTCAATAATCAAAATTACCTCATTCCTAGATCCCAGAATGTAGCTTTAAACTTAAGCTGCTGTCCTGTAGCTTCTGTAGATCTAGCCATCAATTCAAGATGGTACTTTATATCATTCACTGAATATACTGCAAATCCACCTGAGCTCCATAGACTGCTCTTCCCTGTCTGACCCTGCTGGGACCCCTGTCACCATCTGATCCTGCTAAGACATAATGAGCATAGTGTTGTGTACTGACTGGACTAGAGGGCTGCATTGCCCAAGTACATCGGGCTGTTTCCATCTACTGGAATTCAGCCGACTTTTTACCAGAATCCCCACAGAAGCAGCCTGATGCAAATTTAAATAAATGTATACAAAATTACCTGATTTAGTCATTTTAGATATGTTTATTATACATTTTATACATACAAATTATACCCGTCCACAAAAACAAATTGTGTTGGAGGAGACACCATACACCTGGTGACCGAGGAGTCGCTACAGCGCGATAGGACCAGGACATCCAGGCAGGCCAAACCCTCCCCTAACTCGGACTATGCACGGGTCTCCCGGTCGCGGTCAGCCTGGGTCTCAAACTAGCATCTCTAGAAATGGAGTTTGCACTGCGTTGCAGTGTCTTAGACCACTGCGCCACTCGGGAGGTTCCATCCACAAAGTTTTTAATGCTTACCAATTGCCTTGCACGAAGTATCAAAATACTAAAATACTACACAGGACTCTTAAAGAATTTCATGAAAATGTTAAAAGTATTTTTTAATCACAGAATCAACGTGGAAAATATGGAGAATAAATAAATAAATAATGAAAAGCTAATTATATAAAGCAGCCGTGTTATCATCTGCCAGAGATTAGCCCCAATCGGCCCGAGCCCCAAGTAATACATTTGGGCCAGATAACTCACACCGGAATCAGCCTGAGCTCAATCCTCCCATCCTAGCCATAAGTAATACTGCCGAAGGCGGCTCAGACTCGTGTCACATGACGTCGGACGAGTGTGACTCTCAGCCGAGTGCCGCAACTCTCAGCCGGAATCAGCCCAGATCCACTGTGTTAGCTGGGGACTTTGGGATAAAAGTATTTTTGTTGTCCCACAGATAATTTTGAAAAGGTCCTCTTTCTGCATTATATGCGTTAGCCTACCTCTTGTAATAAAAGCACATATTTTTCACATTACTCACACAGTCAGAATTCACTGCTTCAACATTAGTTGCCTACCTCTCCTAGTTGGGAGTGAGTTCAAGTGTGCTTAGTATGTGTTGTTTCATTGAAACAGAGAATCATGTGGCAGTTAACTTGAATATGAAATTAACTTAAATAAGGTTAGACTGTAGTTAGCTACAGTAAATAAATATTGATAATGAAAAGAAGTGGAGGGCGCTCAACCAACGTGAGTCGAAGTGCAATCCAAAAATGTAATCATCATTGAAAAGGAAAAGGTCCAACGTGCACATAGGTGATGCTACTACGCTTAGCGGCGTTGCGCCTTATGGATTACCCATTTATTTGCCTCTGCCTGCAAATCATCCACCTAAAAGGTAGGCAAAATCCTATAGGACTATGCAAAACATAGCAAGAGTCACTGTCATCATTCTTGCTGCTTCCGGTTCAGTAGCCATACCAGGTGAGTGTGTGGTCTCAATTAAATATAGTAGGCTATAGCCTATGTATACATGGACAGAGAAGCACGGGCAGTTTTCGTTCCACAAAAATGTACTTCTTAATTAGGCCTATGATTAGGCTATAGTTCACTACATTGCCTAATAAATAAGCCTAAATATGGATCACCCATATTTCTCCGTCTGAAAATCTTCCCACTCGTTAAACGTAGGCTATAAAAAGTCTCTCCAACTCTGCTCTCTTCAAACTACATCTAGAATATTGGCTGATATAGCCCAGTAAAACAACTTAAGGGCCATGTAAGAAACTCTGGTAATTTAACATATTTCTTATTAAGTTATTTTTGCGCGTTTGATATTGCCTGTAGGGTGCAAAATTGATGGGACTATGGATGGCAAGTGAGCTGTCACATATGCCTGAAATAACATTGCGGGACTGCAGTTGGGTTTGGGACCAGTTTCTGCAGTGTCAGGTGGGAGTCAGAAAGCCAGTGGTTGCAGGCTGGAGCGGGATGAAGAAATCGTTCCCGTACAGACCTCTACTGTGCACCATGACAGTGAAGTCTGTAACTTTAGAGGTGTTTATTACGTGAAAAGTAGGGAATTATCTAGATCAATAACGTTACATTGACATACCAACTCACATTGCACTGAAAAAGTTGACTTAAGACCTCAATCGCGAGGGCCGATGGTTTCATCGTTTGATTCAGGTCTAGTTTGATTGAGGAAAAAATAATATCTAACGTAAGTCAACTTTTGGCCAGCTCTCTCTCTTATGGTACATCAACTGGTGAATGCCAAGTTAATTTACTTCTGAAACGTGACAAAACAAATTCTACAAAACATTTGCATACAAACAACTGCTGTTAGATAGTAATAAATAGCCACCTCATTTCGCTATCTCACAGATAACTAGAGGCTACAGCTGACCTGGCTGTGTTAGCTACTCACTAGCGTATCTTATTCATTCACCTCAGTCAAGAGGGGATGAACCATTAGCTAACGTTACATGTCAGTTACAATACTAGCTCAGCACTGCGAATAAACGCTATTTTTTTTATTTTTTTTACGTTAAACGAAAGTTACCTTGCCAGCTACATCAGTCAATTAAAGAGTAGGCAGTTTCTGTTCTGCTTCTTTTTACAACTCGGTGAAAGAGCGCAACACGTACACACTATGTTTAACTCCCCTGTGCTGGTCCAGCAAGCCTTTAGAAGCTTTGCCTTCTCACAGTCTGCCAGCACACTGTGGTGTCTGCCCCATCCTAAATCCAGTCGGCTATACACTCCAAACAGCCTACCCGAATGCTCGGAGGCATCCGTATGGTCCTAAATCACACCGCTGCTGTGTTTTGTATTACAATGATAAAACTGGGGGGGCCAAAAATCCAATATCAGAATGTGAGGGGGATTTCATGCCCCCCATCCCCAGTGAAAGTTGTGCCCCTGATACATACCATATGAAACATAACATACTAATTGGGGTGTCCCGGATTTACTTTTACTATGTTGAGTCTACCCCTGAGTCCAGATTGACAGTACATATGCATGGGACTCACAAAGTACAATGTGTTACAAGGCAGATGTGAGACAAACAGTTGGCAACTGACCACCATTCTGTCTGCAAGCCCTCTGAGTGAGACATCGTAAATATGCAGCAACAACTCAAGCTTCAGCATAATCAGCACTTCATTATAGACCTAAACTTCCCCGCTACTCACTATTCACAACAGCAGCACTTTTCAGCAAACAAGCATTTAACATGAGAGGTTTGGATGAGGTAATTTTCTGCATCATTTGAGAGGGAACAAATCACTAAATGGAAGCAGAGAGGTTGCTTTGTGAGCGCTGAAGCAAAACTACACCTCTGTTTCACTCTCCAGGGAGTCAAGCAGAGGAGAAAAGAGAGAGTGAAGAGGAGAGGAGAGAGGAGAGATGAGAGAGGAGAGGAGAAGAGAAGAGAATAGAGAGAGAGGAGAGGATGGGATGGGAGATAGCAAGTTCTTAAACGGGTGATGTGAAATCATAAAAACACTTCAACTTCTTCAAAGAGCCACTCTCTCATTGTTGTGTCAACTTTGGCACCTTTAAAAAACATTTTTTTATTTAACTAGGCAAGTTCATTAAGAACAAATTCTTAATAACAATGACGGCCTACCCTGGCACAACTGTGTGGCGCTCTATGGGACTCCCAATCACGGCTGGTTGTGATACAGCCTGGAATCAAACCAGGGTCTGTAGTGACGCCTCTAGCACTGAGATGCAGTGTCTTAGACCACTGCACCACTTGGGAGCCCCACCTCTCATGGTCTGCCACTTACCAAGCTAAGATTATTACTATATAATCATCTGTAGATGTATGTTATCCTGTCCTTGTCAACAGCAGCATAATCTAGTTTTAAATGTACTCCATCTTATTCTCTCCACATGCCTTTTCTCAACATGCATTAGCTTTTATTACACCAAGAATCACATTGAGACTAAGACTCTCATTTAGTTGAATGTCTGTGGGACTGGAGAGGAGGAACAGACACACGTACCATGGTTGTACTGAGTAAGAAAGAACCAGTGTAATGATTACCCTGTAATAGGCTGGTAAGTGCGCACATGTATTGGGTGATCAAGTATAATGTACAAGAACATCTCAGGGTTTTCTTGGAAAATTGTGTTATACTTTTTCAATGTACTAACTACATTTACATGACATTTTAGTCAATTAGCAGACACTTATTTCCAGAGCAACTTACAGGAGCAATTAGTGCGCAAGGATTCAAACCAGGGACCCATGAGTTACTGACTGAACACTCTTAACCACTAGGCTACCTGCTAACCATTCATGCCATGTACACAATTTTATAGGTAACAACCTCATCGTTACCTTGTAATAACACCTATACCTTAATATCAGTACTGTTCCATCCAGTCCTCGGGGATCACCAAATAGCTACATTTTTGTATATATCCCAAGACAAGCATACCTGATTTAACTACTGGCATTAAACCAATCACAAATTCCTTCATTAGTTGAATGTGTGGCTATATTGAAATATATCAAATCTGAAATGGCTGGTGGTCCCTGAGGACTTGGTTAGGAAACATTGCTGTACTGTGTAAGGTTTGCCGGAGGAGCATTGTTCATAACACTGTAACCTTGACTTCAACTCTGTGAAGCTGTTGAGCTGTGATTGTATTCCCATCTCACTCTGGCACGTGTGAAGTCACCACCACTTAGGCCGGAGGGTCTGAGACAAGGTCCAGATGCCAGGGCTGTCCTCCTCTCCACTCCTTTCCAATCTGGGCCTGGTTACACTACACAGGCATAGTGGAGGGCTTCCCTGCCTGACAGATTGATGTCCCTACTCCAGTCCATTACCGCCTCGCTTTTATTTGCCATTTGGCATATAGGCACTCGGCTACCATAGCCTTGCTGGGACACTTTCTGTGTGATTTTGTCATCTGCTTCTGTTTCAGGGAGAGAGGATTTGTCCTCATGCCCAATACACACAAACATGCACGCACACACATGCACAAACTCAGGCACAAACAGACTAACAGTTGTGGTTCTGATTACTTACTAGTAAACCCAACAAAGCAATGAGTGATTGCAGTTTCTTGTAGGAATGGGCATTTTAAATGATTTCACTATTTGAATAATATAATGATTTTTCGTAGGATTCCAGCGCCAGTCATTTTTAAAAAACAAAGAAAAAAAGTTTTAGTTTTAACAGACTTTTTCCTGCCGAAACTCTAACCCATTCAGAAGTGAATACTGGAACCATATTGTGGGGAATGGTCAGTGGGGAGCAATAGAAAACTAATGTCATATTGGTTTTTATTTTGTGATGTCATTAAAAATGGTATGGACAAAATACTGTAACTTGGAAAGTATATCGCCTTCATCCGTCAAGTTTCCGTCCAATACGTTGTGCATATAATATTAAAAATTATTAAAGTATTTTTGTTTAACTTATTTGTGACAGGGGGCAGTTTTTTCACGTCCGGATGAAATGCATGCCCAAATTCAAATGCCTGCTACTCGTCCCCAGAAGATAAGATGTGCATATTATTAGTTATCTGGATAGAAAACACTCTGAAGTTTCTAAAACTGTTTGAATCATGTCTGTGAGTATAACAGAACTTATTTAGCAGGCGAAACGCTGAGGACAAACCATTCAGATTTTTTGGTTTTGAGGTCACTCTTTTCAATGGGGTTTCATAGGGAATCCAGATTTCTAAGGGACCTTCTTGCAGTTCCTATCGCTTCCACTGGATGTCAACAGTCTTTTGGAATCGGTTGAGGTTATTCCTTTGTGTAATGAAGAAGTACGGGCATCTTGAACGAGGGTCACTTGAAGTGTACTGTTAGATAAAGGCGCGTGACCAGAAAGCTAGCTACAGTTTGTTTTCTTCCTGTATTGAACACAGATCATCCCGTCTTGAATTTTATCAATTATTTACGTAAAATACCTAAAGTTGTATTACAAAAGTAGTTTGAAATGATTTGGCAAAGTTTACAGATAACTTTTGAGATATTTTGTAGTCACGTTGCTTAAGTTGGAACTGGTGTTTTTCTGGATCAAACGCGCCAAATAAATGGACATTTTGGATATATATGGACGGAATTAATCGAACAAAAGGGTCCTTGCACTGCATTCTGATGAAAGATCATCAAAGGTAAGGGAATATTTATGATGTAATTTCGTATTTCTGTTGACTCCAACATGGCGGAGAAATATATTTACGTCTGAGCACTGTCTCAGATTATTGCATGGTAGGCTTTTTTCGTAATGTTTTTAAAACATGTGACACAGCGGTTGCATTAAGAACCAGTGTATCTTTAATTATATGTAGAACATGTATCTTTAGTCAAAGTTTATGATGAGTATTTCTGTTATCTGGCGTAGCTTTCAATAATTCCTCCAGATATTTTGGAGGCATTTCTGAACATGGCGTCAATGTAAACCGAGATTTGTGGATATAAATATGCATATTATCGAACAAAACATAAATTTATTGTGTAACATGTCATGTGAGTGTCATCTGATGAAGATTTTCAAAAGGTTAGTGATTCATTTTATCTCTAATCCTACTTTTGTGACTCTTATCTTTGGCTGGGAAAAATGGCTGTGTTTGGTGGTGGTCTAACATAAATATATGTTGTGTTTTCGCTGTAAAACATTTTAAAATCGGACATGATGGGTAGATGAACAAGATGGTTATCTTTCATTTGCTGTATTGGACTTGTTAATGTGTGAAATTTAAATATTTCTAAAGAACATTTTTGAATTCCCTGCGCCACCTTTTCAGCTGTTCCCCTAGGATCGCCTTGCCATAATAGGTTTAAATCCAGCAAAAGGAGGCTATGGAACATGGAGTTTTCAAAATAGAAGCCACTTCCTGTTTTGATTTTCCTCAGGGTTTGGCCTGCAATAACAGTTCTGTTATATATATATTTTTATATATATTTTGTCATATACTGTATATCTTATAGAGTTTAATTTGGGAGATGGAAACTCTAACTTCTTGCGTCTCTCAAACCCGGATCCGGGAGCGTAATTATCGCCTCAAACTAATTAGCATAACGCAGCGGACATAAATATCCCTAGAAAATCTTTCCATTCATGAAAATCACAAATGAAATATATTGAGACACAGCTTAGCCTTTTGTTAAACAAATTCTTCCGTGGTGCCCCAAATCCTAATGAGTTCATTGTTACATGATTAATTTAAATCAGGTAACAATTAAACATAGTTAGTTGATTAAATAAATAACAGTCATCAGATTAAAGAAAGTAAAGTCACGACAATGTATACAGCAAAGAATAAGTGTAACCCTTGTGTTATTTAACCCCATCGTGTCAAAGGCTTGCCAAATCACAGATCACATGATTTATTTTGTGTGGTGTAATGTTTTTATTGACTAGACTGTTGATTTCTATATATTTTTTTAACGTATTAAATTAAATCACTGCTTTACCTTCCAAATGATTTGCCTCAGGAAATAGATTTGCTCCACAGAAAACCATATCACAGTATTGCAAAGAGGAAGCTAATCATACATGCTGTGGGGTTCCATTGAAAAGCTCTTAGAGAGTCTACCGAGATACACTGAACATCAGCAAGTCATCCAACACCACAGGAATCATGTCCCACTCCCTCCTGAGATGAGTTGTGGTGCCTTGAGGACAAACTGCAGTGATGAATCTTTATTATCGCTCCTCTCCCTTCATTCTGCCCAAACTATGTTCTCTAGAGACAGGCACAGCCATCCACACCATGGTAGAAGGATAGTAGAACACACACACACAGTCAGGGGACAGTGAAGTTGCTCTTTATTCTAGGCCTGCTCTGTCAGCAGTAATCAGGGTAGTGTGATGTGATCCTGATGAGAAGCAGTAATATGCAATGTGGCTTTACTGTCTTCCCCATTCCCTCGAAATCCCTGTCTATTGACTCACCCTGATGAAGTTTGGATTTAATTGTCTGTCAGTCCCAATGGGGTGGGGATCCTCAGAACCTTATTGTGTCCTTGACACTTTGTCTCCAAAGTTACTTTGCTTAACCCATAAGAGTCTAAGACGGGGGGGGGGGGTTCTACTAAGCTATATGCAATTGTTTTAAGAAGGTCATACCAAGGATAATTTTCCTATTTTATTTGGAGTTTTCAGACCCCTTGAAGTATACAAAAACATGAGATATATCAAAGATCAGGAAACATTATATATATGTTTTAAACATGTTTTAACCTGTTACTTTTGGCACTAAACAGTTTCTATATACAGCATACTTTGATACTTTTGGTAGGCCTCCTGAGTGGCTCAGCGGTCTAAGGCACTGCATTGCGGTGCTAGATGTGCCACTGGAGATCCAGATTCAAGTCCAGGCTCTGACACAGCCGGCCGTGACCAGGAGACCCACAGGGCAGCGCACAATTGTCCCAATGTTGTCCGGGTTAGGGGAGGGTTTGGCCGGCAGGGATGTCCTTTTCCCACTGCACTCTAGCGACTCCTGTGGTAGGCCAGGCGCATGCACACTGACACAGTTGCCAGGTGTATGGTGTTTCCTTCTACACATTGGTGTGGCTGGCTTCTGGGATAAGTGGGCATTGTGTGATGAAGCAGAGCAGCTTGGTTGGATCGTGTTTCGGAGGACACATGGCTCTCGACCTTAGCTTCTCCCGAGTCCGTACGGGAGTTGCAGAGATGAAACAAGACTGTAACTACCATTGGGAAGAAGAAAGGGCTAAAAATATTTGGAGGTGAAGGGTCTGTCATGGTCTGGGGGGGTGTTGCACAGCATCATCGGACTGAGCTTGTTGTAATTGCAGGCAATCTCAACACTATGTGTTACAGGGAAGACATCCTCCTCCCTCATGTGGTACCCTTCCTGCAGGCTCATCCTGACATGACCCTCCAGCATGACAATGCCACCAGCCATACTGCTCGTTCTGTGTTTGAATTCCTGCAAGACAGGAATGTCAGTGTTCTGCCATGGCCAGCAAAGAGCCCGGATCTCAATCTAATTGAGCATGTCTGGGACCTGTTGGATCGGAGGTTGAGGGCTAGGGCCATTCACCCCAGAAATGTCCGGGAACTTGCAGGTGCCTTTGTGGAAGAGTGGGGTAACATCTCACAGCAAGAACTGGCAAATCTGGTGCAGTCCATGAGGAGGAGATGCACTGCAGTACTTAATAAAAACATATTCAAATGGTACCAGGGGACCTTCAGACTAGTCTTGTCAGGCCTGTGGGTGTCCTAGAGCAAAACAACATACATGTCAGTAAAACAACTGACATGTTCGTGAGAGTCTTACCTTTCCACAGAAGGGTCATTGCCCAAACTGTTCGGACGCAACAGAACATTTTGTGAAAATACCGGCTTTCTGGATGTCTCGTGGTCTGACAAACACCTCTCTAGCTCTGTCACCTTTCACCGCAGATGCTCATGGTGAACTGTTTTTGGATCTTCAAAACAATGGAATAATTTTAGTCTCCAGTGTGAATTTTCAGCATTGGCAGAGAGACAGACAGTTGATGCAGAGAACAAGTGAATTAGTGAGAAAAACATTCTCATCGTTCTTCATTCAGATACAGTATGTGCCCATGCCCCTCAGAAGCTGCTGTCAGATGTGTGAATTCCTCTGGTTAAAAATGCATTGTGGGAGTGATGATCTCGTTGTATGGTACACTACTTGAAACCTGCTGAGATAGCCCTCATCCCCCCTCTTTCTATTTCCACCCTCTCTCCCAAACACAGCAACCCTCCCTCTCCTCAGTGAGGGAATTTTATTACAGGTGACACACACTGTGACTTAACACCCCACTCCGTAGCAGGTGCTGTGGGCGTGCTGCCCACTCCTAGACTGGCCAAGTAGGAATATCTGTCAAGCCTGTTTACCGCGACCGCTAGTTTCCACACCCCACAACCGCTACCTGGGCCTGTCTGTCTGTCTGCAGGGGGAGGAGGACGGGGAGCTAGCGGATGGAGTGGGGAGTCAGTGAGTGTGCTTTGTTTTGTTTTGAGGAGCGGGAGCTGAGGATGCTGAGTAGAGCTGGAGCAGGAAAACAGTGTATTCGCCAGGGAGGACCACCTTCTTTGAGGTTACTGTGTGTAGCAAGTTATAGACTTAGACGCGTTTGTTCTGATGAGAACATCTATAGCACCTACCCTCCCCTGACTCCTCACCTACCACTAAGCTCATGAAGACAATAGTTTGGATGTTTTTTTAACTGAATCTAATTAAAGCTGAAAGAGTTCTTAGAGTAAACAGATTCTTCTCAGTATGGTATTCACGAAGGAATACTGCTGCAGTACATATTATTTTATTCTGGATTCTACCATCTGCAAGAGTCACAGCCTCACGGTGAATGTGATAATTGAAAGTACTGTAGTTTAATGAGACTAGATGTTATTGTAGTGTGAAAAGTAATACATTTTTTTCTGGAGAGGATTGCTGACCATAGCCTTTTTCCAGTGTTTGTAATTTATCATTTCTTTACCTGGGAAGGTCTTTCATTTTGACAATGGCAAACTTTCAAATCAATGTCCTCTTAGCTACTCTACCTATCTGTAATACACTGTATTTCAAAAAAATTTCACCTGTCAGACTTAGAACAGGGCCACCAAATGTCACATGAAGCATTGTACAAATAATTTATCCAAATATAACCTTGGAAGTTGTCTACAAAATGAGAGCTGAGAGAGCTCATGGTGAAGTTAGCTAACTCAACTCCAGCCTCACACAACCCCGTTCCCTTCCATAGAAAAGCTGTGAAATCTGATTGCATTCACCACCAATTCAAAGGGTGAAGTTGTGAAGAAAGCAATTTTACATTTTAATTAAAAATAAAAATATTTCCATGATAATGGATGTAGGAAATGCATATCAATTGTCTTGTGATTAACACAACTCTGTACTCTGACATTTACCATAATTGAGGTCTTTTTGACTCGTTTCTTATCGTTTTGTTAAACATATTGAAAAGGAAGCTATAGCCTGTAAGGAGCATTGACAGCAACACAAAGTCTGCGGTGAGGCGGAAAAGCTGTTTATGCATTCAAAGCCTTTAGAGCAGTTTCTCCAATCACAGCAGGCCTTTGTTCGTTGACATTAGCACTATTTTAACGCTGAAGCGGCCAGAAATACCCATTTAGCAGATGTCTTTCAAAATCTAATGCCTATAAAATGGGATTTCTTAAATCTGTCTTTGGAAGTGTGAATATTAATGTCCCTTCACTCTCCCTTTCTATTTCGCTCTACTTCTCTCCCACTCACACACTCTTTCTATCTCCTCCCCTAAATCTTTTGGTTCTCTCTCTCGCTCTCTGGCTGTGTGGGAGTGTGGGATTTGGTTGTACAGATATTAAATAAACTAAAGTCAAACAGAGAGGCAAATGAATTAATGGAGGGAGGAGGCTGGATGAAAACTATTGGCGAATCAATATTACAAATACCGGAGGAAATAAAGGCTTCTTTTCTTCCCTCCAAGCTCTGAATGCTTCAAGTTTATATTAAAAGTTAGCTATTGATGTTCTCTGATTACATTTCTTCAGAGTTCAGCTTCCCCCATCAAATCTATAAAACATTATGCCACATTACTCTTGTCAGGGAGGCCGATCTCACTGGAGAGGAGGATCTGGTGATATGTTTTCCAATATCAAAGTGATGAGTGATGTGTCGTCTGTAAATTGTTCCACATCAGATCTCCCTTATAGATTTCTGCCTGCTTAAGGCAGAGATTCTTGAGGCCACTATGTTCTTCCAAAGGAAAATTATTACTTTTTAATCTTCTCATAGATATTTCATCATTATGTCTTATATCCAAATATTACCACCTGGTCCTGTGAAAGGCAATATGATCATAGACATGTACATCATTTCCCCTTTAAGGGGTAGATGAAGTCCCTGTGCCACAGTTCCCCCTCCACAACACCTGGGATATTATTCTTGTGGACCTGAGTTTCATGCCACTCCACACTGCTCACTCTGAGGTAGTTGTGTGTGTTTGGCAAGGTGAACATCTAATGTGTTTGTGAACCTTGGAGCTATGTCCTCAAGCTGTGCACTGGGGTCATGCTGGGAGAGATGACACCTTTTCTATGCACTTTCCAGCTCCCTGACCTGTGTCCTTCAACCTCTTTTTACTGATACTTGATAATGAACAATGGATATTTTTTTTCATCCCTTTACAAAAGATACATATAAAGGGTTGTTGGCAGACAGATTCGTTCTAAATAATCATTTATACTTGCATTTTGACATTGACAGACCTGATTACTGCTATCGGTGCCCCTACTACTCGGTAAATAGCCCACCCAATTTACCTACCTCATCCCCATACTGTTTTTATTTATTTACTTTTCTGCTCTTTTGCACACCAGTATCTCTACCTGCACATGACCATCTGATCATTTATCACTCCAGTGTTAATCTGCAAAATTGTAATTATTTGCCTACCTCCTCATGCCTTTTGCACACAATGTATATAGACTATTTTTTTCTACTGTGTTATTGACTTGTTTATTGTTTACTCCATGTGTAACTCTGTGTTGTTGTCTGTTCACACTGCTATTCTTTATCTTGGCCAGGTCGCAGTTGTAAATGAGAACTTGTTCTCAACTAGCCTACCTGGTTAAATAAAGGTGAAATAAAAAAATTAACTACTGTGTAACGGTAAATGTTACTTTTATAATGGGTGGGGAGGAGAACAATAGAAAAAGGGCAATGGGAAGGAGATAGAAATGGAGGAAGAAAGGGCATACAGTGCCTTCAGAAAGTATTCATACCACTTGATTTATTCAACATTTTGTTATGTTACAGCCTTAACTCAAAATTGATTAACTATACAGTATGCAACGGTTTCGGCAACAAGATCTTTGTAAGGCAGGGTTTACACGTACAAAAACACACACAACCAGTCAAAGTGAAGGGTTAAACCGGTTAATTATTATCAGGTTTCGGCAGAGTTCCTGATATACAAAACTCAAAACAGATTAAACACTTCGTCACCAGGGGAAGGTTCCATCCTTGTTGAAATCACAATTTCCTTTCTTCCATCAAATCTCCCTCTCCACCATACATTCTGTCTCCCCTGAGAGGAAGCCCAGCACTGAGAGGAAGCCCAGCACTGAGAGGAAGCTCAGCACTGAGAGGAAGCTCAGCACTGAGAGGAAGCTCAGCACTGAGAGGAAGCTCAGCACTGAGAGGAAGCTCAGCACTGAGAGGAAGCTCAGGCAGGTAGTTGGCTTTGGCAGATCCTGGCTGGCTGGCGGATCTGGAAGAGTCTGGTTGACTGGCAGATTTGGAAGAGTCTGGTTGACTGGCAGATCTGGAAGAGTCTGGTTGACTGGCAGATCTGGAAGAGTCTGGTTGACTGGCAGATCTGGAAGAGTCTGGCTGACTGGAGAATCTAGCTGCTCTGGCTGCTCCATGCAGACTGGCAGCTCTGGCTGCTCCATGCAGACTGGCAGCTCTGGCTGCTCCATGCAGACTGGCAGCTCTGGCTGCTCCATGCAGACTGGCAGCTCTGGCTGCTCCATGCAACCTGGCAGCTCTGGCTGCTCCATGCAGACTGACAGCTCTGGCTGCTCCATGCAGACTGGCAGCTCTGGCTGCTCCATGCAGACTGGCAGCTCTGGCTGCTCCATGCAACCTGGCAGCTCTGGCTGCTCCATGCAGACTGACAGCTCTGGCTGCTCCATGCAGACTGGCAGCTCTGGCTGCTCCATGCAGACTGGCTGCTCCATGCAGACTGGCAGCTCTGGCTGCTCCATGCAGACTGACAGCTCAGGCTGCTCCATGCAGACTGGCGGCTCAGGCTGCGTTGAACAGGCAGGAGACTCCGGCAGCACTGGAGAGAAGGAAGGCTCTGGCTGCGCTAAACAGGCGGGAGATTCCAGCAGCGCTGTAGAGGAGAGAGGCTCTGGCTGCGCTGAACAGGCGGGAGACTCCGGCAGCGCAGGAGAGGAGAGAGGCTCCGACAGAGCTGGAGAGGCGGGAGACTCCGACAGCGCAGGAGAGGAGAAAGACTCCGACAGCGCTGGAGAGGCGAGGCGCACTGTAGGCCTGATGCGTGGTGCTGGTACTGGTGGTACTGAACCGAGAACACGCACAGGAAGCCTGGTGCGGGGAGCTGCTACCGGAGGGCTGGGGTGCGAATGTGGCACAGGATGGGCTAGACCGTGAAGGCGTACTGGAGATCTTGAGAGCAGTGCTGGCACAGGACGTGCAAGGCTAGGGATGTGCACAGGAGGCCTGGTGCGTGAGGCTGGCACCAACTTCACCAGCCGACTAACACGCACCTCAGGACAAGTATGGAGCGCTGACCCAGGTGCCAACAAATCCCCGACACGCTCCGTCGGACGAATATCATACCTAAAGCACCAAACTAACAACTCCCTCATTACTCTCTCCTCCACTTTCCCCATTAACTCCTTCACAGTCTCTGCTTCGCTCACCTCTGGTTCTGGTCTCCTCCTTGGCTCCTCATGATAAACAGGGAGAGTTGGCTCAGGTCTGACTCCTGACTCTGACACACTCTCCCTGAGCCCCCCCCCCCCATACATTTTTGGGGCTGACTCTCGGGTTTCCTTCTGCGCCGTCGTGCTTGTCTCTCCAACTCCATTCTCCTATAACCTGCTTCGCACTGCTCCAGCGAATCCCAGGCGGGCTCCGGCACTCTCTCTGGGTTGACCGCCCACCTGTCTATTTCCTCCCAAGTAGTGTAGTCCCGATATTGTTGCTCCTGCTGCCGCTGTTACTTCTCCTCATACCAGCGCCTCTCAGCTCTCTCCGCCTCCAGTTCTCCAGGCTGATCCCAGGGTCCTTGTCCGAACAATTCATCCTCCCATGTCCGTTCCTCCTTTCGCTGCTTCTGCTGTCGCTTTTGCCTGTTACCACGCCACTCGGTCCGGGTGTGGTGGGTGATTCTGTAACGGCTCTCTTCTATCTCCTCCTCTGACGAAGAGGTAGAACAAGGATCGGACCAAAATGCAGCGTGATGATGATTCATGATATATTTTAATGAAGGAAAACCTATACATACAGAAACTACAAAACTAACTAAATGAAATAATGAAAACCGAAACAGCCCTATCTGGTGCAAACACAAAGACAGGAACAATCACCCACGAAAACACTCACAGAATATGGCTGCCTAAATATGGTTCCCAATCAGAGACAACGATAATCACCTGACTCTGATTGAGAACCGCCTCAGGCAGCCATAGACTACGTAGACACCCCACAAAACCCCTAAGACAAAAACACACCACAATAACCCATGTCATACCCTGGCCTGACCAAATAATTAAAGAAAACACAAAATACTAAGACCAAGGCGTGACACGTGTTGCCAAACCGAATCCTTTGAAGAATGTCTCTGCCCTGTCAATTGGTTACGTTGGAGTAACGTCGTTGTGTAATAGACGGGATACTCTGTCTGTTCCTTTCTAACCCTCGTTTGCAGCGGCTGTTGCTAACTCAACAGCTAGGAGGTATCACTTCTGTAGTGAATAAGAGTTCAAAGTTCATACCATTCGCAACCAAAGCTCACGCTGATGTTGGCTTCATTCTGTAGTCATTATCTGAACCATTCTGACATAGGACCGTCGTCCTACATCCCCAGAACAGGAAGTTCTATTGTCATCAAGGGCTTATATAGGAATGGAGAAAAGGGGTGTGTTTCATAGTTTACAACCTCTGTCTCTTCACATGGGCGGGCCACTGAGTGAGCAGCCCGATCTTATGAAAACCCACAGCTCACATTTTATAAGTGAAAATCACATTTCATCCCATCACAAATAATTTCATATTCAAACATTTAAATTGAACAACAATTCCATGTGAATCCGATAACTCTGATGTGTAGACTTTCCACTGTAGAGTTTATTTCATCTTATCATTGATGAGAATGACTCAGATGACAACCGAACTGACATCATATTCATTAAGTACCACCGCATATGTTAAATTGTTCGGATTACCAGAATATAGTTAATTCCCCCCCACCTACTGATGTTCCCAGAATCTCTATGTTAACCAAGGGTTTTGCAAATGTAAACTCAGTAGGGTAGAGAGAGGAAAAAGGGGGGAAGAGGTATTTATGACTGTCATAAACCTACCCCCAGGCCAACGTCATGACACTATTATTCTGCAATGTAGAAAATAGTAAAAATAAAGAAAAACCCTTGATTGAGTAGGTGTCCAACTTTTTGACGGGTACTGAAAATGTTCTTCATCCATCTACACACAGTATTAAATAATGACAAAGTGAAAATAAAGAAATACTGTATCTCATTTACATAAGTATTCACACCCCTGTGGGTAATTGAATACAAAGCCTTATGTTTGGGGGAAAATCCAACACAACACATCAGAGAACCACTCTTCATATTTTCAAGGATGGTGGTCGTTGCATCATGTTATGCATATGTTTGTCATCTGCAAGAACTAGAGAGTTTAGGCAAAATCCTAGAGGAAAACCTTGTTCAGTCTGCCTTTCAACAGACACTGGGAAACAAATTCACTTTTCAGCAGAACAATAATCTGAAACACAAGGCCAAATATACACTGGAGTTGCTCACCAAGACGACATTGAATGGTACTGAGTGGCCTAGTTACAGTTTCGACTTAAATCGGCTTGAAAATCTATGGCAACACTTAAAAATGTCTTCCTAGCAATGATCAACAACCCACTTAACAGAGCTTGAAGTATTTTAAAAAGTTAGAATAATGTGAAAATATTGTACAATCCAGGTGTGCAACGCTCTTAAAGACCTACCCAAAAAGACTCACAGCTGAAATTGCTGTCAAAGGGGATTCTAACATGTATTGACTCAGGGGTGTGACTACGTATGTAATGTAAGTGTCACACCCTTATCTGTTTCACCTGTCCTTGTGATTGTCTCCACCCCCACCAGGTGTCGCTTATTTTCACCAGTGTATTTATCCCTGTGTTTCTTGTCTCTCTGTGCCAGTTTGTCTTGTAAGTTTCCAAGTCAACCAGCGGTTTTTCCTGTTCGTATGCTTTTTTGCATTCTCTTTTTTCTAGTCCTCCTGATTTTGACCTTGACTGTTTCTGGAATTTGTACCTGCCTGCCTGACCATTCTGCCTGCCTTGACCACGTGCCTGTCTGCCACTCTGTACCTCCTGCACTCTGATCTGCTTTTGACCTTTTTACCTGTACACAACCATTCTCTTGCCTACCCCTTTGGATTAATAAACATTGTAAGACTCCAACCACCCGCCTCCTGTGTCTGCATTTGGGTCTCGCCTTGTTTAATTTAATTAATTCATTTTATTTCAACTTTATTTAACCATGTAGGCTAGTTTAAGAACAAGTTCTCATTGGCAACTGCGACCTGGCCAAGATAAAGCAAAGCAGTTCGACACGTACAACAACACAGAGTTACACATGGAATAAACAAACATACAATCAATAATACAGTAGAAAAATCCATATACAGCATGTGCAAATGAGGTAGGATAAGAGAGGTGAGGCAATAAATAGGCCATGGTGGCGAAGTAATTACAGTATAGCAATTAAACACTGGAATGGTAGGATGTGCAGAAGATGAATGTGCAAGTTGAGGTACTGGGGTGCAAAGGAGCAAGATAAATAAATAAATACAGTATGGGGACAGGACGTACGTTATACAGTACGTTTCCGGCTGTTTTTTTCCGGGTGCTGTGTTCACCCGTGTTTTGTGGCACCCGTTATTGTTCGGACATAGGTATTGTTACTTTGTGCTATTTTTTTTAAGTAACATACATTGTTCACTCATCTCTGCTCTCCTTCGCCTGACTTCATGCACCAGCTACACCCACCCCCTGACAGAATCACATACCCCAATCGTCATGGAGTCAGCAGGAGCACCATGGATCGCGTCCTACTGACTATGGATTACTGGCAGAGAAAGGGAGGTCCTCCAGCGCCTCTGTCAGCACAACCAAGGTCTCCACTACTCACCTCTCTTTCACCAGGTCCTAGTGGGATTCGTCTGGCCCCCACAAGGGAGTATGATGGGACGGCTGCACAATGTCAGGGTTTCCTTTTACAACTGGAGTGCAATCGTTCACCTGGCGCCTTAGGACCGAGAGAGGGTGTCCGCCCTCGTCTCATGCCTCTCAGGGAGAGCCCTGGAGTGGGCCAACGCCGTGTGGGGAGAGTCTTCGACCATCCAGTGGTCGACCATCCACCTGAGGGTAGAGCGGCGGGTGAACATCTCCTCATCTGAGGCAGGGGACGAGGGGCGCTCAGGAGTTCGCTCTGGACTTCCGGGTCGCTGGCGTGGGATGGAACAACAGGGCCCTGATCGACCACTATCGTTGCAGTTTGCGCAAGGACGTCTGTCGGGAGTTGGCCTGCAGGGACACCACCCTCACTTTCGATCAGCTTGTGGACCTGTCCATTCGGTTGGATAACATGCTGGCTACCTACGGACGTCCAGATCAGGGTCTGTCGGTTCCATCCCTCAGCACCACCGCTCCGACGCCCATGGAGCTGGGAGGTGCTGCGCTTAGGGAGACTGGAGGAGGTTCCGTTTCATGCACTATCTGTGGCCACAGAGGGCACAATGCTGGTCGGTGCTGGGGAGGGTTCCTCAGGAGTCGAGGCAGCAGGCAGGGCACTCTAGCGTCACGCCAGGTGAGCTGGCACCATGCTCACCCAGAGCTCTCTGTTGCTCACATGTTTTTGAACATTACTTTTCCTGAGTTTTCCCCCTATTCCCAGCATAAGGCACTCGTCGATTCAGGCGCAGCTGGGAATTTCGTTGACAGATCACTTGCCCCTAGACTAGGGATCACCATTTTTCCAGTGGATATGCCCTTCCCAGTTCAGTTCCCAGAAGGCGATTCAATTACCACCCCATCGACAGGGGGATTGTGCGATTAATCTCCTGGTAGACGCTGCACTTCCCAGGAGTCACATGTATCCCCTGTGACAAGCAGAGACTGTGGCTATGGAGACATATGTCTCCGAATCCCTGCGTAAGGGGTACATTCAGTGTTCCACTTCACCCGCCTCCTCGAGTTTCTTTTTTGTGAAGAAGGAGGGAGGTCTGCGCCCATGTATTGACTATTGAGGTCTAAATCAAATCACGGTTAGGTACTGTTACCCGCTACCTCTCATTGCCACGGCGATTGAGTCAATGCATGTGGCGTGCTTCTTCATGAAACTAGATCTCAGGAGCACGTACAGCCTGGTGCATATCCAGGAGGGAGATGAGTGGAAGACAGCGTTCAGTACCACCTCAGGGCATTATGAGTACGTCGTCATGCCATACGGGTTGATGAATGCGCCATCAGTTTTCCATGCAATTGTAGACAAGATTTTCAGGGACCTGCACGGGCAGGATGTAGTGGTGTATATTGATGACATTCTGATATACTTCGCTACATGCGCCGAGCATGTGTCCCTGGTGCACAGGGTGCTTGGACGAATGTTGGAGCATGACCTGTACGTCAACTCTGAGAAATGCCTGTTCTTCCAGCAGGCCGTCTCCTTCCTAGGGTACCGCATTTACACCTCAGGGGTGGAGATGGAGAGTGACCGCATTTCAGCTGTGTGTAATTGGCTGACTCCCACCACGGTAAAGGAGGTGCAGCGGTTTTTAGGGTTTGCCAATTACTACCGGAGATTTATCCGGGGTTTTGGCCATTACCTCACTGCTGAAGGGGGGTCCTGTACGTTTGCAGTGGTCGGCTGAGGCGGACATGTCTTTTGGTAACCTAAGGGCTCTGTTTACCTCGGCTCCTGTGCTGGCCCATCCGGATCCTTCTTTGGCGTTCATAGTGGAGGTGGACTTGTCCGAGGCTGGGATAGAAGCCGTGCTCTCTCAGGGCTCGGGAACGCCCCTGAAGCTCCGCCCCTGTGCCTTATTCTCGAAGAAGCTCAGCCCGGCGGAGGGTAACTATGATGTGGGGGGCCGGGTGTTGTTGGCTGTGGTGAAAGCCTTGAAGACGTGGAGACATTAGCTTGAGGGGGCTAAACACCCTTTCCTCATCTGGACTGACCACCACAACCTGGAGTACATCCGGGCAGCGAGGAGACTGAATCCTCGTCAGGCAAGGTGGGCCATGTTTTTTACCCGTTTTGTGTTTACTCTGTCCTACAGACCAGGTTCCCAAAATGTGAAGGCAGACGCACGGCTCACGGATCATACTCCCACACTCCCGGCCTCCTGCCTGGTAGCGCAGGTCGTGTGGGAGCTGGATGCGGACATTGAGCAGGCGTTACGTACAGAGTCCACTCCCCTCCAGTGTCCAGCTGGGCGTCTGTACGTTCCGTCTGCTGTCTGCGACCAGCTGATCTATTGGACCCATACGTCATAGGACGACCCTGTCGTCTCCTCCCTTTGCCCTGTCTCCCTACAGCCCTACAAACTGCGGAGGCCTTGTCTATACATGTCTTCCGGCACTACAGTTCACGTCAAGGGTCTGGAGGTCATTCATGGAACATCTGGGGCTCTCGGTTAGCCTTACCTCAGGTTTTCACCCCGATAGTAACGGGCAGGTGGAGAGAGTTGACCAGGATGTGGGTAGGGTTCTGAGGTCTTATTGCCAGGATCGGCCGGGGGAGTGGGCAGCGTTCGTGCCCTAGGCAGAGAAGGCCCTGAACTTGCTCCACCACTCCTCCACTAACCTCTCCCCCTTCCAGTGTGTATTGGGGTATCAGCCGGTTCTGGCTCCTTGGCATCAGAGTCAGACCGAGGCTCTTGCGGTGGATGACTGGTTCCAGCGCCCGGAGGAAACATGGGACACCGCCCATGTTCACCTTTAGCGTCACGACTTCGGCCGAAATCGATGCCTCTCCTTGTTCGGGTGGTGTTTGGCGGTCGCGTCGCCTGTCTTCTAGCCATCGCTGATCCATTTTTCATTTTCCATTTGTTTTGTCTCGTTTTTCCACGCTCCTTGTTTTCATTTTCCAATTACTGGTCATGTATTTAACCCTCTGTTTCCCCCATATCTTTGTGTGGGATTGTTTATTGTTTAGGTCAGTACGTTTCCGGCAGTTTTTTTCCGGTTGCTGTGTTCACCTGTGTTTTATGGCAACCGTTATTGTTCGCACATAGGTATTGTTACTTTGTGCTATTTTTCTTAATAAAGAACGTTGTTCACTCATCTCTGCTCTCCTTCGTGCACCAGCTACACTCACCGCCTGACACTCTACTATCCAAATATGGTTTGTTTTGGCAGGGTACTGTGTCGCATGCGCTGCTGCTGGCTTTTCACTCTGCCTCCTCTATATCCCCCAATGCAATACCCTGTAATAGATTGTACATAGTCTACATATTGGCTTGTAGAGGAACATTTCCTACCGGTCTCAGAAAACGTGGGTGGGAAATACTCAGGAGGGTGTCTGCTATCCAAATATGGTTTGTTTTGGAGGGCGACTGTGTACATGTGCAGCACCACTTTGTTCTCCACCCCTCCATAGCCCCCAATGCAATACACTGCATTAGACTAGAGGTCCCGAAATTGTGATCTGAACCGAATTGGATCTGTGAAATTTCCATCCGACACCGACAGATCACGGATAATAAATATCAACACCCGATCTGATTTGGATCCAAGGGGGACTAGATCCACCCTAAAATATGTCAAAGATAAGGGAAAATCGGAAAAGATAAAGAATGCAGCTTTATTTCTGTGCAAGTCAGCAGAAATTGTTGACTTGTATGGCAGAAAGTGAATGTAAACATTTCACATGAATTTTCTGTTGTAGGCCTATCTAAAATAGAGTTCTGGTCCACATTACAGCTTAGAATTTTCATAAATCACATCCCTAATTTCAAATGTCGACACAAGAAGGGTTGTTGAAGACACACTATAAGCCCGTTTCTATCCTGATATTAATCTCTAACCATTGTGTGAATTGTTTGCCCTCTGTTAATGTTTATTTCTTTATATATTTTGCTTGAGCGTGCAGAGAAGTATCTGGCCTGTGCTCAAATGTAGGCCTATGAAAGTTCCCGTTTGGGGATGTCTTATACTATTTCTGATTGTCTTAACTCACCACTGCTAATGAGCTGCAGAGCTTCTTAATGTATTTTGTTTGTCACCTCGACAAAGAGTCAACAGAATGTTTTACATCCATTCCGAATGACAATAGTTGCTCACAGTATTTGAAAAATCTTTTCAACTCTCCTTCTCAATAGGCGTCAGGTACCATCTCACCTTCGTGTGAAAAAGCAACACATTGCTGCTCCCATATCTCCAGTGGAAACCTCATGAAATAGGCTAATGGAAGACTTCTCTCTTGCCCAAATACAGCTGTCTGTTCTGACCTCATTGGCGCAGGAAACGGTTGAAACAATGTTGCAAGTTTGTTATTGCGAGAGCTCAAGCAAAACAGAGAGGCTGACAGACGGAGGATAGAGATTAATGCTTTTGACTGAAACAACTGCCATGGGTAGCAAATGTGATTTATAGAGAATATTTATTCTCATCAGGATATTTTCTAATTCAAATATAATTTTGGATCTGGTTGGTATTTCACATATTTGCAAAAGATCCGAGGTCCATGGCTACCGAGTGTGACCCGAGCCATTATCCAAGGGTCAACTACAAAATTTGGGATCCAAAATGTTTGGAGACCAGGTCGAATCTCAGGTATTGGGTTAGGGTATATAAAAGACCAGCGAGGGTTTCCAATGCCTCGCAAAGAAGGGTACCTATTTTTAGATGGGTAAAATAAAATTTAAAAAGCAGACATTGAATATCCCTGTGAGTATGGTGAAGTTATTAATTACACTTTGGCTGGTGTATCAATACACCCAGTCACAACAAAGATACAGGTGTTCTTCCTAACTCAGTTGCGGGAGAGGGAGGAAACCACTCAGGGATTCCACCAGGAGGCCAATTGAGAATTTTAAACAGTAACAGAGTTGAATGGTTGTAACTGAAGATGAATCAACATTGTAGTTACTCCACAATACTAACCTAATTGACAGAGTGAAAAGGAAGATTGTATAGAGTAAAAATGTGACTCACCACCTGGATTCGTTCTTAAGTAGCAACATTTGAATTTCTGTTTATTTACATTGGATAAAAGTAGTCTCCGAGCTACAAAATGGTATATCATAAACTGCATTTGAGGAAACAATGGGAAAGTAATTCTGCTTTGAAAGTTGATCAGCTTGTAAACTCACTTTTGAGACAACTGTCTTTCAATGTTTTGGTACTACTATTAGAGATCCCTTTGTCTACACCCATACAGCATTGTTCACACCCTCTTACGCCTTAGCCCCACCCAGGGTTGATCCGACCATTCTGTACTAACTTGCCAGCTACTTCCAGTCATCTGAGAGAGAGAACAGCTCACGGAACATTACTCGCCCTAGCAGAGCTGGTTAGGCTGTTATGTTATCCAGAGCATTGGTGACTGCAACTGTGCTGTCAGATTGTCCATTTGTAAATTCAAAGCGTTTCGCATTCAGAGAGCACACTGACGCTCTGGCCAATAATTAGGTTTTGTTCCGAAAGCTCTGACCTCAAGACAGTCAAGCACCCAAGCTAACTGGCTAACATTGGCTAGCTACTTCCAGACACATGAGAGAACACCCCGCTCTAACCATTTAACTCACTCTAGCAGAGCTGGTGAGGCTTTCTTCATGTTATCCAGAGCGTTGGTGACTGTATTCTGCGCTCTGGCACACTAAGACGAGAGTCTCTTGTTGAGAAATATAGCTGGATAGGTAAACAATGAATCCCAATGCATGACGTAGCGTAGTTAGCGAGCCATCCAGCTAACGTTAGCTAGGTAGCTAACAGTACACAAACTTGAAATGAAAATACTTTGTCAAAATTAGAGTGGAGCTAGCTAAACAATGTACCATAATCACAACTCATGATGTTACTACCCTGCATGAATCTACAGGTAGCTAACCAACCAGGTTCAATGGCTATAACTAGTCAATAAAATGTGTCTGAGATATGAAGAATAAGATCATACACATAATGTTAGCTAGCGCCCCAGCCAGCTATAACGTTAGCTAGCTAACAGTACACTTGAAATTAAATCACTTTCTGTCAAATTAAAAACGTGTAATATCTGAAAATGTAGCTAGCTAGACTATCTTACCAGTATACATCATGGTTGGTCGGGCCTCCTGTCTGATGCAATGCATGGTTGACCTTAGTTGAGCGATGTAATCCAGACTGGTGTTTTCTCGATTTCCTTAGCTATCATACTCGAAATCCACAGATTTTCAATACTCGGTTCTCCAGAAAGTGGAGAGCATACACATAACATTAGCTAGCAAGCCAGACAGCTAATGTTAGTTAGCTAACAGACATAAAAATTAAAAAAGCTGCATTGGACACAATTACCTAGACATACTGACAAGCTCCAATGGACATACGCGTGCAATATGGCAGACCAATCCAAACTCATCTCAAAATCAAAATCAAATCAAATTTTATTTGTCACATACACATGGTTCGCAGATGTTAGTGCGAGTGTAGCAAAATGCTTGTGCTTCTAGTTCCGACAATGCAGTAATAACCAACAAGTAATCTAGCTAACAATTCCAAAACTACTACCTTATAGACACAAGTATAAGGGGATAAAGAATATGTACATAAGATATATGAATGAGTGATGGTACAAAGCGGCATAGGCAAGATACAGTAGATGGTATTGAGTGCAGTATATACATATGAGATGAGTATGTAAACAAAGTGGCATAGTTAAAGTGGCTAGTGATACATGTATTACATAAGGATGCAGTAGATGATATAGAGTACAGTATATACGTATACATATGAGATGAATAATGTAGGGTATGTAAACATTATATTAGGTAGCATTGTTTAAAGTGGCTAGTGATATATTTTACATCATTTCCCATCAATTCCCATTATTAAAGTGGCTGGAGTTGAGTCAGTGTGTTGGCAGCAGCCACTCAATGTTAGTGGTGGCTGTTTAACAGTCTGATGGCCTTGAGATAGAAGCTGTTTTTCAGTCTCTCGGTCCCAGCTTTGATGCACCTGTACTGCCCTCGCCTTCTGGATGATAGCGGGGTGAACAGGCAGTGGCTCGGGTGGTTGTTGTCCTTGATGATCTTTATGGCCTTCCTGTGACATCGGGTGGTGTAGGTGTCCTGGAGGGCAGGTAGTTTGCCCCCGGTGATGCGTTGTGCAGACCTCACTACCCTCTGGAGAGCCTTACGGTTATGGACGGAGCAGTTGCCGTACCAGGCGGTGATACAGCCCGACAGGATGCTCTCGATTGTGCATCTGTAGAAGTTTGTGAGTGCTTTTGGTGACAAGCCGAATTTCTTCAGCCTCCTGAGGTTGAAGAGGCGCTGCTGCGCCTTCTTCACGATGCTGTATGTGTGGGTGGACCAATTCAGTTTGTCTGTGATGTGTACGCCGAGGAACTTAAAACTTACTACCCTCTCCACTACTGTTCCATCGATGTGGATAGGGGGGTGTTCCCTCTGCTGTTTCCTGAAGTCCACAATCATCTCCTTAGTTTTGTTGACGTTGAGTGTGAGGTTATTTTCCTGACACCACACTCCGAGGGCCCTCACCTCCTCCCTGTAGGCCGTCTCGTCGTTGTTGGTAATCAAGCCTACCACTGTTGTCGTCCGCAAACTTGATGATTGAGTTGGAGGCGTGCGTGGCCACGCAGTCGTGGGTGAACAGGGAGTACAGCACGGCATGTTGAGCCCACTCATTATCTCAGACAATCATGGCTAGCGGGAAGGTTTCTCACTTTTTCTGTGGCTAAACCAACTAGGCTCGTAATTTAACAATTTATTCGTATTATACAGATGGAATAAAAATTCACATGTTTGAGAAGGCATTTCTGCCCCAAAAAATGCATTGTGCAAAAAAAATATTTACTTTCAAACACCTCTCCAGTGAAGTCGTGACTTGCGACATAAGCCTAGTTTCCTGAATCGGGTCACAAATCTTCTTTTGATTTTCCCATGATGTCAAGCAAAGATGCAATGAGTTTGAAGGTAGGCCTTGAAATACATCCACAGGTACAACTCCAATTGACTCAAATTATGTCAATTAGCCTATCAGAAGCTTCAGTTACAGGTTAAAATAAATGCTGTATGGAATTGTATACAAAATATATACAGAGGACTGCATTGAACTTACTGTCACTCCCTTCCTTATTATCCCTACTGCATTTGAAATTCAAAAGGGCGATGGAAAGTGTAGCCTATACATCTAATCAGGAGTGAACTTATGACGCAGCTCCAGGAACCTCTAACGCAATTCCATCTCCGACACAACTGTGAGGGTGTCGACAAACACTCATTGATTGAATCGAAGCCAATAACTTTTGGATGGAGTTTTTTCTTCTGTTTGCATGCATGTTGTCATATGGTTGGATGCTATTGTGTCATTCACTCAATCAGTCAGTTGCAATACCAACCCATAGGGGCCCATTACCTTGGGCCCCTAGGGGCTGTGTGTGTGTTATATCAGGTAATATGGTGAGGATGACTGAGTTATCGTTGGATGGGGGAAGGCCAGTGATGAAGTCCAGAGCTATGTGTGACCAGTGGTGACTGGGTATAGGAAGAGGGCGAAGCAGGCAGGACGTGGGTTTAGTGGAGATCTTATTCCGGAGAGGAAGAAGGCCTGACATGTCCTGCAGCCAGGGAATCATGGATATACCCCTCCATGGCCTCCTGCTTGTGGCGAGAGAGGTTATGCAACCGGCTACAGGGGAGAGGAGCTCCAGGCTGGAGGTCAATGGCGCAGTCGTACGGCCAATGAGGCGGCAGCGACATGGCCTGGTACTTGCTGAACACAGGAGCTAGATCGTGATACTCGAGAGGAACTGATGACAGGTCTGGAGGTTCTGGGAATAGACTGGGGCACAGACAAGGCAAGGGCAGAACGAAGACAATTTGAGTGACAGAATTTACCCCAAGTGGTTACCTTTCCGGTAGTCCAGTCGATCTGTGGATTGTGAAGCTTCAGTCGATGAGGACAGGCAGAGGAAAAGCCTGCTCTGCCACACAAGGGTGCCATCTAGCAAGGGTCTGTGGGGAGATGGGCCGGGGATTTGGCATCATCAGTGTATCCCTCACCACTGAAGGACAGTTTTATTGCTTCTTTAATCAGATCAACAGTTTTCAGCTGTGCTAACATAATAGCAAAAGGCTTTTAAAATTATAATTTCTTTAAGGTTTACATGGTAGCCTAGATGGGAGAAAATTAGGACAGGTTAACATAATGAACGGTTTGTTAGTCATTAATGTTTTTGGTTCACTGAGAGGAAACAATCGGCAGATGACTTGGATTCCGTTGAGCATGTCAACAAATATGCTGGGTTTGTTGTTTTGAGATTCTTGTACAGATTTCCAACAGTGGGATTTTTCCAAATGCAAACACAGCCGACAACTCGAGGACAAAGCCTGACTCGAGGACAGAAATAACAGAAGTGCTGAGTCATTGCTACTCGACTGTGTAAAGGAAACGCTCGGTCTCAGTCCTCCTCTCCCAGGTCATTTCAAAGACAGAGTTTAAGTACAGTAGTTGAGGCCGACGACTCCTCCGTTTCCACACAGGATTCTGAGAGCAGAATATGGGCAACAGCACGACTGCATTTATGTCAGTAACAATGTCTTGACCTCAGTACACTGCTTCAAAGTTAGTTTTACCCTGACATTTGATGTCTGATGATATTTAGTTGAGCGGTTGATAATTCATCCGTATCATCAGGGTCAGACCTGCGCATCAAGATAACAATTTCAGATGAAAAACAATATGAGCGATTTCACGCTGGTGTTGGTCCTGCAACAACTTAACAATATATTGCCATTCAGCAATCGGTTAGAAATCACACCATGAGCCTTTGATCCAAAAGGAATTGGACTATTGCCTTGCCCACATAAGAGCAGTTTGTTTTATGGTTCGAGTCAATTAATTGTAACGCCTATTGCCTATCATAGTATCATACAAGTATAATATAAATTGAAATTCCACTATGCCCTATTATTGGATATCATTATGAATGTTCATATTTTCAGAGAACAGTTTCTGAGGCCAGCTACGTTTTCATATTGCCTCTGAGGAGCTTCAATTGATCACATAATTGGCTGTTTAATAACTTCAAAGGCAGGTTTTGTGTATATTACATCTCACTCTGTAATGTCAACATTTATTTGAGTCATACTTTGTTAACGGTTGATGTGATGATGGCTACTTACGGACGCTAGCTCAGGCATTTCATTTTAAGTAAAATTTTGTCCCATTGGGGAATCACTGCGATTTAAATGATTGGCAATAGGTCTCTCTGACAGATTATGAGCATTTTGGTGATAATTCACTGAGGTTAAATACTGTGGCACGACCTGGCCAAGAATCAATATGGTGTCCTGAAAATGAAATGTTTAGTCTTTGATTGAATAACTTTCAAATTGTCTGGCTCAGCTCAGCTCTGCTCCGCTCAGACTCCCTTCTATTGCACATCCTGTATTGAGTATCCTCTTTACTAGTTCTGAATGACCTGCCAGTCGGAATGTGCTGAAAACTCACAACATTATTTAAATCTATTCATTTACCCAGCCAACAATTTTGCCTGCCTCGCCTGGACATATGTCATTATCTGGGCCACTTTGCCTTCTGAAATTGCTGATGCTGTAAAGAAAATAGCACATTTCATGACCCATTTCCATATCGCAGCAGGTGGGGCAAAACTGTTGTCAGGGAGCATCGCTATGGAAGTATGGATAACTACTGTGCATTATAGAGGCGACTATCCCACCTGTTCCAGCAGTATCCATCACTGTATGTAAATGTCACACTTAATATTTTGCCTTACACACTCCATAGGATCTTTTTTTTCTCATTTCCATAGGAAATGTCATACCACTGCTGTGCAGCGATCGAATGCAGATACTGTTCTCAAAAAAGGGATCAGGGACTACAATGCAATTTCAGTAGGGGGGGATGTGTTTTATTGTTCTGTGTGAAAGAGCAAAGAGAGCTGGATATCAAAACACGTCAAATTCAAATGACCTTTCTGAGGCAAGGGGGCTTTACTGTGCTTTACAAGAACAGCCTACAGACAGACACTGAAAATATTTCAGTGAAAATCATATACAGTACCAGTCAAAAGTTTAGACACACCTTCTCACTCATTTTTATTACATTTGTCTATTTTCTACATTGTACAATAATAGTGAAGACACCACAATTATTAAATAACACATATGGAATAATGTAGTAACCAAAAAAGTGTTAAACAAATCACAATATATTTTATATTTGAGATTTTTCATTGTAGCCATCTACATCTTGATGACAGCTTTGCACACTCTTGACATTTTCTAAACCAACTTCACCTGTAATGCTTTTCCAACAGTTTGAAGGAGTTCCCACATATGCTGAGCACTTGTTGGCTGCTTTTCCTTCATTCTGTGGTTCAACTCATCCCAAACCATCTCAATTGAGGTGAGGTCAGGTGATTGTGGATGCCAGGTCATCTGATACTGCACTCCATCACTCTCCTTCTTGGTCAAATAGCCCTTACACAGCCACCCTTTGCCTTGATGGCAGCTTTGCACACAAGGCATTCTCTCAACCAGCTTCATGAGGAAGTCATCTGGAATGCATTTCAATTAATTAATTAGGTGTGCGTTGTTAAAAGTTATTTTGTGGAATTTCTATCCTTCTTAATGCGTATGAGCCAATCAGATGTGTTGTTACAAGGAACGGGGTGGTATACAGAAGATAGTGCTATTTGGTAAAATACCAAGTCAATATTATGGCAAGAACAGCTCAAATAAGCAAAGAGAAACGATAGTCCATCATTACCTTAAGACATGAAGGTCAGTCAATATGAAAAATTTCAAGAACTTTGAAAGTTTCTTCAAGTGCAGGCACAAAAACCATCAAGCGCTATGAAGAATCTTGCTCTCATGAGGACCGCCACAGGAACGGAAGACACAGAGTTACCTCTTCTGCAGAGGATATGTTCAGTAGAGATACCAGCCTCAGAAATTACATCCCAAATAACTGCTTCAGAGTTCAAGTAACAGATACATCTCAACATCAACTGTTCAGAGACTGCATGCATCAGACATTCATGGTCAAATTGCTGCGAAGAAACCACTACTGAAGGACACCGATATTAAGAAGAGACTAGCTTGGGCCAAGAAACACGAGCAATGAACATTAGACCGGTGGAAATCTGAGTCCAAATTTGAGATTTTTGGTTCTAACCACCATGTCTTTGTGAGATGCAGAGTAGGTGAACGTATGATCTCTGCATGTGTGGTTTACACAATGAAGCATAGAGGATGAGGTGGTTTGCTGGTGACACAGTCAGTGATTTCTTTAGAATTCAAGGCACACTTAACCAGCAAGGCTACCACAGCATGTTGCAGCGATACACCATCCCATCTAGTTTGCACTTAGTGGGACTGTCATTGGTTTTTCAACAGGACAATGAACCAACATTCCTCTAAGCTGTGTAAGGGATATTTGACCAAGAAGGAGGGTGATGGAGTTTTTTTAAGCCTTATTTTACCAGGTAAATTGACTGAGAAACACATTGTCATTTACAGCAGCTGGCTGAGGGGTAGTTACAGGGGAGAGGTGGGGGATGAATGAGCCAGTTGGAAGCTGAGGATGATTATGTGACCATGATGGTATGAGGGCCAGATTGGGAATTTTGCCACGACATCAGGGTTAACACCCCTACTCTTACAATAAGTGCCATGGGGTCTTTTAATGACCACAGAGAGTCAGATCACCTGTTTAAGACCCCCTTCCAAAAGACAGCACCCTACACAGGGAAATGGGATTATTATTATTTATTTCTTTAGGTGGGAGGAAATAGTATCTCCTACAGCCCTCCAACACCACTTCCAGCAGCATCTGGTCTCCCATTCAGGGACTAACAAGGACCCACCCTGCTTAGCTTCAGAAGCAAGCCAGCAGTGGGATGCAGGGTGGTATGCTGCTAGCAATGAAGTTCTGATCCCATATGTGTTATTTCATAATTTTGATGTATTCACTATTGTTCTACAACATATAAAATAGTAAAAATTAAGAAATACCCTTGAATGAGAAGGTGTGTCGAAATGTTTGACTGGTACAGAATATATTTTTCAATTTGCCATACAGCGTTGTGACTATGTCCTCTGTTATGATAAGGAGTGGTGGTGGCGGAGATTAATGGCGTTGGGGTAGAATCAGCACAAACGCTGCAGAACTCAGGAGATGCCTTTGCTGACAAGCCACTGTGTCCTCTCTCCTGAGATCTGTGGGCCATCAGGCCAGCATCCCATCCCCGGACCGTCCCCATAACGCCACATCAAACAGATTACCATCCCACATCACTGGATTTATTGGAGTTATTTAGTTGCTCAAAAGGACATCCAGGCCATTCCTACTGGTTTATCAGCATGTTGTCCTTTTACCCCAACAAACAGAATTGTGATGGTTTCTACAACCATACCCATCAAATATAATGCAATGAGTTTCTTAATACGTTGAATTGAACATTTTCTAATATCTACAGATTATAAACCTACCCCTCAGTCTCCGGAGACTGACAAGTCACAGTCCCCCGCCCCTTCGCTTCCATTAACAAGATTCAATCCATTAGACATAAAACACACACACACATATAAACCAGCGTCTTTAATAGCTGTGACAGCGGCTGTGGTGGGAATCTATATAAAGCTAATTGGCATTTGGGTTATATAAGAGGGATCTGAATTGCATCTGGCACAGGCATGGATTGGGTGTTAGGTCTGATTAAATAGCCCAGCCTCCTGTTAGACACAGTTGGGTTGGCACTACTTGTCTCTGTGTACTGGGGCTCCTCCTGGCTGGCTCGCCCTGCTCCCATCTGGCACCACCAGCACTGCCAGTAAGCCTTTCCTCTTCTTTTGCCCGCTCTGCTCCAAGCTATCTGTCTGTGTCCTTCTACAGGACTTTTATAAAGTGGATGAGAGTGATTCATAATTCCCTGGTGTGGTTGTGGATACAGGTACTAAGAAGGATCAGACACAATCTGAGTGGAGGTTTTCTAATAAGTGGATTTGTGGTGCTGTCTACTTTTGTCAATCAGCATTTCGTACATTTTGTCATTGTACATTATTTGGTATTTCTACATTTTAATATTTTCTTGGTTTCAGGAATCCAGCCTCCACAGTTATTGTATGGCCCGGCAGATTAATCACTGATCATACAATGCTGTGTACTGAGGAGGTTCCTATCAGGGATAGGAGATAAATAAAAATGACCTTGTCTTGAATCCATCAATAGCCTCTAGGCCTAGGTGTGTGGAGACACATATTGTAGGCACAATATAGTCAAACAATGATATCCAGTTTTCAAATGAAATCAAATTGTATTGGTCACATACACATTTTTAGCATTTGTTATTGCGGTTGTAGCGAAATGCTTGTGTTCCTAAATTCAACAGTGCAGTAGTATCTAACAATTCACAACAATACACACTGTCACGCCCTGACCTTAGAGAGCCGTTTAATTTCTCTATTTGGTGAGGTCAGGGTGTGATGTGGGGTGGACATTCTATGTTTTGTATTTCTTTGTGTTTGGCCGAGTGTGTTTCCCAATCAGAGGCAGCTGTCTATCGTTGTCTCTGATTGGGAATCATTCTTAGGCAGCCTTTCTTCCCACCTATGTTGTGGGAGCTTGTTTTTGTACAGCTCTTGTAGCCTATGGAACGATACGGTCGTTTTGGTTTCACTTTGTTATTTTGTTGTTGGTTCTCATTGAAATAAATATGATGACCACAAATTACGCTCTGCCTTGGTCTCCTTCAAACAACGCACGTTACACACAAATCTAAAAGTAAAAGAATGGAATTAAGAAATATATAAATTAGCAATGTCGGAGTGGCATTGACTAAATTACAGTAGAATAGAATACAGTAGATACAGTTGAAGTCAAGAAGTTTACATACACTTAGGTTGGTGTCCTTTTTCAACCACTCCACAAATTTATTGTAAACAAACTATAGTTTTGGCAAGTCAGTTAGGACATCTACTTTGTGCATGACACAAGTAATTTTTCCAACTATTGTTTACGGACAGATTATTTCACTTATAATTCACTGTATCACAATTCCAGTGGGGCAGAAGTTTACATACACTAAGTTGACTGTGCCTTTAAACAGCTTGGAAGTGCAGGGTGGCAGCATCATGTTGTGGGCGTGCTTTGCTGCAGAAGGGACTGGTGCACTTCACAAAATAGATGACATGAGAAAGGAAAATTTTGTGAAGCAACATCTCAAGACAAGAGTCAGGAAGTTAAAGCTTGGTCGCAAATGGGTCCTCCAAATGGTCAATTACCCTAAGCACACTTCCAAATTTGTGGCAAAATGGCTTAAGGACAACAAAGACAAGGTATTGGAGTGGCCATCACAAAGCTCTGGACCTCAATTCTATGGGAAATTTGTGGGCAGAACTGAAAAAGCATGTGCGAGCAAGGAGGCCTAAAAACCTAACTCAGTTTCACCACCTCTGTCAGGAGGAACGGGCCAAAATCCACCCAACTTATTGTGGGAAGCTTGTGGAAGGCTACCAAAACGTTTGACCCAAGTTAAACAATTTAAAGGCAATGCTACCAAATACTAATTGACTGTATGTAAACTGCTGACCCACAGGGAATGTGATGAAAGAAATGAAAGCTGAAATAAATCATTCTCTCTACTGTTATTCTGACATTTCACATTCTTAAAATTAAGTGGTGATCCTAACTGACCCCCATTTCCTTGTTTATAATGTATTTACAGATAACCGGGGATCACTCCAACACTCAGACATAATTTACAAACAAAGCATGTGTGTGTAGTTGAGTCCGACAGATAAGAGGCAGTAGGGATGACGAGGGATTTTATTTTTTATTGTACCTTTATTTTACTAGGCAAGATCAGTTAAGAACAAATACTTATTTTCAATGGTGGGGTTAACTGCCTGTTCAGGGGCAGAACGACAGATTTGTACCTTGTCAGCTCGGGGATTCGAACTCAACGCTCTAACCACTAGGCTACCCTGCCGCCCCGATGTTCTCTTGATAAGCGCATGAATTTGACAATAGTTCTGTCCTGCTAAGCTTTCAAAAATGTAACGAGTACATTTGGGTGTCAGGGAAAATGTATGGAATAAAAAGTACATCATAAGGATCAGAACTTTTTTTTCCAATTTTCACTTAAAATGACACCCAAATCTAACTGCCTGTAGCTCAGGACCTGAAGCAAGCAGGAAACACTTTGAAGTTAGTGGAAATGTGAAATTAATGTAGGAATATAACACATTAGATCTGGTAAAAGATAATACAAAGAAAAAAAATATGAATTTATTTGTTATTTTTTGTTCCATCACCTTTGAAATGCAAGAGTTTAGGTGCCATTTAGATTGTGGCCACTAGGTGGCAGCAGTGTATGTGCAAAATCTTAGACGGATCCAATGAACCATTGCATTACTATTCAAAATGTTGTTTCAAGTCTGCCCAAATGTGCCTAATTGGTTTATTGATACATTTTCAAGTACATAACTGTGCCCTCCCCTCAAACAATAGAATGGTATTCGTTCACTGTAATAGCTACTGTAAATTGGACAGTGCAGTTAGATTAACAAGAATTTAACAGATTTGCTGCATGTTCCAATTGTAGGCTGTGGCTTGTTTTTGGGCTAAAATACAGCTAGGCTATTGATCCTCTTGGGTAAAATTATAGGCATTCTCATGGTGTAATAGGCTATTCTGAATTATTTAATTTATTTCTGAACAGACAGCAGTAACTCTACAGATTTTTATCTGGGGTGCTGCAGCTATGATTCTAGGAAATACATGATGAGGTGCAAAACTGGAGAGATGTCTATCAGAATAGAACGAGGGAGTGATATCCTAGAAAGTGAATCTCATTCTAGTTCTTTGAGATTCAGGAGAATTAACGAAGAGGCAACTCATATTAACTTTTTGATAGCTTTTATTATAATTTTTACATTGCAAAATGAACATATTGTTTTTCATGCCAGGAGATGTACCGGATCCGGCCAAATAACGAAAATAACGAAACAGTCCAAAACGGAGAGGTACCTGTTCCAGCAGGACAGGATCCGGTAATAAGCACTACTTAGGGCCCCCAACCAAATCTTGCTTAGGGCCCCCAAAAAGCTAGAGCCAGCCCTGAATGTAATGTATTAATAAACAGTAAATGTACTGAATTGTAATCTGAATAGTAAATAAGAGCGTATGTTGGAATTGTAAGAGCTATAGATAATACTGGACACAAAACATTCCCTTCTGTTTACAATTAGTCATATGTACAAAACTATAAAACCAGGACAATAAATCCTATTATTTTATGCTGTTTAGGTAATGCTGTAGGGGAGAGTGGGGTAAGAAAATATATCATGTAACTAAATATTTAGGAGGAGGTCGTAATTTAGGAGGAGGTCTGTGAAGGAAGAAACTACATAGGAAAAGTGTTAAGAAAGTTAGGTCCAAAAAACGGATTTTCACAATGTAAAATTAATTATTGTGTTTCATTATTCTTGTATCTAAACCAAAGTAAATATTTTAAAAACTGTTTTGTACATCAGTTGGGGTCTATAAGCTACAAGATGATGTCCTTCACCTAGCATGAAAATGCATCCTTGCAGCTGTGTGGGCTAATATAGTCAAAATGGTTGCTTTGGGGTAAATTGTGCAATTTGGACAGGGGCAAATTGAGCCAATGGCTCAACATACCCATACAAATTCTGATTACATTTTGTTTGTTTTATGCATAATGTGCATAGTCCTTTTGCAGTTTGTCATGCATATAGTGATGCAATATAGTGCATTTTTATTGTTACAGAGCAGACATCATCATGCCCTGTGTATACAAACGTAAAACAAGCAGGGGTCTTGCCCCCCTTGAGGTTCTTGAAAGAGCAGCCAAGGAAGTGAGTAGAGCAGGGAAGTCCATTTGAGTAGCAGTAAGGGATGAAAAAGTAGACTGAATGACACTAAAGAAGTACAGTACATTTGACAAAAAATAAAATGAACATGTACCTGTGAGAAAGAGAGGCTATTATAGAGCAGCAGAGGCACACAAGGTCTTATATGATGACATGAAGTCTGAGCTTGCTAAACATATCTCGAATCTCGCAGACCAGTTTAATGGGCTTAGTATGAAAATGCAGCGTCAAATGCAGAAATGAATTGTCGGATCAACTTACCCTATCCCAAGCTCAGTTGTGCCAAGACACCCCTTTTTTATGTTTTCAAAACTGTTAACATTAATTCTGATTATTTCCAGGGATACACAACATCCTAAAAGAATATGTATATATCTTTGTTAGAAATAATACCTATGTTCCGGTATCCCTGATGCTGAATGTAAAAAATGGTTCAACATACCCCACTCTCTCCTATTAATTTAACATGAGAGTGGAAAGTAAGGTGTGGAGAGAGCATCATCTTCCTACTCTGAACTACTGTAAAGAGTCAAGTGAAACAACCCAATAAACTTTTAATGAGTTTTAATAACAAATCTAATTTAGTCTTTCTAGAGATAGTTGGTGAACAACATGTAAACACATAAAAAGAGCCAATTACTGAATTTGCAGTGGCAATACGTTGCTCTGAACTTTTCAACCGAGACTATATCATTACTGAACAGATATTTGTAGACTGTTAATCAGTATGCATACAAACAGTTTAATGGGCTCTATACATTTTTGGCAACTCTGAAATGACTAATCGTCATCAGAAGGCTTGTTATAAAGAAGCTCGTAAATGACTTAGTGAATGATGCAGGAGATACATCCCCTGTAAGACCTATAGCATGGTGTCAGCATTAACAATACATGAGTCATGCAGCCTCACTGGAGGATCATAATGGTTATTTGAATTATATTGAATATTTATAAACCTTTTGGTATGTGTAATACTTTCTTCGGAATAAATATGTTTCCTCGATGAAAGTGATAAGAATAGCAATAAAACATTGAATGACCGAAACGTATATTTGAAGTAATGTGTTCTTTGTAAGTTGATTGGTGTCATGAGAGGCATTTTGGGGAAATGCAGTGTCTGCATTTACTGCCAAAGTGGAGTCGACTGTGTGCTGCTCTGCTGCTGGCCGCATGTACATCACTCAAAACTTTAGAAGTGCTTTCTCTCTGTGTCAAAATGGGGGAATTGGCTCCCCCCTAAACCGGCCCAGCATGAAGATAATCAGAGGCTGAGGTGCGTGCCAATCAAGTCCGCTTTCACTCAAAGGGGAAAAAAATCGATGTGTGCTAACCTGTCTGAGCAGAGATGCTGACAGACAGACATAATCTCTTCTGGAGTCAGAGCTCTGCGCAGGGGATGAGGGATGAGGGGAAGAGGGGTGGAGAGGCAGAGGGTGCAGGGTGTGAATGTATGTTAAAAACCGTTGTTCTCTCAATGTTCTCTCTCCTTTCCCCTCTCACCATCTTTCTCTCTCTTGCTCTTATTGCCTTTGCCACCAGCTCAGTATTTGTACAAATCTGCTTTCAACTCATCTTAACGCATACATGGTTGTGAGTGACCAAGGTATGGCTGGTGCATGATATGGCCCTCTCTGGTGAACCAGAAGGGCTGAGACAGAAGAGGACGGGAGGGGAACCTGTCACATTGCTTCCCTACTTGAGAGCCAGTGATGCAGTGATTGCACACAGACTGCATTGAGACTGCACAAGGCGAAAGGGTCCATATCAGGGTATATCTGTACGTTTTGATTTTCTAGAGAATACAGACCATTTCTAATGCATATTTGGAGTTTTGTGGATATACACCACATCCTGACATATTCTGAATCCAGATGTGTCATTTAGATATGATATTGTGATTACTGAGGATAACACACGTGGACATTTCCTATGGCTGGATAAGGACTCATTCGATATCCTGAGATATGTGGCATCCTATTTTTTCTCTTCATGTTGACAAAATCTGACTGTATACATAACATGTCTGTTTTCTCAGAAAATTTGTAGTGGCATTACGACCCAACCAAATTTACATAGAAATGTGAGTTATAGATGTATAATTCTACTTGAAGCAAGTCTAAGAAGCGGTAGATCTGTTCTATGTGAACCAATATGTTGCATGGACTCTGAGTGAAATAATTAAGTTGACATGATCTTTTTAATGATCAACCTATCCTCTGTCCCCCATACATACAACATCTGTACGGTCTCTCAGTCAAGTATTACATTTCAAGCACAGATTAAACTACAAAGACCAGGAAGCCTTTCGAAAGCCTCATAAAAGTGCAGTGATGGTTAGATCGGTAACAAGACGGTAACAAGACTCCTGAACATCTAATCAAATGGCTACCCAGACTATTTGAATTCCCCCCCTTTTACACTGCTGCTACTCTCTGTTGTTATCTATGCACAGTCACTTTAATAACTCTACCTACATGTTCATATTACCTCAATTACCTCGACTAACCGGTGCCCCCACACATTAACACTGTACCGGTAACCCCTGTATATAGCCTCACTATTGTTATTTTACTGCTGCTTTTTAATTATTTGTTACTTTTATTTAATTTAATTTTGGGGGTATTTTTCTTAAAACTGCATTGTTGGTTAATGGGGATATTCGTGACAGTTGTAAATCATGCAGCGCCGTGTGTCACAATTGCAGATTTTAGAGAAGCAACAAATGCCGGTATATACAGTGCCTTGCGAAAGTATTCGGCCCCCTTGAACTTTGCGACCTTTTGCCACATTTCAGGCTTCAAACATAAAGATATAAAACTGTATTTTTTTGTGAAGAATCAACAACAAGTGGGACACAATCATGAAGTGGAACAACATTTATTGGATATTTCAAACTTTTTTAACAAATCAAAAACTGAAAAATTGTGCGTGGAAAATTATTCAGCCCCCTTAAGTTAATACTTTGTAGTGCCACCTTTTGCTGCGATTACAGCTGTAAGTCGCTTGGGGTATGTCTCTATCAGTTTTGCACATCGAGAGACTGAATTCTTTCCCATTACTCCTTGCAAAACAGCTCGAGCTCAGCGAGGTTGGATAGAGAGCATTTGTGAACAGCAGTTTTCAGTTCTTTCCACAGATTCTCGATTGGATTCAGGTCTGGACTTTGACTTGGCCATTCTAACACCTGGATATGTTTATTTTTGAACCATTCCATTGTAGATTTTGCTTTATGTTTTGGATCATTGTCTTGTTGGAAGACAAATCTCCGTCCCAGTCTCAGGTCTTTTGCATTCTTCCAGAATGGTCCTGTATTTGGCTCCATCCATCTTCCCATCAATTTTAACCATCTTTCCTGTCCCTGCTGAAGAAAAGCAGGCCCAAACCATGATGCTGCCACCACCATGTTTGACAGTGGGGATGGTGTGTTCAGGGTGATGAGCTGTGTTGCTTTTACGCCTAACATAACGTTTTGCATTGTTGCCAAAAAGTTCGATTTTGGTTTCATCTGACCAGAGCACCTTCTTCCACATGTTTGGTGTGTCTCCCAGGTGGCTTGTGGCAAACTTTAAATGACACTTTTTATGGATATCTTTAAGAAATGGCTTTCTTCTTGTCACTCTTCCATAAAGGCCAGATTTGTGCAATATACGACTGAGTCTCCCACCTCAGCTGTAGATCTCTGCAGTTCATCCAGAGTGATCATGGGCCTCTTGGCTGCATCTCTGATCAGTCTTCTCCTTGTATGAGCTGAAAGTTTAGAGGGACGGCCAGGTCTTGGTAGATTTGCAGTGGTCTGATACTCCTTCCATTTCAATATTATCGCTTGCACAGTGCTCCTTGGGATGTTTAAAGCTTGGGAAATCTTTTTGTATTCAAATCCGGCTTTAAACTTCTTCACAACAGTATCTCGGACCTGCCTGGTGTGTTCCTTGTTCTTCATGATGCTCTCTGCGCTTTTAACGGACCTCTGAGACTATCACAGTGCAGGTGCATTTATACGGAGACTTTATTACACACAGGTGGATTGTATTTATCATCATTAGTCATTTAGGTCAACATTGGATCATTCAGAGATCCTCACTGAACTTCTGGAGAGAGTTTGCTGCACTGAAAGTAAAGGGGCTGAATAATTTTGCATGCCCAATTTTTCAGTTTTTGATTTGTTAAAAAAGTTGATTCTTCACAAAAAAAATACAGTTTTATATCTTTATGTTTGAAGCCTGAAATGTGGCAAAAGGTCGCAAAGTTCAAGGGGGCCGAATACTTTCGCAAGGCACTGTATAAGTGTCTTATATTGGCTGCAAGCTTAAATTCTTGTTAATTTAACTGCATTGTCCAATTTACAGTCACTATTACTGAAAAAAATATTCCATGATAGTGTTAGGAGAGCTCCTAACAACAAAACTCTTTTTTCACTACGATAGGTTTGATAAATTCACCTCTGAAGGTGAAATGTGTACTTACATTCTGAAATCTTGCTCTGATTTTATCATCCAAAGGGTCCCAGAGATAACATGAAGTGTCCATAAGGCATGCATGATCAATTTTGTATTTCCACTCAAATTGCAAAGAAAGGAATCTGTGGAAATCTAACCCTAAACCTTGTTTCAACAAGTCAAATCACATTTGTATGTATTCCTCAGAGATCCTAGAACGTAACCAGACTTCACTATATCATTAGGGTGTAGTATATCCTATAGGACACCAAATTTGCACAGAGAGCGAAGCCTTCATGGCACGCAGATGACGCGGGCGGTCTTCAATTGATTGACTGTAACTTTGTCAAATAAGCAACAATGGGGGTCAAACAAAGCTAGCTATATAGCCAACGAGTTGGGCTTCACGGAAACCCCATGTCTGTTGCAAAATGTTGCTGCTAACCTTGTGAGACCGCGAAGCCTTTTCCTTTTGGGCAAAAAGTATAAGAATATGGAGAGTTATGAAGTTATGAAACTGGGTGTTTTGCAAATGTTGAACTTATAATGTGGCTATTAATACTGGAAAAGCTCAATCAAAGTCCAAGTATACAGATTTTACAATATTCTTGCAGAAAAATGTAATGTGAATGTAAATGTCTCCTTCACGATTTTCCCAAATGTACCTGGGTGACTTCACACTAAATGTCACGTAGTTTGCTCATACTTCAAATTATCCATCTGAAACTTGAAAAAAAGGGGGCTTGTAAGTAAGCATTTCACTGTAAGGTCTACCTGTTGTATCCGGTGCATGTGACAAATACATTTAGATTTGATTTGAATATCAAATCAGACCTGGAATATCTCTTTAAGCATGGTCAGGTTAATAATTCTGCTGTGGATGATATATTAAACCACCCTAAACAAAACCAAAAACACAAAACTTTTACAGATGCACAATCGAGAGCATCCTGTCGGGCTGTATCACCACCTGGTACGACAACTGCTCTGCCCACAACCATAAGGCTCTCCAGAGGGTAGTGTGTTCTGCACAACACATCACCAGGGGTGAACTACCTGCCCTCTAGGACACCTACACCACCCGATGTCACAGGAAGGCCAAAATGATCATCAAGGACAACAACCACCCGAGCCTCTGCCTGTTCACCCTGCTATCATCCAGAAGGTGACGTCAGTACAGGTGCATCAAAGCTGGGACCGAGAGACTGAAAAACAGCTTATATCTCAAGGCTATCAGACTGTTAAACAGCCATCACTAACATTGAGTGGCTTCTGCCAACATACAGACTTAATCTCTAGCCACTTTAACTTCTTTGGCGTACCCCCCTTCTCAATTTCCGCCTAAAGACATACACTAATCTAACTGCAGCTCAGGCCCAGAAGCAAGGATATGCATATTCTTGGTATCATTTGAAAGGAAACGGTCTGAATTTTGTGGAAATGTGAATTGAATGTAGGAGAATATAACACAAAATATCTGTTAGAAGAAAATACAAGGAAATAAACATACGTTTTCTGTTTTCTATTATTGCTGCATCATCTTTCAAATGAACAAGAACAGCCAAACATACAGATAGGATGCTGGGGATGATTTGAATAAAGAACATAAGATGGCACCAATAGCTGAGTTTTAAACAGATAACTTCCAAAATGAGCGAGCTACATGACATGAAGTCACTCAGGTGTCCCACACAAAGATTTTGAAACGCCATTTGGTTGGTTTGTTACGCATGTATTGTTTGAGGCTGATTCTGGCATTTGAAGCTACCATCCTCTCATCGATGGACAGGTTCTGGGCAGGCTGAAAATAGGTCTTCCAGGCCTCAACGATGTTGGGGTAGAGAGGTTTGATTTTGCAGAGCCTATCAAACATTGGTGTACCTCTCTTCTTGTCATTCTCCCCATCAACTTCTGGGTCACTGATGGAAAGCGCCCATCAGATTTTACAAGACATGACAGTCATGGGGAAAGGCAGTTGATAGAGAGCTGATGTTTTCCAGTAGTCCCTTAGAGTTTTCAACTTCACCAGCCCCATGTAAATGACTATTGAAAGGTAGCATAAAAGGTCTGACATGGAAATGGTCTTCCGTGCCTCTTTCTTTCCTGCCTTCTTCTTAGCCCCGTACTTATTGGTGTTCGACACCAGGGAATCAACAACTGATGAGGTGACAGTTGAAAAAGTTGAAGGGGGCTGTACTTTGCAGTCATGTCTAGTGGAGGTCCTGGCTGCCTTTGGGGTCTAAAAACTGGTGGATTTGGTTCCACATCATCTTCTAACACAGAGTGCCAATGACCCTCTGGCCCTCTGTCTGCAGGTTTCTCTCTTCCCCACCTCCGCTTCTTTGTTACTGACTTCACACCTCTAGATGGCCGGGTAGGTGTGGAGCCGGAGACAGCAGGGGTCCGGCTGGATGAACCAGCTTCAGAGGGAGATGGACACCTAGACATTGGTGCCTCATAATCAGAATCACTGCCCCTGTGAAAGATTTAAAAAAATCAGTAACAATACTTTCACATATGAGTCCTCTATCAACATGTAAATTAAACAGATACATATGGAGTACAGGGAACATAATCACTATGGTGAAGTGCTGTTCCATTTCATGTTTATGTAAAATAAATGTAAAAAATATAACAAACACACACACACACACACACACACACACAGTATAGCTGTCACGTTCATCGCATAGAGGAGACCAAAGCGCAGCTTGATTAGAATACATTCTTCTTTAACCTTTTGTGACTAGGGGGCAGTATTTTCATTTTTGGAAAAATAACGTTCACGTAGTAAACTGGATATTTTGTTAGGACAAGATGCTAGAATATGCATATAATTGACAGCTTAGGATAGAAAACACTCTATAAAGTTTCCAAAACTGTAAAAATATTGTCTCTGAGTATAGCAGAACTGATATTGCAGGCGAAGGCCTGAGAGAAATCCAATCCGGAAGTGCCTCATGTTTTGAAAGCACTGCATTCCAATGCGTCGCTATTGAGCAGTGAATGGGCTATCCACCAGATTACTTTTTCTCCGTATTCCCCAAGGTGTCTACAGCATTGTGACGTAGTTTTACGCATTTATGTTGAAGAATACCCGTAAGCGGCTACATTGCGCAACCCCTCACCTGATGGCTCCCAGAGTGATTCTCGCATAAAATACAGAGGTAGCCATTATTCCAATCGGTCCTACTGAAAAACCAATTGTCCCGGTGGATATATTATCGAATAGATATTTGAAAAACACCTTGAGGATTGATTATAAACAACGTTTGCCATGTTTATGTCGATATTATGGAGCTAATTTGGAATATTTTTTGCCGTTTTCGTGACTGCAATTTCCGGGCGATTTCTCAGCCAAACGTGTAGAACAAACGGAGCTATTTCGCCTACAAAAATAATATTTTTGGAAAAAAGGAACATTGGCTACCTAACTGGGAGTCTCGTGAGTGAAAACATCCAAAGTTCATCAAATGTAAACGATTTAATTTGATTGCTTTTCTGATTTCCGTGACCAAGTTACCTGCTGCTAGCTGGACAAAATGCTATGCTAGGCTATCGATAAACTTACACAAATGCTTGTCTAGCTTTGGCTGTAAAGCATATTTTGAAAATCTGAGATGACAGGGTGATTAACAAAAGGCTAAGCTGTGTCTCAATATATTTCACTTGTGATTTTCATGAATAGGAATATTTATATTTATGTACGTTGCGTTATGCTAATTAGTGTCAGTCGATGATTACCCTATGAGTCATTAGAGGTTAATGAAAACGAAGAACACTTAAACAAAGTATCCAAAATGAACGTGAAGCTATATATATATATATAACGAGTGCAGACACAGGCAACTAACCATAGACAATAACCCACAGATAAACCAAGGAATATGGCTACCTAAATATGGTTCCCAATCAGAGACAACGATAAACAGCTGCCTCTGATTGAGAACCAATCTAGGCAACCATAGACATATAAACCCCTAGACCAGGTAAACCCCTACACATACAAAACCCCTAGACAATACAAAAACTAAACACACCACCCTTGTCACACCCTGACCGAACCAAATAATAAAGAAAACAAAGATAACTAAGGTCAGGGAGTGACAATAGCCAATGTGTACTTTACACATTTCATTACATATTTCATTACTGATGATATTTTTATATATTGCAAATAAAATAAGAAAATCCCCCAAAAAATCGCAAATTAAAACCTGTTATGGTTCCCCTCAGGGAACTCCATCCCACCCATTCAGCTGAAATTATTATTATTTTGCCAGGAGGCAGTCAAATGTTTTAAACAAGCAGATTTAGAGTGACATTTCCAGTCAGACCATGCCCACTTTAACAAAACATGTCCCCCACAAAGCAACCTCAGAAACAAGAAAATAGCACAACTCAAAGGACAACAGCAAATGATGGACAGATCTGGCACTGTTGCAGAGAAAATGACAGAAGCAACATATGAGATTGCTTGGATACTCGCGAGAAACAAAGGCCTTCACAGACGTGATGATTGTCAAATAATGTTTTTTTGGTCGAAATATTGTATGCTGATTTAACAAGTAAGGACTCTATTTTAAAGCAAATTAAGTGACAGCAACTCTCAGACTTGACCATGACAAGACGCATAGAAGACATCGGCGAGGACATCGGTAAGCAACTGATTACTGACATATCCGTGTCACCGTGTTTTAGTATAGCGCTTGGCGAAAGCACCGATGTAAGTGCCCAATTATATGTTTGGGTCCACTTCTCTCAAAATGAGTCGTTCTGAGAGGAACATTTATGTTGACTGCCCTTTTAGGGACAAACACCAGGAGAGGATATTCTGAAAGCCTTTGTTACATACTTTGTTGGTAATAATATTGACTGTGCGCCAAACATGCAAGGAAAGTAGAAGGAACTCATAGGCCTGATAAGAAAGAAAAGAAAGAGTGAGGATATTCCAGAATTTGTTACGTTTCATTGTATCATTCATTAGGAAGCACTTGTGGCTAAACTCAAAGACTGATGAACAGTATTATTGTCAGGGCACTGAATCACCGGCAATTCCGCAAGTTGCTGGAGGAATACTAGACAGATTACGGGACTTGATATTTCACAATAAGGTGAGATGGCTGTCTCGTGGCAGAGTTTTGGAAAGATTTCTCTCCTCCCTTAAGTCCATGAATTTGTTGCAAGCAAGGGGAGAGATGAGCCAGAGCTGGATGATCCACAGTGGATATTAAAGCTGGCTTTTTTAACTGACATCACCTGCCACTTGAACACGGTGAATCTCCAGCTCCAAGGGAAAGTTAAAACTCCGGGCAAAATGCTGGTGTGCTCTCAAAATAAAACCACACTGTTCATACCTGACAGACAGTTTTGTTCATTTCCCAATACTTAGAGCAGTCACTACATCCAACCCAGACATACTGCAACATTTTAGCTATGATGCATTCCTGCGTGTGTTGGAAGAGTTGGAGTTTGAGTCAAGATTCAAGGATATGGAGTACAAGTCGTTTTTCAACTTCATTGAGACCCTCTTTCATGTGCCAGCGGCATCTCTGAACAGAGTCATCACAGCCCTCTGTCCTGACCATGCTGGAATAGAAAGTGAGCTAGTGGAGCTGCAGGGACATTGCAAGGTGAACACTTCAGGTGTTACCGATTTCTGGAGCCTTGTGTCAGAGACAGAGTATCCACTTCTGAAGCAGTGTATGCAAAGGTGACATCGTTTTTTGACTGCACTTATTCATGTGAAGCAACATTTTCAACAATGAACACAGTGAAAAAACTAAGAAACAGACTGACCAATGCATACCTAGATTGCCTCATAAGGATAGCAAGAACAGACTATACATTTAGAATTAATTCAGTCAAGGAACAGAAGGGACATTTTCGCTCATCCAACTACTGAGGTAACCCTTAATATGGGTCTTATATGTGTGATGTAGTCAACTTGATGTGTGTATGTATGTATTCGTGATGTGATGTTCATCAAATTAATTGCATGTACTCTATTGCTCTGAATTTGCTCTCAATTGATAATTGATCATATTGGAAGAAAAGTACAACAAATTAAAGATCTGTTCGATCCTCTGAATGATTGTCTCAACCCAAAGTGGACCCCTTACAAAAATTTGTGAGTAACACTGGCCTATCTTATTTTCTCTAAATGTTGTATGGTGTCCACCCACTCTGCCTAAAGAGCATAAAAACCCACTTTGGTGATGAAATGTCAATTCCTTATGTTATAAAATAATTTTTACCAAGACAAATATGATTATTCGTGTTCTGAATCATTCAGTCAGGTCTTTCTCTAACATACAGTGGGGCAAAAAAGTATTTAGTCAGCCACCAATTGTGCAAGTTCTCCCCCTTAAAAAGATGAGAGATGCCTGTAATTTTCATCATAGGTACACTTCAACTATGACAGACAAAATGTGAGAAAAAAAATCCTGAAAATCACATTGTAAGATTTTTAATTAATTAATTTGCAAATTATGGTGGAAAATAAGTATTTGGTCACCTACAAACAAGCAAGATTTCTGGCTCTGAAAGACCTGTAACTTCTTCTTTAAGAGGCTCCTCTGTCCTCCACTTGTTACCTGTATTAATGGCACCTGTTTGAACTTTTTATCAGTATAAAAGACACCTGTCCACAACCTCAAACAGTCACACTCCAAACTCCACTATGGCCAAGACCAAAGAGCTGTCAAAGGACACCAGAAACAAAATTGTAGAACAACGTTTTTTTTAACGCCGCATTTTGGCTGCATGGCCTTTGTCAGGGAGGCGAAGGCCATGCAGCCGAAACGCGGCGGTTTAAAAAAAACATTGTTTCTATTGAACATGCCATACTAATAAAGGCATTTTAATCAATTATATGAAGAGTGCCTTGGTCCTTCTTTCTTTTTGATTTTCAGATGCTTATTTGAATTTTGAGGACATGATACACCTGTATATAATTTGCCAAATATTAAATCCATACAATTCTTTCAGACATTATAATTGTTGCATATTAAGATGGCGCTGGAGAAGGTAGACATTTTAAGTGCCCTCAGCTGATTGTGTTTTTTTGTTTGTTAATTTGCGTTGTTTGTAACTTATTTTTTTAAACTTATTTTGTACGTAATGATGCCGCTACCGTCTCTAATGACCAAAAATAACCTCTAGACATCAGGACTGTGATTACTCACCACGGACTAGCAGAATCCTTTTTATCCTATCACGACTCTGAGGAGCTGAAGGATATACTGCTTCCTCGGGAACAGGCCCCAATCCCTGTGATCTGCGTGAAGAGGAGGCGGGAAAAGAGGGGCCGAAGAGTGGGCTGCTTTCTGATAAATCATAGGCAATTGAATGAACCCCCACTTCCCTCAATTCTGCTAGCAAACATGCAATCTTTGGACAATACAATGGACGAGTTACTGGGAAGATTAAACTACCAACGGGACATTCAAAACTGTAACATCTTATGATTCACAGAGTCATGGTTGAATGACGACAATATCAACATACAGTTGGCTGGTTATACAATGTACCGACAGGATAGAACAGCGGCATCTGGTGAGACAAAGGCCAGCGGACTATGTTTTTTTGAAAATAACAGCTGGTGCACAACATCTAAGGAAGTCCCGAGCTATTGCTCGCCTGTCCAAGTCTGTCAAACCAACATGTTTAAAGCAGACCACTATAGTGCCTGTGCCCAAGAACACTAAGCTAACCTGCCTAAATGACTACCGACCCGTAGCACTCACGTTGGTAGCCATGAAGTGCTTTGGAAGGCTGGTCATGGCTCACATCAACACCATCATCCCAGAAACTGTAGACACACTTCAATTTGCATCCCACCCCAACAGATCCACAGACGATGCAATCTCTATTGCACTCCACACTGCCCGTTCCCAGCTGGACAAAATTATCACCTATGTAAGAATGCTATTCATTGACTACAGCTCAACATTCAACACCATAGTGCCCTCAAAGCTCATTAATAAGCTAAGGACACTGGGACTAAACACCTCCCTCTGTATCTGGATCCTGGACTTCCTGACGGGCCACCCCCAGGTGGTAAGGGTAGGTAACAACACATCCGCCACTCTGATCCTCAACACAGGGGCCCCTCAGGGGAGAGTGCTTAGTCCCCTCCTGTACTCCCTGTTCACTCATGACTGCACGGTCAGGCACGACTCCAACACCATCATTAACCCTTTCATTCGTGAGTTCCAAATATCTCTAACGGTCGCCCCAGCGTGAGTTTTTTTATGCACGTGATGTTAGAATGTTCTCTCCATTCCAGAATGTGATTGATACGTAACAGTACATTTTATCCGCGCTGCCCTCAAACTAAAGCACGCAGCCTGTTTATATTTATAGGTTGTTTTAACTTCAATTTCAAATGATTTTCAAACACGTTTTTATTTTCTAAAAACAGTTTGAATTGGTGTGTTCCGCCTCCTCATTCATTCACATAAAAATAGTCATTTTTACTTTTGCGGATAATTACATTTTTGGGACATTTCTGACACGGACAAAATTCCCCAAGCACTTCCCAATTGTTTGTGCAGTTCACGTCTGCAGACATTTGCTCATCTTCCGTCAGAACAGGATCTACACACGTGTTCACATTTTCTATTCCACATTTCTATTGTAGCGTACTGTATGTATGGAGCATAATATATTTGTGTATATTCTTTATCACCGCGGACACGTGAGGTAACGTTACTCATTTTATAACCTTTATGGTGTTATAGTCAATCGTGCTTATGTAGCCACATTCTTCTATTAGCTCTGTAAAACAATGCTAAATGCGTCAGAGAAGTATTATCTTGTGTTGCATTTTGAAGCTACCATGGCCTTATGACTCTCAAGTGGTGCAGCGGTCAAAGGCACAGCACATCAGTACTAGAGGTGTCACTACAGACTCCCTGGTTCAAATCCAGGCTGCGTTTCCATCAAAGTAAGTGCCTTATTACGTTATAATAGTTATAATAATAGTTTCCGTATGCCGTTTCTGCTGTAGCTGTAGATCATAATATATTCCTTATAACTGCGGACACGTGAGGTAACCTTTATGGTGTTATTGTCAATCATGCTTACCTAGCTACATTATTCTATTAGCTCTGTAAAACAATGCTAGTTGCGTCAGAAAACTATTAGCTTGTGTTGTATTTTGAAGCTACCCTGGCCTTATGACTCCCAAGTGGCGCAGCGGTCTATGGCACTACAGACACCCTGGTTCAAATCCAGGCTGTATCACAACTGGCTGTGATTGGGAGTCCCATAGTGCAGCGCACAATTGGCCCAGCGTTGTCCGAGTAGGCCATCATTGTAAATAATAATTTGTTCTTAAATTTCTTGCCTAGTTAAATAAATAAAAAATATGACCATGGTTTGTTTATTTGGTCTATTCAGCATAGCTCTGTTCTGCCCTGCCTTGCCCCCTTGTGGAGCTCAAAAGTTAGTTTCTTACTGTTATAACTCAAATCTGTGATTTTGTCAATGCAATAAACTATTTTTTATAGCAGTGTTTATTATGTTACTTCTTGTAGTATTGTTTTATTGCTATATCCTTATATTGTATTCTAATGAATAATTCCTCTTTATTCTGTACTTTCAGAAACCAGAAACATTATATGCCAATATCATAACTGGAGCTGGACATCTTTGGAGCTGAAGAATGAGGACAGCTTTTGTATGCTAACGTACACTCCTTAACAGTTGTACTGGATGAAAACACAGCAAGAAAACACATATGCCAATATGTAATATTCATCTATTTTATTGCAGTACTGGTAGTTGGTTCAACAACTTGTTTTACTAGAGGACAAAAAACTGAATATGCATAACCCGTATTTAATATCCATGCAGTGACTGAACAACAACTGCATTTCCACCCCCATCTCTAAGGCATAGTATCATGGCTGGTCACCTGTCAAGTCACATGTCAGGTCAGTCAGTCACCTATTGCTGCAGATGTGCTCAATAATGCTTGAGCATGTGATACTCCTCAAAGCATGGTGAAATACATAGAGGTGTATCACAAGCTAGACACATGTATTTTGTCATCTTCCTCTGCTTACTTCTCCTGGCGCCAGACAGGCAGACTTTGCAATGCCTCCGTGTGCGACTACCTTGAGAAGCAGTTTGAGGGACTTTGCAGGGAAAATGTCGTGCAGTGAATCGTAGGGGATTGTCTACAACAGGACGACCCCCAGTGGATGGGCGCCGAGGGGTGTGGTGCTCCTCCAGCAGCTCTCTCATGAGGTTCTCTCTGTATTTTTGGTAGGTAATTACTTTACCTATGAGGGAGTGGGGAGGATGAGGAAAGTTAGAGGATGATGAGGCAGTGGGTAGGTGGGTGAGATATTGTCACTATAATTGCATAATGGATTTGTATGTGAACTGTACATCCAATTACAAAAATACCTTGTTCAGTAATCATCTCACCTGTTAGTTGGCGGTGAACTATGCTGCCGTTGAGGACAGCAGTGTCGATCAGATGGAAAAATATCTTCTTATACCACTTGTTCGTTTTCCGTGTGCATTCCACAAAGCTGTTTATCATGTCTGCCTTATCCACGGCCCCCATTTTGAGGTTATAATCAAGCACACAATCTGGTTTGATCTTTCTCTCTCCGGTCAGGTGGTCCACCTTCCCTGTGGCCGACATGGTTGCTGTATGGACAGTGGAGAGGACATGGACGTCTCGCTTGTCATGCCACTTTACTGCCAGCTGTTGACCGTTCTCCTGGAATTCCACCTCCCCTCTCTGCATCTTCCCGCATCCGAATGCCGGCATCCCCTTCCGGTTCGACCTGACTGTGCCACAGGCCCCTGTGCTGTTGGAGAGCAGATGCTGGAAGAGTGTGGGACTGCTGTACCAATTGTCCACGTACAAAGTGTGTCCCTTGCCGAGATGAGGAGCCAGCATGGTCATCACCACGGACCCTGACACCCCAAGCCCCTCATAATGTTTGATGTCAGTGGTGGACCCTGTGTAAACTATAATATCCTGGACAAATCCTGTCTTCACGTCACACATGACAAAGAACTTGACTCCAAACCTGTGCCTTTTGGAGGGAATATATTGACGGAACGCCAGCCTACCTTTCCATAACATCAGGGACTCATCAATGCATAGGTCCTTGTATGGCACAAAGACCCGACCAAATGCTGATGTCAGGCTGATAAGAACATTTCTTATTTTGTATAACGGGTCACTTAGGATGGCAGTAGCATTGTTGACAAAATGCAGGCATCGCAGCAGAACTAGGAAGCGATCTTGGGAAAAGAGGGAGGCAAAGAAGGGACTCTTAGGGAGTTGTTCTCTACTATTCCCATGAGAAGGACTGTCACCAGGAAGGTATACATTTCACTAATTGTGGTTGTCACCCATTTAGCGAGTTTTCCCCTCACTCCTGGCTCTCTCTTCTCCTGTAGCTCTAAGGCATAGCGATTGGTCTCCTCAACTATCTCTCCCACCAGCTCCTCTGTCAGAAACAACTTGAAGCACTCTGCCTCAGTTGGAAATGGCAAGGGGCGTTGCACTCCAGACTGGGACTCGTCAAAGCAGACAGCAGGGCCAGGTGGGGTGAAATGACTGGTGGCCTTCCAGCTACCACAGAACTCCTGTACTTCATCTACTGTCGGTCTGCCTCCATCACCACCAGCATCTTCAAAGGGACCTGGTACTTCCTCAGTTGACAAGGGAAATTCAGATTCAGGGTTCTCAATGGCTACAAGGTTGAGGGGCAGCTCCTCACTGTCATTGTCAGAATCTGATTCCTGACTTTCATACTCAGACTGATTGTCAGAATTTAAAAAAATCTCCAGAATTTCCACATTTGTGAGTTGTCTCCTTTTGAAAGACATTGTTAATGCTACAGCTTAGCTCACTAGCTACATACATAAACAACAACACTGAATGGCGCAGAGTGGGAGGTTACGTGGTTGACTGCCGGCACACGCCACTTGTTTCAATAAATCACTATCAGAAAATGCTTTGTGTGGTAATTATTTGTGTATTTACGTTTTTATTCACATGTTTTCAATTCTAGGTGACAACTCATGCATTCCGATTCATGCACAGATTGTAATGCGCACCAATTATGTGTGTAAAATACTTTTTTGAAGGTTGTACTGATTATGATGAGCTAAGCTGATTCCAGCTGTGTAGCCATGTTTGTTGACATACAATGCATTCTGGGATTCACGTCTGTTTGACCAAAGATGTTATAACAAAATGAGGTGAGTAAGAGTTCAAATTTTTTGAGGACTTCCGGAAATTAATGGTGGGATGTGAACGACGGTAGATGACACACCCCTTCAACATGCATACTACAAACAGACCAAACTCATCTCCTCTTCTCTTATTATCTTCGGTTTCTGTGAGGAAAAAATGCATGGCTGCGCGCTGAAACTAATCGTCGGATTACTTTCGATTTCTATAAAGTGTTTTACCTAGTTATTTCGATCAATGGTGAGCTCACCCGTGATGTGATTAATTATATATAGTAATTGCTATTAGCTAATTCATATTGTAGTTTACGTCAGCCGAGAGTTAGAAAATATGACTGCTTGTGTTGGGTCAATCTTTCCTCAGCGCTAGGACAAATGTAGCCTACATTTTTCTGGTTAGGATGATTGTGTTATGCTATATTTACTTCTGTGAATATCTGAACAATGCATCCAAAAATAAACTGCTGACATTCTGGACATAACTTTGTAAGGACTGTGTTTGTGTAAATAGTTTCTGAAAAAAGTGTGGCCAGCTCAAACGCTGATTGTTGCGTCATTCCCCTCTTCAAAGGGGGAGACACCCTGGACCCAAACTGTTACAGACCTATATCCATCCTGCCCTGCCTATCTAAGGTCTTCGAAAGCCAAGTCAACAAACAGGTCACTGACCATCTCGAATCCCACCGTACCTTCTCCGCTGTGCAATCTGGTTTCCGAGCCGGTCATGGGTGCACCTCAGCCACACGACAGTACTGTGCAGCCGTCTTCATCGACCTTGCCAAGGCTTTCGACTCTGTCAATCACCATATTCTTATCGGCAGACTCAGTAGCCTCGGTTTTTCGGATGACTGCCTTGCCTGGTTCACCAATTACTTTGCAGACAGAGTTCAGTGTGTCAAATCGGAGGGCATGCTGTCCGGTCCTCTGGCAGTCTCTATCTCTGTGTATATCAATGATGTTGCTCTTGCTGCGGGCGATTCCCTGATCCACCTCTACGCAGACGACACCATTCTATATACTTTCGGCCCGTCTTTGGACACTGTGCTATCTAACCTCCAAACAAGCTTCAATGCCATACAACACTCCTTCCGTGGCCTCCAACTGCTCTTAAACGCTAGTAAAACCAAATGCATGCTTTTCAACCGGTCGCTGCCTGCACCCGCATGCCCGACTAGCATCACCACCCTGGATGGATCCGACCTAGAATATGTGGACGTCTATAAGTACCTAGGTGTCTGGCTAGACTGCAAACTCTCCTTCCAGACTCATATCAAACATCTCCAATCGAAAATCAAATCAAGAGTCGGCTTTCTATTCCGCAACAAAGCCTCCTTCACTCACGCCGCCAAGCTTACCCTAGTAAAACTGACTATCCTACCGATCCTCAACTTCGGCGATGTCATCTACAAAATGGCTTCCAACACTCTACTCAGCAAACTGGATGCAGTCTATCACAGTGCCATCCGTTTTGTCACTAAAGCACCTTATACCACCCACCACTGCGACTTGTATGCTCTAGTCGGCTGGCCCTCGCTACATATTCGTCGCCAGACCCACTGGCTCCAGGTCATCTACAAGTCCATGCTAGGTAAAGCTCCGCCTTATCTCAGCTCACTGGTCACGATGGCAACACCCATCCGTAGCACGCGCTCCAGCAGGTGTATCTCACTGATCATCCCTAAAGCCAACACCTCATTTGGCCGCCTTTCGTTCCAGTACTCTGCTGCCTGGAACGAATTGCAAAAATCGCTGAAGTTGGAGACTTTTATCTCCCTCACCAACTTCAAACATCAGCTATCTGAGCAGCTAACAGATCGCTGCAGCTGTACATAGTCTATTGGTAAATAGCCCACCCTTTTCACCTACCTCATCCCCATACTGTTTTTATTTATTTACTTTTCTGCTCTTCTGCACACCAATATCTCTACCTGTACATGACCATCTGATCATTTATCACTCCAGTGTTAATCTGCAAAATTGTAATTATTTGCCTACCTCCTCATGCCTTTTGCACACATTGTATATAGACCCCCCCTTTGTTTTCTACTGTGTTATTGACTTGTTAATTGTTTACTCCATGTGTAACTCTTTGTTGTATGCTCACACTGCTATGCTTTATCTTGGCCAGGTCGCAGTTGCAAATGAGAACTTGTTCTCAACTAGCCTACCTGGTTAAATAAAGGTGAAAAAAAAAAAAATTCGAAACTGCCGTTCTAAACGAGCATTCTAAATGAGTGTTCTAAACACACGGGTGTGATCGTACGCTTCAGGGACCACTGTAGAACGATCACACCCGTGTGATGGTACGTGTGAAAGGGTTAAGTTTGCCGATGACACAACAGTGGTTGGCCTGATCACCGCCAACGACGAGACAGCCTATAGGGAGGAGGTCAGAGACCTGGCCGTGTGGTGCCAGGACAGCAACCTCTCCCTCACCATGATCAAGAAAAGATTGGTGTGGGTCCTCAGATCCTCAAATGGTTCTACAGCTGCACCATCGAGAGCACCCTGACTGGTTGCATCCCTGTCTGGTATGGCAACTGCTTGGCCTCTGACTGCAAGGCACTACAGAGGGTATTGCAAACGGCCCAGTACATCACCGGGGTTAAGCTTCCTGCCATTCAGGACCTCTATACCAGGTGGTGTCAAAGGAATGCCCTAAAAATGGTCAAAGACTCCAGCCACCCTGGTCATAGACTGTTCTCTCTGCTACCGCACGGCAAGTGATACCGGAGCACCAAATCTAGGTCCAAGAGGCTTCTAAACAGCTTCTACCCCCAAGCCATAAAACTCCTGAAAATCTACTCAAATGGCTACCCATTCTATTTTTATTGCCACTCCTCCCCTCACCCGCTTTACACCACTGCTACTCTCTGTTGTCATCTATGCATAGTCACTTTAATAACTCTACCTACATGTACATACTACCTCAACTAACCGGTGCCCCCTCACATTGACTCTGTATCGTTACCCCCCTGTATATAGTCTTGCTATTGTTACTATTATTACTCCACTCCTATTCCCCAGGCGCTCTCTTTTGACGACTTCTGTAACCGTAATAGCCTTGGTTTCATGCATGTTAACATTAGAAGCCTCCTCCCTAAGTTTGTTCTATTCACTGCTTTAGCACACTCTGCCAACCCGGATGTTCTAGCTGTGTCTGAATCCTGGCTTAGGAAGACCACCAAAAATTCAGACATTTTAATTCCAAACTACAACATTTTCAGACAAGATAGAACTGCCAAAGGGGGCGGTGTTGCAATCTACTGCAAAGATAGCCTGCAGAGTTCTGTCCTACTATCCAGGTCTGTACCCAAACAATTTGAACTTCTACTTTTAAAAATCCACCTCTCTAAAAACAAGTCTCTCACCGTTGCCGCCTGCTATAGACCACCCTCTGCCCCCAGCTGTGCTCTGGACACCATATGTGAACTGATTGCCCCCCATCTATCTTCAGAGTTCGTGCTGCTAGGCGACCTAAACTGGAACATGCTTAACACCCCAGCCATCCTACAATCTAAACTTGATGCCCTCAATCTCACACAAATTATCAATGAACCTACCAGGTACCTCCCCAAAGCCTTAAACACGGGCACCCTCATAGATATCATCCTAACCAACTTCCCCTCTAAATACACCTCTGCTGTCTTCAACCAAGATCTCAGCGATCACTGCCTCATTGCCTGCATCCGTAATGGGTCAGCGGTCAAACGACCTCCACTCATCACTGTAAAACGCTCCCTGAAACACTTCTGCGAGCAGGCCTTTCTAATCGAAACCCACTGCACTGAAGATAGGAAACACTGTCACCACTGATAAATCCACCATAATTGAGAATTTCAATAAGCATTTTTCTACGGCTGGCCATGCTTTCCACCTGGCTACTCCTACCCCGGACAACAGCACTGCACCCCCAACAGCAACTCGCCCAAGCCTTCCCCATTTCTCCTTCGCCCAAACTATTCAGCTGATGTTCTGAAAGAGCTGCAAAATCTGGACCCCTACAAATCAGCCGGGCTAGACAATCTGGACCCTTTCTTTCTAAAATTATCTGCCGAAATTGTTGCCACCCCTATTACTAGCCTGTTCAACCTCTCTTTCGTGTCGTCTGAGATTCCCAAAGATTGGAAAGCAGCTGCAGTCATCCCCCTCTTCAAAGGGGGGGACACTCTTGACCCAAACTGCTATAGACCTATATCTATCCTACCGTGCCTTTCTAAGGTCTTCGAAAGCCAAGTCAACTAACAGATTACCGACCATTTCGAATCTCACCATACCTTCTCTGCTATGCAATCTGGTTTCAGAGCTGGTCATGGGTGCACCTCAGCCACGCTCAAGGTCCTAAACGATATCTTAACCACCATCGATAAGAAACATTACTGTGCAGCTGTATTCATTGATCTGGCCAAGGCTTTCGACTCTGTCAATCACCATATCCTCATCGGCAGACTCGACACTCTTGGTTTCTCAAATGATTGCCTCGCCTGGTTCACCAACTACTTCTCTGATAGAGTTCAGTGTGTCAAATCGGAGGGTCTGCTGTCCGGACCTCTGGCAGTCTCTATGGGGGTGCCACAGGGTTCAATTCTTGGACCGACTCTCTTCTCTGTATACATCAATGAGGTCGCTCTTGCTGCTAGTGAGTCCCTGATCCACCTCTACGCAGACGACACCATTCTGTATACTTCCGGCCCTTCTTTGGACACTGTGTTAACAACCCTCCAGGCAAGCTTCAATGCAATACAACTCTCCTTCCGTGGCCTCCAATTGCTCTTAAATACAAGTAAAACTAAATGCATGCTCTTCAACCGATCGCTACCTGCACCTACCCGCCTGTCCAACATCACTACTCTGGACGGCTCTGACTTAGAATACGTGGACAACTACAAATACTTAGGTGTCTGGTTAGACTGTAAACTCTCCTTCCAGACCCATATCAAACATCTCCAATCCAAAGTTAAATCTAGAATTGGCTTCCTATTTCGCAACAAAGCATCCTTCACTCATGCTGCCAAACATACCCTTGTAAAACTGACCATCCTACCAATCCTCGACTTTGGCGATGTCATTTAGAAAATAGCCTCCAATACCCTACTCAACAAATTGGATGCAGTCTATCACAGTGCAATCCGTTTTATCACCAAAGCCCCATATACTACCCACCATTGCGACCTGTACGCTCTCGTTGGCTGGCCCTCGCTTCATACTCGTCGCCAAACCCACTGGCTCCATGTCATCTACAAGACCCTGCTAGGTAAAGTCCCCCCTTATCTCAGCTCGCTGGTCACCATAGCATCTCCCACCTGTAGCACACGCTCCAGCAGGTATATCTCTCTAGTCACCCCCAAAACCAATTCTTTCTTTGGCCGCCTCTCCTTCCAGTTCTCTGCTGCCAATGACTGGAACGAACTACAAAAATCTCTGAAACTGGAAACACTTATCTCCCTCACTAGCTTTAAGCACGAACTGTCAGAGCAGCTCACAGATTACTGCACCTGTACATAGACCACCTATAATTTAGCCCAAAAAACTACCTCTTTCCCAACTGTATTTAATTTTAATTAATTTATTTATTTTGCTCCTTTGCACCCCATTCTTTTCATTTCTACTTTGCACATTCTTCCATTGCAAAACTACCATTCCAGTATTTTACTTGCTATATTGTATTTACTTTGCCATCATGGCCTTTTTTGCCTTTACCTCCCTTCTCACCTCATTTGCTCACATTGTATATAGACTTGTTTATACTGCATTATTGACTGTATGTTTGTTTTTACTCCATGTGTAACTCTGTGTCGTTTTATCTGTCGAACTGCTTTGCTTTATCTTGGCCAGGTCGCAATTGTAAATGAGAACTTGTTCTCAACTTGCCTACCTGGTTAAATAAAGGTAAAATAAAATAAATAAATAAATTGTTATTTTACTGCTGCTCTTTAATACCGGTTACTTTTATCTCTTATTATTATCTGTATTTTTTTCAACTGCATTTTACTCTAAGGTCTCCATTTGTTGTATTCAGCGCATGAGACTACTAACATTTGATTTGATTGATTTGATTTGATTCCCTCCGGATAAAGGCACGCACACGCAAACCAGAAGCTAACAGTACTGTAACTTCTAGCCCAGCAACAAGATTTAAGTATATTCTGCTACAGATTACCAACTGTCATTTTTTAAATTGACCGCAACAAATGAGTGTGTAAACCGTGTGGTCGAACTGACTGTTAGTTAATTCGGGCAGTAGCCAGTAGAGCTAGTATAGGCTTGATAGGGGGGGTAAAACCTAACTGGCAGCATAGCTAACAATTAAGGGAATTGACTATACTTCAGCATTTTTTTTTTACCCACTATTAGCCTGAAGGTGATAGCTAACATTTTGTGGTACACCTACTTTGTGGTACTGATATGTTTAATTACAATATTTTCTTGCAATATCGACACAAATTTGATTCATGATTTATGCATTGAGAGTTTGTGTATCGTGCAATGAGTGAAGAGGTGTGGAGTCAGGCGCAGAGAGCAAAAGGATGTGGGAAAAAACACGCTTTAATGTCCAGGAAAAATAACATGAACAAAAGTAGGAAAACAAATGAACAGAAATATAAACGGACAGCGCGAAACCCAAAATACAAACAAAATACACTCTAACACAAAACAGACGAACAAGCCCGCACGAAACAGAAGCGGGCTGAACAAACTTAAATAACCCCACCCTAACAACCAAACAAGAAACAGGTGATACCAATTAGACAAAACCAAACGAACACAGAACAAAGGATCGGTGATAGCTAGCAGACCGGCGACGACGACCGACGAGCGCCACCCGAACAAGAAAGGGAGTCACCTTCGGTAATATTCGTGACAGTTTGGAGTGGATCACAGATGGACACTCTACCCCCACATTGGGTCTGGACTGTGTGGGACCAGCGTTGAGGACCCAATCTGCACCCATCGCATTGTCCATAATAACAACTAGGGCAGGCATTGAGGGTATTGAGGGTGTTATTTAACTTCAATGTAATTTTTATTTACCTTTTATTTTATTTAAATACATTTTTCCCATAGATTGGCCTATGTTTGCACAATTATTTTTTGGCGTCTGAACAGGTAAGATCATTTGGCCGGTGGACATTTCATGTGTCGGACTTAGAACATTTTCAATCAGACATATGAGAATGAAACATTAAAATATCTATGATTCATATATCATGTAAGGATATCTTGAAATGATTAAGTAATGACTATGATACATTTCTGAAAAATGTGGTTCCATTTATGCCTGGGTACAAAGGTTTATCAGATGTTAACACATACTATTTCTGGAGTTAGAATAATCAACAAATATGTAAGCGGGTGGACGTCCATCAGGTACGTGTCCTGAACATATTTCACCCCAGATCCAGGTATCGACCTGGACTCTTATGGTAGCAGGGAGATTTCGGAGGTCCGGATTGGATGCATGTAGAAACTTTCCCATTACAGAGAATACCCTAGCTCTGTATATAAAATTAAGGACATGCGTATCTGGAGCATGTCTACTCCATATATCTTATAAAATGTCAGATATCCAGAAAAATGTAGATGACATATCCCCAGATACCAACACTTTTTACCCAGTATTGCATACACACAGACACACTATCTCATGCTCTCTCTCTTTCTCTCATTCAGCAGATGGACACATTTCATTAGGGCTCTGACAGACTTATCTGGAGTCATAAAAAGGCATCTTGGGCAACAATTTATTTTACAATCCTGTTTCATCTGATAATAACCTACTATTCATTACAAAACTGTGTGTTAACAATGGTTACGTTTACATATTCGCTAGTACTTACTTCAAATAAATCAACACAACTTTTTACTCTCAGTGTCACGGATCTCCCAGGTACTGCTGCTCATTCTGTTCACCAGTTCCGGAGGTCTACGTCACCGGCATTCTAGGCTTCACTGAATGGGATTCCTTATCATAAACCCAGGACTGTCTTGTCTGATTACACACACCTGGTTACCATTTCCCCTGATTAGTAAGTTATACATGTGCCCTCTGTTCCCTCTGTCTTTATCAGTTATTGTGCCCATGTCCGTTGGTTGTATGAGTACCTACGCATTGGTGCAGCTGTTATGCTGCGTGCTTTGTATATTGCGTATTACGGGTATCATTCCGTGTCGTTCAATGAGGTTTACCCTTGCTCTTTTGTTTGGGTACAGCCCAGTGTTTTTGTATAAGTGTGTGTTTTGGGTGTATTAAAAACCCCTATTGGGTATTCCTGCACCTGTCTCCAAATCCTTTATACCAGCGTGACAGAATAACCGAGCCACAAAGTGGAGAAAGCAGGGAAGGCCGAGCTGGCGACCATTGTAGGGACAGTATAGCACCACCAGGACTTTCTCTCTAGACTCGGCATCGCCATGGACAGTGTGCTGACAACCATCCTGCGCTTGGAGGGGAGTGTGCAGTCCCTCCAGTCTCTAGCACCGATCCCAGTAACAGCTCCCAACCAATGACATACCTCCGTCCATCGGATCCGGATCCGAATACCCCTGTCCCTCCCAGAGCGCTTCGATGGCGCACTAGCAAGATGCAAGGGGTTCCTTCTACAATGCGACCTGTACCTCGCTCGTTATGCCGGGGCTGAGACAGGGTTGCCAACGTCATCTCAGCACTGACCAGACGGGCTCTGGACTGGGGTGCCGCGGTCTGGGAGAGGGGCGGACCCGAGGTCAAGTACTAGATGCGCTTCAACCTCCTCAACCGCTCGGTGTTTGATCATCCTGTGGAGGGCCGAGAGGAGGGTGAGTGTCTACTCCAATTGCGCCAGGGATCGAGGACCGCCTCGGCGTTCACCCTAGAGTTCCGGACAATCACGGCCTCCACCGGATGGAATGAGTTGGCTCTGGTCACTATTTTCCGTAGCAGACTGCGGGAGGAGATACAGCTGGAGTTAGCCTACCATGATGACAACCTGTCATTCAACCAGCTCATCAGCATGGCCATGCATGGTTGGACAACCTCCTGCGGTCCCAAAGAAGACCTGCGCGGAATTTGGAGCCCATGGCTAGCCCTGCTCCGTGGGTAAAGCCGATGGAGGTGGGCTCAGCACATTTGTCCGAGGCAGAGCATAGGAGAAGGAGGAATCTGGGCCTCTGCTTCTATTGTGGAGAAAGGGGTCATTTCAAGGCAGGGAATTCCCCTGCACCAACCCAGGTAGGTGGCAAGGTCTCCTCTCCTTGTCTATCAAATCAAACAGTGTGTTTTCCCGTTAAATTCCCTGAGTACCCTAGCCCTTTACTCCCGTTAACTCTGATTGATTCTGGAGCTGCCGGGAATCTCTTAGCTAGGGCATTGGCCACTGCATTACGGATTCCTTTGGTTCCCCTACAGTCACCCATTCCAGTTTGAACCCGTCAGGTAGGAACAGGGCTCGTACATCACATTACTGTTTCTGTTTCTTTGCTGACCCATGACACTCATTCAGAACAGATCACTTTCTTAATTATAGACACCCCCATGCACCCTGTTGTTTTAGGTCTCCCCTGGTTGAGTTTGAATAACCCGGTTATTTCCTGGTCAGAGAGGAGACTGCTGGGTTGGTCACAGGAGTGTTAGGGGAGGTGTCTCACGGTGTCTTTCAACACCACTATGGTGCAAATTCCGGACTGTGCTCAAGTGGATTTCCTAGAGGAGTACCAGGATCTGCCCTGGGTTTTCTCAAAGACCAAGGCTACACGCCTGCCTCCCTTTTGCCCCTGGGATTGTGCTATTGACCTGTTGTCTGATGCAGCCCTCCCGAGAGGACATGTCCGAGAGAACATGTCTTTCCCCTCTCCTGTGCGGAGACTAAGGCCATGGAGACCTATGTACAGGGTCACCAGCCTCCTTAAGCCAAGAATATAGATGGGGGACTGACGCGTCCAGCATGTCTCGTTAGTCAGGTCTGTGCTGAGAAGACTGTTTGAGCATGATCTATATGTTAAACAGGAAAAATGTTTGTTTTTCTAGTGGTCCGTGTCCTTTTTGGGCTATCTCATCTCCATGGAGGGAGTGGAGATGGAGGAGCAACGCGTCAGCGGTCTCCGGTCATGGCCCATCCCCAACTCCGTGAAAGCAGTCCAGCGATTCCTGGGGTTCGCCAACTATTTCCGGAGGTTTTTCCGGGGCTTGAGCACGGTGGTCACATCTCTTACTCCCTGCTGTAAGGCGGTCCCAAGGGGCTTTGATGGATGGCGGAGGCAGAGAAGGCGTTCGAGACGCTGAAGGCACATTTCACCACTGCTCCTATGCTGGCATATCCCGACCCCTTCATCGTCGAGGTTAATGCCTCCAAAGTAGGAGTCGGGGGAGTGCTGACCCAGCATACCGGAACCCCTCCAAAGCTGTGACTCTGCGCTTTCTACGCTAAGCAGCTGAGCCCTGGCCAGAGGAACTACGACGTAGTCTCTGATGGCATGGAGGCACTGGCTGGAGGGGTCCAAAAACCCTTTTCTGGTGTGGACGGACCACCGCAACCTGGAGTATCAGGGCAGCAAAGAGGCTAAACCCAAGACAGGACAGGTGGGCTCTATTCTTCACCAGGTTCCAATTAATAATTTCCTGTAGGCCAGGCTCAAAGAATGTCAAGGCAGACGCCCTGTCTCGCCTCCATGATGCAGAGGAAAGGCAGGGAGAAGAGACCCTCCATCATCCCTCTCTTCCGCATCATCGCACCAGTGGTATAGGACATGGACACCGACATACGGCAGGCCCTGTGTATGGAACCCGCACCTGCACAGTGCCCGGAGAACCGCACCTACGTGCCCACAGGTGTGCTGGATCGCCTTCTTTCCTGGGCGCACACTGCGCCTGTGTCGGGTCATCCTGGGATAAGCCGTACCATCCCCTGCCTAATGGGAAGTACTGGTGGCCCACCTTAGCTAGGGACTTCCGGGTTGACATCTCTTCCTGCTCCATCTGTGCTCAGTCAAAGACACCCAGATACCTCCCTTATGGAAAGCTCCTTCCCCTGCCGGTTTCACAATGACCCTGGTGTCACCTCTCAGTGGATTTTTTCACTGATCTTCCCCCCTCCCAGTGGAACACATGCCGTCCTAATTGTCCCTAGAATTTCTAAGCAAACAGCTGGAGGCAGGGCTTTCTCCTATAGAGCTCAATTTTTATGGAACGGTCTGCCTACCCATGTCAGAGATGCAAACTCGGTCTCAACCTTTAAGTCTTTACTGAAGACTCATCTCTTCAGTGGGTCATATGATTGAGTGTAGTCTGGCCCAGGAGTGGGAACTGCCTGGCCGGTTCCCCTCTTTCCACTGGGATTCTCTGCCTCTAACCCTATTACAGGGTCACTGGCTTACTGGGGTCTCTCATGCCGTCCCTGGAAGGGGTGCGTCACCTGAGTGGGTTGATTCACTGATGTGGTCATCCTGTCTGTGTTGGCGCCCCCCCCTTGGGTTGTGCCATGGCGGAGATCTTTGTGGGCTATACTCAGCCTTGCATCAGGATGGTAAGTTGGTGGTTGAAGATATCCCTCTAGTGGTGTGGGGGCTGTGCTTTGGCAAAGTGGGTGGGGTTATATCCTTCCTGTTTGGCCCTGTCCGGGGGTGTCCTCGGATGGGGCCACAGTGTCTCCTGACCCCTCCTGTCTCAGCCTCCAGTATTTATGCTGCAGTAGTTTGTGTCTGGGGGCTAGGGTCAGTTTGTTATATCTGGAGTACTTCTCCTGTCCTATTCGGTGTCCTGTGTGAATTTAAGTGGGCTTTCTCTAATTCTCTCTTTTCTCTCTCTCGGAGGACCTGAGCCCTAGGACCATGCCCCAGGACTACCTGACATGATGACTCCTTGCTGTCCCCAGTCCACCTGGCCGTGCTGCTGCTCCAGTTTCAACTGTTCTGCCTTATTATTATTCGACCATGCTGGTCATTTATGAACATTTGAACATCTTGGCCATGTTCTGTTATAATCTCCACCCGGCACAGCCAGAAGAGGACTGGCCACCCCACATAGCCTGGTTCCTCTCTAGGTTTCTTCCTAGGTTTTTCCTAGCCACCGTGCTTCTATACCTGCATTGCTTGCTGTTTGAGGTTTTAGGCTGGGTTTCTGTACAGCACTTTGAGATATCAGCTGATGTACGAAGGGCTATATAAATACATTTGATTGGATTTGAACACCACCATTCTTGTTGTTGTGGACCAGTTTTCCCAAAGCTTATCGCCTCCTTCTTCTGCCTGGGCTTCCGTCGGCCATGCACACCACGGAGGCTGTCTTCTGGCACAACGGGATCCCGGAGGATATTGTCAGATTGTGGCCCTCAGTTCACCTCACGGGTATGGAAGGCATTCATGGAACACATGGGGGTCACGGTCAGTCTCACCTCCGGGTATCGGCCTCAAGCAAATGGCCAGGTGGAGAGGGTCAACCAGGAGGTGGGAAGGTCCCTGCTGTGATACTGTCAGGATCGGCCGGGGGAGTGGACAGATTTTCTACCTTGGGTGGGGAATGCGCAGAATTCCCTTCGCCACTCCGCCACTAACCTCACTCCTTTCCAGTGTGTGTTAGGGTATCAGCCGTCCCTGGCACCTTAGCATCCAAGCAGGACCGAGGCTCCTGTGGTGGACGAGTGATTTCGGCATGCTGAGGAGATCTGGAATGCTGCGCACACTCATTTCCAGTGCACCGTGCGTCGGCACAAGGAACAGGACCGCCACCGCAGTGAGGCGCCTGTTTTCTCCCCAGGTGACCGGGTATGGCTCTCCACCCAAACCTGCCCCTCCACCTGCCCTGCCGGAAGCGGAGCCCCCGGTTTGTGGGGCCGTTTAAAGTCCTGAGGATGGTTAATGAGGTAATGTAGAGTTTTCAACTCCCTGTTGATTACACATTAACCCAACCTTTAATGTGTCTCTCCTCAGGCTAGTGGCGCCTGGTCCTCTCGCTGAGGCTGGACCCAGTGACTCCCCGCCTCCTCCTCTGGACATCAAGGTCCTGGATTTGAGGCATCGGGGGGGGGGTCCTTCTCCAGTACCTCTTCGACTGGGAGGGGTACGGCCCAGAGGAGCGATGCTGGTTTCCTGCGGTGGACATCCTGGATGCTTCACTGACCAGGGATTTTCACCGTCGGCGCCCAGACCGACCCGCACCGCGCCCCTGGCCGGGGTCGTCCCGATGCTGGTGCAGCGCGTCGGGGGGGGTACTGTCACGGATCCCCCCCGGTACTGCTGCTCATTCTGTTCACTAGTTTCGGAGGTCTGGTTCCCACCTGGTTCCCTTTTCCCCTGATTAGTATGTTATGTATGTGCCCTCTGTTCCCTCTGTCTTTGTTGGTTGTTGTTCCCTTGTCCGTTGGTTGTGTGAGTACGTACCAATGCGTTGGTGCAGCTGTTATGCAGTGTGCTTTATATATTGTGTATTACGGGTATCATCTATGTCATTCCAAAAGGTTTACCCTCACACTTTTGTTGGGGTACAGCCAAGTGTTTTTGTATACGTGTTTTTTTTGGTGTATTAAAAACCCCTATTGTGTATTCATGCACCTGTCTCCAAATCCTTTATACCAGGGTGACAGTCAGATAGTCTACTGAATTTTAGGGGTGTTTTTTTATAGATGGTCATATCATCAGGTTTCCCTTGGGTCATTTTTTAAGTTTAGCAGCTGTAATTGAAAGAACAACTCGGCAAATTATGTGTAATAGTTTAGAAAGAGCCTAAGCAAGTCTGCTGTGTATGAAATGTCACCATGGGCCTTTCAGATGACTAGTTACAATTCATCTGTATAACGCTAAGTCAGATAAAACAGCCCCTTCTTATCGTGTGTGACAGGCCTTGGATGTTCCATCACACATACAGTTGAGATGCACAGGAAGCCGCTCACGGGAACCCCGTTGCCATCAATAGCAGTGGGATTTCTGAAAGGATTTGGCTGGTCTCGCTAGTCTTGCGAGCACTGATCCCTGATGCGGAGCTGCCTTATCTGACGAGAGGTGTGTGTGTTTGTGTATGTACTTACCTCTTTGTGTGTGTCTGAATCTCTCTCTCTGTTTTGTGTGTGTACTGAATCAGAAGTCCTCAAAAGAATAGCAAACAAACAAAAATTTGACCCACTCTGGACATTTTGCCGGATCCCCACACGGAAATAGGCTATTTTCTAGGGGGTTTATGGTGAAGGTTAGAATTAGTCTTAGGGTTAGAATCAGGGTTAGAGGTCAAAGGTTAGGTTTAGGGTTAGGAGTTAGGGTTAGGTTTAGATTTAGAGGTAGGGTAAGGGTTACATTTAGGGTTTGGGGTTAGGGAAAATAGGATTCTGAATGGGAATCAATTGTTTGTCCCCACAAGGCTAGTAAAACAAGACTGTGTGTGTGTGTGTGTGTGTGTGTGTGTGTGTGTCCGACCTCTCCCCTTGTTTCCCCTGACACAGCACCAGCTGCAGCTATCAGGAGAGTTTAAAAGGTAATTTCTGGAAGTAATTAACCAATTAAAACCAAATGCCACTCATAAAATAGAGTATTATTCAACACATTATTTTCCGTAGTTTATCTAAAAACAGTCATTTCTTCTGATTAACTGTCCCATGTTTCTAATACCCATCATGGTAGTGAGATATGACTGTTCTTTAATCACATAAGAAACACCATCACGTTTCTCAACTCATTTGAGACAGTGATTGCTATAAAAACAGAAATTACAGTTGAAAAAGGGAGTTTATTATTAGTCATGTAAAATACATTCATATTATTTTCTCGTCACAAAATTTGTCTGTATATCATGATTCCTGAGAAACTGAATTTATGAAGCTTTTCACTTTTTCATGGACTTTCTGACAAAGCATGGGAGAAATTCAGTGGTCTATTCCCTTTATGAACTCTCTCCATACATGCCATGAGTCCAAGCCGCTACTACACGCTCAACATCATGACTAAAGCCATAACAAGCATTGTTTCATCATCGCCTGTGCCTCATAGTAAAATAAATCACATCGCCTGTACTTTATAATAGTTTCTTCCAGGCGTCATCTCTCAGTCTACCTGTTCCGAGAGCGCAGCCAGGAGTGCTTTTGTGGGGATTTGAATTATTAAGTAGCAACATAAAATCTAATTCAGAGTGATGAATGAAATTGCATTAAGTTAGAGCCAGGGCTGTGGAAGTGGATCTGTACTCAGAGAGGCTTGGAATAATAGTAGAGCCGGGAGGTAGTGTGTCTGTGTGTGTGTGTCATGATTAATGCCTTTCTCCTGCTGTGGCTGTCCGCCTGAAACTGTGGGCCTGGGTCTATGGAACCGCAAGTACTCCACCCATTGTGTTTGTGTGCATGTGTGTGTGTGTGTCTACAACACACTCACTGCTAAGACAAACTTCCCCCATGCTCACCTTTGCTCTGGCGGTTTAAGGCACTGTCGGACAACCTATAATTTAGTCCTATTGCAAAGAAAAACCTTGTTCCCACTGACTAGTTGAAATGTAGAGCCACACACACACACACACATACAGAAATTTAGACACACACACACTGTACATACCTCTCCTAACCTTTCTGATGTTTACCTGAGGAGAGAAGGCCTTGGCACAGTGTGAGGTTCAATGGGCCGCTGTGCTGCATTCTGTTCTGTTCTACTCTGTTCAGCCAGTGGGCGGTGTTATTCTGGAGCCCTCCAGGTGGGCAGGATCACTGACACACACAGCAGAGGACCCTGCACAGCCAACAGCCAACATCCATTATTCATCTCTCCATTTAACTCTGGCACCAGGCTCTCAAACACTCTTATTTGTTCACAGAGAGGAGTTCCAAGGGTTAATAAGACAATATTCTGGATTGCTAATTTGAATCCTGAAGAGAGGAGAGTGGACTGATGCCCTGTCACAGAGAGATCTACTGTTTGTTTAACGACAACAGAACATGCAAGACCAGCATGACTCTATTAGTGATCCCTAGTCCATCAATTAGATCGATGAAAATGTATTTTGATCGATCGAAAGTCTAAAAGCTTTTACTGCATTAGGCTAAATTACTGTCACACAGAGTGATTCTTGGTAGCCTTGAACAAATCTACTTTGAAACTAAAGTATACACCGCACACACATTGTTATGGGCTCTAAAAAAGGAAGACACCTGTACCTTGTCAGATATAGAGTTCAAATTTATTCAATTTTGAGTTTGCATCCCATTATGACACTATCACAGAAGAATGAAATATAACAAAACCATTTGACATAGAAACACTGCACTTTCTGCGAAAAAAAATACATAACAAATATGAATTATGAAATGATGAAAAATATTAATAACATTCGACCCATGAGGCCAAAGGCGGTGCATTTGGTCATTGACTGCAGGAAATGGTTACCTGAGAGATTTTTAATATGAGTATCTAAACCCCCGTTGCTGCACAAAGTCCCTATTAGTAGGACCTGGCAATCACAGCGCCAAAGTCGCAGTAATGACTGAGTCCCCGTAAACCACAAAGTCCTTATAATCAACTGCATGACTCTAAAAAAACTAACATTATTGCCTTAATAAAACACATTCCTTATTATAATCCCCATTGCAGCCTAAATTCACTGAACGGTTAGCATTAAACTTTTAAGCTGTAATTAAAAAAGGAGAAATACATTCAGCCTCTGTGCCCCCACTGCCCCCCAGGGGAAAATATCTGTCTTCTATCCCATTCTAAATGAGAGCACACCTAGCAGTTCACTGCAGAATAATGGGGATTAGAAGAATGAATGCAGCAACTGTGAAAAGTGTTATGGGCTGTACTGTGTCTGGATGCTGAGTTTATAAAGCTACCATTCAGGATTGGGTTGAGAATGCTTCTTGTCTCTCTTTGAATTTGGGGATTTAAAGTCCCCAAAACATCAGAGAGGGGTGAATATAGTGTTTTTGTAATTTTTGGTTGGCACTCAAGATCTTTTATTTTACATTTTTCACTCCCTCTTTATTAAAATAAATAAATAATTAACAACAGCACCAAGTCAGGGTGAGGTGTAGATGCACTGTCACAAACAGCCTCTCTGAAAATGAAATGACAGCATTGAGAAGCCAGTCCCGCTACACACACAACAACTACACGAGGAAGGTCATATTGACTACACTGTATACTGAATGGTGCACAGATTTCAATCTTTACATCACTTGATGTTTTGATCACTTGGGATTCACATTTGCTACAATGCAAAAATAAGGCTTCTCGTGCAACATCTCAACATCCAGTTTCACTTCTATCTGCTTTCAGATTATACCAACATGATACACTGTGTGTACTTCCTGCTTTACTACAGTATAAACCAAAGCTACATCATCATGGGTCTCCTTCTCTACTGCTATTTACCACCTTTATCCCTAATCATCAGCCTCCCCAGATCATGATGAGGTTCTTCCATGGAGGTGACAGATATGAGGATGCCACTGACACCCCACCAACCCCATCACAAACCCCATCATCTACCCCCATCATCAACCCCAATCACCAACCCTAACAACAACCCCCATCATCAACCCCCACCACCAACTCCATCATCAACCCCATTACCAACCCCACCCGTCCTTCACCAGATGGAGATGACCCCACACTGACACCTCCCCAACACCACGACCAACCCCACCAATTGACCACACACTGACAGAAGCCATCCTATTTCAGCTTGGCCTCACTGGAAATTGTGCGTCAGGCTTTTACTGTAGCGGATTATATACTGGCCTGGCATGAGATTGTATGGGTTATTTCTTTAATCCTCGATGCTGCCACTGTTGTGCCTTCTTCACAGCCATACAAGAGGACCACACTGCTCAGAAAGTGTGAAAGACATTTTCAGTTCAGACTGTTGGTAAATCAGCTTGTATTGTTTAAAGAAATGATTGATGTGTTTGTTTAATGGGTTGTTTAATGACAGACATGTATTTGTTTAAAATCTATTACTGGAGGGTTTCATTTCAGAGAGACAAATAATTCTGTTTTTTATCTAAATGCTGTATATACATATATAGCTGCCTATCTCAGAGAAATAAGTACTGCTAGGTTTTACACAGTCAAATGTAACAAATAACTAAATTTTTATAAAGAAATGTACAAAAAGACATTTGTGGCATCAATATGAAATAATAATTCAATGCAGTAATATGTTAAACATTTACTTTTGATATTTTAGTCGTTTAGCAAATGTTCTTATACAGAGTGACTTACATTAAGTGCATTCATCTTCAGATAGCTACAGGAGGCATAGCATATTCAATATACAGGTTAAAAACATTACATTGCAGCTAAACAATGGATATATTTTTTGCCGCAAAAATCTGAGAGAGTAATATTTTACACACACATTAAGGTACCCATAAGCAAATAATTTCTGATGGAAGAACACAAATCTGAAAAATTGGTGGATCATACTAGTTGAACTGTGAGTGTGTGTAAAATTAATTCCCTACAAAAGTCAAGGTATTAGAGACAGTATGGATTTTAATGTTATAGCTTTCTTGTTGTGCAATTGAACTTCACAGTGGACAGTGAGTTGAAACAACTGCAATAAGTTGAAGTTGATAGTTACAAGATTTGTATGGTGTATTTATGTTTCATGATTGAGAAAGAATTTGGTTGTTTTTAGACATACTGTCTAAATCTCAGAAGCAAAGCCTTTACTTTAAGTATCCTTTGAAAAAAAACTTTATAATGCAGTATCATCATAAAACATGTCGATGTGCTCATTAAACTTTGGATGGGTGGTGGAACTCATATGAGTGTGACAAATGTGAAGCTGACTAACGACACAATCGTAATGACTTTGGTCTAAACATAATGAATTATCTAGGAAGTGTTTAGCAATTTATAATCATGCTCAATTAATAATTTGTTTATATTCAATTTTGATCAACTTCTGGATTCTGACCAAATGTATTTTTAAATTCAAGAGAAGATATCAAGATTTGTTTCCTTCCATTCCCATTATGCATGTTTTCAGACCATTATCTCACAAAGCTTAGTCATAAGCAACTACTCGAACTATGCCAGACACGTAGCAACCTGTTGGTCACTACAGCTTATTATCCACATGTATATCTGTTTAGTATCGTTCTAGTGCATTCACGAGGCCAAGAGGCACCACAGCTAGCCACGTAGGAACAACAGAAGTAGGCCCACACGGTGTAGACCTTGCAGCACACATGTTCGCTCAGAACTCAGCATTGTGGAGAGCATGTCAGACATATTAAATCGCCTGGTGGTGTACTGCTTGACCTGAAGAGGTGGCATTGTGCATCGTACACGAATACAATAAAGGACAACAAAAAAACGCTTGTGTACTGTGGGCTGCAAGCTGAAACAATGGATAAAAATGGAACAACAAGACAGAAGAATCACGTACCAATCAAAATGCCTAAGTGTTTGCCAAATTGAAATCAAACAATGGCACTGCATTACAAAATACACTACATGACCAAAAGTATGTGGACACCTGCTCGTTGAACATCTCATTCCAAAATCATGGGCATTGATATGGAGTTGGTCCCCCTTTGCTGCTATAACAGCCTCTACTCGTCTGGGAAGGCTTTCCACTAGACGTTGGAAATGTTGCAGGGACTTGCTTCCATTCAGCCACAAGAGCATTAGTGAGTTTAATGACATAAGTGACATTAATGAGCACATCAACATGTTTTATGATGTTGGGTGATTAAGACTGGCTCGCAGTCGGCGTTTCAATTCCTCCCAATGGTGTTTGATGGAGTTGAGATCAGGGTTCTGTGCAGGCCAGTCAAGTTCTTCCACATCGATCTCGACAAACCATTTCTGTATGGACTTCGCTTTGTGCACAGGGGCATTGTCATGCTGAAATGGGAAAGGACCTTCCCCAAACTGTTGCCACAAAGTTGAAAGTACAGAATTGTCTAGAATGTCATTGTATGCTGTAGCATCAAGATGTCCCTTCATTGGAACTAAGGGGCCTAGCCCGAACCATGAAAACAGCCCCAGATGATTATTCCTCCTCCACCAGACTTTACAGTTGACACTATGCATTAGCGTTCTTCTAGCATCCGCCAAACCCAGATTTGTCTGTCGGACTGCCAGATGGTGAAGCGTGATTCATCACTCCAGAGAACAGGTTTCCACTGCTCCAGAGTCCAATGGCGGCAACTTTTCACCACTCCAGCCAACGCTTGGCTTTGCGTCTGGTGATCTTAGGCTTGTGTGCGGCTATTCGACCATGGAAAACCATTTCATGAAGCTCCCAACAGACAGTTCTTGTGCTGATGTTTCTTCCAGGGAAAGTTTGGAACTCAGTAGGGAGTGTTGCAACCGAGGACAGGTGATTTTTACCGGCTACACGCTTTAGCACTCGGCGGTCCTGTTCTGTGAGCTTGTGTGGCCTACCACTTCTATGGCTATATATACACTGCTCAAAAAAATAAAGGGAACACTAAAATAACACATCCTAGATCTGAATAAATGAAATATTCTTATTAAATATTTTTTTCTTTACATAGTTGAATGTGCTGACAACTAAAATCACGCAAAAATGATCAATGGAAATCAAATATATCAACCCATGGAGGTCTGGATTTGGAGTCACACTCAAAATTAAAGTGGAAAGCCACACTACAGGCTGATTTGATGTAATGTCCTTAAAACTTCTTCGAGATAGGGGGCGCTCTTTTAATTTTGGGATAAAAAACGTTCCCGTTTTAAACAAGATATTTTGTCATGAAAAGATGCTCGACTATGCATGTAATTGACAGCTTTGGAAAGAAAAAACTCTGACGTTTCCAAAACTTCAAAGATATTATCTGTGAGTGCCCCAGAACTAATGCTACAGGCGAAACCAAGATGAAATTTCATACAGGAAATGGTCCAGATTTTGAATGCGCTGTGTTCCAATGTCTCCTTATATGGCTGTGAATGGGCCAGGAATGAGCCTGCACTTTCTGTCGTTTCCCCAAGGTGTCTGCAGCATTGTGACGTATTTGTAGGCATATCATTGGAAGATTGACCATAAGAGACTACATTTACCAGGTGTCCGACCGGTGTCCTCCGTCGAAATTATTGCGTAATCTCCAGCTCCATGCGCATTTCCATTTTCTTCAGAGGAGAAAGTCAACTGCCACGAATGATTTATCATCGATAGATATGTGAAAAACACCTTGAGGATTGATTCTAAACAACGTTTGCCATGTTTCTGTCGATATTATGGAGTTAATTTGGAAAAAAGTTTGCGTTGTAATGACTTAATTTTCGTTTTTTTTTGTTTGTTTTTTTGCCAATCTTGGTGTTCTCTGGGAAATGCCAAACGTCCTGCACGGTGTTGGGCTGTAAAGCAAAACCCCCACCTGTGGACGTCGGGCCCTCATACCACCCTCATGGAGTCTGTTTCTGACCATTTGAGCAGACATATGCACATTTGTGGCCTGCTGGAGGTCATTTTGCAGGGCTCTGGCAGTGCCCTAATTGCACAAAGGTGGAGGTAGCGGCCCTGCTGCTGGGTTGTTGCCCTCCTACGGCCTCCTCCACATCTCCTGATGTACTGGCCTGTCTCCTGGTAGCGCCTCCATGCTCTGGACACTACAATGACAGACACAGCAAACCTTCTTGCCACAGCTCCCATTGATGTGCCATCCTGGATGAGCTGCACTACCTGAGCCACTTGTGTGGGTTGTAGACTCCGTCTCATGCTATCACTAGAGTGAAAGCACCGCCAGCATTCAAAAGTGACCAAAACATCAGCGAGGAAGCATAGGAACTGAGAAGTGGTCTGTGGTCACCACCTGTAGAACCACTCCTTTATTGGGGGTGTCTTGCTAATTGCCTATAATTTCCACCTGTTGTCTATTCCATTTGCTCAACAGCATGTGACATTTATTGTCAATCAGTGTTGCTTCCTAAGTGGAAAGTTTGATTTCACAGAAGTCTGATTGACTTGGAGTTACATTGTGTTTGAGCAGTGTGTATATATATATATATATATATATATATATATATATATACAGTGGGGCAAAAAAGTATTTAGTCAGCCACCAAATGTGCAAGTTCTCCGACTTAAAAAGATAAGAGAGGCCTGTAATTTTCATCATAGGTACACTGTGACAGACAAAATGAGATTTTTTTTTTCTCCAGAAAATCACATTGTAGGATTTTTAATGAATTTATTTGCAAATTATGGTGGAAAATAAGTGTTTGGTCAATAATAAAAGTTGTCTCAAAACTTTGTTATATACCCTTTGTTGGCAATGACAGAGGTCAAATGTTTTCTGTAAGTCTTCACAAGGTGTTCACACACTGTTGCTGGTATTTTGGCCCATTCCTCCATGCAGATCTCCTCTAGAGCAGTGATGTTTTGGGGCTGTTGCTGGGAAACACGGACTTTCAACTCCCTCCAAAAGATTTTTATGGGATTGAGATTTGGAGACTGGTTAGGCCACTCCAGGACCTTTAAATGCTTCTTACGAAGTGACTCATTTGTTGCCCGGGCGGTGTGTCATGCTGAAAGACCCAGCCCTGTTTCATCTTCAATGCCCTTGCTGATGGAAGGAGGTTTTCACTAAAAATCTCACGATACATGGCCCCATTCATTCTTTCCTTTACACGGATCAGTCGGCCTGGTCCTTTTGCAGAAAAACAGCCCCAAAGCATGATGTTTCCACCCCCATGCTTCACAGTAGGTAGGCTTCACTGCAGGAGGCTTCACTGCAGGATTTGAGTCCCTGGCGGCGTAGTGTGTTACTGATGGAAGGCTTTGTTACTTTGGGCCCAGCTCTCTGCAGGTCATTCACTAGGTCCCCCCGTGTGGTTCTGGGATTTTTGCTCACCGTTCTTGTGATCATTTTGACCCCACAGGGTGAGATCTTGCGTGGAGCCCCAGATCGAGGGAGATTATCAGTGTTCTTGTTGTCTTCTAATAATTCAAATAATTGCTCCCACAGTTGATTTCTTCAAACCAAGCTGCTTACCTATTGCAGATTCAGTCTTCCCAGCCTGGTGCAGGTCTACAATTTTGTTTCTGGTGTCCTTTGACAGCTCTTTGGTCTTGGCCTTAGTGAAGTTTGGGGTGTGACTGTTTGAGGTTGTGGACAGGTGTCTTTTTTACTGATAAAAAGTTCAAACAGGTGCCATTAATACAGGTAACGAGTGGAGGACAGAGGAGCCTCTTAAAGAAGAAGTTACAGGTCTGTGAGAGCCAGAAATCTTGCTTGTTTGTAGGTGACCAAATACTTATTTTCCACCATAATTTGCAAATAAATGTATAAAAAATCCTACAATGTGATTTTCTGGATTTTTTTTTCTCATTTTGTCTGTCATAGTTGAAGTGTACCTATGATGACAATTACAGGCCTCTCTCATCTTTTTAAGTGGGAGAACTTGCACAATTGGTGGCTGACTAAATACTTTTTTGCCCCACTGTATATATATATATATATATATATATATATATATATATATATTGTATTTGTCTGGTCGCCCCCTTGAAGGGAAAGTTCAGGATTTTGAAACATGATATTAGAGGGTTCCTCACCTTGAAAGAAGACTATATGCCAGTATAAACTTTAATACATGGTTTGGTGTCTTTAAATAGCCACTACAAACTTCAGATAACTTTAGCCACTGCTGTATTTTCATTTGGCACCAGCCAATCAGACAACACTTTTAACTAATGGCAGTCGACTGTATATCCTGCTCTCACTCCTGCATGACAGGCAAGAAAAAAGGAGACAACAGTTGACGTGTTGTAAAAGCAGTGTAATTGAGACAGTGAACTGGACACAGATATTAATTTCTCAGAGGGCAGCGTGTGCTGCAGGGCAGCAGATAGATGTAATTAGGAAGACATTTCATCTGAGAGCTGCTGCAACAGAGCATGGAGACCCAGGCTGAACTCAGCTACTCAGATAACTACTGGCCATATTAGAATGCCAAGTGATTTGTTCTTAGCTTTGATACATAACATGAATTCATTCTTTGAAGGAGATGTACAGTACATTGATATTTAATAAGAGTAGCTAGCCACCTACGCATATCCAGCTGTATCTGTTGAAACCTATAGAAACGCTTTTAGCTGTATCTGGGGTTTGTGGAAAGAACCTGTTTTAAGCCACTGAAAATATGGCAAGTAATGTGTATACTGTGCAGTGACAAAGGAGGGGAATCATTGTTTAATTCCACATTCTCACCCAGTATGGAAAATATATTTCACATTTATGTTTCAGCTTACATTGCACTTGCAGATTCTGAGTCATTTTGTAATACAGGCAGACACATTAATTTAAACTGTGCAACCACCTCCCTTGCTCCCCGCCGCACACAAAACAATCTGCAATCTGTTTTCCCGATGGTGTCTCCTCCTGACTTATGCAAAATCTAAATCTTGCCAGGGTAATTTATTACTTTCCTGGAGAAGCTGGATGAATCTCCACTATTTCTGCTGAAAGTGGCTAAAAGGAGCTCAAAACCACACACTTAACACACCATTACACAGCAGAGAGAGAGAGAGAGAGAGAGAGAGAGAGAGAGAGAGAGAGAGAGAGAGAGAGAGAGAGAGAGAGAGAGAGAGAGAGAGAGAGAGAGAGAGAGCAATTTGGATGGCGGACCATGCAAGGCCTTGGCATAATCCTTATACACTCTAGTACAAAGAAACCCTCCATATCACTGTTTGGCTAACAATGATGGGGAGTAGTGAACTACATGTAGTTCAACCAGTAATTTAAATCCATTTTGCTGTGGCTTGGTGGTAGTTGAACAATATTCAAATTTTGGTCGTGTTTTCATTAGTTTATTACTTTTTTTGCCATGTAGTGGTATAGCTAACTACTGGAACTACACACTATTTTTTTTTAAACACAACAGAAAAAATGGGTAAAGTAGCCAAGATGTGCTTTCTTTTTCAGCATCAGACCTCCCTAATTGTTACTTGAAACATAGTTTTTGTGTTTAATAGGCTAAATTACACAATGTTAAAATCTGACTCCAGAGTGATCTGTCTTGCAGTTTGTAATCTATGACATTTCAGATTTAGAATGGATTATTTTTCACTAAGTAGTTTGGATGAAGTGAACTACTTTTCAAACTTTAGTTTCGTAAACTATATGTTTCTTAAGAAAATTGTTAGCTTAAGATTTTGAAGTAAAGAAAACAGATCCAATTATCTAAAGTGATCTTCAACAGCACTTTGTTCCACAATGATTTATGCTAGAAACAAGCTGTAAAATACCCGGGAAAGACATCACTTCGATGGGAGTATTGTTGTTTCATCTCCTTGACATTCGGAGCTGACTTTACTGGGGAAGTACAGTGATTCAGACCCCTTGACTTTTTCCACATTTTGTTAAACTACAGCCTTATTCTAAAATGCTGTCTACACACAATTCTCCATAATGACGAAGCAAAAACAAGTTTTTAGAAATATTTGCTAGTTTAGAATTTAAAGAAAATACAGAAATACCTTATTTACATGTGTATTCAGATCCTTTGCTATCAGACTCGAAATTGAGCTCAGGTGCATCCTGTTTCCATTGATGATCCTTGAGATGTTTCTGCTGCTTGATTGGAGTCCACCTGTGGTAAATTCAATTGACTGGACATGATTTGGAAAGGCACACACCTGTCTATATAAGGTCCCACAGTTGACAGTGCATGTCAGAGGAACAACCAAGCCATGAGGTTGAAGGAATTGTCCGTAGAGCTCAGAGACAGGATTGTAATCAAGGCACAGATCAGTGGAAGGGTACCAAATGTCTGCAGCATCGAATGGCCCCAAGAACACAGTTGCCTCCATAATTCGTACATGGAAGAAGTTTGGAACCACCAAGTCTCTTCCTAGAGCTAGCCGCCCAGCCAAACTGAGCAATCGGTTGGAGAAGGGCTTTGATCAGGGAGGTGACCAAGAACCAAATGGTCATTCTGACAGAGCTCCAGAGTTTTTCTGTGGAGATAGGACAACCATCGCTGCAGCATTCCACCAATGAAGCCTTTATGGTAGTGGCCAAATGGAAGCCACTACTCAGTAAAAGGCACTTGACAGCCTGCTTGGAGTTTGCCAAACAGCACCAAAAGGACTCTCAGACCATGATAAACAAGATTCTTTGTTCTGATGAAACCAAGATTGAGTTATTTGGCCTGAATGCTAAGAATCATGTCTGGAGGAAACCTGCCACCATCCCTACGGTGAAGTATGGTGGTGGACGCATCATGCTGTCAGGATGTTTTTCAGCGAAAGGTACTGGGAGACTAGTCAGGATCGAGGGAAAGATGAATGGAGCAAAGAACAGGAGATCCTTGATGAAAACCTGCTACTGAGTGCTTAGGACCTCAGACTGGGGTGAAGGTTCACCTTCCAACAGGACAGTGACACTAAGCACACAGACAAGACAATGCAGGAGTGGCTTCGGGACAAAGTCTCTGAGTGGCCCAGCCAGAGCCCGGACTCGAACTCGATAGAACATCTCTGGAGAGACCTGAAAATAGCTGTGCAGCGACCCTCCCGATCCCACCTTCCAGAGCTTGAGAAGAATTGGAGACACTCCTCAAATACAGGTGAGCCAAGCTTGTAAATAAAATATAATGTTATTGGCACATACACTTGGTTAGCAGATGTTATTGCGATTGTACTGAAATGCTTATGCTTCTAGTTCTGACAGTGCAGCAAAATCTAACAAGTAATATCTAACAATTCCACAACAAATACATAATACACACAAATCTAAGTAAGGAATGGAATAGATACATATTTTGATGAGCAATGTCAGAGAGGCATAGGCTAACAGGCAGTGGATATGATGGTTGTTGTCCTAGATTACAGTTTTGGCCTTCCTGTGACATCGGGTACTGTAGGTTTCCTGGAGGGCAGGTAGTTTGCCCCCGGTGATGCCTTGTGTAGACCGCACCACCCTCTGGAGAGCCCTGAGGATGTGGGTGGTGCAGTTGCCGTACCAGGCGGTGATACAGCCTGACATGATGCATTCAATTGTGCATCTGTAAAAGTTTTAGGTGCCAAGCCAAGATTGAGGGTTGTAGCGTCATACCCAAGAAGACTCGTGGCTGTATTTGATGCCAATGGTGCTTCAACAAAGTACTGAGTAAAGGGTCTGGATACTTATGTGAATGTGAAATTTCAGTTTTTATTTCTAATACATTTGGAGAAAAAAAAGAGTTTTTGCTTTGTCACTTTGGGATATTGTGTGTAGATTGGTGAGAGAATTTAAAAAAATCCATTTTAGAATAAAGATATAACGTAACAAAATGTGTAAAGTCAAAGGGTCTCAATACTTTCCGAATGCACCATAATCTAATTCTGTCACTATCAATTGATTAAGCTATTCACGTTCTGTACAATAGAAGATGTTTAAACCCAGATTAGACTTGTGACCTTCCCTAGTTGGGTTAAGCCATGGAAGAAGAGTAGCCAGCAGTTAAAGCTTACTTTTTTCTGTGTCAGTTGTCTGGGGTGGAAAAGTAGCCTTAACTTTTTAATTAAAGTACCATGCTCAGATTCCTAATGACATATTGAATTATTTGCAAACAGGGACAGTTTTTATACAAACAAGACACATTGATTTGGCGTTGGAGAAATATGATAAGAGGAACACATCGATCCATTCTTAGCCTGTAACTTCGGTAATTTGTGTCTGGTAAAAAATATTCTGCTGTATTGTAACAAAGTAGAATTGCATGAAATATTTAGAAAACACCATCTATTGTTTTTGCGGACCTGCAAATGGAATGATAGATTCGTTCAATGCTTTTACTAAAAAAAGGAGCTCTTTCCACGGTGGTCTGTGAACCCTCAACCTTATGGCCCGCAGCCCTGTGCACTATAAAAAATTGCTGTGATGCCATGTAATGCTTACAGCATGAAGAACAGGCTCTGGTCTGTCCAAGAAGTGAGAGTAAACTGTAGACATGTTCTCTGCTATCCACTGTTTTAGTTATTATTTTGGGGATAGGGGAGGGTTACTTTCTTAAGCATTCAGGGAAGGGTTGAAGTAAAATATAGGCCTGATTTTTCTCCTTGTAACCCTTATTATAAATGTCATTCACACCCTTGGTAAACTATATTTTCAGAGTAGCTTCCCCAACACTGTTGGCTAATACAGCACAGTGAAATCATCAGTAGGTGTGTATGTATTGTGTTGGAGTGCGTTTCTGTCTCCTAACTGGGTCAGTGCATTCATACGGTACATTCATACGGTGAGGCATGTGGTCACCACCCTTCACGCTGGATAAGGTAAGGACATGTTGAAACACGATTACTCGTGTTAGCCATAACTGCCTGCACTGTACAGAGGGAGCTTATAGAGTCAAATTGGCTGCATAATGCCTGGTAGCGATGCCATGCATAGACTTGTCTACCATGTTGTAAGTAGGATATGCCTGTGTATGTGAGTGAGCTCCAAGTTTTGTTGTGTAGCTTATGTGTTTTGGCTTGATAAGAGATACATCACATGGACAAGCCATTAAAACAGATGCGCTTTAATTATTTTAAAACAAACCCCTGCCTGAAATATGAATGTGATTAAACAACTAGATGTTAGATTAATGTTCTGTTTGATTTTCCCGTCCCAAAACTTCCAATACTTGGCGATGAGGGGTCTGTCTATAGCAGTACCGGAATTTGCAGCATCCTGATCATTGGGTGGTTGGTACGCACAGTAGAGTGCTTATGAATTCCCCATCCATCACAGTTCATTAGCAGCATTGTCCCCCCCTGCCTCCCCATGGACAGCTCCTGTCAGAGGGATCCTCTCCCAGTTTCATATTTATGTAATTACCCTCACAGTCATGGCACTGTTCGGGCAGCCAGACAGAGGATGAGCATGGACTTAGACAGTCAACACAGTAGCTAAACACAGTAACACTAACTAACAGTAACTTACACGGTCATAATATTAAAGGAAAACATGCTTCGTAGCACATAGTTGACTGTGTTTGGCTAGTGTTGGAGATAATTACGTCATGACCCTAACATAACTTTTTTTGTGTTATGGTGAGTTAGGTCTTGCAGTCTGAGGGGTTATGCGGTACAAATGATTCGACCCAATATGGTGGAATTTAGCAAAGCTCCAGGGTAGGTTCTTTATCATGATAATACAGAACCATATATGATTTATCTTCAAGCTAGCTATGTTCCTGCCTGGGGACCACAGATGCAAATTAGCTTGCAAATGACCAAACTCTTGTGCTATGTATAAATTGTGCATGGTCCCTGAGAAATAAACAAACTTATGAATAGATTGGATTAATTAATAAGCAGCATCTCCAGAAGCACCTGTGGAAATACACTTCAGGTGAACAAACATTCCCTGGCATGGAAGCTAAAAGAGGAAGAGGCAAAGTGAGAGGGTTTACACCGCCCAAAATATGTCTACGAAAAGGTAAATGTTGAATTTGGTCAACAACATTTTTTAAATTCCTAATTTTCTATGTGAGGCTTATCTGATTGAATAGAACAGGTGAAGCGAGAGGGTTAAAAAAAATGGAAGTTTCGTAATGGTTAGGTTGTTACGAATGCACTGAAAATTCGTTAACTTTTAAAAAACAACTTCATATCAGAGTTGTGCTTGTTGTTCTCATGCATATCTGCCATCTCATTGTCTAGAATTGTCCCACCTAATCTCGCCTCCTCCGGCCTTCCTTCCATGTTTGAGGACATATATTTGCATTGTTACTGCAGTTACTCAGCTATTTTCTGAACATAATAGATCATCTTTTAAGCTAATCTCATGGATCAAAATGGAGGATGCCCCAAGTGGGTTAGGAGTCATAATGGTAACACCTTTTCTCCTAAAGACATTCTCATATGTGAACCGTTTCAAGAAGCTAGGCACTTGTTGCACATCACTACTTCACAAGATCGGCATTTCAAAATAATTTGGGCAGAAATGCGTTCTGGAACTTGTGAACTTTAATGTGCCTTAATTACATATGCCATCTGTAAATACCAATACAATTGCTAAATTACGAGACTAGTTGGTTTAGCCACAGAAAAATACAGGAACTTTCCCACCATCCATGATTGGCTGAGATAATGAATGGGTTGGACATGATGAGAGATGTTCGGATTGTCTGCCATGTAGCGTGCTTCTCTCTATAACATGAGCTGCTCAGTATGTGGGATAATCCTCTGTACCGCAGCTTTTTTTGAAAGATATCATGAACTGAAAGCTTTAATATTGCTCTCAACATTGTTGCCCTGAAGTTAATAGTTCGATTTGACAAAGATCAATCAAAGTTGTGATTGACTACTTTCTGGAGGACGATCAAGCCATGCTGACTCTGAAAATGAATCATACAATGAGGAAATCCCTGATTTAGGTTAAAAAAATTATGAACCAGACATTGTTGAGTCTTCTGATGACAATGGTGGGGAAGAAACGACAATCAACAGTGCCGTTGTCACGGAAGAAGTTGACAGTTTTGGACAGAGTGGAATGCCCAGTAGAAGCAGAGATTGCCAAATGCGGAGAGAGTCCAAAAGAGAACAGAAGGCTGTTGTATAAAACACCTGTCTCTGGATGACATCTTCAAACTAAGGGCAACCATGGCATCGATAACAGAGGGAGAAGCGTTCATCCATATATACGGTAAGAGTAGCTACATTTTCAGGTATTATACGTTTCTAATTTTGTCAAGTAGTTTTCATTGCACGCTGGGAAATTATGGCACCAGAGGAGATGGCTGCCGTTTTTATTTTATTTTTTATATCAGAACAGCGATTACTCACCTTGTACTGGAAGAAGATAATTTCTTTAACGAGTAAGACGTGAAGAATTTACTTCAGAACCCGGACAAGACCCAAATCCGTAATTCGCATGAAGAAGATATAGGGGTCATAGGTGCCTTGTAGGAATCAGACAGTGAGTGGGCAACCCACCTCTACCATCAGTCCTGTTAGCTAACATGCAATCATTGGATAATAAACTGGATGAGCTCAGAGTTAAGCCCATCCTACCAACGGGACATTAATTGTACTATCTTATGTTTCACTGAGTTGTGGCTGAACGACAACATGTATAACATAGATGGCTGGGTTCTCCGTGCATCGGCAAGATAGAACAGCTGTCTCCGGTAAAACAAGGGTTGGCGGTCTTTCTATTTGTCAATAACAGCTGGTCCAAATCTAATATTAAGGACGTCTCTAGGTTTTGCTCGCCTGAGGTAGAGTATCTCATGATAAACGGCAGACCACACTCTTTACCAAGAATTTTCATCTATATTCTTTGTAGCTGTATTTAACACCAGAAACCGATACTCTTAATGCCCGGGGGCTTTAATGCAGGGAAACTTAAATCCGCTTTACCTAATTTCTACCAGCATGTTGCATGTGCAACCAGAGGGAAAAAAAACTCTAGACCACCTTTACTCCACACTCAGATACGCATACAAAGGACTCCCTTCCCCTCCATTTGGCAAAACTGATTACAAGCAAAAATGAATGCAGGAATTACCAGTGACTCACTCAATATGGAAGTGGTCAGATGAAGCAGATGCAATGTTACAGGACTGTTTTGCTAGCACAGACTGAAATATTTTCCGTGATTCTTCCATTGGCATTGAGGAGTACACCACATCAATCACTGGCTGCATCAAGAAGTGCATCAATGATGTCGTACCCACAGTGACCATACGTATATCTCCCAATCAGAAGCCATAGATTACAGGCAATATCCACACTGAGTTTAAAGGGTAGAGCTTTCAAGGAGCGGGACTCTAACTTGGATGCATATAAGAAATCCCTCTGCCCTCCGACAAACCATAAAGGCAAAGCATCAATACAGAACTAAGATTTTCATACCACCCCACAGATCCACAGATTATGTAATCTTTATTGCACTCCACACTGCCCTTTCCCACCTGGACAAAAGGAACACCTATGTGAGAATGATATTCATTGACTACAGCTCAGCATTCAACACCACAGTGCCCTCAAGGACCCTGGGACTTCACACCTCCCTCTGCATCTGGATCCTGGACCTCCAAGGTGGTAAGGTTGGGTAACAACACTGCCACGCTGATCCTCAATACAGGGGCCCCTCAGGGTTGTCCCCCTACTCCCTGTTCACCCCTGACTGCATGGCCAAGCACGACTCCAACACCACCATTAAGTTTGCTGACGACAACTGGTAGGCCTGATCACCGACAGCGATGAGACAGCCTATAGGGAGGAGGTGAGAGATCCGGCAGTGTGGTTCCAGGATAACAACCCCTCAACGTGATCAAGAGAAAGGAGATGATTGTGGACTACAGGAAAAGGAGGGCCGCGCACACCCCCATTGTCATCAATGGAGCTGTGGTGGAGCAGATGAGAGCTGCAAGTTCCTTGGTGTCCATGTCACCAACATGGTCCAAGCCCAACAAGACTCGTGAATTGTTGTTTTTTAACCTTTATTTAATTAGGCAAGTCAGTTAAGGTCAAATTATTTACAACGATGGCCTAGGAACAGTGGGTTAACTGCCTGGTCCAGGGTCAGAACAACAGATTTTTACCTTGTCAGCTCAGTAACCAGGCCTCTCTCTCTCCCACAGAGAGGAGAGGGGGAGCTGCTGGATGATCACCGTTCACACCCTGCTGTAAATCTTCAGAGGGGAAACTTTCACTCTTTACCCTCCAGTATTTGCTAAAGGACTGTCTTGTCTCTAGAGACTGTCTGCCCAAAACAATGTCCAAATAGTGGATATTGGAACACATATTCTAACAAAGAATTTAGGGAATGGTCAGTGGAGAGATGAAGAACACTATTGAAAATACTGTAATTTGGGAAGGATACCCCTTTATCTGTTAAGTTTCCATCCAATACGTTGTCTGTGATATGAATGTGTTTCACAAGATAGGAATGTGATTTTAGTTGTCATAAGATAACTTCTAATCATATCCTTAGCACATTAAGTAGCCATGCCCCAAGTGAAGTCAGAAGAGCTTGTTAGTGTGATGGCACAGTCCTTTTCGGCCAGAGTGCATAAAAGGACTGGCTAAGAATTAACATACCAGACCAAAACATTGCCAGGTTGCTACTGTGCATGTAAAGTTGTCTGGATCCTGAATGATCCACACGAGGTGTAGGCTAGAAGTGCACTAACCAGACAATCACTGATTAGCTGCCCTTAGTCAGCTATTGAGAAAAGTGAATCAAAGAAGGACCATAATACTACGCTGCTTACCAGGGGGCAGGGCTACTGACATTAAGGCTAATCTGAAGATTGTGCTGGCTAAGGCTAAAACTGCCAAGTAAAGGGATATTGTTATCCACGTCGGCACCAACGCTGTTAGGATGAAACAGTCAGAGGTCACCAAGCGCAACAGCTTCAGTGTGTAAATCAGCTAGAAAGATCGACATCGAGTAACTAATTTGTAGATAATTGGCCCTCTTTCTGGGACTCCAACACAAATGGGAACAAGCCTGGCCTGCTGAGGAGTGACGGACTCTATCCTAGCTGGAAGGGTGCTCTCATTTTAGCTATGAACATAGACGGGGTTCTAACTCCTCTAGCTCCACAATGAGAGGGTGCAGGCTGTTAGCCAGCCTGCCAGCTTAGTGGAGTCTGCCACTAGCACAGTCAGTGTAGTCAGTTCAGCTATCCGCATTGAGACTGTCTGTGCCTCGATCTAGGTTGGGCTCAACTAAACATGGCGGTGTTCACTTTAGTAATCTCACTGGAATAAAGACCTCCTCCATTCCTGTCATACTTGAAAGAGATTGTGATATCTCACATCTCAAAATAGGGCTGCTTAATGTTAGATCCCTCACTTCCAAGGCAGTTATAGTGTCATGTTCTGACCATAGTTCTTCTGTGTTTTCCTTATTTTAGTGTTGGTCAGGACGTGAGCTGGGTGGGCATTCTATGTTTGGCCTGATATGGTTCTCAATCAGAGGCAGGTGTTAGTCATTGTCTCTGATGGGAACCATATTAAGGTAGCCTGTTTTGTGTTGGGATTTGTGGGTGGTTGTTCCCTGTCTTTGTGTTTTATGCACCAGATAGGGCTGTTTCAGTTTTGCCACGTTTATTGTTTTGTAGTTTGTTCATGTTAAGTGTCTCTTATTAAAGAACCATGAATTTCAACCACACTGCATTTTGGTCCTACTCTCCTTCCCAGGAAGAAAGCCGTTACAGAACCACCCACCACAACAGGACCAAGCGGCGTGGTGAAAAGCAGCAACAGCAGGAGAGGCAGCAGCAGCAGCAACAGCAAGAGAGGCAGCACTATTTGGAAAAATGGACTTGGGAGGAGATCCTAGACGGGAAAGGACACTGGGCACAGCCAGGAGATTATCGCCGCCCTAAAGAAGAGCTGGAGGCGGAGAGGCGCTGGTATGAGGAGGCAGCACGGCGGCGTGGATGGAAGCCCGGGAGTCAGCCCCAAACATTTCTTTGGGGGGGGACACAGGAAGTGTGCCGAAGCCAGGTAGGAGACCTGCGCCAACTTCCTGTGCTTACCGGAGGGCGAGAGAGACCGGGCAGGCACCGTGTTACGCTGTGTAGTGCATGGTGTCCCCAGTGCGGGTGCATAGCCCGGTGCAGTACATACCAGCTCCTCGGATTGGCCAGGCTAGAGTGGGCATCGAGCTAGGTGCCATGAAGCCGGCTCTACGCATCTGGTCTCCAGTGCGTCTCCTTGGGCCGGCGTACATGTCACCAGCCTTGCGCATGGTGTCCCGGGACCGGTCTCCCGCGACCGGGAGCATTCAACCAGGTAAGATTGAGCAGGCTCGGTGCTCAAGAGCTCCAGTGCGCCTGCACGGTCCGGTCTATCCAGTACCACCTCCACGCACCAGCCCTCCGGTGGCAGCCCCCCGCACCAGGCTGTCTCTCCGTCTCATCCCTACAGGTGCTCCCACCTGTCCAGCGCTGCCGGAGCCTTCCTCCTCTCCAGCGCTGCCGGAGTCTCCAGTATGCCCAGCGCCATTAGAGTCTCCCGCCTGCAGGGAGCCGCCAGAGTCTCCCGCCTGCAGGGAGCCGCCAGAGTCTCCCGCCTGCAGGGAGCCGCCAGAGTCTCCCGCCTGCAGGGAGCCGCCAGAGTCTCCCGCCTGCAGGGAGCCGCCAGAGTCTCCCGCCTGCAGGGAGCCGCCAGAGTCTCCCGCCTGCAGGGAGCCGCCAGAGTCTCCCGCCTGCAGGGAGCCGCCAGAGTCTCCCGCCTGCAGGGAGCCGCCAGAGTCTCCCGCCTGCAGGGAGCCGCCAGAGTCTCCCGCCTGCAGGGAGCCGCCAGTCAGCCAGGATCCGCCAGAGCCGCCATTCAGCCAGGATCCGCCCCTCAGTCCGGAGCTGCCCCTCAGTCCGGAGCCACCCCTCAGTCCAGTGGGGCCCTTTGTTAGGGTTACTATGCCAAGTTCGGCGGTGAGGGTTGCCACTCAAAGGACGCTAAGGAGATGGACAAAGACTGATGAAGTGGGGTCCACATCCAGCGCCAGAGCCGCCACCGCGGACAGATGCCCACACAGACCCTCCCCTATAGGTTTAGGTTGTGCGGTCACATTCTGACCATATAGTCAATTAACTAATCACTGATCATAATCTTGATGTGCTTGGCCTGACTGAAACATGGCTTAAACCTGATTTTACTCTGTTAAATGAGGCCTCTCCTCCTGGTTACACTAGCGACCATATACTCTGCCCATCCCGTAAAGGTGGAGGTGTTGCAAACATTTATGATAGCAAATTTAAATTAACAGAAAAATTACAGCGTTTTTGATTTGATTTTTTTTTAAACTTTTTTTTTCAGCCCTATTTAACCCGGTAGGCTAGTTTATAACAAGTTCTTATTTACAACTGTGGCCTTGCCAAGATAAAGCAAAGCAGTGCGACAACAGCAACAGAGTTACACATGGAATAAACAAACACAATCAATAATACAATAGAAAAAGTCTATATATACAGTGTGAAATTGAGGAAGGATAAGGGAGGTAAGGCAGTAAATCAGCCATAGCCAGGTAGCATTCTAATCTTTGGGGATATCAGACGACACAAAAGAGGTTGAACAGGCTAGTAATAGGGGTTACAACAATTTAGGCGTATCATTTTAGAAAGGGAGGGTCCTGATTGTCTAGCCCGGCTGATTTTGTAGGGTTCCAGATTTTGCAGATCTTTCAGAACATCAGCTACCTGGATTTGGGTGAAGGAGAAATGGAGGCCTTGGCAAGTTTCTGTGGGGGGTGCAGGCCTGTTGACCGGGGTAGCCAGGTGGAAAGCATGGCCAGCTGTCTAAAAATGCTTATTGAAATTCTCAATTATCGTGGATTTATCGGTGGTGACGGAGTTTCCTAGTCTCAGTGCAGTGGGCAGCTGGGAGGAGGTGCTCTTATTCTCCATGGACTTTACAGTGTCCCAGAACATTTTGGAGTTTGTGCTACAGGATGCACATTCCTGTTTGAAAAGCTAGCCTTGGCTTTCCTAACAGCATGTGTTCATTGGTTCCTAACTTCCCTGAAAAGTTACATATCGCGGGGGCTATTCAATGCTAATGCAGTACTTCACAGGATGTTTTTGTGCTGGTCAAGGGCAGTCAGGTCTGGAGTGAACCAATGGCTTTATCTGTTCCTGGTTCAACATTTTCTGAATGAGGCATGCTTATATAAGATGGCGAGGAAAGCACTTTTAAAGCATAACCATGCATCCTCTAATAACGAAATGAGGTAAAATTCCTTCCAGGATACCCGGGCTAGGTTGATTAGAAAGGCCTGCTCGCTGAAGTGTTTTAGGGAGTGTTTGACAGTGATGAGGGGTGGTCGTTTGACCGGAGACCCATTATACTGTAGATGCAGGCAATGAGGCAGTGATCACTGAGACCCTAGTTGAAAACAGCAGAGGTGTATTTGGAGGTCAGGTTGGTTAGGATGATATCTCTGAGGGTGCCTGTGTTTGTGGATTTGGGGATGTACCTGGTAGGTTCATTGATAATTTGTGATATTAAAGGCATCAAGCTTAGATTGTAGAATGGCCGGGGTGTTACGCTTTCCCAGTTTAGGTCACCTAACAGCGTGAGCTCTGAAGATAGATGGGGGGGCATTCAATTCACATATGATATCCAGGGCACAGCTGGGGGCAGAAGGTGGTCTATAGCAAGCGTCAACAGTGAGAGACTTGTTTCTGGAAAGGTGGATTTTTAAAAGTAGAAGCTCAAATTGTTTGGGCACAGACCCCGATAGTAAGACACAACTCTGCAGACTATCTCTGCAGTAGATTGCAACTCCGCCCCCTTTGGCAGTCCTATCTTGTCGGAAAATGTTATTAGGGATGGAAATTTCAGGGTTTTCGGTGGTCTTCCTAAACCAGGATTCAGACACGGCTAGGACATCTGGGTTGGCAGAGAGTGCTAAGGCAGTGAATCAAACAAACTTAGGGAGGAGGCTTCAAATGTTAACATGCATGAAACCAAGGCTTTTACGGTTACAGAAGTCAACAAATGAGAGCGCTTGTGGAATGGGAGTGGAGCTAGGCACTGTGGGTTCTGGATTAACCTCTACATCACCAGAGGAGGAATAGGATAAGGGTACAGCTAAAGGCTATAAGAACTGGTCGTCTGGTACGTTCAGAACAGAGAGTAAAAGGAGCAGTTTTCTGGGCACGGTAGAATAGATTCAAGGCATAATGTACAGACAAAGGTATGGTAGGATGTGAATACAGTGGAGGTCTCTAGAAACATAATTTAAACCAGGTGAGGTTACCGCATGTGTAGGAGTTGGAACTAAAGGGCTAGCTAAGGCGTGTTGAGCAGGGCTAGAGGCTCTATAGTGAAATAAGGCAATCACTAACCAAAACAGAAGTGGACAAGGTATATTGACATTAGGGAGAGGCATGCATAGTCGAGCGATCATAGGGGTCCAGTGAGTAGCTTGGCGGGCTGGAGACATGACGATTCAGACAGCTAGCGGTCCGGGGCTAACAAGCTATCAGAAGGGTCTTAGAGGGATGTTGTGAAGTAAGAAGTCTGTTGTAGCCCCCTTGTGCTGTTACGTCGGCAGTCCAGTCATCGTGGATCAGCAGGGCTCCGTGTGGTAAAAGGGTCTGGACCCTTTTTTGCCAATTGGCAAAATAGGTATAGTGGCCAAAGAATTTGTCCGATGGGCCTCTTCAGCTAACAGTCCGATATTCTCCAGACAGCTAGCGGGACGTGGCTAGCAGATGGGCATTCAGGAGACATCGCAACGGAGGAGCCAGTTGAAAAACCCCCTCGGGCAGATTACGTCGGTAGTCCAGTCGTGATGGATCGAAGGGGCTCCTGTCGGCAGTAAAAGGGGTCCAGGCCAATTGGCAGAATAGGTCATGAAGGAGTGGCTGATGGACGTCTTCGTCTTCTCTTCAGTAGGTGCTAGGATAGAGTGTAGTCTGGCCCAGGTGTATGAAGGTGACCGAAAAGGCACTGAAGTGACGAACCGCCCTTGCTGTCTCTGTCTGGCTGGTTCCCCTCTCTCTACTGGGATTCTCTGCCTCTAACCCTATTACGAGGCTGAGTCACTGGCTTACTGTTGCTCTTCCATGCCTTCCTTAGGACGGGTGCGTCACTTGAGTAGGTTGAGTCACTGATGGGATCTTCCTGTCCGGTTTGGTGCCCCCTCGGGTTCGTGCCGTGGGTGATATCTTCGTGGGCTATACTCAGCCTTGTCTCAGTGAGGTCAGTTGATGGTTGGAAGATATCCCTCTAGTGGTGTGGGGGCTGTGCCTTGGCAAAGTGTGTGGGGTTATATCCTGCCTGGTTGGCCCTGTCCGGGGCTATCATCGGACAGGGCCACAGTGTCTTCCAGCCTCTCCTGTCTCAGCCTCCAGTATCTATGCTGCAATAGTTTGTCAGGGGGCTAGGTTGAGTCTGGTATATCTGGAGTATTTCTCCTGTCTTATCCAGTGTCATGTGTGAATTTAAGTATGCTCCCTCTAATTCTCTCTCTTCTCTCGGATGACCTGTGCCCAAGGACCATGCCCCAAGACTACCTGGCCTGATGACTCCTTGCTGTCCCCAGTCCACCTGGTCGTGCTGCTGCTCCAGTCTCAACTGTTCTGCCTGCGGCTATGGAACCCTGACCTGTTCACCAGACGTGCTATCTTGTCCAGGACCTGCTGTTTTTGACTCTCTCTACACCGCACCTGCTATTTCAAACTCTGAAAAGCCAACTGACATTTACTCCTGAGGTGCTGACCTGTTTTACCCTCTACAACCATTGTAATTATTATTTGACCCTGCTGGTCATCTATGAACGTTTGAACATCTTGACCATGTACTGTCATAATCTCCACCCCGCCTATCCAGAAGAGAACTGGCCACCTCTCAGAGCCTGGTTCCTCTCTAGGTTTCTTCCTAGGTTTCTGCCCTTCTAGGGAGTTTTTCCTAGCCACAGGGCTTGCTGTTTGGGTTTTTAGGCTGGGTTTCTGTATAGCGCTCTGTGACATCGGCTGATGTAAAAAGGATTTTATAAATAAATGTGATTGATGTGAGGACAGTCGATAAGTGTCCTCTCTCTCTCCTCCCCACCCCTCTTCATTTGTTGTGTATAAGCTGCCTATTTTGTAAGTACTCTAGGGACCTTTTATTATGTGTGTATGGTATCCTGTTTAATCATTTTAATTAGCTAGTAAATAATCAATCCAATTATTGTGGTACTGGATCATGAGTAACATGGGGTTTTTGCAGATGCATGAGGTTACGACATTCAGAATTGGGATATGATTAGAGGTAACGATTAACAGTTGAATTCGGGAGATGGTGACTCTTTAAACAAACTCTTCCATGGATCCCAAAATTCCTAATGAGTTAATAGTTACATGATTAATTTAATTGGGTAACAATTAAACATAGTTAATGGATTACATAAATTAGTCAACAGATTAATTAAGTCACGACAGTACGATAGACCATTTTCTAGCTTTGAGTCTCTACTTTAATCCATTTTAAAAACACTTTCAAATTTTGCTACATAGGACGGAATCAAGCCGGTCGGTCAAATATAATCAAGCATGGTAAAGATATTTCCTCAGCCCTCCCCAACCTCATGGTTTAGCCAGAGGGAAAGAACCTTGTCCACGTTATCATGTGGAGGAGATTACATACATGTAAAGGGATCCCTATGGCCAGCTGTCTGGATTCCCACATGAAACACATCAGACCCCTCAGCATAAAAGGTCAGTCTCTGCCTAGGTGCTTGTGTGTGTGCACAAGTGAGCACGGAAGTTGTGCAATCTAGGCTGGTTCTTTTAATAACGCCTAGTCTACTCCGTTGCCTCTCTTCTCCTACAGTAACTGAATTATTATTGGTAATAACAGCCACAGAGGATTTCTGGCATGAAAAGTAATAAAATAAACAAGAGAAATAGGGGGATGTCTCCCTTCTGCACACTCTTTTAAAGGCTCAGTACAGTTAAAAATTTGAATTTCCTGTATTGTATATGGCGTTCCACACTGAGGTTGGAATAACCCGGTGAAATTGTGAAAATTGTAAGAGCTGTTTAAAAAGACCGCCTGAAATTTCAGCCTGTTTTGGTGGGATGGAGTTTTGGCATCACCAGGCGGTTATTTAGTTAATAGACCAATAAGAGAGTTCCAAACCTCTGCCAATAACATATCGTTTTCAGTTTTCCCCTCCTCACTTAGACCACTCCCAGGCGGTCTTAGCAAAATTCTTGCTTGAGAGATTGTTATTTGCTAAGAAGCTATTTTTGTTTCTTTTTGTATCATTACAATTGGAAAACAATCACAGTACGGCACTTAATTCTATCCCAGAAATGAGTGGATATTGAGAAAAAACTGCTGCATTGGACCTTTAATGGACTTTACTCAAGTTACATTTCTTCCTGCACAATAAGCAATTTTGCTGCAGTCGATAAAAGCCGGCACTAAATTGTTTACTTCCCTTGCAGGTAAATTATCTCAAAATTGTCTTGATATTAAGGTCTTTCCCTGAGAGTGTGTAGCCGGGTCCTGTGCGATTACAAAGCAAACTACTACAACCTCTTTGGACTCAATATGGACCTCTGTAGACGCACTAATTAAAATCTCTCCTCTGTTTCTTGCCTCAGGAAACAAAATGGTAGTCAGGTTCATTGGGGTATTGTATTCAAATGTTTGAATGCAACTAGTGGATTTGTGAAGCAGAGAAACATAGCTACACATGGCTGGTCCTGAGTCATATTGCAGGACTTACGGGACTCCTTGTATGGCCCTCTGAAAGGAATACAGATTTCACATGTATTGGAGAACCTGGACTGAAAAATACTGTAGATATACAATGTGCTTCTGTAAGGTATGAAACTGTACAGCGGACCAACTGGCTGATGTCTTCACTAACATTTTCAACCTCCCTCTGACCGAGTCTGTAATACCTACATGTTTCAAGCAGACCACCATAGTCCCGCCCATAGGAAAGCATAATCCAAAATGAGATCTCCTTTATAACCTGTGTCCATCTCCTACACAAAAGAGCACTAGTCAATACTAAAGCGAGATGTTGTGCATTTTCTCATACATCTCAATTGTGACTCCTGAGAAGTAGACATGGATCTGTCTCACAGTGATCACTGTATGAGTTCTCTGAACTATATACGAGGCTAATTATTACAGGTCTGATCAATTTGTGCAAATGTCATCTCAGAGATATCTCTACATGATCTCAAAGCGGTGCTGAAGTGTAAAATAATCATAAAAGTGGAGCAGATATGATTTATTTCCATTAATTCATCATTCAATAAACATTCATACTGTTCCAACACAAGTTATTGTTGAGTATACCTAGTCCTTCTCAAGTGTGTTTGGGAAATGAGCTGCAAACAAAATACTGGGCATAGATGTCAAGTCAAGGAAAGCAACTTTGCCCAAAACATGCTCAAGGGCAATTACAACTGTGTTGACAGGAGTTTCCAATGGATGCACAACATGAAAGCATATACCATATGTTAGTGTCATGCAGCAAAGACAAACCTGCACTTTACTCGCTAATAAATGCCTATTTGTCACCTAATTCATCAGAGTTAAAGAAGAATCCATACTTCAGTTGTGCTACATTAGAAAAAAAACGGTAAAATTGTTCCTTCTTTTTCCTTTCCCATAATGCCTTGATGTGAGACATAGAGTTTTTCTATTGCATAGAGGTGCTTTGCCTCCAGTTATGTTTGTTCTTGACTTATTATTGTTTTCGTCAAAAAAACTATGGTCGTTGGTCATCTGTGCGTAAAAGCCAGCTATGGCATTAGCTGGCTTTATGATTTGCAAAATAGCAGGGATAGACTGCATTAGTTTGACTGCATGGACCATTGGCATGGGTATATTTTAAGCACCTTATATGAGCCTTAACAAATAGCAATTTTTGTCTTCAAAATGGAAACATGAATGAGTCCATAATGGGCAAAGGACTCTGATGCTGTCTGCTAGGTGCACAAAAAGGTGAATATTGGCAGTTTGGTCACGCTCACCATAGAGCAAAAGTTCCATAGCAGTTTCTCTGCATGATCAATTGTTGTATTGTCCATCAGAAGAATGAAAATAGCTTCACTTAGAAGGAGGAAGTGACTGTAGTAAAGCATTCCAAGAACATCACGAAAAACAACAGGTCCAAAAAAGGTTAAAAGAGCCCGATATTCTGATGCCTTAAAAAACATCCTGTGAGATGCTACTGATCGAGGATATCGTGTCAAGGATGGTGGTCGGATATCTTGCAATCACTTGTCTATTTCTTTTGTTTCTTTTGACATGCTGATGAGAAAAGTGGAAAACCATGGAAGCGTCAGAAGGCGCATCACTCCCAACAGAGCTGAGTGCACGTCGTCTATGCCAGTGCTTTGGATTAGGTCATAACTTTTAAATTGGCTCAGACAGCAGGGACCCTTCACACCTTCATAGGCCATTTTAGCATCATCAGAAAATGTTTGATGCGTGCGAGGTGGCCCTTTTGGATCCATTTCTTCTAATGGAAATGCATGAACATGCTCCCTTTGCCCTATCTTCACAGTCTTTCCAGTCTGCTCACATTTCGAACATCCAAAGTTCCCATTGAACTGCACTATATTTAGTACTATTGCTTTGGCAGGCAAGTCACATGTGCCAGCAATGGTGAGCACTTTGCACAAAAACGAGTCCTCTGACGGTTGCACACGAATTGCATCCTCTTGAAGTTTACTCCGTGTGTTACATAGTGGTCTAAGAAATGCAACCATAGATGGTTTTGAGTCCCCATACTAAAGACCAGCAAAAATCGAATTTTCTCTTTTTGTGTGTTCAATAAAGCTCAATTCATTAATGATAAAATAAAAATGCCACACTGAAAATATAGATCATTTAAAAATAGGTACCCCATATGTGTTCCATGTTTCTAGGACCCTCCCCCCCATCTACATGCTGTCTGCAAACTTCTTCTAAGAAAGATCTTTCTTCTTACAACAAAATCTAAAGTTTTTCCTGAAAACCAAGCTTGAGAAAACATTGTGTTGCACTGTCACTGAAATGTACACATGGGTCTCAAAAAAACTTGGCAAGATAATACACCACACAGAAGTGATAAAATCAAATGAGATGTTTATGCAAATATGTTTCTTGTACAAGAGGGTGCTACTATAAAACATAGAAAGTGGAATAAGAATGTATAACTTAAATAATGTTCATCTGTCCTGCTGTCCTGATTGAGCAGGTGAGTTCTGTCCTGATGGGGCTGATACCTTCTGTTCTGATTGGACGGGTGTGATCTTTCCTGAGGGGGCTCGTGCGTCGATCTGTCCTGATGGGGTGGTTGGGTTCCATTCATGCAGGCAAGCTGCAGGGAGTAAAATAAAAACTATTATAAAAATTGTGTCTGCTAAAATATGGCAAAGCAATGCCACACCACTCACCAAATGTGCAGTCCTTCTTGGTCGTTTAAGTGAACCAGCGATGTCTTAATTCATATTTCTCCATCGGCTTCCAGGCTCTGGTCTTGACATTTTGAGTCTCCAATATTATTCAATAGAGACACAACTAATTACAGCAAGCCCAGTGCTACAATGTGTTTGCTCACTCAATTATCATCAAGATACGTTGTCCTAACACACTTTATAAAGATACAAGATGCAATACTAATATGCATTACCAAATAAAATTGTTAGGAATTTTGTCCCTTATACACAGTACACCGATATGCTGAAAAACTAGAGTTGTTGTTTTGCATAAACACATGCATATTAAAAATAAAATAATAAGGCCACCTGCTAGGCTAATGCTATATTGGTATGGTATATGGGGTCTCGATTGAAGGATATTATGTGATAAACCTTCATTACTAATACAAACAGATAAAGGTATTTTACTTTCTTAGTTAGCTCTTGCAAACACTGACGCAACTTTTCCCAATGAGTTTGTAAGAAGAGCTCCCTGGTAAAACCATATAAAGCCTATTTGCTCCCTAGCAACTAGGTAATCAACCCAGGCATACTGTTTCATGTTTTTTTTCAAAGAACATATAATTAATTGGACGAACTTACTTGAAATGTGATTGGACGCCAGTCAAAGACCTGCGGGAATGGCAGTTGGAGATTGGATTGAGATCATTGCTTTGCTGATGCTGATGATGAGTGATCCACGAGGACCCTCGCCACAGATAGTTTGAATTTGCTAAGTAAAGAAGGTAAGAATCGTAATCAACTGAATACACTGTGAACTATTAAATTATTGTACCCCAAGGTGAAATAATAATATATGTAGTATATCATTTTCATTAGCTTCAGCCGGGTTAGCAGCTGGCTGTTCAGAAATACAACAGCACAATTTTTTGTTATATAAATTGGTCAAAGCAGGCAAGTTACAATTGAATCCCCAAATTCTCTTGAAAACAAACATATTGAAATTACTATTCACAGAATGGACATGCCAAAGCCTAAGACGAATTGTCCTCCAACGAGACAACGGTTTCCCACAAATGAGCATTCTGGTAAGTACTGCGCTAATCTGAAATCATATCAATGTTTGCTACCTGTAGGATAAGCACCATGCAGGAGAATATGATGATGATGATGTGCAAATATGTGTCATTTTTCACGTCTCAACCAGTGATCTTTTGAGTAACATGGCAGGCCGCCTTAACATTTTCTCACCCTCTTCTCAATTTGTCTCTCAGGACATTTAGCTTTTGTAAAGATGGAGGATGGATACACTGCAAAAATCTTCCAAACATCTGATATTCTAGGTGAAGAGGACGTTCCTATCAGATAGCTGCAAGATCTTAAGTCAGGAGTAGCCATTCTAGCCAAGTGGTCAGATGGCAGATTTTATAGGGCCACTGTTGAATACTTTGGGCAGCCAGAACAGATTGAAAAGAAGGTTTGAGCGCAGGCCATCAGTGCCATCCGGCGAGCAATAGTTGTTTCCTGACAGTGGCATGTTCCTCTCATTGTTCATCCTTGATGCCATCCATCAGGCATCTAGGCAAGATTGCTTGTGTCTGTTTCATTTGCTTTTTGACAATTTTTTCTCAGTGGAAGAATGTGTCAATTCAGTTGCCTTTGGACGCCACGGCAAGTTCCCCAAGGGGAAGCGAGTCCTCAACCGGAAGAAGGTCAGTGGAATTCTAAGTAAGTATTTTCTCAAAGCTAAGCAAATTACGATTGATTCTTGATGAAAAGGATTTACATATGTTATTTGCTAATTCATCACTGCAATCAAGTCAAATCAAGTTAATGAAAACGATATCTTAAATACTTGACAGTGGCACTGTTCTCATAGGGCAACTAGATTTGTTTTCTGCTCTGACGGCCTCGTTCTTTTTGGGTTTACCTAATGTTTCAAATCAGGTATAAGAGCATATGCTGTATATTCATTTTATTTAGGTTCTTACAGTTAATGGAACCCAATCTGTGCTGGTAATGAAAAGTGAGATGCTTTATTAATATAATAAGCAATGCTAAATACATTTGTATATCTGTATCAGTTTTCATTCTTGTTTTAACAGGTAATCATAATTAATTCTGCAAATTAATGCTGACATATTAAATTCTCAATTGTGTAGCTCCAGTAGTAATTTTAAGAGAAATAAATGAGACATGGAGGAGACGTTGCACATACAATGTAGATACAAAATATCTCCTTTATGACTCATACTTCTTAGATATTACTGAAATGATAATCTCAGACTAAGATCATTAGTCTAATAAAAGTCTCAAACTTGTCTCAGGAACTTATCATTATTTCTCCTTTAAATAACTGAGGCAAGAATGAGCTCAACGTTGTACTATGATGAGACCTCCTCTGCTGATCATACTTCTCTAATACTGCTAAAACGATCATCTCAATTCAGCTTCATGTGTCCAATGTATGTCTCATAGAAGTCTCTAACTTCATCTTAATATTTCTCTTAAGGGCCCTTTAGGAGCAATAACCAGACACAAACAGCCACAGAATGACTCAAAATTGAGAAGCTCTAGGTCAAAAGATCTGGAGGATATCTGAGTGAGCATCAGAATTTTTCCTACAGGCCCAAAAAAGTGAAGGTAACCTGCCTACATGACTACTGACCCATAGCACTCACGTCGGTAGCCATGAAGTGCTTTGAAAGGCTGGTTATGGCTCACATCAACACCATCATCCCGGAAACCCTAGACCCACTCCAATTCGCGTACCGCCCCAACAGAGCCACAGATGACGCAATCTCAATCACACTCCACATTGCCCTTTTCCACCCGGACAAAAGCAAAACATATATGAGAATGATGTTCATTCAATACAGCTCAGCGTTCAACGCCATAGTGCCAACAAAGCTCATCACCAAGCTAAAGAACCCTGCGACTAAACACCTCCCTCTACAACTGGATCCTGGACTTCCTGATGGGCCGCCCCCCAAGGTGGTAAGGGTAGGTAACAACACATCTGCCACGCTGATCCTCAACATGGAGGCCCCTCAGGGGTGCGTGTTAGTCCCCTCCTTTACTCCCTCCATTACTCCATGACTGCGTGGCCAAGCACGCATCCAACACCATCATTAAGTTTGCTGACGACACAACGATGTTAGGCCTGATCACTGACAACAAAACAAACAGCCTATAGGGAGGAGGTCAGAGACCTTTCAGTGTGGTGCCAGGACAACAACCTCAGCCTCAATGTGAGCAAGACAAAGGAGATGATCGTGAACTACAGGAAAAGGAGGGCCGAATAACGACCCCATTCACATCGACGGGCTGTAGTGGAGTGGGTCGAGAGTTTTAAGTTTGTTGTTGTCCACATCCCCAACAACCTATCATGGTCCAAAACACACCAACAAAGTTGTGAAAAGGGCACAACAACGTCTTGTCCCCTTCAGGAGAGTGAAAAGATTTGGCATGGATCCCTAGATCCTCAAAAAGTTCTACAGCTGCACCATCGAGAGCATCCTGAACGGTTGCATCACCGCCTGGTATGTCAACGTCTCTGCATTCGACCGTAAGGAGCTACAGATGGTATTGCGTATGGCCCAGTACATCACTGGGGCCAAGCTTCCTCCCATCCAGGACCTATATGCTAGGCAGTGTCAGAGGAAGGCCAAAAAATTGTCAAAGACTCCAGTCACCCAAGTCATAGACTCTTTTCTCTGCTACCGCACGGCACCGAAGTGCCAAATATAGGTCCAAAAGGCTCCTTAACAGCTTCTACCCCCAAGCCATAAGACTGCTGATAAAATAATCAAATGGCCACACGGACTATTTGCATTGACACCACCTTGTTGTTTTCAATGCTGCTACTCACTATTTATTATCTATGCATAGTCACTTTACCCCTACTTATGTACAAATGACCTGTACCCCCGCACATTGACTCTGTACCGGTACCCCCTATATATAGCCTCATTATTGTTATTTTATTGTGTTTCTTTAAAAAATATATATTTAGAAAATATTTTCTTAACTCTATTATCTTAACTGCATTGTTGGTTAAGGGCTTGTAAGTAAGCATTTCATGGTAAGGTTGTATTTGGTGCATGTGACAAATACAATTTGATTTGATCATGTATACATGCTACATGATATACAATGAAACACATATAGATAATTTACTTTAATACCAGACTTTGCAATGCTGTGACTGACTACTGTATACACAAACCTATATGTCTAAAATGATGATAATTTACAGTAGACTTGTTCCAACCTTAGCTCGGTTGGTGACCTTCAGAGATATGTATTTCCTATTTTCAATATGTTAGCATCTGTGTGACCGATAGCAGGGAGGTTTTCCATCTGAGGATAGGCGTGAGAAGATGGGCTAGGCTTGGTTATCTGGCCCTATATTTCACCCACTGAACGTCAATTTGTCTCGCTAGCTGCGCATTAATAACAAACAGGGCTTGGCGAGCTGTTTATCAGCCTAACGTTACGCTCTTTATTCACATGCCATCGCTCCGAATACTCATTCTCTCTCTCTCACACACACACACACACACACACACACACACACACACACACACACACACACACACACACACACACACACACACACACACACACACACACACACACACACACACACACACACACACACACACACACACACACACACACACACATAGCCTTCACTCATCCCCTCCTCCCTCGTCTAAATCAACTTTCTCTAGAAGTCACTGGAAGAGTTGAGCTCCAAAGCTCCATATGTCAACAAGATTTGCCCTTACAGCGAAGGAAAAGAAACAGTCAAAAGACAAGCAGGCTCCTAGTGAAATATTGAAACTCTGAAGGCGTACATACATGTGTTCTAATGGAAATGCCACAGGCTATGCCGGAAAATTGCCACATCGCGTTCATCAGTGTACACTAGAGTGGAAAAATATAACCTTATCCGGTATGATAATTATTTAATCAAGATACCTTGTTTTTATCCTCATGTATCTTTAATGTTCTTTTGATGCGGTTGTTGGCTTGTGGAGTGCTCATCAAGGCAACACACCGTGCTGTTTGGAATCCTCCTCAGAGTGAACACACACACACAAGCACACACACACAAAAGCAAGCACACACAAGCAAGCAAGCACACACACGCAAGCAAGCACACACGCAAGCATGCACACACATACACATGCATGCACACTCACACACACCTAGCTAGGGGGATGATTGCAGACAGTATGTCAGTGCAGTTTGATGCCAGCGGTGGAGGGGACCACTGGTTTCCATGGCAATGTAATATATGATGGCAGCTTGCTGGCAGGGAATGGGAGGGGTGGGTACTGGCAGAGTAAAGTCTGGATAAGAAATTAAAGCAGGAAGTGGCCAGGAGCTTCCTTCAAGCCTTTGTCAGTCACACTGGTTAACTGATACACATGATCGTCCTGTAGGGCACACAGGATCCATCTCTCTCTCTGACAGAACACAGGAAGGGGTTGGTGGAGTTGAAAGAACAATCTGGTGTCTACACTTTCCTTGAACCCTACATTATGAGTTAGTACAGTACATAATACTGATATAGACATGATATAACAGATGTTATAAACTGTCATGGCAGCTTGTGTCCGTTTATAACTGGTATGGCTAGGGCCCTGAAGGCCATACGAGGAATGGTTTGAGTAAAGTATGGCCATCTATCTCTGTGCAACATCTGCCACATGCAAATCTTGGCAAGTCACTGTCGGAACTAGAAGCACAAGCATTTCACTACACTCGCAATAACATCTGCTATCCATGTGTATGTGACCAATATTGGATGAACAATGGAAAAAATGTGCTAATAATTTTTTGGCCGTTGTTTATGGGTTTTGCCTTTTTCAGTACTTATTCCGTGACTTGTTAAGCACATTTGACCGTAATTTTAGTCAATTGGAGGTGTACCTGTGGATGTATTTAAGGCCTACTGTTACAGTTTTCTTCCGTCGAAGGAAAGGAGGACCAAAATGCAGCATGGTTACTTAGATTCACGTTTAATGAATAAAGAACACAAACAATAGAAAAAAAGAAACGTAACGTGAAAACCTAAACAGCCTATCTGGTGCAAACAAACACAGAGACAGGAACAATCACCCACCAAACACTCAAAGAATATGGCTGCCTAAATATGGTTCCCAATCAGAGACAACGATAAACACCTGCCTCTGATTGAGAACCACTCCAGACAGCCATAGACTTTTCTAGAAAACCCCACTATTCCACAATCCCAATACCTACAAAAAAAAAGACTAAACACACCACATAATAAACCCATGTCACACCCTGGCCTGACCAAAATAATAAAGAAAACACAAAATACTAAGACCAGGGCATGACACCTACCTTCAAACTCTGTGCCTCTTTGCTTGACATCATAGGAAAATCTAGAGAAATCAGCCAAGACCTCAGAAAAACAATTTTAGACCTCCACAAGTCTGGTTCATCCTTGGGAGCAATTTCCAAATGTCTGAAGGGACCACGTTCATCTCTACAAACAATAGTACGCAAGAATAAACAACATCTTGTTTAAAGTACAAATCACTCACAGAACAACAGAAAGGGACCTTGTGAAGATGCTGGAGGAAACGGGTACAAAATTATCTATATCCATAGTAATACAAGTACTATATTGACGTAACCTGAAAAGCTGCACAGCAAGGACGAAGCCACTGCTCCAAACCCACCATAGAAAAGCCAGACTATGGTTTGCAACTGCACATGGGGACAAAGATTGTACTTTTTGGAGAAATGTCTTCTGGTCTGATGAAACAAAAATAGAACTGTTTGGCCATAATGACCATCGTTATGTTTGGAGGAAAAAGGAGGAGGCTTGCAAGCAGAAGAACACCATCCCAAACGTGACTCACGGGGGTGGCAGCATCATGTTGTGGGGGTGCTTTGCTGCAGGAGGGACTGTTGTACTTCACTATATAGATTTCATCATGAGGATGGAAAATTATGTGGATATATTAAAGCAACATCTCAAGACATTAGTCAGGAAGTTAAAGCTTGGTCGCAAATGGCTCTTCCAAAAGGACAATTACCCAAGCATACTTCCGAAGTTGTTGCGTAATGGCTTAAGGACAACAAAGTCAAGGTATTGGAGTGGCCATCACAAAACCGTGACCTCATTCCTATAGAACATTTGTGGGCAGAACTGAAAAAGTGTGTGCGAGCAAGGAGGCCTAAAAACCTGACTCAGTTACACCAGCTCTGTCCAGAGGAATGGGCCAAAATTCACCCAATTTATTGTGGGAAGCTTGTGGAAGGCTACCAGAAAAGGTTGACCCAAGTTAAACAATTTCAAGGCAATGCTACCAAATACTAAGTGAGTGTATGTAAACTTCTGACCCACTGACCCACTAAAATAAAGTGGAGATCCTAACTGACCTAAGACAGGGACTTTTTCCTTGGATTAAATGTCAGGAATGGTGAAAAACGGAGTTTAAATGTATTTGGCTAAGGTGTATGTAAACTTCCGACTTCAACCGTACATACATACATGTATGTGTATATATATATATATATTTTTTTTTATATATATATGTATATAAATATTAATGTATATATATATATATATATTATATATATTTATATACATATATATATTTATATATACATAGATATATATAAAAAATATATATATATGTAATATATATATTTAAAAATAATATATTTATATATATATTATATATATGTATATAAATATATATATATATGTATATATGTATGTACAGTTGATTTATATATCTACATACAGGTACATTATACACTACCGGTCAAAAGTTTGGTGTGATAATGTCGAAGTGGAATTATGTTTTTAGAATCTTTTACGTATTAATTACATTTCTCGAGTCAATGTTATGGCAAGCATAAATGAGTTCAGGAATACAAATGTACTTAACAAGTCACGTAATAAGTTGAAATAATAGTGTTTAACATGATTTTTTAATGACTACCTCATCTCTGTACCATATACATACAATTTTCTGTAACGTCCCTCAGTCAAGTAGTGAATTAAAAACACAGATTCAACCACAAAGACCAGGGAGGTTTTCCAATGCCTCGCAAAAAGGGGACCTATTGGTAGATGTGTAGAAAAAACAGACATTTGAGCATAGTGAAGATATTAATTACAGTTTGGATGCTGTATCAGTACAGTCGTGGCCAAAAGCTTTGAGAATTACACAAATATTAATTTCCACAAAGTTTGCTGCTTCGTTGTCTTTAGATATTTTTGACAGGTGTTACTATGGAATACTGAAGTATAATTACAAGCATTTCATAAATCCTGTTAGAGATAGGGGGCAGTATTTCCCCTTTGGATGAATTGCGTGCCCATAGTGAACTGCATCAAAATCTGTCCTAAATTGCTAATATATGCATATTATAATTAATATTGGATAGAAAACACTCTGAAGTTTCTAAAACTGTTTGAATTATGTCTGTGAGTATAACTGAACTCACAGGGCAGGCAATCTTGCAAACTAGTTTTGAAATCCTGAAAGTTGGGGGCAACTTTGACGTCATCGCCCCCTCCCTTCCCAACAAGTTATGGATCTGGAAACACTTCATATGTCTTCCACTAGATGTCCTCATTCAGTAGAAAGTGTAATGGAGCATTTGCTGTGAACTTTGACCTAATGGGAAGGAAAGTAACTAAAGTGCCGCAAAAGATTCAGGTGCTTGAAGGCGCGTATGCGTTGGAGTGCTTCGTCTGTTCCAATCAGCCCCAGATGAACTAGGATGGCCCGGTTGGAATGCTATTCGATTTGTATGATTATAACATCCTGAAGATTGATTCTGCACTTAGTTTGACCAGTTTCGTCGACCTGTAATATGTAATTTGGAAGTTTTGATGCAAAATTATCCTGGACCAGAAGTCATTTTTTGGGCATTTGAGCTGAAAGTGGTAGCAAATGCTGCTACAATGACACTAGAATTGAACATTATGAAACAAAACGATTTATTGTTGAACTAGGACTCCTTGCACTACATTCTGATTGAAGATCATCAAAGGTAAGGGAATATTTATGTTGTAATTTTGTATTTCTGTTGACTCCAACATAGCGGAGAAATATTGTTACGTCTGAGCGCCGTCTAAGATTATTGCAATGTTAGGCTTTTTCCGTAACGTAAAAAAAAATGTGACACAGCGGTTGCATTAAGAACCAGTGTATCTTTTTAATTATATGTAGAACATGTATCTTTAGTCAAAGTTTATGATGAGTATTTCTGTTATCTGGCATAGCTGTCTATAATTCCTCCGGACATTTTGGAGAATTTTCTGAACATGGCGTCAATGTAAACCGAGATTTATGGATATAAAATGCATATTATTGAACAAAACATAAATGTACTGTGTAACATGTCATATGACTGTCATCTGATGAAGATTTTCAAGAGGTTAGTGAATGATTTTTTTTTTATCCTGCTTTTGTCATTTTATCTTTTGTTGTACAAAATGGCCACGTTTTTTCTTTGTTTTGGTAGTGGTCTAACATAAATATATGCTGTGTTTTCGCCGTAAAACATTTTAAAAATCTGACACGCTGGGTAGATGAACAAGGTGTTTATCTTTCATTTGAGGTATTGGACTTGTTAATGTGTGGAGGTTAAATATTTCTACGAATATTTTTGCATTCCCTGCGCCACCATTTCAGCTGAACGGGGGGGGGGTGTGTAGTTCCTGTAGGGGAACCCATAGGCTTAACAAGTGTCAAAGGCTTTTATTGACAATTACATGAAGTTGATGCAAAGAGTCAATATTTGCAGTGTTAACCCTTCTTTTTAAGACCTCTGCAATCCGCTCTGGCATGCTGTCAATTACCTTCTGGGCCACATCCTGACTGATGGCAGCCCATTCTTGCATAATCAATGCTTAGAGTTTGTCAGAATTTGTGTGTTTTTGTTTGTCCACCCGCCTCTTGAGGATTGACCACAAGTTCTCGATGGGATTAAGGTCTGGCGAGTTTCCTGGCCATGGACCCCAAAAATCGATGTTTCGTTCCTGGAGCCACTTAGTTATCACTTTTGCCTTATGTCAAGGTGCTCCATCATGCTGGAAACGGCATTGTTTGTCACCAATCTGTTCCTGGATGGTTGGGAGAAGTTCCTCTCTGAGGATGTGTTGGTACCATTCTTTATTCATGGCAGTGTTCTATGCAAAATTGTGAGTGAGCCCACTCCCTTGGCTGAGAAGCAACCCCATAAATGAATGGTAGCTGGATGCTTTACTGTTGGCATGTCACAGGACTGATGGTAGCGCTCACCTTGTCTTCTCTGAACAAGCTTTTATACGGATGCCCCAAAAAATCGGAAAGGGGATTCATCAGAGTAAATGACTTTAACCCAGTCCTCATCAGTCCAATCCCTGTACCTTTTGCAGAATATCAGTCTGCCTGCTGCCATTCCTGAGCAAGCTCTGTACTGGTGGTGTCTCAATCCAGCAGCTGAATCAACTTTAGGAGACGGTCCTGGCGCTTGCTGGACTTTCTTGGGTGCCCTGAAGCCTTCTTCACAACAATTGAACCGCTCTCCATGAAGTTCTTGATGATCCGATAAACGTTTGATTTAGGTGAAATCTTACTGGGAGCAATATCCTTGCCTGTGAAGCCCTTTTTGTGCAAAGCAATGATGACGGCACCTGTTTCGTTGCAGGTAACCACGGTTGACAGAGGAAGAACAATGATTCCAAGCACCACCCTCCTTTTGAAGCTTCTAGTCTGTTATTCAAACTGAGTCAGCATGACAGAGTGATCTCCAGCCCTGTCCTCATCAACACTCACACCTGTGTTAACGAGAGAATCACTGACATGATGTCAGCTGGTCCTTTTGTGGCAGGGCTGAAATGCAGTGGAAATGTTTTTGGGGGATTCAGTTGTTTTGCATGGCAAAGAGGGACTTTGCAAATCATTTCAATTCATCTGATCACTCTTCATATAATTCTGTAGTATATGCAAATTGCCATCATACAAACTGAGGCAGCAGACTTTGTGAAAATGAATATTTGTGTCATTCTCAAAACCTTTGGCCACGACTGAACACCCAGTCACTGCAAAGAGGAATGGTGTCCTTCCTAACTCAGTTACCGGAGAGGAAGGAAACAATTTAGGCTTTACACTACGAGGCCAATGGTGACTTTAATACAAGTACAGAGTTGAAAGCGTTATGTTTGGGGCAAATCCAACACAACACATCACTGAGTATCACTCTTCATATTTTCAAGCATGGTGGTGGCTGCAGCTTGTCATCAGCAATATAAGGAACCAAAGTAAAACCGTCTTGCATTGCTCGTATGAACAACATATCCTGTTGGCTTTCGGTTATGGCTTTCACTACACAGCAGCAGGAGTTAGTTGGGCTTGACGCACCGGGGTAGGTTGTACACAACCCAAAGCCTATCTGGCCTCACGTGGTATGAAACTGTAATACCAGGAAGAGAAAATGCTAGGGGTGAAGACTAACAAATCAACTCCGAAATCTCCCTAAACCTCCCGAAACCCGGAAATGGTGCACAGTTGGGCATTGGGCTTGCAACCCCATCCCATAAAACCTTTGTGCTAAAGAAACAGCAACAAATGACAATCCTACAACTGGATGCAAATATCTACCAGAGTCCTAGACTTGTACGAATGCCATCAGCAAAAGCCTAAAGGAAACTAGTGATGTGATGATGGGAGCACTGAACACCAAAAACATGAAATGAAATGTTCAAACAGTGTTTGAGTCCCAAAAACTGGCACAGATTAGAAGGAAATGAGAAGATACAAGCTACAGATCCTGGGAATGAGTGAAGCCAGGTGGCCTAACTCCAATGAGAACCAGCACTGGAGCAGCAGTACTACACTCTTGCCAAACATACCCTCGTAAAACTGACTATCCTACCGATCCTTGACTTTGGCAATGTAATTTGCAAAATAGCCACCAACACTCTATTCAGCGAACTGGATGTAGTCTATCACAGTGCCATCCGTTTTGTCACCAAAGCCCCATATACTACCTACCACTGCGACCTGTATGCTCTCATTGGCTGGCCCTCACTACATATTCGTCGCCAAACCCACTGGCTCCAGGTCATCTCAAATTATTCGCTAGGTAAAGCTCCACCTCAGCTCACTGGTCACCACCGTCATCATTCCTCCTAACAGAGCTGGTGTAACTGAGTCAGGTTTGTAGGCCTCCTTGCTCGCACACGTTTCTTCAGTTCTGACAACAAATATTCGATAGGATTGAGATCAGGGCTTTGTGATGGCCACTCCAATACCTTGACTTTGTTGTGATTCAGCCATTTTGCCACAGCTTTGGAAGTGTGCTTGGGGTTATTGTCCATTTGGAAGAGCCATTTGCGACCAAGCTTTAACTTCCTGACTGATGTCTTGAGATGTTGCTTCAATATATCCACATAATTTTCCATTCTGAAGATGCTATCTATTTAGTGAAGTGCACCAGTCCCTCCTGCAGCAAAGCACCCCCACAACATGATGCTGCCACCCCCGTGCTTCAGGGTTGGGATGGTGTTCTTTGACTTGCAAGCCTCCCCCGTTTTCCTTCAAGCAGTTCTATTTTTGTTTCATCAGACCAGAGGACATTTCTCCAAAAAGTACAATATTTGTCACCATGTGCAGTTGCAAACCGTAGTCTGGCTTTTCTATGGTGGTTTTGGAGCAGTGGCTTCTTCCTTGTTGAGCAGCTTTTCAGGTTATGTCGATATAGGCCTGGTTTTACTGGGGATATAGATACTTTGTACTTGTTTCCTCCAGCATCTTCACAAGGTCCTTTGCTGTTGTTCTAGGATTGATTTGCACTTTTCACACCAAGGTATGTTAATCTCTAGGAGACAGACGCGTTTCCTTCCTGAGAAGTATGATGACGGCTGTGTGGTACCATGGTGTTTTTTCTTGCGTAATATTGTTTGTACAGATGAACGTGGTACCTTCAGGCGTCTGGGTATTGCTCCCAAGGATGAACCAGACTTGTGGAGGTCTACAATTGTTTTTCTGAGGTTTTGGCTGATTTCTTTTGATTTTCCCATGATGTCAAGCAAAGAGGCACTGTGTGCCCACTCATTATCTCAGACAATCATGGCTAGCGGGAAGGTTTCTCACTTTTTCTGTGGCTAAACCAACTAGGCTAGTAATTTAACAATTTATTCGTATTATACAGATGGAATAAAAATTCACATGTTTGAGAAGGCATTTCTGCCCCAAAAAATGCATTGTGCAAAAAAAATATTTACTTTCAAACACCTCTCCAGTGAAGTCGTGACTTGCGACATAAGCCTAGTTTCCTGAATCGGGTCACAAATCTTCTTTTGATTTTCCCATGATGTCAAGCAAAGATGCAATGAGTTTGAAGGTAGGCCTTGAAATACATCCACAGGTACACCTCCAAATGACTCAAATTATGTCAATTAGCCTATCAGAAGCTTCTAAAGCATGACATCATTTACTGGAACTTTCCAAGCTGTTTAAAGGCACAGTCAACTTAGTGTATGTAAACTTCTGACCCACTGGAAATGTGATACAGTGAATTATAAGTGAAGTAATCTGTCTGTAAACAATTGTTGGAAAAACTACTTGCGACTAGCACAAAGTAGATGTCCTAACCGACTTACCAAAACTATAGTTTGTTAACGAGAAATTTGTGGAGTGGTTGAAAACGAGTTTTAATGACTCCAACCTAAGTGTATGTAAACTTCCGACCTCAACTGTACATACATTTTTCTATTGTGTTTTGACTGTACGTTTGTTCATGTGTAACTCAGTGTTGTTGTTCTTGTCGCACTGCTTGCTTTATCTTAGCCAGGTCGCAGTTTTTAATGAGAACTTGTTCTCAACTGTCCTACCTCGTTAAATAAAGGTGAAATAAAAGTAAAAAGTAAACAAAAGTTTATTGGCAATTTCTCGCATTGAATAGCCTTCATTTCTCAGAACAAGAATAGACTGACAAGTTTCAGAAGAAAGTTATTTGTTTCTGGCCATTTTGAGCCTGTAATCAAACCCACAAATGCTGATGCCCCAGATACTCAACTTGTCTTAAGAAGGCCAGTTTTTTTTGCTTCTTTAAATCAGAACTACAGTTTACAGCTGTGCTAACATAATTGCAAAAGTGTTTTCTAATGATCAATTACCCTTTTAAAATGATCAACTTGGATTTGCTGACACAATGTGCCATTGGAACACAGAAGTGATGGTTGCTGATAATAGTTCTCTGTACGCCTATGTAGATATTCCATTTAAAATCAGCTGTTTCCAGCTACAATAGTAATTTACAACATTAACAACATGTATTTCCGATCAATTTGATGTTATTTTAATGGACAAAACATGTGCTTTTCTTTCAAAAACAAGAACATTTCTAAGTGACCCAAAACTTTTAAACGGTAGTGTATGTATACTGTAGCTAAGAAAATAATACTAAGTATATTGTGTAGTAAGCTGTTAGTTACCCCTGTGCCTCACCCTAATTGGTCCCTTTCCACTCATAATTTAGCCTAATGTAGTGACTTGGTGGTGCATGTGTAGCCTGTAGCCTGTTTTAGAGAAATGTTAATTATGGAATATTGTAAGAGCTTTCTTTGTCTGCTTATATGACCCCTTTACTTATTATACATTTCTGACTTGGTGTACAGGGAGAATATTGTATGAACGACCAATGTTCTGAATTCTGTCGCAGTACATTTCAAAAGTGCGGAACAAATAGATATATTGCCTATGTCAGTCCTTGCTCGCTCATTAATGTCTTAATCAAAATTACAGATAGCCCCTTATCCGCTCATCATTCTCTTTAGCCATAGTTTGTACATTCAAGTACAGATGGAGATTTGCTCCTCTATGTTACTGAAAAGAAAGCTCTGCTGTTGGAATATCTTTATGTAGGACCTAACAGTTTGTGGCCACTATTTGTTACCATTACAGTGCAATTCATGTGTTGTTTAGCGTTGTGTAGTGTATTTATTGGTATGCATCTAAAACATTTGTTTTGAGTTGGCCCCATCAAGATTATCATGATAAAATTGCCACTGGTCATAGATTTAGCTGGTAACACACAGTTTATTGGCACGGTAAAATATCATGGCTATAGCTCACTCTTACATGCTCTATGTTTGAGCTGTTTTTGAAAGCAAAAGTCGAATTGAAAACCTTATTGACATTAGAACATGGTCATAATGGCAAGCTAGGACTGATGGTTTCTTTACCTAAACAGCCAAGTCTGTTTGTTTGGTTACCATGGCAACAACTGTAGCTAGCTATCTAGTAAACTTGCTAGCTACTTCAATAGATGTTGAACACATTTATACTATCAAATGTGTTAAATTATAGCCATGGTTTAAAATGGATAACCAACTCGAGGTTCTATGCGTTCTCTGGAAAATAATGCAACTCTGTGGAACTCCACTAGCGCGTTGTGGAACACACCTTCCAAGTTGTTCATTACTTTTCCATAGAACACATAGGCCCTTGTTGATTATGCCTTACATATACTGAACAAAAATATAAACGCAATATGTAAAGTGTTGATGTTTCAGTGTTTCCCAACCATGGTCCTCGAGTACACCCAACAGTACACAGTTTCATTGTAGCCCTTGACAAATACACCTCCTTCAATTTATTGAGGGCTTAATGATTAGTTGACAAGTTGAATCAGATGTGCTTGTCCAGGGTTACAATAAAATATGTACTGTTGGGGGTACTTGAGGATCAGGGTTGGGAAACACTGCCATGTTCCATGAGCTGAAATAAAAATGTGTACTGTTGGGGGTACTTGAGGATCAGGGTTGGGAAACACTGCCATGTTCCATGAGCTGAAATAAAAATGTGTACTGTTGGGGGTACTTGAGGATCAGGGTTGGGAAACACTGCCATGTTCCATGAGCTGAAATAAAAATGTGTACTGTTGGGGGTACTTGAGGATCAGGGTTGGGAAACACTGCCATGTTCCATGAGCTGAAATAAAAATGTGTACTGTTGGGGGGTACTTGAGGATCAGGGTTGGGAAACACTGCCATGTTCCATGAGCTGAAATAAAAATGTGTGCACATTTTTTTTTACACACCTGTTAGTGAGCATTTCTCCTTTGCCAAGATAATCTATCCACCTGACAGGTGTGGCATATCAAGAAGTTGATAAAAAAGCATTATCATTACACAAGTGCATCTTGTGCTGGGGACAATGAAAGGCCACTCTAAAATGTGCAGTTTTGTCACACAACACAATGCAACAGATGTCTCAAATTTTGAGGGAGCGTGCAATTTACATGCTGACAGCAGAAATATCCACCAGAACTGTTGCCGGAGAATTTAATGTTAGTTTCTCTACCATTTAGAGAATTTGTCAGTACTTACAACCGGTCTCATAAACGCTGAACACATGTTGCCACGCCAGCCCAGGATCTTCAATTGCGGGATCTTCTGAGACCAGCAACCTGAACAGCTGATGAAACTGAGGAGTATTTATATCTGAAATAAAGCCCTTTTGTGTGGAAAAACTCACAATTGGGTGTCCCTATGCCCTCTCAGTCCAACCCATAGCTGTGCCCCTGCCCAATCATGTGAAATCCATAGATTAGGGCCTAATGAATTTATATCAATTGACTGATTTCCTTATATAAACTGTATGCATGTAGTTCTGTCCTTGAGCTGTTCTTGTTTATTGATGTTCTGTATTATGTAATTTTCTATTATGTTTCAAGTTTTGTGTGGACCCCAGGAAGAGTAGCTTCTGCTTTTGCAACAGCTAATGGGGATTCTAATAAAATACCAAAAATACCAAATACCAAAAATCAGTAAAATAATTGAAATTGTTTTATGTTGCGTTTACATTTTGTTCAGTATATATACCGTGCATTCAGAAAGTATTCCCACCCTTGAATTTTTCCACATTTTGTTACGTAACAGCCTTATTCTAAAATTTATCAAATTGTTTTTTCCCCCTCATCATTCTACACATAACGTCAAAGGAAAAACAGGTTTATAGTCATTTTTGTAATATCACATTTACATAACTATTTCGACTCTTTACTCAGTCTGTTGAAGCACTTTTGGCAGCGATTACGGCCTCAAATCTTCTTGGGTTTGACGCTACAAGCTTGGCACACCTGTATTTGGGGGAGTTTCTTCTATTCTTCTCTGCAGATCCTCTCAATCTCTGTCAGAGATGTTCAATTAGGTTCAAGTTCGGGCTCTGGCTGGGCCTCTCAAGGACATTCAGAGACTTGGGCTGTCATGTGCCTTTTACTGAGGAGTGGCTTCCATCTGGTCACCATAAAAGCCTGATTGATGGAGCGCTGCAGAGATGGTTGTCCTTCTGGAAGGTTTTCCCATCTTCACAGAGGATCTCTGGAGCTCTGTTAGAATGACCATTGGGTTCTTGGTCTGCTCCCTGACCAAGGTCCTTCTCCGCTAAGGTCCTTCTCACCCGATTGCTCAGTTTGGCTGAAGTCTTGGAAGTCTTGGTGGTTCCAAACTTCTTCCATTTAAGAATGATGGAGGCCACTGTGTTCTTGGGGATCTTCAATGCTGCAGACATTTTTTGGTACCTTCTCCAGATCTGTGAATCGACACAATCCTGTCTTGGATCTCTACAGACAATTCCTTCAACCTCATGGCTTGGTTTTAGCTCTGACATGCACTGTCAATTGACTGTGGGTCTTATATAGACAGGTGTGTGCCTTTCCAAATCATGTCCAATCAATTGAATTTATCACAGGTGGACTCCAATCAAGTAGCAGAAACATCTCAAGGATGAGCAATCGAAACAGGATGCACCTGAGCTAAATTTCAAGACTCATTGCAAAGGGTCTGAATACTTATGTAAATAAGGTATTTGTATAATTTTTTTTAAAGTCTAAATTGGCAAACATTTCTACAAACCTGTTTTTGCTTTGTCATTATGGGGTATTGTGTGTAGATTGATGAGGGGTTTAAAAAAAACATTTTAGAATAAGGCTGTAACATAACAAAATGTGACAAAAGGGAAAGGGTCTGAACACTTTCCGAATGCACTGTATATAAGTTAAGTCTTGAACAGCATTGATCACGTGTGCTATGTACTCTAATCTAATCTCAACTGCAATCCAGGTCATTTGGTTGTTCTAACAGATGAAGGACAGTGATAACACATTAACACATGATAACGCAGCGGTCTAAGGCACTGCATCTCAGTGCATGAGACGTTGCAAAGGGTCTGAATACTTATGTAAACATTTCTACAAACCTGTTTTTGTTTTGTCATTATGGAGTTTTGTGTGTAGATTGATGAGGGAATAAAAAAAAATACATTTTAGGACAACGTAACAAAATGTGTCAAAGGGGAAAGGGTCTGAAAACTTTCCGAATGCACTGTATATATTTATATTCCGGACTCTGACATTGTTCACTCTGATAATGCTTAATTTCTTTCTTTTTACTTTTTGGATTGTGTGCTTATTGTGGCTAGGTATTATTACTGCACTGTTGCAGCAACACATGCATTGAGCTGCAGCTGCGATAACATCTGCAAATCTGTGTACAAGTCCAATAAACTTTGATTTTGGTTTAGATTTAACCAAACACAATTCAATATCCCTTTTGCAATACAGTAATAGCCTATTCAAAATCACTTTCAATATCACTTTTGCAATACGATAAGTAGCCTATTAACTAGTCAATGATGTTAACTTCTCCAACTAAAACAAAAATAAAAGTTAGATAACAGGAATAAACCAGTGGCTCAGATGAACTGCCTAAACATTAGATATCCTTTAAATGTTGATATTTGGTTGCATTGTCAACCAAACACAATTCAACAAATGTTTTGTAATACAGTAAATAGCCTTAAGTTAAGTAACAGTGTTTATTCAACCTTGGCCAAATTTTGAGGCTAACCTACAGTAACAATAAATGTCTCTATTTAATCACAGAAAGTGTGCATGTTCAAGATAGCATGCAAAAGTCACAGGTTTGTGGAGATCTTCACAATTGCTGTAATAATTTGGGTCTTGAACAGCATTGATCACTTGCACTATGCACTCTAATGCAATCTAACGTCAACTGCAATCCAGGTAATTTGGTTGTTCTAATAGATGAAGGACAGTGATAACACATTAACACATGATAACGCAGCGGTCTAAGGCACTGCATCTCAGTGCATGAGGCGTTACTACAGACAACCTGGTTCGATTCCAGGCTGTATCACAACAGGACATGATGGGGCGGCAGGGTAGCCTAGTGGTTAGAGCGTTGGACTAGTAACCGGAAGGTTGCAAGTTCAAGCTGACAAGGTACAAATCTGTTGTTCTGCCCCTGAACAGGCAGTTAACCCACTGTTCCTAGGCCATCATTGAAAATAAGAATTTGTTCTTAACTGACTTGCCTAGTTACATAAAGGTAAAAAAAAAAAAATTAAAATGATTGCGAGTCCCCTAGGGCGGCACACATTTGGCCCAGCGTCGTCCGGGTTTGGCTGGTGTAGGCTGTCATAGTAAATAAAAACGTGTTATTTTTTAATTCACCTTTATTTAACCAGTTAGGCCAGTTGAGAACAAGTTCTCATTTACGACCTGGCGACCTGGCCAAGATAAAGCAAAGCAGTGTGACAAAAACAACAACAACAGTTACACATGGGATAAACATGGGATAAACAAATGTACAGTCAATAACACAATAACACAAGTTCTTAACTGACTTGCCTAGATAAATAAAGGTTAAAAAAAATCTAAATTAAGTTGTTGTATACTGTAAATACAACATTTCTGACATTTTTTCCATTGGAATTTGGTTGTGCTTTTAGATGGTTGAAAGCATAGTGATAACACATTGGGAGTTTAACAAACCTCTGGCTGTCATTTTGAACGGGTGAAAAAAGGTTGAAATCTCATTGATCAACATCACAACCAAATATTACGCACATGTCCACGTTGAAATGGCATGGTGTGACCAATGGGTGGACAATCGACATGGTATGTGATGGAAATCATATCTGCATTTCACACCATAAGAAACACAGGGAGGTGATGGGTTGTGGGTTACAGACAAAACTAGAGGACAGAGTTTGGCCACCCATCTATTTCTGTCGTTTTATATAGGTCTGGTGTGGTAGACATGGAACACTAGGGGATAGTATTTCAGTATGTACTGTACAGTATGAGAGGGAATCTTGCCTGTGGTGCTCAGGACTAGCAAGGTCAGGAATAACATAGCTGTTGCAGTTGTTCATGTACTGATAGTGGGAATGAGCTTTACCAAGCATCTATTTAATATGGATGTATACCCTCCACGGTGTTTACCCTCATCTAGCGTTAATAAAAATGTCCATCACTCGCGAAAATGGCTAATGCAAAATGTGAGTGTTGGCTGTCTTTACTTGTTAAAGCTAGATTGCACCCAAAGACGCAGCACCTGTACGGTACACTCCTGTTCAGATTTGAGCACACCAGATTTTCCAACTGAATTACCTCTACTTTCCATCCTGTATTCCTAGTGACAGCAGAAGAGCGGTGTGAGCTTTGTCAGTGCGGTCAGGTGCTGATGCAATGTCTCGCCAGGTAGGCCGAGGTATAGGCTCACTACCTTCAACAACCACATCAGAGTGAGGATTCTATTTGACATGCATGACTTCATGGGAACACTTGGTACTCCCAAGCTTTCAACATGTCTCATGTTATCTATTTGGGTGTTTCTGGTTTGTTTCATTTACCTACACAGAGGAACAAACTCTCTAATAATGGTATTGTTGTTTCAATCTTGATTCAATATTTATTGAAATTTCCTTCTAACAGGGACACACATGTAATTTGCAGATTTTGCTAATAAGAAAATAATTCCTTTAAAAGTCCCTCCTTGACGTTCAAGGAACAACACGGCTCCGTTGAATAGAAAGGCCCTACCGGAAACACAAATGTCATGCATAGTAAATTGGTGTGAAAATGACTGTCCAGAACAGTTTATAATGAAGACAGCAACACCCACCCTGCCTCTGCTACCACCAGGCTTCTTTCTAACAGCATTCCCATCATGGATGCGGCCCTGCTCTGACTGATAACGGTGTGTACCATCTCCTATTCTCCCAGCCTCTTCCCAGGAAGAGTTGCTCAGTGTGATTGGTTTGGGCGGCCAGTCTGAAAGCCTGTGCATAATGCTCACATCATTTTCACACCACATGTCGCTGAAAATAACAGCTGCCTGGCCCTAGCTCCATACTGTGTGGCCCTAGCTGTCTCTCGATCGTTCTTTCTTTCTCTTTCACTTTTTCTCTGTCACCCTTTTCATCCTGAAGTCCTAAAGACAAAGTACCGCCAAAGGAGTAGTACGCACACTGAGAGAGAGAAAGAGAATGAGACAGACAGTTTGTCAGTATCCACTCAAGCAAACGTCTGCACACATGCACGCACACACATGCATAAAAGGGAAAGGGGGATACCTAGTCAGTTGTACAACTGAATGCATATAAATTAAATGTGTCTTCCGCATTTAACCCAACCCCCTTAAGGGTTCTCAGCAAAGCATTGAGTTGTCTGTATTCCACAAAACTAGTATTAGTACGCTGAGCCAAAGCCTAGGCATTAGCTTGGGGAGGTAAAACGAGTCTTCATGCAAGGTTATCATCAAGTGAATGTGGTTCAACAAAACACCTCCATTACAGAGGCACACAGACAAACACACACAGACAATATGATATATTAAAAAAATATATAATCTTATCTTCATCGCACAACCCCAAAACATCAATAATTAATTTGTGGATAAGAAACCATCCCTTAAGGACAAATGTCCTAATCAGTGTTTAAAACTAGCATGGAGGGAAACAAATGGATTTTAACTTTCCATCTTCCTCTCAGCTTTACATCAATTGTATAATATGCTGCCTCTGCCTCACCTGCTCAAGGAGTTGGTTGCAATTATAAACTGAAAAGTGGGAGAAAACAGAAAGTTCCAGAGTTGTCTGGTGACAGTAAATAAATGGATTTCTGTCACCTTGGTGCGCATAGTATTAAAGTGTGTGTCCATTTGGTTTTAACACAACACTTCAGAGAATGAAAATAATCTAAAGGAACTCAATGAGCTTCTCTCTCTCTCTCTTCCATCTCCACAACATCTGCCTGCTACAAGCTTTATTATCACTCACTTAGTGCTGCCGCAACAACCATACAACACAGCTATCAGCACTCAGAACTCTGTTATTACTGTGTGTAATACCATGACATTTGAAGGACCTTTGAGAAAAAATGTACCTTCAAGTTGAACCTGATTCTTGACTGCTCTACTTGGTTCATCAACTGGAAACATGTCATGGTTCTGATAGAAAAGGATAGTGAAAGAGAGAGGGGGGGATAGATAGAAGAGTAGACAAAGCATGTATGGTTTCAGAGGGCTGTGTTGAGAAACTAGAAGTATAATTGTAGTCTTATGTTAATGAGTTGAGCATGGCTAACAGTGTGCAGGTATCTTCATTGCACTGAACTCCCAGCATAATTCTAAGTAATCTCCATAACAGCAAGGTGCACTGTTGAACAGAGCTCTGTAGCTAATGTCATAGCATACAATGACAGAGACTAAAAGCCTGTTGTTGAATCAAAGTTCAATACCAGTAATGAAAGAAGCAATTGCTTTTATTTGTATTTTTTTTAAGAAGAAGAAACCTGGCCCACACCTTTACTACAAACCCATTCATTTCTTCTGGGCTGACATCACTCGAAAGTTGTAATTGTTTAGTTCTATTTGGTTTTGTATGGGTTATTTAGCTGCCTAAGAGTCTATTGTCTGTCCCAGTCTCTGTGTCTCTATTTCTCTGACTTTGCAGTCCTCTCACACAGGCTCAGGGCTCTGCTTTGGACAAACACAGCAGTCTTTTCATTAAGTAGCCTCCACTGTTTCCAGTCCCCTAAATATTTCTCCCCTCACACCACAGCCTCCTCTAGCTCCACACTGGCTGCTCTGTTTAGCCTCTTTGTGACCAACTCATTTGCACCTGTTCCTCTCTCTCTCTCTCCCACTCACTCACTGCATCGAGGTGCCTTTGAGAAAATATACTAGCATCTAGCTCTATGAAAATTCCCACAATCAATGGTTTGGGTGAGGAAAACATACTGCTTGTTAAAGTGAAGATTAAGGTTTCTCTCTCTCTCTCTCCCTCACTATCTCTTTCCCTAAACCCTATCTCTCACACCCTTTCTCTCAAACTCTTTCTCTCTGTCTCCCTCTCTCTCCTTCTCTCTTTATGTTAATGTATGATGTAAGCCTCCATAGGTTCAGCTGAGTCAGTGTTTACTATAGCTCCTATGATGCTATATTAGGGAAGAAGTATAGCAGATCTTTAGGATCCCAATCCTAGACGGTTTGCTCATCCTTGGCACATTTGCTGAGATTTGATCAAATAAAGATATGGTTGCACTGCAGCAGGCAGATAGGAAGCCTAGAAAGTCCTGAACCAGAACAGAAACAGAGGGCCATATACTGGAGCAGACACTAGCCTAGCATGAGGGAAAGCCATCATCATTGAATGCCTCTCAGGGAGAGAGTGAGAGAGGTAGGTGAGAGAAAGAGAGAGTGATGGTGAGCAGCGACAGAGAGGTAGCCAGAGAGCCAGAGAGGCAGTGAAGGGTGTCAATATATATAACAAATGTAATTAAAGTATAATTAGGAGAGTCATTACCTGACACCTCTGCAGTGGGATTTGGTTAATCCACTCAACAATCCTTCAGTGAATGGATTGCGTTTTATAAGGCATATTCTTTTTTCAGGGTGACTGACTTGCTGTATGATAGGAGCTGAACTCACAATACCCTTCCTGAGACTGACAATCAAAGGTGATGCCCAATCAATTCAATCAAATGTGATGCCCAAGCAATGTCTACCTAGTTTGATCAAAGTACACAACATTATTTTGTAAACTGGGGATGTGTCATCAAATATATCTGACCACTGCCGAAAAAAAGTCATGTAGGCTACGTTTGTTACACTGCCAAAATGGCATGTCAAAAACAAGACTATGTCCCCAAAATAAGGGGACAAATTTCTTTAATTAAGTAAGGCAAATGATCTGCCAGTGCAATGAGTTAATCCTACTTGGTAAGATTTTCTTAAAATAAGACAAAATATAAAGTTGACTAAAACCAGCCTTAAATCGTAAAATAAGTGAAAAGGGATCGATTTCAAGCTTCTCTGTCTAGTTTTAAGCATGGCTAGTTTAGTGAAATGTTTAAATAATTCAACAAAAATAAGCATTTCTGTATTTTTTCCGGAACACATACTTTAATCTTTGATGAAAATGTCTAGAATCAAGACTACATGTGAACTAAAACAAGCACAAGGCTGACAATAAGACTGAAATTGTCACGACTTCGACCGAAGTCGGTCCCTGTCCTTGTTCGGGCAGCGTTCGGAGTCACTGGCCTTCTAGCCATTGCCGATCCACTTTTCATTTTCCATTTGTTTTGTCTTCGTTTTACACACCTGGTTTCAATCCCCCAATTACTTGTTCATTATTTAACCCTCTGTTCCCCAAATGTCACGGTTGTCGTAAGAACGGGACCAAGGCGCAGCGGATGTTGAGTTCCACATATTTATTGCAAAGTGAAACTTAAAGAAAAAACAATAAATCAATAAACAAACAACTAAACAATATCCCACAAACACAGGTGGGAGAAATATCTACTTAAATATGATACCCAATTAGAGACAACGATTACCAGCTGCATCTAATTGGGAATCATACAAAACACCAACATATAAACTAGAATACCCCCTAGTCACGCTCTGACACCATAGAGAAGGGCGTGACAGCACCACCACCCCCCCCCCCCCCCCCCCCCCCACCCCCCGCGGACTCCCGCGGACTCCGGCCGGATCCGATCATGGCGCCGGGCTGAACGTCATGGCTGGACTGGGCACCGGCGCAGAGGAGGGCTTCGGCCCTGGAGCTGGGTTTGACGCCGTGCCTGGACTGTGCATCGGCGCAGAAGAAGGCTCCAGCCATGGAGATGGGTTGGACACCATGCCTGAACTGGGCACTGGCGCAGAGGAGGGCTGCGGCCCTGGAGCTGGTTTTGACGCCGTGCCTGGACTGGGCATCGGCGCAGAAGAAGGCTCCAGCCATGGAGATGGGTTGGACACCATGCCTGAACTGGGCACTGGCGCAGAGGAGGGCTGCGGCCCTGGAGCTGGGCTTGACGCCGTGCCTGGACTGGGCACTGGCGCAGAGGGCTCAGGCCCTGGAGCTGAGTTGGACGCCGTGTCTGGACTGGGAATCGGCGCAGAAGATGACTCCGGCCATGGAGCTGTGCTGACCGCCATTCCTGGATTGGTCACCGGTGCAGAGGAAGACTCCGGCCTTGGAGCGGGACTGGACACGTGCCTGGATTGGACACCGGCGCAGAGGAAGGCTCCTGCCTTGGAGCGGGACTGGACACCGTGCCTGGACTCTCCGGACCGTTGACCCTCGCTGGAGGTTCCGGACCGTTGACCGTTGCTGGATGTTCCGCACTGTGGACAGTCGCAGGAGGTTCTGCACTGTGGACCGTCGCAGGAGGTTCTGGACTGTGGACCATCTGGACTGAGGTGCTGCGCTTAGGGCGACCGGAGGAGGGGCCATTCCCTGCACCATCTGTGGCCGCAGAGAGCACACTGCTGGTCGGTGCTGGGGGGGGGGGGAGTCAAGGCAGCAGGCAGGGCACTATCGTGTCGGCACCAGGCTCACCCAGAGGCCCCTGTTGCTCACATGTATGTATTTGTTACATTTCCTGAGTTTTCCCCGCATTCTCAACATAAGGCACTCGTAGATTCAGGACCAGCTGGGAATTGTACTGACCATTCTTTTGCCCATAGTTTAGGGATCCCCCTTGTTGCTGTGGATATGCCTTTCCCTGTGCACACCCTAGATAGTCGACCACTAAGGTCAGGGCTAATTAGTGAGGCCACCGCTCCACTTGACATGGTTACGCCAGAGGGTCACAAGGAGAGAATCAGTCTCTTCCTTATTGATTCTCCTGCATTTCCCATGGTGCTGGGCCTACCCTGGTTCGCCTGTCATGACCTCAATATTTCATGGCAACAGAGGGCTCTCAAGGGGTGGTCATGAAAGTGCTCAGGGAGGTGTGTGTCGGTTTCCATCGGTGCGAAAAGTCCAGAACAGGTCTCCACCGTGCACATCCCCTCAGAATATGCCGATTGGCTCTTGCCTTCTGTAAGAAGAAGGCAACTCAATTACCACCCCATCGTCGGAGGGATTGTGCGATAAATCTTCTGGTAGATGCAACACTCCTCCAGGAGTCTCGTGTATTTTTTGTGAAGAAGAAGGATGGAGGTCTGCGCCTATTGACTATCGGGGTATTAATCAGATCACTGTGAGGTACAGCTACCCGCTGCCTCTCATTGCCAGTGCGATCGAGTCAATGCAGGGGGCGCGCTTCTTCACAAAATTGGATCTCAGGAGTGCTAACAACCTGGTGCGTATCCGGGAGGGGGACGAGTGGTCACAAGAAGTCATTTAGTACCACTTTAGGGCACTATGAGTATCTCGTCATGCCGTACGGGTTGATGAATGCTCCATCAGTCTTCCAGGCCTTTGTTGACAAGATTTTCCAGGACCTGCACAGACAGGGTGTAGTGGTGTATATTGACAATATTCTGACATACTCCGCTACACGCGCCGAGCATGTGTCCCTGGTGTGCAGGGTGCTTCGTAGATTGTTGGAGCATGACCTGTACGTCAGGGCTGAGAAATGTCTGTTCTTCCAACAGTCCGTCTCTTTCCTAGGGTACCGCATTTCCACTTCAGGGGTGGAGATGGAAAGTGACCGCATTTTAGCCATGCGTAATTGGCCGACTCCCACCACGGTAAAGGAAGTGCAGCGGTTTCTAGGGTTTGCCAACTACTACGAGACGTTTATCCAGTTTTGGTCAGGTAGCGGCTCCCATTACCTCACTGCTGAAGGGTTGACCGGTATGACTGTAGTAGTCGGCTGAGGAGGACAGAGCTTTTAGTCATCTGAAGGCTCTGTTTACCTCGGCTCCCGTGCTGGCTCACCCGGATCCCTCTTTGGCGTTCATAGTGGAGGTGGACACGTCCGAGGCTGGGATAGGAGCCTTGCTATCTCAGCGCTCGATTCCTCACAGAGCAGGGATGTTTGAATATGTTGAAGGCCGCCTCCGAACCCATACAATAAAAAAAATTATGGCGAACAACAAAAGGTAAACATGTTTATTGTCGTCAGCAGAATGGAGCGAGGCAAGGGGGACGCGAGTGCATGTTAATTGGTGATTTGATTAGGGTTTTAATATTGGAGCTGTGCTCAATGAAGTGAGCGTCGGGCGAGGGACCTTCAGTACCTCGTGGAGTAGGGGACGGTCCGGAGGAGAGATGCTGGGTGCCGGTGGAGGACATCCTGGACCGTTCGTTGCTGCGGGAATTCCACTGTCTCCACCCGGATCGCCCTGCGCCTCGTCCTCCGGGTCGTCCTTGAGGCTGGTGACGGCGCGCTGCAGGAGCCGCCCGTCAAGGGGGGTTACTGTCACAACTTCCGCCGAAGTCGGTCCCTCTCCTTGTTCGGGCGGCGTTCGGCGGTCGACATCACTGGCCTTCTAGACATCGCCGATCCACATAATTTTCCATTTGTTTTGTCTTTACTTGTTCATTATTTAACTGTCACGCCTTGGTCATAGTGTTTTGTGTTTTCGTTATATATTTTGGTCAGGCCAGGGTGTGACATGGGTTTATGTGTTGTGTTTCGTATTGGGGTTTTATAGGATTTGGGATTGCTATTGATTAGGGGTGTGTCTAGTTAGGCTTGGCTGCCTGAGGCGGTTCTCAATCAGAGTCAGGTGATTCTTGTTGTCTCTGATGGGGAACCGTATTTAGGTAGCCTGAGTTTCACTTTGTATTTCGTGGGTGATTGTTCCTGTCTCTGTGTAGTGTTCACCAGATAGGCTGTATTAGGTTTCACGTTCTGTTTGTTGTTTTTGTATTTATTAGTTATTTCATGTATCGTTCCGTTTTTTCTTCATTAAAGACATGAGTAACCACCACGCTGCATTTCGGTCCGACTCTCTTCTTTCAACAAACGAAGAACGCCGTTACAGAATCACCCACCACACACGGACCGAGCGGCGTGGTAACAGGCAGCATCAGCAGGAGCGAAAGGAGGCACTTACGAGACGCTGTTATGAGGACGTTAGGGACAGCAGAGGCATGGAGTATACGACGTGGGATGAAATAGACAGGTGGGCGGCCGACCCAGAGAGAGTGCCTGAGCCCGCCTGGGATTCGCTAGAGCAGTGCGAAGAGGGCTATAGGCGAATGGAGTTGGAGAAACAGACACGGCGGCACAGAGCGAAACCTGAAAGTCACCCCAAAAAATGTATTGGGGGGGGGCTCAGAGGGAGAGTGGATGAGTCAGGTGTCAGACCTGAGCCAACTCTCCCTGTTAATCATGAAGAGCAGTTGCAGTGGGAGAGGCTGCATCACTTGGAGAATTGGACATGGGAGGAGGAACTGGACGGAAAAGGACCCTGGGCTCAGCCTGGAGAATATCGCCGTCCCAAGGAAGAACTAGAGGCGGCTAAAGCGGAGAGGCGCTGGTATGAAGAGGCAGCACGGCGACGCGGATGGAAGCCCGAGAGTCGGCCCCAAAAATGTATTGGGGGTGGGGCTTACAGGGAGTATGGCTATGCCAGGTAGGAGACCTGCGCAAACTCCCTGTGCCTACCGGGGGGCTAAAGAGACCGGGCAGGCACCGTGTTATGCTAGTGAGCGCACGGTGTCTCCAGTGCGGGTGCATAGCCCGGTACGGTACATACCAGCTCTTCGTATTGGCCAGGCTAGAGTGGGCATCGAGCCAGGTAAGCTTGGGCAGGCTCGGTGCTCAAGAGCTCCAGTGCGCCTGCACGGTCCGGTCTATCCAGAGCCACCTCCACACACCAGTCCTCCGGTAGCAGCTCCCCGCACCAGGCTTCCTGTGCGTGTCCTCGCTCCAGTATCACCAGTGCCAGCACCACGCATCAGGCCTACAGTGCGCCTCGCCTCTCCTGCGCTGTCGGAGTCTCCCGCCTGTTCAGCGCTATCAGAGCCTTCCTCCTCTACAGCGCTGCCGGAGCCTCCTGCCTGTTCGGAGCAGCCTGTGCTGTCAGTCTGCAAGGAGCTGCCAGTCTGCAAGGAGCTGCCAGTCTGCAAGGAGCTGCCAGTCTGCAAGGTGCTGCCAGCCTGCATGGAGCAATCAGAGCTGTCAGCCTGCATGGAGCAGTCAGAGCTGTCAGTCTGCATGAAGCAGCCAGAGCTGTCAGTCTGCAAAGAGCTGTCAGTCTGCAGGGTGCTGTCAGCCTGCATGGAGCAGTCAGAGCTGTCAGTCTGCATGAAGCAGCCAGAGCTGTCAGTCTGCAAAGAGCTGCCAGTCTGCAAGGAGCTGTCAGTCTGCAAGGAGCTGTCAGCCTGCATGGAGCAGTTATAGCTGTCAGTCTGCAAGGAGCTGCCAGTCTGCAGGGAGCTGTCAGTCTGCAAGGAGCTGCCAGTCTGCAGGGTGCTGTCAGCCTGCATGGAGCAGTCAGAGCTGTCAGTCTGCATGAAGCAGCCAGAACTGCCAGTCTGTAAAGAGCTGCCAGTCTGCAAGGAGCTGTCAGCCTGCATGGAGCAGTCAGAGCTGTCAGTCTGCATACAGCAGCTAGATCCGCCAGTCAGCCATGATCTTCTAGATCAGCCTGTCAACCTGAATCTTCCAGATCCGCCAGCCAGCCAGGATCTACCGGAGCCTACTACCTACCTGGGCTTCCTCTCAGTACTGGGCTTCCTCTCAGTACTAGGCTTCCTCTCAGTACTAGGCTTCCTCTCAGTACTGGGCTTCCCCTCAGTTCCGGGCTGCCCCTCAGTCCCGAGCTGCCTCAGTCCCGAGCTGCCCCTCAGTCCCGAGCTGCCCCTCAGTCCCGAGCTGCCCCTCAGTCCCGAGCTGTCCCTCAGTCCCGAGATGCCCCTCAGTCACGAGCTGCTCCTCAGTTCTGTGGGGTTCTGGGTGAGGACTATTAGGCCATGGTCGGCGGCGAGGGTGGATTATCCCAGCATGCGAAGGGGAGGAACTAGGACATTAATGAAGTGGGGTCCACGTCCCGAGCCGGAGCCGCCACCATGGACAGACGCCCACCCGGACCCTCCCTATGGTTTTGAGGTGCGTCCGGGAGTCCGCACCTTGGGGGGGGGGGGGGGGGGGGGGTTCTGTCACGCCTTGGTCATAGTGTTTTGTGTTTTCGTTATATATTTTGGTCAGGCCAGGGTGTGACATGGGTTTATGTGTTGTGTTTCGTATTGGGGTTTTATAGGATTTGGGATTGCTATTGATTAGGGGTGTGTCTAGTTAGGCTTGGCTGCCTGAGGCGGTTCTCAATCAGAGTCAGGTGATTCTTGTTGTCTCTGATGGGGAACCGTATTTAGGTAGCCTGAGTTTCACATTGTATTTCGTGGGTGATTGTTCCTGTCTCTGTGTAGTGTTCACCAGATAGGCTGTATTTGGTTTCACGTTCCGTTTGTTGTTTTTGTATTTATTAGTTATTTCATGTATCGTTCCGTTTTTTCTTCATTAAAGACATGAGTAACCACCACGCTGCATTTCGGTCCGACTCTCTTCCTTCTACAAACGAAGAACGCCGTTACATTAACCCTCTGTTCCCCCATGAATTTTGTGAGTGATTGTTTGTATGTATACGGTCCGTTATTGTGGGCTAGTTTATTGTGTTGTATATATTTGTATTCTTGAGTAAAGAACGTTCATTACTCATATCTGCTGTCCTGCGCTTGACTCCTCCACACCAGCTACACACAGGCCGATTACAGAAATTTGATGAAAATTCATATTGGCACGTTTCAACAATCTTACAATACAGAAGAATTAGGGCAAACCACTTAAAACAAGAAGTCATTCCTTTTCATATAAATTGCATTTATTTCAACAAGGTGCACTCCACGACGTACTAAAACATAAGGCACTCCACAATTAATCTAAACATGAATTAAACTCAAAAGTGAAAGCATAGATTTTTTTATTTGATTGTATAAGTTAAACATTTAAACGTCCAAGTTAAACGTTTACGAAAGAAACTAGGGTCGATATTTTGTGATAATTCAAACTTAAAACTGGAATACATCAGTTATGATTTGAATGTGTCACATTTATTTATGCTTAGAAATGCAAAAGCCTCAACCCACATCGAACACAGCATGAACATTTTTCAAGTTCAAATCAATATTTTTGGTGTAATCCAATGATTTGGGTTGAGACCAGGCTGCATGATGGGTTAGGGTTAAAGTGACTGTCCATTGCTTCTGAATGTACTTGATACTGATAACAACTTATGTACCTTACACAATCACTTCTTTGCAACCAAGATAATGCATTTTCTGATCAACTTTTTTAATGGAACTTCTCGGTTGACTGTTAACGTGTGTCAAGGATTTCCTCCTCTTCTTCCGAAGAGGAGAGGCGAGAAGGATCAGAGGACCAATATGCGGCGTGGTAAGTGTCCATGGTTCTTTTAATACATAAATGTGCACATGAACAACTGACTACAAAAACAAGAAACGTGTCAAAAACCTAAACAGTCCTATCTGGTGCAAACACAGAGACAGGAACAATCACCCACAAACACACAGTGAAACCCAGGCTACCTAAGTATGATTCTCAATCAGAGACAACTAATGACACCTGCCTCTGATTGAGAACCATACTAGGCCGAAACATAGAAATACCCAAATTATAGAAAAACAAACATAGACTGCCCACCCAACTCACGCCCTGACCATACTAAATAAATACAAAACAAAGGAAATAAAGGTCAGAACGTGACAACGTGTTGGATTACGCATTTGTTGAATATACTCTTTGCACTTCGTATCAACATTTGTTTTATTTCTAAAGTAACAGCTCAGCAACAGACACAGAGCAAAGCACACGAATTCAAGTTTTGATTGAATCATCAACATTATAGCTAGTTTCAACTGTCAATAAAAATGCAGTAAACGTGAGGAATGTTCAGATACAGTTCTGGGAAGAGGACTGTTTGGAGGACTTAGAGTTGTGTTGAAATAGTCTTTGGGTAGGGCACAAAGAGCTGCAGTTAGTTTCAGAATGGGTAGTGAGGAATAAGTTAGTCCTAAATATTTCCAAATCTAATAGCATTTATTTGGGACAAATCATTCACTAAACCCTAAACCTCAACTACATCTCATAATGAATAATGTGGGAATTGAGCAAGTTGAGTTATTGTGGATTGTAAACTGTCATGGTCAAAACATGTTGATACAATAGTAGCTAAGATGGGGAGAAGTCTGTCCATAATAAAGCACTGCTCTGCTTTCTTAACATCACTATCAACAAGGCAGGTCCTACAGGCCCTAGTTTAGTCACACCTGGACTACTGTTCAGTCGTGTGGTCAGGTGCCACAGAGAGGGACCTCGGAAAATTGCAGTTGGCTCAGAACAGATCAGCACCGCTGGCTCTTAAAAGTACACCGAGAGCTAACATTAACAACATGCATGTCAATCTCTCATGGCTCAAAGTGGAAGAGAGATTGACATCATCATTACTTGTTTTCGTAAGAGGTGTTGACAAGCTGAAGGTACCGAGCTGTCTGTTTAAAAATACTAGCACACAGCTCGGACACCCATGCATAACCCACAAGACATGCCAACAGAGGTCTCTTCACAGTCCCCAAGTCCAGAACAGACTATGGGAGGCGCACAGAACTACATAGAGCCATAACTACATGGAACTCTATTTCACATCAAGTAACTGAGGCAAGCAGTAGAATCAGTTTCAAAAAACAGATTAAAACACACCTTATGGAACAGGGTACACACATATGCATGGATGTTGTATTGCATTTGTGATAGCGGATTAGTGGCCTGAGGGAACACACTAAATGTATTTGGTAAAGTGTATTGTAAAGTAATATCAAGTACTATTTTAAACTGTACATAACTGGCTTAATTAATATTGCTGGACCCCAGGAAGAGTATCTGCTGCCTTGACAGCAGCTTATGGGGATTCTTAATAAATACAAATACAAAAATATTTATCTAATCAAAATATATAACTTTTTTATTTTTCATAACATTTTAAAATGATAGAATTTGTTTTCCACTTTGACATTACATAGTATTTTGTGTAGATAGTTGTCAAAAAAATGACATTTAAATACATTTTAATCCCACTGTGTATCAACAAAATTTGGAAAAGGTCAAGGGGTGTGAATACTTTTTGAAGGCACTGTACATGAGTTTTATGATATGGAAATGTGAAGTGCACATTTGGACTGGTGTTTGGCAAAGCTTGTATGACATCATAAAAAAAATATTTAGAATCCTCAGTGTCTCATCTATCAAGATACACTGAGTCCTCATAATTTACAGCGTTTCCCTCACTCAGACAACAAATGTGCAAAATTATGTGCCCAATTACCGGGAGGGATGCTCTGCATTCTTAACAACACTATTAACAAGGCAGATCCTACTGGCCCTGGTTTTGTCACATCTGGACTATTGTTCAGTCGTGTGGTCAGGTGCCACAAAGAGGGACCTCAGAAAATTGCACTTGCCTCAGAACAGGGCAGCACGGCTGGCCCTTAAAAGTACACAGAGAGCTAAAAATACACATTATGGAACAGCGGTACTGTGAAGTAACACAAACATAGGCACAGGCACATGCATACAAACACATGATAACATACATACTATAAACACACGAACAAATGGATTTTGTGTTGTAGATAAGTGGTAGTGGAGTATGGGCCTGAGAGCACACACTTAAAGTGTGTTGTGAATTCTGCAATGAATGTATTGCAATGTTTTTAAAATTGTGTACTGCCTTATTAATTCTGCCAGACCCCAGGAAGAGGCATTGGCCGCAGCTAATGGGGATAATAAATACAAATGCAAATGCAATAGAAGCAAAGGAGATAAAGCACCCCCTCCTGCAGCTGGGTTTTGGGGAAGGTAGTGACCGGACAGGTCCCAAATGCCACCATGCAGTTGGGACCTTCACCAACAATCAGGACAGGGCAGGAGAGGGAGGGAGATCGAGAGCGAAGCTTAACATGTTACAAAATTAGGCTACAAAAAAAATAAGGCCATCATATTAATCAAATCAAATCAAATTGTATTTGTCATATGCTTCGTAGACAACAGGTGTAGACTAACAGTGAATTACTTACTTAACATGTAACATGTAATAACAATAATAACATCACTTAACATTACTTAACATGTTATAATAAAAGTTAGAATAAATACACACTGAGTTATGATAACTTAGCTATATACCAGTACCGCGTTGATGTGCAGGGGTACGAGGTAATTAAGGTAGATACAGTGCCTTCAGACAATCACAAAAACAGGTGAAACAGATCAGGGTGTGACAGCCTGAATTTAAAATGGATTAAATTGAGATTTTGTGTCACTGGCCTAGACACAATACCCCATAATGTCAAATTGGAAATGGAACCCCTTTGTCATGGGAAGCCTAAATAAGTTCAGGAGTAAAAAGTAACATAATAGGTTGCATGGACTCACTCTGTGTGCAATAATAGTGTTTACATGATTTTTGAATGACTACCTAATCTCTGTACCCCACACATACAATTAGCTGTACGGTCCCTCAGTCAAGCAGTGAATTTAAAACAACAAAGACCAGGGAGGTTTTCAGATGCCTCGCAATAAGAAAACAGACATTGAATATCCATTTGAGCATGGTGAAGTTATTAATTAGAGTTTGGATGGTGTATCAATAAACCCAGTCAATACAAAGTTACAGGCGTCTTTCCTAACTCAGTTGCCTGAGAGGAAGGAAACTGCTCAGGGATTTCACCATGAGGCAAATTGTGAATTTCCAACAGTTACAGAGTTTAATGGCTGTGATAGGATACAAACTGAGGCTAGATCAACAATATTGTAGTTACTCCACGATACTAACCTAAATGACAGGGTGAAAAGAAGGAAGCCTGTACAGAATAAAACATATTCCTAACATAAAGCCTCATGTTTGCAATGAGGCACTAAAGTAAAACTGCAAACAATGTGCAAATAAATTAACATTAGGTCCTGAATACAAAGCATCAGTCTGTACCACTCTTCATATGTTTCACTATGGTGTTGGCTACATCATGTTATTGGTGTGCTTGTCATCGGCAAGTACTATGGAATTTTGTAAGATAAAAAGAAACGGAATAGAGCTAAACAGCAGGCAAAATCCTAAAGGAAAACACTGGGAGACAAATTCACCTTTCAGTGGGACAAGAACCTAAAACATAAGGTCAAATATACACTGGAGTTACTTACCAGACAACATTGAATGTTCCTGAGTGGCCTAGTTACAGTTTTGACTTAAATCAGCTTGAAAATATATGTTAAGACATGAAAATGACTGTCTAGCAATGATTAATAATTTGAAAATATTGTGCAATCCAGTTGTGCAAAGCTCTTAGAGACTTACCCAGAAAGACTCAACGCTGTAATCGCTGTTAAAGGTGATTCTATTGACTCAGGGATGTGAATACTTATGTAAATTAGATATTATATTTCAATCTTATCCGTACCACAATTCGTAAGCATCTGCCAATCATTGCCCCAACTGGATTAAATAGCAAAGACCCCTCACTGCCTTGGGCACATGGGTGACGTTTTTCTTTCTTTTGGTAGCACCAGTGATCCCAATATAAAAAATTAGGAGCACCCAGATAGAATTTCAGAGCACCCCAGAGCAAACGTGGGTGATCTTAAACAGTGTTTACCTAGCTAGGTTCATTGTTTACCTAGCTAGCTAGCTATATGTCTTAAAGCTACAGTGTACTGTTAGCTAGCTGGCTAATGTTAGCTAGCTGGTTCCCTAGCAGATGTTATTATTCGTTTCCCAAAGGTGTTTGCTTTTCTAGTTCGAAGATAATTGTCACGCCCTGACCTTAGTATTCTTTGTTTTCTTTATTATTTTGGTTAGGTCAGGATGTGACATGGGTGATGTATGTGTTTTTTTTGCGCCTGTCTAGGGGTTTTGTATGTCTATGGGTGTTTACTAGTCTAGGTGTCATGTATGTCTATGGTTGCCTAGATTGGTTCTCAATTAGAGGCAGCTGTTTATCGTTGTCTCTGATTTGGAACCATATTTAGGCAGCCATATTCCTTGGGTATATCGTGGGTTATTGTCTATGGTTAGTTGCCTGTGTCAGCACTTTTATATATAGCATCATGTTCGTTTTGTTGTTTTGTATAATTTGTTTAATGGTTCTTCGTTATTAAATAGAATCATGTATTCACATCACACACACATTGGTCTCCTCCATTCAACGAACGTGACACCAATGTTAGCCAGTTTTGGCACTTTGTTCATTGTTGTTTAACTAGCTAACGTTAGCTGGCTGGCTAGTTAGCTAACACTATGTGATGTGTGTACAACACCCATTGAATATGGCCGGTGTCAGTAAACGTCTGCAAAAAAGCGTAATGAAATTACTGCCAGCAGAGCTGGTTAGGCTGTTTTCATGTTAATTATCCAGAGGTAAACAAATCATCGGCCAGTGTCAAGTGTGCTCTTCGAGAGCGAAACTAGATGGGTGGGGCTAAAGCTTAATAGGGTGTGAACGATGCTGAATGGGTGTAGACAAAGAAGAGTTCTTCACTAGATACCAAAACATTCAAAGGTGATTTTCTCAAAAGTGAGTTTATAAATTGATTTCAAAGCAGCATTACTTTCTCATTGTTCCTCAAATGTAATGTATGATATACCATTTTGTAGCTCTGAGTCTTTTATCCAATGTGAAAAACATGGTCTCACATTTTGATACATAAGACCGAATCCAGGTGGTGAGTCACATTTGAAGACTTTTAATGCCAAAACTTTGATGCTGTCATCCTATGCCCCAAAGAAGGGGTTCTTTGAATGCATTCTGGTGTTACTGATTTTGGAGTCGGGACTACTTTGGGGTATTTTGGAGTAAATTGCAGAAGCAGTTGACCAGCATAAAGCATTTATATCCTATGTTTAGTTGACTATATAATCATGTCGCATCATCCACAAGTTTTTCCTTTACTGCTCTCTTCAATAATATTTGATTGTCACGAAGAGAAAATTCTCATCTTTCAGATGATGTTAAGATCATCTCTCTACCCCCATTATTGTGCGATTGGCAAACTGTTTAGCCTATCAACCAAATCTAGCAATGCGTTATGAAGATTCTGCGGTTGCAGGCTGCGCTGCTTCTGACTAGGGAGGCTGTGCTGCTTCTGACAGGGAAGGCTGTGGTGCTTCTGACAAGGGAGGCTGTGCTGCTTCTGACAAGGTAGGCTGTGCTGCTTCTGACAGGAGAGACATCCACAGTTCAGGCGCTAGAGTCAACAACATACTCCTCGGTTGAGGTCTCGTTGCCCTGGTCGCTTGAAGTTTCAAAATCAATGCGCTGCCTTTTCAGTCCACAGCCCCTCTGTGGTGTTGGGGGCTACATCTTCTTTGGTGACCCTATATTCTGAACTCTTGTACAGTCCTTTTATACATTGTGCATATGTGGCATGTAAGGACATGATCACATAATGTTTTTCCAGAAGTATGCATGTACACTATGCACTTCCCCACATTAAATTTGAGGTTGAAAAACTGGTTAAGTGTTCCTTTATTAAAATATACATACTTAGTCATCTATGTGTAAAGCCAGAGGGCTGGTCTTGCAGCATAGGATAGTATTCAGCAAGTATCTTAGCCATTGCCATTATCTCTTCAGAGATGTTAGCATGTTCCAGACATTTCTATAAGTCTTTAGCTGACACTCTAGGATTATTCTTAACCTCATTGAGCATTCTGCATTGTGCTCTTTTTTATAGGGCAAGGCATAGGGTAGGGCAGCTCTAACCAACATCTCCAATCTCGTATCATTGATTGGACTCCAGGTTAGCTGACTCCTGACCCCAATTAGCTTTTGGAGAAGTCATTAGTCTAGGGTTTCACATACTTTTTCCAACCTACACTGTGAATGTTTAAATGATGTTTAAATGATGTATTCAATATAGGCAAGACAAAATGTAAAACACATGTGTGTTATTAGTTTAAGCACACTATGTTTGTCTATTGTTGTGACTTATATGAAGATCAAATTTGATGACCAATTTATGCAGAAATCCAGGTAATTCAAAAGGGTTCACATACTTTTTCTTGACACTGTATAAGTAATATCTTTCAAGAATTAACTAGATACAAGTATATCATAAATGTACATGTCTAAAAAACGCATGTCATGGTAAATACACAATGCTAGGTTGCACCAATAGACTAACATTAATAATGCAATCTATGTGCTGTTAGTCAAAATGGCGGCCAGATTCTCTATTCATTGACCCTTTCTGCCCCTATACAAGTCATATTGATATATATTGATATCCTCCATTATCAAATCTTCAAATAATATTGAAAATGGTAAAAGTGACAATGAATTTGCCAAGTTAGTTAAGGTAATGTTACAGTAATACATAGTTTTAGGAAATGCCAATGGTTATCGCTCAAATAGCTACTTAGCCGACCACACACCAACACACTAACGCTAGTAACATTGTTACCTACCTTAGTAGCTTGCTAGCCTGGGTAGGTAACTAGCTAGCTAGCAAACTTGAACTTACCTTCTAAAATGCTCACCAACGTGTCATCCAAATAGTCCATGTCTGACATCCTCTGCACTGGTTATTTGATGAGGGTATTCCTTCACCAATGCCTATTCTAACTTCTTTTCCCAATTGTTTAAAAAAGTGTGATAACAGTTGATTTGCACATTATTGAACACCAACAGCTTATTGACATAATTAGAAAATTATCATTACTATTATGTATTGCCCTACACACACACTAGGGGGAATGGTATAAACCAAAAATAGCATGGGAGAAGAATTGAGAAAACACACAATCATTCATTTTTTATGACAGTTACTGGAAATTGTTGTCTGGAGCAGGACTCAACCTGCTGACTACAAATACTATCTAACTAACTTGGAGCATTGTTTTACAAATTCAATGAAATGGCTGGTGTGTTATTTGCTTTGTATCAGTGGCCTTGACTTTGTAGTTTCTTTTTGGGCAACATAAATAAAGCACATGGCCGCAGTCCCGATTTCCGTGCCATCTGTGGTATCGACAGCTGTGCAGAGGAGTAGAGTTTACAACTCGTTTGACTATCACATTAAATGTATGCATGCTTTCTATCTGTCAAATGGACGTCCACCAAGAAGCAGGACTACCGATGGAGCTAACGGTGGGCCTTGTCAGCTACCAAACAGAGATCCACAATCCAATAGGAGTAGGATTTCTGCGTGCACTTCACCCGAACAGATCCAAACAACCAATCTTGTTGCTTTGTCAGTGCATGGAGATGTTGATTTTGAGGATGTTCCACAAGAGGCACAAGAGACAGATGCTGGTGTCGATGTTAAATTGGATACTAAGGAGTAGATGCAGGTGGCACCACAAGACAAAAAAATATCTTTATGGAAAAAAAGGAACATTTGTTGTCTAACTGGGAATCTCGTGAGTGAAAACATCCGAAGATCATCAAAGGTAAACGGTTAATTTGATTGCTTTTCTGATTTTCGTGACCAAGCCTCCTGATGCTAAGTGTACATAATGCTATGCTAGGCTATCGATAAACTTACACAAACGCTTGTATTGCTTTCGCTGTAAAGCATCATTTCAAAATCTGAGACGACAGGGTGTTGTAACTACCCATCCCGGGTCCGGGAGCGTTGTCATCATCTGACACTAATTAGCATAAACGCAACGGACTTCAATATTACTAGAAAATATTCCTAATCCTATGAAATCACAAGTGAAATGTATTGAAACACAGCTTAGCCTTTTGTTAATCACACTGTCACCTCAGATTTTGAAAATATGCTTTACAGCCAATGCAAGACAAGCATTTGTGTAAGTTTATCGATAGCCTAGCATAGCATTATGCCTAGCTAACAGCAGGCAACCTGGTCACAAAAATCAGAAAAGCAATCAAATTAAATCGTTTACCTTTGATGAGCTTCGGATGTTTTCACTCACGAGACTCCCAGTTAGATAGCAAATGTTCCTTTTTTCCAAAAATATTATTTTTGTAGGTGAAATACCTCCGTTTGTTCTTCACGTTTGGCTGAGAAATCGACCGGAAATTGAGGTCAGGACAACACTGAAAAATATTCAAAATTAGCTCCATAATATTGACAGAAACATGGCAAACGTTGTTTATAATCAATCCTCAAGGTGTTTTTCAAATATCTATTCGATAATATATCCACCGGGACAATTGGCTTTTCAGTAGGACCGAGAGGAAAAATGGCTACCTCTGTATTTTACGCAAGAATCACTCTGAGAGCCATCAGGTGACCACTTACGCAATGTAGTCGCTTACGCTCATTCTTCAACATAAAGGCGTGAAACTATGTCAAAATGCTGTAGACAGAATACGTAGAAAAAGGAATCTGGTTTATAGCCCATGCACTGCTCAATAGGGACGCATCGGAACACAGAGCTTTCAAAACGAGTCACTTCCGGATTGGATTTTTCTCAGGCTTTCGCCTGCAATATCAGTTCTGTTATACTCACAGACAATATTTTTACAGTTTTGGAAACTTTAGAGTGTTGTCTATCCAAAGCTGTCAATTATATGCATATTCTACTATCTTCTCCTGACAAAATAGCCCGTTTACTTTGGGAACGTTATTTTTCCAAAAATGAAAATACTGCCCCCTAGTTACAAGAAGTTAACAAAAGGCTAAGCTGTGTTTCGCTATATTTCACTTGTGATTTCCTGAATATGAATATTTTCTAGTAATATTTTTTGACTGTTGCGCTATGCTATTCAGCGGTTGCTGATGACAAATATACCAGATCCGACATGGGTAGTTCTAAGAGTTAACTTCCTTGTTCAGGGGCAGAACAACAGATTTTTAACTTGTCAGTTCGGGGATTTGATCTAGCAACCTTTTGGTTACTGACCCAACACTCTAACCACTAATCATGCATCAAGAAACAGAAACTAAAACAGGAAATGCCCGTGCTCAGGTCTGTTCAACACTGGTCTGACCAATCGGATTCCACACTTCAAGATTGCTTCGATCACGTGGACTGGGATATGTTGCACATAGCGTCGGACAATAACATTGATGAATACGCTGATTTGGGTGATTGAGTTTATTAGCAACTTCATCGGTTATGTTGTACCCACAGCGACTATTAAAACCTTCCTCAAACAGAAATGGTGGATTGATGGCAGCATTCGCGCAAAACTGAAAGCACGAACCACTGCTTTTAATCAGAGCAAGGCGACCGGAAATATGACCGAACACAAAGAGTGTAGCTATTCCCTCCGCAAGACAATCAAACAAGCTCAACGTCAGTATAGAGACAAAGTAGAGTCGCAATTCAATGGCTCAGACACGAAAGGTACAGTGGGGGAAAAAAGTATTTAGTCAGCCACCAATTGTGCAAGTTCTCCCACTTAAAAATATGAGAGAGGCCTGTAATTTTCATCATAGGTACACTTCAAATATCCAGAAAATCACATTGTAGGATTTTTAATGAATTTATTTGCAAATTATGGTGGAAAATAAATATTTGGTCACCTACAAACAAGCAAGATTTCTGGCTCTCACAGACCTGTAACTTCTTCTTTAAGAGGCTCCTCTGTCCTCCACTCGTTACCTGTATTAATGGCACCTGTTTGAACTTGTTATCAGTATAAAAGACACCTGTCCACAACCTCAAACAGTCACACTCCAAACTCCACTATGGCCAAGACCAAAGAGCTGTCAAAGGACACCAGAAACAAAATTGTAGACCTGCACCAGGCTGGGAAGACTGAATATGCAATAGGTAAGCAGCTTGGTTTGATGAAATCAACTGTGGGAGCAATTATTAGGAAATTGAATACATACAAGACCACTGATAATCTCCCTCAATCTGGGGCTCCACGCAAGATCTCACCCCGTGGGGTCAAAATGATCACAAGAACGGTGAGCAAAAATCCCAGAACCACACGGGGGGACCTAGTGAATGACCTGCAGAGAGCTGGGACCAAAGTAACAAAGCCTTCCATCAGTAACACACTACACCGCCAGGAACTCAAATCCTGCAGTGCCAGACGTGTCCCCCTGCTTAAGCCAGTACATGTCCAGGCCCGTCTGAAGTTTGCTAGAGAGCATTTCGATATTCCAGAAGAAGATTGGGAGAATGTCATATGGTCAGATGAAACCAAAATAAAATAAAATGGTAAAAACTCAACTTGTGTTTGGAGGAGTTGCATCCAAAGAACACCATACCTATTGTGAAGCATGGGGGTGGAAACATCATGCTTTGTGGCTGTTTTTCTAAAAAGGGACCGGGACGACTGATCCGTGTAAAGGAAAGAATGAATGGGGTCATATATCGTGAGATTTTGAGTGAAAACCTCCTTCCATCAGCAAGGGCATTGAAGATGAAACGTGGCTGGGTCTTTCAGCATGACAATGATCCCAAATATATAGGAGTGGCTTCGTAAGAAGCATTTCAAGGTCTGGAGTGGCCTAGCCAGTCTCCAGATCTCAACCCCATAGAAAATCTTTGGAGGGAGTTGAAAGTCTGTGTTGCCCAGCAACAGCCCCAAAACATCACTGCTCTAGAGGAGATCTGCATGGAGGAATGGGCCAAAATACCAGCAACAGTGTGTGAAAACCTTGTGAAGATTAACAGAAAACATTTGACATCTGTCATTGCCAACAAAGGGTATATTACAAAGTATTGAGATAAACTTTTGTTATTGACCAAATACTTACAGTGCCTTGCGAAAGTATTCGGCCCCCTTGAACTTTGCGACCTTTTGCCACATTTCAGGCTTCAAACATAAAGATATAAAACTGTATTTTTTTGTGAAGAATCAACAACAAGTGGGACACAATCATGAAGGGGAACGACATTTATTGGATATTTCAAACTTTTTTAACAAATCAAAAACTGAAAAATTGGGCGTGCAAAATTATTCAGCCCCCTTAAGTTAATACTTTGTAGCTCCACCTTTTGCTGCGATTACAGCTGTAAGTCGCTTGGGGTATGTCTCTATCAGTTTTGCACATCGAGAGACTGACATTTTTTCCCATTCCTCCTTGCAAAACAGCCAACATGAATAAAACATTTAAACGTATTAACCCTCGCAGGGCTTCCGGCCCAGACTGCATCCCTAGCCGCGTCATCAGAGCATGTGCGGACCAGCTGGCAGGTGTGTTTACGGACATATTCAATCAATCCTTATCCCAGTCTGCTGTTCCTACATGCTTCAAGAGGGCCACCATTGTTCCTGTTCCCAAGAAAGCTAAGGTAACTGAGGTAAAAGACTATCACCGCGTAGCACTCACTTCTGTCATCATGAAGTGCTATGAGAGACTAGTCAAGGACCATATCACCTCCACCCTACCTGACACCCTAGACCCACTCCAATTTGCTTACTGCCCCAATAGGTCCACAGATAACGCAATCGCAATTACATTGCACACTGCCCTAACCCATCTGGATAAGAGGAATATCTATGTAAGAATGCTGTTCATCGACTACAGCTCAGCATTTAACACCATAGTACCCTCCAAACTCGTCATTAAGCTTGAGACCCTGGGTCTCGACCCCGCCCTCTGCAACTGAGTCCTGGACTTCTCCATCCTGCTGATCCTCAACACTAGGGCCCCACAAGGGTGCGTTCTCAGCCCTCTCCTGTACTCCCTGTTCACCCATGACTGCGAGGCCATGCACGCCTCCAACTCAATCATTACGTTTGCAGACGACACTAGAGTGGTAGGCTTGATTACCAACAACGATGAGACGGCCTACAGGGAGAAGGTGAGGGCCCTCAGAGTGTGGTGTCAGGAAAATGACCTCACACTCAATGTCAACAAATCCAAGGCATTCATCGTGGACTTCAGGAAACAGCAGATGGAGCAGTCCCCTATCCACATCGACGGGACAGTAGTGGTGAAGGTGGAAAGTTTTAAGTTCCTCTGCATACACACCACGGACAAACTGAAATGGTCCACCCACACAGACAGAGTGGTGAAGAAGGCGCAGCAGCGCCTCTTCAACCTCAGGTGGCTGAAGAAATTTGGCTTGTCACCAAAAACACTCACAAACGCTTACAGATGCACAATTGAGAGCATCCTGTCGGGCTGTATCACTGCCTGGTAAGGCAGCTGCTCCACCCACAACCATAAGGCTCTCCAGAGGGTAGTGAGGTCTGCACAAAGCATCACCGGGGATAAGATACCTGCCCTCCAGGACACCTGCACCACCCGATGTCACAGGAAGGCCAAAAAGATCATCAAGGACAACAACTACCTGAGCCATTGCCCTTTGAGAAGGTTTGCCAGCAGCATACCACCCTGCATACCACTGCTGGCTTGCTTCTGAAGCTAAGCAGGGTTCGTCCTGGTCAGTTCCTGGATGGGAGACCAGATGCTGCTGGAAGTGGTGTTGGAGGGCCAGTAGGAGGCACTCTTTCCTCTGGTCTAAAAAAAATATCCCAATGCCCAAGGGCAGTGATTGGGGACACTGCCCTGTGTAGGGTGCCGTCTTTCGGATGGGACGTTAAATGGGTGTCCTGACTCTCTGAGGTCATTAAAGATCCCATGGCACTTATCGTAAGAGTAGGAGTGTTAACCCCGGTGTCCTGGCTAAATTCCCAATCTGGCCCTCAAACCATCATGGTCACCTAATAATCCCCAGTTTACAATTGGCTCATTAATCCCCCTCCTCTCCCCTGTAACTATTCCCCAGGTTGTTGCTGCAAATGAGAACATGTTCTCAGTCAACTTACCTGGTAAAATAACTGATAAATAAATAAAAAATGTAAAAGGTGAGGTCAGTACAGGTGCATCAAGCTGGGACCGAGAGACTGAAAAACAGCTTCTATCTCAAGGCCATCAGACTGCTAAACAGCCATCACTAACATTGAGTGGCTGCTGCCAACATACTAACTCAAATATCTAGCCACTTTAATAATTTAAAAAATGGATGTAATAAATGTATCACTAGCCACTTTAAACAATGCCACTTTATATAATGTTTACATACCCTACATTAATCATCTCATATGTATATACCATACTCTATACCATCTACTCCATCTTGCCTATGCCATTCGGCCATCGCTCATCCATGTATTTTAATATACATATTGTTATTCATTCTTTTACACTTGTGTGTATAAGGTAGTTGTTGTGAAATTGTTCGATTACTTGTTAGACACTACTGCATGGTCGGAACTAGAGGCACAAGCATTTCGCTACACTCGCATTAACATCTGCTAACCATGTGTATCTGACAAATAAAATGTGTTTTGATTTGAAGATGAGCAGTAAATCTGACCATATGCGCTACTGCCTTTTCCTTAAATATTTGTGACATCATGTACCATCATTACATACCTTAGTCCTTAGATATGTTGTGGTCTTGGTAAATTGGAATTTCAAAACACTTACGGTATTATTTATTATATTAGATGGATTACTTATAGAATATTAAATGCTGGTTGATGTGAGACTTATTGTTTCTGCCCAAGACTGATGGGCTCTGTCTGACAACAGAAAGGAAAAAACATTGAACAATACTAATGTATTGGTGCATTTTGTTTGTGGCTAGTCTAGTGCAATACATTCATGCCATTCGTGTCTTTACTACATACCCTTGCTCAAAAGCCTGGAGCAGTTGTTTTCTGACTCAATAATTCTTGCCATGGCAGTGACAGGGCCACAGAAGTGCAAGGATAGATTCTTGTATGACATAGCAGATGCAGACCTTTTCCAGTCACACCCACTTTTCTCTGTCAGACCCAATGCTTTGCAGTTGATTTAGTATACATATGAAATAGAGGTATGCAACCCACATGGATCACGTGTCTAAAAATTGCTGAAGGTTTACTATTCATTGGTAAATATAGATCCTAAATATATATCAAAGCTAACTGCAATCAGACTTCTTGCCATTGCTAAATTAAGTGACCTTTCTCGCCATGGTGTTGATGTGGTCCTGGAGAGAATTCAGAATGACTTGGATGTGTTGTATTATGGAGAAAAGATCCAAACTTCCAATGGTAAAATTGATTTATTTGGTTCATTTATTTCTGTTTGTGGTGACAATTTAGCCCAACATGTGCTTGGTAGATCAAGGAGGGACTTGGGTTTGTACACAGCAAATGCAGGCACTGAGTGTACGTTTGAAGACATGCAAAGGAACTTTGATGAGAAGGATTTTGTCGGAAGGACATTGGACATGTACATTAGGCATAGCCTTGAAATAGAGAAAGCCCACACAGATTTTCAGATTTTTTTGTTGTTGTTGACAAAAATAGGATTAATAGAAAAAATAATCTCATTGAATTTACAGGCTTCTCTCTCATACAACAAACACCACAAGATATTATGCATATACACTACCAGTCAAAAGTTTTAGAACACCTACTCATTCAAGGGTTTTTCATTATTTTGACTATTTTCTACATTGTAGAATATTAGTGAAGACATCAAAACTATGAAATAACACATGGAATCATGTAGTAACCAAAACAGTGCTAAACTAATCAAAATATATTTGAGATTTGAGATTCTTCAAATAGCCATACTTTGCCTTGATGACAGCTTTGCACACTCTTGGCATTCTTTCAACCAGCTTCACCTGGAATGCTTTTCCAACAGTCTTGAAGGAGTTCCCACATATGCTGAGCACTTGTTAGCTGCTTTTCCTTCACTTTGCGGTCCAAATTATCCCAAATTATCCAGATTGGATGGCATATCGCTGCAGAATGCTGTGCTAGCCATGCTGGTTAAGTGTGCCTTGAATTCTAAATAAATCACAGACTGTGTCACCAACAAAGCACCCCCACACCATAACACCTCCTCCTCCATTCTTTACTGTGGGAACCACACATGCTGAAATCATCTGTTCACCTACTCTGTGTCTCACAAAGACACGGCGGTTGGAACCAATAATCTCAAATTTGGACTCATCAGACCAAGAACAGATATCCACCGGTCTAATGTCCATTACTCGTGTTTCTAGGCCCAAGCAAGTCTCTTCTTCTTGTTGGTGTCCTTTAGATGTGGTTTCTTTGCAGCAATTCGACCATGAAGGCCTGATTCAAGCAGTCTCCTCTGAACAGTTGATGTTAAGATGTGTCTGTTACTTTAACTCTGTAAAGCATTTATTTGGGCTGCAATTTCTAAGGCTGGTAACTCTAATGAATTTATCCTCTGCAGCAGAGGTAACTGGGTCTTCCATTCCTGTGGCGGTCCTCATGAATGCCAGTTTCATTATAATTCTTGATGGTTTTTGTGACTGCACTTGAAGAAACTTTCAACTTTCAAAGTTCCTTATTGACTGATCTTCATGTCTTAGAGTAATGATGGACAGTCATTTCTCTTTGCTTATTTGAGCTGTTCTTGCCATAATATGGACTTGTATAATATGGACTGTATACACCCCCCACCCCCTGCCTATCTTGTCACAGCACAACTGATTGGCTCAAACGCATTAAGAAAGGAAAGAAATTCTACAAATTAATTTTAAGAAGGCACACCTGTTAATTTAAATGCATTCCAGGTGACTACCTCATGATGCTGGTTGAAAGAATGCCAAGATTGTGCAAAGCTGTCATCAATCTAGAGGGGCAGCAGGTAGCCTGGTGGTTAGAGCATTGGACCAGTAAGCGAGAGGTTGCAAGCTCAAATCCCCGATGTGACAAGGTAAAAATCTATTGTTTTGCCCCTGAACAAGGCAGGTAACCCAATGTTCCTAGGACGTCATTGAAAATAAGATTTTTTTTTAACTGACTTGCCTAGTTAAATAACGGTTTTTAAAACAGGGTAGCTATTTGAAGAATCTCAAATATAAAAAGGATTTAGATTTGTTTAACACGTTTTTGGTTACTACATGATTCCATAGATGTTTTTTCATAGTGTTGATGTCTTCAATATCATTCTGAAATGTAGCAAATATTAAAAATAAAGAAAAACCCTTGAATGAGTAGGTGTTCTAAAACTTTTGACCGGATGTATAATTCTTGAAGGCATTGCCCCTGCGGAAATTAAATGTGTATTGAAACAACTCATTCTCTCAGGGCAGATGGACACATTCATTGGAGCCATGCAAAATGTTTCATACTGAACACTTGATATAACAGACAGATGATGTACAATCACGGTTAACATCTTGGCATCGAATGACGACAAACCTTCTGGACAAATGTTGGTTCTCTTGAAAATGTTGCCTTTTTTTGTTGAATGATATTGAATAAAATGTATATATACATTTCATGCTTGAGTTGACAGAGATTACCCAAATACGTTTTGCCACAGCGATGTCTCTTCAAACCATTTCAAGACTCATTATTCTGGGTTCGAGCCCAGGCTCTGGCGCAGCCGGCCGCGACCGAGAGGCCCATGGGGCGGCGCACAATTGGCCCAGCGTCATCCGGGATAGGGAGGGTTTGGCCGGCAGGGATATCCTTGTCTCATCACGCACTCGCGACTCCTGTGGCGGGCCCAGTGAAAGTGCAGGCTGACCAGGTCGCCAGGTGTACGGTGTTTCCTCCGACACATTGGTGCGGCTGGCTTCCGGGTTGGATGTGCATTGTGTCAAGAAGCAATGCGGCTTGGTTGGGTTGTGTTTCAGAGGACGCATGGCTCTCGACCTTCGCCTCTCCCGAGTCCGTACGGGAGTTGCAGCGATGAGACAAGACTGTAACTACTACCAATTGGATACCACGAAATTGGGGAGCAAAAAGGGGTAAATTTTAAGAAATGTCAATTAAAATTGTATTTTATTTTTCCCTCTTGTGATCATCTTTGCTGTTATTTTTGCATTTTGTTATAATTACTACAGCAGCACTACAGCATAATTTGTCTGAAAGAAACATTTCATTTGAAACATTTCAAGAAGATCTTTCCTGATAAAAATGCATCACCCAACTAACATAACTTGCTTCACCTTCCCTCATGCGATTTGAATCAAAACACAGTTTTTTTAAGCAATGGTCTTCTAAATTGATTACAAATCATTGGTAATGCACAATCAGCTGTTTGAATGCAGTCATATAGTGAATGGCTCATAGCAGCCATTTTTTTTTACAGGAAAGGGAATTGGGCCCACTCTCTGAGATAAAGAATGTACTATATGTTCAGTCAAAAGTTAGAGACTTCTGTAGTATTCAGTGTCATTCAAGTGGCTTGTTCTAAATGGGAATAGATATACAAGTAAAACAAATTTGATTGTTACCAACGAAAAGGACAATATTCAAGAATTTAGACTGATAAACGACATCATTGTAGCAAACTCTTCCTACTCTTTATATGAATATCAGCCTTATCCCAGCTGGACAAAAGAAACACCTACAGTGAATTCTGCACGTGTGAAAAATAACATTTGATTTATAATACATTCGGTCTGAAAAGGGATTTGTTAGCATATAAAGTTGCTGTTCCTAACATTTCCCAGGCCACAGATTTGGTAGATGCTGAAGAGCATATCGATTTTAAGTCCTACTTCTCACTCACGTTCAAATGCAGCATGTGCAGTATGTTCCAGTGTAGTAGTATCTTGATGGAATTATAATGAATAGGTGTTTAATGTGGTCCTGTGTAGCTCCATTTGTAGAGCAAGACACATACAATAACAGCTTTGGGGGTTTGTTTCCGACTGGGATCACATACAAAAAAATGTATTCATTCACATAATGTAAATTGCTTTGGATAAAAGCGTCTGCTGTGGCATATTGAAAAAAAGCAGTTTGAGTCATATCTGGATTATAATTTGTTTTTTATGCAAATATTAGTTTGATAGTCTCTGCAAGTAATTTTCTTAAAACAAGCCTACAAATCTTAAAATACCTGTCATCCCTAAACTTCCTCAAGAATGTATCTCATATAACTTGTAGAATTCCCTATACTAAGACGTAATAACTAAGTAAGATCATTTAAGATATTCTTAAAACAAGCTAAATAGTCTAACACAGTCAACCCTTGATAAGTAAACCATTCTTAAATAAATCGATTTTTAATTATTTTAAAGCATGAATTTCAAGAAAAATAGGCTTGTTCAAATGTGTATGTTTTGCAGTGTACAGCATAGGCTTAATGAGTGTTAGAGTCATACTTGTCCTTTCTTTATATTGAAGGACATCATATGGTAAACAATGCATCAAGACTTTAGTTTAATTCACTTTGGTAGCATCATGTAATCTGAATATTGTACATATTTTTCCTATTTTAAATGTTTTTGGGGGGTCTGATGGTGACCCATGAAGTTGCAGCACTGACGATGATAAGTCTGTTTACTTGCCTTAGTGAGATATCCCCTTGACTTATTCCCATCTTTTGTTGTGTTATAGCCTGAATTCAAAATATTTTTTTTTCGTCACCCGTCTACACCCAATACCCCATAAAGACAAAGTGAAAACATGTTTTATGAAATGCCAGCAAATGTATTGAAAATGAAGTACAGAAATTACTCATTTACATAAATATTCACATCCCTGAGTCAATACATGTTAGAATATTGTTTTGGTGGTGAGTACAGCTGTGAGTCTTTCTGGGTAATACTCCAAGAGCTTTGCAAACCTGGATTGTACAATATCTGCACATTATTATTATTATTATTATTATTTTATTATTTTAAGCTCTGTCAAGTTGGTTGTTGATCATTGCTGAACAGCCATTTTCAAATCATGCAATAGTTCAAGCCGATTTAAGTCAAAACTGTAACTAGGCCACTGAGGAACATTCAATGTCATCTTAGTAAGCAACTCCAGTGTATATTTGACCTTGTGCTTTAGGTTATTGTCCTGCCGAAAGGTGAATTTGTCTCCCAGTGTCACGTCCTGACCTTAGTTCCTTTTTTATGTCTCTATTTTAGGTTGGTCAGGGCGTGAGTTGGGGTGAGCATTCTATGTTTGTATTTCTATGTGTTTGGCCTGGTATGGTTCCCAATCAGAGGCAGGTGTCAATCATTGTCTCTGATTGAGAACCATACTTAGGTAGCCTGTTTTCCCACTATGATTTGTGGGTTTTCTGTCTCTGTACCAGACAGGACTGTTTCGTTTGTTCCGTTTTGTTATTTTTGTTCTAGTGTTCAGTGTAATTAAAAGATCACGTACCACGCTGCACCTTGGTCCTCTCCTTCTTCCACCTACGACAGCCAGTGTCTGTTGGAAAGCAGACTGAACTAGGTTTTCCTCTAAGATTTTGTCTGTTCTTAGCTCTATTACATTTCATTTTATCCTAAAAAACTCCCTAATCCATGCCAATGACAAGCATACCCATAACATGATGCAGCCACCACCATGCTTTAAAATATGAACAGTAAGGGCCTCCTGGGCGGCACAGTGGTTAAGTGCGCTGTACTGCAGCTAAACAACCAGAGACTCTGGGTTCGCACCCAGGCTCTGTCGTAACTGGCCGCGACCGGGAGGTCCGTGGGGTGATGCACAATTGGCCTAGCGTCATCCGGGTTAGGGAGGGTTTGGCCGGTAGGGATATCCTTGTCTCATCACGCACCAGCGACTCCTGTGGCGGGCCAGGTGAAGTGCCAGGAACATGGTGTTTCCTCTGACACATTGGTGTGGCTGGCTTCCGGGTTGGATGTGCGCTGTGTTAAGAAGCAGTGCAGCTTGGTTGGGTTGTGTATCGGAGGATGCATGACTTTCAACCTTCGTCTATCCGGAGACGGTACGGGAGTTGTAAAGATGAAACAAAATAGTAGCTACTAACAATTGGATATCATGAAATAGGGGTAAAAATTTAACAACAACAAAAACACCCCCCCCCAAAAAAAATATGTGTTGTGATTGATTTCCCACAAACATAATGTTTTGTATTCAGAACATAAAATGTATTTCTTTGTCACATTTTTTGCAGTTTTACATTAGTGCCTTATTGCAAACTGGATGCATGTTTTGGAATTTTATTATGTACAGGATTCCTTCCTTCCACTCTGTCAATTAGATTAGTATTATGGACTAACTACAATGTTGTTGATCCATCCTCAGTTTTCTCCTGTCACAGCCTACACTCTCTAACACGCTCTAACTGTTTTAAAGTCACCACTGATTTCTTCTGAAATCTCTGAGCGGTTTCCTTTTTTCTTCGGCAACTGAGGTAGGAGGATGCCTGTATCTTTGTAGTTACTGGGCAAAGATAGCCTGCAGAGTTCTGTCCTACTATCCAGGTCTGTACCCAAACAATTTGAAGTTCTACTTTTAAAAATCCACCTCTCTAAAAACAAGTCTCTCACCGTTGCCGCCTGCTATAGACCACCCTCTGCCCCCAGCTGTGCTCTGGACACCATATGTGAACTGATTGCCCCCCATCTATCTTCAGAGCTTGTGCTGCTAGGCGACCTAAACTGGAACATGCTTAACACCCCAGCCATCCTACAATCTAAACTTGATGCCCTCAATCTCACACAAATTATCAATGAACCTACCAGGTACCTCCCTAAAGCCTTAAACACGGGCACCCTCATAGATATCATCCTAACCAACTTGCCCTCTAAATACACCTCTGCTGTTTTCAACAAAGATCTCAGCGATCACTGCCTCATTGCCTGCATCCGTAATGGGTCAGCGGTCAAACGACCTCCACTCATCACTGTAAAACGCTCCCTGAAACACTTCAGCGAGCAGGCCTTTCTAATCGACCTGGCCGGGGTATCCTGAAAGGATATTGATCTCATCCCGTCAGTAAAGGATGCCTGGATATTTTTTTTAAATGCCTTCCTAACCATCTTAAATAAACATGCCCCATTCAAGAAATGTAGAACCAGGAACAGATATAGCCCTTGGTTCTCCCCAGACCTGACTGCCCTTAACCAACACAAAAACATCCTATGGCGTTCTGCATTAGCATCGAACAGCCCCCGTGATATGCAGCTGTTCAGGGAAGCTAGAAACCATTATACACAGGCAGTTAGAAAAGCCAAGGCTAGCTTTTTCAAGCTGAAATTGGCTTCCTGCAACACTAACTCAAAACAGTTCTGGGACAGTGTAAAGTCCATGGAGAATAAGAACACCTCCTCCCAGCTGCCCACTGCACTGAAGATAGGAAACACTGTCACCACTGATAAATCCACCATAATTGAGAATTTCAATAAGCATTTTTCCACGGCTGGCCATGCTTTCCACCTGGCTACTCCTACCCCGGTCAACAGCACTGCACCCCCACAGCAACTCGCCCAAGCCTTCCCCATTTCTCCTTCTCCCAAATCCATTCAGCTGATGTTCTGAATGAGCTGCAAAATCTGGACACCTACAAATCAGCCGGGCTAGACAATCTGGACCCTTTCTTTCTAAAATTATCTGCCGAAATTGTTGTCACCCCTCTCTTTCGGATGACCTCTCTTTCGTGTCGTCTGAGATTCCTAAAGATTGGAAAGCAGCTGCGGTCATCCCCCTCTTCAAAGGGTGGGACACTCTTGACCCAAACTGCTACAGACCTATATCTATCCTACCATGCCTTTCTAAGGTCTTCGAAAGCCAAGTCAACAAACAGATTACCGACCATTTCGAATCTCACCATATCTTCTCTGCTATGCAATCTGGTTTCAGAGCTGGTCATGGGTGCACCTCAGCCACGCTCAAGGTCCTAAATGATATCTTAACTGCCATCGATAAGAAACATTACTGTGCAGCCGTATTCATTGATCTGGCCAAGGCTTTCGACTCTGTCAATCACCACATCCTCATTGGCAGACTCGACAGCCTTGGTTTCTCAAATGATTGCCTCGCCTGGTTCACCAACTACTTCTCTGATAGAGTTCAGTGTGTCAAATCGGAGGGTCTGCTGTCCGGACCTCTGGCAGTCTCTATGGGGGTGCCACAGGGTTCAATTCTTGGACCGACTCTCTTCTCTGTATACATCAATGAGGTCGCTCTTGCTGCTGGGGAGTCTCTGATCCACCTCTACGCAGACGACACCATTCTGTATACTTCTGGCCCTTCTTTGGACACTGTATTAACAACCGTCCAGGCAAGCTTCAATGCCATACAACTCTCCTTCCGTGGCCTCCAATTGCTCTTAAATACAAGTAAAACTAAATGCATGCTCTTCAACCGATCGCTACCTGCACCTACCCGCTGTCCAACATCACTACTCTGGACGGCTCTGATTTAGAATACGTGGACAACTACAAATACTTAGGTGTCTGGTTAGACTGTAAACTCTCCTTCCAGACCCATATCAAACATCTCCAATCCAAAGTTAAATCTAGAATTGGCTTCCTATTTCGCAACAAAGCATCCTTCACTCATGCTGCCAAACATACCCTTGTAAAACTGACCATCCTACCAATCCTCGACTTTGGCGATGTCATTTACAAAATAGCCTCCAATACTCTACTCAACAAATTGGATGCAGTCTATCACAGTGCAATCCGTTTTGTCACCAAAGCCCCATATACTACCCACCTTTGCGACCTGTACGCTCTCGTTGGCTGGCCCTCGCTTCATACTCGTCACCAAACCCACTGGCTCCATGTCATCTACAAGACCCTGCTAGGTAAAGTCCCCCCTTATCTCAGCTCGCTGGTCACCATAGCATCTCCCACCTGTAGCACACGCTCCAGCAGGTATATCTCTCTGGTCACCCCCAAAACCAATTATTTCTTTGGCCGCCTCTCCTTCCAGTTCTCTGCTGCCAAATGACTGGAACAAACTACAAAAATCTCTGAAACTGGAAACACATATCTCCCTCACTAGCTTTAAGCACCAACTGTCAGAGCAGCTCACAGATTACTGTACCTGTACATAGCCGACCTATAATTTAGCCCAAACAACTACCTCTTTCCCTACTGTATTTTATTTATTTATTTTGCTCCTTTGCACCCCATTATTTTTATTTCTACTTTGCACATTCTTCCATTGCAAATCTACCATTCCAGTGTTTTACTTGCTATATTGTATTTACTTTGCCACCATGGCCTTTTTTTGCCTTTACCTCCCTTATCCCACCTCATTAGCTCACATCGTATTTAGATTTGATTTGATTTTGACTTGTTTATACTGTATTATTGACTGTATGTTTGTTTTACTCCATGTGTAACTCTGTGTCGTTGTATGTGTCGAACTTCTTTGCTTTATCTTGGCCAGGTCGCAGTTGTAAATGAGAACTTGTTCTCAACTTGCCTACCTGGTTAAATAAAGGTGAAATAAAAATAAATAAATAAAAGTATTGATACACCATCCATGCTCAAGGGGATATTCAATGTCCACTTTTTTATATACAGTACCAGTCAAACGTTTGGACACACCTACTCATTCAAGGGTTTTTCTTTATTTTTACTATTTCCTGTGTTTGAAATTCACTTCCTAACTGAGGTACCTTACAGAGAATTGTAAGTGTTGGGTACAGAGATGAGATAGTCATTCAAAAATCATGTTAAATACTATTACTGCACACAGAGTGAGTTCATGCAACTTTTTATGCGATGTTTTAAGCACACTTTTACTCCTGAACTATTAAGGCTTGCCATAACAAAGGGTTGAATACTTATTGGCTCAATATGTTTCAGCTTTTTATGTTTAATTAATTTGTAAAAAATTCAAAAAATTTAATTTCACTCTGACATTATGGGGTGTTGTATGTAGGCCAGTGACACAAAATCAGATTTTAATGCATTTTTCAATTCAGGCTGTAACAACACAATATGGAAAAAGTCAAGGTGTGAATACTTTCTGAAGGCACTGTAGCTAGCTAATCTAATTTGAATAATGCATCACCACCTGATCAATACAACACTGGCGTTTTTCCCCACCTACCCCTGTTTCTGGAAGGATGTGGACTGTAAGAGGGGATGACAGAGGCTCACCTCGTAGGACACTGTTACTGATTATTTCAGATGTGTGGTGATCTCTCAGGTTCTTATAGCTGCGGAAGCATCAGCCAGGTGGATGCCACACTTTCGGTGGTTGATGTTCCAGCCTAGGAGGAGTAGCTGTGAACTTCAGAGACAGAGGTGCCTGATGAAAAGCCCCGGGCCAGCCAGTCTGACTGATGTTCTCCCTCCCTGGATGTACCATCAACGCCACCTCCGCTTAAGATACTCCTTTGCTAAACTGCATCATCATCTAGCTGTGGAAGACCATCTCTCATGAACTGCAAACTCACTGATTTGTTTTTGTTTTTAAAGTGACAGATTCTTTATAAAAGCGCTATAGAAAATGTATCTATTATTACACAATCTGGTACAAACAACAAGCTTGTGATTAAATTAAGATAAACTGTGAAGAAGTAAATAAAGACACACAGACAGACTGATGGTTAACTAATCTTAAAAGTTCTGTTCAAAACCACACATGTTCCACTTCAACTACTTCTTCTACACTTCAACTCCACTTCAACTACAACAGGCAGCCCAATGCTGATCTTTTTTGAAACACCCTAAGCGGAGTTCCTAACAACCGGATGCATCTGGTTTTCAGGGATACAGCTATCTTCAACTTAGCTTCCTTTTCTGCTGAAAACAAGATGTGGGAACTTTGTTTAGGCTTTTCTTTTACGCCTGCTATGTTAGGTTAGCTCTGGTAAAGATTGGATGTTAGGTTAGCTCTGGTAAAGATCGGATGTGAAAAAAGCTGATGTGATTGGTCAAAACACCAATTAGTGAAAGAAAATATTAGAACTGGTCTGCCTGTGTGTTCACAGCCAAAGTGACACATCCATCATGTCTATCTGGATGACTTAAAAGTAAACAACGTTATCCAATCGAAAAACCCTTGACTAACCCAGAGGACAGGCTGGCCGATGAAACCAATGAGCGTGCAGAACGCCTTCCAGAACCGGGACGAGAATTGAGGACCACGGTCAGGGACCATGTCCACAGGAAGTCCATGGATCCAGAAGATGTGCTGCACCATGATTTGGGCCGTCTCCTTGGCTGAGGGTAGCTTGGGGAGGGGAATGACATTGGTGGCTTTGGAAAAGCCTGTCGACCACCGTAAGGATAGTGGTGTTGCCATCAGATGGAGGGAGACTAGTTACGAAGTCCAGGGATACATGTGACCAGGGACAGGAAGTGGTTGAAGGAGGCCAGACGGAGCTTGCCAAGGAATCTTATTCTGAGCACAGACAGTGCAGGCGGCAACGAATGCGGAGACATCAGAAAACACGGTGGGCCACAAAAAGTGTTTGTCACACAAAGGCCAGGGTCCGACGGGATTCAGGGTGCCAGGCAAGCCTGTAGGAATGAGCCCATTCCAGGACCGTGGAGTGGGCAGTGTCTGGGACAAACTTCCAGTTATCCATCCCCCTCGCCCCCAAGGTCCAACTGGAACACTGTGCGTCACGGACATGGTACTCTATTCCCCATATGAGTGCAGCCTAATTTTCTTTAGGAATGTTGTGAAGTAAAAGTTATTAATTAAAAATATTAATTGTAAAGTACAGATACCCCCAAAAATGAGTAGTACTTTACTTAAGTACTTTACACCACTGTTAAATAATTATTTAGGTCAAGGTAACTGAAGGAAAAGGTAGCTGAACTTAATGATAATCAAGGACATCAACCACCCAAGCCACTGCCTGTTTACCCCGCTATCATCCAGAAGGCGAGGTCAATACAGGTGCATCAAAGCTGGGACTGAGAAACTGAAAAACAGCTTCTATCTCAAGGCCATCAGACTACAGCCATCACTAGCACATTAGAGGCTGCTGCCTATAGGCATAGACTACAAATCACTAGCCATTTTAAGGAATGGAACACTAGTCACTTTAATAATGTTTACATAATTGGCATTACACATCTCATATGTATATACTGTATTCTATACTATTCTACGGTATCTTAGTCACTTAATGTTTACATATCTGGCATTACTGATCTCATATGTTTATACTGTTTTCTATACTATGCTACCGTATCTCATTCACTTAATAATGTTTACATACTGTATCTTGCATTACTCATCTCATATGTATATACTGTATTCTATACTATTCTACTGTATCTTAGTCCGTTCCGCTCAGACATCGCTCTTCCATAGGTATATAGTCTTAATTCACTCCTACTTAGATTTGTGTGTATTGGGTATACAGTATGTTGTGTAATTTGTTAGACTTGTTAGATATTACTGCACTGTCGGAGCTAGAAGCACAAGCATTTAGCTACACCCACAATAACATCTGCTAATCACGTGCATGTGACCAATAACATTTGATTTGATTCATAGGTCCATCACCTCTCTAGAAACGTAGAGGTGTAGGAGATTGATAACTTTCCTGTGATACAAAATATTTAATTATTTCCTGAGGACACAACCTTGACTCCACCACTCATTTCTTCACACATCCCAGTATTAGAAGACAGCTGAACATTCTTTATTTGTGGACTTTCCAAAACCACCCATCTCTGTCCCACTGTTGGTGACAGCTGACGGGGTGTCGTAAAGTTATCCTACCAGTGACCTTCAGCCTGTAAAGCTTTAGTCCAGCCTGGCCATGTAATCTGCTGTCACAGTGTGTGTCCAAACAGCATCTGGCCCTGCATTTTACTGCCTGCCCACCTCTGACAGACAGACAGAGAGCCTGCACCCGTCTCCATCTATTCTCACTATATTAGGAACCTATAACCACAGAGATGCAGTTGCCATGGTACAGTGCCAATAAACTCAAGGGTTTGCATGTTGTTGTGTCATCACATATAAGCCTTTGACAGACCTGAGGAGATGTGCACAGTAATACCTGATCTTTTTGTAAAACTAAATAATCAGCCGAGGAGCCTGATATCATCAGTGACCCAGCAGGATGTCAGTGTTGTTGTTGAACAGGATGCATCCCATCAAGCAGACCCTTAGGGGGGCTCTCTGACCTGGGTCAGCTCTCTTAGAATGGACACAATGCTTTGCACGTCAGTCAGGGAATCACACACACAAACACTCATATCATGCATACACAAGCTCTTGCACAAATGAACACACCCACACCCACACACAGATGCATAAGCAATGTTAAACTGTTACAAGGTAGAACAAGATTAAATACTTTCACCTTACTGATTTGACGTAATCTCCACATGTCAAGTTTGTGATTATCTTCCAATATTCAACTGCACTCTGTTCCTTGCATAGACTTTTGAGCAAAAGTTGTTAAACCAATGTTGCTTGGCATCTGTATTTGTACAAATAACAAAGACACACACACCAATGCATGCACACACACACACACACACACACACACACACACACACACACACACACACACACACACACACACACACACACACACACACACACACACACACACACACACACACAACACAGTCTTGTATAACTAACCTTGTGAGGACACACAATTTAGTCCCATTCTAAACTCTAAACCTAACCATAACCCTTGCCCTAACCTTAACCCCAAAACCTAACCTTAACCCTAACTCATATTCCTAACCCTACATCTAACCCTAGTTCTTAACCCTAACTCTGAACCTAATTCTAACCCTAACACTAACCTTAACCCTAAAACCCCTAGAAACAGCATTTGACCGTGTAGGGACTAACAAAATGTCCCCAGTTAGTAAAATGTTTGGTCCCCACAAGTATGGATAAACACGTCCACACACACACACACATTTTTTTTTTTACTGATTAGCAACATGTTGAATATTCTGATTTGCTTGTATACAGTACTCAGGTACATCCACATTCCACAGGTGTGTGTGATGCAGAGCAGAGCAGAGCAGATTGGGTTCTAGCAAGCTGTTAGCATCACTGATGTAATGATAATTATGACAGTCAGCCATGCCATTAGTTACAGTAATTAGCCCAGGCCTCACCACCGCATGGAGAGCGGGAAATGGAAAATAGTGGGACAGACCTCTATGATAAGGCCAGGCCACCGTCCTACAAGCTTACAGCGTTCTGGGCCTAAATCATTTATCACCTGCTATTGCTGTACACGGAGGCTGCACTACTTCCTATCAGTGACCTATCAGTGACGAACACGCCCCATTCTGGAATTTTGGAGATGAACTAAAAACAAACCCAAAACATTACTGTTGATTGTCTGTAATTCCCTCTTATAAAATCCACTCCAAATGCATTTTTTTTTGTTATGCAACCCGTCTATAAATTAATTGGTTTCTCCTAACAGGAGTGGAAAGATTCTGAATCTAAAATAAAAATGTTGGGACCACAAATGGTTTCAGTTCCCTAGTGGTTAGAATGTCTGGCTGTTCACCGGCTTAACCTTAGCATATTAACACAGTTGGTTTGTCCAGCCCTCAGGCCCCAATCCCCTTCACGGATAAACTGAAGGCCTAATGGACAGTCGTCATTTTAGGTTATGTATTCCCATCCGATACATATCCTGCCTTAACTGTTAATAGATACTGTAGCTGTGTATGTGAGTGGAATCATAATGCTATTGAGGATGGAATTTGGTTTGTAGTGCAGGGTAACTGGCCTTGCGAAGGAAGTGGTTAATTATGCATGACATTTGTTGTAATCATGTTGTTTGTCTTAATCGTGTGCTTTTAAAATGTAAATTGTATGGATCAGGTCCAAAACACCTTGTGCCAAGCCTTTGATATTACTAATTACCCCTCTGCCTACTGTTACTCTTAGATTTACAATTAACAAGGAGAAAGAAGCCATTTGGATCATCGGGTTCAGCATATAATTTTCTCTCTTTTCCTAACCATTAATTACATGCATACTGTAATTCAATTACATTTTCTGCTTAAATTGACCGGCAAGGTCTCTATGTTCCGCATAACATATTTTTACTGGTGAGTAAAAAATCTGAGGGTTGGGCTGACTCGGTAGAGCTGAACTTCCAAGCCCATATTATGCCTTCCAGTCTTCAAAAGGAAACTTGAGTGAATGAATCTACTGTTGATCACTTTCTTGGCTTGGAGTGTTGAAAACATTGTGAGGCTTTATTAAACAGTCTTGAAGCCTTTGGAAGGGAACGAAAGTGAACTAGAGTGCATGTGCACAATACTATAGCAAAACAAATCAAATTTGATTTGTCTCATGCACCGAATACAACAGGTGTAGGTAGACCTTACAGTGAAATGCTTACTTACAAGCCCTTAACCAACAATGCAGTTTTAAGAAAAATACAACAACAAAAAAAGAAACAAAGTAACAAATAATTAAAGAGCAGCAGTAAAATAACAATAGCGAAGCTATATACAGAGGGTACTGGTACAGAGTAAAGTGCGGGTCACTGGTTAGTCAAGGTCATTGAGGTAATGTATACATGTGGGTAGAGTTATTAAAGTGACTTACGCATAGATAATAACAGAGAGTAGCAGCAGCGTAAAAGAGGGAGGGGGGGCAGTGCAAGTCGTCTGGGTTGCCATTTGATTAGATGTTCAGTAGTCTTATGGCTTAGGGGTAGAAGCTGTTTAGGCTAAAGGGCAAATCGCCTTGGTTTAAACAATATAATATTTTTTAAACTCTACTACCATTATAAGAGTTGCAAAATATTTTCAGCACATGATGATGATGATGATGATGACGACCAGAAATAAAGCATCCAACAGTCTCACCAACTCACTTACTGTGCCTTCGGAAAGTATTCAGACCCCTTGACTTTTTCCACATTTTGTTACGTTACAGCCTTATTGTAAAATTGGTTAAATATTTTTTTCTCATCAATCTACACACAAATACTCCCTAATGACAGAGCAAAAACTGTTTAGAAATGTATGCTAATTTATTAAAAAGAAAAAACAAAAATATCAAATTTACATAAGTATTCAGACCCTTTACTTAGTACTTTGTTTAAGCACCTTTGGCAGCAATTACAGCCTTGAGTATGACAGTACAAGCTTGGAAAACCTGTTTGTGGGGAGTTTCTCCCATTCTTCTCTGCAGATCCTTCCAATCTCTGTCAGGTTGGATGGGGAGCGTTGCTGCAGAGCTATTTTCAGGTCTCTCCAGAAATGTTTGATCGGGTTCAAGTCCAGGCTCTGGCTGTGCCACTCAAGGACATGGAGACTTGTCCCCAAGCCACTCCTGTGTTTTCTTGGCTGTGTGTTTGGGGTCGTTGTCCTGTTGGAAGGTGAACCCTCGCCCCAGTCTGAGGTCCTGAGCGCTCTGGAGCAGGTTTTCATCAAGGATCTCTCTGTACTTTGCTCCATCCCAGACGTGACTCTTGGCATTCAGGCCAATGATGGTGAATCTTGGTTTCATCAGAACAGAGAATCCATGTTTATCATGGTCTGATAAACTTTAGGGGTCTTTTGGCAAACTCCAAAAGCGGGCTATCATGTGCCATTTACTGAGGAGTGGCATCCGTTTGGCCACTCTATCATGAAGCCCTGATTGGTGGAGTGCTGCAGAAATGGTTCTCCTTCTGGAAGTTTCTCCCATCTCCACAGAAGAACTCTAGAGCTCTGTCAGAGTGACCAAGGTCCTTCTCCCCCGATTGCTCAGTTTGGCCAGGCTGCCAGCTCTAGGAAGAGTCTTGGTGGTTCCAAACTTCTTCCATTTAAGAATGATGGCGGGACCTGTGTTCTTGGGGACATTCAATACTGCAGAAATGTTGGCTTGGTTATATAGACAGGTGTATGCCTTTCCAAATCATGTCCAATCAATTGAATTTACCCCATGTGGACTCCAGTCAAGTTGTAGAAACATCTCAAGGTTTATCAATGGAAACAGGATGCACCGGAGCTCAATTTTGAGTCTCATTACAAAGGGTCTGAATATTTTATTTATTTGCAAACATTTCTAAAAACCTCTTTTCACTTTGTCATTGTTGGGTATTGTGTGTAGATTGTTGATGCTTTAAAAAAAATCAATTTTAGAATAAGGCTGTAATGTAACAAAATGTGGAAAAGTCAAGTGGTCTGAATACTTTCTGAAGGCACTGTACATCATCTAAACGAAAACAGTTAAATAAATAATGATGTCTATTTCTCTCCCATTTTGTCAAACTATGAATCAAACTACATAATGATTATCTTGTGAATCTAAAAGAATCCACTTGTAGTAATCCCCAACCAGTCCATCTATGTCTGTACAGCAGCACGACTCTATTTCGGGAATATACATTCAAGTGTCTGTACTGTAACCAGCCAACATTATGTCTTCAATAAACAAATCACAACACATGATACTGATCTGACAAAGTAGTGACAAAAGCTGTCAAGCATCTGGTAATTAAAATATTCTCTTTGGTAACACTTCCCTGGTTGCTTGTCACTGAGACACTTCATTGGTGTTAATGAACAAGCTATAATGAATACTCTATTGACTTTTAGGCAGTTATATAGAGAAAATACTGTGCATACCTGACAATGTCACCTGAGTAACACTTTATTAGAAGGTCTGCTTAAAAGCTGTTTATATAAACACTATTACATTTTACATTTGCCAATATTATCAAATAAATACAAACAAACTGAGCATTTATGAAACATTACAACGATATGAGCTACCTATATATGACAACGGTATGAGCTCACCTGCCAAGGACATCATTTTTGCAAACTGCAGCCCCTGCAACAGAAACCTATCCAGACAAGTCCTCATTATTCTGTTGAGCCACGGCAACCTGGACAGACAGCCTGTGCTTTCTATCCCTATAATGAGCACTCTGCTTTGACACACTCTTAGATTTTCCTCTGGCTTTCCAACTGTTCTTTCCCATGGCCAATCAGATAGAATACTGGCCATCAATTGCAAATCACTTTGACCATCTTTTTTTCTAAACACTCACGATTAGACAGGCACGCACACACACATGCATAGCTCAGTCACACTTTTCATTGATTCTGACCTATAAATAAAATATTGCCTCATGGTTCTCTTCACCATTGCGTAGTTATGCCATGTTGAGACACGTCAGTACATGAGTCACCTTTTATAGCACCAAACAGAAGCAGGTGGATGACCAAAGAGGAACCAGACTTCTGGGTTTTATCCAAGGAAAGTGAAAAAGCATAGTGTAGGATCCAACATCAGTTTTATTATCAAGGATTCAGTGCTACAGTTGGCTGTGTTCCTTTGTCATAGTTTGCACACAAACAAGGCTCTGGTCAAAAGTGGTGCACTATAGGCCTATGGGGATTATGGTCTGAGATCAAATAAAATACAATAGGTGTAGACCTTACAGTGAAATGCTTACACATGAGCCCCTATCCAACAGTGCAGTTTCAAAAAATACGGACAAGAATAAGAGATAAAAGTAACAAGTAATTAAAGAGCTGGTGCAGAGTCCTTGTTTGGGGGGGACACCGGTAAGTGTAGGTAGTATGTACATGTAGGTAGAGTTATTAAAGTGACTATGCATAGATGATAAGAGAGTGGTAGTGGTACGGAGGGGGGGGGGGGGGGCAACGCAAATAGTCAGGGTAGCCATTTGATTAGATGTTCAGGAGTCTTATGGCTTCGGGGTAGAAGCTGTTTTTAAAGCCTCTTGGACCTAGACTTGGCACTCCGGTACCACTTGCCGTGGGGTAGCAGAGAGAACAGTCTATGACTAGGGTGGCTGGAGTATTCAACCATTTTTAGGGCCTTCCTCTGACACCTCCTAGTATAGAGGTCCTGGATTGCAGGAAGCTTGGCCCCAGTGATGTACTGGGCCGTTCGCACTACCGTCTTTAGTGCCTTATGGTCAGAGGCCAAGCAGTTGCCATAACAGGCAGTGATGCAACCAGTGCTTTCGATGGTGCAGCAGAAAAACTTTTGAGGATCTGAGGACCCATTACAAATCTTTTCAGTCTCCTCGGGGGGGAATAGGTTTTGTCGTGCCCTCTTCACGAGTGTCTTGGTGTGTTTTGGACCATGTTAGTTTGTTGGTGATGTGGACACCAAGGAACTTGAAGCTCTCAACCTGCTCCATTGCAGCCCCGTCGATGAGAATGGGGGTATGCTCGGTCCTCTTTTTTCTGTAGTCCACAATAATGTCCTTTGTCTTGATAACGTTGAGGGAGAGGTTGTTGTCCTGGAACCACACAGCCAGGTTTCTGACCTCCTCCATATAGGCTGTCTCTTGTTGTTGGAGATCAGGCCAACCACTGTTGTGTCATCTGCAAATGTAATGTTGGTGTTGGAGTAGTGCCTGGCCGTGCAGTCATGAGTGAACAGGGAGTGCAGGAGGGGGCTGAGCACGCACCTCTGAGGCAACCCTGTGTTGATGATCAGCGTGGTGGAGGTGTTGTTAACTACCCTTACCCCCTGGGGGTGGCCATCAGGAAGTCCAGGATCCAGTTGCTGAGGGAGGTGTTTAGTCCCAGGGTCCTTAGCTTAATGATGAGCTTTGAGGATATTATGGTGTTGAACACTGAGCTGTAGTCAATGAATAACATCCTCACATAGGTGTTCCTTTTGTCCAGGTAGGAAAGGTCAGTGTGGAGTGCAATAGAGACTCCATCATCTGTGGATCTATTGGGGCGGTATGCAAATTCAAGTGGGTCAAGTGTTTCTGGGATGATGGTGTTGATGTGAGCCATGACCAGCCTTTCAAAGCACTTCATGACTACAAACGTGAGTGCTATGAGTCAGTAGTCATTTAGGCAGGTTACCTTAGTGTTCTTGGGCACAGGCACTATGGTGGTCTGCTTAAAACATGTTGGTATTACAGACTCGGACAGGGAGAGTTTGAAATTGTCAGTGAAGAAACTTGCTAGTTGGTCGCAGTACACATCCTGGTAATCCGTCTGGCTCTTTGCCTCGAAGCGAGCATAGAAGTAGTTTAGCTCGTCTGGTAGACTAATGTCACTGGGCTGTGCTTCCCTTTGTAGTCTGTAATGGTTTGCAAGCCCTGCCACATCTGACGTGTGTCAGAGCCGGTGTAGTACGACTCGATCTTAGTCCTGTATTGATGCATTGCCTGTTTGATGGTTCGTCGGAGGGCATAGCGGAATTTCTTTTAAGCTTCCGGGTTAGAGTCCCACTCCTTAAAAGTGGCAGCTCTAGTCTTTAGCTCAGTGCGGATGCTGCCTGTAATCCATGGCTTCTGGTTGGGTCACTGTGGGGGCGGCGTCATCGATGCACTTATTGATGAAGCCAATGATATACAGTAGAGAGATTTGACACACTGCCGATTTTGCAGGTTTTCCTACTTACAAAGCATGTAGAGGGCTGTAATTTTATCATAGGTACACTTCAACTGTGAGAGACGGAATCTAAAACAAAAATTCAAAAAATCACATTGTATGATTTTTAAGTAATTAATTTGCATTTTATCAAATACTTGTTCTCCCCACTGTATATGGTGTACTCCTCATTGCCATTGGAGGAATCTCGGAACATATTCCAGTCTGTGCTACCAAAACAGTCCTGTAGATTAGCATCTGACCATGTTTTTATTGATCTAGTCACTGGTGCTTCCTGCTTTAATTTTTGCTTGTAAGCGGGAATCAGGAGGATGGAATTATGGTCAGATTTGCCAAATAGAGGGAGAGGGAGAGCTTTGTATGCATCTCTGCGTGTGGAGTATAGGTGGTCCAGAGTTATTTTCTTTCTGGTTGCACATTTAACATGCTGATCGAAATTTGGTCAAACTGATTTAAGTTTCCCTAACTTCAAAAAATAAGTTAAACAACGCAGATAAACAAACAAAAAACCTATTGGTTGGGGGACCGTAAAACGTCTGCCTTCTGCTCCGGCGCCATTTTAGGGAGATGACTCCCTATGATCGTTTAAGATGATCGTTTAAGGTCTATCTGAAGTCTTTACTCTCATTACAGAGGATTGGAGAGAAGGCACAGCTTTAAGAGTTAGAATTATGTTTCCATGAGCTCAACCTCCTGAGAGCTGATGACATGGTGGGGAATCGACTCAGTCTTTCGATTTCAACTCTTCAATGAACAGCACAGCAAACAGATCTCATCATGACTCAATAGTGTTGGTTTTCTAATGCAATCTTCTTTTGATCGTCTGCAGGAATGCATTATATGCCTTTCCCTTCTGCTCTACCTCCGTGTGACATGCTCAGTGTCAAACGCATCAATTCAAAGGAATAGCAGAGGTAGATTACTGTCTGAGACCTGGATTATCTTTCAAATTAGGTGTGAATAACATAGGCCTGTAGATATACCAAAGTGGTGTGATGATGTTATCAACCATGAAGAACTATCATCATCAATCTTCCTCTTCCTCTGCTCACCGTCCTCAACATCATAGGGCTAAGGGAGAGGCCAGACGAATCCATGGAGAACGGTCACAAAAATTGGAATGGATTGATTTTGGTCCATGGTCCGTGCACGTGTGGAGTTTGTAACGTATAAAATGCACTATTTTCAAATTGGTTAAACAGAGGGTAAAACAAATGTTTTGCCCATGCTACAGGCGGCTATATCAGTCCGCTAATACAGGACTAGTAAAGGCCAGGTTCACTACTTTTGTAAAGAAAAAAATTATATGTATTTTGTTTTAAGGATTTTTCAGGATTAGCACCCCTACTTCCCACTGCTATGGCCAGGACAACAACCTCTCACTCAATGTCAGCAAGACAAAGGAGCTGATCGTGGACTACAGGAAACTGAGGGCTGTAGTGGTGCGGGTCGAGAGCTTCAATTTCCTCGGTGTCCACATCACTAAGGATCTATCATGGTACAAACACACCAACAGTCGTGAAGAGTGCACGACAATGCCTCTTCCCCCTCAGGAGGCTGAAAAGATTTGGCATGAGTCCTCAGATCCTGAAACAGTTCCACAGCTGCACCATTGAGAGCATCTTGACTGGCTGCATCACCGCTTGGAATGGCAACTGCTTGGCATCCGACAGCAAGGCGCTACAGCGGGTAGTGCGTACGATCGAGAACATCACTGGGCCGAGCTCCCTGCCATCCAGGACCTCTATACCAGGCAGTGTCAAAGAAAGGCCCTAGAAATTGTCAAAGACTCCTCTCTCTGCTACTGCACGGTAAGCGGTAGCTATGTGTCTCACCAAGTGGTGAGACACATAGCCCTCTATATTTAAATGTTTCAGGTACACTCTGATAGGTGTCTGCGTCACAAACAGTATCTTCTATTGTTTGTCTTCTTGTCTGTTTTTCAGCATAAAGTACTCTGTAGCCACTTAGTGTGGACACCGGGTGAGACCACACACACACACACAATAACAGTCTCTCTTCTTCACTTCATCCCTCTCCCCCTTCTGCCTAAATCCTCTAGGTTATACGAGCTGTTTTGGTGAACCCCTCCTGCATCTGATCTGGCTTACACAGGGGGCACAGCATGATCATAGGTGAGATGTCACTTGGTCGCGTCAACAGGAAGTATTATTAAAGAGATGCTTTACATTGAAATACAGACAGAAATGTAGTAGTCCCAGAGTGACTGACCGTGTTAGAATTAAAAAATAACAAGGCATGTTCTCTCTCTATCCATCTGTCACTCGTCTGCAGTTATGTTTTGATGTGAGAGAGGAAGCCAGTCGTGTCATCGCCACCTCACCCACTCTTAAGATAACCTTCGGGCCAACTGGGGGTCCAAGGCTGGTTAGGAGACATCGCAATTGTGATGAACTGAGAGAATAGTAGGATATTAGCACTGTAATTCATTAATCATATGCTGTCTGCCGCTGTTCTTACCTCTTTCCCTTTCTGTCTTCTACACCTCTCTCCCCACCTCATCTTTCTTCCTCGTTTTATAATGCACACCATATGTGCATTGAAGTACAGATTGAACTTGTATTTATAATTATAATGCATTTATTATGTATTTATAACACCTGGATAATGTTCTTTCAATAAAGCGTTTTATATTCTCCACTGGTTGAAATTAAGTATCTTATTTACATACTATCCTGTGTCCTCAGATTAATGCAGATGAAGGGAGTTCGATATGCATAGTTTTTTGCAGTATATATGAATTACAAATCAGTCATGTTTCCAGTCTATTGCATAGTTACAATGTGTAATCAGGAGCAGGAGTGGTAAACACTGTTGACATATGTAATTGTAATAGATAGATGCAGACAACGTCACTAAAATAATAATAGTTTGATATGACTGAAAAATAATGTCTCAGATTCATACCTGAACCGCACCTTAATTTGCCAAGGAAGAGTACATGATCAGTGAACATATTCAATGTACAGGCTACAATGTGGGAATCTCATGCGTGGTAATAACTACAGTACATGTATATAGGACTTGCATCCTTAGCATAATAAAGTTATTATATTCTACTCTATCCATATGCAATAGTTTAGCTTCCGTATCCTCTCCTCGCCCCTATCCGGGCTCCAACCAGGGACCCTCGGCAAACATCAACAACAGCCACCCTCGATGCATCATTACCCATCACTCCACAAAAGCCACTGCTTTTGCAGACCAAGGGGAACAACTACTTCAAGGTCTCAGAGCAAGTGACGTCACCATTTGAAACGCTATTAGCGCGCACCCCGCTAACTAGTTAGCCATATCACTCCGGTTACACATAGGCTTCATTAATGGCATTCAGACTTGAAGTTGATACAACAACTATGATAGCTGAGGTTCATAGATAGGTTCTGAACTAATATTCATCGCAAAAGTTTTAGGGTCCATACACAGATTGGCTACATACTGTAGCTAGCTACACATCCATAGGCATACAGTTATTTGTATCCTCCACTACACAATAAGCAAGTAAATAGTTAGCTATGTTAACTCAGCTGTATTGCAAGGCAAGCTTACACAATTGTACATTCAATTTGCAGTTAATGCTGTAGCTAGCTGGATTCTTTACATCCACTGTTTCTCAAGATGACAGCCTAGTTTAGTTTGCTGGTTTTCTCAGGAGTTCCTAAAACATTAAACACAAATGGCAAATTCATTCTCAGATCATTAGCTAGCTGGCTAATGTTTTCTAGTCAGATAACTTGCTAAATAGCGATTTTTGTCAATTAATCTTATGACAAAAAATATGAACAAACATTTGTCTCTACATTAAGTAGAGACAAACAAAGTAGACACAGTTGTACATTTTGTCAGACATCTTCACCCATGGAAGGGTGGCTTGCGTCATAATTCGTCATTGGAACCACTCGGTATGATTTTGGGGCGGCAGGGTAGCCTAGTGGCCAGAGCTTTGGACTAGCAACCGGAAGGTTGCAAGTTCAAATCCCTGAGCTGACAAGGTACAAATCTGTCGTTCTGTTCCTAGGCCGTCATTGAAAATAAGAAGTTGTTATTAACTGACTTGCCTAGTTAAATAAATACAAAATAATAGATCATATAAAAACCTTGGGACCCAAATGCATAATGAGTGCTCTAACTCCCCCTTGTGGTATTCTGGAGCAATGAAGCCGTGATGCTGGGTACCTCTAAGTCCCGCGGTGCAAGCTCGCAACTTTTAAAGGAACCACTGTAGCGAAGTTATAGTTACTCCTTGTGTATTTATTATTACGTATTTCACTTTTCTATTATTTCTTGATTTCCTTTCTCTCTGCATTGTTGAGAAGGGCACGTAAGTAAGCATTTCACTGTTAGTCTACACCTGTTGTTTACAAAGCATTTGATAAATACAATTTGATTTGATTTGATAGGTCGTTCTACAAAAATGTTTGGCTTTTTGACCAGCCCATTAAAATATATATATATAAATTGTTTTACCAACACTTAATGAGATAAAAGTTAACCCATAAATGTTGTAAATCAACATAAATGACAGCTTAATGTTTTTTATATTTTTACTACATACATTATTGATATGCACTTTTCGCACTTTTCGCACCAACATATCTTCATCTGGGTTGGCAGGGTAGCCTAGTGGTTAGAGCGTTGGACTAGTAACCGGAAGGTTGCAAGTTCAAACCCCCGAGCTGACAAGGTACAAACCCACTGCTGTCATTGAAAATAAGGCCGTCATTGAAAATAAGAATGTATTCTTGCCTAGTTAAGTAAAATAAAAAATACTAATCTCTAGGAAACAGAAAGCGTCTCCTTCCTGAGGGGTATGACGGCTGCGTGGTCCCATGTTGTTTGCCTATATTCTTACTTGCATACTATTGTTTGTACAGATGAACGTGGTACCTTCAGGGATTTGGAAATTGCTCCCAAGGATGAACCAGACTAGTGGAGATCTTCAAAAAAAATTCTGAGGTCTTGAGTCATTTCTTTAAATTTTCCCACGATGTCAAGCAGAGAGGCACTGAGTTTGAAGGTTGGCATTGAAATACATCCACAGGTACACCTCTAATTGACTCAAATGGTGTCAATTAGCCTATCAGAAGCTTCTAAAGCCATGACATCATTTTCTGGAATTTTCTATTTTAAAGGCACAGTCAACTTAGTGTATGTAAACTTCTGACCGACTGGATTTGTGATATAGTGAATTATAAGTGAAATAATCTGTCTGGAAAAATTACTTGTGTCATGCACGATGTCCTAACCGACTTGCCAAAATTATAGTTTTTTAACAAGACATTTGTGGAGTGGTTGAAAATAGATTTTTAATGGAATCCAACCTAAGTGTATGTAAACTTCTGACCGACTGGATTTGTGATATAGTGAATTATAAGTGAAATAATCTGTCTGGAAAAATTGGAAAAATTACTTGTGTCATGCACGATGTCCTAACCGACTTGCCAAAATTATAGTTTTTTAACAAGACATTTGTGGAGTGGTTGAAAATAGATTTTTAATGGAATCCAACCTAAGTGTATGTAAACTTCTGACTCCAACTGTATAATTTAATGACAACTGAGGCTTTGCAGAATGTAATTTGACTGTTAAATTTGAATATATAATCAAAGACAGAAATGGTTAATGATTAAAAAAAATATTTGTAACAATTTACTTTAAGCCCCTACACTCATGGGAATTTGCCTATATTCTTACAGGAATATGAAATGCAAATGCATAACCATGGTAGAAATGAAAAGTGAACAGTTTGGAGATCATGGTAAATTTTTCAGACTAAATGTGAGGACACCACAGTTCACCTGGCACATGACTGAATCCAAATATTACATTGTTGATTTGATGTGCATTTTACATTTACTGTACTTTTTACCAGATTTGTTGATAACAAAATAGACGCAGGCAGAACAGTTGAAACTGGAGCAGCAGCACGACCAGGAGGACTGGGGTCAGCAAGGAGTCATCAGGCCAGGTAATCCTGAGGATGGTCCAGGGCTCAGGTCCTCCGAGAGAGAAAGAAAGAAAGAAAGGACAAAAGAAAGAAAGAAAGAAAGAAAGAAAGAGAGAATTAGAGAGAGCATACTTCAAATTCACACAGAACACCGGATAAGACAGGAGAAATACTCCAGATATAACAGACTGACCCTAGCCCCCCGACACAAACTATTTCAGCTTAAATACTGGAGGCTGAGACAGGAGGGGTCGGGAGACACTGTGGACCCGTCCGACGATACCCCCTGACAGGGCCAAACAGGCAGGATTATAACCCCACCCACTTTGCCAAAGCACAGCCCCCACACCACTAGAGGGATATCTTCGACCACCAACTTACCATCCTGAAACAAGGCCGAGTATAGCCCAAGAAGAACCCAAGGGGGGGGGGGCGCCAACCCGGACAGGGAGATCATGTCAGTGACTCAAATGATGCACCCCTCCCAAGGACGGCATGGAAGAGCGCAAGTAAGCCAGTGACTCAGCCCCTGTAATAAGGTTTGAGGAAAAGAATCCCAGTGGAGAGGGCCAGGCAGAGACAGTCAGGGCGGTCCATTGCTCCAGTGCCTTTCCATTCACCTTCACACTCCTGGGACAGACTACACTCAATCATAGAACCTACTGAATAGATGAGTCTTCAATAAAGACGTAAAGGTTGTGACCGAGTCTGCGTTTCTCACATGGATAGGCAGACCATTCCATAAAAATGGAGCTCTATAGGAGAAAGCCCTGCCTCCAGCCGTTTGCTTAGAAATTCTAGGGACAGTAAGGAGGCCTGCTTCTTGTGACCATAGTGTACGTGTAGGTATGTACGGCAGGACCACATCGGAAAGATAGGTAGAAGCAAGCCCATTTAATACTTTGTAGATTAGCAGTAAAACCTTGAAATCAGCCCTTGACGTAACAGGAAGCCAGTGTAGAGAGGCTAGCACTGGAGTAATATGATCACATTTTTTGGGTTTTAGTCAAGATTCTAGCAGCCATGTTTAGCACTAACTGAAGTGTATTTAGTGCTTTATCCAGGGAGCCGGAAAGTAGAGCATTGCAGTAGTCTAACCTAGAAGTGGCAAATGCCTGGATAAATTTTTCAGCATAATTTTTGGACAGAAAGTTTCTGATATTTTCAATGTTACGCAGATGGAAAAAAGCACAGCTGCAAAGGTATAGCAGTAAAAGTTAACATCATGTTTTTGAATGATATCACCAAGAGGTAAAATATATAGTGAAAACAATAGTGGTCCTAAAACGGAGCCTTGAGGAACACCGAAATGTACAGTTGATTTGTCAGAGGACACACCATCTACAGAGACACACTGATATCTTTCCGACAGATAAGATCTAAACCAGGCCAGAACTTGTTCATGTAGACCAATTTGGGCTTCCAATCTCTCCAAAAGAATGTGGTGATCGATGGTCTCAAAAGCAGCACTAAGGTATAGGAGCATGAGGACAGATGCAGATCCTCGGTCTGACGCCATTAAAAGGTAATTTACCACATTCACAAGTGCAGTCTCCGTTCTATGATGGGGTCTAAAACCAGACTGAAGCGTTTCGTATACATTGTTTGACTTCAGGAAGGCAGTGAGTTGCTGAGCAACAGCTTTTTCAAACATTTTTGAGAGGAATGGGAGATTCGATATAGGGTGATAGTTTTTTATATTTTCTGGGTCAAGGTTTTGGCTTTTTCAAGAGAGGCTTTATTACTGCCACTTTTAGTGAGTTTGGTACACATCCGGTGGATAGAGAACCGTTTATTATGTTCAAAATAGGAGGGCAGGCAGCAGCTCTTTCAGTAGTTTAGTTGGAATAGGGTCCAGTATGCAGCTTGAAGGTTTGGAGGCTATGATTATTTTCATCAATTTGTCAAGAGATACAGTATTAAAAAACTTGAGTGTCTCCCTTTTTATTTTGATTTCACCTTTATTTAACCAGGTAGGCAAGTTGAGAACAAGTTCTCATTTACAATTGCGACCTGGCCAAGATAAAGCAAAGCAGTTCGACAGATACAACGACACAGAGTTACACATGGAGTAAAAACAAACATACAGTCAATAATACAGTATAAACAAGTCTATATACAATGTGAGCAAATGAGGTGAGAAGGGAGGTAAAGGCAAAAAAAGGCCATGGTGGCAAAGTAAATACAATATAGCAAGTAAAACACTGGAATGGTAGTTTTGCAATGGAAGAATGTGCAAAGTAGAAATAAAAATAATGGAGTGCAAAGGAGCAAAATAAATGAATTAATTAAATACAGTTGGGAAAGAGGTAGTTGTTTGGGCTAAATTATAGGTGGGCTATGTACAGGTGCAGTAATCTGTGATCTGCTCTGACAGTTGGTGCTTAAAGCTAGTGAGGGAGATAAGTGTTTCCAGTTTCAGAGATTTTTGTAGTTCGTTCCAGTCATTGGCAGCAGAGAACTGGAAGGAGAGGCGGCCAAAGAAATAATTGGTTTTGGGGGTGACTAGAGAGATATACCTGCTGGAGCGTGTGCTACAGGTGGGAGATGCTATGGTGACCAGCGAGCTGAGATAAGGGGGGACTTTAACTAGCAGGGTCTTGTAGATGACATGGAGCCAGTGGGTTTGGCGACGAGTATGAAGCGAGGGCCAGCCAACGAGAGCGTACAGGTCGCAATGGTGGGTAGTATATGGGGCTTTGGTGACAAAACGGATTGCACTGTGATAGACTGCGTCCAGTTTGTTGAGTAGGGTATTGGAGGCTATTTTGTAAATGACATCGCCAAAGTCGAGGATTGGTAGGATGGTCAGTTTTAGAAGGGTATGTTTGGCAGCATGAGTGAAGGATGCTTTGTTGCGAAATAGGAAGCCAATTCTAGATTTAACTTTGGATTGGAGATGTTTGATATGGGTCTGGAAGGAGAGTTTGCAGTCTAACCAGACACCTAAGTAATTGTAGTTGTCCACGTATTCTAAGTCAGAGCCATCCAGAGTAGTGATGTTGGACAGGCGGGTAGGTGCAGATAGCGATCGGTTGAAGAGCATGCATTTAGTTTTACTTGTATTTAAGAGCAATTGGAGGCCACGGAAGGAGAGTTGTATGGCATTGTTGTTAACACAGTGTCCAAAGAAGGGCCGGAAGAATACAGAATGGTGTCGTCTGCGACCTCATTGATGTATACAGAGAAGAGAGTCGGTCCAAGAATTGAACCCTGTGGCACCCCGATAGAGACTGCCAGAGGTCCGGACAGCAGACCCTCCGATTTGACACACTGAACTCTATCAGAGAAGTAGATGGTGAACCAGGCGAGGCAATCATTTGAGAAACCAAGGCTGTCGAGTCTGCCGATGCGGATGTGGTGATTGACAGAGTCGAAAGCCTTGGCCAGATCAATGAATACGGCTGCACAGTAATGTTTCTTATCGATGGCGGTTAAGATATCGTTTAGGACCTTGAGCGTGGCTGAGGTGCACCCATGACCAGCTCTGAAACCAGAATGCATAGCAGAGAAGGTATGGTGAGATTCTAAATGTTCGGTAATCTGTTTGTTGACTTGGCTTTCGAAGACCTTAGAAAGGCATGGTAGGATAGATATAGGTCTGTAGCAGTTTGCGTCAAGAGTGTCCCCCCCTTTGAAGAGGGGGATGACTGCAGCTGCTTTCCAATCTTTGGGAATCTCAGACGACACGAAAGAGAGGTTGAACAGGCTAGTAATAGGGGTGGCAACAATTTCGGCAGATAATTTTAGAAAGAAAGGGTCCAGATTGTCTAGCCCGGCTGATTTGTAGGGGTCCAGATTTTGCAGCTCTTTCAGAACATCAGCTGAATGGATTTGGGAGAAGGAGAAATGGGGAAGGCTTGGGCGAGTTGCTGTTGGGGGTGCAGTGCTGTTGACCGGGGTAGGAGTAGCCAGGTGGAAAGCATGGCCAGCCGTGGAAAAATGCTTATTGAAATTCTCAATTATGGTGGATTTATCAGTGGTGACAGTGTTTCCTATCTTCAGTGCAGTGGGCAGCTGGGAGGAGATGTTCTTATTCTCCATGGACTTTACAGTGTCCCAGAACTTTTTTGGGTTAGTGTTGCAGGAAGCAAATTTCAGCTTGAAAAAGCTAGCCTTGGCTTTTCTAACTGCCTGTGTATAATGGTTTCTAGCTTCCCTGAACAGCTGCATATCACGGGGGCTGTTCGATGCTAATGCAGAACGCCATAGGATGTTTTTGTGTTGGTTAAGGGCAGTCAGGTCTGGGGAGAACCAAGGGCTATATCTGTTCCTGGTTCTAAATTTCTTGAATGGGGCATGTTTATTTAAGATGGTTAGGAAGGCATTTAAAAAAAATATCCAGGCATCCTCTACTGACGGGATGAGATCAATATCCTTCCAGGATACCCCGGCCAGGTCGATTAGAAAGGCCTGCTCGCTGAAGTGTTTCAGGGAGCGTTTTACAGTGATGAGTGGAGGTCGTTTGACCGCTGACCCATTACGGATGCAGGCAATGAGGCAGTGATCGCTGAGATCTTGGTTGAAGACAGCAGAGGTGTATTTAGAGGGCAAGTTGGGTAGGATGATATCTATGAGGGTGCCCGTGTTTAAGGCTTTGGGGAGGTACCTGGTAGGTTCATTGATAATTTGTGTGAGATTGAGGGCATCAAGTTTAGATTGTAGGATGGCTGGGGTGTTAAGCATGTTCCAGTTTAGGTCGCCTAGCAGCACGAGCTCTGAAGATAGATGGGGGGCAATCAGTTCACATATGGTGTCCAGAGCACAGCTGGGGGCAGAGGGTGGTCTATAGCAGGCGGCAACGGTGAGAGACTTGTTTTTAGAGAGGTGGATTTTTAAAAGTAGAAGTTCAAATTGTTTGGGTACAGACCTGGATAGTAGGACAGAACTCTGCAGGCTATCTTTGCAGTAGATTGCAACACCGCCCCCTTTGGCAGTTCTATCTTGTCTGAAAATGTTGTAGTTTGGAATTAAAATGTCTGAATTTTTGGTGGTCTTCCTAAGCCAGGATTCAGACACAGCTAGAACATCCGGGTTGGCAGAGTGTGCTAAAGCAGTGAATAGAACAAACTTAGGCAAGAGGCTTCTCATATTAACATGCATGAAACCAAGGTTATTACGGTTACCGAAGTCGTCAAAAGAGAGCGCCTGGGGAATAGGAGTGGAGCTAGGCACTGCAGGGCCTGGATTCACCTCTACATCGCCAGAGGAACATAGGAGGAGTAGAATAAGGGTGCGGCTAAAAGCAATAAGAATTGGTCGTCTAGAACATCTGGAACAGAGAGTAAAAGGAGGTTTCTGGGGGCGATAAAATAGCATCAAGGTATAATGTACAGACAACGGTATGGTAGGATGTGAATACAGTGGAGGTAAACCTAGCTATTGAGTGATGAAGAGAGAGATATTGTCTCTAGAAACATCATTGAAACCAGGAGATGTCATTGCATGTGTGGGTGGTGGAACTAATAGGTTGGATAAGGTATAGTGAGCAGGACTAGAGGCTCTACAGTGAAATAAGCCAATAAACACTAACCAGAACAGCAATGGACAAGACATATTGACATTAAGGAGAGGCATGCTTAGTCGAGTGATCAAAAGGGTCCAGTGAGTGGAGAGGTTGGTTGGGGGTCACGGCGATTTAGACAGCTAGCCAGGCCATCGGTAGCAAGCTAGCATAGGATGGAGGTATGTTGTTAGCCACCTCTTGCGTTCCGTCAGTAGATTAGTGGGGTTCCGTGTGGTAGAGGGGATTAATCCAAATCACACAACAACAACAAAAATAAAAACAATAGATATAGTTGATCCTAGGTCCTGGCAGAGTTATGCAGACTCAGGACAACTAAGCTTTGGAGGAATACGCAGATTTAAAGAGTAGTTTGCTACTCTGTAATTTGCTTTCTAATGATCATGATCTTTTCGTCAAAGACATTCATGAATTTATCACTGCTGAAGTGAAAGCCATCCTCTCTAAGAATGCTGCTTTTTAGTTAGCTTTGCGACAGTATCAAAAATACATTCTGGATTGTTCTTAGCAGCAGTGAAGGCTCTTCGATACTGCACGGTACTGTCGTTCCAAGCTAGTCGGAAGACCTCCAGTTTGGTGTAGCGCCGATCCAATTTTCTGGAAGCTTGCTTCAGAGCTCGGGTAGTTTCTGTATACCAGGGAGCTAGTTTCTTATGACAAATGTTGTTTGTTTTTAGGGGTGTGGCTGCATCTAGGGTATTACTCAAGGTTAAATGGAGTTCCTCAGTTAGGTGGTGAACTGATTTTTGTACTCTGACATCCTTGGGTAGGTGGAAGGAGTCTGGAAGGGCATCTGGGAATCTTTGGGTTGTCTGGGAATTTATAGCACAGCTTTTGATGATCCTTAGTTGGGGTCTGAGCAGGTTATTTGTTGCGATTGCAAACGTAATAAAATGGTGGTCCAGGATTATGAGGAAAAACATTAAGATCCACAACATTTATTCCACGGGCCAAAACTAGGTCCAGACTATGACTGTGGTAGTGAGTAGGTCCCTAGACATGTTGGACAAAACCCACTGAGTCGATGATGGCTCCGAAAGCCTTTTAGAGTGGGTCTGTGGACTTTCCCATGTGAAAATTAAAGTCACCTAAAATTAGAATATTATCTGCCATGACTACAAGGTACGACAGGAATTCAGGGTACTCATTGAGGAACGCTGTATATGGCCCAGGAGGACGGTAAACAGCAGCTATAAAACGTGATTGAGTAGGCTGCATAGATTTCATGAGTAGAAGCTCAAAAGACGAAAACGCAGTTTACAAACTGAAATTTGCTATCTTAAATGTTAGCAACACCTCCGCCTTTGCGGGATGTGCAGGGGATATGGTCACTAGTGTAACCAGGAGGTGAGGCCTCATTTAACATAGTAAAATCATCAGGCTTAAGCCATGTTTCAGTCAGGCCAATCACATCAAGATTATGATCAGTGATTAGTTCATTGACTATAACTGCCTTGGAAGTGAGGGATCTAACATTAAGTAGCCCTATTTTGAGATGTGAGATATCACCATCTCTTTCAATAATGACAGGAATGGAAGAGGTCTTTGTTCCAGTGAGATTGCTAAGGCGAACACCGCCATGTTAATTTTTGCCTAACCTAGATCGAGGCACAGATACGGTCTCAATGGGATAGCTGGGCTGACTACACTGGCTGTGCTAGTGGCAGACTCCACTAAGCTGGCAGGCTGGCTAGCAGCCTGCTGCCTGGCCTGCACCCTATCTCATTGTGGAGCTAGGGGAGTTAGAGCGCTGTCTATGTTCGTAGATAAGATGAGAGCACCCCTCCAGCTAGGATGGAGTCCGTCACTCCTCAACATGCCAGGCTTGGTCCTGTTTGTGGATGAGTCCAAGAAAGAGGATCAATTATCTACAAATTCTATCTTTTGGGAGGGGCATAAAACAGTTTTCAACCAGCGATTGAATTGTGAGACTCTGCTGTAGAGCTCATCACTCCTCCTAACTGGGAGGGGGCCAGAGACAATTACTCGATGCCGACACATCTTTCTAGCTGATTTACACGCTGAAGCTATGTGACCTCTGACTGTTTCATCCTAACATCGTTGGCGCTGACGTGGATAACAATATCCCTATACTCTCTACACTCGCCAGTTTTAGCTTTAGCCAGCACCATCTTCAGATTAGCCTTAACGTCGGCAGCCCTGCCCCCTGGTAAACAGTGTATGATCGCTGGATGATTTGTTTTAAGTGTAATACTGCGGGTAATGGAGTCGCCAATGACTAGGGTTTTCAATTTGTCAGAGCTAATGGTGGGAGGCTTCGGTGTCTCAGGCCCCGTAACGGGAGGTGAAGAGACCAGAGCCTCTGACTCCGACCCATTGCTTAATGGAGAGAACCAGTTGAACGTTTCTGTCGGCTGAATGAGCGACACTGGTTGAGCATTCCTACAGAATTTCCTTCCAGAAGCCATGATAAAATTGTCCGGCTGTGGGGTCTGTGCGAGGGGATTTATACTACTATTTGTACTTATTCGTGGCACAGAGGCTGTTTCATCCTTTCCTACACTTAAATTACCCTTGCCTAACGATTGCATCTGAAACTGGGCTTGCAGCACAGCTATCCTCGCCATAAAGTGATCGTTCTCCTGTATATTATGAGTACAATGACTGCAATTAGAAGGCATAATGTTAATGTTACTACTTCGCATCGGCTGGTGGAGGTCCTGACGAACCACGTCCAGATAAAGTGTCTGGGGTGAAGAAGTTGAATGAAAAAAGTTGAGCGAGGGAAAAATATATATATAAAAAACGGTAATTAAAAAGTAAAACAATCGTGAAGTTGGCAGGTAGCAAAGTAAGGTTAGCAACAAACTTCACAGCAGCACATAAACAAGTCTATAAGTTGTGACCGGAAATGACGCCTGTCTCACAAGTCAAGTCACCACAGATCACAAGACCGTCTTGGAAGCCCTCACTACTGAATGCACTCACTACTGTAAACCGCTCTGTATAAGAACGTCTGTTAAATGAAGACATTTAAAAAATATATATATTTGTCTATTTTTGTCATGTAACTTTAATGGCCCGAGCCAAATTGGTGTTTTGTTATGTCACATTTTTGTCCTGCAAGGTATTTTCCTCCCTTCAACTTGGATCTGAAACTCCACATCTTTTGTATAATTAACGAATGGTGTCTTTCAAGCTTTCATGTGCTGAGACAACATTATAATCAGCACAGCCCAATAACCTACGACAAACATTTAGCCGATATAAGATGTGTAGCCTATAGTCAGATGTTGTGCCTCTCAAATATTTGTACTCGACAAATGGCCCCTGATTTATTCTGACAGAAGTGAAGAGCCTAAACTCTAGGTAATCTCTTGACCATCCGTTTCTTTATACAGCCAGACCTAAACCCTGCCTCTCTTATCTCCATTCAGCCAATGGGGAGTGGGGTGGGTTCGGTTTGGGAATACATTTGACATTTTAACCGTGCTCGAGAGCAAACCAGCGAATATCATTCTGATACATGCCACCACACTGACTGGAGTACAAGAGAGCATCGCACTCGAGTGCGCAGTTCTCCAAGTGCGTCTCAGTTAGAAAAGAGGATAATTTGGCTTTTTTGGCGTTGAGGGGAAAGCAACCACCTATTTATGCATTGTGTTTTTTCTTCTGAGGAACATCATAAACAACTTATTTTCCCTCGGAAAAAAACAACTGAAAATTCACCTGGAAGGTGGCAATTGATTTTCCTCCAGCTGAATGAGCAGCGCGCCCTTGTTCGTCTCTGTCCGGTGCGCTGTTGCCTTCTCCTTCCTTTGGATTTTACATAATCGAGTGTAGCCGACCCACTGGAGGTATGATGCGGTAAAAGGGAGCTCCAGCCATTCAGGTGGATGTTGCTCAGTCACTATTTTTTTTGCTTCCCGTGGCCGTGATTTATAGCGTATGATCGTCTGACCCGGTAAACGGAGGTTTATCCAGTTGGGTCTCGATCCCATGCGAGTTCTCTCATGCATTGGGCTGATCACAACTTTGCGGTCCACTCAGAAGATCCGCTGGGGCGAAATTGTAACAATAACTTCACCGATAAGCTTTGTACCACACCGTTCGCAGAATCAGGTAAAATGATTTTCTACTATGTTCTACCACGAATGTGTAAAAATAAAATAGCCTATTAATTGTAGACGATTTGACCCCTGTGTTTTAAAATTCTATTTACATTCATATTAATTTGGTTGTTTATTGATTGGAAAACGTATACATTATGTACAATACACTACATTATAGTATTTAAATCGCATAGTGTTAATTCAGGAGATTTTTTTTTTGTTTTAAATACTTATTGAAAAATAGTCAGGTTGCCTAGCTAATGGAAGGTCAAGAAATGACAAGTGTTTCACTGTGATGACACAAGCACAGTATCTCTCTCTCTCTCTCACACACACACACACACACACACACACACACACACACACACACACACACACACACACACACACACTGTGGTGACATGTTAGCCTCTGGTTATTACTCTCATTACAGAACTCACACACTCATCCCCTTCTCTAACATATAACCATCCTGTCTTTCTTCCTCCTATCGTTCAGGACAAGGGGAGAGAAGTTTGGGGAGAATGAGGAGTCGTCGGGTGCGGGGGAAGCATGAGCGGCCGGTGTATCACTGTTAAACGGGTGGCTCTGATGGTTCTATGGGAGTGTACAGTTCTAAGCCTCCTACAGTGCTGGGTGGTAGGGGCGGCAGCCAGCAGGGCCGGGGCAGGAGCTGGGGTGTCTGCAGGGGCAGGGGGCTCCAGCGACGCCACGGGGCCCTTCGCCTGGCTCCTGTCTGACAAAGGGCCCTTTCATCACTCCCAGGAGTTTTCTGACTTTACGGAGCGCTACCAGCAAGGATTCACCACCAAGTACAAGATATACAGGTGAGTCTGTCTGCATGGCTTAAGTAAAGATGGCTGCAGGGTTTAGGGAGACTGTTGAGATCATCGAAAGTTTGTCGAGTAGCAAGGTTCAGAGTAAGATCAACATTATGGTTTAGAGATACCTGTACAGGTGACATTGATACAGATGAGATTGCCAATGAGTGTGTGTTGCGAAGCAGAGGGGTTTAGCCTTACAGCTGGCATTTCTAGTTTCAAAAGAACAGGAGGGACGAGGCAGTTTGCAAAGTCTGGCAGAGTGGCCGCATATATCGCAGCTCACAACCAGTGTCCTTCATCAATAACATATACTGCACTGACTGCTGGCAAGGTCAGGTGGATGAATACGGGGGTTGTTTGCTGTAGTGAGTGCTGTCTTTGTCACCTGTCCATACCTATTGTGTTTATTGTGATTTTTTTTTTTTCCATTTTCGTGCAAGGCGTGTGTGTGATTTTGCATGTGTGTCCCTGGTGTGTTTTGTGTGATGTTGTCGGCATGGGATTGCTGGAACAGCATAGTGGATGATACCAGCTAAGGGGTCTTGACTGACACACAGTGGCGTTTGGCTGCCGGCTGAGGTGACACGGCCAGGCACAGATGGGGAATGTAACGCTGCTCGCTCTCTCAGTGCTCCAGTGACCTGTTCAGTCAGGACCAGGGAAAGGGAGTCAAGAGGACTGTGAAAGTGTTAGCTCTCCCTCTCTCTCTCTCTCTGTGCCTTACTCCCCCCTGCTGGTGACTCTCAGCACAGAGCTACACCTGCTGACTCTGGAGGAGAAAGGACAATAGTATCTTAGAATTTCAACACCTCAGTCAATGTGATCCCTTATTAAGGACTGTGATATGTAAGATAAGCTCTCCCTTCTCCTGTGCAAGCGATAGTTATTTTGAGCTGTTATGTTGTGCCATAAAAATAAATGTTCGAATTCAAACTCATTTTCATTGGCAACGCATGTAAAGCATTTTTATCAAAAGCAATAACTTTTCATGTGAAAACACAGAATCCTACTCATCATACATGCTTAATTACGTCACATTTGTTTTGAGCTGACTTTGCTGTCGGCCAGAGCAAGGCACCTGGCTCACACCCTGGAGGCAGCCCGGATCCAAAACGAGTGCAATCACTTTTCATCCGGTTTAAACTCCTCCAACCAGGGTAACCCTTGCCAGATAAACAAATCCCTCAATACGCTTGCCATTCAACTGCATTAGAGCAGAATTCTGGATTGACAGTGGAATCCACCAATCAAATTTTGGCTACCATAAATTGGGTGCGCAGTGTGGCTGTTGCGGATCGCATTATTCTGTGCTGGTACTGTTATGTCTCTGTGCAAGTTGCAGCCCTGTTTGATTAATTCATGATGTCATCAAAAGCATTGCTTCATCTGCATTAGAGCTATATATAATGTTTGGTGCATATAGGGACGTTATGACTCTTTAATTTGTCTCGATTTGAGTTTGATACAATGTTTTGGAATAGGCCTCGGTCCAATAGCCACAGTTCGCCACCGACAAAAACATGTTTGTTCTGGAGAGGCATCTTGATCAACGCCTACAAGATTGAATCATACAATAGTGTTCAATGGCTGGTAACTGTAACTCTGCATGTCGCTGGTTTATTTTTAGAGCCATCGTAAGGCAACAGACAGTTCTCATTGCCTATAGAATAGTCCTCCAAGAGGGAAATAATTTCCCGTCTCCTAAAAATCACAAAACATAGCTACACATCCATTTTCCAGTTACATAGAACATAAACTGCTTCAAATGGTTAAGATATAGACTCAGCATAACCTCTTTTCTCCCCCAGCCAAAGGTTGAGTGATGCCTCAGGACAGTTACAGTAGCGTGTCCCTGTAGCTCGGGGAGTCGTGACGAGGAGCTCGTAGAGCACAGGGCTTATGGTTCCTGACAAGTGTGTGATGGGGGAGTTATATGGGGCAGAGGTCCGTGGTGTCACCTCTGCCATAGCGACTGAGTGTGTGTGTAGCAGAGGTCCATGGTAACGTCTGTTCCAGAGCTTATGCTGTGTGTCGGTGGTGACAGAACTCTCAGTGGCAGCCGAGTGAAGAGGTGAGGAGTGTTGATGGCTGTGTGCTTATGTGCACAGTCTTGCATGTGTGTGAGTAAGCTATACAGATGTAGGATCTTCATTTGATCACTCTTTGTTGCTGAGAAATGCAAACTTGTAGTGTATTCAAGGTTTAAAAAGGCTTCTAAGGTTTGTAATTTCCACTTTAAAATGTCAGACTTGATTTGCACTAACACAACATTTATCAACCCTACAAAACAATCTATTAATTTGAATCCACATAATTTACGTTTCATCTTGCTTCTGGATTATTTTCCACCTGTAGCAAACTGGCTCATATTAAGTATTCAGACCCTTTGACTTTTTCCACATTGTATTGCGTTACAGCCTTATTCTCAAATGGATGGAATAGTTTTTTTTGTTCCTCATCAATCTACACACAATACCCCACAATGACAAAGCAAAAACAGATTTTTCAAAATGTTTACAAATTTAGAAAAAAAAATAGCATTTGTATTCAGACCCTTTTGAGCTCAGGTGACAAATTTTTCAATTGATCATCTTGAGATATTTATACAGCTTGATTGGAGTCCACCTATGGTAAATTCATGATTTGGAAAGGCACACTCCTGTCTATATAAGGTCCCACAGTTGACAGTGCATGTCAGAGCAAAAACCAAGCCGAGGTCGAAGGAATTGTCTGTAGCTCTCCAAGACAGGAATATGTCGAGGCACAGATCTGGGGAAGGGTACCAAAACATTTCTGCAGCATTGAATGTCCCCAAGGACACAGTGGTGTCCATTCTTCTTAAATGGAAGTTTGGAGCCACCAAGACTCTTCCTAGAGCTGGCCACCTGGCCAAAATGAGTAATCAGGGGAGAAGGGCCTTGGTCAGGGAGATGACTGAACGCCAGAGTTCCTCTGTGGAGATGGGAGGACCTTCCAGAAGGACAACCATCTCTGCAGCACTCCACCAAACAGCACTAAGGTAAAGTGGCCAGACGGAAGCCAGTCCTCTGTAAAAGGCACATAACAGCCCACTTGGAGTTTGCCAAAAGGCACCTAAAGGATTCTCAGATCAAGATTCTCTGGTCTGATGAAACCAAGATTGAACTATTTGGCCTGAATGCCAAGCGCCACGTCTGGAGGAAACCTGGCACCATCCCTACAGTGAAGCATGGTGTTGGCAGCATTATGCTGCGGGGATGTTTTTCAGTGGCAGGAGACTAGTCAGGATAGGGAAAGATGAACGGCGCAAAATGCAGAGGTTCTTGATAACCTGCTCTAGAGTGCTCAGGACCTCAGACTGGGGGTGAAGGTTCACCTTCCAATAGAATGATGCCTCTAAGCACACAGCCAAGACAACGCAGGTGTGGCTTGAACCTGATCAAACATCTCTGGAGAGACGTGACAATAGCTGTGCAGCGACACTTCACTCCCCATCCAACCTAACAGAGCTTGAGAGGTTCTGCAGAGAAAAATGGGAGAAACTCTCCAAATACAGGTGTGCCAATCTTGTAGCATCATACCCAAGAAGACTCTATGCTGAATCACTGCCTAAGGTATTTCAACAAAGTACTGAGTAAAGGGTCTTTATACTTATGTAAATGTAATATTTCTCATTTCATGTAAATGTTGTAAAATTTCATTATGGGTTATTGTGTAGCTTGAGGGATTTTCTTTTTTCAAGTAAGGCTGTAACGTACCAAAATGTGGAAAAAGTCAAAGGGTCTGAATACTTTCCGAATGCACTGTGAGATATTCCAGGCACTGCTGCAGTAATGTGTCCTTGCGCAGAGTGTGAGATCCTGGCTCGACTGCTTTGTTGTGACAACAGAGACACAATGAGGATCGACAGTGAATATGGTGTGTAGCTCCACCCCGCTCTGCCAAACACCATAGATTATAAACCAGGCCATATGATGGCTGTTTACATTCACACCTGCCTCTGGTAAGGAGAGAGGCCAGGTACTAAGTCCACATATGTTAGGCTCCCTCCATTATGTGACAGTAGCCTCATTTTGTGGCCCAGGCTAAAGACCTATAGCTGGGATCGGGACTAGGGAGAGGGTAATACCTTAATGACCCTGTTGTGTGATGAAAATTAGCTCCTCATCCTGGAGATATAGTGATACGCTACAGTGACTATTACATGCAATTCTATCCTAAATCCATGATGCTGAATCCATATCACATTGTTTACGTGAACCATACCAAGTAAATCATTCTCTGGTGAGTGTTTGATCCTTTTTGGTGGTGTTGGTTGCATGTTCACTATTGGGATCATTATTCAGAGAGGATCATAGCTGTTCTCCATCTCACTTTTGTCTTTTCTCTTGCTTGCCGTCTCTTGCTCTCTATCACACAAATTAAGCAGCTCAATTAGGAAAGTTGATCTGTGCTCCTTTGAATGTGAAGCTGGCTATTGACTTGAAGCTGGCATAGGGGTTGTTTACTTCAACGTCATGTATGGTGACTTTTGAGGTCGTTGCAATCAAAAGGATATTTCTTCCTGGTTCTAAAAATTCAAAACTATTCCTCTGTTGCTGATGGGGCGTGCACATTGAACATTCAGAGGGATCAATGTGACATTAGATTAATCCCTGAGGGAGAGAAATGCACAATGTAAGACTTCAACTTGTAAAAGAGCACAACCTGTACAGTAGAAGCTGTGCACTGTTATTTAAAAAAAATAATGTTTTAAGTCAACAGGGGTGCCAAACATTAGCGAACATGTTTGTTCTGTCTTAAAATTACAGACATTTACATTTAAGTGACAAACTTAATTAACATTCTCTGCTTTAGCAGGCAAAAATTCCAGTAAAAAAACATTTGATTTAAAGTGTGTTAAGATGACTGAAACCTATTGTAGAATTGTTCCAAATAGACAATCTTAGGGGTATATTAATGTATGTTTACAGTAATTCCATAAAAACACTGTCAGATTACTTTTTTTAGTTTTATAGATTTACTGTTAAACTGTAAATATACAGTAATGTACCCTTAATTGGCTATTTGGAACATTTCTCAAATATATTTCAGTTATCTTAACACATACTTTAAATCAGAAATTACTGTTAAGTCTTAAGCTGTAAATCAACTTGACAATTTTGTAAAAATAGTCACATTTTGGGGTAAATCTGAATATTTAGTCATTTCATAAGATTGAAAATGTATATTTTGATAAAGCAATCAAATTAGGGGTTTCAGAAGTAAATTAAGTACATTTTAATATACAGTAGTTTAATCAGAAATTACTCTTACTGTAATTTGCCTGCCAAAGCAGTGAATCTGTTTGTCTAATTTCAAGATTTTCACATGGCTTTTCAATCTGACATTTTTCTGTAATTTTACGGTTAATGTTTTTTAAATGTATATTTACAATATTGCCCTGTAAATTTATTGACCATATCTAAAATTACAGGACAATATTGTAACTGTCAAAAGCATGGAGCCACAGGGTGCCAAACATTAACAGTAAAATTACAGAAAAATGTCATTCAATTGACGTGTGAGAATCTTAAAATTACAGACATTTACATGAAGAGTAAGAATGACAAATGGTTAATTAAAATGTCCTGCTTTGGCAGGCTAAAATTACAGTAAAACAAGTAATTTTATTAAATTACCATCTTTACAATGTATTTTTATAATATTGGCTAGTTAATTTACATCTGAAATCCCCTACTTTAATTCAAAATGTATGTATGTGTTAGGATTCAAGTTAATGTACAGGATCAGATTGTTCAAACATTTCCGGTTAGATTAATAAGGGCCTCAAATTATAAAAAAAGCAGATTATGTAATTATCTAGTAGAAATTGATAATTTAAAACACAAAATTCATAAACACGTATTCATATGCGTCTATCTGTCAGATATAAAACGCATCGTTAACAGTAGGCCAAGGGCCTCTGATATTGGGAAAGCAACTTGCTGTGCATGATTCTTCAAATATGTGTTAGTGATGGGCTGGAGAGAACCTGCACAGAAGCTCTCTAGGAATAGAATTGGCGAACCCTGTGGTAGGCTATAACTTACAATAGTGTAATGCAGTGTACAAGTGGATAGGGAATAAAATGTTATGGATGGAAATCCATAGACTCCTTTTATAGGAGCATAACATGTGGAGAGTCAACTCATGCATGCTCCTTCCCTCCACGTCAAAGCCAGCAAAAGGATATCCCCTCATGATGAACATCTCTGGAGCACCTGATGAAAGCATATTTATAACACCATTAGAAATGTATGTAAAACAGATTTTTCTTTTGGGGGGGGGGGGGCTTGAAAAAATACATATTACAAGTACATTTCAAAACTTACCCAACCACTGTTTTATTTGAAGATCTTATCAGTTGTATAGCTTATGGATGTTCACCCCCCAACATAATTGTTTAAGATGGCTTGATGGTTCATGTTTTTACTATTTGATTCTCCATTTAGAACACCTGGGGGTATCAGAAACAAATATGGATTTTTGTTGTTTATGAAACTTGAATTTGACCTCACTGCTATCATCTCAATAAACAAACTTCCGCTTCACACAAAGTAGTCACGTTAGCAAGCTAGTTTAGATAACTACCAGGGATGAATAAACTGTTATTATTGAGTTCTGTGACATTCAGAATGCAAACGGCGCTGCTCTATAAACAGAACCAAAAAAATTCCAGGGTCATTTTCTCTAAACAGCTGCTCAGGGATATCTACGGTGTAATTAGATCAGCTCTGAAACATATATCTGTTGTGAATGAAGGTTGAAATAATAACGTTGTATTGTTATATACCTCACATCTTCAAGAAATGGATAGGGTCCTCTCTCTTGAATCAAGGCAGGCCTCGCAGCACAGCCTCCCTCTGAATGGAACTGACAAAAAAAGCACAATTTACACCATTGTTATCAAAGTGGTTGTAAATAACACAATGTTAAGGCGTCATCACCCATATTAAGATGTATTGAAAAAAAGTTATCCATATTATCAATGTACATACCGGACTGTACAGAATACTTTTGTTTCCATAAATATAATACAACTTCTTTGTCGAGACTGCCCATCAAGTGTTTTAGCAATACCTCCACTTTTCTTGGTCCTGTAGAATTCAAGGAGCTTGGGCAGGCCTTCATAGAACGACTTCTTGAGGTCCACAGACACCAGTGTTGTGAACTACGGAGCAACCTGTTAGAGCGAGCATAAAAACAGACTAACTTAATGAGCCCTTACACAATTCCGTGTCCTGTCTCCTCACCTTCACAAAATGCATTTAAGAAGGTCTGAAGGAAGGCCTATTGAGGTATTCAAGAGTTATTTAATGGCAGAAAATATCAGATTTCACCTTTAACAGTCCTGGCAAACTGGATTTAATCTGTGACGAGGCTCATCTTCCAAAATGTATTTTTTATTTACAATTGTGACCTGGCCAAGATAACGCAAAGCAGTTCGACACACAACCGAGTTACACATGGAGTAAAAAAAACAGTCAATAATACAGTAGAAAAATAAGTCTATATACAATGTGAGCAAAAAGGTGCGATAAGGGAGGTAAAGGCAACAAAAAAAGACACTGGAATGGTAGATTTGCAGTGGAAGAATGTGCAAGGTTGAGATCGAAATAATGGGGTGCAAAGGAGCATAAATAAATACAGTAGGGGGAGAGGCTAAATTATAGATGGGCAATTTTTCATTTGATACTCTAATAACCTATCCATTTTGTCACGAAAAGATGCTCGACTATGCATATAATTGACAGCTTTGGAAAGAAAACACCCTGATGTTTCCAAAACTGCAAAGATATTATCTGTGAGTGCCACAGAACTGATGCTACAGGCGAAACCAAGATGAAATTTCAAACAGGAAATGTCCCAGATTTTGAAGGCGCTGTGTTCCAATGTCTCCTTATATGGCTGTGAATGTGACAGAAATGAGCCTACACTTTCTGTCGTTTCCCCAATGTGTCTGCAGCATTGTGACGTATTTGTAGGCATATCATTGGAAGATTGACCATAAGAGACTACATTTACCAGGTGCCCGCTTGGTGTCCTCCGTCGAAATTATTGCGTAATCTCCAGCTGTGCATTTTTCCATTTGGTTCAGAGGAGAAACCCAACTGCCACGAATGATTTATCATCGAATAGATATTTGAAAAACACCTTGAGGATTGATTCTAAACAACGTTTGCCATGTTTCTGTCGATATTATGGAGTTAATTTGGAACTGAATTTTCGGGGTTTTTTCTTAGCCAAACGTGATGAACAAAACGGAGCGATTTCTCCTACACAAATAATATTTTTGGAAAAACTGAACATTTGCTATCTGAGAGTCTCCTCATTGAAAACAGCCGAAGTTCTTCAAAGGTAAATGATTTTATTTGAATGCTTTTCTTGTTTTTGTGAAAATGTTGCCTGCTGAATGCTAGGCTTAATGCTATGCTAGCTATCAATACTCTTACACAAATGCTTGTGTAGCTATGGTTGAAAAGCATATTTTGAAAATCTGAGATGACAGTGTTAACAAAAGGCTAAGCTTGTGAGCCAATATTTATTTCATTTGCGATTTTCATGAATAGTTAATGTTGCGTTATGGTAATGAGCTTGAGGCTATGATTACGCTCCCGGATACGGGATTTGCTCGACGCAAGAAGTTAACAAACAGATTACTGACCATTTCGAATCCCACCATACCTTCTCCGCTATGCAATCTGGTTTCAGAGCTGGTCATGGGTGTACCTCAGCCACGCTCAAGGTTCTAAACGACATCATAACCGCCATCGATAAGAAACAATACTGTGCAGCCGTATTCATCGACCTGGCCAAGGCTTTCGACTCTGTCAATCATAACATTCTTATTGGCAGACTCGACAGCCTTGGTTTCTCAAATGATTGCCTCGCCTGGTTTACCAACTACTTCTCTGATAGAGTTCAGTGTGTCAAATCGGAGGGCCTGTTGTCTGGACCTCTGACAGTCTATGGGTGTGCCACAGGGTTCAATTATCGGGCCCACTCTCTTTTCTGTATACATCAATGATGTTGCTCTTGCTGCTGGTGATTCTCTGATCCACCTCTATGCAGACGACACCATTCTGTATACTTCTGGCCCCTCCTTGGACACTGTGTTAACTAACCTCCAGACGAGCTTCAATGCAATACAACTCTCCTTCTGTGGTCTCCAACTGCTCTTAAACGCAAGTAAAACTAAATGCATGCTTTTCAATCGATCGCTGCCCGTACAGCATCACTACTCTGGACGGCTCGGACTTAGAATACATGGACAACTACAAATACCTGAGTGTCTGGTTAGACTGTAAACTCTCCTTCCAGACTCACATTAAGCATCTCCAATCCAAAATTAAATCTAGAATCGGCTTCCTATATCGCAACAAAGCATCCTTCACTCATGCTGCCAAACATACCCTCGTAAAACTGACCACCCTACTGATCCTCGACTTCGGTGATGTCATCTATAAAATAGCCTCCAACACTTTACTCAACAAATTGGATGCAGTCTATCACAGTGCCATCCGTTTTGTCACCAAAGCCCCATGCACTACCCACCATTGCGACCTGTATGCTCTCGTTGGTTGGCCCTCGCTTCATACTCATCGCCAAACCCACTGGCTACAGGTTATCTAGAAGTCTCTGCTAGGTAAAGCCCCGCCTTATCTCAGCTCACTGGTCACCATAGCAGCACCCACTCGTAGCACGCGCTCCAGCAGGCATATCTCTCTGGTCACCCCCAAAGCCAATTTCCTTACAGTTCTCTGCTGCCCATGACTGGAAAGAATTGCAAAAATCTCTGAACCTGGAGACTCACATCTCTCTCACTAGCTTTAAGCACCAGCTGTCAGGCTAAGTACAGGTGCAATGATCTGTAAACTGCTCTCTGTAAACAGCCCATCTATCCACCTACTTCATCCCCATACTGGTATTTATTTATTTATTTATTTATTTATTTTTGCTCCTTTGCACCCCAGTATCCCTACCTGCACATTCATCTTCTGCCAATCTACCATTCCAGTGTTTTAATTGCTATATTGTAATTACTTCGCCACCATGGCCTATTTATTTCCTTAACTTACCTCATTTGCACTCACTGTATATAGACTTTTTGTCTTTTGTTTTACTGTATTATTGACTATGTTTTGTTTATTCCATGTGTAACTCTGTGTTGCAGTTGCAAATGAGAACTTGTTCTTGACTAGCCTACCTGGTTAAATAAAGGTTAAATAAAAATGCATACACTGTATTCTACACCATCTACTGCATCTCGCCTATGCCGCACGCCATCGCTCATCCATATATTTATATGTACACATTCATCCCTTTACATTTGTGTGTATAAGGTAGTTGTTGAGAACTTGTTAGATTTTACTGCATAGTGGGAACTAGAAGCACAAGCATTTCGCTACACTCACATTACCAAGTCATTACCAAGTCTATTTATAAAAGTGGACCAACATTTTAATGCCACATAATATCTGAACATCAGTTGCATCCCTTCATGTAAGCAGTGTACACATCTGCAAATCTTTTTTTTGTCTTTTTTTTCCCCCCAGCAGGATAATGCCCTATGCCACAAGGTTAGAATTGTCCACAAACAGGACAGTGAATTCAGCTTACTGCAGTGGCCTGCCCAGTCACCAGATATCAATCCAATTGAGCTGCTGTGGGATGAGATGGAACGAGCTACTACCAGCCAACTTGACACAACTGTGAAGTATTGGAGTCCACATGGGCCAGCATCCCTGTGGACCACTTTTGATACCTTGTAGAGTCCATGCCCCAACAAATTGAGGCTGTTCTGAGGGCAAAAGGGGGTGCCAATCAATTTTAGGAAGGTGTTCCTAATGTTTTGTACACTCTGTGAATAGTAATTCAGTTTATGCAGAACATGATGCATGCATGCCCAGAATAAAAATATATATATATATATATATATATATATATTTTACCCCCTTGTTCATTTGTTAACTGTGTAAAATGGCTGGAAATATGTTCTTTGCTCTAGCACCTTGCTTTATCTAATGTTGAAAATCACAATTGAGTATTTTATCTGAAATCCACATACTGGTGTGAAAGTCAAACACCCTACACATGGTGCAAATAGGGTAACCCCACTTGGGAATGGTAACGTGGCTTTCACCACATCAGCCTCCTCAAACATCCAGCCGTGCTTTCCAATTGCCTCACTGCTGCCATCCCAATTCTGACACCAATGTATCAAACTGCAATGCAGAGAAGGGAACCTGGGTCACTGCCATGAAAAGCATACACCATACGCATTGCGTCAATAGGGTAAACTCACTTGAGAATGGTAACGAGGCTCATATTATCGAGGACCACTAAATTGCTCCCTCCAAATGGGAAGGCACAATTCTGTGCCTCTTTAAATGTCTGGCAGTGCATTCCAATGGCCTCACGGCCACCATCCCAATTCTGGCACCAGAGTAGCGAACGGCTGGGCAGGGAAGGGAACCTGGGTCACTGGCATGAAAGAAACTCCCTATTAACAGGGTTAACCCACTTGGTGGGAATTGTACCGTCACTATAATACATTTGCAAATAGCCTACTTAAAGGGATAGTTCACTCAAATTACAAAATTACATTTAGGCTTTAATTACCCTGTAAAGTATGACCTGAATCCATGCTTTGGTTTAGCTTCCCTGGCACTGTTTCCAAATGCTAATATTTTTTGCATTTGTATCACAAATCTCATTCACGTCATGGGACCGATATGAGCGTATTTCATATCATGTCCAAATCATCCGAAAGTATCTACAATTGAGTGTAAAGGTCAACAAAGTCACTTAGACGTTTTGAACAAAATGCGCAGAAATGCTATTATCGGTCCCATAACTTGAATGGGATTTGTGCCACCAATGCTAAAATGTTAGCATTTTGGAAACCAGGGAAACTCAACCAAAGAATGGATTGCTGTCACCCCGTTTCCATGTACTGCTAACAGGGCAAGAAAACCAATATGTAATTTTGGAATTTGGGTGAACAAGAAATGCTTACCTTATATTAGAATTTGTGGCACAAATCCAATGCAAGTCAATGGTACATACAGTACCAGCCAAAAGTTTGGACACCTGCTCATTCCAGGGTTTTTATTTTATACTATTATCTACATTGTAGAATAATAGTGAAAATATCACAACTTTGATATAACACACATGGAATCATGTAGTAACCAAAAAGTGTTAAACAAGTCAAAACATATTTGAGATTATTCAATGTAGCCACCCTTTGCCTTGATGATAGCTTCATGAGGTAGTCACCTGGAATGCATTTAAATTAACAGGTGTGCCTTCTTAAAAGTTAATTAATGGAATTGCTTTCCTTAACTTCTTATTAATTAAGGTAGAGGGGGCAGCATTATCACTTTTGGATAAATAGCATGCCCAATTTCAACTTCCTGCCACTCATGCCAGGAATATTAGATATGCATATTATTAGTAGATTTGGATAGAAAACACGCTGAAGTTTCTAAAACTGTTTGAGTCATGTCTGTGAGTATAACAAAACTTTATCAGGCAAAACCCCGCGGACTAACCGTTCAGAATTTTTTTTTTTTTTTAGGTCTCTGTCTGTTCAGTAGTTCTCATTGGGAAACAATATTTCTTAGGCACTTGTTTTCAGTTCCTACCACTTCCACTGGATGTCACCAGTCCTTGTAATTTGGTTGAGGTTATTCCTTTGTGCAATGAAGAAGTATGGTTATCTAGGAACTGGGTAACACTGTTGAGAGTTGCGCAAGACTTGAAGTAGCGTTGGTTTGTTGTCTTCCTGTATTGAACACAGATAGACCCGTCTTCAATTTGATCGATTTATTAACGTTTAAAAATACCTAAAGTTGTATTACAAAAGTAGATTGAAATGTTTTGGCAAAGTTTACAGGCAACTTTTGAGATATTTTGTAGTGACGTTGCATATTTGGAAGCTGTTTTTTTCTGGATCAAACACGCCAAATAAATTAACATTTATTACATATATATGGACGGAATTAATCGAACAAAATGACCAATTGTGATGTTATGGGACATATTGGAGTGACAACAAAAGAAGCTTGTCAAAGGTAAGGCATGTTTTATATTTTATTTCTGCGTTTTGTGTAGCACCTGCAGGGTTGGAATATGCTACTCCCTTTGTTTACTGTTGTGCTATCATCAGATAAGAGCTTCTTATGCTTTCGCCGAAAAGCCTTTTTAAAATCTGACATGTTGGCTGGATTCACAACGAGTGTAGCTTTAATTAGTATCTTACAAGTGTGAACTCTTGGAGTTAATGTTGGGATGAGACCCCCTTCAGCCCCCATCTGTGCCCTGGACACCATATGTGAATTGATCGCCCCCAATCTAATCTTCAGAGTTCGTACTGTTGGGTGACCTAAACTGGGACATGCTTAACACCCCGGCCGTCCTACAATCTAAGCTAGATACCCTCAATCTCACACAAATTACGAAGGAACCTACCAGGTACAACCCTAATTTCGTAACTATGGGCACCCTCTTAGATATCACCCTGACCAACTTGCCCTCTAAATACACCTCTGCTGTCTACAACCAGGATCTCAGCGATCACTGCCTGCGTGCGTAATGGGTCCACCCCTCATTACTGTCTCATCACTGTCATCACTTTCTAATCGACCTGGCCCGGGTATCCTGGAAGGATATTGACCTCCTCACATCAGTAGAGGATGCCTGGTTGCTCTTCAAAAGGGCTTTCCTCTCCATCTTAAATAAGCATGCCCCATTAAAAAAATGTAGAACTAAGAACAAATATAGCCCTTGGTTCACCGCAGACTTGACTGCCCTTGACCAGCACAAACATCCTGTGGTGTTCTGCATTAGCATCGAATAGCCCCCGCGATATGCAACTTTTCAGGGAAGTCAGGAACCAACATAGTCAGTTAGGAAAGCTAATGCAAGCCTTTTCAAACAGACATTTGCTAACTGTAGCACTAAATCCAAAAGGTTTTGGGACACTAATGTCCATGGAGAATAAGAGCACCTCCCAGCTGCCCACTGCACTGAGGATAGGAAACTCTGTCACCAACGATAAATCTACAATAACTTCAATAAGGGTTTTTCCACGGCTAGCCATGCTTTCCACCTGGCTACTCCTACACCGGCCAATATCTCAGCACCCCCTGCAGCAACTTGCCCAAACGCCCACCACTTCCTTCCCTACAAATCAGCTGGGCTAAACAATTGGGACCCTCACTTTCTAAAATGATCTGCCGAAGTTGTTGCAACCCTACTAGCCTATTCCACCTTTCTTTCGTATCGTCTAAGATCCCCAAAGATTGGAAAGCTGCCGCGGTCATCCACCTCTTCAAAAGGGGAGACACTATAGACCCAAACTGTTATAGATCTATATCCATCCTGCCCTTGGTCTTGTCTTTCGGTATGCCGGATTAAGTGATTTGACATGCAATTCTATAAAATAATTTCTCTGTAATTAATATCACCTGATTAAGCTAATCAGGTAAATGTAATTAACTAGAAAGTCGGGGCACCATGAAAGAATGTTTATAGAGCTGTTATCTTCCGAATAAACTCTTAAAGACCTAGTAATCTTTTACATCAGTAGCAGTCAATTATTAATCCTCACCTTATTCAGTCTCCAAGAATTTACAACTTTCAGATATCTTCACGAACCCTGGCTAACAAGTTGAATCAGCAATACAACGTGGTTTAATTATTTATTTACTAAATACCTAAATAATCTGTCACTATCGTCGTAATGATTGGACCAAGGCGCAGCGTACTTCAGGTTCCAAATATATAAATGAAAGTGAAACTTAAGCTAATAAAGAATAAATGAACCGTGATGACAATATAGTTCGAACAGGCAACTAAACATAAACAATATCACATACAGTGGGGCAAAAAAGTATTTAGTCAGCCACCAATTGTGCAAGTTCTCCCACTTAAAAAGATGAGGCCTGTAATTTTCATCATAGGTACACTTCAACTATGACAGACAAAATAAGAAAGAAAATCCAGAAAATCACATTGTAGGATTTTTAATTAATTAATTTGCAAATTATGGTGGAAAACTTTTGTTATTGACCAAATACTTATTTATCTCAATACTTTGTTATATACCCTTTGTTGGCAATGACAGAGGTCAAACGTTTTCTGTGAGTCTTCACAAGGTTTTCACACACTGTTGCTGGTATTTTGGCCCATTCCTCCATGCTGATCTCCTCTAGAGCAGTGATGTTTTGGGGCTGTTCCTGGGCAACACGGACTTTCAACTCCCTCCAAAGATTTTCTATGGGGTTGAGATCTGGAGACTGGCTAGGCCACACCAGGACCTTGAAATGCTTCTTAGGAAGCCACTCCTTCATTGCCCGGGCGGTGTGTTTGGGATCATTGTCATGCTGAAAGAACCAGCCACGTTTCATCTTCAATGCCCTTGCTGATGGAAGGAGGTTTTCACTCAAAATCTCACGATACATGGCCCCATTCATTCTTTCCTTTACACGGATCAGTCGTCCTGGTCCCTTTGCAGAAAAACAGCCCCAAAGCATGATGTTTCCACCCCCATGCTTCACAGTAGGTATGGTGTTCTTTGGATGCAGCTCAGCATTCTTTGTCCTCCAAACACGATGAGTTGAGTTTCTACCAAAAAGTTATATTTTGGTGTCATATGGTCAGATGAAATTCTCCCAATCTTCTTCTGGAGGATCCAAATGCTCTCTAGCAAACTTCAGACGGGCCTGAACATGTACTGGCTTAAGCAGGGGGACACGTCTGGCACTGCAGGATTTGAGTCCCTGGCGGCGTAGTGTGTTACTGATGGTAGGCTTTGTTACTTTGGTACCAGCTCTCTGCAGGTCATTCATTAGGTCCCCCCTGTGTGGTTCTGGGATTTTTGCTCACCGTTCTTGTGATCATTTTGACCCCAGACCCCGAGGGAAATTATCAGTGGTCTTGTATGTCTTCCATTTCCTAATAATTGCTACCACAGTTGATCAGCGCGAATCACTGCTTATAACCAGGGCAAGGTGACCGGAAACATGACCGAATACAAACAGTGTAGCTATTCCCTCCGCAAGGCAATCAAACAAGCTAAGCGTCAGTATAGAGACAAAGTAGAGTCTCAATTCAACGGCTTAGACACGAGCTATGTGGCAGGGTCTACAGTCAATCACAAATTACAAAAAGAAAACCAGCCCCGTCATGGACCAGGATGTCTTGCTCCCAGGCAGACTAACTTTTTTGCCCGCTTTGAGGACAATACAGTGCCACTGACACGGCCCGCAACCAAAACATGCGGACTCTCCTTCACTGCAGCCGACGTGAGTAAAACATTTAAATGTGTTAACCCTCGCAAGGCTGCAGGCCCAGATGGCATCCCCAGCCATGCCCTCTGCATGCGCAGACCAGCTGGCTGGTGTGTTTATGGACATATTCAATCAATCCTTATCCCAGTCTGCTGTTCCCACATGCTTCAAGAGGGCCACCATTGTTCCTGTTCCCAAGAAAGCTAAGGTAACTGAGCTAAATGACTACCGCCCCGTAGCACTCACTTCCGTCATCATGAAGTGCTTTGAGAGACTAGTCAAGGACCAGATTACCTCCACCCTACCTGACACCCTAGACCCACTCCAATTTGCTTACCGCCCAAATAGGTCCACAGACAATGCAATATCAACCACACTGCCCTAACCCATCTGGACAAGATGAATACCTATCTGAGAATGCTGTTCATGGACTACAGCTCAGCATTTAACACCATAGTGCCCTCAACTCGTCATCAAGCTGGGTCTCGACCCCGCCCTGCACAACTGGGTACTGGACTTCCTGACAGGCCGCCCCCAGGTGGTGAGGGTAGGGAACATCTCCACCCTGCTGATCCTCAACACTGTGGCCCCACAAGGGTGCTTTCTGAGCCCTCTCCTGTACTCCCTGTTCACCCACGACTGCGTGGCCATGCACGCCTCCTACTCAATCATCAAGTTTGCGGACGACATTACAGTGGTAGGCTTGATTACCAACAACGACGAGACGGCCTACAGGGAGGAGGTGAGGGCCCTCGGAGTGTGGTGTCAGGAAAATAACCTCGCACTCAACGTCAACAAACTAAGGAGATGATTGTGGACTTCAGGATACAGCAGAGGGAGCACCCCCCTATCCACATTGATGGGACAGTAGTGGAGAGGGTAGTACTTTTTTTTTTTTTTTACGTTCCTCGGCGTACACATCACAGACAAGCTGAAATGGTCCACCCACACAGACCGCATCGTGAAGAAGGCGCTGCTGCGCCTCTTCAACCTCAGGAGGCTGAAGAAATTTGTCTTGTCACCAAAAGCACTCATAAACTTCTACAGATGCACAATCGAGAGCATCCTGTCGGGCTGTATCACCGCCTGGTAAGGCAACTGCTCCACCCACCACCATAAGGCTCTACAGAGGGTAGTGAGGTCTGCACAACGCATCAAAACTACCTGCCCTCCAGGACACCTACACCACCCGATGTCACAGGAAGGCCATAAAGATCATCAAGGACAACAACCACCGAGCCACTGCCTGTTCACACCGCTATCATCCAGAAGGCGAGGTCAGTACAGGTGCATCAAAGCAGGGACCGAGAGACTGAAAAACAGCTTCTATCTCAAGGCCATCCGACTGTTAAACAGCCACCACTAACATTGACTGGCTGCTGCCAAGACACTGACTCAACTCCAGCCACTTTAATAATGGGAATTGATGGAAATGAATGTAAAATATATCACTAGCCACTTTAAACAATGCTACATAAAATGTTTACATACCCTACATTATTCAACTCATATGTATATACTGTACTCTATCATCTACTGCATCTTTATGTAATACATGTATCACTACCCACTTTAAACTATGCCACTTTGTTTACATACCCTACATTACTCATCTCATATGTATTGTATCAAGTACAGTATATACATATGAGATGAGTAATGTAGGGTATGTAAACAAAGTGGCATAGTTTAAAGTGGGTAGTGATACATGTATTACATAAAGATGCAGTAGATGATAGAGTACAGTATATCTACTGCATCTTGCCTATGCCGTTCTGTACCATCACTCATTCATATATCTTTATGTACATATTCTTTATCCCTTTACACTTGTGTGTGTATAAGGTAGTAGATTTGGAATTGTTAGGTTAGATTACTCATTGGTTATTACTGCATTGTCGGAACTAGAAGCACAAGAATTTCGCTACACTCGCATTAACATCTGCTAACCATGTGTATGTGATATACATTTGATTTGATTTTGATTTGACCTACTCTACCATAGACAATACAGGCATTCTATGGTCAGGACGTGACATAATCACACAGAATTACATCTACACAGAAAGGATCATACATTGATTACAAATCATGTCATAAAGGAAAACGCCCCTAGTGGACGGAAAATATATGATGGCTGGTTACACAAAGAAAGGGGGTTGGGTTTTGAATGAAAGACCGGGAACAAAAAGATTTGGTCTCTATCGGGCCATAGGCAGCTATCTTAAATACAGTATCTTATGCATTTTAAATAACTGCCTATATGAAAAAGGACAATGCAATAAATATTTACTCTGAGCTGTGCTTCGGTAGATTGGTCGTAGATAGAAGGCCGGGTTCTCCAGCATGGATCTCTTGTCCTCTGAAGAATGTCTAGTGGTGAACTGGAGTGTGGTAGAGTGGATACTCTGTCCGTCCTCTCCTAGACCATGTTTACAGCTGCTGTTGCTAATGCAACGGCTAGGAGGTATCACTGATTTAGTGAATAAGAGTTCAAAGTTCATACCAAGTTGCCATACTTTAAGCTCATGTTATTTTCTGGCTGATATAGTCAAAATTCCTCCTTTCGTCGTGTTGATCGTCATCTTCCCGTTGAAATTCGATGCTAATTTTGTTAGCGTGAACTCTGGTTGAACGACAAGAACCTGAGGTTGGCTTAGTTCTGTTGGTGATCTTGCCCTTTTAACGTGGGGACCGCCATCCTCTTGTCCTTAGAACAGAAAGTAGAATTTTCGTCAACGGGTTTATATCGTGGTGAAAGAAGGGTGTGTTTCATAGTTTTACAACCAATGTCTGTTCACTTGGGCGGGGCTTCTGAGTGAGCAGAGTTTACTGACAAACCGTTCTCTAGTTTAAGAAGCTAAAATTACATTTCATCTTTCACAAATAGTTTCATATTTAAACATTTAAATTGCACAACAATTCCATGTGAATCTGATAACTAGAATTTGTCAACTTTCCAAGATACAGTTTCTGTCATCCTGTCATTTTTTTTATTTATATTTTATTTCACCTTAACTTGCCTACCTGGTTAAATAGAGAACAAGTTCTCATTTACAATTGCGACCTGGCCAATGTAAAGCAAAGCAGTTCGACACATACAATGACACAGAGTTACGCATGGAGTAAAACAAACATACAGTAGAAACAAGTCTATATACGATGTGAGCAAATGAGGTGAGGTAAAGGCAAAAAAAGGCCATGGTGGCAAAGTAAATACAATATAGCAAATAAAACACTGGAATGGTAGATTTGAAGTGGAAGAATGTTTAAAGTAGAAATAAAAATAATGGGGTGCAAAGGAGCAAAATAAATAAATCAAATAAATACAGTAGGGAAAGAGGTAGTTGTTTGGGCTAAATTATAGGTGGGCTATGTACAGGTGCAGTAATCTGTGAGCTGCTCTGACAGCTGGTGCTTAAAGCTAGTGAGGGAGATGTGTGTTTCCAATTTCAGAGATTTTTGTAGTCCGTTCCAGTCATTGGCAGCAGAGAACTGGAAGGAGAGGCCAAAGAAAAATGTTGTTTTTGGGGTTGACCAGAGATCTACCTGCTGGAGTACGTGCTACAGGTGGGTGATGCTATGGTGACCAGCGAGCTGAGATAAGGGGGGACTTTACCTAGCAGGGTCTTGTAGATGACATGGAGCCGGTGGGTTTGGCGACGAGTATGAAGCGAGGGCCAGCCAACGAGAGCGTACAGGTCGCAATGGTGGGTAGTATATGGGGCTTTGGTGACAAAACGGATGGCACTGTGATAGACTGCATCCAATTTGTTGAGTAGGGTATTGGAGGCTATTTTGTAAATGACCTGGCCGAATATGAGGTAAATTATACTTTATATTTTATATAGAAATTGGTGAGGGGGGTTGCAGGCAACGAAGGAGTGGCTTCGTAAGAAGCACTTCAAGGTCCTGGAGTGGCCTAGCCAGTCTCCAGATCTCAACCCCATAGAAAATCTTTGGAGGGAGTTGAAAGTCCGTGTTTCCCAGGAACAGCCCCAAAACATCACTGCTCTAGAGGAGATCTGCATGGAGGAATGGGCCAAAATACCAGCAACAGTGTGTGAAAACCTTGTGAAGACTTACAGAAAACGTTTGACCTCTGTCATTGCCAACAAAGGGTATATAACAAAGTATTGAGAAACTTTTGTTATTGACCAAATACTTATTTTCCACCATAATTTGCAAATAAATTCATAAAAAATCCTACAATGTGATTTTCTGGATTTATTTTTTCTCATTTTGTCCGTCATAGTTGTACCTATGATGAAAATTACAGGCCTCATCTTTTTAAGTGGGAGAACTTGCACAATTGGTGGCTGACTAAATACTTTTTTGCCCCACTGTATATACAGGACACGACAAGACGAGGACAAAAGACATCTGACTGCTATGCCATCTTGGTGACAAAATGTCATTAGTAGTAATGTCTCAGACAATAACTGATCTGAGATCATATTCATTAAGTACAAATGCATATTTTCAACTGGTTGGATTACCGAAATATGGTTACGTTTCCTATCTTTTGATGTTACCAGACTCTATGTTGCGAAGGCTTTACAAGAGTCAACTCTATAAAGTAGAGTGAGAGAAAAGGGGAAAGGTATTTAAGGTGGTCATAAACCTCCCCCAACAGGCCAACGTCATGACAGTCCCCCCATGTTGGGTTCAATCGTGCGATTAACCTGCATTTTGCAAACCAACATAAAAATGACCATGGGTTCTCCTGGTTGTGGACCATCGTTGTGGTCCCCCTCTGGTGGTCGACCCGGGTAGGGTTTCTGGGGATGAAGAAGTCCACTCCAAGGCTGGGCAGCAGATGTCCAGTTGATGATCGCTGTTGCAGTCCCCCCTCTGGTGGTCGACTCTGTTAGGGTGTCTGCAAATGAAGAAGTCCGCTTCAAGGCTGGGAAGCAGATGTCCAGTTGGTGATCGCTGTGTCATTTTCCCCTCTGGTGGTCGACCCTATATACACGTCCATGGTTTTGGCAAAATGACCCTATCATGGCATTGTCTAATGTCATATCTAGGTCTTTCCTCATTTCCGGGGTGCTGCTTAGGGTACTATCCTAAGTTGATAACTACATGATAAGTCTACAGCTGCAAGGCACTAGTTTTGGGCAGTCTACAGGGATGACCTATGGACTTCTGGAAAGAAAACAACTGGTGAGTACTGTAGCTGGAGAGTCAAAGGTCTCAAAATAAATGTTCAACTTTACTAAGGCTGGTATTTTTCTCGGATCCTTAAGTGATCTTAAAATAAATCCTAATTGGATGTTCCGTTGTTCATGTGCGTTTCTGCTTACACAAGCGCACATGTCAAGGGAAGAAAACCAAGTATTCTGGCAGATTACAACTTGTTCAGAATGAGTCTGACGTAGTCAGGTCGTTTTCAGGTCAATGCCTGGAGGTCAGTCAGAATTGGTGTCGAGGGAGTCTGTAGTGGTTTTACTACCAGTCACTGTCTTCCACTATTGTAGTGGCGGTAGGTATGAAGAAGTCCACTTCATAGCTATGTTATCCACAGAGGAGCTAACCTGACAACGGAAGTACTCTAAGCATGGAACCATTCGTATGGAGGGTTCTATTTATTAGTGGCATGTGTGTTAACCATTGGAAGAGTGCAATGGAGATTCCCTTCCTCTTGTTACACTCTGACTCCTATGTCGCTATTATCAATAGCAATTTAACTTGTGAGGTTACTAATCCTTTTACTGAGTGTTGCTGGATTGTCTGTGGTACTGGTACTCAGGGGGACCAGTTGTCCTCACTGTTCTCATAGGGGAGTTTACAACTAGATGTGATTTATCCTCGGGCAGCCTCGTACGGTGTTGTCTGTAGTCTCGACCCACCCAACGTCTCGATGAGGCTCATGGGTCTGGGCTACTATTCTCCCAATTTGAGTCTCTAGACCCCCCACCCCACCAACGGGTGGTGTTGGTACCCGAGGCGCAGACTAAAAGTTCGGACCCTATGTACAAGTTGTCAGTGGCCGCGTTATTATGAGAATGGATGTAAACTTTCAACCAAATCTCCTGGTGTTTGTGCTTCAAAACGCTCAGTGGCTGTTACCAGACTATCTATGTTACAAAGGCTATACAAGAGTAAACTCTAATAAAGTAGAGAGAGAGAAAAGGGGAAAGGTATTTATGAGGGTCATTAACCTCCCCAACAGGCCAACGTCATGACACCTGCCTTTCTAAAATCTTTGAAAGCAAAGTTAATAAACCGATCACCGACCATTTCGAATCCCACAGTACCTTCTCCGCTATGCAATCTCGTTTCCGAGATGGTCGTGGGTGCACCTCAGCTACGCTCAAGATCCTTCTTCATCGAGCTTGCCAAGGCTTTCGACTCTGTCAATCAATGCATTCTTATCGGCAGAATCAATAGCCTTGGCTTCTCAAATGACTGCATCGCCTGTTTCACCAACTACTTCTCAGATAGAGTTCAGTGTGCCAAATCGGAGGGCCTGTTGTCCGGGGACAGTATTGAGTAGCTTGGATAATAAAGGTGCCCAGAGTAAACTGCCTGCTACTCGGTCCCAGAAGCTAAGATATGCATATTATTATATTGGGATAGAAAACACTGACGTTTCTAAAACTGTTTGAATGATATCTGTGAGTATAACAGAACTCGTAAGGCAGGCATAAACCTGAAAACATCCAACCAGGAAGTGGGAAATCTGAGGCTTGTAGGTTTTCAACTCATTGCCTATCGACGATACAGTGCACTTCATAAGGCTTCCACGAGACGTCAACAGTCTTTAGAGCCTTGTTTAAGGCTTCTACTGTGACTTGGAAGCGAATGAGAGGGGAATGAGTCAGAGGTCTGCCAGAGAGCCACGAGCTGGCCACGCTCATTCGCGTGAGAGTTAGCTTGAGTTCCATTGCAATTCTACAGACAATTCCGGAATTCTCCGGTTGGAACATTATTGAAGATTTATGTTAAAAACATCCTAAAGATTGATTCTATACATCGTTTGACATATTTCTACGAACTGTAACAGAACCTTTTAACTTTTTGTCTGCTCCTAGTGATCGTGCTTCATGAATTTGGAATACTGGACTGAACGCGCTAACAAAAAGGAGGTATTTGGACATAAATTATGGTAATTATCGAACAAAACGAACATTTATTGTGGAACTGGGATTCCTGGGGGTGCATTCGGATGAAGATCAATCAAAGGTAAGTTAATATTTATAATGCTATTTCTGACTTCTGTTGACTCCACAACATGGCAGATATCTGTTTGGGTTGTTTTGGTCTCTGAGCGCCGTACTCAGATTATAGCATGGTGTGCTTTTTACGTTAAGTTTTTTTGAAAACTGACACAGCGGTTGCATAAAGGAGAAGTGTATCTATAATTCCGTGCATAATAGTTGTATCTTTTATCAATGCTTATAATGAGTATTTCTGTAAATTGATGTGGCTCTCTGCAAAATCACCGGATGTTTTGGAACTTCTGAACGTAATGCGCAAATGTAAACTGAGAACTTTATCAACATAAACATACATGTATTGTGTAACATGAAGTCCTATGAGTGTCATCTGATGAAGATCCTCAAAGGTTAGTGATACATTTATCTCGATTTCTGCTTTTTGTGACTCCTCTCTCTTTGGCTGGAAACAGCTGTTATTCTGTGCCTTGGCTCTGACCCAACATAATCGTTTGGTTTGTTTTTGCTGTAAAGACTTTTTGAAATCGGACACCGTGGTGGGATTAACATGAAGTGTATCTTTAAAATAGTGTCAAATACTTGTATGTTTGAGGAATTTTAATTATGGGATTTCTGTTTTGAATTTGGAGCCTTGCACTGGCTGTTGTCTTATCGATCCCGTTAGCGGGATCTCAGCCCAAAGAGGATATATCAATGATGTTGCTCTTGCTGCTGGTGATTCTCTGATCCACCTCTACCCAGATGACATCATTCTGTATGCGTCTGGCCCTTCTTTGGACACTATGCTAACAAACCTCCAAATAAGCTTCAACGCCATACAACACTCCATCCCTGGCCTCCAACTGCTTTTAAATGCTAGTAAAACTAAGTGCATGCTCTTCAACCAATTGCTGCCTGCACCCTCCCGCCCGACTAGCATCACTACTCTGGATGGTTCTAGAATATGTGGACAGACACAAATATCTAGTTGTCTGGTTAGACTGTAAACTCTCCTTCAAGCCTCACATTAAGCATCTCAAATCCAAAATTAAATCTGGAATCATCTTACTTTTTCACAACAAAGCCTACTTCACTCATGCCGCCAAACATGGACTATCCTACCGATCCTTGACATCGGCGATGTCATTTACAAAATAGCCTCCAACACTCTACTCAGAAAGACTACATCCAGTTATCACAGTGCCATCCATTTTTTTCACCAAAGCCCCATATACTACCCACCACTGCGACCTGTATGCTGTCGTTGGCTGGCCCTCACTACATATCCATCGCCAAACCCATTGGCTTCAGGTAATCTATAAGTCTTTGCTATTTAAAGCCCTGCCTTATCTCAGCTCACTGGTCACCATAACAACACCCACCCGTAGCACGTGCTCCAGCATGTATATTGCACTGGTCATCCCCAAAGCAAACACTTCCTTTGGCTGCCTTTCCTTCCAGTTCTCTGCTGCCAATGACTGGAACGAATTGCAAAAAGCTCTGAAGCTGGAGTCTTATATCTCCCTCTCTAACTTTAAGCATCAGCTGTCAGAGCAGCTTACCCCCACTGTACCTGTACACAGCCAATCTGTAAATGGCACACGCAACTACATCATCCCCATATTATTTACACACACTGTACATGCATAGAAAAATCTTTATTTTATTTTGTGTTATTGACTGTGTTTGCTTATGTTTAACTCTGTTGTTTTTGTCGCACTGCTTTGCTTTATCTTGGCCAGGTCGCAGTTGTAAATGAGAACTTGTTCTCAACTGGCCTACTTGGTTAATTAAAGGTTAAATAAAAATGTTTTAAAAATGAGCATGCACACAAGGTAGACATATAAGAATTGTGGCTTTGCAAGAGAAAATAAAAACGTTGAAGAGAAACTTCCAGTGAGCAGCCAACATGACACAAATATTTCATTTCTAAATTGTTAAATAGATTTTTATTTCCACTTTTTTCTTTGACATTGTGGTGTATCTTTCTAATGTATTTTTAAGCTTGCATGCATTATTTCAAATATGTTACTTATCTTCGCTGCTGTCAGATGCTACTCCAAATTTGGAGGGTGAGGGAGAGCTTTGTACGCATCTCTGTGTGGAGTAAATGTGGTCTAGAATTGTTTTTGTCTGGTGGCACATTTAACATGCTGTTAGAAATTAGGTAAAACAGATTAGTTTCCCTGCATGAAGGCCACTAGGAGCACTGCCTATGGATGAGTTTTCCGCTTTACTCATGACTGTATACAGCCACTACTGGTGATAGTATAAAAAACAATTTACTCCTTGAAAGTGGCAGCTTTAGCCTTTAGCTCGATGTGTATGTTGCCTGTAATCCATGGCTTCTGGTTGGGATATGTGTGTACAGTCACTGTGGCGACAATGTTGTTGATGCACTTATTGATGACGTTGGTAAACTCCTCAATGCCATTGGATGAAAACCCAGAACATATTCCAGTCTGTGCTAGCAAAACAGTCCTGTAGCTTAGCATCCGCGTCATCTGACCCTTCCATATTGAGCGAGTCACTGGTACTACCTGCTTTAGTTTTTGCTTGTAAGCAGGATTTAGGAGGATATAATTATTGTAAGATTTGCCAAATGGAGGGTGAGGGAGAGCTTTGCATGTGTATCTGTGTGTGGAGTAAAGGTGGTCTAGAGTTTTTTTATTTTTATTTTTTTATATATATAATAAAAAAGTTCTGGTTGCACGTGACATGCTGGTAGAATTTAGGTAAAACAGATTTAAGTTTGCCTGCATTAAAGTCCCCAGCCACTAGGCATGCTGCTTCTTGATGAGCATTTTCTTGTTTGCTTGGGGCCTTATATTGCTCGTTGAGTGCGGTCTTAGTGCCAACATCGGTTTGTGATGGTAAATAGATGGCTATGAATAATATAAATGAGAACTCTCTTGGTAGATGGTGTGCTCTACAGCTTATCATAAGGTACTCTACCTCAGGCGAGCAATACCTTGAGACTTATTTAATATTAGACATTGCGCACTAGCTGTTATTGACAAACCGATACACACACGCACACAATGTATGTCTACAATATGTTTGAGTTAATTTAGGTCTTAAAACCGCTACTTTAATCAGAAGTTACTGTATTTTGGTTGTGTATTTCCATAACTGTTAAATTGTTATTTTATTCACAGTGAACTAAATGTTTTGACTCTGATTTCCACGTAAAAGTACATTTACATACAGTATGTTAAAATAGAATGATTTCCCTAAAAAAAAATCCATAATTTGTTATAATTGAGACAAACCATTATTTTACAGGAAACATTTTAAATTAGAGCTGATTACTGTAATTTTTAAAAAGTGTTCATTTTCCAGAAAAAAAGGAAATTACTGTAACAATGAGTTTTCTGTGAAATTATGTGTGCCAAACTGTCAATTTCTAGGCAGCGCAACTGAAATATTCAATGGCTAGGACAAACATCCATGCTTCCCACAGTTGTGCCAAGTTGGTGTCCAGTCTTGACACTTAAACTGGTGTGCCTGTCACCTACTACCATATCCTGCTCAGAGGCACTTAAATATTTTTTCTTTCTTCATTTTCCCTCTGAATTGCACAGATACACAATCCATGTCTCAAGGCTTAAAAGTCCTTCTTTAACCTTTTTTAAAATATTTTTATTGATTACACATTTAACCCCTTATTGTCAAAACTACCTCCGTACTTCCATTAATTTGTATGGGTTACCTTTAGATAGTCGTAGAGCGGAGAGGCCTATTCAAACGGAGGATACCATTGTATTTGTGAGAGTCAACCCCTTTCTACTGTGGGGTCATATTAGTTTGTAGGCCAAACCGTTCAGATGGTTTAGTGAGAAGACTCTGCCACTTTCTACCACAGATGTGGAAGGGCGACATACTTTAGGAGGATGCAGTGAATTGAGACCCTGCAAAGAACCTATATTTTTTTAGGTTAAACTAACAGATTTTGATGGGGATATTTTTATTATGTTACTTATATTGATGCACTGGTCATCAATAGACTCTGGGGGTTGGGGATATTGAATCTATGTCCAGCTCCTGTGAAAAGTTTGGATGTTTGTAAAACCCTTCAGACTAAGTTGCCTTGATTAATATTACAGTATATGCCCACGTGGCGCAATTACAGTATGGTGCCTGTAACTGTATTTGGACATGGCCTATTTAAAACAAGTTGTTGAATTTTTTTAATGGAATTTAATTACAATTATTCACTTTTTTGTTGGTCTTATCAATAGTGAATTTCTTGCTTATTGACCACGTTTGGCATGTCCATGGCTGAGACATAATGTAATTTACAGTAGGCCTAGCCCCTATATTAGTGGAATGCTATGTTAAACAATATATTTTCATAGGCCTATTGAAGCCATGCAATTACTTAGAACAATATAGACTTCAAACATGTTCAACATAGTATGGTATCCCAGGAGGTCTACCCCGGGGGATGGTAATAGAGGGGAGGTACGTGAGGCGATGTTGGCTCCCTCTGCTGGGAATACAGGAGCTGGGCACCCCGACATGGACAGCTAAGTAGAAGTAATTAGAGGAAAGTGCCAACCAGCTGTGGAGGCTAAATAAAAGGAGCACGATGGCACACTACGGGAGAGAAGGGAGAGAGACGGACACCGGTTTAGAGAGAGAGAAGGAAGACCGAGCAAAACCGAAGTTATTTCTTTGATATATTTATTTTCTGTCTTAATTAAGTAAAGTTGTTTTTCTGACTAATGTCTCCCTGTCTCTGTGTCAATCTCTGCATGCTCAACCCAACACCCCACGGTTTACCACATATGGTGGAGAATGCGGGCAACTAAATAGATTTAGGTGCCGTGGGGTCGAGTGTGCGGAGATAACCATGGAGGAGCTGGCGGCTCAGGTCATCCTCAGCCAGCAGAAGCAACAGGCTCTCCAGGAGCAAGCGCTGGAGGAGCAGCACCAACAAAACCGCAGACTTGTAGCGGAGGTAGCCCAGTTGAAGGTTGGGAGGGCTCAGGAGTCTGGCCCGAATCAGTTCTTTTCGTTCAGTTCAGGGAGGAAGATGACGTGCAGTCGTATCTGTGAACCTTCGAGAGGACGGCACAGCGGGAAGGATGGCCCAAGCCCCAGTGGGCCAGCCTGTTGGCACCCTACCTCTCTGGGAAGGCCTACTTTGATTTGAACACTGACCAGGCCGCGAATTATGAGGGACTCAAACGGGAGATACTAAGCCATTATGGGTTCAATCTCACACGCCGTAAACAATTAGTCCACGACTGGGCCTTTGACCCCTCCCGATGCTCGACAAACCCGTGCTGGATAAATACTTTCGGGGCCTGCCCTACGAGATGAAGAAGACGGTGAGCATGTAGAACCCCAAGAGCCTGGAGGAATTGCTGACAGTGGTGGAAATTCACCAGAACACACAGGACCTGCTGAGAGGGGCCCGAGCATAGAGAGGAGACACGGCAAGGGGGTCGACCAACACAAAGAGAGACCAGGAGCGGAGGGGGCCTGGACGGGACCAGCCGAGGCTGTGAAGCGGGAGGGTGACCCAAACTGACGACGCCGGCAGCTGCTGGACCCCGATCAGAGATGCTGCTATGAGAGTAGTGAGCTGGCTGGGAGGAGGCCATGCCCTCCGCACCTCCCAGCTCGGGGATAACCCGGATGGCGAGTTACGTCACCTCCTGTTGGGCGCACACCGAGACGGCCCCTCCGATGGTTCCGGTACAAATCGATGGCATCGACACCAGCGCTCTGCTGGACTCCGGTAGCATGGTGACCCTGGCCCACCCGCAGTGGCTCACGTGAGAGGGGAAGGAGGAACAAGGGGACGAGGAGGTGAGTATCCTGTGTACATGGGGACACGAAGAGGTACCCAATGGTGGCCGTGAGGATAACCACCCCAAAGGGGGAGTGCCAAATGCGCGTGGGAGCTGTACCTAACCTACCAGTGTCCTTTCTCCTCGGTCGAGACCGCCCTCTCTTCCAGGCACTGTGGAGGAGAGACCTGGGGAGGTGAGCACGGAAGGAAGGAAGAAAAGGAAAAGAGACTGTGGCGTGTGCCACTTAACCCCCGCCACAAGAGGTGTCCACTGGGCCTGAGTCGGAGCCGGAGAAGGGAGACGACCCCGCTCCGGCAAGCGAGCCACTGTGCAAGGAAGACCTCAGGCTACACTTTATGGAGTGGACGGACCTCCCAACATGGGAATCCTCATGGGTCAGTTCGGGATGGCCCAATTAGAAGACCCAAATCTCCAGAACGCTAGGGCCCAGGTGATGCCGGTGGATGGCGTACTGTTACCTGGGTTAAGTGATTGGTGCTACCCCCACTTCGCAATTAAGCATAATTTATTGTATCAGGTAGTAAAGCATAATGGGCAGACCAAAGACTTATTACTCATACCCAGCCAGTATGTTAGGACTGTGTTGCAGCTTGACTACACCCACCTGCTTGGGGAACACCTGGGGGTGGAGAAAACCAGGGAGCGGATCGGGAACCGGTTCCACTGGCCCGGAGTCAAACGCGCCATGGAGGACTACTGCCGTGGTTGCCCGGAGTGCCAGATCACAGCTCCGAGGGTGCAATATTGAAACCCTTTGGTTCCCTTGCCCATTATAGGAGTGCCATTCGAGCGGTTGGCAATCGATCTGGTGGGTCCGTTGGTGAAGACTGCGAGGGGACACCAAAACATCCTGGTATTCATGGCTTACACCACCCGTTATCCTGAGGCAATACCGCTACGCACGGTGGCATCCAAAGGTATCGCACGGGAGCTCTTCCATTTATTCAGCCAGGTGGGGATTCTGCAGGAAATCCTGACAGACAGGGCACTGTGTTCATGTCTTGTGTGATGAAGGATGTCTGCAATCTGTTACGAATCAAACAAGTGAGGACCAGTGTGTACCATCCACAAACCGATGGGCTGGTGGAACGCTTCAATAAGACCCTGAAACATGCTGAAGAAGGTCATCGAGAGAGACTGGAGGAACTGGGACCAGCTGCTGCCCCACCTGATGTTTTCAGTGCGTGAGGTACCCAAAGCATCCACGGGGTTCTCCCCCTTTTGAGCTCCTGTATGGCCGTCGGCCCCGCGGGCTGCTGGACCTAGCCAAGGAGGTCTGGGAAGAGCAGCCGACCCCCACGAACATCGTGGAACATCAGATCCACACTGTTCCGAGAGGAAAAAGTGCGTAAACGGCCATACCAAATACCAGAAGCCCGGAGGGTGGTGGTCCAGCGGGAAGTGACAACAATGTTAGAAATGGGGGTACTGGAGGAGTCTCAGTGAGTGGTGTAGCCCCATAGTGCTGGTTCCGAAACTGGACGGATCCATTCGCTTCTGTAATGACTTCCGGGGTCTGAACGAGATCAGTAAGTTTGATGCCTACCCCATGCCCTGGGTGGACGAACTGATCGACCACTTGGGGACAGCGAGATACGTCAGGACCTTGGACCTAACGAAGGGGTACTGGCAGGTGCCACTGGTAGCGGCCTTCCGGGAGAAGACTGCCTTCTCCAACCCGGGGGGGCTATACCACTACCGGGTTCTGCCTTTCGGGCTCCACGGGGCACCAGCAACATTTCAGCGGCTCATGGACCGAGTTTGTGGCCGCACAGTGAGTACGCAGCGGCTTATCTAGATGACATAATTGTGACTCCCAATTGTCACTGTGCACATCTGCAAGTTACAGGCTGTGGTTGATGCGCTAAGGGATGCAGGTCTGATCGCGAACCCCCACAAGTGCAAGCTGTGCTACGCCGAAGTGGAGTGCCTGGGATATCAGATCGGGAGGGGAAATGTGAAACCCCAAGAAAAAGAATTGCTGCCATTAAGGATGGCCGGTCCCCCGAACGAAGAGGCAGGTAAAGTCATTCCTGGGGTTAGCAGGCTACTACAGTAGATTTGTACCTAACTTTGATGCAATAGCTTCTCCCCTGACAGATTTAACAAAGGCACGACTACTCCAGACGGTGCGATGGATGGAGGACACAGAGGCGGCTTTCCAGGCCCTGAAGTATGCGCTATGTTCGCACCTGGTACTCGTCACCCCGGACTTCTCAAACTCTCCTGGTCCAGACAGACGCGTCTGACACCGGGGTAGGGGCCGTTTTGTCCCAAGAGCAGGAAGGCGAGGAGCACCCCATCATGTATGTCAGCAGGAAGCTCCTCCCGAGGGAGAGGAAATACTCAATTGTCGAGAAGGAGTGCCTTGCCGAGAAGTGGGCCCTCGACACCCTCAATTATTACCTTCCCGGGAGGAAGTTCACCTTGATTACTGACCATGCCCCGCTCGTGTGGATAGCACGAGGTAAGGACACGAATGACCGTGTCACCCGCTGGTTCCTGTCCTTACAGGGATTCTCTCTGTCATCCACAGGTTGGGGGCCCAGCACAGCAATGCGGACTCCCTATCCAGGAGGGATGCAAACCTAGCCCTGAGCATGCCTCCCTCCCAGTCAGGGCTAAGGGGGGGTGGTGTGTGGTATCCCAGGAGGTCTACCCCAGGGGATGGTCGGACGTACGTGAGGCAATGTTGGCTCCCTCTGCTGGGATTCCGGGAGCTGGGCACACCGACATGGACAGCTAAGTGGAGGTAATTAGAGGAAAGTGCCAACCAGCTGTGGAGGCTAAATAAAAGGAGCACGATGGCACACCGCGGGAGAGAAGGGAGAGAGACGGACACTGGTATAAAGAGAGATGGAAGACCGAGCAAAACCGAAGTAATTTCTTTGATATATTTATTTTCTGTCTTAAGTAAAGTTGTTTTTCTGATTAACGCCTCCCTGTCTCTGTGTCAATCTCTGAACATTCAACCCAACACCCCACGGTTTACCACAATAGGCTATTTAGCAAATATGGGATTGGCTTACATTTTTTGTTATTTTGTTTCTGTAGGGTATTTTATAAACTAGACTACAGCATACTAATGTTTGAATTGGAGTTGAAAACAATGCAATACATAAGACTGTTAATACACAACTTAAAGCAACCACGTACTGTATTTAGACATGGAGCACGTTCTGATTGGGCAGTGAGGGGTCAAGCCCTTATGTGTCACTGCCAGCTACTGCATCCATAATTCCCACTGTGAAAATAGCAAAAATATTTCTGACACACCGCCTGACCTATGGCACTACTGCCAGTGCTAAGATTTACCATTGCATTCTTTAAAATTGTATTTTTTTAAATAAATAAAGCCGTGAGTGTCCTAGCATCCCTACAGGGGGCCTGTGGTGGAATTGCCCAGTGCTAATGCTAGCTAACTCGCTAGGGTGTTTGTGTGTGCCCTTGCTAACCAGCATCCTTAACTGTACATCCAGTACTCTGCTGCCTGTGACTGGAACGAATTGCAAAAATTGCTGAAGTTGGAGACTTATCTCCCTCACCAACTTCAAACATCAGCTATCTGAGCAGCTAACCGATCGCTGCAGCTGTACATAGTCTATTGGTAAATAGCCCACCCTTTTTCACCTACCTCATCCCCATACTGTTTTTATTTATTTACTTTTCTGCTCTTTTGCACACCAATATCTCTACCTGTACATGACCATCTGATCATTCATTCACCCCAGTGTTAATCTGCAAAATTGTAATTATTTGCCTACCTCCTCATGCCTTCTGCACACATTGTATATAGACTCCCCCTTTGTTTTCTACTGTGTTATTGACTTGTTAATTGTTTACTCCATGTGTAACTCTTTGTTGTCTGCTCACACTGCTATGCTTTATCTTGGCCAGGTCGCAGTTGCAAATGAGAACTGTGTTTCAACTAGCCTACCTGGTTAAATAAAGGTTAGATAAAATAAAATAAAAAATAAAACATCAACAAGCCTGGCAAGGCTTTGTGTCGATCACGGTTAAGCGCTGCTCTACTCGCTCCCTCCTTCTCTCCCCCACGGCTCAGTGGCAGGAATACCAGTAATTGACCCTTGTTATGGAAAAACGGCATCGTGAAACATGCCATAATTAGCTGATTCCTGTTGGCTACTTTTTTATGTGTTTTTCTTCTCTGGGGGGACTTTTCCAGCTAAGTTTTTGATTGACAGCTACTGTGGACTCTTGAGCATGTGTGCGGGTGCGTGCCCGTGTGTTTTCCCTGATTGTTCCACGACAGAACTGATAAACTATTCCGACCCACAGTAGATCACCTCCATTGTTATTCCATTAAAATCCACAGCACTAATTTCTGACAGTTTTACATTGATCCTTTCTCTCCATAATAGGCTTGACCACTGAAGCCTGGTTATTATGGGCTGTTTGAGCTGCATGGTAATCTGTAAGGACCGACGCTGGAGTAGAGGAGCAGGTACGGGGAGTCAAACATTTAATCGAAACAGACATCGAACAAGACAGGAACAGCGTCAGGACAAGGACATATGACAATCAATGCTGAAGCAGGAAACAGTGCGGGGGAACAGACAGACATAGGGGAGGTAATGACAGAGGTGATTGAGTCCAATAATCGCTGATTTGTGTAATGGGGGGGAGAGGCAGGTGTGTGTAATGATGGGGAGCCTTGTGCTCTCGGAGAGAAAGAGAGCGAGAGAGACCTTCTCAGAACAGTGTAAACAGCATGGCACTGTTCATATTTTAAGAAATGGCACCGGAGATGTCATGGCGTGCAGACACATTTCCCACCCAGCATTGCCTGAATCTAAAAATGAGTCTCCTCACACAGGGCAAGGCTGTTGACTGGCTGTAACATCCTCTTGAGAACTTTTTCCTCTGTCTTCACTATGACTATGAAAGAGGGTGTTTGCAAATGAAGCCTGCTGTGTGTGGGTGGGTGGGGTGCATGTGCATCGCTGCCTGTGTTTGTTAATGTGTGTGTCTGTGTGTGCTAATGTGTGTCTGTGACATTGCAGGGAGTTTGGCCGCTGGAAAGTGAACAGCCTGGCTCTAGAGAGACAGGACAACAATGGTCTGGCCCTGCCCCTGGACCCAGAGTTCCTCCAGACCATCAGGCACCTGGGCAGACGGCCCAGCCTCAGCTCCATTACAGACAGCATCATCAGGAAGTACGGAACACACTTCCTGCTCTCAGCCACCCTGGGGGGTAAGAATAATATGTATTTATTGGTGTTCTTTTAACCCAATCCTCTGTATGCTGCTGATGCTCAGCTTCAGAAACGCAAACAGTAAATTCTCTCTTTGCTGTAAAGGTGTCATATTGAATGTGTTGTTCTATTCCCCAGCCCAGTTCGCTGTGAATATTCTGCTCCACTCTGTGTGTTTAGGGGAGGAGTCATTAATGATCTTTGTGGACAAGCGGAGGTTGAGTAGAACGGTGGAGACGAGAGAGGCCAACGGTACAGCCGTGACTCTAGAGGCCCTGCACCAACTGGCTGCCTCTTACTTCATCGACAGAGAGAGCACCCTGCGCAAGCTGCACCACATCCAGATAGCATCCACAGCCATTAAGGTAATCCTACAAGCTGCACCACATCCAGATTGCATCCATGCCCCCCCCCCCCCCCCCCCCCCCCCACACACACACATTCATTCCCAGAGCCCTCTAGCTGGGTCCATTAATCACTGTGTCAGTCATTATTACTGAGTAATGAGTGTGATCGGCTGAGTTTGCCCTTTGCACAGCAGGACATGTTTGTCAGACTCCGTATTCGGGGTAATTCGTTTCCATGTGAGCCTGTAATTTGTTTACATGTACCTGTGGCAATGAGAGGATTATCATTGAGGAATTTCCCATGTATAGACACCTTGTATGAGAGCAGTGTTTCACCAGCTGGTGAGCCACTGGTGTCGAATTTACATTTATTTAGAAGTGATTGGTTAAAACTGGACTGCTAGACTGTTTTGTACATCTTGAGGTTTGGGGACCAACTTCTAAAGAATGTGGGGGAGGGGAGTAGGTGTGTGCTAAAATACACGTGACAGTCATACCTGACACAATTGTACAGTTCAACATTGATTTTGAACATTATCTAAGATGATGTAGAGTTATAAACTCACTTGTAGTTTGAAAGCATCCATCTGTTTATCATTGACTTTTCCCAGTGCTATCCCATCTTTGGCCACCACAGACAGATAAGGCCATATATTCCTTAAAGTGAATTGGCAACGGGACACATCATGGCTTTGTTGGCAGCGTTCTCGTGGACAAAGTGCTGCTAAAATCGTCTGATTGAGATGAATGGAGCAGAAGTCCTCTGAGGTGCATTTGTTTAGGAGGCAGTTTCAGGTGACTGATGTGAAATATTCACAGCATCAGCTGCCTTTAATTCAGGCCATGGTTTTTTACCTCGTCAAGATGAAGACGGATGGCAAAACAAAAGCATCTCTTAGAAAGAGGGCACCGGACAACAGATTTCAGGAGGAGAAAAGCCTGTTGTACTGGTATAATGTAGGAGCTATAGCTATAACACTAAAGGGAAAGGAAAAATGAAAAAGATAAAGAGGGGAGGCGAAGGGAAGTGGTGCCTCTACAATTACGCATCAGAGTGATGAATCCTCGGTTCTATTTCAACAATTTCTTAGAGGGCTTGCCCCATTTGTCAGCCATTTTGGGTATGAGTTAAGGTGTCACGCTAATGAATAGAAGACGTATAAAGAATACTGGGGTTCTGCCATCTGTAATAATCGGTGCTTTAACCTACCAGCGAGCAAGAAACACTGACAGGAGATACTAACAGTGCTGGGTGGACATAAATCAAGTGGTTAAAGTTTGATTTACAACCCAGGTCCGTTTCTACTAAGGTTTATTACAATTAGCCTGAAAAACAACTAGCCATCGATGGGGAGAGGACATGAGTGTTTTTGACCCAATTTGCTGCCTTGCTACTGCAGTGTTTAGTCATTCATGTCCTCTTATGGTTCATTTGTAGGGGAATAAAGATAATTTGTTGAGGCTGAGCTTTGGAAATCTAGTGAGAAAATATGGTTGCAGTTGTTCACGATGTAGAACAGATTTGATGTGGATAAATAAAAAAATGCTGTCTTGTTTTATCCCTTGTGTATCAATGAATTATCCATTTCATACAGATGTTGTCATCTTCGTTATTATATTGTTGTCCTCTTTAACATTTTGCCATGTCCTCCCCCTCAAGAAAAAGACACCCTCAGATGTAAAAACAAGAGGAAGTTTGTTATTTTCTATCAAGGTCTTATATACTCTGGGAGAACTTTACAAATTAGATAAAGGAATGAGCTGCAGTTGGCTTCACTTACCCTTTAACCTCTGTCTGGGTCATCGTCAGTCAAGCTACTAATATGCAAGTTGTGAGTAATCTTAACCTTTAGCCAGCTCTGTTTCCTCTCTCTGCAACATTGTCTGCCAAGAGCACCAGAATTATTAAGCTCTGAGAGAAGGGAAGAGGGACGATAATTTGTTCCAAATCAAAAGGAGTCTCTCTCTCAGCCCCATCCAAGTTGGGAAACAGACTCCCATCTAAAAAAACAGCATATCATAGTTTGCCTTGCCACAGTATTAACTCCTACTTTCTTCTCTTAAAGGTCCTCTGCTGCTCCCCTGCGGATTTCAATGAGCCTCCATTTATTTAGGGGGCACAAATATAATCTCATGCTAGTTTATTTTTTCTCTCTTCAAGTCGATAAGCTGATCCCCAGCTCTGGTTGACATCGTAGTGTAAGCCAGTGCAACAAAGTGGTTTTAAAACATCTTGCCGGAATCCTCAAAGAATGTCTAAACACGCGTAAACACATCTAGGATGCAAATGGGGATATGCTGCATCTACTAAGGCTATGCCTAGTGATTAAAAACAGGACGATTCTCTGTGGTGCCGTGAAAAAAGCAATTTCCAAAGAAGCGCCGGTCCCAAACATTAATGCCATTCCATACTTTTTTAACAGGCTGGTGTATAGGCCTCTTAATACCCATTATTATTTAAATATCTGACATCTGGGGCTCACTTACTGGCATTTTATGTATTATATTCTGCTTTTGTGGAATTACTCATAGGTGGAATTAACAGAAGGCATGATCTTCAACAGTTTCCATGCCTTTGCCTTAGTGCTATAATAATAATATTAATAATGCTTGCATTTAGAAAATAATTGAGCTTCCTTGTCATTTGAGGCATTGCACCATGCATATAAAAGTATACAAGCGTTGTTCCTGCATTGCTTTGGAGCACTTGGGATATGCTTATATTTTCATTCTCGCTTTAAACCATTAGCTATTCCCAAACACTAAACACTTGCAAGACCTTTAAACAATTCCCCAGGGGCAGATTCTTTGGCTGAGGCAGGACAGGGGACTCTGGTCTCTGCCTTAATCAGAAGAAGCATCCATACTATGAGTGAGTGCTGTTCCCGTATATCAAGTCTCATGTGGCTCAGTTTGGTAGATCATTGCGCTTGCAATGCCAGGGTTGTGGGTTTGAGTCCCACCAGGGACCAGTACAAAGTTTTAAAAAATATGCACACACTACTGTTACTTGGTTTGGATAAGAGCGTCTGCTGAATTACTTAAATGTAGAATATGATGATGCATACCAGACATGTCTCCATCACATAACCAAGCAGCACATTCCTATTCCAGGAAAGCCTTTAAGAGCAGTCGCCAGTCCCATTAAATGCAGCTGTTCGAATTTCTGATAGTCAGCACTCGATTATGGCATATTAATACATCCCCCGCTCGCTCTCTCTCCTCCACCTCATTTACATTTTTCTATCCACCAAAGTCCCAATAAGTTACTGAACATACTTTTATACAAACAACTGTTAAGACTTCTTTTTTTGGGGGGGGGGTCCTTTCTATAAGAAATGGATTTAAGTGTGCGTATGCTCGGCTTCACTTGGTCCTTGTTGCAGATGTTCTCATTGCTATGCATAGAAAATCCAGATTTAAATTAAAACATTTCCCTTTAAGTTGGACATCTGTCTGTGTTAGAAATTTATCTGCCCATCCCTCTAGACATTTCTCGGATTTTAATTATTTTCGTCGAAGCATCAATAAAAAAAATAATGGAAATGCCGTCGATAGGCCTGCTGAAGTTTAGGTTTTTATTCTCTCTTTCTCAACCCTCTTCCCCCCTCCATTTCAAAGTAACTAAAACCTCAATGTTGAATGAAAAATGGAAAATAATATTTTGTGATTATCATATAATGAATCACTGCTGCTTATGTATGAAGGTTGGTCATGGTTCTGGTGTATTCATGCTTTGAATGCATACCTTTTTGATACAGTTAAGTTTGTTCTTCATTTTCTTTCCTGTGTCTCACCCTTCCCTCTGTTTTCACAGTGACATTAAAGTAGGTGTCAAAGAAAGACAACTTTTCTGCCCACAGAGGGAAAGGAAGGTGTCCCCTTTCTTCTGAATGTAGAACCATAGTTCCTCATTGATCTACACTGGTGATGTGGTTACTTTTATTGGCCCTTTGGGAAAATATTAAAAGAAGGAGCCACTGTGGCATTAGGGGAGAATAACTTGCAAGTGACGAGGAGGGAGATGGATGGGCCCACAGGCTGCCAGACTTGGAATGGTGGCAGAGAAACCTTGATATATGGGAGCTTTAAATCATCCTTTTGTCAAGGAGGATTGAGCTGTGATTGTGAACGATCTAACCGCTTACCCAGAGGAGAAGAGATCCAGTGTCTTTCTCATTTGTCAGCGTGAATCTAGTGATATGTCTGCCAGGCTTGCATGTAACTGCATCTTTCAAGACTTAAAACATAATTGGAAGCTGCCACCGAAAATAGTTCTTCATACGTAGTTCTTTCTTTTACTTTTTTGCAGACTCCACATTATTCTCTCCCTTGTCAGATGACAGTGTTTTTTGGTTGCATTGCTACTGTATGTCATCATCGCTTTCTCTGAGTAGACAAGAAACCACCTCTCACCCTTAAGCTTATTCATGTACTATACTTTTTGGATATAACATAATGTGGCCTCTGAACAGAGAATTATCATCTAACAGACTATACTGAATAGTGGATATGTCTAAATGCACAACCTTGGTGTTGCATCATACAGCAAACAACTGAACTACTGTACTACTACTTGTAATGTTTGTTGTAATGTGAACATTTAAACGTGTCTCAATAAGGTATAAAATATTTAGTCCTGTGGAAGTACACATGGTAGGATCTGAGTGAGCATACTCTTGTTGTTGATCTCATTCCACATGACATTCAGCTCTGCATCCCTACATTTTTTATGACCTTTAGTGGCTCTCTTTTACAGTGTAGTGGAGTATTGCCATGTGCCTCTGTCTTTCCCGCTAGGTGACTGAAACCAGGACGGGCCCTCTTGGATGCAGTAACTATGACAACCTGGACTCAGTCAGCTCTGTTCTGGTTCAGAGCCCTGAAAACAAGATTAATCTGCAAGGTCGGCCATCCATAATTGAACCCACCCAGACATTCTGATGGAATTGTCACAGTTTATATTCTCTGCCAAACGTTAGACAAGAGGCACCAGAGTGTCAGAAGGAATTTAGCTTCAATTCCTCTTTGTCTGGCATTGGAAACGGAACCTCTGGATTCCTAAGTGGATCACAGGGATTTGTAGACATATATGAACAAGCCAGTGGAAATGTATCTATAAAGTGACCAGAAAATACCTCTTCTGTCCTATAGTAACTTACAGTAGAAAGTCTATAGTTAATACAGTATTTGAGTCTAGTTTACATTATTACAGTAATTTGTCTTGAAGTTTAGCCAGTGTTGTCATATATAAACTGTACCATGTCCTCTCCTCAGGTCTCCAGGCCATCCTACCAGAGTACCTGAGGGTCCGGTTCGTCCAGGCTGCTCTGAGCTACATCGGCTGTAACGTGGAGGGTCAGTTTGTGTGCCGAGACAATGACTGTTGGTGCCGCTGCAGCCCAGGCTTTCCCCAGTGTAATTGCCCCGAAGTGGACCTGAGGGCCATGGAGGCCAGCCTACTGCACATCAGAGACACCTGGAACATGGCCAACCAGGACTTTGAAGAGTCGGGTATGGGAGTATGACATTGATGATACACACAGAGGCGTATATAGAGAAGTTGTAACATTCAATATACTTGCACAAATGTACTGCAACTGTATGTCAAATCAAATGAAATTGTATTTATCATGCGCCGAATAAAACCTTACCGTAAAATGCTTATTACAAGCCCTTAACCAACAATGCAGGTCAAGAAATAGACTTCATTTTATTTTCACTTATTTTGATTTATTTTTAATATTTTCTTAAGTAAAAAAATAAAAAGTTACAAAATTACAATAACAAGGACATATACAGGGAGTTCCGATACTGAGTCAATGTGCGGGCTACAGGTTAGTTGATGTAATTTGTACATGTAAAGTGACTATGCCTAGATAATGAACAATGAGTAGCAGCAGTGTAAAAGGGGGGGGGGGGTGGATTGGGGGTTAGAAGCTGTGAAGTCTTATGGATTTGGGGTAGAAGCTGTTAAGGAACCTTTTAGACTTGGCGCTCTGGTACCGCTTGTCATGCAGTAGCAGAGAGAACAGTCTATGACTTGGGTGACTGGAGTTTTTGATAATTTTTTGGGACTTCATCTGACACCGCTGTGTGTGTGTGTGTGTATATATATATATGTGTATATATGTATATATGTATATATATATGTATAAATATATATATGTATATATGTATATATATATATATATGTATATATGTATATATATGTATATGTATATGTATGTATATGTATATATATGTGTATATATGTATATATATGTGTATATATATATATATATATATATATATATATATATATATGTATGTATATGTATGTATATGTATGTATATATGTATATATGTATATATGTATATATGTATATATGTATATATGTATATATGTATATATGTATATATGTATATATGTATATATGTATATATGTATATATGTATATATGTATATATGTATATATGTATATATATATGTATATATATATATATATGTATATATATATATGTATATATATATATGTATATATATATATGTATATATATATATGTATATATATATATATATGTATGTCCTGGATGGCAGGAAGCTTGGCCCCAGTGACATACACGGCAGTAGGCACTAGCCTCTGTAGCACCTTACTGTCAGATGCCGAGCAGTTTCCATACCAGGCGGTGATGCAACCATTCAGGATGCTCTCGATGGTGCAGCTGTAGAATGTTTTGAGGATCTGGGGACAAATGCCAAATCTTTTCAGTCTCCTGATATATGCCACAGAACCTTACACAACACAGAAATCAGTGTGACGTCTTATTGTCTATGGGTTCAAATGTATATTTAAAGGCTGAATTATTCATATTAAATGTCCGGGTCACACTTGAGAAGTGTGTAAACGCATACAGCAACTCCAGAAAGTATTTACGCCCCTTGACTTGTTCCACATTTTGTTGTGTTATAGCCTGAATCTAAAATTGATTAAATAGAAATTTGCTGACACTGGCCTAAACACAATACCTCACAATGTCAAAGTACAAATGAATAAAAACGAGTGAATAAGTATTCAACCAATTTGTTATGGCAAGCCTAAATATGTTCAGGAGTAAATGTTTGCTTAACAAGTCAAATAATAAGTTCAATTAACTCTGTGTGGAATAGTGTTTAACATGATTTTTGAAAACCTCAACTCTGTACCCCACACATACATGTAAGGTCCCTCAGTTGAGCAGTGAATTTCAAACACAGATTTAACCACAAAAACTAGGGAGGTTTTCCAAAGCCTCGCCAAGAAGGGCAGACATTGAATATCCCTTTGGGCATGGTGAAGTTGCTTTTCTACACCCAATCACTACAAAGATACAGGCGTCTTTCCTAACTCAGTAGCTGGAGAGGAAGGAAACTGCTTTAGGATTTCACCATGAGGCCAATGGTGACTTTAAAACAGTTAGAGGGTGTTTAATGGCTGTGATAGGTGAAAACTGAGGATGGATCAACAACATTGTAGTTACTACACAATACTAACCTAATTGACAGAGTGAAAAGGAAGCCTCTACAGAATAAAAATATTCCAAAACATGCATCCTGTTTGCAATAAGGCAGTAAAGTAAAACAGCAACAAATTGGGAAAAATATATTAACTTTATGTCCTGAATACCAAGTGTTCTGTTTGGGGCAAATCCAACACATCACCGAGTACCACTCTTCATATTTTAAAGCATGGTGGCGGCATCATGTTATGGATATGCTTGTCATCGGCAAGGACTACGGAGTTTTTTAGGATAAAAATAAACAGAATAGCTAAGCACAATTCTAGAGGAAATCCTGGTTGTCTATTTTCTAACAAACACTGGGAGACAAATTCACCTTTCAGCATGACATTATCCTAAACACAAGGCCAAATATACACTGGAGTTGCTTCCCAAGACAACATTGAATGTTCCTGAGTGGCCTGGTTACATTTTTTACATTTTTTTTGCTTGAAAATATATGGCAAGACTTAAATGGCTGTCTAGCGATGATAAACAACCAACTTGACAGAGCTCGAATAATTATTTTAAAGAATAATGTGCAAATATTGTACAATCCAAGTGTGGAAAGCTCGTAGAGCCTTACCCAGAAAGACTCACAGCCGTAACCGCTGGCGATTTTAACATGTACTGTATTGACTCAGGGTTGTGAATACTTATGTGTATGAAATATTTGTGTATTTCATAAAAATAAAAATAAACATGTTTTCACTTTGTCATTATAGGGTATTGTGTGTCGATGGGTGAGGAAAAAGTTATATTTAATCCATTTTGAATTCAGGCTGTAATAAAACAATGTGGAATAAGTCAAGGGGTATGAATACTTTCTGAAGGCACTGTATGTTTAATTCACATGGCCCATGCGAGGGACTAAACCCACAACCTTGATGTTGGCAGCATTATAATGTAACTGTCTGAGCCAGTTGGACCAATTATACCCTCCACACCATCTGCCCTACTGCATTGTTGATGTGAGCTGTTTAATTTGCCCAGGTTCAGTACCTGTAGTTCTGCAGTGGTTTGCCTCAGAGCAGAGCTGTGGGAAGGCATTAAGAGAGAAGCATTGTTACCTAGCTGTTTTCATCGTCTGACAAGATAATAATGGTGGGAAGAGGCCTGGGCTTTCAGGGATGAGGTGTCATTGTCGTGGCAGTGAAACAGCGCTCTAGTCTTGGCATGAACAGACTTTTTTTTTTTGTGTCCCGGGAATGGTGCCAGCCTAAGCAGGTTTACTCAGGGTGCAATGGAGCACACTAATTCATTTGAATGCAGCAGCTGGAGGCTGATTTAAAACATGTAAACATCCTTTACCGAGCACATCATGGATTCTAATGGCCGTAAAGTCACTACTACGTTTACTTGTAATTGCAATCTGAGATCTCTCTCCTAATATAGCGATGGTTTATCAAAATTTCACAGCAGTACATATTACACCATGGCTAATCACTTTGAGAGCGAATGACGATTGTAATCAGAGATAATCAACATCACTGTTAATTGTAAATATCACTGTCACTTTCTCATTACAGATTAATTAGAATTGAATTCTGAAAAATCTATTCAATCATGAAAGCATATATCGATTGCTCTGAAAATCGTTTTTTGCCCCCTTTGACTCGTTAAACCTAACACTTACCATGAAGCAATGTAATATGTTTTGCTGCTTTTCAATCTGTTTGGCTGTTGTGCCTCTGCACACAGAGCCATGAGCTTGCTTTGCCAGGAGCTGGCTGGGTTCTTCGTGTTTCAAACAGAGACACAGACCTACATTTATTTCTGCCTCTTTCTATTAGCATATGCATCACTTCCATTTTCCCCCACCGCGGCCCGGCAAATCAAGTCCCATGTGCTCTCTCTAAAGTGATCCCTTAATGCCGTCTGACTTTATCAGACAAAATGAACAGAATCATATAAATAAATAAGCGGACCAGAACGACAAGGGGGCATTAAACCTCTCCACACCTGTCTGCCTTTCAGAGGAGTTCCAGAACTTTTTGCGGAGACTCCCGATGTTCTACGCCCTCAACACATCTGCCATCCAGTACTTCTGGAAGATGGAGCCGGCCATCCACCAACGCTACAGACAGCTGGAGCTCAGCAGCAGACAGCTCATTGCCAAATCCCGACGAATCGTCAACAAACTCTTCACCCTCAGCAAGAGGTGTCGGACACAGCCGAAAGTCATTGTGCTGAGAGAGAGGTGAGACTGTATTATGATAAACGTTGCCTGTGAAGTTTAGCTGGCATGTAAAATACCAGTCAAAAGTTTGGACACCTACAGTACTTGTTCCGGGGTTTTTCTTTATTTTTACTATTTTCTACATTGTAGAATAATATTGAATCAAATCAACTTTAATTGTCACATGCGCAGAATACAACAAGTGCAGACCTTACCGTCAAATGCTTTCTTTTAAGCCCTTAACCAACAGTGCAGTTCAAAAAGAGTTGAGACAATATTTACCAAATAAATTAAACTTAAAAATGTAATAGTCTGGTGGTCATTTGATTAATTGTTCAGCAGTCTTATGGCTTGGGGGTGGAAGCTGTTGAGGAGCCTTTTTGTCCTAGACTTGGCGGTCCGGTACCACTTGCAGTTTATGATTTGGGTGACTGGAATCTGACAATTTTATGGGCTTTCCTCTGACACAGCCTATTATATAGGTCCTGGATTGCAGGAAGCTTGGCCCGAGTGAGGTACTGGGCCGTACGCATAACCCTCTGTAGCGCTTTATGGTCAGATGCCGAGCAGCTGCCATACCAGGCGGTGATGCAACCGATGGTGTATCTTTAGAACTTTGAGGATCTGGGGACCCATGCCAAGTCTTTTCAGTCTCCTGAGGGGGAAAAGGTTTTGTCGTGCCCTCTTCATGAGTGTCTTGGTGTGTTTGGACCATGATAGTTCGTTGGTGATGTGGTCACCAAGGAACTTGAGGCTCTCGACCCTCTCCACTACAGCCCCATTGATGTTAATGGGGGCTGGTCCGGCCCGCCTTTTCCTGTAGTCCACGACCAGCTCCTTAGTCTTGCTCACATTGAGGGAGAGGTTGTTGTCCTGGCACCACACTGCCAGTTCTCTGACCTCCTCCCTATAGGCTGTCTCATCGTTGTCGGTGTCAGCAAACTTAATAACGGTGTTGGAGTCGTGTTTGTTTGGGCGTGGGTGAACAGGGAGTACAGGAGGGGACTGAGTACACACCCATGAGGGGCTCCAGTGTTGATGATCAGCATGGCAGACGTGTTGTAGCCTCCCCTTACCACCTGGGGGAAGCTCATCAGGAAGTCCAGGATCCAGTGACTGCACTTGGATACATCTGGTATCATATAAAATATATTTTATATTTTCTTCAACGTAGCCACCCTTTGCCTTGATTACAGCTTTGCACACTCACTTAGCATTCTCTCAACCAGCTCAACCTGGAATGCATTTAAATTAACAGGTGTGCCTTGTTTAAAAGTTACTTTGTGGAATTTCTTTCCTTCTTAATGCATTTGAGCCAATCAGTTGTGTTGTGACAAGGTAGAGGTGGTATACAGAAGATAGCCCTATTTGGTAAAAGACCAAGTCCCTATTATGGCAAGAGCAGCTCAAATAAGCAAAGAGAAACAATAGTCCAGTACATTAACTTCTTATGGTATAGGGGACGCTTGCGTCCCACTTATTATCTGATGATAGCACAACAGTAAACAAAGAGTAGCATATTTCAACCCTGCAGGCGCTACACAAAACACAGAAATAAAATATAAAACATGCCTTAACTTTGACGAGCTTCTTTTGTTGGCACTCCATTATGTCCCATAAACATGACAATTGGTCATTTTGTTAAATTAATTCCATCCATATATATACAAAATGTCCTTTTATTTGGTGCGTTTGATCCAGAAAAAACAGCTTCCAAATTGCGCAACGTCACTACAAAATATCTCAAAAGTTACCTGTAAACTTTGCCAAAACATTTCAAACTAGTTTTGTAACACAACTTTAGGTATTTTTAAACGTTAATAATCGATCAAATTGAATTTGGTTTCAATAGAGGACGAGAGGAAACTAACGCTACTTTTCAAGTCTTGGGCACTCAACAGCGTTACCTTTTTCCAACATGGCCGTACTTCATTTCACAAAGGAATAACCTCAACCAAATTCCAAGGACTGGTGACATCCAGTGGAAGCGGTAAGAACTGAAAAGAAGTGCCTAAGAATAATGGTTTCCCAATGATCTCACTGAACAGAGACGTCAAAAAAAGAAATTCGGAAACGGTTAGTCCTCGGGGTTTTGCCTGCTACATAAGTTATACTCACAGACATGATTCAAACAGTTTTAGAAACTTCAGAGTGTTTTATCCAAATCTACTAATAATATGCATATCTTATATTCTTGGCATGAGTAGCAGGAAGTTGAAATTGGGCACGCTATTTATCCAAAAGTGAAATTGCTGCCCACTGTACCTTAAGAAGTTAAGACATGAAGGTCAGTCAATCTGGAAAATGTCAAGAACTTTGAACATTTCAAGTGCAGTCACAAAAACCGTCAAGCGCTATGATAAAACTGGCTCTCATGAGGGCCGCCAGAAAGGAAGACCCAGAGTTAACTCTGCTGCAGAAGATAAGTTCAATAGAGTTAACTGCACCTCAGATTGCAGTTCAAATAAATGCTTCACAGAGTTCAAGTAACACACATCCCAAAATTAACTGTTCAGAGGAGACTGCATGAATCAGAACTTCATGGTTGAATTGCTGCAAAGAAACCACTACTAAAGGACTCCAATAAGAAGAGACTTGCTTGGGCCAAAAGCAATGGTCATTAGACCGGTGGAAATCTGTCCTTTGGTCTGATGAGTCCTATTTTCAACCAACTGTCTTTGTGAGATGCAGAGCGGTGAATATATGATCTCTGCATGCGTGGTTTCCACCGTGAAGCATGGAGGAGGAGATGTGATCGTGTGGGGGTGCTTTGCTGGTGACACTGTCAGTGATTTATTTAGAATTCAAGGCACACTTAACCAGCATGGCTACCACAGCATTCTGCAGTGATACGCCATCCCATCTGGTTTGCGCTTAGTCCCACTATCATTTGTTTTTCAAAAGGACAATGACCCAACACACCTCCAGACTGTGTAATTACTATTTGACCAAGAAAGAGAGTGATGGAGTGCTGCATCCAATGACCTGGCCTCCACAATCACCTGACGTCAACCCAATTGAGAAAGTTTGGGATGAGTTAGACAGCAGAGTGAAGGAAAAGCAGTCAACAACTGCTTAGCATATGTGGGAACTCCTTCAAATCTGGTGGAAAAGCACACCATTTCTGACTCGATCCTATTTAGACATATTGTTGTTGGTTTAAAAAACATTGTTTTTTGTTTAATTTGATTAAAAACCAAACTTATTAGAAAGATTTATCGTTAATTGGTTTATGGTGAGAACATGCATGGCTCGAAAGCAATGTAATTTCAGCTGCTAATTCTGGATAAGCGCTAATATGATCTGTAAAATGGCTCCATGATGTTTATAAAACATTACATTTGCGAGCAGTATCACAGTGAGTGGACATTTCCTCATTCTCTTTATATTGGATCTTTATCCAGCTCCTGTGAAAAGTTTGGATGTGCATAAAACCCTCCATAGTTTTAAGTTGTCTGTATTATACGCCCACAAGGAGCAATTATGGTGCCTGTAACTGTATTTAGACATATGGTGGAAAAGCATTCCACCTGAAGCTGGTTGAAAGAATGCCAAAAGTGTTCAAAGCTGTCATCCAGGCAAAGAAGGGTGGCTACTTTGAAGAATCTCAAATATAAAATAATGATTAATAATACATTTATAAAAAATGTATAATAAATGTAGTAATAAATGACTACATGATTCCATATGTGTTATTCCATAGCTGTGATGTCTTCACTATTATTCTAAAAATAAAGAAAAACCCTTGAATGAGTAGGTGTCTGTCCAAACCTTTGACTGGTACCGTGTGTGCATGAAGAATGCGAGAGGGGGGGGGGGGGGGATACAGAAGGAAATATTGGGAGGGAGTGACAGAGACGTGACTGGATGCTATAATAAACATTGTTGGTGATATTTAAATTACATGGATATGGAAGAAAAATCAAGCCTCAAACTGGTAGTTATATTTCTGTGCTATCTCTGGATGAGGTATCAAACCCCCCAAAATGTTGTATCTTCTTATGGCTAGCAGAACCCTCGACCACATTCCGCTGAAATGGCAAATATGTAACTTTCATACATTCACATGTGCAATACACCAAATTAAAGATAAACCTCTTGTTAATCTACCCATCGTGTCTGATTTCAAAAAGGCTTTATAGCGAAACCACAACATATGTTAGGTCAGAGCCTAGTCACAGCCAAAGAGAGGAGTCACAAAGCAGAAAGAGATACAAATAATCACTAACCTTTGACGATCTTCATCAGATGACACTCGTAAGACTTCATGTTACACAATACATGTATGTTTTGTTCAATAAAGTGCATATTTATATCCAATAATCTCAGTTTACATTGGCGCATTACGTTCAGTAATGTTTTGCTTCCAAAACATCCAGTGATTTTGCCACATCAATTTACAGAAATAGTCATCAAACTTTAATATAAGATACAAGTGTTATGCACAGAATTAGAGATGTACTTCTCCTTAATGCAACCTCTGTCAGATTTCAAAACTTTACGGAAAAAAGCAAACCATGCAATAATCTGAGTATGGCGCTCAGACAACAAATCAAGCCATACAGATATCCGCCATGTTGGAGTCAACAGAAGTCAGAAATAGCGTTATAAATATTCACTTACCTTTGATCATCATCAGAATCCACTCCCAGGAATGCCAGTTCCACAATAAATGTTTGATTTGTTCGATAAAGTCCATAATTTATGTCCAAATACCTCCTTTGTTAGTGCGTTCAGTTCACAAATCCAAACTCACGACGCGATGGCAGGTCCAGGCTAAAGTTAAGAAGAAAAGTCATATTACAGTTCGTAGAAACATGTCAAACGATGTATAGCATCAATCTTTAGGATGTTTTTATCATAAATTTTCAATAATGTTCCAACCGGAGAATTCCTTTGTCTTCAGAAATGCAATGGAACGCAAGCATGAGTGCGTGACCAGCTCATGCCACTCTGGCAGACCTCTGACTCATTCAGGTCCCATTCCCCCCTCCTTCACAGTGGAAGCATCAAACAAGGTTCTAAAGACTGTTGACATCTAGTGGAAGCCTTAAGAAGTGCAATATGACCCCATAGACACTGTATATGCGATAGGCAATGAGTTGAAAAACTACAAACCTCAGATTTCCCACTTCCTGGTTGGATTGTTCTCAGGTTTTCGCCTGCCATATGAGTTCTGTTATACACAGACATCATTCAAACAGTTTTTTAGAAACTTCAGTGTTTTCTATCCAAATATACTAATAATATGCATATATTAGCAACTGGGCCTGAGTAGCAGCTAGTTTACTCTGGGCACACTTTTCATCCAAACGTGAAAATGCTGCCCCCTATCCCAAACAGGATTTATCTTTATTTAACTAGGCAAGTCCGTTAAGAACACATTCTTATTTTCAATGATGGCCTAGGAACAGTGGGTTAAGTGCCTTGTTCAGGGGCAGAACGACAGATTTTTACCTTGTCAGCTTGGGGATTCGATCTTGCAACCTTTCGGTTACTAGTCCAACGCTCTAACCACTAGGCTGCCTGCCGCCCCAAAGTGTTGTTTATAACATGGCAATAAACACAACACTTTGTTTTCAGCAGAGACCTGAGAAGGGTTTTTGTAGAAAGAATTGTTTTGATGCTGATGACTTGGTCCCGGTCTAGTCTCCCTTCAAAATGTCCAGGCCATGTAAGAAATCTGCCTGAGAATCCCTTTTGTGCCTGAATAGACTCGGAGATGTTGTGAATGTCCCAGTCAAAAATGGCCGCTGTTCAGACATACACATTGTTGATAGGCGAAGGGAGATGAATTCTGTACTCTGCATATTGCTTTGACATTTCTGCACTGATTTATTTTGTTTCTTATGTTCAAAAGAGTTCACAGGCAATCAATCAGAACATGAGATAGCATCTCCAATTTCACCAACCCTCTTGTCGGGTGAAACTCTGCTGTGCTTGTGTTTTTTCTTCATTTTCTTCTAAATGTGTTTTAAAGAAGGTTTCACTTGGCAAAACCAGCCCATATTTCTTCGTCAGGGGAAAATTGACTTTAACAAGCATAGAGGACTGATTAATAAAACTGGAACTCTATTTCATACATTAGATATACTGAGAGCTTTGATTTTAATAGACTACATACAGAGAATACAGTAGTTACCTAGATCTGACTAATACCGTCAGCCATAATTTATTTAATTCATTCATGTTTATTATTTAGATAGAAAATCCCATTGAGAGAACATCCATTTCAGTAGTCTTTCCTTTTACTGTTATTTTTCACCGTCAAGGACTATATTTTGCTCAGTGAATGACTGTATTCTGTGGTGTTGAGTGTCTTTTTGTATGACTTTCCCTCTTTTTTGATGAAACTACCTATAATGGATACAAATAAAAGATCTGTGGCCATGAGATTCTCAAACTATGTTAATTTGTACTAGTCTCCTAGTACTACTGCTATTGTGGCTCTAACACAGAAGTGATCGTGTACATGAAGAGTCTGACTCTGTGACATATTTCTCTTAATGGGTTTTAGTAAAGCAATACAAGCTACTCTCTGCCCCTCCAATGTCCAGTATAGGTTTCTTTGCCCCTTCTGTTTCTCAACCTTATGGTGTTTCGACAAATCGTTTCATGGATGTAATTCAAAAAGTAAATCCAGTTATTCACAGAGAATTGGGTGCCAGCACAGAGATGCAGATACACGGGGCTGTATTTTCGGCTGGTGCCAAGGTGCACATTCGTTTGCAATTTCGTCATGTAAAAACTGGTGCACTGGCATTTTCCAAACCTAACGCCAGGTTCGGCTATTTACCTGTTTAACATCAGCTTGCTTACGCTGAGATTGAAAGGGTGGCAATATTTGAGGTGTGTTCTTAACAAGTGCAAAAGTCACAATTTCATGCAGTGCTAATGGGAAGTTTTAAGACTCACAAAAAGCAGGTCTTAACTGTAATGCAGTAGATAATGGCATGGATTTTGAGAGTGAAAGCGCACCCTATCCAGCCATGATGCACAGTGCCCATGGAAGGAGAGATGTGCCTTTTGTGCAGGTGAATCTCTTATTTAGAAACAATTTATTTTTACCACCCCCATTTTAATTTGATATAAAAAAAATAACAAGCATAGCCTGCCCTCCCCTTAATATAGGCTGATTTAGCAGCATCACATAGTGCGTTTTTTTATCATGGCCATTAGCCAAGTAGACTATGAATAAGGAGGTTTTAAATTGTCTACAGAGTGATTGGAATTGTTTTTGATGCAACTGGTCAGGATGTTCTCGATGGTGCAGCGGTAGGACCCAGGGCAGCATGCTAAAGTTCTTCAGCCGCCTTAGGAAATGGAGACGCTGTTGTGCACTCTTGACATGAGTGGTGGTTTTATTGGTCCATGACAAGTCCTCGGTGATGTGGACTCCAAGGAACTTCAAACTCGTGACTCTCTCTACTACTGCAGTCCCATTGATGTTGATCAATGGTAGAGTATCCATCCCCTCGTCCAATTACCAGAAACACTCCTCCAAACTATTCAGTCTTCCTATAATGCCATATCAACCAGGTAAAAAAATATATATTTGCCTTGCACATACTGTAGGTAACGATAGAATTGAGAGGAGCCTTGTATTTTGTATAGAAGTATGAATATTATGCCTAAAGACATTTAGGCCTACATGTGCACACAGTTCCATGAAATGAGAGAAGTGATTTATGGTATATTTCTGACTCGATCCTATTTAGACATTGTTGTTGGTTTAAAAAACATTGTTTTTTGTTTAATTTGATTAAAAACCAAACTTATTAGAAAGATTTATCGTTAATTGGTTTATGGTGAGAACATGCATGGCTCGAAAGCAATATAATTTCAGCTGCTAATTCTGGATAAGCGCTAATATGATCTGTAAAATGGTTCCATGATGTTTATAAAACATTACATTTGCGAGCAGTATCACAGCGAGTGGACATTTCCTCATTCTCTTTATATTGGATCTTTATCCAGCTCCTGTGAAAAGTTTGGATGTGCATAAAACCCTCCATAGTTTTAAGTTGTCTGTATTATACGCCCACAAGGAGCAATTATGGTGCCTGTAACTGTATTTAGACATATCCAATTTTACAACTTGTTTTAAATAGGCTAACAATTATGCAGTTTTATTTTAGGTATTATCAATAGCCTAGTGAATTTAATATTGCTTATTGACTACATTTGGCATGTCCAGACTGCAATTTTAGCCAGCAGCATACCACCCTGCGTTCCACTGCTAGCTTGCCACTGAAGCTAAGCAGGGTTGGTCCTGGTCGGTCCCTGGATGGGAGACTCTTTCATATTGTCAAAAGAAATGTCACAATCGCCCAGGGCAGTGATTGGGGACATTGCCCTGTGTAGTGTACCATCTTTCTGATGGGACGTTATATGGGTGCCCTGACTCTCTGTGGCCACTAAAGAGCACACGGCACTTATCATTTTAACCCTGGTGTCCTGGCTAAATTCCCAATCGGGCCACCTAATCATTCCCAAGCTTCCAATTGACTCATTCCTCTCCCCTGTAACTGTTCCCCAGGTTTTTGCTGTAAATGAGAATTTGCTCTCTGTCAACTTACCTGGTAAAAAAAGGGTTAAATTAAATTAATTCAAATGTACAGTAGGCCTAGCCCCTATCATTGTGAATGCTATAGCCTATGTTTAACAATGTATTTCCATATTGATGCAATTACAACATATTTAGCAGGCTATTTAACAAACTAGTCTGTAACGAACTAATATTCAAATTGGGGTTGAGGACAATGCAATAGATAACACCATAAATACACAACTTGAAGCAACCACAAATTTAGCCATGGTGAGGGGCCAAGCCTCGACAATCCCGCAACTTTATTAATCAAAACCCAGCCTTTTCACACTACCGCCAGCTACTGCGCCCATCATTCATTCATTCATTCATTCATATTTCTGACACACCCCCGAATCTACAATGCTACCGCCAGCGCTAAGATTTACCATTTCATTAGGTTTGTTAAAATAGAGCACACAGAGGTATCCACTGTCTCTGATGTTGGGTGTCTGTGAAAAGCTCTGACAAATTACTGTATATATGAAGGGACAAAGCCATAGATCACATGACACCATTCATTCCTATGTGAAGACTCAATGGCGTATTGAAGCCAAATTAAGATGGTATCTCATGAAGACATAACACGTGCAATTTGAACTACTCCAGGAAGTGATGTTGCAAGCTAGCTCAGTGCTGCCCCCTCTCATTGAGTAACTCAAGTTGAAGGCCACCCGGATACTGCAAGGCTGCCATTAGCAACTAAATTGTCCTTATAACTTCTTGTGTGGAATAAAAAATAAATCTATTCAAGGACATTTTTAACAGCAGCTGATGTACGGAATCTAATGGTAAGGAATTCTCTAGGTTTTGCTTGCCTGAGGTAGAGGTTTACTAAGAGTTTTTATCTATATTCTTTGTAGCTGTCTATTTACGACCACAAACCGATGCTGGGACTAAGACTTCACTCAATGAGCTGAATACAGCCATAGGAAAACGCTCATCCACTGGCTAAGCTCATAGTGGCCAGGGATTTTAATGCAGGGAAACTTAAATCTGTTCTACCTAATTTCTACTAGCATGTTAAATGTGCAACCAGAGGGGAAAAATAAACTCTGGACCAACTCCACACACAGAGACACGTGTACAAAGCTCAGAGACATTGGCCATGTGGTGCCAGGATCACAACCTCTCCCTCAATGTGATCAAGACAAAGGAGATGATTGTGGAATACAGGAGGAGGACCGAGCACACCCCCATTCTCATCGACGGGGCTGTAGTGGAGCAGGTTGAGAGCTTCAAGTTCCTTGGTGTCTACATCCCCAACAGACTTTCATGGTCCAAACACACCAAGACAGTCGAGAAGAGGGCAAGACCAAACCGTTTTCCCCTCAGGAGACTGAAAAGATTTGCCATGGGTCCTCAGATTCTCAAAAGGTTCTACAGCTGCACCATCGAGAGCATCGAGAGCACTGGTTGCATCTCTGTCTGGTATAGCAACTGCTCAGGATCCGACACCAAGGCACAACAGAGGGTAATGCGTATGGCCCAGTACATCACTGTGGCCAACTTCCTGCCATCCAGGACCTCTATGCCAGGCGGTGTCGGAGGAAGGCCCTAGAAATTGTCAGACTCCAGCCACCCTAGTCATAGACTGTTCTCTCTGGTACTGCATGGCAAGCGGTACCAGAGCCCCAAGTCTTGGTCCAACAGGCTTAACAGCTTCTACCCCCAAGCCATACGACTCCTGAACATCTAACCAAAGGGCTACCCAGACCCCTCTTTTATGCTGCTGCTACTCTCTGTTTTAAATCTATGCATAGTCACTTTAACTCTACACACATGTACATTTTACCTCAATGACCTCGACTAACCTGTGACCCCGCACATTGACTCTGTACCGGTACCCCCTGTATATAGCTTTGCTACTGTTATTTTACTGCTGCTCTTTTTACTGCTGCTCTGATTATTTATTTAAATTTTTTCCATATCTATTTTTTACTAAACACATATTTTTCTTAAATGCATTGTTGGTTAAGGGCTTGTATGTAAGCATTTCACTGTAAGGTCTACACCTGTTGTATTCGGTGCATGTGACAAATAAAATGTGATTTAAACATTTGATTTGAAGTGGGATAAAAAAAATACAAAATCCATTTTAATCTACACAAAATACTCTGCCAGTGGAAGAACACTTCCAACATTTGAAAAATAAAACATTAATAAATGTATCTTCATTAGTTAAGTCAATACATGTTAGAATCACCTTTGGCAGTGATTACAGTTGCTATTATTTCTGGGTAAATCTCAAAGTGCTTTCTAAACCTGGATTGTGCAAAATTCTTCAAGCCTTTATAAAATTGGTTGTTAATTGCTAAACAACCATTTGCTGGTCTTGCCATAGATTTTCAAGCAGATTTAAGTTGAAATTGTAACTCGGCCACTCGGGAACATTCACTGTCTTCATGTTAAGCAACTCCAGTGTAGTTTTGGCCTTGTGTTTTAGGTTACTGACCTGCTGGAATGTGAATTCATCTCCCAGTGTCTGGTGGAAAGTAACCTGGTGCAGTCTTTCCTCTAGGATATTGCCTGTGCTTGGCTCCATTCTGTTTCATTTTATCATGAAAAACTCCCCAGTCATGAACGATTACAAGCATACCCATAACATGATTCAGCTACCACTATTCTTGAAAATATGGAGAGTGGTACTCAGTAATGTGTTATGGATTTGCCCCAAACACAACACAACATTTTGTTTTTAGGACAAAAAGTTCATTGCTTTGCCACATTTTTTTTCAGTATTACATTTGTTCCTTGTTGCAAACAGGATGCATGTTTATGAATATTTGAGTCTGTACAGGCATCCTTTTCACTCTGTCAATTAAGTTAGTATTGTAGAGTAACTACAATGTTGTTGATCCATCCTATCACAGTCATTAAACTCTGTAACTGATTTAAAGTCACCATTGGCCTCATGGTGAAATCCCTGAGTGGTTTCCTTCCTCTCCGGCAACAGTTAGGAAAGACGCCTATATGTTTGTAGTGATTGGGAGTATTGATACAAGATCCCAAGTGTAATTACTAACTAATAAATATCATGCTCAAATGGGTATTTAATGTCTGTTTTTTTACCATCCTACCAATAGGTGCCTTTCTTAGCGAGGCATTGGAAAACCTTCCTGGTCTTTGTGATTGAATCTGTGTTTGAAATTCACTGCTCGACTACAGGATACAGAGAGGAGGTAGTCATTCAAAAATCATGTTAAAGGCCTCCCGAGTGTTGCAGCGGCCTAAGGCCCTGCATCGCAGTGCTTGAGGCATCACTACATTCCCGGGTTCGATCCCAGGCTGTGTCACAGCTGGCTGTGATTGGGAGACCCAGTGCGGCTTGGCAGGGTTGTTTCGTAGGACGCATGCCTCTCAACCTTCGCCTCTCCCGAGTCCGTAGTGGAGTTACAGCGATGGGACAAGACTGTAACTACCACTTGGATATCATGAAAAAAAAAATGGGTAAAAAGCACCCAAAAAGATGAACTATTATTGGACAAGCAACTTATTATGTGACTTGTTAAGTACATTTGTACTCCTGAATATATTTAAGGTTTGCCATAACAAAGGGGTTGAATACTTATTGATCCAAGATATTTCAGCTTTTGATTTCTTATTAATTTGTAAACATTTAGAAAAAAATAATTCCACTTCGACATTGTGGGCTACTGTGTGTAGGTCAGTAACAAAATATTTTCAGTTGAATCCATTTCATATTCAGGCTGTAACACAACAAAATGTGCAACGGGTCAAGGGGTGTGAATACTTTCTGGTGTATTAGAAGCAATTATTTGTACTATTACATTTTTTAAAATGTATTTTCCATTCACTATATTGGGGTCCTGTTTTCTGCTAACAATGCCTGCAGTACTATAGTCGGCCTTCAACTTCCGTGGCTTCAATGAGAGGGAGCATTGCTACATGTAACACCTCTTAAGTTTACCACCCACCTTCTCGCTCACCTCTCATGTCAACAGGACTCCGGTAGTATTTACATATCCCCCGCCATGAAGTATTCTGGGTCAGCGTGGTGGGAGAAAAACATTCCTGGCTGAGCAGAAGTTCCAGTGAGGAGAGATATGCACAATACCCATGTGGGCGATAAAACCAGTCCCAGTAGATATAAATGTTTCTGCAGCTACAAAGAGATTTGATTAACAAACATGGATAAAATGTCTTATAGATAAATAACCCATTATATATACCTTGAGGCTGGCTTTTAAGGGAGAGCATTTTATTTTCAGTTTTTCCACTTTCATATATTTTCATAAACTGTCGTCAATTCTTCATAAACTGTTGCTGTGTGCACATATACCCACATACATTCAGTATCTATCATTGTTTACAGTATGTCTCATCTGGGGTACTGAAAATACCATGACACCCTGCCTGCATATATTTAAGAATTAAACACTGCGACAACCTACTGATATGACCAGACATAAAATACTACAGGGTAATACCTAATATATTGTTATTTTGTTAGGGAAATACAGCTGTATCATGACATGAACCCAAGGAAGATGGAATTTTGTATTGGGGAATGTGACTATCTAGTTATTCTAGTGAACTTGATATCCCCAAAATGACTGTACGTACACTACCGTTTAAAGGTTTGGGGTTACTTAGAAATGTCCTTGATTTTGAAAGAAAACCTCATTTTTTTTGTCCATTTAAAATAAGATCAAATTGATCAGAAATACAGTGTAGACATTGTTAATGTTGTAAATGACTATTGTATCTGGAAACAGCTGATTTTTTATTGAATATCTACGTAGGCGTATAGAGGCCCATTATCAGCAACCATCACTCCTGTGTTCCAATGGCATGTTGTGTTAGCTAATCCAAGTTTATAATTTTAAAAGGCTAATTGAGCATTAGAAAACCCTTTTGCAGTTGTTAGCACGGCTGAAACCTGTTGTTCTGATTAAAGAAGCAATAAAACTTTAGACTACTTGAGTATTTGGAGCATCAGCATTTGCGGGTTCGATTACAGGCTCAAAATGGCCAGAAACAAAGGACTTTCTTCTGAAACTCATCAGTCTATTATTGTTCTGAGAAATGAAGGCTATTCCATGCGAGAAATTGCCAATAAACTGAGGATATCATGCAACGCTGTGTACTACTCCCTTCACAGAACAGAGCAAAATTGCTCTAACCAGAATAGAACGAGGAGTGGGAGGCCCTGGTGCACAACTGAGCAAGAGGACAAGTATATTAGAGTGTCTAGTTTGAGAAACCAACGCCTCACAAGTCCTCAACTGGCAGCTTCATTAAATAGTACCCGCAAAACACCAGTCTCAACATCAACAGTGAAGAGGCGACTCCGGAATGCTGGCCTTCTAGGCAGAGTTGCAAAGAAAAAGCCATATCTCAGACTGGCAATAAAAAAAATTAAGATGGGCAAAAGAACACAGACATTGGACAGAGGAACAGTGAAGAGTCGCCTCTTCACTGTTGACGTTGAGACTGGTGTTTTGCGGTTACAATTTAATGAAGCTACATAAGTCATTTACAACATTTAACAATGTCTGCACTGTATTTCTGATCAATTTGATGTTATTTTAATGGACAAAAAAGTAGCTTTTCTTTCAAAAACAAGGACATTTCTAAGTGAACCTACATTTTTTAACAGTAGTGTACGTACAGCCATGGAAGCTTATAAGAAATCCCGCTTCGACCTCCAACGAGCCATCAAACAGGCAAAGTGTCAATACAGGACTAAGATCAAATCCTACTACGTCGGCTCTGCTCGACGGATGTGGCAGGGCTTGAAAACTTTTATGGATTGCAAAGGGAAACCCAGCAACGAGCTGGCCAGTGTCGTGAGCATACTAGATGAGCTAAATACCTTCTATGCTCGTTTTTGAGGTAAGCAACACTGAACCATGCATGAAAGCACCAGCTGTTCCAGACAACTGTGTGATCTCGCTCTCCATAGCCGATATCAGTAAGACCTTTAAACAGGTTAACATTCACAAGGCCGCAGGGCCAGACGGAATATCAGGATGTGTACTCAGAGCATGCACTGACCAGCTGACAAGTGTATTCACTGACATTTTCAACCTATCTTTGACCTGGTCTTTAATACCAATACCACCCCCCCCCCCCCCCCCCAAGCTCATTTCCAGACTCAAGTCCTGAATACCTCCCTATGTAACTGGATCCTGACTTCCCCTGGCAGTGAGGGTAGGCAACAACACATCTGCCACGTGGACCATCAACAAGGGGGCCCCTCAGGAGTGTGTGCTTAGTCCCCTCCTGTACTCCCTATTCACCCATGAATGTGTGGCTGCACACTACTCCAACACCATCATCAAGTTTGGTAATAGCACAACGGTGGTAGGACTTATGACCAATGACGATAAGGCAGCCTATAGGAAAGAGGTCGGAGACCTGGCGGTGTGGTGCCAGGACAACAACCTCTCCCTCAATGTCAGCAAGACAAATGAGCTGATCGTGGACTATAGGAAATGCAGGGGCAAGCACACCCCCATCCACATTGGTACATTGTTGGGGCTGTAGTGGAGCAGGTCAGGAGCTTCAAGTTCCTCTGTGTCCACATCACTAAGGAATTAATATGGTCCCCACACCCACACTTTGTGAAGCGGGTACATCAGTGGCTGTTCCCCTCAAGGGGCTGAAAAGATGTGCCATGGGCCCCTATATCTTAGAGGTTCTACAGCTGCACCATTGAGAGCATCTTAACTGGCTTCATCATTGCTTGGTACGGCAACTGCAAGGCATCCAACCGCAAGGCGCTACAACGACCGCAAGGCGCTACAGAGGTTTGTGAGTATGGCCCAGTGCATCAATGGGACCAAGCTACCTGCTATCCAGTACCTCTACACCAGGCGGTGTCAGAGGAAGGCCCAAAAAAATGATCAGACTCCAGCCACCCAAGCCATAGACTGTTCTCTCTGCTACTGCACGGCAAGCGGTACCAATGCACAAGTCTGGAACCTACAGGACCCTGAACAGCTTCTACTAACAAGCCATGAAACTGCTTAACAAGACTGCTAAATAGACAATCAAATGGCTACCAGGACTAACTGCATTGACCCTTTTTTGCACTAACTCTCTTGCGCTAACTCTGCATACACACTGGACTCTACCCACACACTCACACATACAGTTGAAGTCGTAAGTTTACATACACTTAGGTTGGAGCCATTAAAACTCATTTTTCAACCACTCCACTAATTCCTTTTTAACAAACTATAGTTTTGGCAAGTCGGTTAGGACTCCAGCTTTGTGCATGACACAAGTAATTTTTCCAACAATTGTTTACATACAGATTATTTTACTTATAATACACTGTATCACAATTCCAGTGGGTCATACACTAAGTTGACTGTGCCTTTTAACAGCTTGGAAAATTCCAGAAAATTATGTCATGGCTTTCTGATAGGCTAATTGACATCAATTGAGTAAATTGGAGGTGTACCTGTGGATGTATTTCAAGGCCTACCTTCAAACTCAGTGCCTCTTTGCTTGACATCATGGGAAAATCAAAAGAAATCAGCCAAGACCTCAGAAAAAAATTGTGGACCTCCACAAGTCTGGTTCATCCTTGAGAGCAATTTCCAAACGCCTGAAGGTACCACGTTAATCTGTATAAACAATAAGGAAGGAGACGCGTTCTGTCTCCTAATTTTTTTTTTTCCCCTTTTCTCCCCAATCTTCGTGGTATCTAATTGTTAGTAACTACTATCTTGTCTCAGTGCTACAACTCCCGTACGGGCTCAGGAGAGACGAAGGTCGAAAGCCATGTGTCATCTGCAACACAACCCAACCAAGCCGCGCTGCTTCTTAACACAGCGAGCATCCAACCCGGGAAGCCAGCCACACCAATGTGTCGGAGAAAACACTGTGTACCTGGCGACCTGGTTAGCGTGCACTGCCTCCGGCCCGCCACAGGAGTCGCTAGTGTGCGATGAGGCAAGGATATCCCTACCGGCTAAACCCTCCCTAATCCGGATGAAGCTAGGCCAATTGTGCATCGCCCCATGGACCTCCCGGTTGCGGCCGGCTGCGACAGAGCCTGGGCTCGAACCCAGAGTCTCTGGTGCCCTAGACCACTGCGCCACCCGGGAGGCCGAGATGAATGTAACTTGGTGCAAAAAGTGTAAATCAATCCCAGAACAGCATCAAAGGACCATGTGAAGATGCTGGACGAAACAGGTACAAAAGTATCTATATCCACAGTAAAACGAGTCCTATATCAACATAACCTGAAAGGGTGCTCAGCAAGGAAGACGCCACTATGGTTTGCAATTGCCCATGGGGACAGAGATCGTATTTCTTGGAGATATGTCCTGTGGTCTGATGAAAGAAGAACACCATCCCAACTATGAAGAACGGGTTGGCAGCGTCATGTTTTGAGGGTGCTTTGCTGCAGGAGGGACTGGTGCACTTCACAAAATAGATGGCATCATGAGTATAGAAAATGATGTGGATATATTATCCGAAACGTTTGACCCAAGTCAAACAGTTTAAAGGCAATACACTCAATTAGTATTTGGTAGCATGTAAACTTCTGACCCACAGGGATTGTGATGAAAGAAATAAAAGCTGAATTCAATCATTCTCTCTACTATTATTCTGACATTTCACATTCTTAAAATAAAGTGGAGATCCTAACTGACCTAAGAATTTTACTAGGATTAAATGTTAGGAATTGTGAAAAACGGAGTTTAAATGTGTTTGGCTAAGGTGTATGTAAATGTCCGACTTCACCCTAACACTCACACACCAAACACAGATATACTACATACGCCCACACATCGCATGAGCACACATGCATATTGACGCCACACTCACACACACACACATTTAAAAAGGACAAAGCAAGCATTTCACTGTTAGTCTACACCTGTTATTTACAAAGCATGTGATAAATTGAATTTGATTTGATCCTTGTGCAGATAGTGTTCAAAATGGGTTGTGTTAAATGCGGAAGACACATTTCAGTTGAATGCATTCAGTTGTACAACTGACTAGGTATCCCTCTTTCTCTTTTCCCAGAACTGCAAAGTGTTTGGCCACACAAAGTGCATTTCCTGTAGAAAACAGTCTGGAAGTTTATCTTCATTGTGTTTATCTGTGTTTTGCAGGTCCTTCACCTACTGGCTGAACTTTATCTTGTCCATCATGTACTGCAGTGAGAACAACCACATAGGTTCATACTTGGAGGAGACAAGGAGCTGCTCTTGCCCCTATGAACACCCGTCCTGCCAGGGTGTCATACCCTGCACCATGGGCGAGGGCTCCTTCTGCGCCTCCTGCTCCTACGACAACCGCTCCCGCTGTGCCACATGCAATCCTGGGTACATGCTCAGCCAGGGGGTCTGCCGCAATGAGGTGCCGGACTCCACAGACCACTACATCGGCTTTGAGATGGACCTGCAGGATCTGGAGCTGAGATACCTGCTACAGAAGAAAGACAGCCGTATTGGCATCCATGGGCTCTTCGTCAGCAACGATGTCCGGCTCAACAACTGGTTTGACCCGTCGTGGAGAAAGAGGATGCTGCTGACACTGAAGAGCAACAAGTACAAGTCCAACCACGTCCACATGCTCCTCGGGATGACCCTGCAGATCTGCCTTACTAAGAACAGCACCCTGGAGCCAGTGCTGTCTGTCTACATCAACCCCTTCGGGGGCAGTCACTCTGAGAGCTGGATCATGCCTATACACCAGAACAGCTACCCCGACTGGGAAAGGACTAAACTAGACATTCCCCTGGACTGTTACAACTGGACGTTGACTTTGGGCAACAAGTGGAAAACATTTTTTGAAACTGTCCACTTCTACTTGCGGAGCCGGATCAGTGCTCCGTTGCCCCAAGGGAACGGCTCAGTCTACTATGAACCTTTAGAGTTCCTGGAGCCTGGTAAGAACCTGGGCTACATGAAAATAAACAGCATCCAGGTGTTTGGCTACAGTATGCACTTTGACCCGGAAGCGATCCAGGACCTGATTCTGCAGCTGGACTACCCGTACACTCAGGGATCGCAGGACTCAGCCCTGCTGCAGTTGCTAGAGATCAGGGACCGGGTCAACAGACTGTCCCCTCCTGGACCTCAGCTCCTGGACCTCTTTTCCTGCCTGCTGCGCCACCGCCTGAAATTATCCACCACAGATGTTGTCCGAATACAGGCAGCGTTGCAGATTTTTTCTGCCAAACAGCCGAACTCCATGGAATACGAAACAACCAAATTATGTAGCTAATAAGGGGCCGGAGTCCAACTACACAGATGCTTGTGCTGCTATTACACTGACTTGATTACACTTAAGAGCAATTTTGTAAGGCACCAAGGGGCATTTCTTTGTTTTTATGATGTTGAGCGCTGTTTATTGGGATTCGTGTAAAATTATATATTTCTGGAAAGTGTGTGTCATACAAACACAAGGGGGCTTCACCATGCCCACTTTGCCTTTTTAAATGATAAGAAATTAGAAACAGAGTTGATTTCTGACCGTGATGGATATAAAAGATGTATCATTACTGATATGTTTCCCATAAATTGCACATATCTCAATAATCTGTTAAAATGTGAAGCTTTTGCTGATAATTAAGTGTTATCTCAACAGTGTGTTTGGTTTGACACCAGCATGGCTTTACTTAGGACTTTCACTTTGTTATTGAACACACCATTTTTTATTATCATACTCGTCTGTTTAATCCCACTACACCCCATGTGTCCAGAGCTAAATGAGATGCTAAGGAAATCAAATATTCCTTGTTTGTCATAAGTTTAAATTCCCACATAGGCTTTTCTATTTCACATATTTGTAAAATTAGAGTTATACAATACTTCAGACATGCAGAAATAAAACACCATACACGCAATGGCTAGTATGTTTATGTTACTTTTATTTTTTATAATGCAGTCATTTGTGAACAGTTATGAAACAATGTCTATATGATGTATGAAAACATTCTGAATTTGCTAATTCACTAAATAAAAGTAATTTTTATGTGCCATCTGTAAATAGTTTAGATGTTTTATCTAGTGGATATTTTTATCAGAGATAATCTATGTATGATGAATCAATTTCATATTTATATTTGATCTTTTTAAATAATCTAGATTATATCATATCTGATGCATATCTTTGTCAGTTAAGATTATATTTCAAAATCAATCTCTTCTCTGAAAAGGAAATGCTTCATGCAAACCACAGAATATGAGATGTTCCATTCAGTCCTTCGGTGTTTTGAGAGGATTTCTTATCCTGTAATTTGAGAGAAATGTTGACTTGAATGAACCTTTGCAATTTATCTGTGTAAAGGACTTCGACAAGGCAACATTGCCCGACAACAAAATAATATATTTAAGTCACAACAAACCCTAGAGCACAACTCGCTCCAGTATTTGGCATAAAACGCCAGGTGACTTATACTTCGACTAATGACTTTTCCCCTTGGATATCCTTGAAAGCAATCCAGCCAATTCACTGCAGGAAAAAAGTGTAAAATACTAAAAGAGTGGTAGCCTGGAAAGTTTCCCTATATCTTCAGATGATCATCAATCAAAGTGGAGGCATTCCTTATTTATTGATTCACTCTCTCCGTTCTGTCTGTCATTATTTAGTACTTTTTCAGAATTCGTGAGAATATGAGGTATGAATCTTTTTTATGTGCCAATATGAAATCTGGCTTTAAGAAAAGTTTTTTTTTAAATGCTCTGGTTAATTGGACGTTTGATGACAACAGTGAAACAAAAGTGTCCATCGGTACACTTGAAATGTGAGTTTCAAGGACTTTCAATTGTCTTTGTTGTAATTACATCCCTCTGGACACTAACTGGTTGAATTAATGTTGTTTCAACGCAATTTGTCAACCTATTGTGATGTGGAATCTACGTGGAAAATACATTGGATTCGAAAAAGTCATCAATGTAAACTTGTTTTTGACGGTGAAATTTCAACCACAGGTTTATGTCATCATGGTAACTACATTTCAACATAGAAGGTTAGTCTATAAATTATTTTGAATTTGTTTATTTAAAACATCAGATCTTCAAAGTAAAATCCACTATCAGAAAAAAACAATAAGCTGGGCAGCACCTCCTACTGGAGAATGAATCTATCTACAGCAACCTTTTGGTCTCCCATTCAAGATTTTAACCAAGCCCTGCTTAGCTATGATATTTGTTACTGACGATTACCAATATGTTATCGTGAGAATGATGTTGAGTGATTTCCACTTAAAATCTAAATAGATTAACTGCTGCTATCGAAGTCATTCCAAAGGGTAGATTTAACAGAGCAAATTAATGTGACTCATAACATCAATGATGCTATTTAGGCCTATATATATTTTTTGTTGATAGTTATTTAAAGTTGAACTGACAGCATTTAAAAAATATATTAAATATTTTAAAAATCTGTTCAAATACAGCCCTAGGAAGAATGTCATTTTTTTGGTACATTTTCTGACAAGCGAGCACTTTTTTCACATTTTCAGAAATTCTTAGAATGTTTGGGAATTACGTATGTTACGGCATTTGAGAAAATGTTATAGTAATATAGAGTGGGAAAGCGGCCGTGTGTTTGGACAATTAATAGACACTACAGTAAATAAAACCTAATAAAAAAAGTATCATCCAGGACTGGAGTGTACACAGGCCGTTGCACCATAGCCAATCAGAGCTACAGTAGGCCTTTACGCAAACATCTGCCACAAGGACCTGCCATCATTCACTTTTAACTGACCTGTGTGTTTACAGACAGCAAATTAGAACCAAGCATGGAAAAAGTTCCTTTCATTACTCAGCCCCCTGGTCTTGGAATTCCCTCCAAGCCAACCTAAATCTCCAGGACCTGGTGTCCCTAGAGGAGTTCAAAGGACAAATAGATAAACAGGTTGTTTGAGACATGTAGTTGTTTCTAGTTTTCACTCGATGTCACACACATCCACTGTTTGTCAAGATTGAGATCTGAGCTTGTTTGTGTTTCCATTTCAAGCTAGAAGAGAGGATAGATACACTTTACCTAAAATGACCTCAAGAATGTACCAGTGTTTGAGCCTGCGTGTTGCTAGTACACTGTAAAGATCACCATGATGAGTTAGATGTCTCTGATTGGTAACAAAATGAAGGCTTCATGATACAGATTCAAAAGCCTTCAGTGTAGAGTTTTAGGCTTACACATAATAGTATCACCATAGACCAACACAGAGAGAAAGGTACAACAAATCAACCATTTTCTGGCGGCAAAGGAAAAACAAGATTTGTGCAGGTAATAAAACACAATTGCCAGCATGTGTTTATGGACAAGGTTTTCAACATGGGTGTTGAAACTTAACTTCTCATCCACCCTGTTGTAACAAGAGCCCACGAGTGAGGGTTACACACCCTCCAGGCAAAGATTTTAAGTTTTGTTGTTGACAAGTGACCCTCAGTTATGAATGGTGGAGAACATATATTCCCTATGTACTACATTCCAGGCCAGAGTGTTCTGTTATTGACAGCACCTTCCTCAAGCCATCAATGATGGAGCAAAGTTTCCCTCTGCACGCATTAATGTGCAAAGGGGGGTCAGACCTTCCAGTCACTGAGTAGCTTACAAGACGCCCCTGTCACAAGAACAATAAACTCCTCTCCGTTTCCCCTTTTTATGACTCCTGAAGGATTGTCTCCTGAAGGAGGTCTAAGAGACAAAGAACAGGCACTTTCTGCAGATCAGCAGATCATCTTTACAATGTGCATTTGTTACTGGGGATTACCAACTAGAATTTTGGGTACCATAGATGTGGATTCCAAGGGGGGGCAGGCTATGATATTCCTTGTAACAAGAAGGAAAAGTAGCAGCAATTGTGAAAGTGACATTTAAACTAATTTCTGAACAATGTACCAAACAGAAGGACTCATGACATTGGTTGGCATAACTTGATATTTTTCTTCTGATTTTTCTGTTTCTAAAAGGGTTATATAATGAGTATTTGCTGAGACATGGAATGAATGCATTTTACTTAAGGTATGTTTAGAATCTAAAGGATATGTATTTCATCCTAGGGACTGTTGACCTGTTTTCTCTACAGTAGGAACATACTGTCGATACTTATGAGGAAATCTTAGATTTATCTCACTTGTCAAAAATTGGATGGATTCTTGGGATCAACGGGGTGGTCCCGTGGTACCTTGTCTGGCCTATCAGCCCGCCCTCTGTGAGTATCCCTATAATTACAGGACTTGCTAACAGACTAATATATCAAGTTTCTTCGCGGTGCAGCCACACCAGTTGAACAAATTATCCACATTACCTTGGAACCAAACACCTATTGACGAGACCTATCCCACTCAGACAGAAGCAATAATCCTAGAGGTGATCCTGCGGAATGCACTGTTTGCTCATTCGAGACTAACTGACTGAGTTCACAATCCACCCTGGTTGGCATCAGAGGAAAAATTCACTGCACAGAAAAAAGCTGTAATCAACTTTACTCTCCTTGACTGAGGACTGAGAGAGAGAGAAGTGGGTATAGCTCTTTCTGCTATGAGCTACTTCGGCCTGCTGACCTCAGCACTACTGTCGAAAGAGAATTGGACAACAACCCCTTTACCCCAGCTCCATCTCATCCTAACGGAATCCAACTGGGCAGGCAACACTGACATGCAAGTCGGTGTTGCATTCTTACTTTCCTCTGAATGTGGTGCTGTTTGTGTTAAGTGGTGGAAGTCATTGAGCATTGTAAGCGGGTAGGTATAATTTACAAACCAATTATCAATACTGTCCTGGCACTGTCAACATCGGATGCCAACTGGTAGCCTAGTCCATGTCTATTCCTGGAAGGTGAGCTCTATAGTTTCATGGTTGTGAAAGCCTATGTTGATGTAGCCCTCTCACATATTCTCTTTCAATGAATAAGATCATATCATCCTCAAAGGTCCTGTGAATGTGTTGTTGAGTACATAAGCCTATTCATACTGATCTGCGGAGATTCTCACCTCAATAACTGTGTTGTATCCCATTGTACCCTGTCTTCATTTTTTTATTTACCTCTTGAAGCTAGGGGGTACTATTTTTATGTTTGGAAAAATAACGTTCCCAAAGTAAACAGCCTATTTCTCAGGACCAGATGCTAGAATATGCATATAATTGACGATTAGGATAGACAACACTCTAAAGTTTCCAAAACTGTCAACATTTTGTCTGTGAGTTAAACAGAACTGATATTGCAGACTAAAACCTGAGGAAAATCCAATCCGGAAGTGCCCCTGTTTTTGAAATCTCTCTGTTCTTATGCATCCCTATTGCCCATTTAAAGGGATATCAACCAGATTCCTTTTTCTGTGGCTTCCCTAAGGTGTCAGCAGTCTTTAGACATAGTTTCAAGCTTTTATTTTGAAAAATGAGCATGTACATTGCGTAAGTGGACAGTTGGGGGCTCTCAGAGAGTTGGTGCGCAATTGAGTAAAACGGCCATTGTTCCTCCCGTTGTTATGGAAAAAGCTACACACTCGGTTGATATATTATCGAATATATGTTTTAAAAACAACCCGAGGAATGATTCTAAAAAACGTTTGACATGTTTCTGTGAACATTATGAAGACTATTTAGAATTTCCGTCAACGTTGTCGTGACCGCTCTTTCCTGTGGATTTCTGAACATAATGCGACAAACAAACGTCGGTATTTTGGGTATAAAAATAAGTGGGATCATCTCCTTTCAAAAGAGGAAGGACAAATGCTGATTTCCGCAACCTGGGGATTTCATTACATTCTAGGGTGAGGTTAAAGATGTCGGCTTTCTATTCCGCAACAAAGCCTCCTTCACTCACGCCGCCAAACTTACCCTAGTAAAACTGACTATCCTACCGATCCTCGACTTCGGCGATGTCATCTACAAAATTGCTTCCAACACTCTACTCAGCAAACTGGATGCAGTTTATCACAGTGCCATCCGTTTTGTCACTAAAGCACCTTATACCACCCACCACTGCGACTTGTATGCTCTAGTCGGCTGGCCCTCGCTACATATTCGTCGCCAGACCCACTGGCTCCAGGTCATCTACAAGTCCATTCTAGGTAAAGCTCCGCCTTATCTCAGTTCACTGGTCACGATGGCAACACCCATCCGTAGCACGCGCTCCAGCAGGTGTATCTCACTGATCATCCCTAAAGCCAGCACCTCATTTGGCCGCCTTTCGTTCCAGTTCTCTGCTGCCTGTGACTGGAACGAATTGCAAAAATCACTGAAGTTGGAGACTTTTATCTCCCTCACCAACTTCAAACATCTGCTATCTGAGCAGCTAACCGATTGCTGCAGCTGTACATAGTCTATCGATAAATAGCCCACCCATTTTTACCTACCTCATCCCCATACTGTTTTTATTTATTTACTTTTCTGCTCTTTTGCCCACCAATATCTCTACCTGTACATGACCATCTGATCATGTATCACTCCAATGTTAATCTGCAAAATTGTAATTATTCGCCTACCTCCTCATGCCTTTTGCACACAATGTATATAGACTCCCCTTTTTTTTCCTACTGTGTTATTGCCTTGTTAATTGTTTACTCCATGTGTAACTCTGTGTTGTCTGTTCACACTGCTATGCTTTATCTTGGCCAGGTCGCAGTTGCAAATGAGAACTTGTTCTCAACTAGCCTACCTGGTTAAATAAAGGTGAAATATATATATTTTTTTTTTATGTATGTTGAAGGGGGAGCAACAATGTCTGCAGCTAATTGTAGTAGGTGGGGTTTTCAGATCATCAGGGGCAGGGGATTTTTTTAACATAAATTTAACTATCAAATAATATGTCTGCATCATGAAAATGTTCATTAAAATAGTTCAGAATAGAGGTTCTCAGTTACCACCTGTGAGTCAGATTTATATTCAAAGACAGATATTGAAATTGCTTGGGTTTGGTAACAAGTCAGAATGGTTTCCAAAAACGTGTATTTTATGTATATAGCAACCCTTAGATCTGCAATCGGAACAAAAAAACATGGTATCCATCAATATCAATGTCACTGATATATATATATATATATATATATATATATATATATTATATATTAAAAACCTCAGACATAGATGTATTTATGCTTTCTTATATATTTATGCTTTCATATATATATATATATATATACAGTGGGGCAAAAAGTATTTAGTCATCACCCATTGTGCAAGTTCTCCCACTTAAAAAGATGAGAGAGGCCTTTCATCATAGGTACACTTCAACTATGGCAGACAAAATTAGAAAAAAAAATCTTTAAAAAAATAAAAACATTTTATGAATTTATTTGCAAATTATGGTGGAAAATAAGTATTTGGTCAATAACAAAAGTTTATCTCCATAATAAAAGTTTATCTCAATATACTCTGTGTTGGCAATGACAGAGGTCAAACGTTTTCTGTAAGTCTTCACCAGGTTTTCACACACTGTTGCTGGTATTTTGATTGGGGCCATGTAAAGTTTATCTCAATACTTTGTTATATACCCTTTGTTGGCAATGACAGAGGTCAAATGTTTTCTGTAAGTCTTCACCAGGTTTTCACACACTGTTGCTGGTATTTTGGCCCATTCCTCCATGCAGATCTTCTCTAGAGCAGTGATTTTTTGGGGTTGTTGATGGGCAACACGGTATTTCAACTCCCTCCAATTAGGGAAAGAGCTATTTGCAAGTTTAAAGCTTTAAACCAGCAAATCAAATTGTTTGGGGACAGACTTGATGGAGCACTGAAGGTGATCCTTGGTAAAGATTGCCACTCCCCCACCTTTGAAGGATCTGTCTTGCAAAAAGAAAGTGATAACCAGAAAGGTTAACATCAGTATTCAAAACACTCATCCTTAATCATGTCTCAGTAATGACCAACACATCTGGATTGGAGCTGTGAACCCACACTTTCAAATGATACATTTTAGGTAATAAGCTTCTAGTGATAACGTGCAGAAAACCCAGGATTTTAGGAGAGCAGAAATCAGTGGAGCAGATATCAGAGCACAAAGAGAATTGAGGCTAACAACAGTAGGTGGGCCAGGGTGTTCATGCACATTTCCAGATATGATCAACAGTAATACAATCAAGGCACGGCATACTACAGGGAGAGATCTGCAGTGCTGATTTATGACATCTGAATGTGCGTCAGATAGCAACAAGATCATATTGTACAGCAATTTCATCAGGTAACATGAATACAATGCCGGCGAGAGGTGGTTGGAATAGGATGGGAAGCCAAAAGTCTGTGCAACCAATAGAGTGTAAAAGACCCAAGTGTGGGATCAAACATAGTCTGTCCAACGGTTGGGTAAAGAAACTTTGTAGTCAACAAAGTATGCAGTAGTCATGAGGCAAATAGCAAAATTCCCAAGAAAAAAGAATATATATATAACGACTTGGGGCTAGTCATTGTAAGTTCAGAGTCACTCGCCCCAACAGTGTCTGAGTGCTGGAGGCGAGCACAAGCTCGGGAGAGAGGGGTGAGTGTGGTGGAGGTACCTCTACCAGACAGTGGGAGACAGGCCAGGGCGGACGGTGAACAGATTGCCAGGTGGAATCCAAGCAGCAGTGCAGCAGCGCAGCAGGCAATGGGACTATGTGTCACACCCACTTGGGAGAAGCTTTTTTTTGGTTGAATATAGGTTGTAATCTCATTGTACAATATTGCAACTAAATATTACCTAATTACCCATGTTGAAATGACATGGTGTTCCCAGTGGGATGTAGGTGGGTGCAGGTATAAGTTATGTTTGGTCAGTAACAAGACGTTGCCATCCCTAATAAAATCCCATCGCTCATCCCAGCAGCTGGTGTAGTCGGCAGGACACCAGCAGTAGGCTATACTACATGGGCAGAAAATCGCTTCACCAAAGGTCAGGCAGGTGTGTGGAATCTAGTTTCCAGTGACAGGAGGAGAATAACCCAGCTTTGGACCTCTCTGTCTCTAACATTTCCATTGATGGATGGCTGCTGGAGGAAGAGAGACAGGCAGCGTATCAAAGCTCATTATCTCAGGTGTTTCTCTCACTAGCTGCCAGTCTTGTAATCTATAGAGTTTTATGTCTTACTCTGGGTCCTGGAATAAAGGAATTTCACCTGAGAGGCCTCGGAGTGAAAAAGCTTAGGGTTGTCTCGACAGCAGGCCTGATGGGAGACAAATGTTTACATTCTGGTTTAAATCTCCCAACCCTAGCTCAGCTTTAGCTTCATCACCTAGAATGACAACTGGAGCCAATGAGACTCAAACATTCCACAGCATCCTCTGAACAGCTCAGACACAAGGAGAGAAACAGGAGGAAAATTGTAAATAGAAAACAACAGGGGTGGTCAACCCTCCTGCCGGAGAGCTACTGTGCTCTCCTGCTTTAACAAATTTTTCCTTACAAATCAGCTGCTCATCAGGACCTTGATTAGCCAAATAAGGTGTGTTAGATCAGGGCTGGAGTAAAAGCCTTAATACCCAGTATCCACCAAAACATCTCAGGTTCTTTAGTGCATCCTTGTGTAGAACTATCTCCTGCTGATATTACGTTATTTGCTGTAATGTCTCTCCCTCGGAAGCAGTACAAAAAAAAATCTATTGAGTGTAGTCCACATATTTATATTCATGGTCCAACTAATGTCATTCAGTCGACAAGGCAAGACTCAACCTTGAGTCTTTATAAACATAGATTTTCATAAAGACCTCATTATTCCTGAAATGTTTCATAATTGTTGTTTTATTGTTTAGTGGATGTTTATTCCTCAGCTAGGTACTGTAGAGCTCCCCATGGTGTAATCTCTGCATCCTTCTCCAAATGATCTTCATAGTTCACCACACAACTGCAATCAAGTGCAATTCCCAATGTGACACCTAGTTTCCCCCGCCCACCGCTAAAACAGTAATATCTGAACTCATATAGCCTTAATAGTAGCACTAAAACATAATGTTCATGCATGAAAGTGAAATAGCACAGACTTCCGAATTTGGTGGGCTGAAGGTGACATTATTACAACGAGGCACAATTCTCTGAGAAAATGTTCCCTTAGAAACTTTATCTATGAGGTTAGAGACAAGGTATTCCTGTGGTGAATGACTTTACCAGAATAACTCCATAAGTCTATTCATTTCCTACACAGTCAGAACAGAGTGGAAGTCAAAGAGTTGGGAAGGGAATTGACATTCCCACGGCCTACCTACAGTGTACTTGAGCTGAATATTTTGAGTACAAATGTTTAGGTGCATAAATTATATTTATGCGCATTAGGTTTCTCTGCCAGAGGGGCTGAGTGAAACTAATTTAGTGGCAATAAAACAAAATTAATGGAGTACAAGCATCAGAGCACATAAAGAGGTAATTCTGTCTGAAAGTAACATTAACATCCTGAGAGTGTAATTGTGAAAAGGGGGCCTATAAAAATAGTGATTTGGTCGGCCAAATGCAAATGAATGCGCCTCTCACTTGACTCGACTCTGCAACTCCTCCAAGTTTCAATCAAGCATGACATTTCTGCTGGATTAGAAAAGGCAAGGCTTTTCTCTAAATCATCAGATTTTTGCATAGCTCTGAAATAGGCTGCATGAGATGCATTTGATAAGGAAGTAGAGATGAGGGGGATTCTGAATATATGTCCTTTACCTCATTTGACACGGGACCATTTAGGAGTGGCATTTCAAAGGAATGTCCTTTCCATTCGCTCTCCAATTACTAACAATGATTGGTGCCTTTTATTGAAAGAGAACAGGATGGAAAAATCATATCCACAATAAGGGTGTTAAGTTGTAAGAACTTCCAGGTCCAGGCACTACTTATTTTGGTGCCATTTGGATTTACTGTTATAATTCATATTTATTTCAATATTTCAATATTCATATATAATTCAGATTTATATTTTCAAATGGGGTAACTGCTTTTGTGTTATTTCCTTGTGGAAATCTCTACAGTGTTTGTCTGTTACAGTAAGCACCCCATACAATCTTCTAAAAGCACCATGCTGTTGTAAATACTGTGTTGTTGCATTGCCATCTTCTATACCACATTCAAAGTGGTGTCAGAGCATACGGAGAGTAATTGCATGGCTGTTGCAGTATTGAATGGGTCAGTAAGCCCATTCCTCTCAGATCTCTCCTCATTCTTCTATCAGTGAAAACAGGAAGGAGAAATACAGTGCTCCAGGAAAAACATCACAGTGAGCCCTCTTTCTCAACCTACTGAAGAAGTATATTAGTGCCTGTATCTATTCCAATTGCTTATGATAGGGGAAAACCACTTCTTCCTTCTGGGACAAGAAATGCACATTTGAAAAATGGCCCAGACGTGCTCCTAGGTTCCCAACCTCAATCTATGATGCAGTGGCACATTCTGAGCGTCTTCTTCAGAGTCGCAGCACACAACCACCAGGGCTTGGCCATGTTGCCCAGGCAATTATTAAAGCACTGTGCATTATTAAAGTGCCCAATCGCACCTGCCCACTCTGCACTGCCCCACACCATGCCGCTCCATGCCCCTCCATACCACGTGTCTCCAATGTCACTCCAGGGCAAGATGCAGTTAAGGTGGACACCCCCCGTTCAATTTAACATGGAAACTAATGCAGGGGCAACATGTAGAGAATGAGGTACCATAGCAGTGTTATGGCTTGTATGTGCATCTATTTGTGAAAGCATTTCCGCAAATCGGGCTCTCAGGCATCCCTCGCCATGAAGTGTACTAAGTGCTCAGATTCATGAGGAGCTAGGATGAGATTGTCTTAATTGTGACAAAGCCAGGAAGCCAAGGCGTTCTGTTACAGTGCTGTAATATTAACCAAGGACATACTCTAATCCAAGACAATGAACATCAGTGGAAAAAATAGTTTGACAGTAGAGCCTCACTTTCCCCCACTGAGGGACTGGCAAGGAAGTTCAACGTGCAGGATACATAATTATTTGTTTTTTATAACAATGCTTCTCTGTGAGGTAAACATTGGATAAGCGGGTATAGGGGGCGACTCACAGAGCCTCTGAGGGTTATTGGAATCCACAAACACCTTGTTTGTCCCCCCCTCTACATTTTCATATATATTTTTAGGGACTTTTTATTGGCACAGTGCGCTGAAAGGGGTTGACACGGTTTGACAAACAGAATGACAGCTTGATGCTTGCCCCTTGCACCCCTGTAGTAATCTGAGCCCTAGTCATCTTTCTCCAGGGTGTTTTGTCATTTCCTTATGGCTCTCTCTCTTTCCCTCTTTCTTTCTCCTTCTCTAGTATATACAACTGCCTGGCATGGGGCACCTCCCAATTATGTGCATCCTGATACCTGCCAAGGCTAATGAGGAGAGGTACTGGAGCAGCAAAGTCAGAGCATTTGGATTAATGGGAGTTGTGCAGCAGGGAAGTTGGGGAATAGCATGTACTCTACTCTATTCTCTCTAGCAGTTCATTACTGTGGATATATGACATTTGGAGCGGAGAGCTGAGTCGCTGGCTAATGATACAGTGGGACAAACACTGGGGACAGGTTGGCTCAGTCAGGACTGGAGATACCTGAGGAGGTTTCTGCCAGAGGTAACGTCAAACAAAAACAGCTCTATTCTTCCTGTCTGTAGCAATATGTAGCATGGACCCTGTCCATGGACCCTGTGATACGTCTGTATGCAGCACCTTAAATGAAGAGGTACTGAAGAACAAAAGATGAAAGATTTGGTACCACAAACCACGTTTCCATCCATAGTTTTTATGCGAGTAATGTCCTACTGTATTAAAATGAAATCACGACAGCTGTGATGGAAACAGGAAGTTTCGGTACAGTTAGATAAATGGCGATAGATAATTTGTTTGTTCGACATGGTGGGATGTTTTTGTGTCTGTAAATTAATTATGCAAAAAATGGTGGCAGAAATGCAATGATATGGTGTGAGGTCTTCCCACTATAACTCTGGAAACCATGCAGTATATAAGGCTACAGATTAAATCAATTACAGGTTGGTGAAAGCAGTGGCGTCAGTGCCGTTTAAGATGATGGAGGACAACATTTTTTCCCATGAGAATGGCCTTATTTCTATTACAGCATATTGGATGAATCTCATTCATATTCCATTCACCCAGTTCAATATAACAGCGATAGGTTTAGGCTACTTGATACTCAAACTTTCCCTATTCCCATCATGAGGTTGCTCCAACCTAGCCTATGAATGAAAGTTTACAATGTAAGTGAACACAGGTCGAGAGAAAACATTTGAGGTGACAGACAGTGACACATGGACAGACAATGACATTCATTACCGCCTTGCACACTCTTGCCTGCATCTAGCTGATATAGGGTGTAATCATTAGTCCAACAGTTGCAAACTAGAGTTTCTATTGGACAAATTCAGATATGTTCATCCCTGTTTTGTTACGTTTGCTTCCGTTTAAGAAACGTTTTTCAATAAAATTGTCTGGAATGAATACACCCTTAAACACAGTTCATTTTCATAGCAGCCACATTGTATTCCTTCTCGCATATATGCACTCTTCTCCTCTCACCTCTTCCCTTTGCTTGTGGACTTCAAGGCACAACACATCAGCTGTATGTGACCAGGTGAAAAAAACTTTCCAAACCAAACTGCTGCACACAGCCTACATCATTCTCACAATATTAGCTAAAGTAACGCCATAGTCAGCATAACTAATTGAACTAATGCGTTGGTAAACCCGCTACAATCTTGCAGTAACGTTAGTGTACAGTCAGTAAGTAGTTACACCGACAGGCCCCGGTTGCAATAAATGAGTAAAACCAAAAGCTTACCATGACTTGGAAGAGTTCCAGTGTTCTGTTGGAAAGTCATAGCCAGCTAGCTAACATAGCATCCCTCTGTTTGAGCAGGACGTTTCAGTTGGCTAAACTAGCTTGCTGCATTTGCTAGCTAAGTAAGTCAAACTGAAAGTGATTTTTTTTTAAATCTCTCTTTATTTCTCTTTTGCTTCTCCTTCATTTTGGGGGTGGCAGGGTAGCCTAGTGGTTCGAGTGTTGGACTAGTAACTGAAAGGTTGCAAGTTCAAATCCCCGAGCTGACAAGGTACAAATCTGTCGTTCTGCCCCTGAACAGGCAGTTAACCCACTGTTCCTAGGCCGTCATTGAAAATAAGAATTTGTTCTTAACTGACTTGCCTGGTTAAATAAATAAAAAATAATAATAAAAACTTTGGAAGAAATCAATTTGTTCAAAACCATTCAACTATTGTATTTCTCTCTCGTTGAGTCAACTATAATTATTGTGTACCTCTTTGAAAGGGGGTGAGAACCATAAGCCTCCTAGGTTTTGTATTGAAGTAAAAGTACCCAGAGGAGGATGGAAGGTAGCTGTCCTTAGAACATTGGGCCTGGAACTGATAGGTTGCTGGATCGAATCTGACAAGCTGACAAGGTAAAAATCTGTTGTTCTGCCCCTGAGCAAGGCAGTTAACCCACTGTTCCTCGGGTGCCGAAGACGTGGATGTCGATAAAGGCAGCCCCCCGCACCGCTCTGATTCAGAGGGGTTGGGTTAAATGCGGAAGACACATTTCAGTTGAAGGCATTCATTTGAAGGCATTCATTTGAAGGCATTCATTTGACTAGGTATCCCCCTTTCCCTCCGGTTACACCATGGTTCTAACCCTACAGAGTGCTTCTGAGGCTACCGTAGACCTTATTTGCAAAATAGTCTGTTTTAAATCAGGTATTTGTTGACATAATTATATTTAGCATAGTTGTATCTAAAAAAGGAACACTTTTAAATGTATTACAATTTTATTTTTTATGAAATTCACTGGGGAGTATGGTCCTCCCCTTCCTCCTCTGAGGAGCCTCCAATAGGTGAAAGTGTTCAGGTTGATGCAGCTTTCCAATAAATATTGAGGGTCTTATTCTGGTGACATGATGAACGATGCTTAACTTGTTATGGCTGGGGGCAGTATTGAGTAGCTTGGATGACTAAGGTGCCCAGAGTAAACTGTCTGCTACTCAGGCCCAGTTGCGAATATATGCATATTATTATTAGTATTATAGATAGAAAACACTCGGAAGTTTCTAAAACTGTTTGAATGATGTCTGTGAAACACCTGAGAAAAAATCCAACCAGGAAGTGGGAAATCTGAGGTTTGTAGTTTTTCAACTCTTGGCCTATCGAATACACAGTGTCTATGGGGTCAATTGCACTTCCTAAGACTTCCACTAGATGTCAACAGTCTTTAGAACCTTGTTTGATGCTTCTACTGTGACGTGGGGGCGAATGAGAGGGGAATGAGTCAGAGGTCTGCCAGAGAGCCACGAGCCGGCCACGCGCGTTCACGTGAGAGTTAGCTTGAGTTCCATGCATTTCTGAAGACAAATGAATTCTCAGGTTGGGTATTAAAAAACAAAATTAGGTATTTGGATATAAATTATGGACATCGTATGTTTGGGTTGTTTTGGTCTCTGAGCGCTGTACTCAAATTATAGCATGGTTTCTTTTTTGGTAAAGCGGTTTTGAGATCTGACAAAGCAGTTGCATTAAGGAGAAGTGTATCTATAATTCCGTGCATAATAGTTGTACCTTTTATCAATGTTTATTATGAGTATTTCTGTAAATTGATGTGGTTCTCTGCAAAATCACCGGATGTTTTGGAACTACTGAACGTAACACGCAAATGTATAATTAGATTTTGGATATAAATATGAACTTTATCGAAATAAACATACATGTATTGTGTAACATGAAGTCCTATGAGTGTCATCTGATGAAGATCATCAAAGGTTAGTGATTAATTTATCTCTATTTCTGCTTTTTGAGACTCCTCTCTTTGGCTGGAAAAATGTTTTTTTTCTGTGACTTGGCTCTGACCTAGCATAATCTTTTGGTTTTCTTTCGTCATGAAGCCTTTTTGAATATGCAATTCAGTACATGAAAACTTAAGCAAAACATTGCATTTTGTGTGCACTATGTCATCACGCACTGATTGTTTTCCGCAAAAAGTCAGTTTGGTGGAAAAACCACTGGTAGGAAAATGCACATATTTTCTACACACGGATTTTAGAATTTTCCCATGAAAATCTCTCACCATTTGGATGGAAACCTAGCTACAGTCATAGCTACAGATAGCAAGATGGCGTCGACATAGAGGGTCACCTCGCTTCTAGTCCTTAGGGAACTTTACAGTATTTTGCTTTTCTATGTATTATTTCTTACAACGTTAGCCCAAAAAATCTTAAGTGTTATTACATCCTGCCGGGAAGAACTATTGGATATCAGAGCGACGTCAACTTATCAGCACTACGACCAGGAATACAACCTTCCTGAAGGAGATCCTTTGTCCGAACCACCCAAGGCATTTGATTGATTCCAGATGCTGAACCAAAACAACGTCACCGTAGAAGAGGAAAATGGAATGGCCTTCTGGTCAGACTTAGGAGGCGCACACACCACCCACCGCTTCTGAGTATATTACTTGCTAATGTCCAGTTTCTAGATAACAAGGTAGATGAAATTAGGGCAAGGGTTGCTCTCCAGAGATACATCAGGGATTGTAGATACTCTGTTTCAAGGAAACATGGCTCTCTCAGGATATTCTGTTGGAGTCGGTACAGCCACCGGGAGTCTTTGTGCGTTGCGCCGACAGAAATAAACATCTCTCCGGGAAGAAGAAGGGCAGAGGTATATGTTTCATGATTACTGACTCATGATGTAATTGTAACAACATACAGGAACTCAAGTCATTTTGTTCACCTGACCTAGAATTCCTCACAATCAAATACCTACCTTTTTATCTCCCAAGATAAATCTTGTCAGTTATTGTCACAGCTGTATATATATCCCCCCTCATGCCAATACCATGACAGCCATCAAGGAACTTCACTGGACTCTATGCAAACTGGAAACCATATATCTTGAGGCTGTATTTGTTGTAGCTGGGGATTTTAACAAAGCAAATTTGAGAACAAGGCTACCTAAATTCTATCAGCATATTGATTGTAGCACTCGCGCTGGCAATACAATGGATAACTGTTACTCTAACTTCCGTAATGCATACAACACCCTCCCCCGCCCTCCTTTCGGCAAATCTGACCACAACTTAATTTAGCTTTTCCCTCCCTGTAGGCAGAAACTCTAACAGGATGTATCCGTGACAAGGGCTATTCAACGCTGGTCTGGCCAATCGGAATCCACTTATATTTATACGCTTCCATTTATACGCTGATTCGATGAGTGAGTTTATAAGGAAATGCATAGGAGATGTTGTACCCACTGTGACTATTAAAACCTACCCTAACCAGAAACCGTGGATAGATGGTGGCATTCGCACAAAACTGAAAGCGCAAGCCACTGCATTTAACCATGGAAAGGTGACGGGGAATATGGCTGAATACAAACAGTGCAGTTATATCCCTCCGCAAGGCAATCAAACAAGCGAAATGTCAGTATAGAGACAAAGTGGAGTCGCAATTCAATGGCTCAGATACAAGACGTGTGTGGCAGGGTCTACAGACAATCACAGACTAGAAAAAGAAAACCAGCCATGTCACGGACACCGACGTCTTGCTTCCAGACAAACTAAACACCGTCATTGCCCGCTTTGAGGATAATACAGTGCCGACACGGCCCGCTACCAAGGACAGTCGGCTCTCCTTCTCCGTGGCTGACATGAGTAAGACATTTAACCCTTGCAAGGCTGCCGGCCCAGATGGCTGTTTTGTTTACGGACATATTCAGCCTCTCATTATCCCAGTTTACTGTCCCCACATTCTTCAAGATGGCCACCATTATTCTTGTACCAAAGAAGTTAAAGGTAACTGAACTAAATGACTATCACCCCGTAACACTCACTTTTAGTCAACATGAAATGATCTTGAGAGACTACTCAAGGATCAAATCAACTCCACCTTACCTGTCACCTTAGACCCACTTCAATTTGCATACCTCCCCAATAGGTCCACAGACGATGCAATCGCCATCAAACTGCACACTGCACACTGCCCTATCCCATCTGGACAAGAGGAATACCTATGTAAGAATGATGTTCATTGACTACAGCTCAGCATTCAACACCATAGTACCCTCAACTCATCATTAAGCCTGTGCAGTTGGGTCCTGGACTTCCTGATGGTCCGCCCCTAGCTGGTGAAGGTAGGAAACAACATCTCCACTTCTTTGATCTTCAACACTGGTGCCCCTTGTGTGCTCAGCCCCCCCTGTACTCCCTGCTCACCCACGACTGCGTGGCCATGCATGCTCCAAATAAAATAAAATGTTACTGGTCACATACACATAGTCAGCAGATGTTATTGCGAGTGTAGCGAAATGCTTATGCTTCTAGATCCGACAGTGCAGCAGTATCTAACAGGTAATATCTAACAATTCCACAACAAAACCGAATACACAGAATCTAGTAAAGGAATGGGATAAGAATATAGAAATATAAAATATATGGATGAGCAGTGACAGAGCGGCAAAGATGCAATAGATGGTATAGACTAAATAGTGTAGTGTACAGTATACAGGTAGGCTATTTGAGAACAAGTTCTCTTTTCCACCTGCGACCTGGCCAAGATTAAGCAAAGCAGTTCGATACAACAACATAGAGATACACATGGAATAAACAAACATACAGTCAATAATACAGGAGATAAAGTCTACATGCAGTGTATGCAAATGAGGTAAGCTAAGGGAGGTAAGGCAATAAATAGTCCATGGTGGCGAAGTAATTACAATACCAATTAAACACTGGAGTGATAGATGTGCAGAAGATGAATGTGCAAAAAAACTGGGGTGTAAAGGAGCAAGATAAATAAATAAATACAATATGGGGATGAGAGGGTTGAATGGGCTACAATATGAAAACTGTAGGTAAGCAGCCACCTCTCTATGCTAGTGATGGCTGTTTAACAATCTGATTGCCTTGAGATAGAAGCTGTTTTTCAATCTTTCTGTCCCAGCTTTGATGCACCTGTACAGACCTCACCTTCTGGGTGGAAGAGGGGTGAACAGGCAGTTCCTCGGGTGGTTATAGTCCTTGATGATCTTTTTTGCCATCCTGTGACATCGGGTGGTGTAGGTGTCCTGAAGGGCTGATAGTTTGCCCCCGGTGATGCGTTGTGCAGACCTCACCACCCTCTGGAGAGCCCTGCCATTGTGGGCGGTGCAGTTGAGGTACCACGTGGTGATACAGCCCGACAGTATGATCTCCATTGTGCACCTGTAAAAGTTAGTGATGGTTTTCGGTGACAAGCTACATTTTCTCAGCCTCCTGAGGTTGAAGAGGCGCTGTTGCACCTTCTTCACCACAATGTTTGTGTGCGTGGACCATTTATGTTTGTCGGTGATATGTACACCAAGGAACTTAAAACTTTCCACTTTCTCTACTGCTGTCCCATTGATGTGGATAGGGGGGTGTCCCTTTGCAGTTTCCTGAAGTCCACGATCATCTCTTTTGTTTTGCTGACATTAAGTGAGAGGTTATTTTCCTGACACCACTCTCTGAGGGTCATCATTCAAACAGTTTTAGAAACATCAGAGTGTTTTCTATCCAATACTACTTATAATATGCATATATTAGCATCTGGGACTGAGTAGCAGGCAGTTTACTCTGGGCACCTTATTCATCCAAGCTACTCAATACTGCCCCCCTGTCACAAAGAAGTTACCTTTTTTGGGATAGGGGGCAGCATTCAGAATTTTGGATGAAAAGCGTGCCCAAAGTAAACTGCCTGCTACTCAGGCCTAGAAGCTACCGTCCCACATAACCCCAAGGAGGTTAAGAGTTTATTCAGAAGTTAACAGCTCTATAAAAATTATTTTGTGGTCCCCCGACTTTCTAGTTAATTACATTGACCTCTCATTTACAAAATAGCCCCCATACCCTACTCAATAAATTGGATGCAGTCTATCACAGTGCCATCCGTTTTGTCACCAAAGCCCCATATACTACCCCCCACAGCTCGCTGGTCACCATAGCAGCAACCACCTGTAGCACGCGCTCCAGCAGGTATATCTCTCTGGTCACCCCCAAAACTCTATTCTTCTTTTGGCTGCCTCTCCTTCCAGTTCTCTGCTGCCAATGACTGGAACGAACTACAAAAATCTCTGAAACTGTCAGAGCAGCTGTCAGATCAGCTCACAAATTACTGCACCTGTACATAGCCCATCTATAATTTAGCCCAAACAACTACCTCTCCCCCTACTGTATTTATTTACAGTGCCTTGCGAAAGTATTCGGCCCCCATGAACTTTGCGACCTTTTGCCACATTTCAGGCTTCAAACATAAAGATATAAAACTGTATTTTTTTGTGAAGAATCAACAACAAGTGGGACACAATCATGAAGTGGAACGACATTTATTGGATATTTCAAACTTTTTTAACAAAACAAAAACTGGGTGTGCAAAATTATTCAGCCCCCTTAAGTTAATACTTTGTAGCGCCACCTTTTGCTGCGATTACAGCTGTAAGTCGCTGTAAGTCGCTTGGGGTATGTCTCCCATTTTTCCCATTCCTCCTTGCAAAACAGCTCGAGCTCAGTGAGGTTGGATGGAGAGCATTTGTGAACAGCAGTTTTCAGTTCTTTCCACAGATTCTCGATTGGATTCAGGTCTGGACTTTGACTTGGCCATTCTAACACCTGGATATGTTCATTTTTGAACCATTCCATTGTAGATTTTGCTTTATGTTTTGGATCATTGTCTTTTTGGAAGACAAATCTCCGTCCCAGTCTCAGGTCTTTTGCAGACTCCATCAGGTTTTCTTCCAGAATGGTCCTGTAATTTGGCTCCATCTTCCCATCAATTTTAACCATCTTCCCTGTCCCTGCTGAAGAAAAGCAGGCCCAAACCATGATGCTGCCACCACCATGTTTGACAGTGGGGATGGTGTGTTCAGGGTGATGAGCTGTGTTGCTTTTACGCCAAACATAACGTTTTGCATTGTTGCCAAAAAGTTCAATTTTGGTTTCATCTGACCAGAGCACCTTCTTCCACATGTTTGGTGTGTCTCCCAGGTGGCTTGTGGCAAACTTTAAACAACACTTTTTATGGATATCTTTAAGAAATGGCTTTCTTCTTGCCACTCTTCCATAAAGGCCAGATTTGTGCAATATGCGACTGATTGTTGTCCTGTGGACAGAGTCTCCCATCTCAGCTGTAGATCTCTGCAGTTCATCCAGAGTGATCATGGGCCTCTTGGCTGCATCTCTGATCAGTCTTCTCCTTGTATGAGCTGAAAGTTTAGAGGGACGGCCAGGTCTTGGTAGATTTGCAGTGGTCTGATACTCCTTCCATTTCAATATTATCGCTTGCACAGTGCTCCTTGGGATGTTTAAAGCTTGGGAAATCTTTTTGTATCCAAATCCGGCTTTAAACTTCTTCACAACAGTATCTCGGACCTGCCTGGCGTGTTCCTTGTTCTTCATGATGCTCTCTGCGCTTTTAACGGACCTCTGAGACTATCACAGTGCAGGTGCATTTATACGGAGACTTGATTACACACAGGTGGATTGTATTTATCATCGTTAGTCATTTAGGTCAACATTGGATCATTCAGAGATCCTCACTGAACTTCTGGAGAGAGTTTGCTGCACTGAAAGTAAAGGGGCTGAATAATTTTGCACGCCCAATTTTTCAGTTTTTGATTTGTTAAAAAAGTTTAAAATATCCAATAAATGTCGTTCCACTTCATGATTGTGTCCCACTTGTTGTTGATTCTTCACAAAAAAATACAGTTTTATATCTTTATGTTTGAAGCCTGAAATGTGGCAAAAGGTCGCAAAGTTCAAGGGGGCCGAATACTTTCACAAGGCACTGTATTTTGCTCCTTTGCATCCTGTTATTTCTCTCTCTACTTTGTACATTCTTCCACTGCAAATCTACCATTCCAGTGTTTTACTTGCTATATTGTATTTACTTCGCCACCATGGCCTCTTTTTCGCCTACCTCCCTTATCTCACCTCATTTGCTCACATTGTATATAGACTTATTTTTCTACTGTATTATTGACTGTATGTTTGATTTACTCCATGTGTACTCCAACAACTCTGTGTTGTTGTATGTGTCGAACTGCTTTGCTTTATCTTGGCCAGGTCGCAATTGTAAATAACTTGTTCTCAACTTGCCTACCTGGTTAAATAAAGGTGAAATAAAAAATCTAACCTGATTAACTTAATCAGGTGATATTAACTTCTTAGTGATCCCTTCCCGCTCAGATCCCGGTAACAGGATTGATTTGACAACATCCAGTGAAATTGCAGCATGACAAATTCAAAAACAGAAATACTCACAATGAAACATACATCAAAATGTAGCTTAACTTCTTGTTAACCAAGACACAGTGTCAGATTTTAAAAAGGCTTTACGGCGAAAGCAGACCATGCGATTAACTGAGGACAGCACCCCGCAAACGAACACCTGAAAATCAGATTTCAACCAGCCAGGTGCGACATAAAACTCAGAAATAACAATATAATTCATGCCTTACCTTTGAAGATCTTCTTCTGTTGGCACTCCAAAATGTCTCAGAAATACCACAAATGGTCATTTTGTTCGATAGATTTCTTCTTTATATCCCCAAAATGTCCATTTATTTGGCACGTTTAATTCAGAAAATACACTGGTTCCAACTTGCCCAACATGACTACAAAGTATCTAATAAGTTACCTGTAAACTTGGTCCAAACATTTCAAACAACGTTCCTAATCCAAACTTAGGTATCGTAAAACGTAAATAATCGATAAAATTTAAGACGGGATAAACTGTGTTCAATTCCGGACGAAAACAAAGTGATGCGCGTTCCAGGTCAAGCGCACCAAAAGACTAGAGTCCACCATGAGTGACACATGGAAAGAACAGGGCCACTTCTTAATTTCTCAAAAGAAAAACATCAACCAATTTCTAAAGACTGTTAACATCTAGTGTAAGCCATAGGAACTGCAACCAGATGACTATTAAAAAGGGCTTACCATAGAATCCTAATGGAAAACAGATTGACCTCAAAAAAATTCAAAAGACACAAGGTAGTAAGTAGTGTTCTACATTTGTCACATCCGTGTGTAGTTGGCTTGCATAAGAGCTAATCATTTGATGGTTTGTGTATAGAGTTTTGATGCAAAAACACAATTTTGAGGAGTTGAAATAGTTTTGAATTAAGTGTTTGTTTTGCAAGAGATGTGTGATGTTTTGCATGTTGGGTGTGTAGAGTCTAGAGAAAAGGAGCCATAGTTTCAGAAATCATGTGTAAGCAATATGATAATTGCTATCATTGCTAGTATGATCATGATCATTAATATCCCAAGATGGCATAGCAGTCAGACGTCCTTTGTCCTCGTCTTGTCGTGTCCCGTATATATATATATTTACACCTTTCTTCGCATATCTTTAATATATTTTATTTTCCAAAAACTCAACTTCAAAACAGTCTTCTGCAACCCGCCTCACCAATTTAAAAAAAATAGTATTATTTACCTCAAATCGGAAATCCACAATAGAAGCTAGCCAAAAGCTAACCAGAAGCTAACCAGAAGCTAACCAGAAGCTAGCCAGAAGCTAGCCAGAATTGCTAACGTTAGTGTTCAGCTAACGACGGTTTGTGGTCATCAGCTTGGCTTTAGCTCGAAAATCTGTAGCCAGTTTTGTACAACGCGACTCAGACCAGAACATACCAGACCTATTTTTCTCTCCATATCACCATATCCATGTGACTATTGCCTTACGTCTCATCCAGTCAGTAGAGGATGCCTGGTTATTTTTTTAAATGCCTTACTCACCATCTTAAATAAGCATGACCCATTCAATAAATGTTGAACCAGGAACAGATATAGCCCTTGGTTCTCTCCAGACCTGACTGCCCTTAACCAACGCAAAAACATCCTATGGTGTTCTGCATTAGCATCAAACAGCCCCCGTGATATGCAACTTTTCAGGGAAGCTAGAAACCAATATACACAGGCAGTTAGAAAAGCCAAGGCTAGCTTTGTCAAGCAAAAATGTGCTTCCTGCTACACAAACTCAAAAAAGTTCTGGGACACTGTAATGTCCATGGAAAATAAGAACACTTCCTCCCAGCTGCCCACTGCACTGAAGATAGGAAACACTGTCACCGCCGATAAATCCACTATAATTGAGAATTTGAAAACGCATTTTTCTACGGCTGGCCATGCTTTCCACCTGGCTATTTTTACCCCGGTCAACAGCACTGCACCCCCCACAGCAACTCGCCCAAGCCTTCCCCCTTTATCCTTCTCCCAAATCCAGTCAGCTGATGTTCTGAAAGAGCTGCAAAATCTGGACCCCTGCAAATCAGCCGGGCTAGACAATCTGGACCCTTTCTTTCTAAAAATTATCTGCCGAAATTGTTGTCACTCCTATTACTAGCCTGTTCAACCTCTCTTTCGTGTCGTCTGAGATTCCCAAAGATTGGAAAGCAACTGCGGTCATCCCCCTCTTCAAAGGGTGGGACACTCTTGACCCAAACTGCTACAGACCTATATCTATCCTACCCTGCCTTTCTAAGGTCTTCGAAAGCCAAGTCAACAAACAGATTACCGAACATTTCGAATCCCACCATACCTTCTCCGCTATGCAATCTGGTTTCAGAGCTGGTCATGGGTGCACCTCAGCCACACTCAAGGTCCTAAACGATATCTTAACCACCATCGACAAGAAACAATACTGTGCAGCCGCCATCATTGACCTGGCCAAGTCTTTCGAATCTGTCAATCACCACATCCGCATCGGCATACTCGACCGCCTTGGTTTCTCAAATGATTGCCTCGCCTGGTTCACCAACTACTTCTCTGATAGATTATGGTGTGTTTGGAGGGTCTGTTGTCCGGGCCTCTGGCAGTCTCTATGGGGGTGCCACAGGGTTCAATTCTTCTTCAACTACCTCTTCTCTGTATACATCAATGATGTCGCTCTTGCTGCTGGTGAGTCTCTGATCCACCTCTACGCAGACGACACCATTCTGTATCCTTCTGGCCATTCTTTGGACACTGTGTTAACAACCCTCCAGGCAAGCTTCAATGCCATACAACTCTCCTTCCGTGGCCTCCAATTGCTCTTAAATACAAGTAAAACTAAATACATACTCTTCAACCGATCGCTGCCTGAACCTGCCCGCCTGTCCAACATCACTACTCTGGACGGCTCTGACTTAGAATATGTGGACAACTACAAATACCTAGGTGTCTGGTTAGACTGTACACTCTCCTTCCAGACTCACATCAAACCTCACCAATCCAAAGTTAAATCTAGAATTGGCTTCCTATTTTGCAACAAAGCATCCTTCACTCATGCTGCCCAACATACCCTTGTAATACTGACCATCCTACCGATCCTCAACTTCGGCGATGTCATTTACAAAATAGCCTCCAATACCCTACTCAATAAATTGGATGCAGTCTATCACAGTGCCATCCGTTTTGTCACCAAAGCCCATATTCTACCCACCATTGCGACCTGTACGCTCTCGTTGGCTGGCCCTCGCTTCATACTCATCGCCAAACCCACTGGCTCCAGGTCATCTTCAAGACCCTGCTAGGTAAAGTCCCCCCTTATCTCAGCTCGCTGGTCACCATAGCAGCACCCACCTGTAGCACACGCTCCAGCAGGTGTATCTCTCTGGTCACCCACAAAATCAATTCTTACTTTGGCCGCCTCTCCTTCCAGTTCTCTGCTACCAATGACTGGAACGAACTACAAAAATCTCTGAAACTGGAAACACTTATCTCCCTCACTAGCTTTAAGCACCAGCTGTCAGAGCAGCTCACAGATTACTGCACCTGTACATATGCCATCTACAATTTAGCCCAAACAACTAGCTCTTTCCCCACTGTATTATTTCTATCTCTACATTGCACATTCTTCCACTGCAAATCAACCATTCCAGTGTTTTACTTGCTATATTGTATTTACTTCGCCATCATGGCCTTCTTTTGCCTTTACCTCCCTTACCTCACTTGCTCACATTGTATATAGACTTATTTTTCTACTGTATTATTGACTGTATGTTTGTTTTACTCCATGTGTAACTCTGTGTTGTTGTATGTGTCGAACTGCTTTGCTTTATCTTGGCCAGGTCGCAATTGTAAATGAAAACTTGTTCTCAACTTGCCAACCTGGTTAAATAAAGGTTCAATAAAAAAATAAAAAAATATTGCACAGGTGCACCTTTAGCTGGGAACACTAAAAGCCCGATCTAAAATGTGCAGTTTTGTCACACAATACCATGCCGCAGATTCCTCAAGTTTTGAGGGACTGTTCAATTGGCGTGCTGACTGCAGGAATATCCACCAGAGCTGTTGTCAGATAATTTCATGTTAATTTCTCTACCATAAACTGCCTCCAATGTTGTTTCAGAGCAATTTGGCAGTACGTCCAACGTGACTCACATGCAGATCACGTGTAACCACACTTGCCCAGTACCTCCACATCTGGCTTCTTCACCTGCGGATCGTCTGAGACCAGTCACCCGGACAGTTGATGAAACTGAGGAGTAGTTCTGTCTGTAATAAAGCCCTTTTGTGGGGAAAAACATATCCTGAAGGGCTGGGCCTGGCTCCCCAGTGGGTGGGCTTATGCCCTCCCAAGCCCACCCATGGCCCAATTCATTTGTTTTAATTAACTGATTTCCTTATATGAACTGTATTTCAGTAAAATCATTGACATTTGTATGTTTTTGTAAACCAGCATAATATGTTCTACTGATGTGGTTTGCAAACCAGGAGTTTTAGAACACTGTGTTGGGGTAAAAATAGGCTATTGAAATATGTTATTGTCAAAAAAAAGTAATCTATTGCCATAAATAATTCAATTTGAATTATAAACTATTCACTTAGGCACTCACTGGATGAAGGCTACAGGACTGATAGACATTGAATGCAACAACCAAATCAAAATCAAATGTTATTGTTCACATACACATATTTAGCAGTGGTACCAGAACCACGCATTTCCCCTAAACAGCGGACTTTAGATCTAAGAGGTTTTAAACAACACCCCAAAACGGGTTACTGCAACACCACAGGTGTTACCTCCCTAACACTGAGAGTGTATCAGCATCAGTTATAATAAAGTGTTAATTTATGTCGTAATTTGCAACACCCATGGTATTACCCTAACTCTTGGGGTGTTAATGTTTCAATACTTTGAATAGTGTTAGTTTAACACTATTTATAGGAGTCATATATACTGTAATTACTAAGAAAGTGTTACATTTAACATGTGGGTATAAAAATTCTGACCGCAAATTTGCTGTGCGTAAACAAGAAACCCTCTATGATTTGAAGCAGACGGCATCGTGCAAATGGAGGTCATAGTTTAGCTGTATTGAGTCCCACCTCATTGGGTTTCCAGCAACAAAAGGAGACAGCAAAATCCCTTTGAAAATGATTAAAACTAAACCTCTCTTTTGGCGATAAAATATGCTGTCTAAACACAGCGAGTATTTATCACATTTCAAATTGATAGTGTCAACAGCCTTATAGTGTCTCATGGCCTATTGCATCCCTGAGTTACTCCAGAGCTGCAGTTCAATAACTAAAGCCTATCCATCCTCTCAGAACCCCAAGCCTCCAGCCGGAGACAAATATTTTGATTTGAAATGGACCATTTCCTTAAATAACTGCATTTCTAACAAGCACTCCCCCTTTTCTCCCCTCTCCTCCCCTATAGTTGTCTCTCTATTAGCGTTGGGGGACGTACCAACGAGCCAAGCTTCACGCAGGACTTGGAGGCTGGCTGAGTGATCAACTAAACCTTGGGGCTGACAGGACTGCTAGCCCCAGAGGAGGCCCCAGTTAGACTAATGTGGTTCTCTATTTAACAAGGCTGGAGGAGGGAGAGACAGGGGTGGAGGGGAAGGAGGTAGTGATATAATGGGGTGAGAAAGGGGTATGAGAGGAGGGATAGAGGAAATAGGAAAGGAGTGTAAGGGGATAGTTAGAGGGAGGGAGGGGATCGAAGAAAGGTATGAAAAGGGTCAATAATGTAAGAGTGAACCACAGGTTTACAGGGAAGACTACCATGCGAGGAAGCAGTGAAATATAAGGTGTGACAGGTCTGAGGCTTAACTAACGAGCTAGCCTGACTGAGAATGGGGCTGCTGAAACCTCTCCCAGGGGCTCTGGAGCGATGCATGCAATTGTTTACGAAGCACTCCTGATCAAATGTCCTTCTTTACCCACCTAAGTGAGGAGGGATATTGATGGCTGTTTTCTGGACCAAGCAGCATTTGAAAGTGCAGTTATTGTTTTGATTGCAGAGCCAGTGGTCTTTTCAAGTGACAGCTAGGGTTGATGGTTGCTTGTTGATGTCCATGAGGTGTTGAAGGAGACAGGGCATTGTTAAAAATGATTCTCCTGTGTATATGTAACGAAGGATGGGTATGAAAACAGAGTAATTAGAGAGTGGCAGAGCTGTTCGTTATCACAGATGAAACAGATCTGTTTTTTACCGTTGGCATAAACACTCCTCACACAGCCAGTCTCTTCCTGATAAACACATTTCAAACAGGGAGCCCACTGAGATTCCTTAACTGACATCGCTTAACAAACAAGTGTGATGTCCATTCATGATAAGTCTATTTTTGGGTTAGGTTTTTAACTAATTACAGGCATGTCCAATAGATTGCCTTCACTGTTGTTAGACAGGAACACACCTCACTGCACTGAGAAAAGTATACTGTGGTAAAATCGCACTTAAGCAGCCATACAATCCTGTTCTCTATTCATTTCCTTATCCAACAGTCAGAATCTTTACAGCAGTGTTTTTCCTGTCACCAAAATGCTGGGCTCAGCATTTAGTCTCCTTATTAGTGTCATTTCTCCTGCCACTACACTAGGAACAGTCACAATGACTATGTGATACATTCAGTAGGAAAACCCCTGGGTATTTTTGCTAGTAGGTAAAGTGGATGTCAGAATACAGCCGTTGGCATCTGCTGCTGGGAAACAGAAGACCTCACACTCTCTAGCAATGAGGAGTCCCATCTTTTGTACCTCTCCAGACCCTCATTATCTTCCACTAACAGCAGGATTCTCCCTGTCAACGATCTCTATAGACGACAGAGATACCGAGGACAGAGAGAATGAAAGCTTCTGTATTCACTCAAAAGTGGGTTGGAACTAGATCATGTTCCATTGGTAGCTGTCTCTATTAATGATATCAAAGTTACAAGCAGTGAATACATCCAAGATTGCAAATGAGAGATTGTGTATGTAAGATTCAGCATGGCAATGTTGATATACAAAAGTATGTGGACACCCTTTCAAATTAGTGGATTTGGCTATTTCAGCCACACCTGTCACTGACAGGTACTGTATATACATTTATACCTTTCTTTAACTAGGCAAGTCAGTTAAGAGCAAATTCCTATTTACAATGACTGCCTACCAGGGAACAGTGGGTTAACTGCCATGTTCAGGGCCAGAACAACAGATTTTTACTTCGGGGATTCGATCCAGCAACCTTTGGTTACTGGCCCAACGCTCCAACCACTAGGCTACCTGCTGACTAAGCTGACACGTCTTAGTTTGCTGAAAAATTGAGCACACAGCCATGCAATCTCCTTAGACAAACATTGGCAGTAGAATGGCCTTACTGAAGAGCTCAGTGACTTTCAAGTGGCACTGTCGTAGGATGCCACCTTTCCAATAAGTCAGTTCGTAAAATGTCTGCAGTGCTATAGCTGCCCTGGTCAACTGTAAGTGCTGTTATTGTGAAGTGGAAACGTCTAGGAGCAACAATGGCTCAGCCATGAAGTGATAGGCTACACAAGCTCACAAAACAGGACCACTGAGTGCTGGAGTGAGTATAGCATAAAAACGGTCTGTCCTCAGTTGCAACATTCATTATCAAGTTCCAAACTGCCTCTGGAAGCAACGGCCATGGAAATGGGTTTCACACAGGCCTAAGATCACCAGGGGCAATGCCAAGCACTGGCTGAAGTGGTGTAAAGCTTGTTGCCATTGGATTCTGGAGAAGTGGAAACCTTTTCTCTGGAGTGATGAATCACTCTTCACCATCTGGCAGTACAACGGACGAATCTGGGTTTGGCGGATGCCAAGAGAACGCTACCTGCCCGAATGCATAGTGCCAACTGTAAAGTTTGGTGGAGGAGGTATATTGGGCTGGGGCTGTCTTTCATGGTTCGGTCTAGGCTGAAATTCTAGACAATTCTGTGCTTCCAACTTTGTGGCAACAGTTTGGGGAAGGCACTTTCAAGTTTAAGCAATACAATGCCCCCGCGCACAAAGCGAGGTCCATACCTAAATAGTTTGTCGAGATGAATGTGTAAGAACTTGACTGACCACCACAGAGCCCTGACCACAACTCCATCAATAACCTTTCGGATTAATTGGAGCGCCTACTCTGAGCCAGGCCTAATCGCCCAAAACCAGTGCCCGACCTCACTAATGCTCTAATGGCTGAATAGAAGCAAGTCACAGCAGCAATGTTCCATCATCTAGCGGAAAGTCTTCCCAGAAGAGAGGAGGCTGTTATAGCAGCAAAGGGGGCCCAATTCCATATTAATGCCCATTATTTTGGAATGAGATGTTTGATGAGCAGGTGTCCACATACTTTTGGTCATGCAGTGAATGTTCACCTTCTAATTTGCTACTTCAGCTTTTTTCCTTTTTTTCAAAAACATTGGCCCCAGTCCTGCATTCAATATATTTGATGCCAAAGTCTACTGTACATCTACAACGTATTAGACTTGATAACAGATACAATTTGCATTCATGGCACAATGTATCAAATCCAACCATTTAGTTCTAGCATGTATATAATGAGCAGAGCAAACACAACGTAGATATACATACTGAACAAAAATATAAATGCAACATTGAACAATTTCAATGACTTTACTGAGTTACAGTTCATCTAAGAAAATCACTCAATTGAAGAAAATTCACTAGGCCCTATTCTATGGATTCCACATGACTGGGCAGGGGTGCAGCCATGGGTAGGCCTGGGAGGCCATAAGCCCACCCACTTGGGAGCCAGGCCCACCTAATGGGCAGCCAATTATAATTCGTTTTTCACAACAAAAGAGCTTTATTACAGACATAAATTACTCCTCAGTTTCATCAGCTTTCTGAGTGGCTGGTCTCAGACGATCCCACATGTGAAGAAGCTGGATGTGGATGTCCTGGCCTGGCGCAGTTACACGTGGTCTGTGGTTGTGAGGCCGGTTGGACGTAATGCCGAGTTCTATGAAATGACAGGGGAGGCGGCTTATGGTAGGGAAATGAACATTCCTGCAGTAAGTATGCCAATTGCACACTCCTCAAAACTTGAGACATCTGTGGCATTGTGTTGCCTTCTATTGTCCCCAACACAAGGTGCATCTCTGTAATGATCATGCTGTCTAATCAGCTTCTTGATATGCCACACATGTCAGGTGGATGGATATCTTGCAAAGGAGAAATGTTCACTAACAAGGATGTAAACAAATTTGTGCACAAAACTGGAGATAAATTTGCTTTTTATGGAAAAATTCTGGGATCTTTTATTTCAGCTCATGAAACATGGGACCAACACTTTACATGTTGCGTTTACATTTTTGTTCAGTATATTTGCTCCATTCTCTATGAGAAAAGTAAAAAAAAATGTTTTTGCAACTTAGCAACAATTTACACAATGAGCCACTAGATGTAGATGTTTGAATTCTGATGCAATGTGTTTTCCAAAGTATTCACTTTGTTGTACCCCAACAAACACACAAACAGGCACACACTTGTTCACTTCAATTCAATTCAATTTAAGGGCTTTATTGACATGGCAAACATATGTTTTAATATTGCCAAAGCAATTGAAGTAGATAATAAACAAAAGTGAAATAAACAATACAAATTTACAGTAAACATTACACTCACAGAAGTTCCAAATGTAATATTATGTCTATATACAGTGTTGTAACGATGTGCAAATAGTTAAAGTTCAAAGGGGATAATAAATAAACATAAATATGGATTGTATTTACAATGGTGTTTGTTCTTCACTGATTGCCCTTTCTTGTGGCAATAGGTCACACATCTTTCTGCTGTGATGGCACACTGTGGTATTTCACCAAGTAGATATGGGAGTTTATCAAAAATTGCTTTTTATTTTCAATTTTTTTGTGGATCTGTGTAATCTGAGGGAAATATGTGTCTCTAATATGGTCATACATTTGGCAGGAGGTTAGGAAGTGCGACTCAGTTTCCACCTCAATTTGTGGGCAGTGTGCACATAGCCTGTCTTCTCTTGAGAGCCAGGTGTGTCTGTCTGTCTGTCTGTCTTTTTGTCCTTTTTGTCTCTCAAATAAGGAACTATAAACCAGCAGAATCCAGGAACCACATCAGAAAGAGCTCTGTGTGGCAGAGAGACACTGTGGAGTGGGGTTCTGAAAATAATGTAATTCACCAGTGGGATCAAAATGCTGCAACCTGCAATCTCCCCGAGATGGACTTTGTAGTCCCTCAGAAGTGTTAAAGCTGGTTAATTAGCATAATAGAAATGTTAATGAGAGGCAACATGACAAATCACAACATGCAATCAAGGATAGGTGAAGAAGACGGTGTTAAATTTGTTGGTGTTGAAGAGAGAGAGAGAGCGAGCGAGAGAGAGAGAGAGAGAGAAAGAGAGAAAAAAAGGAGAGAAAGAGAGAGAGACAAACAATCATAGATGTTTTGGGCTACATGCAATACTAGGGAAACAAACACACCTACATCTAAACTGAGCTAACCTTGAGAGATGTCTGTTTTTATGTGTTTCACCACATCAATGGCTCCACTCACTATAAAGCCTGACATGTACACCTTCCCTCACACAATCCAGCCAATTATTTCCCCTGCTCTGAAGAAAGTGCAGCAGTGCTGACTTTCAAACGCTAACACACTCTGCTACCACCTTTGAGGACTGATTTCCCCAACTTCACTTCAAGTTACTCTGGGCCACAAAAATTCAACAAAAACGTGCTTGTCTGTGTGAGTTTTCAGTATCCAATTATTTAATTCATACATGCATTGTGTTCATTATATTTACCACAAAGATCATTCTAAACTTCTGCCTATTTGTCATGTTCCCTCCCATTTCATTGCTGTAGCTGCACTACTGGTGGATGACTGGAAGTGGAATATGTGAGGTTACAGGTTAAAGCACAGTTCAGAGATCAGCGAGGATTCAGGAAATGACAACACAGAGCCAACTGCAGACTCAGATATCCAGCTTCCTCTCTCAAAGTTGGTTCCTCTATCGTATGCAGAAAACGGTTTGCATGCATCTCAATGAAGCATGCCTCTTTTCTATCTAACATCAATAGTCCCTCAAATCCACCTCTGCAGCCTTTCATACTGACAGCCCTAAACAGCAACCACACACCAGTCAGTCACCCTCCACCCCAGCACAGCCAAGCACGATATGACAGAAGAGAGGCCTCTCCTGCATGTCTTCTGCTCTGTATCTGCCTCTGCTGCCTCACACATAATTAGAGGCCAGGGAATATGTTTGACTAATCATCAGAACGACGTGGGTCCTTGAAAAGCGATCATCATTAGGTGATTTGTGTTCGCGGTGCCACATCAGCGTCGCCGTAGGGAGCTATTGCAGATCTGAGGAGGCCTCTCATCTCACCTCGAATCGTTTCCCTTTGTTGTTTTTCAGCATGTTGTTTATAAAGCCAACACCACACGCAAACACACACATATAAACACATAGGGAACCATACTCTGATTTTAAAAAACACACTCACACACACAGCAGTTGAATCAGAGTACACAGTATGTGATCTGTCTGTCTGTTTAAATAAGGATATGTTGATAAATATGTTTCCATGTGTGTACTTGTTTAAAATGACTTGTCACTCAAAGCTTTAATTCATGTTATTGAATGTGTTAAAGTAAGTAACATAAACAGAAAAGTGTATTCTCCAACTTCTTGGTCTCCAGTGCCTGTAAAGACAAGGCCAAACAGAGAGAGGCGGTCTAGAGAACACAGCACCCAAGCCAAGGAGAAACAACTAGAGAGGAAAAACAATTACAAGCCGTCTTTATGTTTCCTCCCTGCAAGGCACAGCGTGATCCACAGGCTGACTGCTTTAGTTTGACTAAATGTGGAATTTAAGTCTTTAAATTAGGACTTTGGGGAGAGTGGATTTATGTCCTGCTGAGGCGGTTAAAGAACTTTCTCATCTTACATTTGTACAGGAAGTGGGCTCTGAATATTGATGATTTGCTTTAAATTGTGTGTGTACATAGAAACATTGTGGTACATACTGTACTTTAAATGTTTTAGAAAGGCACAGTGGTATTTCAGTGGTGTGCGAGCTGGCTGCCAGTCAAGGTGAATACTCTTCAATGACATCACTTCAGAGTTTTTCCTGTTATAATCACATTGGAGACAAGTCTTTCTCTTTCTCTCTCTCTCTGATAGTTATCTGGGATTCATGTTTCGACTGTATCAATCACACCTTCACTTCCTTTCCAAAGCGCAGCCAACATCAAGAAAAATAGGATAGATGATTGCATGAGATTCCACCCGTCTTCCTTAAATGGTTCATAAGTAATGGCTCCCAACAATTTCCATGTTTCATTGACAGCCAAGTTCACATTCATCGCCAGCAGCAATACATGTACAGAAAAAAGCAGAACATCGTTTTAAAGATTTTTTTTAAATTTGATTTTTTTGTATCAGTGCTCTGGGAGTGTTTGTAGTAATTTGTTGAGTGGGTGTCTCAGTATGTTGTTCACATTTAACAATCACTGATCAAGGACAGACTAAAAAAACTAAAATGTGGATACAGATGGTTACTGAGTATTTGTTTTTCCAAGGAAATATAAACAACTCAGACATATTTAATGGATACAAAATAACAATTTAGCTGCACATACAGTCAAATTCAATATCCAATACTGTGTGTATTCCATTGAGAATTCTCTATCAGGGGCATATGATAACTGCCTATGAAATGCTCAATGTTTCCCTGCAAGCAATTTTATACCATTCATTTTCTGTTTCTCATTCTAGTCAAATATTATTACAACTTCTTCCCTGTGGCCTTATATCACAATGGTCTAAATGAATGACGTGTGCAGCATGTTTTGAGCAATTTTTATAGTAACCTCTTGAGTGTTCTCTGCTGAGTAATTTTGTACTGTGCTGTTTGGGAGAGGGCATACCACTGAGCCCTGTGGTACACCACTTTGAGCAAGACAAATTGAGATGAATAAGATGAACTTAGTAACCTCACGGAAGTAAACTTTCCCAGACTGATGTTTATTTAATAACAACCATCGAACTAAAGTACAATAAACTAGAAAATAAATAGTAGAACAGTAAAAAAAGGCAAGAATGAAGAATCAAAATTGTCATTTTTATAGCTCAGTTACATACTGTATATAAATATTGTATCACTCAAATTGAAACGCTGAAGATATTGTGAATGGTAAATTATAATTTGCCTTATGTAAAATTATATACTGAACAAAAATATAAACACTACACGTAAAGTTTTGGTCCCATGTTTCATGAGCTGAAATAAAATATCCCAGAAATGTTCCATATGTACAAAAGCTTATCCCCCTCCAATTTAGAACACACATTTGTTTACATCCTTGTTGGTGATCATTTCTGTTTTACCAAGATAATCCATCCACCTGACAGGTGTGGGATACCAAGAAGCTGATTAAACAGCATGATCATTACACAAGTGCACCTTGTGTTGGGAACAATTTAAGGCCACTCTAGAATGTGCAATTTTGTCCCACAACACAATGCCACAAATGTCTCAAGTTTTGAAGTAACGTGCAATTGGTAGGAATGTCCACCAGAGCTGTTGCCAGATAATGTTTTGTTAATTTCTCTACCATAAGCCGCCTCCAATGCCATTTTAGAGAATTTGGCAGTAGGTCCAAACGGCCTCACAACCCCAGACCACGTGTAACCATGCCATCACAGGATCTCCATATCTGGGTTCTTCACCTGTGGCATCGTGTGAGACCAGCCACCCAGACAGCTGATGAAACTAGGGAGTATTTCTGTCTGTAATGAAATCCTATTTTGAGGAAAAACTCATTCTGATTGGGTGGGCCTTGCTCCCCAGTGAGTGGGCCTATGCCCACCCATGGCTACGCCTCTGCCCAGAAAAGTGCCTAATTAATTCATTTCAATTGACTGATTTCCTTATAGGGACTGTAACTCAGTAAAATCATTGAAATTGTTGCATGTTGCATCTATATTTTTGTTCCATAATATTATAAATCACTAAATGCTTAATTTCACACAAGAGTCCTATGGGATCCAATTTCTATACTGAGTGTACAAAACATTAGGAGCCCCTGCTCTTTCCATGACATAGACTGACCAGGTGAAAGCAAAGTTGATAGTTTTCAATTTTGGAATTACTAGAGAATGTATAATCTTTTTTTGTAAGAACATAGTATATAGGATTGATTTTATGAAATTTTGCTTAATTAATTTGCTTAATATTATGGTGTTTCTATTCCATTCCGTTAGGATGGTAAGGAAAATATGGCACTGTACAACGTGATGGTCGGGAGTATGCTACAGTACTAAGTGCATAACATTTCCACACCTTAACTGAACTGTAACCAATACCCAAATGGAGATTCAGTGAAAATAAAAATCTCATAGATTTTTCAAGACCATTCCCCATGATTGTCTCAGAGTAGCACAAAATGATGCTGAAATAGTTATTGCTTCAAATCCTATTGCTTTTAACCTCAATATGCTTTTTTAAATAAATAAGACCTACACCACTTTTAACAGCACATTACTCAACACTAGTGAGACTCATTTTGCCTTCGGTAGGCCTACAGTATATCTACAAAAAAAAAAATCAAAGACGACTCTCCGCCAAATAATTACATTTAGAGGAATGCTGGATTGTAAATTAATGTCTAAGGGGCATTTTTTATTAGGGCAAATCTAATCTGTGAGAATATCTAAGGGGCTTTTAAGTAATTTACTTTGTTTAGAAATTAACTATATTTTGGAGATAGAGTGAGTGACAAAATGGCCATTCTTGAACATGGGCTGAGGCATTCTCACTAATTTGGAAATAAAGCCAGTTTGTTATTAACTTCTTGGATATAGGGGGCGCTCTTTTAATTTTTGGATAAAAAAACGTTCCTGTTTTAAACAAGATATTTGTCACGAAAAAATGCTCGACTATGCATATAATTGACAGCTTTGGAAAGAAAACACTCTGACGTTTCCAAAACTGCAAAGATATTATCTGTGAGTGCCACAGAACTGATGCTACAGGCGAAACCAAGATGAAATTTCAAACAGGAAATGCCCCAGATTTTGAAGGCACTGTGTTCCAATGTCTCCTTATATGGCTGTGAATGCGCCAGGAATGAGCTTACACTTTAAGTATAACCTTTGACTGACGCCTTTAGTGAGAGGTCTAATGCTGTAATATGTAACCGTTTGAGATAGAAGGCAGCATTTTCATATTTGGATGAAAAGCGTGTCCAGAGTAAACTGCCTGCTACTCAGTCCCAGTTGCTAATATATGCATATTATTAGTAGATTTGGATAGAAAACACTCTGAGTCTCTAAAACTGTTTGAATGATGTCTGTGAGTATAACATAACTCATATGGCAGGTGAAAAGCTGAGAAAAATCCAACCAGGAAGTGGGAAATCTGAGGTTTGTAGTTCTTCAACTTTTGGCCTATCAGAACACAGTGTTTATGGGGTCAAATTGCACTTCCTACGGCTTCCACTAGATGTCAACAGTCTTTAGGACCTTGTTTGATGCTTCTACTGTGAATTGGGGGCTCATAACAGCTCTTTGAGTCAGTGGTCTGGCAGAGTGCCACGAGCTCGTGACGCTTGTTCACATGAGAGAGAGAGCTCTGTTCCATTGCATTTCTGAAGACAAAAGGAATTCTCCATTTGGAACATTATTGAAGATTTATGTGAAAAACATCCTAAAGGTTGATTCTATACTTCGTTTGACATGTTTCTACGGACTGTAACGGAACTTTTGGACTTTTTGTCTGCTTGTGCGTCATGAAAACTGGGCTGAATGCGCTAACAAGGAGCTATTTGGACATAAATTATTCATTTTATCAAAAAAATATAACATTCATTGTCGAACTGGGATTCCTGGGAGTGCATTCTGATGAAGATCATCAAAGGTAAGTGAATATTTCTAATGCTATTTCTGACTTCTGTTGACTCCAACATGGCAGATATCTGTTTGGCTTGATTTGTTGTCTGAGCGCCGTACTCAGATTATTGAATGGTTTGCTTTTTCAGTTTAAAAAAAAAATCTGACACAGCGGTTGCATTAAGGAGAAGTATATATTTTACTCTGTGAATAACACTTGTATCTTTTATCAATGTTTATTATGAGTATTTCTGTAAATTGATGTGACTCTGCAAAATCACTGGATGTTTTGGAAGCAAAACATTACTGAACGTAACGCGCCAATGTAAACTGAGATTATTTTATATAAATATGCACTTTATCGAACAAAACATACATGTATTGTGTAACATGATGTCCTATGAGTGTCATCTGATGAAGATCATCAAAGGTTAGTGATTAATTTAATCTCTATTTCTGCTTTTTGTGACTCCTCTCTTTGGCTGGAAAAATGGCTGTGTTTTTCTGTGACTAGGTGCTGACCTAACATAATCATTTGGTGTGCTTTCAACATCAGTCAAGCACCCCTGTAAATAACTTTATTAATCACAGATTCAAACTAGCTATTGATAACAAATATGTATTTTGTGGTTGTGACCCAGAGAGTCTTGATCATTTATTTTGGGACTTTTCAGAAGATTTTGGAGTGAGTTTTTTTATTTTTTTATTTTTAAATAAACTACTGTTATTTTAACAGACTGATATTATGCTTTATTTTGATCCAAATTATATGGACCCTAATTTAACTTTCATTGTTAATTTGTTTATTTTTAATGGCAGCTCACTGAACATTACTCGCCCTAGCTGAGCTGGTTAGGCTGTTATGTTATCCAGAGAGTTGGAGACTGCAACTGTGCAGTCAGATTGTCAATTAGTAAATTTAGAGTGTTAAGCTCTCGGAGCATTCAGAGCGCACACTGAACACTCTGGCCGGTGAGTAGGGTTGATCCAAACGTTCTGACATCACAACAACAGTCAAGCACCCAAGCTACCTGGCTAACATTGTCTAGCTTGCTAGTTACTACCAGACACATAATGAGAGAAACCCCACTCTGACCATTTTACTAACCCTAGCAGAGCTGGTTAACCTTTCTTTCGCAGGGGTTCCGATGAAAAGGCAGCGCGCAAAATTCAAAAATATTGTTTAGAAATATGTAACTTTCACACATTAACTGTTTTCATGTTATCAAGAGTGTTGGTGACTGTAACTGTGCTGCTGGCAACAATTTAATTACGATTATTTTGCCGACGTTTACTGACACCGGCCATATTCAACTGCTGTTGACGGTCACAAATTCATTAGTTATTCTGCGCTCTGGCACATTCAGATGAGAGTGCACTGAAATCTGAGCAGATGGCCAGACTGAATTTACGAATACACCTGAAATGGTTACTTGCGTGGTGGAGTCTTTTGTTAAGACATGTAGCTAGCTAGCTAGGTTAACAATGAACCATAATCCCAACTCATGACGTTACAACCATGCATTAATCTGCAGGTAGCTAACCAACCAGGTTCCTTGTTAGCTAGCCAAGCAAATGGCTCTGAGATACGAATAATAAGATCATACACGTAACATTAGCTAGCGAGCCAGCCAGCTAACATTAGCTAGCTAACAGTACACTTTAACTTGGAATGAAACCACTTTCTTACCCGTATACATCATAGATGGACATGTCTCCTGTCACGGATGCCATGGTTGCCCCTAGTTTGACGATGTAATCCAGAGACAGGTGTTTTCTCCATCTCCTTAGCAATCATACTCGAACTCCACTGAACTCGGTCCTACAGAGAGCAACACTTATAGCAACACTTACTTACCTTCACGATACATTTTTAAAAAGACGCCTTAGACAGGATTACAAACACCAGCTCAAAAATACAGACAGATCCAAACTCATCTCTTGGCATGTCCAGCCCACTCATTATCTCAGCCAATCATGGCTAGCAGGAAGGTTGCTGACTCTTACTGTGGCTAAACCAACTAGGCTCGTAATTTTTTTTATTGATTCATATTGACAGATGGCATACACGTTTGTTATTAAGGCGTGTGAAAGTTCCCATGTTCGAGAAGGTATTTCTGCCCCCAAATGATTTTTTTGATTTTTTTCAAATGTTCACATTCAAACGGCTCTCCTGTGAAGTAGTGACCCGCAACATATGCCTAGTTTCCTGAAACGATCACATATTAGCATTGGAATGAGACACTCATGGCTCATCAATATATCCATCTATTAATTAATTAACACATCAGCCAGAGGGCTTTGCTTCCTCCTGTCACTTCTCACACTACATACAAAAGAAGATACTTTATACACTATTGTTCAGTGGGGGAAAAAGACATGCTCGCAACAGTCTTACTACGGGGGATTCTGTTCCTGACAGCTGATGCATCGTGGTCTGTAGGAATTCTCATGCTGGGGGACACAGTCTGGGAAAGTTGATATTAAACACATAATATGACTCACATAATATGACAATCACATTGTACCTTGCTCCAATGCCTGTCCACTAATGACTGCAAATGCCTATGAGCACTCACCAGGAGCCAACACAAATGGTTAGGGTCTGGTCACCTCCACCTGGTTCAGGTACTCAACCATGTTGGTCCCAACCTGTTAGAGAAATCATTTGATTTTAGAATATGAGGACTTTTGCAACGAATGGAGGCACACTGACAATGCCGTCACACAAAATGTATTTTCTATACTTTATAGCCATTTACATCAATCAACACCCAATCTCTGTTTGATGCATACATCTTCCATTAATTTGGGACTGGGGATCATAGGTTCATTTACCCAACACCAACCACGTTTCCATCCAACCATTTAATGTGGATGAATTACCTGAAGCATGAATAAAAAGTTACAACCATGCTGATGGAAACATGAAATGCATGTACAATTTTATAAATGCCTACAGACAATTTGTTTGTTCGACATGTTGGGATTTTTTTGTATCATTATAATGTACTATGCCAGAATTGATGCGCAAATATTAATATAATATTCATAATATCAAAGTAAACTTGGAGTCACATGATGATATGTTGTGTGGTCCTCCCACAACGACTCGAGAAAGCATACAATTTATTAGGCTACAGATTAAATAAATTATTATGAACTTCAAAGGGTGGTGAATATGCAAGGTGATGAGCTGTTACCGACAATTTACGTTTGAGGCATTACTGAGCTGGACAAACTTCTCTCTCCGATGAGAGCCCAAGCACTTCCTCAGTGTTTGCTCAGTTCAAGTATGCATACATTTGCCCATTTCAAGTCAGAACAGAACTTCAGATTTTGCACAAACCATTTCCCACATTTTCCAGCTGATGCCCGCATTGCCTTCATTGTCATTTTCTTTACTAATAATAGCTTTGGACATGTGTGTGTTCCTATCAAAGTAAGTGCCTTATTACATTATTTTTGTAGTTTCTGTATATTGTGTTTTCTTTTTACTGTAGCACACCGTATGTATAGCGCATAATGTATCTACTGTTTTATTCACATGTTTTCAAGTTCTGGTGTCCAATCATGCATTTGGATTCTTGTATAGATTGTAATAGTGTGTAAAATACTTTTTTGAAGGTTGTACTGATTATAATGAGCTAATGCTAAGCTAATTGGCAGCTATATGTTGCGCCATGTTTGAGGATATCATACAATGCATTCTGGTTGTCACATAAACGTCTGTCAGACCAAAGATGTCATTACAAAACAAGGTGGAGGGATGGTTCCCTCGTCTTTCGAGTAAACTTCACAGAAGTGAATGATGGAAGGGAATGATGGTAGATGACACATCCCTACAACATGCATACTGCCAACAGACCCAGCGTATCTTGTAACCTCATCTTTGATTGATGTGAAAATACAAACATGGCGGCATGCACTAATTTACTACCTCTGAGAGTAGTCACCTCATACAAGTACTTGGGAGTATGGCTAGACAGTGCACTGTCCTTCTCTCAGCACATATCAAAGATGCAGGCTAAAGTTAAATCTTGGTTTCCTCTATTGTGCTCGCTCCTCTATCACCTCAGCTGCCAAACTAACCCTGATTTAGATGACCATCCTACCCATGCTAGATTACGGAAACATAATTTATAGATCGGCAGGTAAGGGTGCTCTCGAGAGGCTAGATGTTCTTTACCATTCGGCCATCAGATTTGCCACCAATGCTCCTTATAGGACACATCACTATAGTCCTCTGTAAACTGGTCATTTCTGTATACCCGTCTCAAGACCCACTAGATGATGCTTATTTATAAAACCCTCTTACGGCTCACTCCCCCTATCTGAGATACCTATTGCAGCCCTCATCCTCCATATTCAACACCCGTTCTGCCAAGGTCCGCAAAGCACACAATTCCCTGGGTCGCTCCTCTTTTCAGTTTGCTGCAGCTAGCGACTGGAACGAGCCTCAAAAACCACTCAAACTTGACAGATTTATCTCCATCTCTTCATTGAAAGAATACACTAATCATGGACACTCTTACTGACAGTTGTGGTTGCTTCACGTGATGTATTGTTGTCTCTACCTTTTTTGCCTTTGTTCTGTTGTCTCTGCGCAATAATGTTCGTACTGTTTTGTGCTGCTACCATGCTGTGCTGCTGCCATGTTGCTACCGTGTTGTCATGTGCTGCTGCCATATGAAAGCCTACCCCTGCCAAACCCGGACAAGACTGGGCCAAATGTGTGCTGCTCTATGGGACTCCCAATCACGGCCAGATGTGATGCAGTCTGGATTTGTACCAGTGACTGCAGTGATGCCTCTTGCACTGAGATGAAGTGCCTCAGACAGCTGCACCACTCAGGAGCCCTGATGTGTCAATCATAACTGGACGTCCTAAATAAGTGTTCTAATCACACCGGTTTGAGAGTACGCTGCACAGAGCACTGTAGAATGATCACACCCAATGTGTTCATATGTGAAACAAAGGGTTAACATCCACACCAAGCTAAAGGCTAGAGCTGCCGCTTTCAAGGAGTGAGACTAATCCGGATGCGTATAAAAAAGCCTGCTACGCCCTCAGACAAACCACCAAACAGACAAAGCATCAATACAGGACTAAGATTGAATCCTACTACACTGGCTCTGATGCTCGTCGGATGTGTCAGGGCCTGAAAACTATTACAGACTACAAAGGGAAACCCGTAAGCTGCCCATTGACGTGAGCTATACCAGATGAGCTAAATGTTCGCTGGGAGGAAAGCAACACTGAAGCATGCATTAGAGCACCAGCTGTTTCGGATGACTGTGTGATCACACTCTCGGTAGCCGATGTGAGCAAGACTTTTAAACATGTCAATATTCACAATGCCGCTCGGCCAGACAGATTACCAGGACGTGTACTCAAAGCATGCGCGGACCAACGGGCAAGTGTTTTCACTGACATTTTCAAACTCTCCCTGACCGAGTCGAGTAACACCTACATGTTTCAAGCAGACTACCATAGTGCCTGTGCCCAAGGAAGAGAAAGTAACCTGCCTAAATGATTACCGCCCCATAGCACTCACATCGGTAGCCATGAAGTGCTTTAAAAGGCTGGTCATGGCTCACATCAACACCATCATCCCGGGAATATCTAGATCCACTCCAATTTGTGTACCGCCCCAACAGATCCACAGATGACCCAATCTCAATCGCACTCCACACTACCCTTTCCCACCTGGAAAAAAGGAACATCTACTTTGGCAAGAAAAAGTATGTGAGCCCTTTGGTATGACCTATATTTCTGCATAAATTTGATATCAAATTTGAGCTGATCTTCATCTAAGTCACAACAATAGACAAACACAGTCTGCTTAAACTAATAACACACAAACAATTTGTCATGCTCTGACCATAGTTATTTTGTGTTTTCCTTGTTTTAGTATTGGTCAGGACGTGAGCTGAGTGGGCATTCTATGTTGTGTGTCTAGTTTGTCTATTTCTATGTTTGGCCTGATATGGTTCTCAATCAGAGGCAGGTGTTAGGCATTGTCTCTGATTGGGAACCATATTTAGGTAGCCTGTTTTGTGTTGGGTTTTGTGGGTGGTTGTTTCCTGTCTTAGTGTTTTCTGCACCAGTTAGGACTGTTTAGGTTTTGCCACGTTTATTGTTTTGTATTATGTTCATGTTGAGTTTTCTTATTAAAAAACATGAACTATAACCACGCTGCGTTTTGGTCCGCCTCTCCTTCCCAGGAAGAAAGCCGTGACATAATTATATGTTTTCATGTCTTTATTGAACACACAGTGTAAACATTCACAGTGCAGGGTGGAAAAAGTATGTGAACCCTTGGATTTAATAACCGGTTGACCATCCTTTGGCAGAAATAACCTCAATCAAACATTGTTTGAATTTTCAGATCAGACCTGGGGGAATTTTTGACCATTCCTCTTTACAAAACTGTTTCAGTTCAGCAATATTCTTGGGATGTCTGGTGTGAACTGCTCTCTTGAGGTCATGCCACAGCATCTCAATCGGGTTGAGGTCAGGACTCTGACTGGGCCACTCCAATAGGCGTATTATCTTCTGTTTAAGCCGTTCTGCTGTTGATTTACTTCTGTGTTTTGGGTCGTTGTCCTATTGCATCACCCAACTTCTGTTGAGCTTCAATTGGTGGACAGATAGCCTAACATTCTCCTGCAAAATGTCTTGATAAAATTGGGAATTCATATTTCCGTCGATGATAGCAAGCTGTCCAGGCCCTGAGGCAGCAAATCAGCTGCTCCCTCCACCATAGTTTACAGTTGGGATGAGGTTTTGACATTGGTATGCTGTGCATTTTTTTCTCCACATATAGTGTTGTGTGTTCCTTCCAAACAACTCAACTTTAGTTTCATCTGTCCACAGAATATTCTGCCAGTAGCTCTGTGGAACATCCAGGTGCTCTTTTGCAAACTTCAGATGTGCAGCAATGTTTTTCTTGGACAGCAGTGGCTTCTTCTGTGGTGTCTTTCTATGAACACCATAACATTTTCAAGTTTATTAGGGAGTTTAATAAGATAGACACCCACCGGACAACTTTGGTAGGCAGCTTGGTTTCCCTAGTGTTAAACGCTCACTATTTCGTTTGCAGCAAATTTGCCACAAACCTGCAGGAAATTCACTGTCATGAATGCATTTGAATCAACATTGTTTCCACTTCATTTCAACCAAAAAGTGATATGCTATCACGTTGAAACAACATGGAAAACTGATTGGCTAATCTGAAAACAAGGTTACCTATAATTTATCAGCATATCGAATGCGCGACCCGGGCTGGAAAAACCCTGGATAATTGTTATTCTCACTTCCGCAACGCATATAAAGCCCTCCCCCGCCCTCCTTTCGTAAAATCTGACCACGACTCCATTTTGTTGCTCACAGCCTATAGACAGAAACTAAAACAGGAAGCACCCGTGCTCAACGTCCGACCAATCGGATTCCACGTTTCAAGATTGCTTCATGGACTGGGATATGTTCCGCTTCACGTCGGACAATAAAATGTATGAATAAGCTGATTCGGTGAGCGAGTCTATTAGCAAGTGCATCGGACATGTTGTACCCACAGCGTCTATTAAAACATTCCACACCCAGAAACTGTGGATTGATGACAGCATTCGCACAAAACTGAAAGTGCGAACCATTGCTTTCAATCAGGGCAAAGTGACCGGAAACATGACGGAATACAAACAGTGTAGCTATTCCCTCCACAAGAAAATCAAACAAGCTAAGCGTCAGTATAGAGAGACAAAGTCGAGTCGCAATTCAATGACTCAGACACGGAGGGATGTGGCAGGGTCTACAGTCAATCACGGACTACAAAAGGAAAACCAGCCCCGTCGCGGACCACGATGTCTTGCTCCCAGACAAGCTAAATTACTTCTTTGCTCACTTTGAGGACAATACAGTGCCAATGACACGGCCCGCTTACCAAAACCTGCGGGCTCTTCCTCACTGCAGCCAACGTGCTAAAACATTTAAACGTGTTAACCCTCGCAAGGCTTCCGGCCCAGACCGCATCCCCAGCCGCGTCCTCAGAGCATGCGCAGACCAGCTTGCTGGTGTGTTTACGGACATATTCAATCAATCCTTATCCCAGTCTGATTTTCCCCCATGCTTCAAGAGGACTACCATTGTTCCTGTTCCCAAGAAAGTGAAGGTAACTGAGCTAAATGACTATCGCCCCATAGCACTCACTTCCGTCATCATGAAGTGCTTTGAGAGACTAGTCAAGGACCATATCACCTCCACACTACCTGACACCCTAGACCTACTCCAATTTGCTTACCTCCCCAATAGGTCCACAGACGACGCAATCGCAATTACATTGCACACTGCCCTAACCCATTTGGACAAGAGGAATACCTATGTAAGAATGCTGTTCATCGACTACAGCTCAGCATTAAACACCATAGTACCTTCCAAACTCGTAACCAGATGGTGAGGGTAGGTAACAACATCTCCACTGATCATCAACACTGAGGCCTACCCTCTCCTGTACTGCCTTTTCACCCATGACTGCGTGGCCATGCACGCCTCCAACTCAATCATCAAGTTTGCAGATGACACTACAGTGGTAGGCTTGATTACCAACAACGATGAGACGGCCTACAGGGAGGAGGTGGGGGCCCTTGGAGTGTGGTGTCAGCCTGTCGGGCTGTATCACCGCCTGGTATGGCAACTACTCTGCCCACAACCGTAAGGCTCTCCAGAGGGTAGCGAGGTCTGCACAATGCATCACCGGGGGCAAACTACCTGCCCTCCAGGACACCTACACCACCTGATGTCACAGGAAGGCCAAAATGATCATCAAGGACAACAACCACCCGAGCCACTGCCTGTTCACCCTGCTATAATCCAGAAAAACAGCTTCTATCTCAAGGCCATCAGACTGTTAACCTCTCTAGGATAGGGGATGCTTGCGTCCCACTTGACCAAAAGCCAGAGAAAATGCAGGGCGGAAAATTCAAATAAAATTATATAAAAGTCAAACTTTCATTAAATCACACATGTAATATACTAAATTAAAGCTACACTCGTTGTGAATCCAGCCAACATGTCAGATTTTAAAAAGGCTTTCGGCGAAAGCATAAGAAGCTATGATCTGATGATAGCACAACAGTAAACAAAGAGAGTAGCATATTTCAACCCTGCAGGCGCTACACAAAACGCAGAAATAAAATATAAAACATGCCTTACCTTTGACAAGCTTCTTTTGTTGTCACTCCAATATGTCCCATAAACATCACAATTTGTCCTTTAGGTCGATTAATTCCGTCCATATATATCCAAAATGTCAATTTATTTGGCGCGTTTGATCCAGAAAAAACAGCTTCCAATTTGCGCAACTTCACAAAAAAAAATCTCAAAAGTTGCATGTAAATTTTTCCAAAACATTTCTAACTACTTTTGTAATACAACTTTAGGTATTTCTAAACGTTAATAATATATCAAATTGAAGATGGGTCTATCTGTGTTCAATACAGGAAGACAACAAACCAACGCTACTTTTCAAGTCTTGCGCAACTCTCAACAGTGTTACCCAGTTCCTAGATAACCATACTTCTTCATTGCACAAAGGAATAACCTCAACCAAATTCTAAAGACTGGTGACAAGTGTCTAAGAAATATCGTTTCCCAATGAGAACTACTGAACAGACAAAGACAAAAATAAATTCTTAACGGTTAGTCCTCGGGGTTTTGTCTTGTGTGTTTTGAAACTTCAGCGTGTTTTCTATCCAAATCTACTAATAATATGCATATCTTATATTCTTGGCATGAGTAGCAGGAAGTTGAAATTGGGCACACCAAAAGTGAAAATGCTGCCTATACCTAAAACAGCCATCACTAACATTGAGTAGCTGCCGCCAACATACTGACTCATCACTAGCCACTTTAATAATGAAAAAATAGATGCAATAAATGTATAACTAGCCACTTTAAACAATGTCACTTTGTATGTTTACATACCCTACATTTCTCATCTCATATGTACAGTGGAGCAAAAAAAGTATTTAGTCAGTGTTACGGCTTTCTTCCGTCGAAGGAGAGTCGGACCAAAATGCAGCGTGGTTAGTTCGATACATGTTTAATGAAAATGAATACGAACAATACAAAACAACAAACAGAAAATGTGAAAACCTAATACAGCCTGTCTGGTGAAAATACAAACACACTGAGACAGGAACAATCACCCACAAACACACAGTGAAACCCGGGCTACCTAAATATGGTTCCCAATCAGAGACAACGAGAATCACCTGACTCTGATTGAGAACCGCCTCAGGCAGCCATAGACTATGCTAGACACCCCTATTCAGCCACAATCCCAATACCTACTAAAACCCCAATACCAAAACACAACACAAAATAAACCCATGTCACACCCTGGCCTGACCAAATAAATATATAAACACAAAATACTAAGACCAGGACGTGACAGAACCCCCCCCCCCCCCCAAGGTGCGGACTCCCGGCCGCACACTAAAACCCATAGGGGAGGGTCCGGGTGGGCGTCTGTCCACGGTGGCGGCTCCGGCTCGGGACGTGGACCCCACTCCAACCAAGTCTTAGTCCCCCTGTAACGCGTCCTTTGATTGGCGACCCTCGCCGCCGACCTAGGCCTAATAACCCTCACCAAGGACCCCACTGGACTGAGGGGCAGCTCGGGACTGAGGGGAAGCTCGGGACTGAGGGGTAGCTCGGGACTGAGAGGAAGCTCAGCACTGAGGGGAAGCTCAGCACTGAGAGAATGCCTAGTACCGAGAGGAAGCCCAGTACTGAGAGAAAACTCAGGCAGGTAGTAGACTCTGGCAGATCCTGGCTAGCTGGTGGTTCTGGCAGATCCTGGCTGACTGGCGGATCCTGGCTAGCTGGTGGTTCTGGCAGATCCTGGCTGACTGGCGGATCCTGGCTGACTGGCGGATCTGGCTGCTCCATGCAGACTGACATCTCTGGCTGCTCCATGCAGACTGGCAGCTCCATGCAGACTGGCAGCTCTGGCTGCTCCATGCAGACTGGCAGCTCTGGCTGCTCTGAACAGGCAGGAGACTCCAGCAGCGCTGTAGAGGAGGAAGGCTCTGGCTGCGCTGAACATGCGGGAGACTCCGGCAGCGCAGGAGAGGAGGAAGGCTCTGGCTGCGCTAAACAGGCGGGAGACTCCAGCAGCGCTGTAGAGGAGGAAGGCTCTGGCTGCGCTGAACAGGCGGGAGGCTCCGGCAGCGCTGTAGAGGAGGAAGGCTCTGGCTGCGCTGAACAGGCGGGAGACTCCGGCAGCGCAGGAGAGGAGGAAAGCTCTGGCTGCGCTGAACAGGCGGGAGGCTCCGGCAGCGCAGGAGAGGAGGAAGGCTCTGGCTGCGCTAAACAGGCGGGAGGCTCCGGCAGCGCTGTAGAGGAGGAAGACTCTGGCTGCGCTGAACAGGCGAGGCGCACTGAAGGCCTGGTGCGTGATGCTGGCACTGGTGGTACTGAACCGAGGACACGCACAGGAAGCCTGGTGCGGGGAGCTGCCACCGGAGAACTGGTGTGTGAAGGTGGCACAGGATGGACCAGACCGTGAAGGTGTACTGGAGAGCCTGTGAGCAGGACTGGCACAGGACGTGCAAGGCTAGGTAGGTACACAGGAGGCCTAGTGCGTGAGGCTGGCACACTCTTCACCAGCCGACTAACACGCACCTCAGGACGAGTATGGAGCGCTGACCCAGGTGCCATCAAATCCCCGACACACTCCGTCGGACAAATATCATACCTAAAGCACCAAACTAGCAACTCCCTCATAACTCTCTCCTCCACTTTCCCCATTAACTCCTTCACAGTCTCTGCTTCACTCACCTCCAACACCGGCTCTGGTTCTGGTCTCCTCCTTGGCTCCTCACGATAAACAGGGGGAGTTGGCTCAGGTCTGAACCCTGACTCTGCCACACTCTCCCTGAGCCCCCCCCCCAATAAATTTTTGGGGCGGACTCTCGGGCTTCCATCCACGTCGCCGTGCTGCCTCTTCATACCAGCGCCTTACCGCTTTCCCCGCCTCCAGTTCTTCTTTGGGGCGGCGATATTCTCCAGGCTGTGTCCAGGGTCCTTTTCCGTCCAATATTTCCTCCCAAGTCCAGAAGTCCTTCGATCGCTGCTCCTCACGATAAACAGGGGGAGTTGGCTCAGGTCTGAACCCTGACTCTGCCACACTCTCCCTGAGCCCCCCCCCCAATAATTTTTTGGGGCTGACTCTCTGGCTTCTTTCTGCGCCGCCGTGCTTTTCTCTTCAACTCCATTCTCCTATAGCCCTCCTCGCACTGCTCCAGCGAATCCCAGGCGGGCTCCGGCACTCTCTCTGGGTCGACCGCCCACCTGTCTATTTCCTCCCAAGTAGTATAGTCCATACTCCTGCTGTCCATAACATCCTCCCATGTCCATTCCTCTTTTCGCTGCTGTTGCTGTCGCTGCCTGTCACCACGCTGCTTGGTCCAGTTGTGGTGGGTGATTCTGTTACGGCTTTCTTCCGTCGAAGGATAGTCGGACCAAAATGCAGCGTGGTTAGTTCGATACATGTTTAATGAAAACGAATACGAACAATACAAAACAACAAACGGAAAATGTGAAAACCTAATACAGCCTGTCTGGTGAAAATACAAACACACTGAGACAGGAACAATCACCCACAAACACACAGTGAAACCCGGGCTACCTAAATATGGTTCCCAATCAGAGACAACGAGAATCACCTGACTCTGATTGAGAACCGCCTCAGGCAGCCATAGACTATGCTAGACACCCCTACTCAGCCACAGTCCATCCACGTCAATACCTACTAAAACCCCAATACCAAAACACAACACAAAATAAACCCATGTCACACCCTGGCCTGACCAAATAAATATATAAACACAAAATACTAAGACCAGGGCGTGACAGTCAGCCACCAATTGTGCAAGTTCTCCCACTTAAAAAGATGAGAGAGGCCTGTAATTTTCATCATAGGTACACTTCAACTATGTCAGACAAAATGAGAAAGAAAATCCAGAAAATCACATTGTAGGATTTTTTATGAATTTGGGAGAACTTGCACAATTGGTGGCTGACTAAATACTTTTTTGCCCCACTGTACTCTACTGTACTCTATACCATCTACTGCATCTTGCCTATGCCGTTCGGCCATCGCTCATTCATATATTTTTATATACATATTCTTATTCACTCGTTTACACTTGTTTGTATAAGGTAGTTGTTGTTAAATTGTTAAGTTAGATTACTTGTTAGATATTACTGCATGGTCGGAACTTGAAGCACAAGCATTTCGCTACACTCGCATTAACATCTGCTAACCATGTGTATGTGACAAATACAATTGGATTTGATTGGATTGGATTTGCTAAAAGTCATGAATTTATTTTTTTACCTTATTCCAATGACAGGGTGATTTTTTTTGTTGAATTCACATTGAATTCACATTAGTTGACGACTCATCCAAATGTAAGTCAAAATAGATGTTAAACTGATGTCTGTGCCCAGTGGAATTTAATTTTAATCTCCTTCGTGAAACAATTCTTTGGGAACTTCAGCCACAGGAAGCCAATATAATATTACAGAAGTGATGCAAATTCATGAATATTACAGAATCTCTATGGTAACCACCACATTTCCTTCATGGTGAGCTAGCTACCTGATCAATTTGATCTAATATTACTAAGGCAATGACTAGACTACGGTACTTAACAACTTACTTACTGTTTGTGAGTATGCCACTGAGTCTCAGATTGCTGTAGGTGCTATTTGTAGCAGTTCATAAAGTCTAGCTGGGATGAAAATTGTTTTCTTTTTATATGGTGTTCGGCCAGCAATCACTCATTGACCCATCTGGGACAGAAAGAGACCTTAGTAGAGGTTTATATTGTTTGGAAGATGGATGGGGTGTCTCGTTAAATGAATGGGAGCTCACGAGCAGGGGAGGAAAAAACATATTTAATGTGTTTATCCTCAGGCCACAATGCCTCGCGGTTCTCAACAATAGGTTGATTTATTTACACATAAACATAATCTACTGTACATGCAGTTTAGCCTGATATAGTTAAGCAGGTAGTGCTGAGTGCATAAACCGATGATAGTAGTTGGTTTGAACCAGTTTACCAAGTTAATGATGACTCTGACTATCAACTGCAGTGACTTCATATCACAGGAACAGGCAGTCAACTAAAACAACAAAAGCCCAGAGACAGATTTGTCCAATAAACATCAACAAACAAATAAAAATTCCCCCCCCACACTCCTTCTCTATTAATGACCAAAAAGCCATTAATTGCCCTAATTCCTCCTGAGATCACAGACAAGAAGTTGAGATGACAAGAAAATGAAATTTCTGATAGGTTGTCTGATCTTATTTGCTGTGTTGTTGTGTATCCTGTAATGAAAATTCCTGAATTGGAGCTAAATTGAGGAAAAGTAATTCATTTGGCTGCTCTGCTGGATGAGGCTTCATACTTTATTAAGGTCATATATTCCAGCTCCACTGAGACTGTTCTAGAGCCAATCATATTTTAGCAGCTGACAAGAGACAAGTCACTCAAAATCAACTCACTATGCAAATTAAAAGAAAAATATTATATTAGTCTCAAAGAAGAGAGAAATGACATCAGCAGAGCGGTGGGAGGAAAAACTTTAATATCAGTAACTGAATATGTCTGTTTCATAAATGTCTCAGCAGATGTAGGAGATAACATGAGTTTTGTTTAGTTACCTAGCATAACACCTAACACCACAACTAACTTCAACACCTACAATAATCATGTAATTGGTTTAGAAGTACCCATAGTTTTTCCTGGTCAGGTCATGTAGTCAATATAAACTCCTTAGTTTATCTCGTCATCCACTGCTACTGTGGCTTATTATATGTGTTCTAGTTTGGTGATGTGAAATGACTGGTCCTGTGGATAGTTGTTGAGGTGTGATGCTAGGCTAGAGAATGTTCTGCTAGGGTGCTCTGATCTGCATAATTAGCCTGTGCAGCAGGAGCCCATGTTCTGTGAAAGGTCAGGCAGAATTAGCGGACTGTGGATAGGCTGGTGTGTGATGGCCAACTCTGACCGCCGCCGCGCTCGCCGCCAGCAGAAAATTACCCCGGAATGTTCACAGGTCAGTAGTCTACTGAGTCCGAGGGAAATGGTGGCGAGATGGGAAAAGGCAGGAAGTGAACGAACAGCACCTCGACCTGATCCACCAGGGTGATTGCTGGGTTCTGTGATGCGTTACAAGAGGGCATAGAACACTGGCAGAAAGTTGAGGAAAAGTGCCATAGAGTAGTGGAGTGTTTTGTTAGTTAGACTAGGGGGGAAATTACACTAATTTGACGTTCATGATATTGTTGTCAGGGTACAATAGGCAACATGGAATACTCTCATAATAGTTTTGACAACAAAGAGAATTAGATAAAGAGAGAGAAAAATTTAATATAAAAACTGAGAGAGGGGGGAAAGGTTGAGAAAGGGAATGAGAAAAATGAAAGAGAGTGGATATCTGAACTTTAGAATAGGTTGTAGCTAACTGTTAGCATTCTGAGAGGTCATTTTACCAGAACGCCACAGAGTTAATATGCAGTCCTCAGGTATAGGGGAAAATATAAATATTTCTGTGCGTCTGTCAGCAATATTTGGAACTCTCAGCAGAATTCAGTGACACTTTCACAGTTGGGTTTTCATTTCATTATTGGAGCCTCAAACCATGAATAAGACTTTTATATTAATGCATTGTTTGCTATTTTTATATGGGAAACTGAATGTTTGTTGCAACATTTGTGGTATTGTATATAATATTTTTGACATGCATACAGGCCAGGAGTGTTTTCACAATCTAGTCTTCTATAGTTGAAGGGATCAGAAGTGAGACTTCCACAACTGCCTGTCCTCCTTTGCAGATCCAATTTACTCTTCTCCGCTATTCTGGTGTCACTTTTTCGGTTTTAACGGTACACAAATTGTGAGAGTAAATGTAAATTGAACATAATTATAGAATCAATTAATTTCCCTGAAGTTTGATTGAAGGTAAAATCATTACATACGACATTCAAGGAGAATAACCCATGTATAAGATTGAGTCTGTTTCAAATGCATAACTGGTGCTTATTGTAAACAGGCCAGTATATTTATTGTCCATGTATTTTATCTGTCTCTTCTCTGTGTAGTATGAAAACCAGTGGACATGTCAAAGTGATTGGTGTCTGCTTTAGTGTCCCAGGAGGAAAGTGTACTCTGTTCTAATGCCTGTAAAACATCTCCCTGCTAGAGAGCTTCTCTCCCCAGAGGATTGAGACACCAAACCTTGTCAGCGACAGAGATGTCTCATCTGTGGTCCAAATCAAGGTTATTCTTTTCTGTTGAGTTTGGCTTTGAGGTTACAGTAGCCAACATTGTGTTTGTTTTTTTATTTTTGTTTTGTCCTAATATATTGGATATTTGAGGATGATTCAATCAGGAAGTGTTCCTGGAGAAGACATCTGAAGATCTGTTTTCAGAGTATGTTGTCATTGAAGGGTCACTCAACAGTCTTTCAACCACTTTGGATTGTCTTTGGTGTACAATATGATTTGTACATTGAAGTGTTCATCAAGCCACATAACATTCATGATTAATATGTTTGCATAATACAGTATATTTTAAGAGTGAAGACATAACATGTTCTATTGCTTTTCTGAGAAATTCACATTCTGCCGTTAGTTAAATGAATCAAAAGCATACCATGTACAGACGACTCTCAGTCAAGGTATTCCAAAATAGATCAGGTATTGAACTGTGGTCCCTTTCGGCTATATCTGTGACCTTCTCAAGTGATTTAAAACTGTGTCTGCCCTGACGCTGATGGCCACTTAGCTGTCACTCACAAGGAACGAATACATGCCATATCATCTCAGAGTGGAATGTGGGTGGAAAAATGAAGAGCCCCATGGCTGATGTCCATTAGCTAATGGAAATATACACTTTTTATAGACATTTCACTCTGGCGGAGAGAGTTTGTAATTATGAGATATTTCTAAATAGCACCGGAGTGAAAGGTCATGGTGGATGGTGGATGGTGGATCGGTGGGTTTGTGACGGGCCCTGTAATTTTGATACAATTTTCGGGAGAGAATTTCTCCGGGAGATAAATGGGTTTCCTCTTTAAGGTAAATTGAATTCACAGAGTGTGACACATTGAGAACAATGAGATGCCTGGCCTGGTGACGGAGTCTGAGACTGAGGTCAAACCAGAGAGATATTGCATGTTTGATGGACACCAAAGATCTGTACCAGATGGCCAAAAACACTTGTAATATAGTTTTATAGCCTTATGTTGTTGTTATATCTTTCTTTTTATATTAAACTTGTCTGCCATTGCTCAATATTTACAGATATATTGATGACTTGTGACCCAACAGAGATCTTGAAAAGTGAGATATTCAACACTAGGAATAATTATTTATATACAGGGAAATGATTCATTCAATTTCACCAATGGTTTATTAACAGTAACACACCAGTTGCAAAATAAAACCATTCTAATGCATTATTCATTTACATTTGACAGATTCTGCTGGTTTTTGATTTGTTATTGATCTAAGTAGTCAAACAGCAGAATTATTAATAGATAACGACATAAGTCATCTTTCATTTCAGCCTCAAGCGCTTATACCACTGACAACCCTCTTTGTCTTTGACAGAGTAGGTCAGTGTAGATTACAGGACCATAACTACATGCCATTTCATTTCACATTAGTGCTTCCCACTATATTATTTTGAAAAAAGTGTTTTGTAGATTTGTTTTACATTTTTCTATCTGCCTTGTTAGTGGCGGTTGGAGGTTTTATTTTGGCTTTACAGACAGAAATACACACATAATCATGTCTATTTTTACCACCGCTAATATTCCAGTGACGTTTAGGTACAGTCTCCTTTAGAACCAAATGTCATTCCTCCACTTTCACGCCTGTAATACTCAGTGGCAATGATTCAGAATTATTAGCTAATATGACACTCAGTTAGCTTCGGTTTAAATTAAACGGGAGGAATTTATCCCATTATTCTTAAAGTCAACTTTTCTGCTCAACATACTTAGAGGCCACATTTGAAGGGTTTCTTGTATTTTCCTAAACGTTATGGCAAGTACCCTATGCACTCTCTGATACTTCTGACGCATTTGTCAACTACTAACACATGATCCATGCAGAGAAGGGGAAGTTGAGCTACATAGGGCTCTGGTGAAAAGTATACGTGAGAATAAGGTGTCATTTGAGATCCAGCCATGTACACTACAGTATCCCTCAGTGATGCGCTTCCCATTGCCATCACATAACATATTTACAAAGCATTGTCCCCTTTGCTAGGTTAGTTAACCATGGACCCTCAAGCCCTACAGGGCTGAATTAAAAGAAGTTAACGTCCACAAAACAGATGAGGGCTTCAACTTGTGACTCCTATGAACGATGGCACTTCCAGCAGTATATTTCTCCCAGACATTATAGGGTGGATGATGCATGGAGGGGAACAGCAGGTGGAGTGTTCCATCTGACACCCATCTAGGCCAGTGGAAAACTATGAGACATGGGGAGCCCATCCCTCTGGACAGGATAAAGAGAGATATCACCTCCCTGTAGCCTAGATTCATGACCCATAGAGGAATGGAGGAGTGGGCTGGACTGTGAGGATAGGCGTTTATGAGAGAGAGAACATCTAGGTGTGTAGAACTATTCTTGCGTTATTGTTCATTGTACGTGAGAGAAAGGCATGGTTTGATTTATTGTTTAACCTTTTCTTTAACAAAGACATCCCACTGAGCTAAGCACCTGAGACCTGAATCATTCTGCATTCCAGTGTGTTCAAATAAGGCTGCAACAATCACTTTATAGGAGCCTTATGGGTAAAACCTTCTTCAACCAAAAAGTGTTAGTAACAATATCAGCGCTAGAATCAAAGAGTAACAATCCGAGTTAAACAATAACATGATAGAAAAAAACGAATGAAAATCAAATCAAGTGCAAGATTCAACTGAGGTGAACACAGTCCCATATCTGAGCAGCCAAGACTGGTTTTTAATATGATCTAATTAATGTAATTGTTTAAGTGATTAATGTCCAATGTTTCAACAAGCGGGCTTTGTTTAAGTTTTAAATCTGGGAGTAAGTCTTCCAAATGTCTGCATTACTGTCTAACACGTGATTTATACACAGAATCAATACAGAAATTATGCTTCTGATCCAGACCTAAATTATTCTGCCGGTGTTATTATCCTCAACATGAGAATAACTCAATTGCCTCAAATTACCGAATGTATAAAAATCATAAATTTTAACGGGTAATTACTACATTTAAAAGCTTTTATGACTTTGTTTAAAGGCTGTTAAAGTCATCAGCAGCCAGTAAAAATATTGGCGCTGAAGTTCATTTCCATTGGGATCTGAAGACAACCTCACACCGCAGCGGAGGACATTCACTAATGTTGTCATGGCAGTTGGTAAAGGTCGATGTACGCTGGACCCCGAGTCCCTGTGAGACACTGAGAGAGGAGGGAAATAGATTTAAGATCATGTGTATTGATAAACCATCACTGACAATGCAAACTATGCAGTAGGAACCCCATGACATGCTCTCTTTCAGACAACTGGGGGAGATTAATTATAGAACACACTCTGATAGATGTGGGTAGTTTACTCTCATAGATGCAGCTAGTTTGTGCTCGGCACGGCTAGAGTTGTACATGGCTGTTGATGGAGATCTGGTGAATTATACCTATCTGAACGTTTTTATTTGTTGATATCCAACAGAATGTTATGTACTGTGAATTCAGAAAGCATTCATACCCTTCATAAATTGTTGTTTCAGCCCAAATTCAAAATGTATTAACTAGATTTTCTTTCTCACCAATCTCCACACAATACCCCATAATAACAAAGTGAAAACATGTTTTTTTTCTGATTGATTGATTTAAACGAAATACAGAAATATCTCTTTTACATAATTATTCACACCCCTGAGTCAATACATGTTAGAATCACCTTTGGCAGTGATTACAGCTGTAAGTCTTTGAGGAGAAGTCTCTAAGATTGTACAATATTTGCACATTATTCTTATAAACTCCAGTCCATATTTGGCCTTGTGTTTTAGGTTATTGTCCCTATGAAAGATTAATTTTTCTCCCAGTGTCTGTTGGAAAGCAGACAGAACCAGGTTTTTCACAAGGATTTTCCCTGTGCTTAGCTTTATTCCGTTTATTTTAACTCCATTGACAATGACAAGCATACCCATAACATTATGCAGTCACAGCTATGCTTGAAAATATGAAGAGTGGTACTCAGTGATGTGTTGTGTTGGATTTGCCCCAAACAGAATGCTTTGCATTCAGGGCACAAAGCTAATTTCTTTGCCACATTTTTCAGTTTTACTTTAGTGTCTTATTGCAAACAGGATGCATGTTTTGGAAAATTTTATTCTGTACACGCTTCCTTCTTTTAACTCTGTCATTTAGGTTAGTATTATGGAGTAAATACAGTGTTGTTCATCCGTCTTCAGTATTCTTCTATCACAGCCATTAAAATGATGCCTGTATCTGTGTAGTGAATGAGTTTATTGAAACCCCATCCAATGTGTAATTAATAACTTCACCATACTCAAAGGGATATTCAAAGTCTGCTTTTTCTTTAATTTTTACCCATCTACCAATAGGTGCCCTTATTTGCGAGGCATTGGAAAACCTCCATGGTTTTTGTGGTGGAATCTGTTTTTAAATTCACTGCTCAACTGAGGGATAGTACAGATAATTTTGTGTGTGGGGTACAGAGATGAGGTAGTCATTAAAAAATCAAGTTAACCACTATTATTGCATTAGTGAGTCCATGCAACTTATTATGTGACTTCAGCAAATATTACTCCATAACAAAGGGGTTGAATACTTATTGATTCAAGATATTGCATATTTTCATTTTTAATTCATTTAGAAAAAAATTAAACAATTCAACTTTGACGTTATTGGGTATTGTGTGTAGGCCAGTTACACATCCCAATTGAATCCATTTTAAATTCAGGCTGTAACACAACAAAATATGGAAAAAGTCAAGAGGTGTGAATACTTTCTGAGGCCACTGTACATAAATCAAATCAAATTTTATTTGTCACATACACATGGTTAGCAGATGTTAATGCGAGTGTAGCGAAATGCTTGTGCTTCTAGTTCCGACAATGCAGTAATAACGAACAAGTAATCTAACTAACAATTCCAAAAAAAAAACTACTGTCTTATACACAGTGTAAGGGGATAAGGAATATGTACATAAGGATATATGAATGAGTGATGACCGAGCGGCAATGGCAAGATTAAATAAATGATATAAGATACAGTATATACATATGAGATGAGTAATGTAAGATATGTAAACATTATTAAAGTGGCAATATTTAAAGTGACTAGTGATCCATTTCTTAAAGTGGCCAATGGTGAGTCTGTATGTAAGCAGCAGCCTCTCTGTATTAGTGATGGCTGTTTAACAGTCTAATGGCCTTGAGATAGAAGCTGTTTTTTAGTCTCTCGGCCCCAGCTTTGATGCACCTGTACTGACCTCATCTTCTGGATAGTAGCGGGGTGAACAGGCAGTGGCTCGGGTGGTTGTTGTCCTTGATGATCTTTTTGGCCCTCCTGTGACATCGGGTGCTGTAGGTGTCCTACACACTGCATCTCACATAGGTCGGTTAGATGTACAGTACATGTCTACTTTATTTGTGGATGGACTTTGCAATTATACAGACAATTCACAAAGACTTCACATAATACAAAAAAATATGACATATCAAATCAAATGTTTTCAAATCAAATTTTATTTGTCACATGCGCCAAATACAACCGGTGTAGACCTTACAGTGAAATGCTCATTTACAAGCCCTTAACCAACAATGTTTTAAGAAGTTAAGAAGAAAAAAGAGTTAAGTAAATAGCCTTGCTATTGCTATTGTTATTTTACTACTGCTAAGTAAGTAAGTAAGTAAAAAAATAAAAAAAAATAAGTAAGTAAATAAATAAGTTTAAAAAAGTAATTATTATTATTACAAATTATTAAAAAGCAGCAGTAAAATAACAATAGCAAGGCTATATACAGGGGGTATCAGTACAGAGTCAATGTGCAGAGGCACCGGTTAGTCGAGGTAATTGAGGTAATATGTTTTATTTATTTTTATTTTACCTTTATTTAACCAGGCAAGTCAGTTAAGAACACATTCTTATTTTCAATGACGGCCTGGGAACAGTGGGTTAACTGCCTGTTCAGGGGCAGAACGACAGATTTGTACCTTGTCAGCTCGGGGGATTGAACTCGCAACCTTCCGGTTACTAGTCCGACGCTCTAACCACTAGGCTACGCTGTATATGTAGGTAGAGTTAAAGTGACCATGCATAGATAATAAATTACTGGATAGCTATAGATTTCTGATTTTGGTCCCCCTGCAAAACATATTCAACGTCCTACTCAGAAATGTTATGCCCATTGCACCTACAGAACACGTTTATTTACAGCTATATTCCCTCTACGGGATCGGTGTCCCTATACCGGGACGGTTGTTGCTAACGTGTGCTAATGTGACTAGAATGACCTTGTGAGTAACAGCAAACTTTCCTGGACATAGACATGTCTTTCATGGGCAGAAAGCTTAAATGATTGTTAATCTAACGCCATTGTCCAATTTACAGTAGCTAATATGGTGAAAAAATACTGTGCTATTGTTTGAGGAGAGTACACAACAGCAAAAAAACTTTTATCATGGCAACTGGTTTGATACATTCAGCTCTGAAGGTAAATAATGTACTTCCATTCAGTATTCTTGCTCTGATTTGTAATTCTGATGGTCCCAGAGATAAAATGTAGCAACATTTTTTTTATATTTCATTTTCAAAAGTAGGAAATGGGTTCTACAATTTGAACCCCTGCTGTCTCTGGCCCCACCCCCACCCACACCCACACCCACACCCCACCCGGCCATCTAGATGTGTGAAGGTTAGTGTTATATCTGTAGGGAAGCTAATTATCCATCATGTATGACATTCCTGGGAGTGTGTAAACTTACATTTTGTATAACCATATAATTTTCATATGTCCTCTATAGTTACAGTATGTACTTGTAAATGTATCAATTGACCAATTTGGCACATTTGGGCAGACTTTATACAAAATATTGTGCAGTATTGCAATGCTTCACGGGATCAGTCTGAAACTTTGCACACACATTGCTGCCATCTAGAAAATGCATGTTTTTTGTTTGTATTATCTTTTACCAGATATAATGTGTTATATTGTCCTGCCTTAATTTCACATTTCCACAAACTTCAAAGTGTTTACTTTCAAATGGTATCAAGAATATGCATATCCTTGCTTCAGGTCCTGAGCTACAGGCAGTTAGATTTGGGTATGTCATTTTAGACGAAAATTGGAAAAAAGGGTCCGATCCTTAAGAGGATTTATATATGCATGTCGTGTAAATTGTGTGGAGACTCAAGGGATTGCCTGGTGAATGTATTCTTCAGCAAACTGGGCTATACTCCCATATTCACGTAATCATTAGTCATATCAAACACACATAGATGCATATACACAGACAAACACACACACATGCATACTCCTGATGGGCCGGTTATGCATGCATTTTCTTCTCTCTGGGCGCTTCGGTCCCACTGAACCCAAACGTGTGTTGGTGAGAACAACTTCATTACACTCCTGTTACCTCGACAACCACATAAATCACACACCAGCTTTCGAAACACACACACACACCTTGCAGCCCAATGCCTAGGGAGAGCTTTGCTCAGTAAATCCACTGCTCTTGGAAAAGAAACATCTTTGGGTCAGCTCTTTATGTCTTCTGGGACAATCAGGGGAAGCAAAAATCTGCTATTGCCGCAGACAATTGATCATCAGGGGCTCCTGGGCTCTGGAGCCTGGGCCGTCTCTCTCTCTATTACCTGACTGAAATAGGCCTCTCTCTGGAGGCCCAGGCCTCATTGAACAGGAGAGGTTGCCACGGTAATTATATCCCAGGCCAGCCCCCAAACCCCCGAAATCGCTGCTCATTAGGCCGCTGTTCCTCACACATAGCTGCACTTACCTGTCTCTGGTCTGGCGCTAGCTTTAGTGTGTAGCTCCCATCCTCGTTGTTTAGAGACATACAGAGAGATGTGATGTTGTTGCTTTAAAACGTTGGAATTTTTGATACTAACCACATTTCCATGCACAGTTTTTATGCAAATAAAGTCATACTATTTACAAAATAATTACAACAGCTGTGATGGAAACAGGAAGTTTACTGAAGGTACAATTTTTTAAATCAAATCAAATTTATTTATATAGCCCTTCGTACATCAGCTGATATCTCAAAGTGCTGTATAGAAACCCAGTCTAAAACCCCAAACAGCAAGCAATGCAGGTGTAGAAGCACGGTGGCTAGGAAAAACTCCCGAGAAAGGCCAAAACCTAGGAAGAAACCTAGAGAGGAACCAGGCTATGTGGGGTGGCCAGTCCTCTTCTGGCTGTGCCGGGTGGAGATTATAACAGAACATGGCCAAGATGTTCAAATGTTCATAAATGACCAGCATGGTCAAATAATAATAAGGCAGAACAGTTGAAACTGGAGCAGCAGCACGGCCAGGTGGACTGGGGACAGCAAGGAGTCATCATGTCAGGTAGTCCTGAGGCATGGTCCTAGGGCTCAGGTCCTCCGAGAGAGGGAAAGAAAGAGAGAATTAGAGAGAGCACACTTAAATTCACACAGGACACCGAATAGGACAGGAGAAGTACTCCAGATATAACAAACTGACCCTAGCCCCCCCGACACATAAACTACTGCAGCATAAATACTGGAGGCTGAGGCAGGAGGGGTCAGGAGACACTGTGGCCCATCCGAGGACACCCCCGGACAGGGCCAAAAAGGAAGGATATAACCCCACCCACTTTGCCAAAGCAAAGCCCCCACACCACTAGAGGGATATCTTCAACTACCAACTTACCATCCTGAGACAAGGCTGAGTATAGCCCACAAAGATCTCCGCCACAGCACAACCGTGCAGACAGATCATTTGTTTGTTCGACATGGTGGGATCTTTTTGTGTTTGTAAAATTGACTATGCAAGAAATGGCAGTGGAAACACCTTTATGCTGAAATATTTATATAATAACCATCATAATGAAGTAAACTTTGAGTTCCGCAATGTTATGATGTGTGGTCCTTCCACTATTCCACTAAGTTTACTAGGCTAGAGATGAAGTGACTTATGATGATCTTCAGAGGGTGGTGAAAGTGCATGACTGTCTTGATGCTCCTTTCCAATAAATATCTAGGGTTTTATTATAGTGACATGATGAGCCTACCCACACAGCCTACCCGCACTGTATCTGCGAGCTTTTACTATTTAATGAAACCTTTTTTGTGACCTAAACTATCGGTAGAGTTGAAAATGCGATTGAAAAACAAAAAAATACATTGTGTGCCCTACATCAAAACGCTGTTATTTTTATCCACAAATAAAGGTTAAATAAAATAAAATAAGTTTGTTTGGTGGAAACACACCGCTGGTGGGAAAATGTGCATATTTTCTTAAAAAATAAACATTCCATTCAAATCTGTTGTCAATTGAATACAAACCTAGATATTGTGTTAGTTTTGTTCCGCACTCAGTCAGAACTCCAACCTGAATCATTGTGTGCAGGAATAGAAAACAGGTACAGCTGGGATTTAGTCTTTCTCTCGTTCTCGTGATCCTCTTTCTCTCTCTCTGATTCTTTCTTTCTGTCACACCCTGATTTCACCTGTCTCCACCTCCATCCAGGTGTCGCCCATCTTCCTCGTTATCCCCTGTGTATTTAAACATGTGTTCTCTGTTTGTCTGTTGCCAGTTGCCTACTGTCATGCATCTTTGCCCCACCTATCTGGATTACTGACCTCTTTGCCTGCCCTTGACCTGCCTTTTGCCTGCCCCTGTTTGATTAACTTTTCTAGTGCAGGTGTTCCGCTAGCGACCCACCTCGACAACATCCGGTGAAATTGCAGCGCGCCAAATTCAAACTACAGAAATATAAATATTTTACATTCATATAAATACAAGTGTAATACATCAAAATAAAGCTTAATTTATTGTTAATCCAGCTGCTGTGTCAGATTTCAAAAAGGCCAAAGCAAGACATCCAAAGCAAGACAAGCATTTGTCTAAGTTTATCGATAGTCTAGCATAGCATTATGTCCAGCTAGCAGTAGGCAACTTGGTCACGAAAATCAGAAAAGCAATCAAGTTAAATTGTTTACCTTTGATGAGCTTTGGATGTTTTCACTCAGGAGCCTCCCAGTTAGACAGCAAATGTTCATAGCCGAAATACCTCCTTTTGTTCTTCATGTTTGGTTGAGAAATCCCCGGGCAACTGCGGTCACAACAACGCTGAAAAATATTCCAAATTAGATCCAGAATATCGACAGAATATCGACAGAAACATATAATCAATCCTCAAGGTGTTTTTCAAATGTCTATTCAATAATATATCAACCGGGACAGTTGGCTTCCCAGTAGGAGCGAGAGGCACAATGGCCGCTTTTGTCTATTACACACAAATCACTCTGACAGTCACCAGCTGTCCACTGACGTAATGTTGTCGTTCATGCTCATTTTTCAAAATAAAAGCCTGAAACTATGTCTTGTGACACTAGACACATTAGGAAAGCCATAGAAAAAGGAATCTGGTTGATATCCCATTCACTGCTCAATAGGGACACATAGGAATGCAGAGGTTTCTAAACAAGAGTCCCTTCCTGATTGGATTTTTCTCAGGCTTTCGCCTGCAATATCAGTTCTGTTATACTCACAGACAATATTTTTACAGTTTTGGAAACTTTAGAGTGTTTTCTATCCTAAGCTGTCAATTATATGCATATTCTAGCATCTTGTCCTGACAAAATAGCCTGTTTACTTTGGCAACGTTATTTTTCCAAAAATGAAAATAGTGCCCCCTAGTTTCAAGAGGTTTTAAGAAGAACCTCTGGTCGCAGCCTTCAGGTGAATCCTCCTCTACAACGGCAATTTAACCCAAATCCATCCACCTCATTGATCAATAATTGGAAATCTGTTCCCATCTTGTGGCTGACCTTAATCCAATCGCTGCTGCTACTGGTAATAACCTGAAACAGATGGATGGTGGCAGGCTGATCCTTCTCTACACATTCCTCTTTAATGCATCCATGATTACGCGAGCAGTGCTATGGTTGAACAACTTGCAGCCCACCACAAATTAGGTTATAAGTGAGTTGAGAAGGTCAGGGACCAGGTGGCTCACAAAATAATCCATCCAGGTCACCCGTGATACAAGTCTGTATTCAACATCCATCCATGTCTGAGGACATTGAGCACTGTTACCTTAAAGTAGGTTTCGGTTTTGCTAGGGCATTAACATTGTAGTAGGCTTTGATAGGCCGTCATTGTAAATAAGAATTTGTTCTTAACTGACTTGCCTAATTCAAAAAAGGTTAAATTAATATTTTATTAAAATTATAACATTGCCTCTGGTGCCAAATGTTGCATGTTCGAATACAGCTGTTTTTTAAAGTTTGTTTTTAGCTTTAAGCCTATGCCACAACCTTAACCCATACCTTAACCATTCACATTTCATGACTAATCTTTACACTTTGGAGTCAATGCCTGAACTCAATCCTACCCTGAAAAATGTGGAGTTAATGCTTAAACTACACCTTTATATTTGACATTTGGAACAACTTTGAAATTTGACGTTTGAGATGTATGTCTAATTCTGATGTGAAACTGTGAGAGGTTGTTCAAATAACCCAGCTCTGCATTCTAGACACGCTACAGCTTAAATCACACACACACACACACACACACACACACACACACACACACACACACACACACACACACACACACACACACACACACACACACACACACACACTGTCTCTTCCTATTGAAATAGACATCCCTGCCTTCACTAGGGCTGCTGACCTGGCTGGAGCATGCTGGGGCATAGGGCTGAAGCACATCAACACCAAGCAGCCAACCAGAAACAGAGCTTCCCAGAGTACTGCACATTCCATACATAGGATGAAGAGGGGTTGAGTGAATCAGATTTGGAGTGATTTGTGAATATTATTATTGTCTTGCAAATGTGATATTTGAGGTGAGGTTACTGTAAAGATGAATTTTTGTCCGTACGGATGTCGCATCTTTTTACAATCAATGATCACATTCAAATCTAGTGAGTGAAACACACTTATTGATTGATTATTTGTATTTTTGTGTTTTTTAAGGATCCCCATTAGCTGCGGCCAAGACGGTAATATCATATCATATTTTAAATGGTATATAATTGCCGTAATGTTGCTGGATACATTTCCTAACACTTTTCGCAACACATTAAGTGTTCCCTCAGAACCCTACTCTACAACCACATATCTACAATACAAAATCCATGTATACGTGTGTGTAGTGTGTCTTTTCATGTGTATGTGTGTCTGTTCCATAAAACTGACCATATATGCTCCAAACAATATGTAATTCTACCATGATGAGCAGGTGCCATACGATGATATGAATGAAGTTTGCCAGGTTAGCCTTTAAACAGCAGTGTGGTAAAAGAGCAGAGATCCAGTGTTCCTTCCTGTCTGATCCCCTAGTAGAGAGAGAACAGTGGGTGAGTGAGGCATGCTGTGCTGCTGACTGACAGCTTCTACTGGAGGAGCAGCCGTCATATAATAATGATGAGGCTAGTACCAGTGCGGGAATGTGCTGGGGCTGCACACAATAGGACAGGCACTCAGTCGAGAGATTCAAGTTCCTCGCTGTCCACATCACTAAGGATCTATCATGGTCCACACACACTGACACAGCCGTGAAGAGGGCATGGCAATGCCTTTCCCCCCTCAGGAGGCTGAAAAGATTTGGCATGGCTCCTCAGATCCTTAAAAAGTTCTACAGCTGCACCATTAATAGCATCTTGACTGGCTACATCACCACTTGGTATGGCAACTGCTTGACATTCGACCGCAAGGCGCTACAGAGGGTAATGCATACATCCTAGTACATCACTGGGGCTGAGCTCTCTACTATCCAGGACCTCTATTAAAGGCAGTGTCAGAGGAAGAACCTAAAAATTGTCAGAGACTCCAGCCACCCAAATCATAGACTGTCCTCTCTGCTACTACATGGCAAGCGGTACTGATCCACCAAGTCTGGAACAAACAGGACCCTGAACCGTTTCTATCCCCAAGCCATAAGACTGCTAAATAGCTAAATAGTTAACATTGACCCTTTCTGCAATAACTTTTCTCTGTCATCACATACAATGCTGCAACTGTTTGTTATCTGTCACTTTATTCCTAGTATTATGTACATGTCTACCTCAATTAACTCGTACCCCTGCATATTTCAAAGATATCGTTACTCATTGTGTATTTATTATTGCTTAAATTATTGTTTTAATTTTCTCTTCATTGTTGGGAAGTATGTCACTGTTAGTCTACACCTGTTATTTACTGTATATATTTTTTTATCATTTGATTTCTTGACTCATTGAACACACATGTGCTTGTGCTCCTGTTGGACAACAATCAGAGTGGTGGACTGATTTCCACTCTCTCCCTTGTCGAACTGTTCTCACATAAAATAAGCCTTTCAATCTGTCATCATAATGCATAAACAATCTATTTTCCTTTCAATACACTGTTTTAATTCCTTCCCTGTGATGCATATTGGGCAGTAATCATCCATTATAAAATACTTTAAAGCCATGGGGAGTTGGTTAAGGCTGGACGCCAGACAGAGATACTCCTTTTACAGGTATGACTCATTTGACAAAAGCAGTTTGTTTTTAGCACATTGCAGAGCTTTGCAGTGTCTTAGACACACACATGCATTGAGATACAGTGCATTCAGAAAGTATTCAGATCGCTTTTTCCACATTTTGTTACGTTACAGCCATATTTTAAAATGGATTTTTTTTAAATCCTAATCAATCTACACACAATACCCCATAGTGACGAAACGAAAACGTTTTTTTATAATTTTTTACACGTTATAAAAATAACAAAAACAGAAATACCTTAGTTACAAAAGTATTCAGACCCTTTGCTATGAGCTCAGGTGCATTGATCATCCTTGAAATGTCTCTGCAACATGATTGGATTCCAAATGTGATAATTTAAATTGATTGGACATGATTTGGAAAGGCACAGACTTGTCTATATATTGTCCCATAATAAACATTGCATATCAGAGCAATAATCAAGCCATGAGGTCAAAGGAATTGTCCGTAGATCTCCGAGACAGGATTGTGTTGAGACACAGATTTGCAGAAGGGTACCAAAACATTTCTGCAGCATTGAAGGCCCCCAAGAACACATTGGCCTCCATTATTCTTAAATAGAAGAAGTTTGGAACAACCAAGACTCTTCCTAGAGCTTACCGCCTGGCCAAAATGAGCAATCGGGGGAGAAGGGCCTTCATCAGGGAGATGACCAAGAACCCGATGGTCAGAGTTTCTCTTTGGAGTTGGGAGAACCTTCCAGAGTGACAAACATCTCTGCAGCACTCTGCCAATCAGGCCTTTATGGTAGAGTGGTGATGGCAGCATCATGCTGTGGGAATGTTTTTCAGCGACAGGGACTGGGAGACTAGTCAGGATTGAGGGAAAGGAGCAAAGCAAGGAGACATCCGTAATGAAAACCTGCTCCAGAGTGCTCAGACTGAGGTGACGGTTCACCTTCCAACAGAACAACAACCCTAAGCACACAGCCAAGACAACGCAGTAGTGGCTTTGTGACAAGTCTCTGAATGTCCTTGAGTGGACCAGACAGAGCTTGGACTTGAAACCGTTCGAAAATCTCTTGAGAGACCTGAAAATAGCTGTGCAGTGACGCTCCCCATCAAACCTGACAGAGTTTGAGAAGATCTGCAGAAAGGAATGGGAGAAACGCCACAAATACAGGTGTGCCAAGATTGTATGTAGCGTCATACCCAAGAAGACTCCAGGCTGTAATCGCTGCCAAATGTGCTTCAACAAAGTACTGAGTAAAGGGTCTGAATACTTATGCAAATGTGATATTAGTGGTATGCTAGTAATGGCGCCAGAGGGGTCGTTTTTTTATGGCTCTTAACCAACCGTGCTATTTTGTTTGTTTTTTCGCATTGTTTGTAATGTTATCTTGTACATAATGTTACTGCTACCGGATCTTATGACCAACACTAGTTTCTGGAGATCAGAACGGCGACTTCTCACCTCAAATTATACTTTAAAACCTGTCTAGGACACACGGTCCGCTAACGGAACCCCCCCTACATTCCGCTGAAAAGGTGGCGCAGGAAATTCAAAAATATTTTTGAGAAATATTTAACTTTCACACATTAACAAGTCCAATACAGCAAATGAAAGATAAACATCTTGTTAATCTACCCATCATCTCTGAGTTTTAAAATGTTTTACAGTGAAAACACAACATATATTTATGTTAGATCACCACCAAATACAAAAAAACACACAGCCATTTTTCCCAGCCATAGATAGTCACAGACGCAGAATTAGAGATAAAATTAATCACTAACCTTTGATAATCTCCATCAGATGACACTCATATGACATCATGTTACACAATACATTTATGTTTTCTTCGATAATGTGCATAGTTACAGTGGTGCAAAGAAGTATTTAGTCATCCACCAATTGTGCAAGTTCTCCCACTTAAAAAGATGAGAGAGGCCTGTAATTTTCATCATAGGTATACTTCAACTATGACAGGCAAAATTGGAAAAAAAATCAGAAAATCACATTGTAGGATTTTTTATGAATTTATTTGCAAATTATGGTGGAAAATACGTTTTTGGTCAATAACAAAAGTTTATCTCAATACTTTGTTATATACCATTTGTTGGCAATGACAGAGGTCAAACGTTTTCTGTAAGTCTTCACACACTTTTCACACACTGTTGCTGGTATTTTGGTCCATTCCTCCATAAAGATCTCCTCTAGAGCAGTGATGTTTTGGGGCTGTTGCTGGGCAACATACACTTTCAACTCCCTCCAAAGATTTTCTATGGGGTTGAGATCTGGAGAATGGCTAGGCCACTCCAGGAGCTTGAAATGCTTCTTACGAAGCCACTCCTCCGTTGCCCGGGCGGTGTGTTTGGGATCATTGTCATGCTGAAAGACCCAGCCACGTTTCATCTTCAATGCCCTTGCTGATGGAAGGAGGTTTTCACTCAAAATCTCACGATACATGGCCCAATTCATTCCTTCCTTTACACGGATCAGTCGTCCTGGTCCCCTTGCAGAAAAACAGCCCCAAAGCATGATGTTTCCACCCCCATGCTTCACAGTAGGTATTGTGTTCTTTGGATGCAACTCAGCATTCTTTGTCCTCCAAGCACGACGAGTTGAGTTTTTACCAAAAAGTTATATTTTGGTTTCATCTGACCATATGACATTCTCCCAATCTTCTTCTGGATCATCCAAATGCTCTCTAGCAAACTTCAGACGGGCCTGGACATGTACTGGCTTAAGCAGGGGGACACGTCTGGCACTGCAGGATTTGAGTCCCTGGCGACGTAGTGTGTTACTGATGGTAGGCTTTGTTACTTTGGTCCCAGCTCTCTGCAGGTCATTCACTGGGTCCCCCCGTGTGGTTCTGGGATTTTTGCTCACCGTTCTTGTGATCATTTTGACCCCACGGGGTGAGATCTTGCGTGGAGCCCCAGATCGAGGGAGATTATCATGGGTTTTGTATGTCTTCCATTTCCTAATAATTGCTCCCACAGTTGATTTATTCAAATCAAGCTGCTTACCTATTGCAGATTCAGTCTTCCCAGCCTGGTGCAGGTCTACAATTTTGTTTCTGGTGTCATTTGACAGCTCTTTCGTCTTGGCCATAGTGGAATTTGGAGGGTGACTATTTGAGGTTGTGGACAGGTGTCTCTTTTATACTGAACAACTTCAAACAGGTGCCATTAATACATGTAACGAGTGGAGGATAGAGGAGCCTCTTAAAGAAGAAGATACAGGTCTGTGAGAGCCAGAAATCTTGCTTGTTTGTAGGTGACCAAATACTTATTTACCACCATAATTTGCAAATAAATTCATTAAAAATCCTACAATGTGATTTTCTGGATTTCTTTTCTCATTTTGTCTGCAATGTTGAAGTGTACCTATGATGAAAATTACAGGCCTCTCTCATCTTTTTAAGTAGGAGAACTTGCACAATTGGTGGCTGACTAAATACTTTTTTGACCCACTGTATATCCACAAATATTGGTTTACATTGACGCCATGTTCAGAAATTCCTCCAAAATATCAGGAGTAATTACAGAGAGCTACGTCAGATAACAGATACATCAACTTTGATGAAAGATACATGTTTTACATATGATTAAAGATACACGGGTTCTTAATGTAACCGCTGTGTCAGATATTTTTAAACAAGACGGAGCTCAGAAGTAAATATATTTCTCTGCCATGTTGGAGTCAACAGAAATACGAAATTACATCATAAATATTCCCTTACCTTTGGTGATCTTTCATCAGAATGCAGGGCAAAGAGTCCTAGTTCCACAATAAATCGTTGTTTTGTTAAATAATGTCCATTACTAGTGTCCAATTAGCTGCATTAGCTACCACGTTTAGCTCACATGCCCAAAAGCTGGCCCTGGCGCTGGCTCTGGTCCAGGTGAACTCGGATGTAAATTTCAAAAATATATATTCCAGGTCGAATAGTCTGGTCAAACTAAGTAGAGAATCAATCTTCAGGACGTTATTTTTATATATATATATCCAATAACGTTCCAACCGGAGCATTCGTGTTTGTCTGCAGAGTCATGGAACACAGGCGATATCAACAGAGAATTGCGCAACCAGGAAATGGCATTCTGCCAGGCCAGTGACTCATTCCTCTCCCATTCGGTCAAAATTCACACTAGGGGCTTCATTCCACGTTCTACTGAATGCTGACATCTAGTGGAAGGCGTAGGAAGTGCGAACATATCCATATCTTATTGGGGTGTGAATAGGGGATTACTTCAAATTTGAACAGCCTCAGAATTTCCACTTCCTGTTTCGCCATCATTCGCTGGAGAGAAAACACTGAGATTTCACGGAAAGAGTTCGGGGTGCATTTTGAGGATAAGATGACAAGTGACTAATCTGCCATTGCCATCCGTACTGTTAGCTAACATTCAATCGCTGGAGAATAAATGTGACAAACTGAAAGCACGTATATTCTACCAACGGAACATTGAAAACTGTAATATCTAATGTTTCACTGAGTCGTGGCTGAATGACGATAGCATACAGCTGGCGAGTTATACACCCTAGCGGCAGGATAGAACAGCAGCCTCTGGTAAGACATAGGGCGGTGGCCTATGCATATTTCTAAACAACAGCTGGTGCACGATATCTAAGGAAGTCTCCAAGGTTTTGCTCGCCTAAGGTAGAGTATCTCATGATAGGCTGTAGACCACACTATCTACCTAGAGAGTTTTTAGCTGTACTTTTCATAGCTATCTACATACCACCTCAGACCGACGCTGACACTAAAACTGCACTCAATGAGCTGTATACTGCCATAAGCAAACAGGAAAATGCTCATCCAGAGGTGGCGCTCCTAGTGGTAGGGGATTTTTATACAGGGAAACTTAAATTCGTTTTAACTCATTTCGATCAGCATGTTAAATGTGCAACCAGAGGGAAAAAAACTCTAGACTACCTTTACTCCACACACAGAGAAGAGTATAAAGCTCTTCCTCGCACTCCATTTGGCAAATCTCGCTATACTTCTATCCTCCTGATTCCTGCTTACAAGCAAAAATTAAAGCAGGATGCACCAGTGCCTCGGTCAATAAAAAGTGGTCAGATGAAGCAGATGCTAAACTACAGAACAGATTTGCGAGCACAGACTGGAATATGTTCAGGGATTATTCCGATGGCATTGAGGAGTACACCACATCAGTCATTGGCTACATCAATAAGTGCAGCTACGACATTGTCGCCACAGTGACTGTACGTGCATACCCCAACCAGAAGCCATGAATTCCAGGCCACATTTGCACTGAGCTAAAGGGTAGGGCTGCAGCTGTCAAGGAGCGGGACTCTAACCTGGAAGCTTATAAGAAATCCCGCTATGCCCACCGATGAACCAGCAAACAGGCAAAGCGTAAATGCAGGAATAAGATCGAATCGTACTACACGGTCGTCGGATGTGGCAGGGCTTGCAAACTATTACAGACTACAAAGGGAAGCACAGCTGAGAGCTGCCCAGTGACACAAGCGTACCAGATGAGTTAAATAAATTATTTGCTCACTTCGAGGCAAGTAACACTGAAACATGCATGAGAGCATCAGCTGTTCCGGACGACTGTGTGATCACGCTATCCACAGCCGATGTGAGTAAGACATTAAAACAGGTCAACCTTCACAGGACCTCTATACCAGGTGGTGTCAGAGGAAGACCCTAAAAATTGTCAAAGAGTGTTCTCTCTGCTAGCGCAAGGCAAGCGGTACCGGAGCGCCAAGTCTAGGTCCAAGAGGCTTCTAAGAATCTTCTACCCCAAGCCATATATCCTTCCTGTTTGGCCCTGTCCGGGGGTGTCCTCGGATGGGGCCACAGTGTCTCCTGACCCCTCCTGTCTCAGCCTCCAGTATTTATGCTGCAGTAGTTTATGTGTCGGGGGGCTAGGGTCAGTTTGTTATATCTGGAGTACCTCTCCTGTCCTATTCGGTGTCCTGTGTGAAGTGTGCGTTCTCTAATTCTCTCTTTCTCTCTTTCTCTCTCTCTCTCGGAGGACCTGAGCCCTAGGACCATGCCCCAGGACTGCTCCAGTTTCAACTGTTCTGCCTTATTATTATTCGACCATGCTGGTCATTTATGAACATTTGAACATCTTGGCCATGTTCTGTTATAATCTCCACCCGGCACAGCCAGAAGAGGACTGGCCACCCCACATATGCTCTCTCTAATTCTCTCTTTCTTTCTCTCTCGCTGAGGACCTGAGCCCTAGGACCATGCCCCAGGACTACCTGACATGATGACTCCTTGCTGTCCCCAGTCCACCTGGCCGTGCTGCTGCTCCAGTTTCAACTGTTCTGCCTTATTATTATTCGACCATGCTGGTCATTTATGAACATTTCAACATCTTGGCCATGTTCTGTTATAATCTCCACCCGGCACAGCAAGAAGAGGACTGGCCACCCCACATATGCTCTCTCTAATTCTCTCTTTCTTTCTCTCTCTCGGAGGACCTGAGCCCTAGGACCATGCCCCAGGACTACCTGACATGATGACTCCTTGCTGTCCCCAGTCCACCTGACCGTGCTGCTGCTCCAGTTTCAACTGTTCTGCCTTATTATTATACGACCATGCTAGTCATTTATGAACATTTGAACATCTTGGCCATGTTCTGTTATAATCTCCACCCGGCACAGCCAGAAGAGGACTGGCCACCCCACATAGCCTGGTTCCTCTCTAGGTTTCTTCCTAGGTTTTGGCCTTTCTAGGGAGTTTTTCCTAGCCACCGTGCTTCTACACCTGCATTGCTTGCTGTTTTTGGTTTTAGGCTGGGTTTCTGTACAGCACTTTGAGATATCAGCTGATGTACGAAGGGCTATATAAATAAATTTGATTTGATTTGATAAGACTCCTGAACATCTAATCTACCCAGACTATTTGCATCCCCCCCCCACCCCCCTTCTATGCTGCAGCTACTCTCTGTTATTATCTATGCATATTACCTCAATTGACTCTGTACCGGTACCCACTGTATATTGTTCCGCCATTGTTATTTACTGCTGCTCTTTAATTACTTGTTATTCTTATCTCTTTCTTTTTTTTGGGGGGGGGGGGGTATTTTCTTAAAACTGCTTTGTTGGTTAGGGGCTTGTAAGCATTTCACTGTAAGGTTGTATTCGGCGCATGTGACAAATAAGATTTGATTTGATTTATTTATATTTTTAATTTAAAAAGCTGTTTTTGCTTTGTCATTATGGGGTATTGTGGGTAGATTGATGAGGGAGAAAAACCTATTTAATCCGTTTTAGAATAAGGCTGTAACGTAACAAAATGATGAAAAAGTCAAGGGGTTCGAATACTTTCTGAATGTACATTAAAATAATACATTTCTTATTTACAATGGCGGCCTAGGAACAGTGGGATAACTGCCTTGTTCCGGGGGGGAACGGCGGATTTCTACCTTGTCAGCTCGGGGATTCGATCTAGCTGGCCCAACGCTCTAACCACTAGGCTACCTGCTGCCCCTATACAGCTGTACAATATTAATTTGCTCACTCTGTTGTCGCAGATAATTTTCTAGTGCAGCAGGAAATGCAAACTTGTATTGTATTCTTGGTTTAATTTCCACTTTACATTTTCAGACTTGATTTGCCCTACAAAAACATCCAACAGTTATAATCCACATAAGAAATCACATATCCTGTTGCTGAAGGTTGATTATCCTGCTGTGAGAATCTGGTTAAATTAAGATACTGTATGTGTGCATATAGAAATGACTGAAGGAGCCCACTTATACAGACAGGATATGAGCAATTGAAGAAGAAGAAGAAGACACAAGGTGAAGGCATCCCCCATCTGTAGACCAGTTTGAGCTTGCTTGAGAGGCAGAGTAAGGATATTTTTTGAACCAGGGATGATTCTATCCCAAATCCTGCTTTCTCTTCCCGTCCAAGAGAAGATCTGTGTTCTGCCCGCAAACTCCAGTTAGAGGCCCTGTGTGTGTGTGTGTGTATGTGTATGTGTATGTGTATGTGTATGTGTGTGTGTGTGTGTGTGTGTGTGTGTGTGTGTGTGTGTGTGTGTGTGTGTGTGTGTGTGTGTGTGTGTGTGTGTGTGTGTGTGTGTGTGTGTGTGTGTGTGTGTGCTGACTGGGCCACAGCTGTGTAGTAGGGGACAGAAGGTGTCCTTGTGGCCTGAGTGCATTATTTAGACATTTGCTCTGCAGCTGCAGCCTCTGACACTGGCTCTGAGCTCTACGGACAACCATATCTCATCCAGAGCTCTGTTACTCTCCTTTATCTGGCAAAGATTTTGGAAAGGAGCGTTGGAATTAATGAAAATTGCGACTAAATTGGTGGCTTTTTATAATTGGAAGAGAGAGAGAGAGAGAGAGAGAGAGACACACACGGCTGATGGGTCTGTAGGGGGAAGAGTAGGTTTATTTTAACCTGGTAATGAGGTGTAGGTCTGGGACACAGGGACCTCTACAGGAGCCACTGTTTAATGGTCCCAGCCCACAACTGTTTGTAAAAAAGTAGTTGGGAACGGGATATACATTGATTTATTTGAACAAACATACAGTGTAGGCCTTGGTGTTTACATTAAGGTCAATTGTTTTTGTTCCAACAGATTTTTACTGACAAACTATTTGGATTTCAATGATTTTTGTTTATTTAACAAAAAAGATTAGTCTTAGCTAAAATTGATTCAATGAATATCAAAATAATTAGCTTAAAGATCTCTCTTTTTATATTTCTAGCGTATGTGGTGTCTTGCTGGTGTCATGGACATTTTATATTTACCTCAATTATACACCCAGGCTTAAAATCTCTCCTCACAACCAAATTAGACTTTTATTGCATGGATATGAAATATAGCATTCTAAATCTGAACTGACTGAAAGATGGATGTTGTGGCATCCTAGGGCACATTAGAATGTGAAGAGCTTATCGTAATAATAGGTAGATTTAAGATGACTGTGTTCAGACACATACATCCTCTCCTCCCTCTCTTCCCTCATTCACTGGAGATGTGCCAACTTATTGGAGGTCTCAATCTTCAAACTGACAACACTCTGTGGCCTGTCTTTGGGCCGTCTCTGCCCACACAAAACTCACTCATTCACATCTCTCTCTCTCTCTCTCTCTCTCTCTCTCAACACCTTGTCTTCTTGTCCACAAGTAGCCTACACAACGCATCAGATAGATCTCGAGTAGATTTTTCATGAATCAGTGATTCCAAATACATAGAGTAAAGGCCTAGATTTAATCACTTCTTCCTTAAGCCGTGATAACAGACAACTGCATAGCAGTTTCATTGATTTTATTTAGGAGATGTCAGAGGATTAACTGTGTGGAAGCTGTCAAATCAGCAAACGGCTCCTGGTGTTACTTATAGCGGTCATTGCCATAGGATGCTCTGAGTCGAATTAGTAATAATCCCATGCAACCTTGTTACAAGTTTAGGATCGGACCCTTTCTTTCCATTTTTACCTAAAATGACATACCCAAATCTAACTGCCTGTAGCTCAGGACCTGAAGCAAGGATATGCATATTCTTGATAGCATTTGAAAGGAAACACTTTGAAGTTTGTGGATAATGTGAAGGGAATGCAGGAGAATATCGGCAGGTAGCCTAGTGGTTGATCCAGTAACCAAAAGATTGCTGGATTGAATCCCCGAACTGACAAGGTAAACATCCGTCGTTCTACCCCTGAACTTAACTGACTTGCCTAGTTAAATAAAGGTTACACAATATAACACATTAGATCTGGTAAAAGATAATGCAACAAAAAAACACATTGTTTTTTAGTATTTTGTTTGTGCCAAAATCTTTGAAATGCAAAAGAAAGGCCATAATATATTATTCCAACCCAGGAACAATTTAGATGTTGGCCACTAGATGACAGCAGTGTATGTGCAAAGTTTGAGACTGATCCAATGAACCATTGCATATATGTTCAAAATTTTGTATCAAGACTGCCCAAAAGTGCCTAATTGGTTTATTAATAACTTTTCATGTTCATAATTGTGCACTCTCCTCAAACAATAGCATGGTATTCTTTTACTGTAATTGCTACTGTAAATTGGACAGTGCAGTTAGATTAATGAGAATTTAAGCTTTCTGCCAACATCAAATACGTCTATGTCCTGGGAAGTTTTCTTGTTACTTACAACCTCATTCTAATTAGCCTTCGTTGGCTCAACCGTCCCGCAGGGGACCTACCGATCCTGTAGAGGTTTTGAACACTGAAATGTATGTTGTAATCTACACCTCAATTAGGCTCATATAAGTTATTTTGTTGAATGATTTTCCATTTGAGTGTCATTAATTCTATATAGCCTACACTTTCTTGATCTAAACCTCTGACGCGGGGAAGGAAGTGTCTTCGTGACAATGACCACACTAGCAACCATTCACCGATTTGACAGGTCTAATGCAGTTAAACTTCAGACACTGCCAAAACACCAGCTCTGCGAGTGTCGGCTATCGCCGGTTAATGCTTGATCTACTTGAAGCTTGGACTAATATTCAGTTTGGCAAAAGCCAATCCACTGCACCACATTTTTCAATTTGGTCATGCCTTACAGGACACTCGATTAGCTTCAAGGTAAGGAAACAGTTGTTGGTGTCAGGGGAAAATGTCAGTAAGAGACTTCAGGTCCTTTTAGCATATAAATAGGCTAACGTTTAGTTCAGATGGTAAATTATTTCGTTTTCAGAAATGAAGGGATGCTGGTTGGAAAATAATGAAGGAGAAAACAAATATGGTAACTGGTATGTGGCGTATGTTACCATGGCGACTGTAACTCCAACTGGCAAGCTGGTGAGTGACAGGTAGAAATCAACTAAAGTTAACCTCTTTCTGTGGGTGTGTGTGTAACTTTGTTTGAGTGTGAGTGTGCATTTATGTTTTCAGAGAAACAGAGAAAAGCTTTTACAGAGCTCGTTAATTCTTCATTCTAAGCACACTCGGCCACATTTCTCATCTGTCAATATTTATAACACAGAAAAAAGTGACTGCACTTACAGTGCCTACAGATAGTATTCACAACCATTGACTTTTTCCACATTTTGCTGTGTTACAACCTGAATCAATTTCAAATGGATTACATTTGGATTTTTTGGGGGCACTGGCTTACACACATTACCCCATAATGGCAAAGTGGAATTATGTTATTTGAAGTTTTTACACATGAATTAAAAATTAAAGTTGAAATGTTTTGAGTCAATAAGTATTCAACCCATTTGTCATGCCAAGCCTAAATAATTTCAGGAGTAAAACATGTCCTCAGCAAGTCACTTAAAACAGTTACCGAGTTTAATAGCTCTGATAGGAGGAAACTGAGGATGGAGCAACAACATTGTATACTGAACAAAAATATAAACGCAACATGACACATTTTCAAATCAGTCTATTCTAATTAAATTCACTAGACCCTAATCTATGGTTTTCACCTGATCGGGCAGGGGCACAGCCAAGCGTGGGACTGGGAGGGCATAAGCCCTGTCGGTGGGCTGTCTCTGCCCACACATTCACATCTCTCTCTCAGCTCTCAACACCTTGTGTTCTTGTCCACAAGTAGCCTACACAACGCATCAGATAGATCTCCAGTAGATTTTCTATGAATCAGTGATTCAAAAAACATAGACTAAGGCCTAGATTAAATCAGTTCTTCCTTAAATTGCAATAACAGACAACTGCATAGCAGTTTCAATGATTTTATTTAGGAGATGTCAGATGGTTAACTGTGTTGGAGCTGTCAAATCAACAAATGGCTCCTGGCATTACTTATAGGGTTCATTGCCATTGGATGCCCTGAGTCAAATTAGCAATAATCCCATGCAGCCTTGTTACAAGTTTAAACATTAACATAGCCTACACTTCCTTGTTCAATACTTCTGACGCAGGGGAAGGGTGTGGCTTGTAAGGGTGGGCCTGGCTCCCCACAGGGGGGCCAGGCCCAGCAAATGGCAATACGTTTTTTTCCCACAAAAGGGCTTTACAACAGACACTCTTCAACACACAAATACTCTTCAGTTTCATCAGCTGTTCTTGTGGCTGGTTTCAGATGATCCCGCAGGTGAAAAAGCCGTATGTGGAGGTCCTGGGCTGGTGTGGTTACATATGGTCTGCAGTTGTGAGGCCGGTGGGACATACTGCCAAATTCTCTAAAACAACGTTGGAGGTGGCTTATAGAAGAGAAATTAACATTCAACAGCTCTGGTAGACATTCCTGCAGTCAGCATGCCAATTGCACACTCCCTCAAAACTTGAGACATCTGTGGCATTGTGTTAAGTGACTGAACTGCACATTTTAGAGTGGCCTTTTTTTGTCCCTAGCTCAAGGTGCACCTGTGTAATTATAATACTATTTACTGATATGGCACACCTGTCCGGTGGATGGATTGTCGTGGCAAAGGAGAAATGCTCACTAACAGGGATGTAAAACCAATTTGTGCACAAAATTGGAGAGAGATAAGCTATTTTTATATTTGGAACATTTATTGGATCTTTTATTTCAGATCATGAAACATGGGACCAACACTTTACATGCTCAGTTTATATTTTTGTTCGGTACAGTTACTCCAAAATACTAACTTAATTGACAGAGTGAAAATAGAGAAGCTTGTACAGAATAAAATTATTCCAAAACATACATCCTGTTTGCAACAAGGCAATAAAGCAATTCACTTGTTGTCCTGAATACAAAGAGTTCAGTACAACACATTCAGTACAACACATTACTAAATACCTCTCTCCATATTTTTAAGCAGAGCAGTGGCTGCATCATGTTATGGGTATGCTTGTAATCGTTAAGAACTGGGGAGTTTTTCAGGATGAAAAAAAGAAACGGAAGGGATCTAAACACAGGCAAAATCATAGAGGAAAACCTGGTTCTGTCTGGTTTCCACCAAACACTGGGAGATGAATTCACCTTTCAGCAGGACAATAACCTAAAACACAAGGCCAGATCTACACTGGAGTTGCTTACCAGGAAGACATGGAATGTTCCTGAGAGGCTGAGTTACAGTTCTGACTTGGATCTTCTTGAAATATATGGCAAGACCTGAAAAGGGTTGTCTAGCAATGATCAACAACCAATTTGACAGAGCTTGAACATTTTTGAAAATAATAAATGGGCAAATGTTGCACAATCCAGGTGTGGAAATATATTACAGATGTACCCAGAAAGTACTACTACAAGGTATTTACTTAGGGGTGTGAATACTTATGTAAATGAGATATTTCTGTATTTCATTTTCAATACATGTCACTTTGTCGTTATTGTGTGTAGATGGGTGAGAAAAACAAATGTTTAAACAATTTTGAATTTAGGCTAAATGTGGAACAATTCAAGGTGTATGAATAGTTTCTGAAGGAACTGAAGATACAGTTGAAGTCGGAAGTTTACATACACTTAGGTTGGAGTCATTAACTCGTTTTTCAACAATTCCACAAATTCCTTCTTAAAAAACATAGTTTTGGTAAGTCGGTTAGGACTTCTACTTTGTGCATGACACAAGTCATTTTTCCAACATTTGTTTACAGACAGATTCTTTCACTTATAATTCACTGTATCACAATTCCAGTGGGTCAAAGTTTACATGCACTAAGTTGACTGTGCCTTTTAATAACCTCTTGCGACGAGCAAACCCGTGTCCGGGAGCATAATCATAGCCTCAAACGCATTAGCATAACGCAGCGGACATAAATACCCCTAGAAACTTTTCCTATTCATGAAAATCGCAAATTAAATGAAATAAATATATTCAAACACAAGCTTAGTCTTTTGTTAACAACACTGTCATCTCAGATTTTCAAAATATGCGTTACAGCCAACGCTAGACAAGCATTTGTGTAAGTTTATCATGGCATAATGCTATGCTAGCTCTGCTGGCAGCAGGCAACATTTTCACGAAAATAAGAAAAGCACCCACACTAAATCATTTACCTTTGAAGAACTTCAGATGCTTTCACTCAGGAGACTCCCAGTTAGATAGCAAATGTTCCTTTTTTCCCAAAATATTATTTTTGTAGGCGAAATAGCTCCCGTTTCTTCATCATGCTTGGCTGAGAAATCGACCGGAAAATGCTGCAACTATAATGCCAAACTTTTTTCCAAATTTGCTCCATAATATCGACAGAAACACGGCAAACGTTGTTTAGGATCCATCCTCAAGGTGTTTTTAACATATATATTCGATAATATATCCGTCGAGGCAATTGGTTTCTCATAAGAAGCGATTGGAAAAATGGCTACCTCAGTATTTTACGCAAGATTTTCTGCGGGAGACACCATGTGACCACATGCTATATATGGTCCCTTACAGCCATTCTTCAATGGAAATGCCTAAAAAGACGTCACAATGCTGTAGACACCTTGGGGAATACGTAGAAAACGTAAGCTCATTCGTAGCTCATTCACAGCCATATAAGGAGTCATTGGCATGAGGCGGTTTCAAAAAATGCGGCACTTCCTGGTTGGATTTTTATCTGGGTTTTGCCTGTAACATCAGTTCTGTGGCACTCACAGACAATATATTTGCAGTTTTGGAAACATCAGAGTGTTTTCTTTCCAAAGCTGTCAATTATATGCATAGTCGAGAATCTTTTCGTGACAAAATATCTTGTTTAAAACGGGAACGTTTTTCATCCAAAAATGTTAATAGCGCCCCCTAATGCATATTAAACAGTTTGTAAAATTCCAGAAAATTATGTCATGGCTTTAGAAGCTTCTGTTAGGCTAATTGACATAATTTGAGTAAATTGGAGTTGTACCTGTGGATGTATTTCAAGGCCTACCTTCAAACTCTGTGCCTCTTTGCTTGACATCATTGAATATCAAAAGAAATCAGCCAAGATCTCAGAAAAAAAATTGTAGACCTCCACAAGTCTGGTTCATCTTTGGGAGCAATTTCCAAATGCCTGAAGGTACCACGTTCATCTGTACAAACAATAGTACGCGAATAGTACTCGAGTAAAAACACCGTAAATAAAAGCCGTCATACCGCTTAGGAAGGAGATGGGTCAGAAAGGCTTTCGAAGACCTTAGATAGGCAGGGCAGGATGGATATAGGTCTCTAACAGTTTGGGTCCAGGGTGTCTCCCCCTTTGAAGAGGGGGATGACTGCGGCAGCTTTCCAATCCTTGGGGATCTCAGATGATATGAAAGAGAGGTTGAACAGGCTGGTAATAGGGGTTGCGACAATGGCGGCGGATAGTTTCAGAAATAGAGGGTCCAGATTGTCAAGCCCAGCTGATTTGTACGGGTCCAGGTTTTGCAGCTCTTTCAGAATATCTGCTATCTGGATTTGGGTAAAGCAGAACCTGGAGAGGCTTGGGAGAGTAGCTGCGGGGGGGGGGGCGGAGCTGTTGGCCGAGGTTGGAGTAGCCAACCAGCCGTTGAGAAATGCTTGTTGAAGTTTTCGATAATCATGGATTTATCGGTGGTGACCGTGTTACCTAGCCTCAGTGCAGTGGGCAGCTGGGAGGAGGTGCTCTTGTTCTCCATGGACTTCACTTTTTGGAGTTGGAGCTGGAGTTGGAGTTGGAGTTGGAGCTGGAGTTGGAGCTACAGGATGCAAATTTCTGCCTGAAGAAGCTGGCCTTAGCTTTCCTGACTGACTGCGTGTATTGGTTCCTGACTTCCCTGAACAGTTGCATATCGCGGGGACTATTCGATGCTATTGCAGTCCGCCACAGGATGTTTTTGTGCTGGTCGAGGGCAGTCAGGTCTGGAGTGAACCAAGGGCTGTATCTGTTCTTAGTTCTGCATTTTTTGAACGGAGCATGCTTATCTAAAATGGTGAGGAAGTGACTTATAAGAATGACCAGGCATTCTCAACTGACAGGATGAGGTCAATGTCCTTCCAGGATACCCGGGCCAGGTTGATTAGAAAGGCCTGCTCACAGAAGTGTTTTAGGGAGCGTTTGACAGTGATGAGGGGTGGTCGTATGACTGCGGCTCCGTAGCGAATACAGGCAATGAGGCAGTGATCGCTGAGATCCTGGTTGAAGACAGCAGAGATGTATTTGGAGGGCCAGTTGGTCAGGATGACGTCTATGAGGGTGCCCTTGTTTACAGATTTAGGGTTGTACCTGGTGGGTTCCTTGATGATTTGTGTGAGATTGAGGGCATCTAGCTTAGATTGTAGGACTGCCGGGGTGTTAAGCATATCCCAGTTTAGGTCACCTAACAGAACAAACTCTGAAGCTAGATGGGGGGCGATCAATTCACAAATGGTGTCCAGGGCACAGCTGGGAGCTGAGGGGGGTCGGTAGCAGGCGGCAACAGTGAGAGATGTATTTCTGGAGAGAGTCATTTTTAAAATTAGTAGTTCCAACTGTTTGGGTATGGACCTGGAAAGTATGACATTACTTTGCAGGCTATCTCTGCAGTAGACTGCAACTCCTCCCCCTTTGGCAGTTCTATCTTGACGGAAAATGTTATAGTTGGGTATGGAAATCTCAGAATTTTTGGTGGCCTTCCTTAGCCAGGATTCAGACACGGCAAGGACATCAGGGTTAGCAGAGTGTGCTAAAGCAGTGAGTAAAACAAACTTAGGGAGGAGGCTTCTGATGTTGACATGCATGAAACAAAGGCTTTTTCGATCAGAGAAGTCAACAAATGAGGGTGCCTGGGGACATGCAGGGCCTGGGTTTACCTCCACATCACCCGCGTAACAGAGGAGGAGTAGTATGAGGGTGCGGCTAAAGGCTATCAAAACTGGTCGCCTAGAGCGTTGGGGACAGAGAATAAAAGGAGCAGATTTCTGGGCATAGTAGAATATATTCAGGGCATAATGCGCAGACAGGGGTATGGTGAGGTGCGGGTACAGCGGAGGTAAGCCCAGGCACTGGGTGATGATGAGAGAGGTTGTATCTCTGGACGTGCTGGTTGTAATGGGTGAGGTCATCGCATGTGTGGGAGGTGGGACAAAGGAGGTATCAGGGGTATGAAGAGTGGAACTAGGGGCTCCATTGTAAACTAAAACAATGATAACTAACCTGAACAACAGTATACAAGGCATATTGACATTTGAGAGAGACATACAGCGAGGCATACAGTAATCACAGGTGTTGAATTGGGAGAGCTAGCTAAAACAGTAGGTGAGACAACAACAGCTAATCAGCTAGCACAACAACAGCAGGTAAAATGGCGTTGACTAGGCAGGGAGGGTCGGATTAACTACACACAGAGCCTGAGTGCGGCTGGGGCCGACAGATAAAACATAAACAAGCAGAATGGAGTACCGTGATTAATGGACAGTCCAGCATGCATCAGCTATGTAGCCAAGTGATCAGTGTCCAGGGGGCAGCGGTGGATGGGGCAGGGAAGCTAGACTGGCGAGTATTATCCAGGTTTAAAAAACTGGCTGTGCAGAAGGTAAAAGCCGCTAGCAGTGGCTAACAATGACTAAATAGCTTGTAGCTAGTTAGCTGGTTAGCTTCTGGAGGTTCTTGAATGTGTTCTAAAAATGAAAAATAATAGCGATTCCGTATCACATTGCGTGAGGCAAGTTACAGGAAGGTATAATCTAATTAAAAATCGAAAAGAGATTGAAAGTAAATATGGGTCCAGTGAGTGGTTGGACTGGCTGGGGACGCGGCGATTCAGACAGTTAGCAGGCCTGTGCTAACAAGCGAACAGTTAGTAGGCCGGGGCTAAACAAGCTAGCAGTTAGCAGGCCGAATTAGCAAGCAAGCAGATAGCAAGGGCTAGAAAGTTAGCCTTTGGGGGACGTCGAGATGGGGTGAGTCTGTTTATGCCTCTTCATGCGGTGACATTGATAGACCGGTCGTGGGTCCGGATATTGTAGCCCAGGAGTATGCTTCGGTGGTAGCACAGGAGCTCTGGCCGGGCTAGCTTCAAGCTAAGTGGATGGAAACGCTAGCCAGGAGTAATCATCCGGGGTTGCGGTTAGCTAGTTAGCTAGTTGTGAAGATCCAGCTGAAAATGTTCCGTTTGCGGTGGGAATCCGGGGATAAAAATAATAGGTAGTAGTAGTATAGTATGTGTTAGAGTGTCAGTATAGTGTGTGTATATAGTGTGTATAAAGTCTTGTGAGTGTGCATAGAATCAGTGCAAGATAGGGTCAATACAGATAGTTAAATAAATGGTTACCTGAACTATTTAGCAGTCTTATGGCTATTTACCGGTCATAGCCGAGTTCTTATAACTTTGGAGATTAGGAGAGTTGATATAATATATGTTTTATTGTCACATACACCGGATTAGTGCAGTGAAATGAGTTGTTTTACAGGGTCAGCCATAGAGATACAGCACCCCTGGAGCAAATTAGGGTTAAGTGCCTTGCTCAAGAGCACATCTACAGATTTTTTACATCGTCAGCTCAGGTATTTGAACCAGCAATCTTTTAGTTACTTACCCAATGCTCTGCCACCCTAACTCCAGCTCCCCAGCAGTTCCCCACTGGCTCTCTCACTTCTCAAATGACTGTCTCGCTTCACCGGCATTGGATTGCAGTCGATTAGGATCATTACAAGGTATTTAATGGGAAATGCATTGCCCAATCATTTTATATATGAGGAGATATGCAATATGTACAGCAGTAGGAATACTTTATTTCATGCTAGATTTAAGCAGAATGTTCAGCTCATTTCCGGATTTCTAAAGCGGATTTCTAAAGCCCAAATTCAGTATTGTTTCTGCTTTAACGTTTGTGATCTATCAATTTCACTAAAATAGAATGTAGTCGCGCACGCATGCATACATACACACACGCTCACACACACACACACACACACACACACACACACACACACACACATGGTTAGCCCTCACACTAAGAGTATTTTCCATAGCAGTCAGGCTGACAGTAATGAATTGTGATAAAAATTGATAAAAATAAAAAAAGCAACATGAGAATTTTTGAACGAGATTTCCTGAAAGTGACTTTTGAAATAACCTTGCTGTGCGTAGGAATAAATAATAAAATGTTATTCCATGGTTTGAATAATTCATAGGCCTACAGAGGATGGTTGCCAAAGAGGTGGTGGGATGTTCATTATCATAATGATGTTCACACAACAGCCTAATATGTCATGATACTGTGACAATCAAAACCCTCTTTTTCTCAGATATTGCATTTCATTATCAAATGTTCTCAGTTTCACTCAAATGCAAATGCATTTTTGTTTCAGGTTTCACAAAGAGTGGTTGTGACATGAAAGCTATTTGGAGCTATTTGTTTGGATGAGTTGTCAACATGGGATGAATCAAATGACAAGCAACACAGCAAAAACACAAAGAACATTTACTTTGAGTGAAGTACTACCGTTCACCTGCTGCTGGATAAACATACTTATTTATTCCATACATTTAGAGCCTGTATCGAATGGATTGACTGCTGAGCCCAGCTGCAAACATGACATTTAATGCACTATGATCTGGCATGGCTCCATGTGAAGGTTGGGGGTTGGGGTGGGATCCTTATGGTGCTCGGAACCGTGACAGGTGAGTTGAGATATGAAGACCTGCAGAGCACTCAACCTGAACCTGAACAGCATGGTTGTTAACGTGACCCATGGTACCTCACCCTTTAAAAGGCTTGGGATTGATATGGGTTAAGGCAACCTAGAGAGGGTCAGGGGGTAGTGCTGAGTGAGTTCCCACTGATAAACCCATTCAATAATTTATAACCCTAACCGTCAAGGTCGAATTCTCCTTTATCTCATTGGCAGCCAGGAGATATCAACTTGCATCAGCATCACCGTCTTATTGGGGCTTGGGGGTCATGAAGAGGTAAGGTTGGCACCTTGATGTTTCTCTAGGCTAGACAACCAGGGATGTCATGCTAAAATATAGGTGTAAATTCATCGGTGGCTCGTCATAATAAACACTGACACTATCAACGTGATTGGTGTGTAAAGGCATCACTACATCCCTGACCTCGATGTTCCTTCAGGGTAGAAATCCCCCACCACCACCGCCACGCCAACCTTGCATTGCCACCCAAAGACGCTTTGGACAGCCACAAGGCCACGGTTACATCTGCTGGGGTTGACAATGCAGAAGAGAGAGAGAGAGGGGTGGGATCCTTATGGTGCTCGGAAGAGCATAGGGAGGAGTGAGATGAGCATAGGTGTCACTGGAGACCTGGTGTGTGTATCGCCGGCATCAATTGTTATTGAACTTTAACACACTTCTCAGGACGAGTACGGGGAGCTGACTCAGGTGGCACCAAACTGACAACACGTTCCTTTATTCCAAATCCATGCATCCTCCACCAACTCAACAACTCTCCCATTTCTCTCTCATCCAAATTCTTCTTCTCCCAGACTGGCTCTGGTTCACTCCTCGGCACAGCCGACTGCTCCATGTCCCCCCCCCCCCCCAGAATATTTTCCTCTGGGTTTCTGTGGCCTACCTCCCCGACTTCGTCGCTGTCCCTCCTTCGCTGCTTCCACCTGCCTCCATCGAAGGCTGTTCTCTCCTGCTATTATGTCGTCCCAAGTCCAGGATGTTCTCTCCCTAATCTCCTCCACAGACCAGGATGCCATTATCTCCTGGGCACACTGCTTCGTCCGGTGTTGGTGGGATCTTCTGTCACGCTCGTCGAAATGATTGGACCAAGGCGCAGCGTGCGTAGAGTTCCACATATTTTAATAAATAGAAACTCACCAAACAAAACAAACACGCACGCATGCACCGTGAAGCTACTGGTGTGCACACAGGCAACTATCTGTAGACAAGATCCCACAAAGCACAATAAGGAAATGGCTGCCTAAATATGATCCCCAATCAGAGACAACAATAAACAGCTGTCTCTGATTGGGAACCATACCAGGCCAACATAAACCATAAATCACCTAGATGACCCACCCTAGTCACTATCACGCCCCAACCAACAGAGAAGAAACAGGTTTCTATGGTCAGGGTGTGACAATAGGGAGTTCGATGAGATGGTTAGGATTCCTATTAGCTAAGTTAGGATCCCTACAAGCAGCAGCTACTCTTCCTGTGGTCCACATAAACCTACAAATGCGTGACAGAACAGTAATTGAAGACAACAACATAATACATTACATAAAAATAAAAAATGAGTTATACACTGTACTGTATATAGAAAAGACACCAATAGACAACAAAAATGCTATTTACACTCTATTCATATAAAGTGCCTTCAGATTCAGTATTCAGACCCCTTAACCTTTTCTCATTTTGTTAGCTTGCAGCGTTATTCTAAAATTGATTTAATCGTTTTCCCCCTAATCAATCTACACACAATTGTCACGCCCTGATCTGTTTCACCTGTCTTTGTGCTTCTCTCCACCCCCCTCCAGGTGTCGCCCATTATCCCCTGTGTATTTATACCTGTGTTCTCTGTTTGTCTGTTACCAGTTCGTTTTGCTCCTGTCTTGTCTATAGTTCCTGTTTTATAGTTTTCCCAGTTTTGACCTTTCTGCCTGACCCTGAGCATGCCTGCCATCCTGAACCTTTGCCTGCTCGTGTTCGATATAATAAACTTGTGTTACTTCGACACTATCTGCACCTGGGTCTTACCTTCAAACACGATTCCCCATAATGACAGAGCAAAAACAGGTTTTTAGAAATGTTTGCAAATGTATTAAAAATAAACAACTGAAAAAACAATTACGTAAGAATTCAGACGCTTTACTAGGTACTTTGTTGAAGCACCCTTGGCAGCAATTACATCCTAGAGTATTCTTAGTGTCAAACCCTGATCTGTTTCACCTGTTTTTGTGATTGTCTCCACCCCCCTACAGGTGTCGCCCATCGTCCCCATAATCCCCTGTGTATTTATACCTGTGTTCTCTGTTTGTTTGTTGCCAGTTAGTCTTGTTTGTCAAGTCATCCAGCAATTGTGTTCTCAGCTCCTGCTTTTCCCAGTCTCTCTTTTTCTCGCTCTCCTGGTTTTGACCCTTGCCTGTCCTGACTCTGAATGCGCCTGCCTGACCACTCTGCCTGCCCCTGACCCTGAGCCTGTCTGCTGACCTGTACCTTTGCCCCACCTCTGCATTGTCGGAACTAGAAGCACAAGCATTTCGCTACACTCGCATTAACATCTGCTAACCATGTGTATGTGACAAATAAAATTTGATTTGATTTGATTTGATTTGATAATTTACCTCTGTCTATCCTGACCCTGAGCCAGCCTGCCGTCTGGTACCGGAGCTTGAGAATATCTGCAGAGAAGAATGGGAGAATCTCCCCAAATTCAGGTGTGCCAAGCTTGTAGGGTCATACCCATAGAAACTTGAGCCTTTCATGGAAAAACAAAGGTTCTTCAACAAAGTACTGAGTAAATTGTCAGAGACATTCTACAGGAAGAGAGACTGCAGATTCTTTCGAACAACAATTTTATTCTAAGATTTGCAAAAATGAAGCAATCAACCATCACTCAGAATAGTCAGAGTTGAAAGCTTCAAGAACAGAATTGGCGCTCAGATATTATAGAAATGTCCAACCTCTTTGTCTATGTGGCAGTTAGCAGATGTGTGCAAACAGGGGTGGGGAACATAGTGTATAAAAGGCATTTAGCTTGTCTGTGTAGATTAAGATAGCTGACGTTGCCACCATTGTCTGTTCCTTCCTGCAAGTTTCCACACAGAGGAGTTCCTGCAGGTAGTACAAACGGGTGCCACATACTGCGGGTGCACCCGGCTCTTATCTTAGACTTATGACTAAGTCATACAAGACAAGCCTACATCAGCAAAGAAAACACTAGCATATAACACTGGACAAGTAAAAACAGCATAGTATGTCTAATTTTGTTATTTTTCACGAGAAGGGTCTGAATACTTATGTAAAGGTGATATTTCCATATTTTTTTTATAAATGTACAAAAATGAAAAATAACATGATTTTGGCTTTGTCATTATGGGGTATTGTGTGTTGATTGATGAGGATTTGTTTTTTAAAATCAATTTTAGATTAAGGCCATAATGTAACAAAATGTGGAAAAAGTCAAGAGGTCTGAATACTTTCCGAATGCACTGTATGTCTGTTCGAAGTGGTTAGGCATTTAGATTATACACGTGGTTAGGCATGTTCAATATAGGGGAGACGTGACTGGAAGCTGGAGGGTGGTAAAAAAGAAGGGGAGATGACACGAAAAGCAGAGATGGGAGGAGTGGGGGATGAATGATGGAATGAGTGAGGGGAAATGAGAGGAAAGGGAATGTGAGAGGTGGCATGCACATCGATATGTCGTGTTGGCATGTGTTTAAGACGTCAGCACTCAGGGGTTACCATGGACATAGGAGAGCGGCTGAGGTGACAACGTTCACTTACTTACAGGTGATTTCTTTATTCATTGTCTGTTACTTTATAGCAACAACAATTATTCCTGTGTTCCATCTTTAAAAACAGCACAAATCAATCATACAGACAGAACAAGAATATTGAGACATGTTTACAATAAAAACCTGTTTCAATGTACATTTTTCAGTACCTGATATTTGAAATGCTTGGAAGTTCATTCAGTTTCTGTTGACGTGTCGGAAACTCTGCCGTAAAGACAGAACAATTTGTTTCTCTCCAGCATGATTTAAGAGCAGAGTAGTCAGATGCTCCAGACTGATTGATGCTGGAGACAGCTGGATCCTCTTGCTGTCTTGATTGATGCGTTGTTCTTGTTTGGTACATATGCTTCTGAAGTACATGGTTACGTTGGAATCCATCAATCAATCAAAACACAAATGCTTCATTCTCCTCAGACCGACACAGGCTAAAGGCTATAGGCCTTGTCTAGAAATTGTGACTTTGGTTTGCTTATGCTATCCCCATAAACTTGAAAGTGTGAAACTCCCTAATATTTTGCCAATGTTGTTGGATGGCCTCGGTTCCCCATGTTCCTTTCTACTCAGAGAGAGAGAGTCAGAAGATGGAGTAAAAGAGAGAGAGGGAGAAGAAAAAAAAGGATCGAGAGATAGAGTGAGACAGAGTGTGAATTCCAGACCACGGCACTCACAGTCACCCTTGAAAGGATAAACGGGTGAAACATACCAGGGGGAGGGATATACTGTATTTCGGACTGTGCCGAGTCAGGATGTTTCCCGCCGTGGCAGAGGAGCACAATAACAGTTTATGCTGACAAAAACCTTTACCTTGTTCAGCCATAAACCCTTCACAAGGTCAGGAGGGGCTGTAAGAAGAGGATATACGTATGTATGGCTCAGTCCTGACCACTACCACTGCACAGTGCCTGGCCTATTTCCTAATATAAGGTCCATCTCCAGAAGGCTCAAGCCATCACACCATTGTCAGCTTAATCAGTATTAAAGTCACTCAAAGTGACTCCACAATGCTTTGATGGGGATGGGGGATTTGCGTTCCCATTCTGGACTACAGAAGCTTTTTGAGTTGTGTAGCCTGTGCTCTTTTACCAAATCAACACGAGGAATTTCACAGGAATTAGTATTAGCTAAACTCCCAGAGAAAATAACAAAATGTCAAACATTGCTTCGAGAAAATGAACGAGCTAGAAGGAATGTGACAGGACAGAGTTGTTGAAAGCAGCCCCGGGGTCGTGTGAGACTGGGCAGTCAGTTACTTCAGCTTTAACCTTTACTGTTGCTTTAATGCACTGGTGACCTTGTGAAGTGTGTCTGCCAAGATGTGTCAGTGCCAAGGGCCACCACCGGGGGCTGTGTCTCTCCCTGGGTTAGGCCACTGCAACGCTACTTCCTGTCAGAAGAGATCGAGGTTCCATGTCACTGCAGGTCATCATGAATGTTACATACAGATATGATGAGCCAGTCTGTATCGAGATGTTATCTCATTAACATTCACTGTTCCCTTTTTTGCATCAGGGAGGTTGTGTTGTGTCTGTCTACTACAGTCATTCATCCTTCTTTTATTAAACTCATCTCTCCTCCCCTCATTACACTCATTCACCCATCCCTCCATTCTTCCTTACACTCATATCTCCATTCATTCATCCTTCTATCCATATTTCATTCTCCCTTAAAGACCGATGGACGGAGGTATTTTGTGTCGGAAAAGAACATTGGACCCAACAGGCCCTAAGGAAGAAGAGAGGACACTTTCTGACAACTGCCCGACCGCCCCTGGTTTCATCCAGCCTCAGTGGTTTCACTCTCTGGTCGTAAACCTCTGGCGGAAGCTGTTGTTGATGTGATGTCCTTAGATTCCGTTTTTATGATGGGGCAGTCACAGCAATCCCTTCCCTCCTGCCTCCTCCTCTGCAGTCTTGGCGGGCGTGCTGTATGCTAATTCACAGAAACAAAAATCCAATGGAGTATGGCAGTGAGGTAAATCATGCAGCAGTTTTTATCTTCCTGTCATTACATTGTGGCAGATGTATAATGATTCATTATAATGATAAATCTGCAACATTATCTCAGGGGGGGGGGGGGGGGGGGGTTGGACACCGTACCTAGTCACTCAAGATGCTTGTTAGAAACAAAAACAAGGACACAGGGAGGATTCAGAACAGCAATGATAAATAAAGAGGGAGAGAGAGACAAAGAGACAGATAGAGATAAAGAGAGTGCATCAGCTGTACACAATACGCAACACTCCCTCAGGTTGTAATGGGTAGCTCAGGTCTTTGTCTCAAGCCATTCATTGTTGTGTCATTGTCTCATGACATCAATGACAACACAATGTGACCCTCTAAATTCCTGGGCTTATGCAGGGGTTGACCTGCCGTGTTGACAACCTTGGGGAGTTATGATCCAAAACAATCCCTAAGTCTTACTAAAGACCCAGAAATAGCTCAGTGACTGCACCGTGCCGCTTGGAAGCACTGCGTACCCTGTGAAATGATAAGAGAGCGAATAGATTATTTCATGCAGCCCCACACATACTGTATGTATATAACGGTCCTATGATGTCTAGAACAGAACGTTGAGGCTGTTTTCATTACTTACACCAGCACGGAAAGAGAGAGTGTCTAACCTAGAGGTGTTTTATTGAACGATTTGTGTTTCTGATATGATAATGGGTTTCTGATTCGCATGTAAATCTATCAGCCCAACAGAACACTGTTCAGAGTGACAGAAGAAACGCCTTATCATCCCAAGCCATCCCAACATGCATAATCCATCAAATGTGCCAGCAGCCAACATTAATCAGTACAGAAGAGAAGAGGACAACTGGTCATTTGGACAAAGTCACAGACGGACTAGGAGGCAGCACTTCAGGGGTTGATGCAGTAAGGTCAAACCCAGTCAACAGAATGGTTTCTATTTTACTATATTAATGTTACTACTAAGAAGTGACGAGAGGGATGTTAGAGGTGAGTGTGTGTATGTCTCCTGCATCCTTAATTGTTCACCTCTCAGCCAAGGTTGTTAATTGTAAAGAAGAATCTGTTCGCAATGACTGTCCTAGCTAAATAAATTAGGAAAATAAATCACACTTGAACTTGGTGATGCCACTCATATCTAATCGAGCTCATTTGACTTCTATTCATCTATGTTTTCAGGGTGAAGGTCGCCTTGTAGTTCAGAGTGTTTTGTTTTAATCAGTCATTTTAAAAGGCTCACCGCCATCCCCTTATGATACACTTATAACATTACTTCAGTTTGGCATCCTGACAGATCTATTAAAGCAGAAAAAAAGACAGCTAGGATATTGAGACAGACATGCCGACAGAGTTCGAGACAGATATGACATGCGGACAGTGTGTGGGTCTGTGATTGTGTCATGAAATACATGATCCCAGTGTCTCAGCTATTAACACTATGGATGTGCAGTAGTTGTAGTGGAATATTCAAGGGCACCTGTTTGTTATTACAGCAACATAAAACTCTGAATCAAACCACATTAGCTAATGGCTTATCACTGGATTGTACGCAAAATTAAACATTACTGGCTAAATAACTGTTGCATAGCATTAATCTCACAGTGCTTCATAATACATGTGTGTTAGTGTGTTACTTACTCTCTCCCCACCCTCCCCAACACACACACACACACACACGCAAACACACACCATTTGATAATAGGGTACAGCAATTCCACACCCTGTTCCCAATGTGAGGAAATTACATAAATTAACATTTAATAATTTAAATTTCCTAAAATGACTTTCAAACGTTTTAATTAGCGAGCACTTTGCACACTACACTCTTGCAGCAGATGGGTGCTCGTGTCAGCCAATTTGAAGGAACCAGCAATTATCAATGCATTTGCATTCATACCCCTCCTCTCCCCTCCGTCCTTCCCCCTCCTCTCAAACCATCTCCCTTACTGAGTGTTTTACATTTATCCCACTGGGATTCTGACTTTGCAGGTGGTCAAGTGCCTATTGAGGATGTCGAGAGGATCCCAGAGCGAAAATAAAACTCTCCCTCCAAAGGTTAATTATCAAATGGAGAATCCCCAAATAGTTTTAATACCCCTTCAGACAGGAAGTTGGAATGACACCATTTACATGATTAAAAAGTTATGTTATTAGAGCTCTGCTCTGAATGTGAGACAAGAGGGTTTAATTCAAATAAACCTTCCCTGCAGGATTCACATAGTAGTTGTGTACTGAAAAAGCCCAAGTTTTAATGGTACTGTGAAAACATAAGATAGACAAGGTGAGACTTGCCGTTTTCAGAATAAAACAGATTATGTGTGTGGGCTCTAGACACTCCAAGAAAAACATGATTGAATCCGGCCCAAAGTGTTCGTGTTGCTACCATTGATGTCCCTCCAATTCCAATGTGTTGATGATTTCTCCTTCCCCCATGACATGTGACATCTCTAACTAAACCCAATCTTTCAAACACCAGGAAGCAATCACAGTAGCATGTAACATAAGTCCCGGTGGTTTGTTTGTGTGTGGGGAGGTTATGCTACCCCACCTCTCACTCTTTTTCAAAGGACGGTCTGTCAGTGAGATGGAGAGGGTTATGACTACTGTTCAGCCACTGTTCTGGGTGTCACCACACACAGAGAGACAGAGACAGAGACAGAGACAGAGACAGAGACAGACAGACAGACAGACAGACAGACAGACAGACAGACAGACAGACAGACAGACAGACAGACAGACAGACAGACAGACAGACAGACAGACAGACAGACAGACAGACAGACAGACAGACAGACAGACAGACAGACATAAACTATGTTTATTTTATCATAATAACCTTGATGTACAACATAATATTCAAGTCCTTGTCACTTTCAATTGATGGAGTTGTCTGTTGAGTAAAGAGCCAGATGAATAAAGAAACATCCTACTGGGCACACGCTGGTTGAATCAAATCAAATCAAATTTATTTATATAGCCCTTCGTACATCAGCTGATATCTCAAAGTGCTGTACAGAAACCCAGCCTAAAACCCCAAACAGCAAGCAATGCAGATGTAGAAGCACGGTGGCTAGGAAAAACTCCCTAGAAAGGCCAATACCTAGGAAGAAACCTAGAGAGGAACCAGGCTATGTGGGGTGGCCAGTCCTCTTCTGGCTGTGCCGGGTGGAGATTATAACAGAACATGGCCAAGATGTTCAAATGTTCATAAATGACCAGCATGGTCGTATAATAATAAGGCAGAACAGTTGAAACTGGAGCAGCAGCACGGTCAGATGGACTGGGGACAGCAAGGAGTCATCATGTCAGGTAATCCTGGGGCATGGTCCTAGGGCTCAGGTCCTCTGAGAGAGAGAAAGAAAGAGAGAAGGAGAGAATTAGAGAACGCACTCTTAGATTCACACAGGACACCGAATAGGACAGGAGAAGTACTCCAGATATAACAAACTGACCCTAGCCCCCCGACATATAACCTACTGCAGCATAAATACTGGAGGCTGAGACAGGAGGGGTCAGGAGACACTGTGGCCCCATCCGATGACAGGGCCAAACAGGAAGGATATAACCCCACCCACTTTGCCAAAGCACAGCCCCCACACCACTAGAGGGATATCTTCAACCACCAACTTACCATCCTGAGACAGGGCAGAGTATAGCCCACAAAGATCTCTGCCATGGCACAACCCAAGGGGGGGCGCCAACCCAGACAGGATGACCACATCAGTGAATCCAACCCACTCAGGTGACGCACCCCTTCCAGGGACGGCATGAGAGAGCCCCAGTAAGCCAGTGACTCTAACCCTATTACAGGGGCTGAGGCAGAGAATCCCAGTGGAAAGAGGGGAACCGGCCAGGCAGAGACAGCAAGGGCGGTTCGTTGCTCCAGAGCCTTTCCGTTCACCTTCCCACTCCTGGGCCAGACTACACTCAATCATATGACCCACTGAAGAGATGAGTCTTCAGTAAAGACTTAAAGGTTGAGACCGAGTTTGCATCTCTGACATGGGTAGGCAGACCGTTCCATAAAAATGGAGCTCTATAGGAGAAAGCCCTGCCTCCAGCTGTTTGCTTTGAAATTCTAGGGACAATTAGGAGGCCTGCGTCTTGTGACCGTAGCGTACGTGTAGGTATGTACGGCAGGACCAAATCAGAGAGATAGGTAGGAGCAAGCCCATGTAATGCTTTGTAGGTTAGCAGTAAAACCTTGAAATCAGCCCTTGCTTTGACAGGAAGCATTTTTCTGCATAATTTTTGGACAGAAAGTTTCTGATTTTTGCAATGTTACGTAGATGGAAAAAAGCTGTCCTTGAAATGGTCTTGATATGTTCTTCAAAAGAGAGATCAGGGTCCAGAGTAATGCCGAGGTCCTTCACAGTTTTATTTGAGACGACTGTACAACCATTAAGATTAATTGTCAGATTCAACAGAAGATCTCTTTGTTTCTTGGGACCTAGAACAAGCATCTCTGTTTTGTCCGAGTTTAAAAGTAGAAAGTTTGCAGCCATCCACTTCCTTATGTCTGAAACACATGCTTCTAGCAAGGGCAATTTTGGGGCTTCACCATGTTTCATTGAAATGTACAGCTGTGTGTCATCCGCATAGCAGTGAAAGTTAACATTATGTTTTCAAATAACATCCCCAAGAGGTAAAATATATAGTGAAAACAATAGTGGTCCTAAAACGGAACCTTGAGGAACACCGAAATAATAAAATAATCTTTCCGACAGATAAGATCTAAACCAGGCCAGAACTTGTCCGTGTAGACCAATTTGGGTTTCCAATCTCTCCAAAAGAATGTGGTGATCGATGGTATCAAAAGCAGCACTAAGGTCTAGGAGCACGAGGACAGATGCAGAGCCTCGGTCCGATGCCATTAAAATGTCATTTACCACCTTCACAAGTGCCGTCTCAGTGCTATGATGGGGTCTAAAACCAGACTGAAGCATTTCGTATACATTGTTTGTCTTCAGGAAGGCAGTAAGTTGCTGCGCATAGCCTTTTCTAAAATTTTTGAGAGGAATGGAAGATTCGATATAGGCCGATAGTTTTTTATATTTTCTGGATCAAGGTTTGGCTTTTTCAAGAGAGGCTTTATTACTGCCACTTTTAGTGAGTTTGCTACACATCCGGTGGATAGAGAGCCGTTCAACATAGGAGGGCCAAGCACAGGAAGCAGCTCTTTCAGTAGTTTAGTTGGAATAGGGTCCAGTATGCAGCTTGAAGGTTTAGAGGCCATGATTATTTTCATCATTGTGTCAAGAGATATATTACTAAAACACTTGAGCGTCTCTCTTGATCCTAGGTCCTGGGAGAGTTGTGCAGACTCAGGACAACTGAGCTTTGAAGGAATACGCAGATTTAAAGAGGAGTCCGTAATTTGCTTTCTAATAATCATAATCTTTTCCTCAAAGAAGTTCATGAATTTATCACTGCTAAAGTGAAAGTCATCCTCTCTTGGGGAATGCTGCTTTTTAGTTAGCTTTGCGACACTATCAAAAAGGAATTTCGGATTGTTCTTATTTTCCTCAATTAAGTTAGAAAAATAGGATGATCGAGCTGCAGTAAGGGCTCTTCGGTACTGCACGGTACTGTCTTTCCAAGCTAGTCGGAAGACTCCAGTTTGGTCAAAGTTGGTCAAATCAAAGTTGTTTCCACGTAATTTAAATGAAATGACGTAGAAACCAAAGTGGATTATACGTTGAATTGACGTCCGTGCCAGTGGGATGTCTGTCCTTAAATGTATTGTTTAGTTTAACAATTTGATTGAACCTTGAATGATTCATCCAGGTTAGGCTTGCTGAGAGAAAAACTATTTTTAAAAGAGAGACCAGCTAGTCCTAGGTGGCATTTTCCCCTTTTTTTGTCAATGGAGCCACATCAAAGACAAGATGGAGACAGGAACTTACCTGTCCTGGTGACAAGAACTCAGCTTTTACTTGTAGTATTACCCTTGACTGTATAAAAGGATAACACTCCCTGGCCCCAACAGCATATCCATTCAATGCTCTCTCTTTCAAAAAACAAACAACGACAATGTTTAGAACTACCACCCAGATGGTTTCCACCTCTAAATACGAGCCCAGATATTTACCATGTAGTTTTGCACCTGTGACATACACTCTCCACTCCACGCCTAAGACATGTCTGCTGTCACAGACTTCACTGACTCCTGCCTGTAAAAGAAAAAGCAATTGCCTATTTTTCTCTCACTTTTCTTCCCGTACTCCCGGGAAATATTTTCTAACGCAATTTCAGAACGATCCCACACACCCATGAAGAAATGTTTTTCCTTTGTTGACTCCGTGCAAGGCCGCATCTTAATAGTACATAGTGGATTCCTCATCTCTTTTCCCCCCATTTGCTCTGATGAGAAAGAACCAGGCTCCAGAAAGCTATTTCCCAGACATCGAATAATTATGCATTTACCTGTAATATGTTTTCAGGTCAACGCAGATGAAAGAGAGGAAATTAAGAGATGAGAGGAGGACATTTTCAAGTATTGAGATGCACCCCATGTATACCCCTGTGTGGAGCAAGGCATCAAAGGCACCTGGGTGATTGGCACGGTTTCTACGATTTCCAGGGGCTGGCTTTGATGAAGTATGCTGTGGTGCGCCTGCCAGGCTCGCTGCCCGACTGTGGCCTCAGTAAAATAAGCAATCAACAGCCATGGCTGTGGCTCCCCCAGAGCATTCACTGTGTGCGTGTGTGCGTGTGCGTGTGTGTGTGTGTGTGTGTGTGCTTTTAACCTTTATGCAGAATAGATTATCTGCTGGGGTAAAGGAGAGGGAAAGAGAAAGGGGGATACCTAGTAGAGGACACACACTGACGCACACTCTGACACACAGCTAGACTTGAGTGGTGTCAAACGGCAGAGGGACTGAGTCCCGCTCGGACAGCAGGTACAGCAGGTGCTCACTGTAGCCTTCCTGACCAGAACCCTCCCTCTATCACACACGCACACACACAAACACACACACACACCATGAACCAAAAGAGACTTTCACAAATGGCAAGATATTGTTTTCAACTCACCAACTGATACTTGTTACAGTCAGGAAAACATAGCAGACCTTAGGTATACTGTCCAATAAGGGTACAGTGCCACCTATTGGTAATGCCCTGAAATAGAGCAGGGGAGGTACTGCCCAAATTATATCAATTTCTGTTCCGTTTCTGTTACAATTAGGATACGGCCACACTTAGGCGCATGAACACCTACAACATTGTTCATTTTTTTCTGTCAAAGGTATATCTCAAGTCAACTATTGTCGGATGAGAAGCATACGTAAGAAGGTATGTTTTTTGCCAGACAATGTCAGACAATGTCAGACAATGTCCATTGTCCTATGCCTCCTACTGAAAAAGCATTGGCTCCATCCAAAATTCTCAGACATAAAATCCCAGTTTGTCTGCACCCTTTTTCCAGGAAGTGTCTGTGTTCATGTTCATGTGTGTGTTCATGTGTGTGAATAAGTGTTTTTGCGCATGTGCAAGTATGTGTATGTGTGTTTGATTTCTGATGTGTGAGTGTTCCGGTTCAACCTACAATTAAACACAATTAGTCTGTAAGAGTGACAGACAGCTGTGGTGAAATAGCTGAACCTGAAATAAATACTTCCCTCTCTATTGATTAGACCATATGTGCCTAGTCCTCTGAAATCACAGAGCTGGCCACAAGAAATAAGACTGTTACTTAAAGGAGCCTATGTCTTTTCACATTGCCGGTAATATCTTTAAATATTCAACAAAATGCAAATGATTGAATAAAAAGAAGTAGCAGCAGTACTTCAGGTATTCCAAAACAATCACAGGTGCTCTTGGAGGGGAATAGTACTGGAAAAACAAAAGGAAAACGTATAACCACAAATTAGTGCCACAAGCACTGCACAGTGCTTGAGGCATCACAACACTACAGAACTGGGTTCAATCCCAGGCTGTGTCACAACCGGCCATAACCGGGAGTCCCATAGGGCGGCTTACAATTGGCCCAGCATCATCAGTCTTAGGGAAAGGGTTTGGCCGGGGGTTTTACTTGGCTCATCGTGGTCTAGCGACCCCTTGTGGCAGGCCAGGCGCCTGCAGGCTGAGCCCGGTCATCAAAAGAACGGTGTTTCTTCCGACACATTGGTGCGGCTGGCTTCCAGGTTAAGCGAGCGGGTGTTAAGAAGCGCGGTTTGGCAGGTCATGTTTTGGAGGACGCATGACTCAACCTTCGCATCTCCCGAGCCAATGGGGGAGTTGCAGCGTTGAGACAAAATTAGATATCACCAAATTGGGGAGAAAAAGGGGATAAAATATAAAGAAACAAAAAAACTTTAAATGTGTGGACTAGTTCATTAGTGTCAGTTGATGTCAATTCTCCCAGATCCGGGAGGGGTAGTTCTGTTAAATTACACCAACGTGTTTTGGCTGTCTGAGACACCATGTATTTTATTTATGAACTTCCCCACACGTTAAAGGCTTTTTAACTTGCACACCCACATCAGTGCCTGGACTTGGGTCTTTTTCATGCCACTAAGCACTTATTTGACGCTATATTTTTTCTCTTCTTCAAAATAAAGAAGATATTAAAATTACAAATTACAAATTATCTCGTGACAGCAGCATAAAGCTAAGAACTAGTCGGCTTTATATTTGGCCATCCCCCATTCCTCGTGGGATGCTCAAATTTACCCAAACCCCAGTGGATCGCTGCATATAGGCTAGTGAGGAGAGGAGCATGTCATTCTCCTCTCATCTGAATAATATTAGAGAGGATAAATGAGGGCCATTATGAGCAAAGAGAGCCTCAATAACACTCCACAATCGAATCACAACATTGCAGGGACCATGTCGGCTCAGCAGTGCCTGAACTCATTTAAAACAAGCCCGCAGCTGGGCTCCTCTCCAACTTGCCTAGTAACCTGCTAAGCTGGTCCACCACTGAAATCCTTCCCCCACAAATGGAATCTCTCCACGCCACATTGTGAGGACGGTGAGTGAACTGCAAATACCATGTCTTCTAGTCCCCTTGAGCCTTATGGTTGAGACAAAGTTTTATTAGCTATACATTTGGTTTTGGTTTTAATCCGGTCTCACCATAACGTTCATCTTGTGAAACAGTTCGGCAGCATGTTCCAGGACCATGGAGCAGAACGTTGTGACAACCATGCAGGCAGTGATACTGTGCATCTTATCTGTTTTCAAATGTCCTTTACTGCTCACTGACCAAATATCTCATCATTGATGTCCTTACATTGTACCACCAATATATTACTTAGTTATTTCTGCTATTACCTGTAAGATAAATCACCGGCCTACTCACAGTTTACATTGATGAGAAATTTAACTTTAAGGTTTAACCACCCCTTGTTTTACATTCCTTTGAATCCCCTCCTATTCTACTTTAGATAGCATGCAGATGCCAAACACACACAGTTTCACCCCATTTTTCATACAAGCTCCCATCGAACTTATTTTAGAGGCTGTAAACCATTCCCTGGAGTGCTGTCACAGACTCTGACTATAGTCGAGAGAGTATGTCAAGGATATGTACGCAGCGGCACACTCCAAACTGTCAAGTCACAAGAGGCACGTACACACACGTATGCACACACACACAGCTCAGAAACCTCACACACCCTCATTACCATTTCTCCTATTCTTTAGTTCAGGTCCTGTAGACCCATGTCTCCATGGAATTTGAGAGTAAATAAGAGCGTGTTGGAACTAGATTCGTCAGGCAATGCACCGTGGCCTCTAGGAAATTGGAGTCAGTTTCTCAAATTAGCTGCTGCGTTGTGAATCCAAATGGAATAATTTGCGGCTGATCACTCACGCCACCTAGTCTGTTCTCTGCATAATTTCTCCATCTCAGACTTGTGTACTATGGAAAAGATTTGACATTTCTGGGTCAGATCTTGATGTTTTTTAAGCTTCAGCTGAAAATGGATACATGGGGAGTGACTATTTCTGTATACATAATGGTATATTAATTGCATAATACAGGCATAATGAGTTCCATGATCGAAATTAAGGTTTGAGGTTTGCCCTGGATCATGCAGCACATGCAATGACACAGACCTACACACAGACACACAAACACAAACACACACACACGCACATGTCCATGGTGCCTCTCAGTCCGTATTCCCCTTAGAAATAGTGAAGAGAAGCTAGATTTCATCTCTTGAAGCTGTATACCTTCTAGCCACTGCCTACCTTGTCACAATCCCAGTCAACCTTACAAGCAAACTCTCAGAGGCAGCAACAATGTCAGAGAGAGCAACACATGAACAGCTGAGGGGATAGTGACAAGGGAAGAAAGAGAAAGTGGGAAATGCAGGGATACAAATTTGAAAGAGAATGTACAGTAAAAGATGAGTAGCGAGAGAGAGAAAAATAGAAAAAGTGATAGAAACAGGCAGTGAGAGACCGGTGCTCCGGAGCGCTGAGCCAGTTAAACGTTTTAAGACGGTGGAAATGTTAAGATGTTAAATCATAGACAGTGCTGCTGAGGGCCAGCATAATCATAAAACACAGAGGCTCCCTGGCCACAGCAGATTAGACGGATGTTACTAAATAAAATAATCTTACACTTACAGGGTTTATGTTACTTTTTGACCCAGAGCCAACCCTTGTGTTTCTTTTGAGTAGTCCTGAGAGTCCTCATGATTTCAGAAACATTGAAGTTGAAATCAAAGCCTTATGTTGAGTAAAATGTTTAGAACTGTCACACTGCTCCCGCTTCCCCTCTCTTGCAGTCCCAGTCAAGGGTGCCGGGCTGCCCATCATTGCGCACACCTGTCACCATCTTTGCACGCATGAGTGCTTCATTGGACTCACCTAGACTTCATCACTTTATTGATTGCCTCCCCTATATCTGTCTATTCCTCATTTTCATCCCCGTGTCAGCATTTATGTCATTTTGTTTCCCTTGTCCAGACGCTGTCCGTGTTTTGTTTCATGTCTGTTATGTGAGCGGACCAAGTACTTTGAGGTTGCTCTAAATCGGAAGGGTGAAATGAACGAGTCAGGAGCAGTTTTCTTTATTGAACAAAGTTCTCTATTGAGGTATTTCTTTCTTCTTAAAACACTCCAACACAATCAAGGATGATCACTCAAGGAAAACACAAATCTTATTTTTTTCAAGAACAAGAAACATAAGGAGAGTATCTTTAAACTATAACATAAATCACGGGTGTGTCACCGCCTTCACGATCCGTCCGTGGAGAGATCCCTTCAGGTGGTCGTCTGGATCCGTGGTGACCATTTCCAAGAGGTGGTGTGTCCCCTTCTTCTCTCTTCCGAAAGGTACGTCCAACCCTTTGTAGAAGCAAACACTCTTTTCTTTCTCCCCACTCTGCCGGATCCCTCCTCTCTCTTGTAGGGGAAAGAGAATAGCTCATTTTTACCATCAGCTGTGCTTAGTTGCCTCTGATCACCTTGACACACATGCCAGGCTGGGCTACTGTTCGTGGGAGCAGCCTGCCTTCTGGTGGTCCTTCCATATACCTCCCCCCTCAGGACCAGACCGGAGGGCCGGGTGCCAGACGTGCCGTATTGGTCATGTCGGGAGAGCGTCCTCATTCCCGTTCCTCAATCCAGCCCTGTGGATGACATGGAAAGACAGCGGTTATAAAGCAAGAAACCATCTGGCTATTCTGTTGTTACTGTTTCTCTTACCGGCCATCCACGTGAGGGGAGCATGGTCAGTAACGAGGGCAAACCTACACCCGAGAAGGTAGTACCAGAGATAATCGAGGGCTCTCTCTACGGTAGCATATCTCTGTTCCCGATCACTGAGCTTCCTACTTATAAAGAGAACAGGACTCTCTGCTTCGCCTTCACCCTGAGTTAGGACGGCTCCGAGCCCCATATTTGAGGCGTCTACCTGCACAATGAACTCTTGGGAGAAGTTAGGAGCCTGCAGGATGGGATCAGAGCACAGGCTATCTTTTAGCAACAGGAAGGCGTCTTCCGTCTCGTCCTTCCACGATACATGGTTTGTCAGGTTTTTATTGATGAGGTTTGTGAGGGGGTTGGCAATGGTTGCATATCTAGGGATGAAACAGCGATAATATCCCATTACCCAAGGCTCGGATATCCCGCTTAGTCTGGGGACAAGGCCAGTCCCGCTTCGTCTGGGGCTGAGGCCAGTCTCGAATGGCCCTGGTCTTTTCTGCCAGTGGGCGTATTTTTCCGTTCCACCGAGGTGTATCCCAGGTATTCAGCTTCGGACAGACCCAGGCAGCATTTTTTGGGATTAGCCGTCATGCCCTGTACCCTCCAGGCTCACGAGCACCGCCCATAGTTGCAGAAGGTGGCTATCCCAGACCTCGCTGTGGATGACCACATTGTCTATGTACGCCACTGTGTACTCTTGATGGAGCTGTAGAATGGCATCCATGAGGTGTTGGAAAGTTGTCGCAGCGCCATGCAGTCCGAAGGGCATCCTCACATACTGAAAAAGCCTCTCCAGTGTGGCGAAGGCAGTCTTTGGGCAGTCCTCCGGAGCCACCGGCACTTGCCAATATCCCTTTGTCAAATCCAGGGTCGTGATGAACTTGGCCTTTCCTAAGCGCTCCAGGAGTTCATTCACGCGGGGCATGGGATACGCGTTGAATGCAGAGATGGTGTTTACACTCCTAAAGTTGTTGCAGAGGCTCATACTACCATCAGGTTTGGGGACCAGGACTATGGGACTGGACCACTCACTCATAGATGGCTCAATCACCCTCATCATCAGCATCTCCCTTACCTCGTTCTTTGCGATGACTCAACGGGCCTCAGGAATCCTGTAAGGCCGGATATGCACCTTCTTGCCAGGTTCAGTGTGGATATGATGAAACAGGACATATTTTTTACCTGGGAAGGGCGAGAATACCCTGCTGAATTGCATATTCAGCTTGTCTAGCTGACTTGACTGCTCCGGCAGGAGAGTTCGGCCACGGTGCCCCCGTAGCAGGGCCTCTTTTTCCTTGTCCTCCACGGCCATCAAAGCCACACGCTCCTCTCTCCCATGGTACTTCTTCAGCAGGTTGATATGATAGAGTTGGACCTTCTTCCTCCTGTCCGATTGCTTGATGAGGTAATTGACCGGTGAGACCCCCTCCACTGCGCCAGTAAGCTGTGTTTGTCCGTGTGCAAGAGTACCATCCCTTTCTGTCCCACGGTGAACTCCCTGGGTGTCGATGACTTATCGTGGGCCTGGGCCTTTGCGCCTTCTCCACATGCTCCTTTACTATGGGCCCTCATCAGTGTAACATGTTCTATCGTCGACTGGAATGGGCATGGTTGGGCCTCCCAGGTCTCCTAGGCTAAGTCGAGGATCCCTCGTAGAGCAATTCGAATGGGGAGAACCCAGGTGATGCCTGGGGTACCTCTTGCAGGGCAAACATTAAGTAGGGCAGAAGCATGTCCCAGTTTTTCCCATCTCTAGACACCACTCTTCTCAACATGCTTTTAATCGTTTTGTTCAGGCATTCGCACAAACTGGCTGCCTGCGGCCCGAATATGCTTCTGTGTATCTGTTGAAACTGGTATAACCGACACAAGTCCTTCATCAATCGGGACATGAACGGGGTTCCCTGGTCAGTTATGATCGTCTTGGGAAGGCTCACCTGGGAGAAAAGCATGAACAACATCTAGGCGATTCCCTTTGATGACATGTTGCGAAGGGGTATGGCCTCTGGGCACTTGGTAGCGTAATCTACGACAACCAGGATGTACTCGTGTCCTCTGGCGGAATTCATGAGGGGTCCCATAAGGTCCATAGCGATGCGTTCGAAGGGAGTCTCTATAATGGGGAGAGGAATCAAAGGATTATGCAGGTGTGGCCGTGTCCTTAATTTCCTCCGATTACCTTGTGTCACAAGCTGGGCTGGGCCACTGTCTGTGGGAGAAGCCTGCCCTCTGGTGGTACTTCCTCAGTTATTTATTGAATATTCACTCCCTGTACTATCTTCTTGTCTCCCAGTGTCTGTCCTTACAGAATGCTGACACCAATATTGGAGGCATCAGGGAGTAAATTTTTTTTTTAAGTTGGTGAGGTCGGGTCCGGGTGCCGCTGCCGAAGAAACCGGGGATGCCTCAGCTGGCTTGTCAGGCTTCCATACCTTAGCTGGCTTGAGAGGTTTTCTTTCCTCTGTTGGCTCGGAAGGCTCCCATCCCACGTCATGCCTCGGCCGGCCCATCGGGCTCCCACGCCTCGGCCGGCCTGTCGTGCTCCCATGCCTCAGCCGGACCATCGAGCTCGCCCAGGTGGGACGCCGATGGTGGCCCGGGAGGGGGGTACTGTCACGCCTGCTCCCGCTTCCCCTCTCTGGCTCTCGAGGGCACCGGGCTGCCCATCATTGCGCAAACCTGTCACCATCGTTGGACTCACCTGGACTCCATCACATTATTGATTGCTTCCCCTATATCTGTCTATTCCTCCGTTTAATCCCTGTGTCTGCTATGTTTTCCTTGTCCCGACGCTGTCACTGTTTTGTTTCATGTCTGTTATTCATTGAATACTCATTCACTGTACGTGCTTCTCATCTCACAGCTTCTGTCCATACAAGAAAGTGTTTATCTACTTCAACATTGAGTTCATTTACAGTTGTGGGGCTACAGTCTGGGGATAGTTCAGTGGCTGAGGGAATATGAACTTTGCTTGACTTAAAACTGAATTCACAGGAGGGGCAGAGGGTGTGACATGGGTGTGACAAGGGTTCAGCACTGAGATAAATGATCAAAAGTATGTGAATGCCTGATCATCGAACATCTCAATCCATATATGGGAATTAATATGGAGTTGGACCCCCTTTACTGCTATAACAGCCTCCACTCTTCTGGGAAGGCTTTCCCCAAGATGTTAGAACATTGCTGCAGGAACTTACTTCCATTCATCCACAAGAGCATTAGTGAGGTCGGACACTGATGTTGGGTGATTAGGCCTGGCTCGCAGTCGGCATTCTAATTAACCAAAAAGTTGTTAGATGGGGTTGATGTCAGGGCTCTGTGCGGGCCAGACAAATCGCACCAATCTTGACAAACCATTTCTGTATGGACCTCTCTTTGTCATGTTGAAACAGGAAAGGGCCTTCCCCAAACTGTTGCCATAAAGTTGGAAGCCCAAAACCTTTAGAACATCATAGTATGCTATTGCGTTAAGATTTCCCTTCACTGGAACTAAGGGGCCTAGCTTGAACCATGAAAAACAGCCATTATTCCTCCTCCACCAAACCTTACAGCTGGCTTTATGCATTGGGGCAGGTAGCGTTCTCCTGGCATCCACTGCTCCAGAGTTCAATTGAAGTGAGCTTGACACCACTGCAGCCAATGCTTGGCATTGCGCATGGGGTCTTAGGCTTTGTGTGTGGCTGCTCTGCCATGAAAACCCATTTAATGAAGCTCCCGACAAACAGTTATTGTGCTGATGTTGCTTCCAGAGGCAGTTTGGAACTCGGTAGTGAGTGTTGCAAATGAGGACAGACGATGTATAGGTGCTACGTGCTTCAGCGCTCGGCGGTCTCGTTCTGTGAGTTTTGGTGGCCTACCACTTTGAGGATGAGCCATTATTGCTCCTCGACGTTTCCACAATAACAGCACTTACAGTTGACCATGGCAGTTCTAGCGGGGCAGAAATGTGCCTTGTTGGAAAGGTGGAATCCTATGATAGTGCCACGTTGAAAGGCACTGAGATCTTCAGTAAGGCCATTCTACTGACAATATTTGTATATGGAGATTGCATGGCTGTGTTTTGACTTTATACACCTCTCAGCAAAGAGTTTTCCGAAAATAGCCACATCCACTAATTTGAAGGGGTGTCCACATACTTTTGTAGATATAGTGGAAGAGATCATTGAATAAGTTTGCTGACAACAAAATTAACTTCTTGCGTCAAGCAATCCCGTATCCGGGAGCATAATCATAGCCTCAAGCTCATTACCATAACGCAACGTTAACTATTCATGAAAATCGCAAATGAAATGAAAGAAATATATTCACTCACAAGCTTAGCCTTTTGTGAACAACACTGTCATCTCAGATTTTCAAAATATGCTTTTCAACAATAGCTACACAAGCATTTGTGTAAGAGTATTGATAGCTAGCATAGCATTAAGCCTACCATTCAGCAGGCAACATTTTCACAAAAACAAGAAAAGCATTCAAATAAAATCATCTACCTTTGAAGAACTTCGGATGTTTTCAATGAGTCACTCTCAGTTAGATAGCAAATGTTCATTTCTTCCAAAAATATTATTTGTGTAGGAGAAATTACTCCGTTTTGTTAATCACGTTTCACAACAGTATCTCGGACCTGCCTGGTGTGTTCCTTGTTCTTCATGATGCTCTCTGCGCTTTTAACGGACCTCTGAGACTATCACAGTGCAGGTGCATTTATACGGAGACTTGATTACACACAGGTGGATTGTATTTATCATCATTAGTCATTTAGGTCAACATTGGATCATTCAGAGATCCTCACTGAACTTCTGGAGAGAGTTTGCTGCACTGTAAAGGGGCTGAATAATTTTGCACGCCCAATTTTTCAGTTTTTGATTTGTTACGAAAGTTTGAAATATCCAATAAATGGCGTTCCACTTCATGATTGTGTCCCACTTGTTGTTGATTCTTCACAAAAAATACAGTTTTATATCTTTATGTTTGAAGCCTGAAATGTGGCAAAAGGTCGCAAAGTTCAAGGGGGCCGAATACTTTCGCAAGGCACTGTATGTAGCTAGCTAGCTAGGTAAACAATTAACCTAGCAAGGTAAACAATGTGTAAGATCACACAAGTCACATAACTTAGCTAAGGAGCCAGCCAGCTAATGTTAGCTAGTTAAACAACAATGAACATCAACCGGCTTCAATGTTAGCTAGCTAACATTAGGCTCTGACTTGCAATGCAAACGGTTATGTGATACGAATAATAACGTCATTCACGTAATGTTATCTAGGGAGCCAGCCAGGTAACGCTAGCTAGCTAACAGTGCTCTTTAGCTTGAAATTAAACCACTCTCTGAGAGAGTGTAATATCTCAAAATGTAGCTAGCTAGACGATCGTACTCATATACATCTTCATGCATGATGGACTCGTCTCCCTGTCACAGATGCAATGCCACGGTTGCCCTTAGTTTGAAGATATAATCCAGAGACAGGTGTTTTCTCCAGCTCTTTAGCTATCATACTCTAATTGCACGAATTTCAAAACTCGATCCTCCAGAAAGAGTAACACTTATGCAGCTCCACAATATGATATATGTAAAAAATATATATAACAAAAAATGAGTTTGACAGGATTACCAATACAGGCTGACCAGCTCAAATAGACAGAAGCCTTCTATTTGGCAGACCAATCCTCTCTCCTCTCTCGGCATGACCAGCCTACTCATTATCTCAGGCTAGTGGGAAGGTTGCTGACTTTTTCTGTGGCTTAACCAACAAGGCTAATAATTTAACAATTGTATTAGTATTTACAGATGGCATACAAGTTTGTTATTAAGGCACATGAAAGTTCACCAAAAAACGCATTTTGATAAAACATTTTTTAAATATATTCAAATGGCTCTCCTGTGAAGTCGTGACTTGCAACATACACCTAGTTTCCTGAAACGGGTCACATATGTTAAGTGTAAAACGGTGTGTTTGTATATATGCACCATGGTGTGAATGGATTTCAAACTATCTTCCGTCCTTTACTTTCAGTTAAAGGCTGATGAATTGAATTGAAAGGTTATGTCCATGACATTTTCTTGGTGTATAAAGTTTGGTACTTCTTTGTCAGGTGAATACTAACCGTGCACATTGATGGAGTTGCAATGAAGCAGCAGCACCTACGAGTCTACGAGTAATGCAGAATTAGCATGGGACTAGCAATCCCGGATCCGGGAGCGTAATCATAGCCTCAAACGAATTAGCATAACGCAGCGGACATAAATACCCCAGAAACTTTTCCTATTTATGAAAATCGCAAATGAAATATATTCAAACACAAGCTTAGCCTTTTGTTAATCACACTGTCATCTCAGATTTTCAAAATATGCGTTACAGCCAACGCTAAACAAGCATTTGTATACGTTTTCACGAAAATACACAATGCTGTAGACACCTTGGGGAATACGTGGAAAATGTAAGCTCATTCGTAGCTCATTCACAGCCATATAAGGAATCATTGGCATGAGGCAGTTTCAAAAAATGCGGCACTTCCTGGATGGATTTTTTCTGGGTTTCGCCTGTTACATCAGTTCTGTTGCACTCACAGACAATATCTTTGCAGTTTTGGAAACGTCAGAGTGTTTTCTATCCAAAGCTGTCAATTATATGCATAGTCGAGCATATTTTCGTGACAAAATATCTTGGTTAAAACGGGAAGGTTTTTCATCCAAAAATTGTAATAGCGCCCCCTAATGCTTAACTGGTTAAAAGGTCAGCTCTAAGTCACTAATCGGGTGAAGTACTCTAAGTGCTCGAAGAACCTCACAATATTTTGTTCAGTTCTGATTCCTTGGCAAAATAAAGCATAGAGCTCCATTCTAAATATGTTACATTGGTATTGCTTTACGTCTCCTTTCTTCCACACAAAGGCGGTGACAGCATTAAGCACTTGTTATAAAGAGTTAGTGCATTTGTATCTTCTCAGATCTAAATTAAATAAATGTCTGTTGACAAATTCAGGTTCCATCTTATCAGAATATTGAGATTGTATTTCTGTGATGGGGAGAGGCAAAACAAGGCGAGGTGTGGTGACACTTCAAAAGCTAGCGGCTGGGATTAGGTACTGTTGGGTTGAGTGGTTTTGTTTGGTGTGTGTAGTGATGGTGGAGGTTGGGGTGGTGTGGGATGAAGGTGGATTTTTAGGGTGAGTTGGTAGGATGCATGCTCATATGGCTCTCAGGAAAGAGGCAGGGCAGAGTGTGCCAAGAGAGGGCTGGGTAAGAGGCATGGTGAGAGAGTGAGAGTATGAGGCTCCATCGTCTCCATCTCATGCATTTATTAATGTGTGTGTGCGTATATATAAATATAAGAGAGAGAGAGAGAGAGAGAGAGAGAGAGAGAGAGAGAGAGAGAGAGAGAGAGAGAGAGAGAGAGACAGACTGTCTGTCATCTCCAGCTCATGCATTTATTGGTACATAACTACAATGACACCAGATGGCACACAGTGCAAATCAAAGAATTACGTTTTTTTCAGTCTTTCCATCAGAATTTAAATAAAAGTCTTCCACACTGTACATAAATATTTTTTTTTATTGTTTGTTGTTTCGTTGATGCCATTCAGTTCACTGATCAAACAATCAAACTACTACTTTGCACACCGCCAAATCTTCAGGATATATATTTTTTGTCGAGGTTGTCATTGTAAAGTCTGCACCCTTAGAAATATTACTGCCGCATGCATACGTATCTTTTGCCCCCTCCAGCCCAGACTGATAAGGACCCACAGAGGGTTTCTCTATCTGCTGCCTGTTCTATTCACAGTGGACGGCAGAGCACGCAGCTCCAGTCCTATCTCCAACCCAATCTCCCCTCTGTCGCACTGTGCCAGACAGACAAGAACCTGCATAAAAATAACCAGAATGGAATATCAATGGAGCAGAAACATGTCAGCAGGCGGATACAGCCAGGAAAACATTGCATCATCACACTCAGTGTGGGAAAGCACAGGAGCCTGTTTCATACACAGGACAGGCCAAATCTCCAATGACTCTGTATTCCCCATGTTGTTCAAAACAGAATAGTATAAAGAAAGGATTCTGGCCAACTGTAGTGTGGTGTAAAGGGAAGTCCTTGGAGACACAACCAGAAGAATTACAACAAAAGCTAAGAAGCTATTCTCATTGACAAACATTTAAGGAGAGGCAGAGCGTCAAGATTTTAATTGACATAATATGTACATAAACTTACATTTACATTACATCCTTGCCTTACCTTTTGTGGTGGGTAGCAACATGACATTCTTGATCAGCAGCTTGAAATGTACCAGTAGATATCAGTAGCTACTGACTAGCCAGTAAGCTTGCAAACTATTCAACAATGCAAGCATTTTTTTTTAACATATTAGCTACAGTCTTGAATAATGCAACCAAACCATATTACACTCTTGAATAATGCAACAATTCACAAGCATGTGCAGACAATTAAAGGATTTATTTCATTATTTATATTGTGCATAAGCTAAATGTACCTTGCAAGAAAATAACACAGCTAGCCAGTAACATTAGCATGACAAACATGAACACTTACCACTCTGATACAAATATAAAAGTAAGTTTTCAGCGTATTAAAGTTACCTTAGATCAATCCAGGTTTCATTTGATCAATATCATGGAAGTCGTTATATGAGGTAAAGGCTAAATTGCAAATGAAAATGTTGATAATTGCCCAGGTGAATTGATCAGCTTATTGCTGCATGTTTCTTGCAGTGGCCCTTTCTTAAATATACAGCAACAATTTCAGAATGTAGCAGGCTGATACTGCAAATTTACGTTTCAGTAATGTCTCTCGAGAATCAATGCCTCTTGAGAATTTCTTGAAATTCTCCTTTCTTCTCGTCAATGAGAATAGACACTAAGAACAGTTTTGGGAGAATGGTACAGTGTGGTGTGCATGAATGTGTGTGTGCATGAAAGTGAATGTGTGTTGAGTGCATGTCTCACCAGGTTCTTGTATGAACAGACCCCCTAGGGTTCTCTGCTCCTCTGCTAACGAGATGCTCAACTAACAAACGGAAGTTTAACATAGTATCATTGACGTGAGTTTACACCGAGTTGTAATTATGAACGTGACTAAGGACGAACATGTTTGTGAATGTACCATACAACATGTATGAAACACATGCCCCTGGCTTAGTCTGAATGGAGCCCACACAGGGTTGTCATTAAAAGTGCAGTCGTTAAATGCAGAACTGTCATTAAAGCAATAGTAAGTCAACAGCTAAACATAGTGTTGCCTGGCTGGGTCAGGCGTCAGGCCCGGTTCTCACATTAAAGTGCACAGTGCACTAACTTATCAACGTCAGTGGAGGAGTAGATCATGTGCTGTAGAGAATCATCAGTGCTTAGCAGCGATCAAAGACAAGTGGACGCTAGCCAGGCAACTAATGCAGAACGGGACCTGATATGATTTTTATCCTGTTGGAGTGGGCAGATTTATAATTGCGGGGTATAATGGACTTATGCTACTCAATAAAGTTCAGAGAGTGTCCACTGCAGTGTGCAGGGAAGTGTATGAAAGCAGAGCTGAGCTACCTCCTTTTCTTTCCCCCTTGGCCCCTCTGGTCAGATCCAGTAGAGGTTAGTTGGGACCAGAGAGAAGCTCAATTAAGAGCTGGTCTCTTCTAACTCCAATAAATGTTCACCTCTGGGATATTAACTCCGATCTCGTCCCTGCTCGTTATGCTATTTTCAATCATTTTCCCTCAGCCACGAGAGAGAGAGGGGTTGTCAGGTCAGTATACCTCTATGACCGTTTCACGCCCACCTCCCATTACCCGTTACGTGCAGTGAGATTCATCATTGTTCTGATTGTGTGACAGGGTCGACTCTGCGTGGGATGCCGGCTTGTGAAGAGCACTCAGAGTTAACAGGCAGTTTATTATAAGGCTGTAATTGGCTGATTGGCAGGGGGGAGAAAGCAGCACTGGCTTGTGAATGGATGGCCAAATAAGGCCATTTGTGTGTGTGTGTGCGTGAGTGTGTGCGTGAATGTGTGCGTGTGTGTGTGTGTGCTTGTGCGTGTGTGTGTGTGTGTGCATGGATGTGTGTTTGTTCCCCAGGGTAAGGGTACCTATTAAGGGCTGTTTTCCTCCACACACTCATTGTTACAGTACCTGGTCCTCTGTGATTCCTTAAACCCACTGTCTCCTCGCTCTTACAACACATCTCAGTAAACTATCAACCCAACACAGCCCAGTAAACTATCAACCCAACACAGCCCAGTAAACTATCAATACAACACAACCCAGTAAACCATCAACCCAACACAGCCCAGTAAACTATCAACACAACGCAACCCAGTAAACTATCAACCCAACACAACCCAGTAAACTATCAACCCAACACAACCCAGTAAACTATCAACCCAACACAGCCCAGTAAACTATCAACCCAACACAGCCCAGTAAACTATCAACACAACGCAACCCAGTAAACTATCAACCCAACACAACCCAGTAAACAATCAACACAACGCAACCCAGTAAACTATCAACCCAACACAACCCAGTAAACTATCAACCCAACACAACCCAGTAAACTATCAACCCAACACAACCCAGTAAACTATCAACCCAACACAACCCAGTAAACTATCAACCCAACACAGCCCAGTAAACTATCAATACAACGCAGCCCAGTAAACTATCAACCCAACACAGCCCAGTAAACTATCAACCCAACACAACCCAGTAAAATATCAACCCAACACAACCCAGTAAACTATCAACCCAACACAACCCAGTAAACTATCAACCCAACACAACCCAGTAAACTATCAACCCAACACAACCCAGTAAACTATCAACCCAACACAGCCCAGTAAACTATCAATACAACACAACCCAGTAAACTATCAACCCAACACAGCCCAGTAAACTATCAACCCAACACAACCCAGTAAACCATCAACCCAACACAACCCAGTAAACTATCAACCCAACACAGCCCAGTAAACTATCAACCCAACACAACCCAGTAAACCATCAACCCAACACAACCCAGTAAACTATCAACCCAACACAACCCAGTAAACCATCAACCCAACACAACCCAGTAAACCATCAACCCAACACAACCCAGTAAACTATCAACCCAACACAACCCAGTAAACTATCAACCCAACACAACCCAGTAAACTATCAACCCAACACAACCCAGTAAACTATCAACCCAACACAACCCAGTAAACTATCAACCCAACACAACCCAGTAAACTATCAACCCAACACAACCCAGTAAACTATCAACCCAACACAGCCCAGTAAACTATCAACCCAACACAGCCCAGTAAACTATCAATACAACACAACCCAGTAAACCATCAACCCAACACAGCCCAGTAAACTATCAACCCAACACAACCCAGTAAACTATCAACCCAACACAGCCCAGTAAACTATCAACACAACGCAACCCAGTAAACTATCAACCCAACACAACCCAGTAAACTATCAACCCAACACAACCCAGTAAACTATCAACCCAACACAGCCCAGTAAACTATCAACCCAACACAGCCCAGTAAACTATCAACACAACGCAACCCAGTAAACTATCAACCCAACACAACCCAGTAAACAATCAACACAACGCAACCCAGTAAACTATCAACCCAACACAACCCAGTAAACTATCAACCCAACACAACCCAGTAAACTATCAACCCAACACAACCCAGTAAACTATCAACCCAACACAACCCAGTAAACTATCAACCCAACACAGCCCAGTAAACTATCAATACAACGCAGCCCAGTAAACTATCAACCCAACACAGCCCAGTAAACTATCAACCCAACACAACCCAGTAAAATATCAACCCAACACAACCCAGTAAACTATCAACCCAACACAACCCAGTAAACTATCAACCCAACACAGCCCAGTAAACTATCAATACAACACAACCCAGTAAACTATCAACCCAACACAGCCCAGTAAACTATCAACCCAACACAACCCAGTAAACCATCAACCCAACACAACCCAGTAAACTATCAACCCAACACAGCCCAGTAAACTATCAACCCAACACAACCCAGTAAACCATCAACCCAACACAACCCAGTAAACTATCAACCCAACACAACCCAGTAAACCATCAACCCAACACAACCCAGTAAACCATCAACCCAACACAACCCAGTAAACTATCAACCCAACACAACCCAGTAAACTATCAACCCAACACAACCCAGTAAACTATCAACCCAACACAACCCAGTAAACTATCTTCCCAAATTTCCCACTGTTCTATGAAAGTCAAAAAACAGTCTTTGTTATTTATAATAAACTCCAAACTATAATTTGCCTAGACATTGCTCAATGTTAACCTCCATATTTCTGTATGCTCTTGCCAGGGGCCCCAGTGTCTCCTTGGCGGCTTTCACAAGCTCAATAATAATAGGCAAAAAACCATTAGACCCTTATACAGAATCTTTCACTGCGGATATTTTCAATCAGCTCTTTTATATTGCAGAAGCTTTTCCCAGTAGGGCTGTGTGAAAGGTGGACGGAACACAGTCAAATTACCAGTGTTAAATTCAAAAGTGATCAACTCCCATAGAGTTGTTTTAGCAACTGGCAGTGCCAAATGACCCCTAGCGTCAGTGGTGATAACTGGTTTTAATTGCTAAGGTATAACATTTGACTCTATTAGTGTAGACTTTTACTCAGTAATTGTAAACATCATCACAACCCCTATCCTCATGCTAGCTTGTTCTCTTTATTTCAGCTGCTTACAATATATTAGGATTATTCTGATTAAGGTGAGTTGTTTATTTAGCCAAATTACTGCATTTTCGAAGTTTATAGATTAATATTGTGGCCATTGCATTTGCAGCTAGCTGGTCTAGCTATCTGCGTTTCCCACTCGCTTCATCACCAGTTCATTTTGGCTGTCTTGTAAGACTGCTCCTAGAACATGACAACATAATATAGTAACTAGTTGGAATTATGAGTGTATTTTACTGGACTAATTAGACCATGTCCATACTGTATTTCAGGACAGTAAATGTAAGTTGAATAGTCTGTTTGCTGTAGATTGGGACCTGCTTCAAGTAATATCAGATAAGTTGTGGTCATGATCCAATATTTTCATAATATACTTTGAAATTAGCATGGCTAGTGTAGCCTAGTGGTTAGAGCGTTGGACTAGTAACCGAAAGGTTGCAAGTTCAAATCCCTGAGCTGGCAAGGTACAAAATCTGTCGTTCTGCCCTTGAACAGGCAGTTAACCTACTGTTCCTAGGCCGTCATTGAAAATAAGAATTTGTTCTTAACTGACTTGCCTAGTAAAATAAAGGTTAAATAAATAAAATAAAATAAAGGAGTATTGGTGAAAACGTTTGTAGTTATCCTTAGATTAGTTGTATGATGGCGCCGACAGAGATGGTCGTCTCGCTTAGGAAAATATGCAGTATTTTGTTTTTTTAATGTATTATTTCTTACATTGTTACCCCAGATCTTACCCCAAATCTTAAGTCTTATTAGTTACAGCCGGGAAGAACTATTGGATATAAGAGCAACGTCAACTTACCAACATTACGAACACGAATATGACTTTCCCGATGCGGATCCTCTGTTTGGAGCACCACCCAGGACAATGAATCGGATCCCAGTAGGCGACCCAAAACAACAGCAGCACCGCAGAAGGGGCAGACGGAGCGGTTTTCTGGTCAGGCTCCACAGACGGGCACATCGCTCAACGCTCCCAATGTCCAGCCTCTTGACAACAAGATAGACAAAATTTGAGCAAGGGTTGCCTTCCAGAGAGATATCAGAGATTGTAACATTCTCTGTTTCACAGAAACATGGCTCACTCGGGATATGTTATCAAAGTCAGTACAGCCACCCGGTTTCTTCATGCATCGCGCCGACAGAAACAAACATCTCTCTGGTAAGATAAAGGGCGGGGGTGTATGCCTTATGATTAACGAGTCGTGGTGTGATCATAACAACATACAGGAACTGAAGTAATTTTGTTCTCCTGACAATCAAATGCAGACCGCATTCTCTACCAAGAGAATTTTCTTTGATTATAATCACGGCCGTGTATATCCCCCTCATGCAGACACCTCGACGGTCGTGAAAGAACTTCATTGGACTCTATGTAAACTGGAAACCATATATCCTGAGGCTGCATTAATTGAAGGTGTGGATTTTAACAAAGCTAATCTGAAACCAAGGCTCCCTAAATTTTATCAGCCTATTGAATGCGCGACCCGGGCTGGCAGCATTCTGGATCATTGCTACTCTACTCATTGCTACTCTGTACCCACAGTGACTATTAAAACCTTCCCCAAACAAAAACAGTGGATTGATGGCAGCATTCACACAAAACTGAAAGTGCGAACAACTGCTTTTAATTATGGCAAGGCGATCGGAAACATGACCGAATACAAACAGTGTAGATATTCCCTCCGCAAGGCAATCAAGCGTCAGTATAGAGACAAAGTAGAGTCGCAATTCAACGGATCAGACACGGGACGTATGTGGTAGGGTCTACAGTCATTCACGGATTACAAAAAGAAAACCAGCCCAGTCGCAGACACCGACGTCTTGCTCAAATTAAATTAAACATCATCTTTGCTCGCTTTGAGGACAATACAGGGCACTGACACAGCCGCTACCAAAACCTGCGGGCTCTCCTTCACCAAGGTCAATGTGAATAAAACATTCAACGTGTTAACCCTCGCAAGGCTGCCCAGACAGCATCCCTAGCCATGTCCTCAGAACATGCGCAGACCAGCTGGCTGGTGTGTTTATGGACATATTCAATCAATCCCTATCCCAGTCTGCTGTTCCCACATGCTTCAAGAGGGCCACCATTGTTCCTGTTCCCAAGAAAGCTAAGGTAACTGAGCTAAACGACTATCACCCCATAGCACTCACTTCTGTCACCATGAAGTGCTTTGACAGACTAGTCAAGGATCATATCACCTCCACCCTACCTGACACTCCAATTTGCTTACCGCCCCAATAGGTCCACATACAACGCAATCACAATCACTCTGCACACTGCCCTAACACATCTGGACAAGAGGAATATCTATGTAAGAATGCTGTTCATCGATTACAGCTCAGCATTTAACACCATAGTACCCTCCAAACTCGTCATTAAGCTCATGACCCTGGGTCTCAACCCCTGCCCTGTGCAACTTGGTCCTGGACTTTCTGATGGGCCACCCCCAGGTGGTGAGGGTAGGAGACAAGATCTCGACCCCACTGATCCTCAGCACTGGGGGCCGACAAGAGTCAGCATGCATGACTGCGTGGCCATGCATGCCTCCAACTCAATCAAGTTTGCAGACGACACTACAGTGGCAGGCTTGATTACCAACAACGACGAGACGTCCTACAGGGAGGAGGTGAGGGCCCTCGGAGTGTGGTGTCAGGAAAACAACCTCACACTCAACATCAACAAAACAAAGAAGATGATCGTGGACTTCAGGAAACAGCAGAGGGAGCACCCCCCTATTAACATTGACGGGATAGTAGTGGAGAAGGTGGAAGGTTTTATTGTTCCTCGGCGTACACATCATGTACAAACTGAAATGGTCCACCCACACAGACAGCGTGGTGAAGAAGGTGCAACAGCACAACCGTAAGGCTCTCCAGAGGGTAGTGAGGTCTGCACAACGCATCACCGGGGGCAAACTACCTTCCCTCCAGGACACCTACACAACACAATGTCACAGGAAGGCCAAAAAGATCATCAAGGACAACAGCCACCCGAGCCACTGCCTGTTCACCCCGCTAACATCCAGAAGGCAAGGTCGGTACAGGTACATCAAAGCTTGGACCAAGAGACTGAAAAACAGCTTCTATCTCAAGGCCATCAGACTGTTAAACAGCCATCACTAACATTGAGTAGCTGCTGCCAACATACTGACTCAATCTCTCTCAATCTCTCAATCTCTATACCATCTACTGCATCTATGCCGCAAGGCCATCGCTCATCCATATGTACATTTTCTTATTCATTCCTTTACACTTGTGTGTATAAGGTTGTTGTTGTGAAATGGTTAGATTACTTGTTAGATATTACTGCACGGTTGGAACAAGATGCACAAGCATTTCGCTACACTCAAATTATAATCTGCTAACCATTTGTATGTGACCAATAAAATGTAATTTGATTATATAATGTGTCATGATTGAAATACAAATGTAATGCTTTTTCATCCATTTTGGCCTTATCTTGTACCATTAACTGCTTTCAGACATAGTCGTTCTGAACAGGGTGAAATTCAATGGTGAACAAAAATATGTCAAGATCATTGACCTAACACTTGAAAACCTTTTGATTGGAGGTAAACCTTTAATTTGTGTATGGAAATAAATGTATTGTTTTCATACATTTACAAGGTAATCTGATTACTTTTACCATTACAATTGCAATTCTAATTGGCGGTTGTTGTTTATAATGTTTGTCACAGCTTTCCTGAAATTTGAGATCCCACTTACTAGTTTATCAGAGGCAAAGCTGTGTGATGGGTCTGGAACTGAAGTTGATGGGGATGGGTTTGAGGAGGTGGTGAACCGGCCAGATCTTGGTGTTTTTAAGCTCACACTGAACAATGATGCTAAAGGTATGTGCTGGTTTTCAAGTCTTGGTTACTTGTGGCATTACTTTCAATATAACCATATTTGACATGCCTGTATTGTCATCTTTGTGTATTTCAGAATCTTCCTTGATGAGTCCTGTCTCTGCCAGTTCTGTGATGGGTGGTTCAGACCATGAGTCGGATGATACAATCATTTTGAGCGAGGATGGTAGCCCCTCACAAACGTGTCAAAGATCTGATGACAAAGCAAAAAATGTATGTTTGTATTTCATTCTTCAATTCACTTGCCATCAAATGGATTTTTCACTGCAGTTTTTTTTACAGCTAATGAAGAAAAAGCCTAGTGGAGAGGTTGTCATCAAGGAATACTCAGAAAACTAAAAGCCTGACTGACCGCACACAGACGAAAAATTATCAATATTCTTGTTTTGGCGATGACAGAGACTGACTGGTAAGTTTAAAGGAAAGATTCATAATGAAAATTGTTGAGCATTACTTGCTCCCATATCTGCTGAATGTTAAAAATGACTTCTGTATCAATATCTCAGTCACATAATTGGTTAGACTACTGCTGACTATCCACTGCTATTGGTAGAAGATTTATCATGTATCAAACTCGATGGGCATGATACTGATTCAAAAATCTCTCCTGATATTTAGCTGACTGGGGACCAACGCTGCTTGTGAAGATTCTGATTGACGCCTAAACAAAACATTATATTCTTGTCAGGACATCACCACCTCGCAGAGTGAGATAAATGTTTGCCCAAGGCATCGTCTCCTTGTTCCTTACCTGAAGGATCCCTACATCGCAAATGGATATGTAAGTACACATTACAACTGATAAAAGGCATCTGCTTTTAAGTCGTCTGATATGGTATCTGAGCAAATGGGACTTGGTTATTTGATTTTTCTTTCAAGATTAGTAACCATGTTCATTTTCTTAAGGAAAATTGTTACGACCCTATTAGTGGAGAAGGGTACCTCTCGTATAGAATCAAAACCGTTCAGAGGAATATGGCTTCATCTGAGAAACGGCCCACTCAACTATACTCTGAAGGCCCAACTGCTGAGAGGGAGTCCAGTCCATCCACTTTGGTTAACCTGAGTGAAGACCAGTGCAGAGAGGCTATTTCTCTTATGAAGCATTCTTCTGATGAAGAAACAGTCAAACAGAAGATGAAATTGACATTTGAGTGCAGGAAGAAGATGGCCCATGACCCAAGTAAATACTCCACCACCCTAAACACATTTCCACACTTTCTGGATGTGAAGGGCTTGGTAAGACTTTTTTTTAAAACAGTTGTATGTTGTATAAATTGTGTTTAATCTCTAGATGCCAATTCAGGTTGGCCAGTAATGTGTAGGCTGGTGATTTTACTCAAACTCTGTTTTGGAGGTTAAAGTAGAATGTTTTGTGAGAAAGAAATTGCCAAGAATCTGAAGATCTCATACAATGCCGTGTATTACTCCCTTCACAGAACAGAGCAAACTGTCACTAACCAGAATATAATGTCCATTTACATGGGGGAAAGTAAATAAATTAACACTGAAAAGAGTAAACACATTTTTACTCCAACAGGAGTCACCCTAGATCAACACTAGTGAGTGTCACTATAACACCCAAAGTGTTGATTACCTCTTAATGTCAAATTTGATCAACACCGGCCAGTGCAGTGTTAACTTTTTGCACTCCTCAGTGTTAAATCAATCAGTGTACTTTTTACTCTGTGTAGAGTGGGACCATATGTACTTGCTGACAGTGTTACATTTAACACTTAAAGTGTTGATTTAACACTTTCAAATGTACTGTTTGGAGAAGGCGAGCAGAGCTGCGTAGACAGTCGGCCTTCCTGTCTAGATGTTCTATGCTCCTTTTAGACAGCGCCCAAGGCATGTTTTGTTTAACAAAAGGCAGATTCATGCGTAATGGTGAGAGATCCGCTAACAGAGCAGCGATCAGGAGATTGATATCAGAAAGGTCCTCATCTTCCTGTTCTCTGAATGGGTCTGTTTTTCTTCCCTTTTTTTTATGTCAGACCCAACAAGTAAACAGGAACATCATTCCACAACACAAAGAGCTACCTAAATAGCACAATGAACTTCGATGTGTACTGTCTGTGACCTTTTTATCAGACAATGGATGAGAGAACTACACTGATTTCTGCTGCTTTGAGAGGTACAATATGTGACTGAGGTATTATTCATGCCCGAAATAATAAAACCCCAATATGCACCAGTATTTTAATGAACTAGGCTTGAAACACAGAGCATCTTTGTCAGGTTAAAAGTTAAAGAACACCTCCCCAGGCAGCGGGGACCTCCCAACCTCTCACACATAATGAACACCTATAGCCTTTAATTAGGGATCCATTATGGCTTAACACAGGACCCAGCACCTCTGGTCCGCAGTTTTTTTTTACTGTTCATATCCACCTGTGGGATGGGAGGTAGGTGAGGTGTGGTGTGGTGACTCTGCAGGTGAGAGGAGAGGCCAGGCTGAGACCTATAGGCTGTACGAGAGCGAGTAAAGGAGGGAGCATGTAGAGAGGAGGGAGCATGTAGAGACAGCCCTGAACACAAAGAGGTTGGCATGAATTAACCTACCTTATCACAAAAGAGTGGGAAAACTGTGCATGTGGTGCACAGAGCAGAGCAGACTAGTGTTTTCTCACGTTGCCCTGGAAACAGGTTCCCTCTACTACTCAGCGAGGAATCAATTATTAATCGGATGTCCCGCTCCCCGCTTTACATAGTCGTTCAAAAACAGCATTTGTTTGGTTGCCATGGAAATGCATAAGGGAATTCCAATTCAAACCTTGGGGTCTGTCTCACTATACCATGCAATCAGAATGTGCATTCCATATTTTTCAGTGCTGCTTTATTAGGCAGTAAATGTTACTAAATACACATTAGCAAAATTCAAACGCGATCTGTAGAATTGCAGATCATTTGCTATGATTAATTCAACGGGAGTGTGTGTGTATTTGTGTGTTTGTATGCCTTCTTTGTTTGTGTGTGTGTGTGTATGTGTGTGTGTGTGTGTGTGTGTGTGTGTGTGTGTGTGTGTGTGTGTGTGTGTGTGTGTGTGTGTGTGTGTGTGTGTGTGTGTGTGCGTGCGTGTGTGTGAAGGTTACAAACGGTAAAATCAATGACAGTGTTGATCCAAACAGCATTATGCAGGGCTGCAGGGGACTATAAGTTTATAGTGTATCCCTTTCCACACCAGCCTAACACCAAAATCAATTAATGAAACGGGTTAAACAAGCAAAAAGTAATTGTCTGGTTCCTCAGAGAGCTCTTAACCATCTGTAGGATCATGCTTCTACAAACACAATCAGTAAACTTTCGCTCAGCACACAGCGCAAAAACGGCCGTGGTAATCCTTAATCACGTGAGGAGTGATTATTAATTTGCCAAGTCAGTCAGAAACTCACAGGTGTGTCTTTAAGTCAGCCTTCTGGACTGGCGGGGGCAGATAAAGGCAATGTATCAACTAGTCAATTATAGGACCACTGTAAAAAGGACTTGGCAGTTAGATGAGCACAGTTACTGGCTGTTTCGGATGGGACTCTGTCATTCTTGTCTCATTCGGCTGTGTTTTCCCATGCAATGTTTCAACAGTTTTGTTCCGGCATGAGAATGTTCTATTTAGTCAACCTTTATGGTACTTTGTAAAAAAATAAAAAAAATAAAATGTAAATAAAACTGAGGCATTGAATGTTCCATGCTTCCTTCATTGAATGTTCCATGCTTCCTTCATTGAATGTTCCATGCTTCCTTCATTGAATGTTCCATGCTTCCTTCATTGAATGTTCCATGCTTCCTTCATTGAATGTTCCATGCTTCCTTCATTGAATGTTCCATGCTTCCTTCATTGAATGTTCCATGCTTCCTTCATTGAATGTTCCATGCTTCCTTCATTGAATGTTCCATGCTTCCTTCATTGAATGTTCCATGCTTCCTTCATTGAATGTTCCATGCTTCCTTCATTGAATGTTCCATGCTTCCTTCATTGAATGTTCCATGCTTCCTTCATTGAATGTTCCATGCTTCCTTCATTGAATGTTCCATGCTTCCTTCATTGAATGTTCCATGCTTCCTTCATTGAAAGTAGAGTTACACAGCTTGTGATTCAGACAAATAAGACACTAAGATAAAGGGAAATATCTAATCCTCCTCTGACATTTAATGTGACAGACAGTCAAAAGCAGCCCATGCATGATGAGCAGTACTTGATAGGTTATGACCCTTGGGGTATATACAGACATGGGATCTTAATTTGATCAAAATGTTGCTAGATAACTTACCTGAAAAGCAGACTTAATTTTCAGACTTGATTTTCCCTTGCTAAAAATATATCAACCCCTTCAAAGATTTCTATGAATTATAATCCACATAAGAGTTTACATTTCCTGTTGCTGCAGGACTATTTTACTGCAGTAGCAAGCTGGAGAGCATATTTTGGGTTGATTGAACAGCTATTATTGATTGGTATCCCTGCCAATATGTACAGTTGAAGTTATACACTTAGGTTGGAGTCATTAAAACTCGTTTTTCAACAACTCCACAAATGTCTTGTGAAAGAACTATAGTTCTGGCAAGTCGGTTAGGACATCTACTTTGTGCGTGACACAAGTAATTTTGCCAACAATTGTTTACAGACAGATTATTTCACTTATAATTCACTGTATCACAATTCCAGTGGGTCAGAAGTTTACATACACTAAGTTGACTGTGCCTTTAAACAGCTTGGAAAGTTCCAAAAAATGATATCATGGCTTTAGAAGCTTCTGATAGGCTAATTGACATAATTTGAGACAATAGAAGGTGTACCTGTGGATGTATGTCAAGGCCTACCTTCAACCTCAGTGTCTCTTGCTTGACATCATGGGAAAATTGAAGACCAAGACCTCAGAAAACCAATTGTAGACCTCCTCAAGTCTGATTCGTCCTCTGGAGCAATTTCCAAACGCCTGAAGGTACCTCGTTCATCTGTACAAACAATAGTACGCAAGTACAAACACCATGGGACCACGCATCCGTCATACCGCTCGTGTTCTGTCTCCAAGAGATGAACGTACTTTGGTGCGAAAAGTGCAAATCAATCCCAGAAGAACAGCAAAAGACGCTGGAGGAAACTGGTAAAAAAGTATCTATATCCACAGTGAAAGGAGTCCTATATCGACACAACATAAAAGGCCGCTCAGCAAGGAAGATGCCACTGCTCCAAAACCGCCATATAAAAGCCAGACTATGGTTTGCAACTGCACATGGGGACAAAGATTGTACTATTTGGAGAAATGTCCTCTAGACTGATGGCCATAATGACCATCGTTATGTTTGGAGGAAAAAGGGGGAGGCTTGCAAGCCGAAGAACACCATCTCAACTGTGAAGCACGGGGTGGCAGCATCATGTTGTGGGGGTGCTTTGCAGCAGGAGGGACTGGTGGACTTCACAAAATAGACGGCATCACAAGGAAGGAAAATTATGTGGATATATTGAAGCAACATCTCAGGACATCAGTCAGGAAGTTAAAGCTTGGTCGCAAATGAGTCTTCCAAATGGTCAATGACTCCAAGCATACTTCCAAAGTTGTGGCAACATGGCTTAAGCACAACAAAGTCAAGGTATTGGAGTGGCCATCACAAAGCCTTGACCTCAATCATATAGAAAATCTGTGGGCAGATCTGAAAAAGCGTGTGTGAGCAAGGAGGCCTACAAACCTGACTCAGTTACACCAGCTCTGTCAGACTCAGTTACACCAGCTCTGTCAGGAGCAATGGGCCAAATTTCACCCAACTTATTGTGGGAAGCTTGTAGAAGGCTACCCAAAACGTTTGACCCAAGTAAAACATTTAAAGGCAATGCTACCAAATACTAATTGAGTGTATGTAAACTTCTGACCCACTGGGTATGTGATGAAATAAAAAAAGGCTGAAATAAATAATTCGCTCTACTATTATTTTGACATTTCACATTCCTAAAATAAAGTGGTGATCCTGACTGACCTGACAGAGAATCTATTTTTAAATGTCAGGAATTGTGAAAAACGGAGTTTAAATGTACTTGGCTAAGGTGTATGTAAACTTCAGACTTCAACTGTATATATGATTGACCAGTTATTAAACATGAGTTACTCCACTGATGTATCCAAAATGTTTATGTTCAGCCCACTGAGCTAAAGGCTAAGTCAAGATCTGACCGCACGGACCCAACAACATCCATACACAAAGCCTGCCGATGTTTGTACTTGACGTCTTAAGCTAACAGAGACAGACAACATGCAGAGCACAACCATGAGATTCCATCAGACAGACAGTTGTGTTTACAATAAATAGACAGACAGTTGTTTTTACCATGTCTGAGGCTCAACACATGTTCCAGTGTAGCAGAATGAGGGGATCAGCAATTCCAGAGAATAGAGAGATGGTAAACTGGATGTTGTTGGAGAGGATTTGGGCAGAGGTGGTCACACAGAGAGAGAGAGACAGAGAGACAGAGACAGAGACAGAGACACAGAGAGAGAGAGAGAGAGAGAGAGAGAGAGAGAGAGAGAGAGAGAGTTTGTGTGACAGAGAGAGAGAGACAGAGAGAGAGACAGACAGACAGACAGACAGACAGACCAGACCAGACCAGAGGGAAGAAAAGCAATAAACAGAGTTAAAAAGAGGATGAACTGCTGAATAAGAGAGTTGGAGCAATAGAACTCTGACTTTGCAGTGCGGCCTCTGACAGAAGCTTTGAGGGGAAAGCAGACTAGGGTTCTGGCTAAAGAGTGTGTGTGAGAGAGAGAGAGAGAGAACGAGAGAGTGATAGAAAGTTATTAACTGGCGAACTGAAGGGATGGCAGAGATATGGAGGTTGGCAGCTTGGTGGTACAGGCTGCCAACAGGGAGAAAGCGGAGGCTCGCAGGGCACAGCATGAAGCAGTTAAAGCCTGGGATTTAATCAGTCCAGCCATAACACAAGTCCATAAAATGTTATGTAGCCATCTCGCTTTTATAACACCTGAACAGCGTTTTACATTTTTGTGCATTACTCTGGTCAATTAAAATGACCAACACAAAAAGTATAGGTTTCCACCTAGGGAGGACTGATTAACATAATTTCAAATAATTATGTCTAAGTTATTCCTCTTTTTATCTACCAACGATTAAGCTGAAATAATTCACAAACAGATAATTGTCACGCAGGGCAGCTGCTTGACTGATGCCAATATCTATAGTTGATGCCAATACGTCTATAGGGTGCTTCTCTACTGGGGTGAGTCTTTGTCTTCATCGAGTAGTTGCACCCCCGAGTCAACAAAACCATTCTTGTCAAAATGATGTTTCCAAGTGGGTAATGAAGCATCACTGAGCTGTTGATAGTGCCAACAGAGTTTGGCCTTCAGGTTTTTGTTCACGTTGTCCATATCAACAGTCATATTCATATCCACGCCACACAACCAATTACTTCACTTGGAAAACATTCAGTTTCACACTTTCTCGTTTGGTCCCGTAGCAATGGTATGTTGACTCATTGTGTGAAGTACTGTGAATGTCACTTCATTCTACAACACACACACGCATACTGTATAAGAGTCACAAATGTACTTTTTTGCATGCCGTCTCACAATAAACTCAGTCATGAACTAGTCATATTTAAAAGGGTATGCAGTAGCTCTGAATGGCACTATTGCAGCGTTTGCCTATTGCATCCAAAGTTTAAGCTCATCACCTGAAACCAATTGTTCTCAGAGTAGGGTCAGGTTAAGTGTGCGTGTGTGTTCGTGTGTGTGTGTGTGTGTGTGTGTGTGTGTGTGTGTGTGTGTGTGTGTGTGTGTGTGTGTGTGTGTGTGTGTGTGTGTGTGTGTGTGTGTGTGTGTGTAAATGAACACTAAGAATAATTGACGAGACTTGAGAATGACGGCATTAACAAGCACCGTCACAGGAACCTTGCCCCTGTATTGGGATGGACATGAGGACTGGAACGGACGTCAAAGCTCAATCTTTAACCAGAGATATTATTTTTTCAAATACTGTAAAACTACAGTGCCTTGCGAAAGTATTCGGCCCCCTTGAACTTTGCGACCTTTTGCCACATTTCAGGCTTCAAACATAAAGATATAAAACTGTATTTTTTTGTGAAGAATCAACAACAAGTGGGACACAATCATGAAGTGGAACGACATTTATCCAATAAATGTCGTTCCACTTCATGATTGTGTCCCCCTTGTTTCAAATTGGGCGTGCAAAATTATTCAGCCCCTTTACTTTCAGTGCAGAAAACTCTCTCCAGAAGTTCAGTGAGGATCTCTGAATGATCCAATGTTGACCTAAATGACTAATGATGATAAATACAATCCACCTGTGTGTAATCAAGTCTCCGTATAAATGTACCTGCACTGTGATAGTCTCAGAGGTCCGTTGAAAGCGCAGAGAGCATCATGAAGAACAAGGAACACACCAGGCAGGTCCGAGATACTGTTGTGAAGAAGTTTAAAGCCGGATTTGGATACAAAAAGATTTCCCAAGCTTTAAACATCCCAAGGAGCACTGTGCAAGCGATAATATTGAAATGGAAGGAGTATCAGACCACTGCAAATCTACCAAGACCTGGCCGTCCCTCTAAACTTTCAGCTCATACAAGGAGAAGACTGATCAGAGATGCAGCCAAGAGGCCCATGATCACTCTGGATGAACTGCAGAGATCTACAGCTGAGGTGGGAGACTCTGTCCATAGGACAACAATCAGTCGTATATTGCACAAATCTGGCCTTTATGGAAGAGTGGCAAGAAGAAAGCAATTTCTTAAAAGATATCCATAAAAAAGTGTTGTTTAAAGTTTGCCACAAGCCACCTGGTAGACACACCAAACATGTGGAAGAAGGTGCTCTGGTCAGATGAAACCAAAATTGAACTTTTTGGCAACAATGCAAAACGTTATGTTTGGCGTAAAAGCAACACAGCTCATCACCCTGAACACACCATCCCCACTGTCAAACATGGTGGTGGCAGCATCATGGTTTGGGCCTGCTTTTCTTCAGCAGGGACAGGGAAGATGGTTAAAATTGATGGGAAGATGGATGGAGCCAAATACACAGCCATTCTGGAAGAAAACCTGATGGAGTCTGCAAAAGACCTGAGACTGGGACGGAGATTTGTCTTCCAACAAGACAATGATCCAAAACATAAAGCAAAATCTACAATGAAATGGTTCAAAAATAAACATATCCAGGTGTTAGAATGGCCAAGTCAAAGTCCAGACCTGAATCCAATCGAGAATCTGTGGAAAGAACTGAAAACTGCTGTTCACAAATGCTCTCTATCCAACCTCACTGAGCTCAAGCTGTTTTGCAAGGAGGAATGGGAAAAAATGTCAGTCTCTCGATGTGCAAAACTGATAGAGACATACCCCAAGCGACTTACAGCTGTAATCGCAGCAAAAGGTGGCGCTACAAAGTATTAACTTAAGGGGGCTGAATAATTTTGCACGCCCAATTTTTCAGTTTTTGTTTTGTTAAAAAAGTTTGAAATATCCAATAAATGTCGTTCCACTTCATGATTGTGTCCCACTTGTTGTTGATTCTTCACAAAAAAATACAGTTTTATATCTTTATGTTTGAAGCCTGAAATGTGGCAAAAGGTCGCAAAGTTCAAGGGGGCCGAATACTTTCGCAAGGCACTGTATATGTTGGAATATTCTTTGTGGCTACCCGATTGGGCAAGTGACATTTTGTCTTGAAGACAACATTAATGTGTTTTGACTCTCGTGTTCTGGTTGTACATATGCAAAAAAGAAACAAAGCCAAGCATCACACCGTTCTTCTCAATAAATTCTCTTCCCCATCGATGTCTCATTCACTCAATTCTGACCTTTCCCTCCACACACGTGTGCTGAGTGCGCACACAAGCTCCTGTTAGGCCTCCTGAAATAAAGGCCTATTAAAACATATCTAACTGATCCACAAGCTACATTCCTTGCCAAATGATGCCAGTTCTATCACACATTGAAGTAGAAATGTATGTGTTCCAACAACGAGCTCCAGTTTTGGAATAATTGTGTCCTATCAATTTTCCGCTTAAGCTACTTTGCGAACTGCTAGTGCCATTTAGTATTGGTTAGCCTAGGCTATAACCCTGCTAAACATAGACAGGTTCCATACTGAAAATATGAAAAAACATTAGTTTGATCAAAACAAAGAACATATTTTCATCTGATTCATTAAGCATATGCCTACTCTCCAAACAGATGTCCTGGCAGTAATGCACCAACCTTGCAGTGATCAATGCGGAATTGTTCATCCATTTAGAGAATTCCAAAAAACAAGTATGATACACTAAATCGAACATCTGTATATCGAAAAGAGAGATTTTGGATTGTAACCCTGTAAAAATTGTCTTTCAACTTGCCAAATTAAGCCACGTTTCAAATGATGACTTTGAGAATAACTGCTCCAGGCACGAGATGTGCATCACTTCACACTGGCAACTATTTCCTTTGGAAAACTGTTCTGTTATTACATCATGTTTAATAAGGGCTTGGAAAACAAGAGTGTCTTGTCTGCTAAATTAACAAAACTAGGCTATGCCATTACACAATTTTTCGAAGATTGGGTTCCACAATATAATATAACCAGTTGATATTATGGTTTCAATAAAAAAGAATCTTCAAAGGCTCTTGCTTTTTTATTGACTGAATATATGCGGGGCAATTTAGCAATTAGGATTTATTTTCTGCAAATGTTATGGGGAAAAAAATCATGCTCATCCCTACCACTGTATCCCCACCAACAACCCCCACATGACTCCAACTCTTCCCTCCGAAGGGATGCCAAACATCTCAAATCCATTATGTACTGTATGCTGTCATAGACTTAATTGAAACTGAAAATGTTATGTTCCACTCTGGTGCACTCTTAATAGGCCTGCGCTCAGTGACCAGACTGGTAAAGCAATTACAAGGCAGAGCTGCCACACTACATCCACCATGACAACAGAGCTTAGCCAGTGGAGATGCTGCTCAGAGCTACACAGACACACAAAGAGAGAGAGAGAGAGAGAGCGAGAGAGAGAGAGAGTGAAAGAAAGAAAGAAAGAAAGAAAGAAAGTGTGTTGATGGGGTTCTGTGTGATGGTTTACGACACTCTTTTACGACACCTGTGGTATATGTGTGGCAATGGCGGAATAACATTAAAACTCGTTAACTATGACTCATGGTGCTAGTTGTCCTTGCTCGCTGAAACGAACAAAGTAATACAGAAAGAAAGAAAAAAAGACAGAAAAAGAAAGAAAGAAAGAAAGAAAGAAAGGTGTGGAGGAAAGCTCAGAGCAGTTTAGGGGATAAAGGTGAAGAGAGCAGTTATTTTTAGACATTTAGCTAGGTACCTTTATGTTTCACACTGATCTACCAGGATCAGCCAAATTCAGCAGTTGGTCTTGGTCTTTCTTTTTCTTTCTCTCTATTTTCGCCCCCTCCTTGCCACATAACCATTCTACTACATCCCATCTGTCCATCTGTGTATCATGATTAGATCGATACAACATGAGTGTTTTGAGTTTACCAGTTTAAAATGAGATGGGGAAAATAATTACTTTTTGAGTAAGGTTTAAAACAAACTATGATGCACTTTCAAAACCAAACGGATTCGATATTTGCCACTTTTCTATTCAAAGTATAAATGTTTAATGTGTGTCAGCTGGTTGCACTTATGCTGATTTTGCTGGGAAACATTAAAGCATTTAGTGGACCATTGGAAGTGACTAAGCTCCCATAACAGATTGCTAAAACACATTCTAATAGTGAGGTGTAAAATACCATTAACGAGGCTAGCAAGGTCATCAGAAACTAGCCTCTCTCAGTCCAGCATACGACTTTTTAATTCTGAATTTATTCGCCTGTAGCTCAGTTTGAACTTAACTGATTCACTGCACATTTCACTTTAATTAAAATAATGAATGCCAAAATCAGACACCAGAGTGTCTCTTTTTGTTGCCTGCTAATGCACTATTGATTATCTCTGCCGATCTTTTATTAAAAGCTTCCTAATTTACATGTATTAACACAGGGGTGGGAAAACTACGGCCCACATGACATTTGAGTAAAAAAAAAAGATATAATTTTGGGTTAAAAAATAACACTCCAAGCCTCTCTTCAATATCTAAACTAGATTGAAAGTATGTAGAAATGATAACGGACCGATATATTTTCAGATAAGTGCCGTTTTTGGGGGCGCAAATTGCTTTTGACAAACAAATCAGTCCAAAACAGAATCTGAGCCCTCTGCTGAACAATAAAATCCAGATGAGGCCCTCAAACCAAAATTATTGCCCATCCCTATATTAACAGGACTTAATGGGGAATTAGCTTTGCCACAAACTGCACTGAAGTAAGGAACAAAAACAGCACTTACATTTTTGTCTGTGTGTGTTTGAAGATGTTTATGATATGATATAAGTACTGTTATAACCAGAAGGTCAATGGCTTATTAGCATTCTGTGGACTCTTGAGAGCAGGCCAGCAAGAAAAGTAATATTATGACTGAGACGCACTTACCTTACAGCCCATTCAATCCAACACAACTCAAATTAAGAGTGCATAGACTAGAATTTGATTAGCTGATTGCAGAAGCTGCCTGTAGGGTCTGTTTTAGTGCTGCTGAAGTTAAGACTGACTGAAGACTGGAGGAATCCCAGAGAGGTAACAATATCCTCTTTCCATCCTCTATCCTACAGGCAGAGAGAAAGAGAGAAAGGGGGAGAGGAGTAGAGGGAGAGGGATAGAGAGAGAGAGAAAGAGAAAGAGAGGAAGAGAGAGAGAGAGAGAGAAAGAGAGAGAGAGAGGTTCCATCATCTCCAGCTCATGCATTTATTGGTACAGAATTACAATGACACCAGATGGCACACAGTGCAAATCAAGAAATTACTTTTTTTTCAGTATTTCCATCAGAATTACAATAAAAGTCTCCCACACATCCAAACTACTTTGTACTGTATGTAAAAGTTGTGAATTGAAAATGTAATTGATGCCACATCGTCAGGGTGTGAATTATACTGTGACATCCGGGGGTCACGGGACTTCATATTTGTGCACGCACATGTGTGAACACAACATATCATATATTTTTTTTATCTGACTGTCAAACAAATCAGTTCATAAAGTAGGCTACCTGCACATGTTCATCTCCTCCAAAAGAATTCCAGCATCCAAACAGCACCTCCCATTTGATGAAAAGAAAGAGATATTGTTACAAAACACCAAAAAGTGTAATGACCTTCGACGATTGTCATTAGGTCTACACTCTTGTACCTGAATTAACTGATGAGTCTTGCTGACAAAAGAAAAGGGGCTGAACGATGGGCACTGGAAACTGTGACAACCCAGTTGATCATGTTACAAGTCTACTAGCAGGCTGGAACCAGTCAATACAATGTTGCAATGTTTGCTAAAGAAAGCTGAGCAAAGACAGAGAGAGAGGCAGACATGCAGAGTAGTGAGATGAATGTGATTGAAAGAACCTGAACCAACTGTCACTGGTTTAAAGAGAGAGAATGAAAGAGAATCTAACAACCATGCTCAATGGTCTCACACAGACCAGGATATTGAACCGGAGTGGAGCAGAGTATATCAGAGCAGAATGACTCTCCTACCTACAGCATGTGAAGTGTGTGCTGCTGACACCTTTCCACTCCACCCCTCTATCACTCCTCATTGCTCATTCTGATAACTCATCTCTTATGGAAGACGGGCTGCAGCAGGACATTAGCCATCCGCACAGGGTGCCGTGGCAACCGCCCGACAACACCCATTACTCCAAAGAGCCCTTCAGTTATGACATCATAACAGCACGTCAGTGACCTTGATGGATTGGAACAGAGACGTTCTATGCCATCTGATTGGAGCAGAGGCATTCCGTGCCACCCTAACAAGCTCTAATGAGTTTTAACGCATGACTTCTGATAGATCTAATAGATATGTCCTAGTTGGTATGAACATCACCATATCAAATCCGTTTTCCGATTCATTTAGCTATGAATAAGAATCTAAATGCCAAGGGACTGCGAACAATGTTAACAACGGTCCAGTCTGCTGTGTGTGCAGCATTAGCATACCTGCTTCAGGCTAGCATTATGTTGAGTGTCAAATATTAGTGCATTGTTGTGGTACAGGGTAAGTATGTAATGGCTTGAAAATGTCAATGTTTGATGACATTTGGATTTCAGTGCTACTATTCCTTCCCTCTCTTGGTCACCTCTGCCCTTTTTCTAGCAGGTGATAGAAATACAATTGCACAGGAATGAATTAACTCAACCACTGTCATTACTCTGTCTGTCTCTCTGTGCTATCTGATGTAAGATCGCTCTGTCCCACACAAGATGTTCCCTGGGTCTTTAGACTGTCAAGACAAGTGTTTTAACACCTCTCTGTCTGGGTGAGGAGACAAAATGTTCTAGTTGTGTTTTGTTGACTTCCTGCTTCAGCTGAATGACTGGTTGAGAGAGAGACTGGATATCAGTGATTTCCTCAGAGCAGTTAGTGGGTCATTACCATTTTTGTAATAGCTTTGGTATACTTTTTACAAGTATGTTGTGCACTCTTAGTAAAAAAACTCAAAAAATGTATTATCAAATAGGCAGTTGTTTCAAAACTCTAAGCACATTTTCAATTGACAAAGTAGGACACACAAAATCATGGTCACTTTTCCACCAATCTAAATCAGCATTTCATCTAGAAATACAGTGCCTTAGAAAAGTATTCAGACCCCTTTTTCCACATTTTGTTACGTAACAGCCATATTCTAAAATTAATTCAATTGTTTTTTTTCCTTCATCAATCTATCCAAAATACCCCATAAAGACAAAGCAAAAACAGGTTTTTAGAAATGTTTGCTAGTATTAAAAAAATAGAAAACTGAAATATCAGTATTCAGACCCTTCACTCAGTACTTTGTTGAAGCACATTTGGCAGCAATTACAGCATCGAGTCTTCTTGGGTATGACGCTACAAGCTTAGCACACCTGTATTTGGGGAGTTTCTCCCATTCTTCTCTGCAGATCCTCTGAAGCTCTGTCAGGTTGGATGGGGAGCGTTGCTGCACAGCAATTTTCAGGTCTCTCCAGAGATGTTCGATGAAGTCCGGGCTCTGTCTGGGCCACTCAAGTACATTCCGAGATGTGTCTCAAAGCCACTCCTGCGTTGTCTTGGCTGTGTGCTTAGGGTGGTTGTCCTGTTGTAAGGTGAACCTTCGCCCCCAGTCTGAGGACCTGAGCACTCTGGAGCAGTTTTCCGTCACTTAATATTTGGGAAACCTATAGATTTTACATGTAAACTGGAGTGTACATATTTTGAGAACTACATAATGAAAATGTTTATCTGTAAAGTAGGAACATAAAAATAATTATACATAGAAATGTTTGCTAAATGTTTGCCACTCACCCTCGCCATGGAGTCCATTCATCAGGAAAGCAGCCCCTTCTTCATCACTACTGCTCCAGCTAACAAGATCATCCTCTGCCTCCCATAGCTCCAACGCCATAACCCCACCATCTCATGGTCGAGGATGAGAATCACACACCGGTCACCCGAATGCCAGAGGACCCGTTTTCCTGTTCCCTCTCATGGCGTTGCCCCTGTGGTCTGGGAAGAAGATGTGGACATTAGCCAAGCTCTGGAGAGGGAACCCGCTCCCACTACCTGTCCTCCTGAGTGCATCTACATTCCCACTGGGATAAGGGAGCAACTGTTGACCTGGGCACACACAGCTGTCATTGCTGGACATCCTGGGATCACCTGTACTATACAATCACTCTCAGAAAATGATTGGTGGCCAACCATGCCGCAGGACGTTACTCGCTACGTCAACTCTTGTTCTGTGTGTGCCCAAACTAAATCTCCCCGCCACGCTCCAGCAGGAAAACTCCTTCCCCTTCCTGTGCCTCAGTGTCCCTGGTCTCATCTCCCCTCTGACAGTTTCACCACCATTCAGGTGGTTGTGGACAGATTTTCTACATTAAATCATGCCGGTTTATTCCTCTCTCTGGTCTCCCTACCTCTCTCCAGGTCACTGAGAATTGGGGGCCGGCCACAGAGGGTACCAGCCTCAGAGGATGAACCAGGAGCTGGGGAGGTTCCTGAGGAGTTACTGCCAGGAGCGGCAGGGGGAGTGGGCCAGATTCCATCCCAGGGCGGAAAACGTCCAGAATTCATTAGGTCAATCCTCCACCGGGTTTACTCCCTTCCAGTGTGTTCTGGGTTGTCAGCCGGACCTGGCTCCTTGGACTCTGAGCCAGACTGAGGACCCTGTGTTAGACGAATGATTCCGGAGCGCAGAGGAGGTTTGGAGTGATGCTCATGTGAGGCTCCAGCGTGCCGTCAGTAGCCAGAAGTAGCAGACAGATCGCCACCGCAGTGAGTGAGGTCGATCCGCCTGGGTTTATTGATACACCATCCAAAGTGTAATTAATAACTTCACCATGCGCTAAAGGATATTTAATTTCTTATTTTTACTGCCAATAGGTGTCCTTTTTTGCAAGGCATTGGTAATCCTCCCTGGTCATTGTGGTGGAATATGTTTAAAATTCACTGCTCGACAGAGGGACCTTAAAGAAAATTGTATGTGTGGGGTACAGAGATGAGGTAGTCATATAAAAATCATGTTAAACACTACTATTGCCCACAGAGTTAGTCGATACAAACTATTATGTTACTTGTTAAGCAAATTTTTACTCCTTACGTAAATTTTGCATCAAAGGTTGTGTGGTGAAAGATGCCTACAAACAAAAAGAATGCACAATTAAAGGTTTTGAATGTAAGACTGGTGTTACAAGTGTTACCAGTTTGGTGTTTTGTAATAAGAGTTAAAATAATTCACCACATACTTGTGAAAACAGTACCGAAGCAAAAAACAACAACACTGTAATCATAAGCAACCCCTTCCGGCTTCACACTTCACGCACGGCAGTGTGTGTACAGTTGAAGTCGGAAGTTTACATACACCTTAGCCAAATACATTTAAACTCAGTTTTTCACAATTCCTGACATTTAATCCTAGTAAAAAATCCCTGTCTTAGGTCAGTTAGGATCACCACTTTATCTTAAAAATGTGAAATGTCAGAATAATAGTAGAGGGAATGATTTATTTCAGTTTTTATTTCTTTCATCACTTTCCCATTGGGTCAGAAGTTTACATACACTCAATTAGTATTTGGTAGAATTCCCTTTAAACTGTTTAACTTGGGTCAAACATTTCGGGTAACCTTCCACAAGCTTCCCACAATATGTTGGGTGAATTTGGTCCCATTCCTCCTGACAGAGCTGGTGTAACTGAGTCAGGTTTGTAGGCCACCGTGCTCGCACACGCTTTTCCTGTTCTGCCCACAAATGTTCCATAGGATTGAGGTCAGGGCTTTGTGATGGCCACTCCAATACCTTGACTTTGTTGTCCTTAAGCCATTTTGCCACAACTTTGGAAGTATGCTTGGGGTCATTGTCCATTTGGAAGAGCCATTTGCGACCAAGCTTTAACTTCCTGACTGATGTCTCGAGATGTTGCTTCAATATATCCACATAATTGTCCTGCCTCATGATGCCATCTATTTTGTGAAGTGCACCAGTCCTTCCTGCAGCAAATCACCCCCACAACATGATGCTGCCACCCCCGTGCTTCATGTTTGGGATGGTTTTCTTCGGCTTGCAATCCTCCCCCTTTTTCCTCCAAATATAACGATGGTCATTATGGCTAAACTGTTCTCTTTGTGAATTTATGAAACCTGTGCCGGTGGAAAAATAATTTGATGTGAGGCGCCGTCCTCAAACAATCGCATGGCATCTTTGCCACAAACTGCACTGAAGTAAGGAACAAAAACATCAAACAAAATGTCAAAAGAGCTATCATGGTTGTTATTGTCACATAAAGCTATGCAGACCAGTCGATACAACATGCCTCTGATCGTCTAAAGAGGTTGATTCATTTTAGTTTTTCCACCCTGAAATGAAATATCACTCAGTCAATCTCAAGCTAATGAGAAACTGAATCGACGAAAATGTAATTAATATCAAACAAATGGGATAAACTGATAAATATATGAATCAAATACATATGGGCCAGAGTAAATAAAAGTGTGTGGTAAAACAGTTACATCTAAGAAAAGAAGGCTTAATTGCAATGGTCATTGTACAATTAATTAGCTGAGGCAGATGGCTTCAGAGTGTGGACAGCTGGTTGTGGACCGGATGCTGTCTGTCGCTCTCTCCTATCTTTTTATTCTCTTCTTTTTATCAGCTTTTACAAGCTGGGGGCTTAGATTCTCAAAGCCATAACAAATCTGTCAAGTCCATCTCACATCACAGCCCGATGCATAGCCGTGGAGATGGTTCTACACCTTCTGATGTGCTACTATTAGCTGCTACCGCCACCTTGTGGATTTCTTCTCTCACGACATTAAAGAAAGAGAGACTGACAAAGAGCGAGAGGGAGAGAGAAGGAGAAGGAGAGAGAGAGAGAGACTGCTGGCCAGTCTCGCTAAGCCTCTGAGATCCAGCGTTCTCTGTCAGGGGATCAATAAAGCTCTCGTCAAGATGGATGGTTATGTTTTTTCTACACTGAAGTCTCAATCTTCCCAATGCTAAGCACCCGATAACACCTGTATGGGCTGTGTTACTGATGGCCTGAGCTGATTCTTCACAACTGATAATGTTTAGCTGGCCCTGGTTGACCAGAATTAGGAGAGGGATCAGAATAAGAATGGAATTGGCAGCTAGTAAACATGGGGCTCTATTCAATCTTTCTAAAGTTTTACAGATTGTGCGATAGAAATGATCATTGCCTTTAAATTTCAATCACGCTGTAACATTGAACTTCTGCGATACGGATTGAATAGGGCACAAGCTCTTAATTAATGATAGCTTGTTTACCATTTTAAGGTTATACAAGATATCATACTATTATGATTATCTTCCAACCACTGCTTTTATTTATAATGATAACAGACACATACTGTAGCTTTTAGGAGTAGTCCAACTGTAGCATTATAAATTCAAAAGCAAGGGTTGTAAAAGTAAAGAAAACATATTTTAGTTTACATCTTTCAAAATTCAATCTGAGCTATCTTTTTTGCAGGTGCATGGTAACAGTTGAATAACATGAGAAAAAAGAAGAAACCCGCACACTGCTCTTGCTAGTATCACTGCTCTTTGATAAGCTGTACGTATCGGCCTCAGGCCTTCACCAGTTTAGTTTACACGACTTATCAGTGAGCCTCAGTCAAAGTGCTGTTATGCAGTGAAGCCAGGCATCTACTGTTCAAACATTCCTTTACACACACACACACACACACACACACGCAAACCCACACATACTTATCTGGACTTCACAAACACAACTATTTCACCCGTCGTTTGTTTCAGTCAGCCTCATATTCTCTGGCAGCAGAGCCCTATGTAAAGAGGAATAGAGATAGCAGGGGGGCAGGTAGGAAGGGCTGAACAGTTATATGCTATCTCTGTCATGTATCATATAGTATGTGAATCAGATCAACCAGACCATAGTGTTTACCTCTATCTGCTTTTTTTAACCTCTCTAGGGGGTGTGGGATGGTAGCGTCCCACCTGGCCAACATCCAGTGAAATTGCAGAGCGCCAAATTCAAAAACAGAAATACTCATTATAAAAATTCAGAAAACATACAAGTGTTTTACATCAGTGTCAGAGTTCAAAAAGGCTTTACGGCAAAAGCATACCATGCGATTATCTGAGAACAGCGCCCAGCAGACAAATCATTACAAACAGTAACCAGCCAAGTAGAGGAGTTACACAAGTCAGAAATAGCAATAAAATGTATCACTTACCTTTGATGATCTTCATGTGGTTGCACTCACAAGACTCCCATTTACTCAATAAATGTTCGTTTTGTTCGATTAAGTCCATCTTTCTATCCAAAAACCTTTTGTTTGCGCGTTTTGTTCAGTAATCCACAGGCTCAAAGTCAGTCACAACAGGCAGACGTAAAATCCGAAAAGTATCAGTAAAGTTCGTAGAAACGTGTCAAACGATGTTTATAATCAATCCTCAGGTTGTTTTTAGTCATAATAATCAATAATATTTCAACCGGACAAAAGCAGTGTCAATAGAAAAGGAGAACAAGAAAGGCACGCTCTCGGTCGTGCGCATGAAAAACCTCTGGGAAACTGCAGTGTACACTCATTCAGAGTGGTCTTACTCCCTAATTTTTCAGAAAACAAGCCTGAAACAATTTCTAAAGTCTGTTGACATCTAGTGGAAACCATAGGAACTGCAATTTGAGTCCTAAGTCAATGGAATCTGTATAGGCAATGGAAAACTACAAATATAAAAAAATCCCACTTCCTGGATGGATTTTTCACAGGTTTTCGCCTGCTATATCAGTTCTGTTGTACTCACAGACATTGTTTTAACAGTTTTGGAAACTTTAGAGTGTTTTCTATCTAAATCTATCAATTATATGCACATCCCCGCTTCTGGGCCTGATTAACAGGCAGTTTACTTTGGGCACGCTTTTCATCTGCAGGTGAAAATAGTGGCCCCTACCCTAGTGAGGATTTAATCAATTAGTATATTTGAGTTTAACCACAATATTTATTGCATTATTTGTTATGTCTTTTCTGATGGACTAAACTGATATTGCTGTCACGTTGGTATGAAAAGATTCAGGAGACAGGCGCAGGAATGCGTAATAGTCTTTTTTTATTGAGCCCATATTACAGCGTGCTGTGTAAAGGCACGGGGACGAAGACCAAACAAACACGTAACAAGAACACAGGGTTGAAACTCAAACAAAATAGCGAGGAGTACCTCGAATAAATAACACACGCGCACAATGATTAACACACGGGATGAGACCCGTAATCCTCTGCGCAATCCTCAAGGGCACGAAGCCCAAAACACAGAGCACAGGTACTCACACGCACCAACAGACAATGTAACAACAATGGACAGCCCAGTGGAAACCAAAGAGTGCACTTATACAAGTACTAATCAGTGGGAACAGCGGACAGGTGAGTGTAATGAAAGTTCCAGACGGATCCACGACAATTGCAACCAACTTTCTATGGCTTGTTTAAAAAATAACTATATTTTGGAGATTATTTAGTTTTCAGATAATCTAAAGTGAGCGAGGAAAAGGCCATTACTGAACATGGGGTGAGACATTGTTACTAATTTGTAAATAAAGCCAGAGGGAGAGAAACCAAAAGCCTACCATCACTTCATAGGCCTCCCAGTCATGGATATTGAACTGGCATCTGTAGCAAAGCAGTTGGCGCTGTGATGCAGTGTCTTAGACCGCTGCGCCACACAGACACTGGACAATGTTGGGAGTAGGCTACAGTACTACAGTAATAGCAAAATAATCTGAACATTTCCACACCCTAATTGTAGTCTAAGTTTCATAACAACAGTTTTAGTAAGTGATACTGATGTGTAGAAACAAAATAATAAGCGTATTTTTCCAGGTGTATGCGTGCAGGATAGAGAAATAGCAATTCTTACACTATTGTTCTAAATTCAATCACCTTCTTCATCGTCATTATTCAGTTGATTGAAATAACATTTTGAAGTCAGGCACAATTATCAGTTTCTATTTGGTTAAAGTCAACCATTCATTGTCAGTTAGAGACACAGTAGTGCCTTGGGACTCAAAAGCATAATCAGTGCTCTAACTTCCCCTTTCGCTGGTCTGGGGCAATGAAATCCCGCAGCATAATCACAAAACTTTTAGTTGAGCAACCACTGTAGTAAAAGTAATTCTGTCTCCCTCCATTTAGTATGATGGGCGGGCCGCTGCTGTATCATACTAATTTGATTGTCCCGGATGTACGTTTACTTTGTTACGTCTAGTCTATGAGACCAGGCTGGACAGACAGACTGAAAGACAGACATGTACACACAAAGGAGAGTCGTCATTCTAAGCATAACGTTTGATTAGCTGGTTTCTTTATTACTGTACCTCCCTTAGTACCCCTGTTTGACATGTTAAGGAGTAGAAAAGTATCTCATCCAAGGGCACTGAATCCAATTTCTCCTGCTGGGGGCAATAGGGCTTGAATCCTGCCAGTGCTGCTTGCAGCTATATTTTCATATTCATTTCTGAGCTATGAAGTATGAAGGAGGTGGAGGGTGATATATTTATGACAACACCAACTCTTGGACTTCACCCCCGTATTTTTCATCTTAATGTTCCCTGTCTGGGTAGCTCTCCCTCTTCTAACCTCAGGGGGAACAACAACAATGGGAACAGCCAGGTGACTTTACAGTCAATCTCACCTTGGGTTTATCTCCACCCCCATATCACTGCAGATTAAACAGGCTGAATTAGACTGAGCTCAGCCCAGCCGCGGAGAGACGTCCCTGTGGAACAACAAAGAGACGATGGGGTTCTGCTGGGACTGGAGCAGAGAGTGTGGGCCTCACGGCAGAGGCTGGGTGGGCCCCACAGTGCTGCTCTGTATCTATGGCTTCTGCTCAATGATGAGGCCCTCTGAGCCTTTCCTCACGGACTACCTCACCGGGCCATACAAGAACCTCACCACCAAACAGGTATGGCACATCAACCGTTTATTCATTTATTGATTTAGCTAGAGAATTCATATCACAAATTATATTTTATAATAATGGCAAATGCTTTTATGTTCATTTATTGTTGTATGACATATCCTGCCATTTTCCTGATCTTTCCACAGGTTACAAGGAAAGTGTTCCCAGTATGTGCATATTCCAACCTCTTCCTACTCATCCCAGTCTTCTTGGTGACAGATATCCTGAGGTACAAGCCTGTCATCGTCCTCCAGGCACTCAACTACATTTTGGCATTTCTGCTGTTCATCTTCAGCTCTGGTGTGGTGTTGACTCAGTGCGCCCTCTTCATTTACAGTATGGGCACCGCAGCAGACGTGGCTTACTATTCCTATATCTACAGTGTTGTCCACCCCCAGTATTACCAGAGAGTGACTAGCTATGCCAGAGGGGCTGTGCTTACTGGGCTACACAGCGGGAGCCATGTTGGGTCAATTCTTGGTGTCCCTGGCAGGGGTTTCCATCTACTGGCTCAATGTCATTACCCTGGGATCCCTCTGTGTGGCTCTGTTGGCTGCCCTCCTCCTGCCCATGCCCCAGAGAAGCCTGGTCCTGGGGGGGACTCAGAATGATAACGGCCCATTTGAGGAGGTTGTGTCCAGTTCATGTGTATCCTGGGTTGTGTGGTGGCTGAGGAAGGGGAGGAGGACCGGGAGGGGGGAAATGAGAGCTCTGAAGAGGTTAGCGGTGGATTGTAAAGAGTGTTACTCCTCTGTGGCCGTGCTGTTCTTCTGTGTGTGGTCAGCCATGGGGAATTGCGGCTACCACCAGATCACAGGCTATGTGCAGCTCCTCTGGGCATCCAAACAGGCCCAATACAACTTCACAGAATACAATGGAGGGGTGGAGGCTGTCGCCACACTCTCAGGTAACATAACGATTCACCATAACACACTCGTCACATGACTCTTGGTAACGCACTGGAGTTAAACCACATATTATCTCCACTTTCACTCTCCTAACAAATGTTATTTAACATTGAACTTCAAGAGGACTGTGTATCATCAACTATTACACTTTATACAAGCTTTTAAGGAGATCCAGAACTACACATACTCTACCGTTCAACATTTTGGGGTCACTTAGAAATGTCCTTGTTTTTGAAAGAAAAGCAAATGTTTTGTCTATTAAAATAACATAAAACAAATCAGAAATACAGTATAGACTGTGTTAATGTTGTAAACGACTATTGTAGCTTGAAACGGCAGATTTTTTATGGAATATCTACATATTCCATTATCAGCAACCATCACTCCTGTGTTCCAATGGTAGGTTGTGTTAGCTAATCCAAGTTTATCATTTTAAAAGACTAATTGATCATTAGAAAACCATTTTGCAATTATGTCAGCACAGCTGAAAACTGTTGTTCTGATTAAAGAAGCAATAAAACTGTCCGACTTCAGACTAGTTGGGTATCTGGAGCATCAGCATTTGAGGATTTGATTACAGGCTCAAAATGGCCAGAAACAAAGAACGTTCCTCTGAAACTCATTAGTCTATTCTTGTTCTGACAAATGAAGGCAATCCCATACGAGAAATTGACAAGAAACTGAAGATCTCGTACAACGCTGTGAACTACTCCCTTCACTGAACAGAGCAAACTGGCCCTAATCAGAATAGAAAGAGGAGTGGGAGGCCTCGGTGCACAACTGATCAAGAGGACGAGCACATTAGAGTGTCTAGTTTGAGAAACAAACGCCTTATAAGTCCTCAACTGGGAGCTTCAGTAAATAGTACCCGCAAAACACCAGTCTCAATGTCAACAGTGAAGAGTCGACTCCGGGATGCTGGCCTTTTAGGCAGATTTTACCCAATGCACAGCATTAATTACACTGGCTAAAAACCTGTTCTGTCTATTGTCTCCAGATGGCTCAGACCAGCTGGAACTCGTCACAGACCGGCTTTCCTTTGGCTTTTTAGCTCTGAAACATTCCCTTATATCCCTGGAAACCACAGGCAATTACTGTGTTTAAATTACATCCTGCTTCATGTCTCCACTTTATACATTCTTCCGGTTGACATTTTTATCACAGTTTCTATGTGTTTGACTAATTAAATTCACATTTGCCGATGTTTGATTCAAAAATTTGATTTTCCTGTGGGGTTTTTTATATTTCCAAACTATGGGGTTGGAATAATACTGTTAAATTGTGAAAATGGTGATAATGCCCTTTTAGTCTAAAAGCTGTTTGAAAAGACTGCCAGAAATGTTGGTGGGATGGAGTTTTGGCCTTCCATGGTGACATCACCATGCAGTAAATTAGTTGATACTCCAATAAGAGAGAAAGTTCCAAACTTCTCCCTCAATTACAGCTATATGACAATGAACTTGGCAATAGGAATGTTATTGGAAACAGATTGGTGAAAAGCATGAACCAAGACTGTTTTGCATGAACATGTAATGTGTTTTGCATGAACATGTAATGTATTCCGGCTATCAAAAACCCTTATCGTCTTCACATATGTGTTCTACAAACGTTGGAGTTATATTCCATAAAAAAACAGTGTTATCAGAATAAACTCATCCACTCCAAACAACACACAGTTCATAGAAAGGTCAAAGGGTTCTGTTCTCTCCATCCATCTTGTCTCTAAAACCTCCTGCCAGGATCAAAGGCTCGCTCTGTAATACAAATTACCAGGAATGTGTCCCCGCTTATTTCATTTCAATGTATGTAATTGTCTGACTCTCATGGAGGGATTAAAGACAACGCTAAGCTATTAGCAGGTCTATCTCATAACCCTCTTCAGATGGAAGGCCTCTCCTTCTCCTTCTCCTCCCCCTCTTTATCCTCCTCTCTGTTTCCTCTCTTCCTCCCCTCCTCTCCTTCTTCAGAATGAGATGAATTCCATCAGGTGAAACTATACTCTCCTCAGGCCCAGAAATTGATTAAATACATCTCTAATACAGAGAGCGGTCAGCAGTGCTTATAAACCAGCAATTATTGATCTGCCAAGGTGGGATGGGCCAATGAATATAGGCGTTAAGTGGATTAAAACAAGCCCAAGCTAGCTATAGTAGCCTATATTGCGTTAGCATCACAGTGATATGGAGATTATACAGGGTCCTTTCCTTACTTGGTCTTGTCTCTTTCATTGTTACAATTCTGACTTACAGTTTATGTATGGACTACTCTATAGCCCAAAAGAAACATGATCAGTGGTGTATTTGGTTAAGGACTTTTTTTACCGCATTCACCTCAGTTCTACCAGATTAGTGAGATTGTATCTACCTATGTTCCAGGGGCGGCAGCCTCCATAGCTGTGGGCCACGTGTCACTGGACTGGTCAGTGTGGGGAGAGCTGGTCCTGGGTGTGTTTACTGCTATGACTGCTGGAGTTCTTTACCTGATGGACCTGACCAACAGCATCTGGATCTGCTACGGACTCTTCAAAACCATCTACATGGAGCTCATCACCATCTGCACGTAAGAGATATTTCAACCATAGGAAATATCAAGTTTAGGGACTGGGCAGTCAATCAATCAATCATTATTTTACTGTAAAAAGTAGAATCCTGATTGAGGTGACTCTATGTCTAATGATTCCCATTGTGTGTCTCTGTCAGGTTCCAGATAGCCCAAGGCTTGAGCAGGGAGCGCTATGCCCTGGTGTTTGGTATAAACAGCTTTGTGGGCATGGCCCTGCAGAGTCTTCTCACAGCCATTGTGGTCAACACCAAGAGCCTGAAACTCACCATCACCTCACAGGTACAGCAGAGAGAGAAAAAATATATATATATTTTATTTTTACCCCTTTTTTTCTCCCCAATTTCATGGTATCCAATTGTTTAGAGACTATCCCGTACGGGCTCGGGAGAGACAAATGTTGAAAGTCATGCATTTTCCGATACACAACCCAACCAAGCCACTTTGCTTCTTAACACAGCGCGCATCCAACCCGGAAGCCAGCCGCACGAATGTGTCGGAGGAAACACAGTGCACCTGGCAACCTTGGTTAGCGCGCACTGCGCCCGGCCCGCCACAGGAGTCGCTGGTGCGCGATGAGACAAGGATTTCCCTACCGGCCAAGCCCTCCCTAACCCGGCCAATTGTGCGGACCTCCCGGTCACGGCCGGTTACGACAGAGCCTGGGCGCGAACCCAGAGTCTCTGGTGGCACAGCTGGTGCTGCAGTAAAGCACTGAAATGAAATAATCTTACAAGCAATTACTGACAGTTACAGTTTGCAAGAACATACCGAAACATCAGAAAAAGTGGTAGGTATTGTGTAACTACTTGTACTTTTTAACTTATAACATAGTAATAACATAGTAATAACAACATGTTGTTAGTTACACTGGTAGTTACTGTGTTATAATATTTTTGTAATGTAGCCTAATAAGAGTGTTCCTCTCATCTCCTTCCTCCGGCAGTTCTTGGTCTATGCCAGTTACTTTGCTGCCATGGTCGTGATGTTCCTTATCAGAGGAGTGTATACTCTTCTCCAGAGCCGATTGATGGAGCTCATCCCAGCTGAGGGCCAATCAGAGAGAAGAACTGACCTGCCACAAGTCTCACCTCTAGCCTGACACTCAAACAAAGGGAAAGATCATACAGCGCTGTAACCACACCTAGCCTAAATGGAGAACAAACCGATGTAAAGGATACACAACCACCTGTATTACAATTATTTATGTCAAAGAAGTGCAATATCTGTATTTAGCCACAAGACAGCACTGTAACCTTATGAACATGGCCAATGTTGTTTCAGGTTTCCAGCTGACTCTTTACTAGCCTGAGTGCAAGTCTGTTTCTGCCATAGAGATTCTATTCAATTACTAGAGGGACTATGTCATAAACCATTAATGTTCCAGATTGAAGTGAAAATGTCAGCCATATTGTTCAGAGAAAAATCTAAACCAGTCTAATTACAATTAATGTCAGTAGAAGCCAAGTCGTGAGTTTACATATACAGGAAAATTAAAGTAAGGTATGTGATTTATCAGAAATTGTGTAATATAATTATTTTAAACATAAAATATTGTCCTATTTTGTCATAAATACAGTTTTTACATGTATTTATTGGAATGCTGCAAGTGTTATTGTATGATACAATATCAGAACTTGTTGCATTTACAACTTGCATTGTTTGAATTGAATGTTGGCATATTGGCAGTTAATTAAACAATCTAATCATTCCTCTGAAACTGTATGGCTAGCTAGCTAACAAAGATACAGTGCAGATAAATTATTCAAATTTTTTTTTTTACAGAATATCTAGTCACAGCTCTGGCAGTGGTTGACCAACTCCCTGACCAAAATGACTGACCTAAAAAAAACATCATGAGAAGATTCATGTCCATTCTAGTGTTCTAATTCTTAATTACATGGTTTCTGCTTTCTTGCCAACTCCTTCTGGAATTGTAATTTTATGTCAAGTTAAATTACAATGGGGTAGGCACAAGTAAAATCAGATCTGGGATCAGGCTAACTTTTTCTAACATCACTGGAAAATAGTATTTTGAATATGTCTACAGTACCCCTGAAATGTATGTGCCAAACCATATTTGCCATAAAATTTGTCTACAATCATGTTGATTAAGGTGACCACATGTTCAAGATGTTCTAGGACAGTTACGCATTTTGGCCCTTTGTCCCTACTCCTGCAACTAAATAATCATAATAATCAATAATATTTTATAATACATCATGCAATGGGCATTGCTCATCTAACGTTAGCTACTCCATACAGTCAATTTGGCTTGCTAACGTTACGTGTGCAATCAGATTTCAGCTCAAAAGATAACATCTGCTAGCTAGCTAGCCTTGACCAAGATTAGCCATGCATCTCACAACAAACTGTAGCTGATAAAATTGCCTTGCTAAGAAAAAGTTAGCTAGCTAGCACACCAGACAGACACTTTGCTTTTCGACCACCCAGAGCAAAGGAATTTAACGTTAGCTAATATTACAGACCTTACCTTATGTATTAATTCAGTACATTCCCCCCTCTCTCCTTGCGAATGTCTTCTTGTCATTATAATATGAATTTGCACTGACTGAACAATACTGATCGGTTCTAAACCTGTTAAGGCTATGGCAGAATACTGCCCCCTTCGGAGGAATGCGTGCCCATAGTAAACTGACCAAAAATCTGTCAAAAATGGCTAATATATGCATATAATAAATATTATTGAATAGAAAACACTCTAAAGCTTCTAAAACCGTTCAAATTATGTCTCTATGTAAAGCAGAACTCACAGGGCAGCCATTCTTCCAAACTCTTTCTGTCAGCAGAAAAGTTGGCCCAACTTTGACGTCATCGCCCCCACCCTTCCCAACCAGCTACAGATCTGGGAACAGTTCCTATCTCTTCAGCGCGATGTCCTCTTTCAATGGGGCGCTTCATTGTGAAGATTGCGCGCTCCCTCACCCTTTGGCGGGAAGAAACCCTCGGGTCACGCAATAATACGTGCGCGCCTCTGCCTTTTTCTCTCTCTGTTCCAAGATCCACCAAACGATATAGGCTTGTCCTTTCGGGCAAAGGATTTTTATGTATGATTATAACATGTTTTAGCTCGAATCTGAACTTAGTTTGACCAGTTTAGTCGACATATAATATGTAATTTTGAAGTTTTGATGCGCAACCCATAGAATTTTGAGTGCATTTCAGCCGAAATTAGTCGCGTTTGATAACCAAAAGACACACATTTGAAAGGCAAACGCTGGTTTTGGTAAGTATGACTTCTTCCACGACTTCTGATCGAACAACGGCAAAGGTAAGGGAATATTTATGTGGTTATTATGTGTTTCTGTGGACTCCGAAATAGCGAAGCCATATTGCTAATCTATGAGCGCCGTCTCATATTATTGACAAGTGAACGAATTCTGTAACGTTAAAAATAAATGTAACACAGCTGTTTTATTAAGAAGAAGTGTATCTTTCTAACTATATGTAGAACATGTATATTTAGTCAACGTTTATGATGTGTATTTCTGTTATCTGGCAGAGTTATCATAATTTCTCCAGACATTGTAGTAGCATTTTTTGATGTTCAATGTAAACCGTGATTTATGGATATAAATAGCATATTATTGAAAAAAACATAAACGTACTGTATAACATGTCCTATTCCTGTCATCTGATGAAGATTTTCAAAAGGTTAGTGAATTATTTTTCTTTTAATCCTGCTTTTGTGATTGCATCTATTGTTCTACAAATATGGCTATGTAAATTAGCCTATCTTTTGGTGGTGGTTTGACATAAATATGTGCTATGTTTTCGCCGTAAAACATTTTAGAAATCTGACTTGCTGGCTAGATGAACAAGGTGTTTATCTTTCATTTGAGCTATTGGACTTGTTAATGTGTGGAGGTTAAATATTTCTAAGAATATTTTTGCGTTCTGTGCGCCACTGTGTCAGTTGAGCAGTGGGGGATGGTACCCCTAGAGGTACGTGTGGGGCCATGTAGTTTTAACAGAGTCAATAACTCATGGATTCTTAATCAAGCTCAAACCAAATGTATTCACCCACTGGGTCATACAGTTGCATAAGACAAAGAACATATTAACACAGGCACTTGTATTTAACCCTTTCTCCTATATTGAGCCCCTCCTTGCACATCTGAGCAGCCAATTCACCTCTGTTGCTTTCCGGAAGATTAGTGATATGTGTTCCTCCTCACATCATCTAACCTGACCTCTGCCTAAATTCCTCACTCCTCCCCAACTCAAGACTGTCATGTTGACTTGGACCAGACTTGTATCTCTACTCCTCCCATAGGATCCCTGATGGTTAACAATAACATATCCTGACCGAATGTAAATTTTATACATTCCCCTCTCTCCATTTGTGACATCAAATCAAATTTATTTATATAGCCCTTCGTACATCAGCTGATATCTCAAAGTGCTGTACAGAAACCCAGCCTAAAACCCCAAACAGCAAGCAATGCAGGTGTAGAAGCACGGTGGCTAGGAAAAACTCCCTAGAAAGGCCAATACCTAGGAAGAAACCTAGAGAGGAACCAGGCTATGTGGGGTGGCCAGTCCTCTTCTGGCTGTGCCGGGTGGAGATTATAACAGAACATTGCCAAGATGTTCAAATGTTCATAAATGACCAGCATGGTCGAATAATAATAAGGCAGAACAGTTGAAACTGGAGCAGCAGCACAGTCAGGTGGAAGTTGAAACTGGAGCAGCAGCATGGCCAGGTGGACTGGGGACAGCAAGGAGTCATCATGTCAGGTAGTCCTGGGGCATGGTCCTAGGGCTCAGGTCAGTTGAAACTGGAACAGCAGCATGGCCAGGTGGACTGGGGACAGCAAGGAGTCATCATGTCAGGTAGTCCTGGGGCATGGTCCTAGGGCTCAGGTCAGTTGAAACTGGAACAGCAGCATGGCCAGGTGGACTGGGGACAGCAAGGAGTCATCATGTCAGGTAGTCCTGGGGCATGGTCCTAGGGCTCAGGTCCTCCGAGAGAGAGAAAGAAAGAGAGAAGGAGAGAATTAGAGAACGCACACTTAGATTCACACAGGACACCGAATAGGACATGAATAAGTATATTTCATATTTTCGCATTTGTAAGTCAGAACCCATCAATAGGGTGTCAAGTTACTTTTCAGTGTGTTCCCAAAAAGAAAAAAATTGACATCCACATAAGCAGCACTTTGTGTGAGTACACAGGTGCACCTAGTTAAAACAGCAATACCATTGCTTGCTAGCACAACTGAACCTGTGCGCAATTCAAAAGAAAACGCCATGCTTGTTAAAACTTCTTAAGGCTAGGGGGCAGTATTCGGAAGTTTGGATGACTGAGGTGCCCAAAGTAAACTGCCTGTTACTCAGGCCCAGAAGCTAGGATATGCATATGTATGGTAGTATTGGATAGAAAACACTAACGTTTCTAAAACTGTTAAAATAATGTCCATACAATCCATCCAGAAAAGCATTGGATGGATTGGACATGCCAATGCTTTTCTATGGGAAAGCCTAATTATCAGGAACCAGATTGCAGATCTTATGGCTTCCACTAGATGTCAACAGTTTTTAGAATTTGTTCAATGTTTTTTTTTTTTTAAATGAAGAAGTTTTTGTATTCTTTCTAAGTGTCACTCAGGAGGACTCTAGTGTTTTGGTGTGCATGAATGAGAGAGCGCTCCTCGTTGTTTTTCTCCGGTGCTGAAAAGAGTTTATTCCGTCTTAAATTTGATTGATTATTTACATATTAGGGTACCTGAGGTTGGATTAGAAACGTTGTTTCAAATGTTTGGACCTAGTTTACAGGTAACTGATTAGATCCTATGTAGGCATGTTGGTCGAGTTGGAACGGGTGTATTTCTGAATCAAATGCGCCAAATAAATGGAAATTTTGGGGAAATAAAGAAGAACTTTATCAAACAAAACAACCGTTCATTGTGTAACTGGAAACTTTGGGAATGCAAAAAGATGAAGATCTTCAAAGGTAAGCTATTTATTTTATCGCTATTTCTGACTTCCGTGATGCATCTGCTTGGTTGGAAAATGTTTTTAATGCTTTTGTATGCGGGGCGCTGTCCTCAGATAATCGCATGGTATGCTTTCGCCGTAAAGCCTTTTTGAAATCTGACAAAGCGTCTGGATTAAAACCTGTTGAAGCGAGGCGTTCCCCTCAGTTCCCCCCCCCTGTTCAGCTGAAACGGTGGTGCAGGGAATGCAAAAATATTCTTAGAAATATTTAACCTCCACACATTAACAAGTCCAATAGCTCAAATGAAAGATAAACACCTTGTTCATCTACCCAGTGTGTCAGATTGTTTAAATGTTTTACGGCGAAAACACAGCACATATTTAATGTTAGACCACCACCAAAACAAAAACAAAAGGCAGCCATTTTGTACCACAAAAGATAAAATGACAAAAAGCAGGATTTAAAAAAAAATCATTCACTAACCTCTTGAAAATCTTCATCAGATGACAGTCATATGACATGTTACACAGTAAATCTGTTTTGTTCGATAATATGCATTTTATATCCATAAATCTCGGTTTACATTGACACCATGTTCAGAAAATTCTAAAAAATGTCTGTAGGAATTATAGAAAGCTACGCCAGATAACAGAAATACTTTGACTAATGATTCATGTTCTACATATAATTAAAAAGATACACCTGTTCTTAATGCAACCGCTGTGTCACATTTTTTTTTACGTTACGGAAAAAGCTTACCATGCAATAATCTGAGACGGCGCTCAGACGTAACAATATTTCTCTGCTATGTTGGAGTCAACAGAAATACAAAATTACAACATAAATATTCCCTTACCTTTGATGGTCTTCGATCAGAATGTACTGCAAGGAGTCCTACAAAACAATAAATCGTTTTGTTTCATAATGTTCAATTCTAGTGTCCAGCATCTCCAGTTTCAGCTCAAATGCCCAAAAAATTACTTCTGGTCCAGGATAATTTTGCATCAAAACTTCCAAATTACATATTACAGGTCGACGAAACTGGTCAAACTAAGTGCAGAATTAATCTTCAGGATGTTATAAACGTACAAAACGAATGGCATTCCAACCGGACAATCCTAGTTCATCTGGGGCTGACTGGAACAGACAAAGCCCTCTAACGCATATGCGTCCTCAAGCACGTGAATCTTTTGCGACACTGTAGCAAATTCCTCCCCATTAGGTCAAAGTTCACAGCAAATGCTCGATTACACTTTCTACTGAATGAGGACATCTAGTGGAAGACGTAGGAAGTGTTTCCAGATCCATAACTTGTTGGGAAGGGAGGGGGCGATGACGTCAAAGTTGCCCCAACTTTCAGGATTCCAAAACTAGTTTTGAAGATTGCCTGCCCTGTGAGTTCTGTTATACTCACAGACATAATTCAAACGGTTTTAGAAGCTTCAGAGTGTTTTCTATCCAATAATAATAATAATAATATGCATATATTAGCAATTTAGGACAGATTTTGATGCAGTTCACTATGGGCACGCAATTCATCCAAAGGGGAAATACTGCCCCCTATCCCGAAGAAGTTTTAACAAGAAGTTAAGCTTTTAAATGATGTAAGACACTTGGATCTTCATGAATGTTTAATATTACGAATGTAGTATTTTTGAAATCGAACCCGGTAACGGGATTCTAGCCGTAAGGGATCCCTAAGAGATTGGTTAGAGCTAACACTATAAATTACATAACTGTATAAATGAGACTGTTTTCAACACATCAACTGTTTTTAGACTATTTATTTTTAACCAAGTAAGACAAATAAATGTTCATTGGGCTCCCGAGTGGCGCAGCAGTCTAAGTCACTGCAGCTCAGTGCTAGAGGCATCACTACAGACCGTGTTTTGATTCCAGGCTGTATCACAAACGCCCGTGATGGGAGTCCCATAGGGTGGTGCACAATTGGCCCAGTGCCGTTAGGGTTTGGGGGGTACGTTGTCATTGTAAATATTGTAAATTGTAAAATTGTACATTTCAAAAAAGGTATCCTGTCATCAACAGACTGTCCAGTTAAATAGAGTTAACATGTTTATATTCAAGTTGACATGTTTATAATAAGGTTTGTAGTCTAACGGTTACAGTCACAGCCTTAGAAACTGAAGGTACTGGGTTTGCCTCTCAGAGGATACATTTTGACCATTCTCTTTAGTGTATAGTTTTGACACAGAATGCTTAATTGCATTTATTAGGTGGCTCTTAAAATAGCCTTTGGGTTTGTGGAGTTGCAGGCAAGTGAGAGTGGTAGTGTGTACTACTGCGTGCGTCTTGCTAGAACGGAGGAGAGACCAGCTCTCAGATCATCAAGGAAGAAAGAGGTCGTTGCCCTCATCCATGAGATGCACGCCATACAGTACTGCCCAGGGACACTTATGGCAGATTGTGGGCATGGTCCTGCAAGCTGGCCCATGTGGAAATGACAAAAAACATTTGCCAATTCAAAAGCATGCAGTACACACGGTACATCGCACACTATAAATATTTAAAATGTATGTTCTAATCCAAGTCTGTGAGTACTCTCATGTTTTCTTATTTATACGGCCATTTACAAATGAGGACATGTGTGCTCTTTTACTGGAGATGGACAGGTGTGTACCGTACATCATTACTTAGGACATTTGTAGCTGAATTTTTTATCTATATTCATATTTGTTAATATGACTATTTTTCTTAAGTGTTTTGAACTTGTTTCTCAGCAGTTTGTCATTTGTTGTAGTGTTTATATCAGGAGTTATCAAAATTGCTCTTGACGATCCATAGCATTGTGCAGGCTTTTCTGTTCAAGCTCAGTGCTACCACACCTGATTCTACTACTCAGCTGTTCATCAAGACCTCAGCTGTTCATCAAGGCCATGAATAGTAGAATCAGGTGTGATAGAACTGGGCTTGAACAAAAAAGCCTGTATAAGCCCGTAGCTTGTCAAAATAAATTGTGGCTATCCATGAATTTTATTTACAAAGTTGAGTATATCTGATGAATGTACATTTGGTTGTAAATGTTATGTTTAGTGATAATTCACTTTTGTTTACAGGTAATGTCATTCTAGGCTTTTCTTCAGTAAACTACAATGTACATTTTCATGTAAATAGTTAATGGTTACATGTTTGATATTTGTGTATTCTCCAGGAGCTTGATCGTGTGTCTTGAGAGATCAAGAAAAAGTTTTCCAGTTTACTCAATATTGGCTTAATGAGTTTCATTTTTTTAGCTTCCCTCTGTAAGATCATATGTCAATATTAAATAAATACTAACAACTACATTATTTCTGTTGCCATTTGATATTATTGTTTACCTTTGTTTAACTTTTATTTTTGAGTTTCAGACCAATGATATTTTCACTTAAAACAAAAAAGATTGTTTTGAATTCTCTGTCCATTTTCTCAATTTTCTGTACATTCTCTGGTTCTCTGTCCATTCTCTGATTCTCTGTTCATTATAAATAACATCCGAGGATATCCTGGAGCTAATATTTTAGATGAAGAGTCTTGTTTACCTGTTCTGATCAATCAATCAAAATGATTCAGGTTGTTTATGATAGGATGAGATGATTGGTGGGTGATTGGTTTGTCCATATTTGGGAGATTTTATTCTAGTGTCCGGTTAAATCTATTTTGCAGATGATATATTATAATGTGAAATTTGTACTTGTTGTTGGCAGTTGATGTCAATTTCAAGGAATTTACCCTGTTGTATTATGTTGACGCATTGCTAAGTCTACCTTTACGTTCCCATTTGTCTGCAACAGGTGTTCACAGAGACTAGAGGGCGGGGTGGGGTACTGTGCAAACAGACTATGTACACATCCTATTCTCTCTATCATCATCATACCATACTGCTTCCTCTGGACAGGAAATGACAACCTTAAAATGTGGATGTCACAAAGATGATGTATCTGAGTGTCTGATTTCCTTCTCTACTCTCTATTTCTTTGGCTTTTGCTCTGTCACTTATTTAATAAAATACCTGATAACAGTAAAAAAATAAGTCACCACATAGTATAGTTTAGTGTGTTCCCATGTCTCAACTGTCACAAACAAAGAATGTCATATAGGTGTTTATGTACAACATTACATGAAACAGAACAAAACAATGATTTATTATCTGTTTCTTCTCTGAAAACACGAGACCCCCCCTTACACACACACACACACACACACACACACACACACACATACATATACAGATGTAGGATCTTAATTTGAGGCAGTTTGCTACAGCAGAAAAATAATCCTGCAGCAACAGGACATTTTAGTTATTATCTGGATTATGATTAATGCACATTTTTATAGTGGTTTATACATTTTTCGTAATGGAAACTAATGTCTTAATTTCAGAAGCTTTTTAAAACTGCACTGCAGGAAAGTTATCCTGCAACAGGGTGATTAGATTAAGATCCTACATCTGTACACACACACACACAGACACACTGTCAGTATATAATCAATAGCTACAGTGGGGCATTAAAGTATTTAGTCAGCCACCAATTGTGCAAGTTCTCCTACTTAAAAAGATGAGAGAGGCCTGTCATTTTCATCAGATACACTTCAACTATGACAGACAAAATGAGAAAAGAAATTCCAGAAAATCACATTCTAGTATTTTTTATGAATTTTTTTGCAAATTATGGCGGAAAATAAGTATTTGGTCAATAACAAAAGTTTCTCAATACTTTGTTATATACTCTTTGTTGGCAATGATAGAGGTCAAACGTTTTCTGTAAGTCTTCACAAGGTTTTCACACACTGTTGCTGGTATTTTGGCCCATTTCTCCATGCAGATCTCCTCTAGAGCAGTGATGTTTTGGTGCTGTTGCTGGGCAACACGGACTTTCAACTTTATTTACTTATTTATTTATTTTTTATTTCACCTTTATTTAACCAGGTAGGCTAGTTGAGAACAAGATCTCATTTGCAACTGCGACCTGGCCAAGATAAAGCATAGCAGTGTGAACAGACAACACAGAGTTATACATGGAGTAAACAATTAACAAGTCAATAACACAGTAGAAAAAAGAAAAAAAGGGGGGAGTCTATATACAATGTGTGCAAAAGGCATGAGGAGGTAGGTGAATAATTACAATTTTGCAGATTAACACTGGAGTGATAAATGATCAGATGGTCATGTACAGGTAGAGATATTGGTGTGCAAAAGAGCAGAAAAGTAAATAAATAAAAACAGTATGGGGATGAGGTAGGTGAAAATGGGTGGGCTATTTACCAATAGACTATGTACAGCTGCAGCGATCGGTTAGCTGCTCAGATAGCTGATGTTTGAAGTTGGTGAGGGAGATAAGTCTCCAACTTCAGCGATTTTTGCAATTCGTTCCAGTCACAGGCAGCAGAGTACTGGAACGAAAGGTGGCCAAATGAGGTGTTGGCTTTAGGGATGATCAGTGAGATACACCTGCTGGAGCGCGTGCTACGGATGGGTGTTGCCATCGTGACCAGTGAACTGAGATAAGGTGGAGCTTTACCTAGCATGGACTTGTAGATGAGCTGGAGCCAGTGGGTCTGGCGACGAATATGTAGCGAGGGCCAGCCGACTAGAGCATACAAGTCGCAGTGGTGGGTGGTATAAGGTGCTTTAGTGACAAAACGGATGGCACTGTGATAGACTGGATCCAGTTTGCTGAGTAGAGTGTTGGAAGCAATTTTGTAGATGACGTCGCCGAAGTCGAGGATCGGTAGGATAGTCAGTTTTACTAGGGTAAGCTTGGCGGCGTGAGTGAAGGAGGCTATGTTGCAGAATAGAAAGCCGACTCTTGATGTGATTTTCGATTGGAGATGTTTGATATGAGTCTGGAAGGAGAGTTTGCAGTCTAGCCAGACACCTAGGTACTTATAGATGTCCACATATTCAAGGTCGGAACCATCCAGGGTGGTGATGCTAGTCGGGCATGCGGGTGCAGGCAGCGATCGGTTGAAAAGCATTCATTTGGTTTTACTAGCATTTAAGAGCAGTTGCAGGCCACGGAAGGAGTGTTGTATGGCATTGAAGCTCGTTTGGAGGTTAGATAGCACAGTGTCCAATGACGGGCCGAAAGTATATAGAATGGTGTCGTCTGCGTAGAGGTGGATCAGGGAATCGCCCGCAGCAAGAGCAACATCATTGATATATACAGAGAAAAGAGTCGGCCCGAGAATTGAACCCTGTGGCACCCCCATAGAGACTGCCAGAGGACCGGACAGCATGCCCTCCGATTTGACACACTGAACTCTGTCTGCAAATTAATTGGTGAAGCAGGCAAGGCAGTCATCCGAAAAACCGAGGCTACTGAGTCTGCCGATAAGAATATGGTGATCGTCGATGAGGTCGATGAAGACGGCTGCACAGTACTGTCTTTTATCGATGGCGGTTATGATATCGTTTAGTACCTTGAGTGTGGCTGAGGTGCACCCGTGACCGGCTCGGAAACCAGATTGCACAGCGGAGAAGGTACGGTGGGATTCGAGATGGTCAGTGACCTGTTTGTTGACTTGGCTTTCGAAGACCTTAGATAGGCAGGGCAGGATGGATATAGGTCTGTAACAGTTTGGGTCCAGGGTGTCTCCCCCTTTGAAGAGGGGGATGACTGCGGCAGCTTTCCAATCCTTGGGGATCTCAGACGATATGAAAGAGAGGTTGAACAGGCTGGTAATAGGGGTTGCGACAATGGCGGCGGATAGTTTCAGAAATAGAGGGTCCAGATTGTCAAGCCCAGCTGATTTGTACGGGTCCAGGTTTTGCAGCTCTTTCAGAACATCTGCTATCTGGATTTGGGTAAAGGAGAACCTGGAGGCTTGGACGAGGAGCTGCGGGGGGGGGGCGGAGCTGTTGGCCAAGGTTGGAGTAGCCAGGCGGAAGGCCTGGCCAGCCGTTGAGAAATGCTTGTTGAAGTTTTCGATAATCATGGATTTATCGGTGGTGACCGTGTTACCTAGCCTCAGTGCAGTGGGCAGCTGGGAGGAGGTGCTCTTGTTCTCCATGGACTTCACAGTGTCCCAGAACTTTTTGGAGTTGGAGCTACAGGATGCAAACTTCTGCCTGAAGAAGCTGGCATTAGCTTTCCTGACTGACTGCGTGTATTGGTTCCTGACTTCCCTGAACAGTTGCATATCACGGGGACTATTCGATGCTCTTGCAGTCCGCCACAGGATGTGTTTGTGCTGGTCGAGGGCAGTCAGGTCTGGAGTGAACCAAGGGCTGTATCTGCATTTTTTGAACGGAGCATGCTTATCTAAAATGGTGAGGAAGTTACTTTTAAAGAATGACCAGGCATCCTCAACTGACGGGATGAGGTCAATGTCCTTCCAGGATACCCGGGCCAGGTCGATTAGAAAGGCCTGCTCACAGAAGTGTTTTAGGGAGCGTTTGACAGTGATGAGGGGTGGTCGTTTGACCGCGGCTCCGTAGCGGATAAAGGCAATGAGGCAGTGATCGCTGAGATCCTGGTTGAAGACAGCAGAGATGTATTTGGAGGGCCAGTTGGTCAGGATGACGTCTATGAGGGTGCCCTTGTTTACAGAGTTAGGGTTGTACCCGGTGGGTTCCTTGATGATTTGTGTGAGATTGAGGGCATCTAGCTTAGATTGTAGGACTGCCGGAGTGTTAAGCATATCCCAGTTTAGGTCACCTAACAGAACAAACTCTGAAGCTAGATGGGGGGCGATCAATTTACAAATGGTGTCCAGGGCACAGCTGGGAGCTGAGGGGGGTCGGTAGCAGGCGGCATCAGTGAGAGACTTATTTCTGGAGAGAGTAATTTTCAAAATTAGTAGTTCGAACTGTTTGGGTATGGACCTGGAAAGTATCTCTGCAGTAGACTGCAACTCCTCCCCCTTTGGCAGTTCTATCTTGAAGGAAAATGTTATAGTTGGGTCTGGAAATCTCTGAATTTTTGGTGGCCTTCCTGAGCCAGGATTCAGACACAGCAAGGACATCAGGGTTAGCAGAGTGTGCTAAAGCAGTGAGTAAAACAAACTTAGGGAGGAGGCTTCTGATGTTGACATGCATGAAACCAAGGCTTTTTCGATCAGAGAAGTCAACAAATGAGGGTGCCTGGGGACATGCAGGGCCTGGGTTTACCTCCACATCACCCGCGGAACAGAGAAGGAGTAGTATGAGGGTGCGGCTAAAGGCTATCAAAACTGGTCGCCTAGAGCGTTGGGGACAGAGAATAAAAGGAGCAGATTTCTGGGCATAGTAGAATATATTCAGGGCATAATGCGCAGACAGGGGTATGGTGGGGTGCGGGTACAGCGGAGGTAAGCCCAGGCTCTGGGTGATGATGAGAGAGGTTGTATCTCTGGACATGCTGGTTGTAATGGGTGAGGTCACCGCATGTGTGGGAGGTGGGACAAAGGAGTTATCAGGGGTGTGAAGAATGTAACTAGGGGCTCCATTGTGAACTAAAACAATGATAACTAACCTGAACAACAGTATACAAGGCATATTGACATTTGAGAGAGACATACAGCGAGGCATACAGTAGTCACAGGTGTTGAATTGGGAAAGCTAGCTAAAACAGTAGGTGAGACAACAACAGCTAATCAGCTAGCACAACAACCGCAGGTAAAATGGCGTTGACTAGGCAACGGGGCCAACAGATAAAACAAACAAGCAGAATGGAGTACCGTGATTAATGGACAGTCCAGCGTGCATCAGCTATGTAGCCAAGAGATCAGTGTCCAGGGGGCAGCGGTGGATGGGGCAGGGAAGCTGGACTGGCGAGTGTTATCCAGGTAAAAAAAAAAACTAACAATGACTAAATAGCTTGTAGCTAGTTAGATTTTTTTTTTTTAAATAATAGCGATTCCGTATCACATTGGGTGAGGCAGGTTTCCGGAAGGTATAAACAAATAAAAAATAAAAAAGCGATAGAAAGTAAATATGGGTCCAGTGAGTGTTTGGGTCGCGGCGATTCAGACGGTTAGCAGGCCTGTGCTAACAAGCTAACAGTTCGTAGGCCCGGGCTAAACAAGGTAGCAGTTAGCGGACCGGAGCTAGACAAGCTAGCAGTTAGCAGGCCGAATTAGCATGCAGGGAGATAGTGAGGGCTAGAGAGTTAGCCTTTGGGGGACGTCGCGATGGGGTGAGTCTGTTTATTCCTCTTCATGCGGTGACATCGATAGACCGGTCGTGGGCCCGGGTATTGTAGCCCAGGAGTATGCTACGGTGGTAGCACAGGTGCTCTGGCCGGGCTAGCTTCAAGCTAAGTGGGTGGAAACGCTAGCCAGGAGTAATCATCCGGGGTTGCGGTTTAGCTAGATAGCTAGTTATGAAGATCCAGCTGAAAAATGTTCCGTTTGCGGTGGGAATCGGGGGATGAATAATAAATAGGTCCGTTATGCTCTGGTTAGAGTCGCGTTGTTCGAACTGGCGAGAGCTTTCCGAGCTAAAGGTTAGCTGATGACCGCTAGCATAGCTGGTGGTTAGCTGGCTAGCTTCAGTTGAGGGGTTCCGGTTCCGAAGTAAATATAAATACTTTAGGAAAAATAGCTACATTGGGTGAGGTGGGTTGCAGGAGAGTATTTGGAAGCTTAGGTTTAGCAAAATGTTTTTAAAGAGATATGCGAAGAAAAATAATGTAAAAAACGAAAAAGAAACGATATATATACACCTTGAAATGCTTCTTACGAAGCCACTCCTTCGTTGCCCGGGCGGTGTGTTTGGGATCATTGTCATGCTGAAAGACCCAGCCACGTTTCATCTTCAATGCCCTTGCTGATGAAAAGAGGTTTTCACTCAAAATCTCATGATACATGGCCCCATTCATTCTTTCCTTTACACGGATCAGTCATCCTGGTCCCTTTGCAGAAAAACAGCCCCAAAGCATGATGTTTCCACCCTCATGCTTCACAGTAGGTATGGTGTTCTTTGGATGCAACTCAGCAATCATTGTCCTCCAAACACGACGAGTTGCGTTTTGACCAAAAAGTTCTATTTTGGTTTCATCTGACCATATGACATCTCCCAATCTTCTTCTGGATCATCCAAATGCTCTCTAGCAAACTTCAGATGGGCCTGGACATGTACTGGCTTAAGCAGGGGGACACGTCTGGCACTGCAGGATTTGAGTCCCTGGCGGCATAGTGTGTTATTGATGGTAGGCTTTGTTACTTTGGTCCCAGCAGGTCATTCACTAGGTCCCCCCATGTGGCTCTGGGATTTTTGCTCACCGTTCTTGTGATCATTTTGACCCCACGGGGTGAGATCTTGCGTGGAGCCCCAGATCGAGGGAGATTATCAGTGGTCTTGTATGTCTTCCATTTCCTAATAATTGCTCCCACAGTTGATTTCTTCAAACCAAGCTGCTTACCTATTGCAGATTCAGTCTTCCAGCCTGGTGCAGGTCTACAATTTTGTTTCTGGTGTCCTTTGACAGCTCTTTGATCTTGGCCATAGTGGAGTTTGGTGTGTGACTGTTTGAGGTTGTGGACAGGTGTCTTTTATACTGATAACAAGTTCAAACAGGTGGCATTAATACAGGTAACGAGTGGAGGACAGAGGAGCCTCTTAAAGAATGAGATACAGGTCTGTGAGAGCCAGAAATCTTCCTTGTTTGTTGGTGACCAAATACTTATTTTCCACCATAATTTGCAAATAAATTAATTTAAAATCCTACAATGTGATTTTCTGGATTTTTTTTCCTCATTTTTTCTGTCATAATTGAAGTGTACCTACGATGAAAATGACAGGCCTCTCTCATCTTTTTAAGTGGAAGAACTTGCACAATTGGTGGCTGACTAAATACTATATACAGTGGGGCAAAAAAGTAAGTAAATAACCCATATTAGTCAATATTAGTCAATCCCTGTGTATATTTTATATATGTGTGTGGGGGGGCATTAATTCAGGCTGGTCTTTTCCACCCACCCACCACTTGCCCAGCCCCAGTACATCACTCTGACGCATACAGGGTCTTCCTTTGCCTCTCCGCATAAATATGTGACATTACTCCCAGAGGAAGTCACAGAATGCCACTGACTAGCATCGATCCAACCACCAGAGATATTACACCCATGCCTCGCTTCACCCCAAGATATATTGTTCCCATCAGTGCTACCATTTAATGCCAGGGAGCAGAGTCTGAAATGTCACTGGGCACCTAATTGGGAAGAAAGAGGAAGCAGTGTATATCAGTCACGGCCTGTGATCAGATTAATACCAGAGGGAGGAGAGTCGTGACGGGAGGTAAAGAACAAGATCTGTCACACAGAATTCAACTAAAGTAGCTACATGGCGATTTTCCATTGACAATTTACCCTGGTGTTTAACCCAAAATACCTTCATTTTTCCATCTATGCAGAACGGCACCCATGTCTCACTGGGCCATGGTTACGTTTGACGTGCCCTGACTTGGTGCAAAGCCCAGACCCTGGGACCCCTTCAGTTTGTGTTGACATAACAATGGCTAACTTTGAAATTGAACACCTCACAAAGCAAATGTCTTTCATGATGCAGAAGTTGATTCTACTAGTTAAAACACCAGTCTCAACGTCAACAGTGAAGAGGTCGACTCCGGGATGCTGGCCTTATAGAAAGAGTTCCTCTGTCCAGTGTCTGTGGTCTTTTGCCCATAATCTTTTATTTTTATTGGCCAGTCTGAGATATGGCTGTTTCTTTGCAACTCTGGCTAGAAGGCCAGCATCCCGGAGTCGCCTCTTCACTGTTGACGTTGAGACTGGTGTTTTGCAGATACTAGTTAGTAAAGCTGTCAGTAGAGAACTTGTGAGGCGTCTGTTTCTCAAACTCTCTAATGTACTTGTCCTCTTGCTTAGTTGTGCACCGGGGCCTCTCACTCCTATTTCTATTGTGGTTAGGGCCAGTTTGCACGGTTCTGTGAAGGGAGTAGTACACAGCGTTGTACGAGATCTTCAGTTTCTTGGCAATTTCTCGCATGGAATAGCCTACATTTCTCAGAAGAAGAATAAACAGACGAGTTTCATTAGAAAGTGCTTTGTTTCTGGCCATTTTGAGCCTGTATTCGAACCCACAAATGCTGATGCTCCAGATACTCAACTAGTCTAAAGAAGGACAGTTTTATTGCTTCTTTTAAATCAGGACAACAGTTTTCAGCTGTGCTAACATAATTGCAAAAGGGTTTTCTATTGATCTATTAGCCTTTTAAAATGATAAACTTGGATTAGCTAACACAATGTGCCATTGTAACACAGGTGTGCTGGTTACTGATAATGGGCCTCTGTACACCTACGTCCATATTCCATTAAAAAAAATCTACCGTTTCCAGCTACATTAGTCATTTACAACATTCACAATGTCTACACTGTATTTCTGATCAATTTGATGTTATTTTAATGGACAGCAAATGTGCTTTTCTTTAAAAAACAAGGACCCCAAACTTTTGAACGGTAGTATACCTATGGTGCTGATTTTTAGGCCAAGTTATGTACAGTTTTTTGTGTGCTCTAGGGCAACGGTATCTAGATGGAATTTGTGTTTGTGGTCCTGGCAACTGGACCTTTTTTGAACACCAGGTCTGACAGAATCTGTGCAAAAGATCCAGGTGTGGGCCCTCCAAGCATTGCAGAGCTAGCTACAATTTCAATTTCATCCCCCTGAAAAGGTAGAACAAATATCACAACAAATGTTATGGCTCAAATACTCAAATATGCTGGTTGATAAAATACCTGTATTTATGGGAAAGATGTATGAAAAGGGTATTTTGTTCTTAAATTATATTGTAAATTGGAATGGTAGAGTTATGTATTTCATGGAATTGTACAGGAAGGTCTGCTCAATTCAAGAGTACAAACAATTGATTACAGCATTACCCCAAAAATAGAGGAGGCAGGTGGCAGCAGGAAGAGTTAGGGAAATGGTCTGTCTGCCCAATATTAAGGATCAAAACTGTCAGAGGAATAAAAATAGCATAAATAGGAAGGTACACATAATAGGAAGTTCCACATAATAGAAACAGGTTAAGGGTTTACATTTCCCTCAACTTGTTAAAAGAAAACAACAATCATTACTCGTCGTCCCTATCTACAGGGGGAAATGGGGACTCATCCAGAGTTGGCAGCTCATTAGTTTCACCATCCTCTGGAGGAGCAGAAAACATGATTGCTGCTGAAATCTTATCAGCCAGAGAGGCACAGATCTCCTTACAGCATGTTAATAACATTTCACAGGGACGAGAGAGAGAACACGTTATAACAGTTTCACACCAACCTTGCTAAGAATTAGATTGGGGCAAGATTAGCCCAAGCTACAATCTAGTGGCTTTCCTCACCTTTTAGGGCACAGCTCTGTCTCTAGAAGCCTTTCCAAATCATAATTATAACTATTGATAAATTACCCAACCCAAATGTAGAATGACAGTCCTTAGTGCTTCATGTTGTTTCTATCACTTTAATTTAAGACCCTCAACTTAGCACACATTGATACTGACAGAATGTACATTTACATTTCACATATTTTTCTAGCATCTTTTCTCATCATGGTCCCCATTTGTGGTATTGACAGATTGTATCTCAATACATTCTTGTCTAAATTATAGTACATTTTGCAGTGTGCAGACCTCCACAATCAATCTGATACCCCAAATAAACAATTTTGGATAAGCCTAAATAAATTACAGGCATGGCTGACCACAACCCTCCATCCCCGGCCCTCATCCTTCCTGGAGTTCTTCTTCAGATATTGTTTCAGTTCGTCCTTTTTAATGGCACATGTTCAAATTGGATGGCCCTTGATAATGTCTCTCACCTGAGCCACCAATGTCCTTTACAGACCATTAGGTGTGGATGGGATCACTCTCCATACTCACTCCACATGGACCCATGTCACACTCCTGAGAGAAAAAGCATGAGAGAAAAAGCAGTTGATAACTTCGACTGGATGCTGTGTACAGGTTGCTGTCTCGGACTCAGGTCTCATGGTAGAAGTGGTGAAGGACCCTATTGAATGCAATTTTTGCCATTATTTCATCCAGTTAGAGGGGGTGTTGAGGTTCACACTGTTTTTGGCCAAATGATCTTCCAGATACCATCTGTGGTCACATTTGCCATAGCCTCGATAGAGGATAGACCAGAACAATAGTAGTTTAGGGTATTTCTAATTTACTGCATGACAAATTATTATTACTACCTGATTCAGGAAATCCAGACTTCTAAACAACAACAACAACACTTCTTCATATAAAAGTGGAGGTGGAGGAAACTTCAAAAATTGAAGTAACTGTCATTCGTTACCAACATCTCTTTTTTCCTTTTACAGGCAAACGTGAAGAAAATGTTTGCTTATTTACCAAAGGGCCCCAGGGGACCAGTAATTTCCCCTTTGGACACATGACTCACATCGTGATTCATGCGTCCCAAAAAACCAACAACACTGCCTGTTAAATCTAAAATAAACAGATTGCAATAAATCTCTATAAATAATTGTATCCCGTAAGCGCTCTCTCTCTGTCCTTCTCGTGGTCCGAATCACACAGAGGACTATTGATAAATTATAAACTTCTTAATTATTTGTGTTTGCATAGCCCATTTAAAAAAACAATGTCTCCTGTCTTTCTAGTGAGTGTGATTAGAACTCACCGGGAAATCAGAAGAGAGGTCAGAGGTCAGTCAGCCCTATTAAGTGTGTGTTTTTTTCCTCTACCTCAGACATTAAAGATATTTAAAGAACATTTCAAACATCAGGTTTACGTTGGGTTTTCCAATTAATTTCTTCTAATCAAGAGAATTTACATTTGTGCAACCACAACTCAACCCACTAAAACCAAATAAAAAGACCCCACACTTTTAAATTAAACAGAATGTTAACCACTAACAAGTATTCATTAACAGGTGGGTTGTGTGTGGGTGCCGGCGTGTGTGTAGCAACAATCGTAGGGTAAACACAAACAAAATGGCCAGGCCTTGCTTAATTTGGGAGGTCCCTTAACAGCTGGATCCAGGTACTTTTAACTGCTCTCCAAAGGCACCTGCCTCAGGAAGCCTTTCAAAGGGAGAGATGCATTGATGCAATTGATAAATATATATTTTTTATATTTTTAACTTGGTAGCGGACATTCTATCAGTCCTGGAAGAAAGAAAATAAACTTGTATTTAGTTTTCACTATGCTACCTTTTATTCAGTCCTAAATATTCTTAATCATTAATCGAGTTAACTGCATGTTGGGCAGGAAGTCTTAATAAACGCATGCGTATATAGAATTATACTTCAGACAGACACATCAGATGATATGGTGTCCCGTAAAACTGAATTGGGCACCTTCTAAAGCAAACAACTCTCTTGTAATCTTAATATTTTTAACCTGTTGCATTGACATACAATTCTGTACAAACTGTCACAAATTTCCCCACTGTCTCTCACAGCCTGTTTGAGGTCAGTGTGTACTGGCAGCTATGTAGTGTTCCATAGGAAGCTCACTATAAATCACAAACAACAGATTACTTAAAACACAAGAGCAGTGGACCAGGCCTTGAAGAGTGAGCAGCCTCTAATTTATTATCAGTCCCAATGCTCAATCTTCATCAAATTACTAAAATATTGTATTATTAGATTGCTATCTGAAAGCCAATTACCATTCACTTTGTTACTTTCACTAGTCTCCATAATATCTTTCCTTCAACTAGTATTCCCTTCTTCCCAATAGGAAGACCTCCTTAATATACTACTTATACACACGGATCACTCTCAAACTGTCACGACTCCCGCCGAAGTTGGCTCCCCCGCCTGTTCGGGTGGTGCTCGGCGGTCAGTGTAGCCTAGTGGTTAGAGCATTGGACTAGTAACCGAAAGGTTGCAAGTTCAAATCCCCGAGCTGACAAGGTACAAAAATCTGTCGTTCTGCCCCTGAACAGGCAGTTAACCCACTGTTCCCAGGCCGTCATTGAAAATAAGAATTTGTTCTTAACTGACTTGCCTAGTTAAATAAAGGTTAAATAAAATAAAAAAAATCGTCTCCGGCCTACTAGCTGCCACCGATCCCTTTTTCCTTTCGGTTAGTTTTGTCTCATTTGTTACACCTGTTCCTATTTTGTGTGTTCTTGATTTGCTTCCCTATTTAGCGTGTGGAACCCGCCCCTTTGTTGTGCGGGATTATTTTGGTGTTCACTTTTGTGTCGTTGATGTTGTTTGTGCTCCGGACGTGTTACCCGTTGTTTTGGGTTGGTCAGTGTTTTGCGCCCTGTGTGTTTGGGCATTTACTTTTGGTGCCGGAATAAAGTGCATCTTTCCCCTGGAACTCTCTGCGCCTGATTCCTCTCTACACACCTAGTCAACCGAAACAACATTCTGCTATCCCCCCTTACGCAAGGTGTAAAACAAAAAATAACAAACATGATAACGTTCTCCATATTGGAAGGCATTGTTTTCATTTCAGTATACCTTCATAAAGTTACTCTATATTTGTATTACTAATCCCAATCGACAATAAATGACTGATTTGTTCCATAAAGCTCATCATTTAGTCAAATGATGTATGCAATCAATCTTTAGAATGTTTTTAACATAAACCATCAAAAAGGTTCCAACCGGAGAATTTCATTGTCTGAAGAAAAGCATTGGAACGAGAGCAAACTCTGTCGGGAGCGCGTGTCATGAGACCGAGGCTCTCTGCAAGACCACTCACTCATAGAACTATTATGAGCCTCTCCTTTATAGTAGAATCCTCAAATCAGTTTCTAAAGACGTTTGACATCTAGTGGAAGCCCTAGGAAGTGCAACCTCATCCATATCTCAATGTGTACTCGGTAGGCCAAGCTTTGAAAAACTACAAACCTCAGATGTCCCACTTCCTGGTTGGACTTTTCTCAGGTTTTCGGCTGCCATATGAGTTCTGTTATACTCACAGACATCATTCAAACAGTTGTAGAAACTTCAGAGTGTTTTCTATCCAATACTAATAATAATATGCATATATTAGCATCTGGGACAGAGTAGGAGGCAGTTCAGTCTGGCACGCTATTCATCCAAAAGTGAAAATGCTGCCCCCTATCCCAAAAAGGTTAACTCTAACCCATTATAAATGTGTGTTACATCACATCTTTTAGACTAGTGTTATATTCATACAGGGGTTCTACACAGGCTCTATTTAACAGCATATTCTGAAATAGAATGAGACATGCTATCCTCTGAGACATGTTATGTATGAGATTCCTGAGACGTTATCCTCTGCCTGTAGATCCAACGGCAGTATTGGACAGACCCCTAGATAACGTTACAGATCAGGTCACACAGAACTGGAAAACTCAGCTCACACAGAACTGGTTTCCCTTACTTTAATAGGAGTATAGAATATTTAGCTTACATTACATTGTAATGATTATTATCGCACAAGTGATAAGCGGATGGAATGTAATGGAAATGTTCATGTCTGTGCTTTTCTTATAACTAATTTCTGTGTTCTATTCATGTGCTGTTCTATAAACCAATTTCAGTGTTCATGCAAGTGACTGTTGTAACGAAACCTCACTATTAGTAGCTGCAATTTGGCAGTACACCCAGATCTTGATTTGAGAATTAAAGATATCTCAGTTTCAAGGTATCAGCTTAGAGAGGTATTGGTCTGTCAAATGTTATGGACCAGTATTGGTCGGTCACATGAATGATACCAAACGGTAATGATTAAATAATTATGCTAAATCATACAAATATAACTTGTGTAGCCATATATAACACAACTGCTGGGACTAAACAAACAGAGCTCCTGATTGACATGTGTACTATGATGCATTGAGTTGGTTGGAACCTCCCCAGCATGATTGATTCTGCCTGCGGAGCTTTCCAGTGGGGTCTGCGAGAGAAATTGAGAGAAATTCCCAAATTCCCATCTCACCAAAAGACGAGAAGAGCTGCCCAGAACAGACCCTTACTGTGAGCTGCCCAGGAGGAGACACATCATCTGCAAACAATTGAGGGATGGCAACTGATTTCAGTAAGTCAATTTAAATGAATCTGTATAAAAAGAAAAACAATTATAAAAAGGGAAATCAAGGCTAGTAACTCATAAAAAGGTACCCATAGTCACTCGTTTTATGAGAAGACTAGAGCGAGGGTGTAATGGTACCATGGAAAGCCCCGCTGACAGCTGTCTGTAGGCATTTAGAAGAAATGTCTATGTGGTCTGCAATCACAAAAAAATTAACACGTGGTATTTTTTAATACGGGGTGTTATTTATATGCATAGCAAGTAACGACAAGAGAATCGTTGACGATGCACGTGGGGTAACGAAGAGATGACCGAGTGTGTTTGTTTGGGAATAGTACTAAGTGAATATGGATGTGAAGGTTGTGTGATTGTGAGATATGGGATGAGAAAGATTGAAATTTGGATAATAAATGGATTGAAATGATTACTATTAACATTGAAATATGGATAATAAGCTGATTAAAACGTGGATAATAAGTGGATTGAAATTGAGCTATAAATTACTGAGTGAATGAGAGCCGTCAGGGGACTAGCTCATGAGTGAAAGAGGTGAATGAATGCCACAACCAGTTTTGTCGATCTGTAACATTATCTAGGTTTCTGTCCAACACCGCCGTTGGATCTACAGGTAGAGGATAACGTCTCAGAAATCTCATACGTACAGTTGAAGTCGGAAGTTTACATACATCTTAGCCAAATACATTTAACCTATTTAATCCCATCGGTCACAATAGTGACCATAAAAAACCTTTCAGTTATAAGGCTCTAAGAATTTTACTGAATGATATATCAATGCATTTCCATCAAATATTGAAATAGTAAAGAGTCTCAAGGAAATATGTGCAGTGTCACATGTTTATTGTAAATTGTATTGATATATGCATTTGCAATTACTCAACTTTGTTCAGTGTGGTCATAGAATGTGTAAACATGTTGACGGCAACAATAGTGACCGGCAGGATAACACAGTGCATCTAGGTATAGACATAGAAATACACATACATAGTTCTTGTTCTACCTAACTTTCTACTCTGTTCTTTCTTTTAATTTCATTTTGAGTCAAGTTCTGGATATGTTGGATCTAGGTGACTGCCCAGACAAGGCATGCAACATTGCAGTTATCCCTCAAAATGAGAAAGATGCTGTCCTGAGTGATTGTGATAGCGATGGGTCAGTTATGGTATATGGACAGGCCATTTGCCAGCCAGGCTGTTGAATGCATATGCTGAACTGATGCAAACAGATCATGACAGGAACAACGTTAGTGATGATGACCTACCCCTCACCCCCCCATCCACAACCTTCCCCACCCCCCTCCATTGTTGATAATGAAGAACCAAGGCCTCTACTCGCCAGAGGGTCCAGTCAGAAGAGCCAAGGGCCTCTACAAGCCACCGATGTGATTCCAAAACACATAGTATACAGCCCAAATATGCAAAAGTTTGGCACGAAACCACTGAGCCACGGAAGGAGATCTTTACTGGCTGCTACTGTTGAAGAACAGGCAAGATATGACAAAGCTTCTCACTGGCCAATCAACACGATGCACCGGTTCCAGAGAAGTCGTCATTGTGACAAACGTACTACCTATGCATGTGAGAAATGCATTTGGCGTAGCGCATTTGCATTTGCTGATGGCTAGATGAGACGATTGCGTCTCGGGTGGGCTTAAGAGTCAACAGAAGTCAGAAATAACATTATAAATATTCACTTACCTTTGATGATCTTCATCCGAATGCACTTCCATGAATCCCAGTTCCACAATAAATGTTTGTTTTGTTCGATAATGTCCATCATTTATGTCCAAATAGCTACTTTTGTTAGCGCATTTTGTAAACAAATCCAAAGTCACGAAGCGCGTTCACTAGGAGCAGACGAAATGACAAAAACTTCCGCTACAGTCCGTAGAAACATGTCAAACGATGTACAGAATCAATCTTTAGGATGTTTTTAACATAAATCTTCAATAATGTTCCAACCGGAGAATTCCGTTTGGAACGGGAGCTACCTCTCACGTGAACGAGCGTCACGCGTTTGTGGCACTCTGCCAGACCACTGACTCAAAGAGCTCTTATGAGACCCTCCTTTACAGTAGAAGCCTCAAACAAGTTCCTAAAGACGGTTGACATCTAGTGGAAGCCTTAGGAAGTGCAACATGACCAATATCCCACTATATATTCAATAGGGAATGAGTTAAAAATTGACCAACCTTTATATTCCCACTTCCTGGTTGGATTTTTTTCTCAGGTTTTTGCCTGCCATATGAGTTCTGTTATACTCACAGACATCATTCTAACAGTTTTAGAAACTTCAGAGTGTTTTCTATCCAAATATACTAATTATGTGCATATATTAGCAACTGGGACTGAGGAGCAGGAAGTGTACTCTGGGCACCTCTGGGCACCTTACTCATCCAAGCTTCTCAATACTGCCCCAGCCATAAGAAGTTTTAACAAGAAATTTGTGGAGTGGTTGGACACGAGTTTTAATGACTCCAACCTAAGTGTGTAAACTTCCGACTTCAACTATAACATGTCTCAGAGGATAACATGTCTCGTTAGTAATGTCTTATTAGTAGCGAGGATAACATGTCTCTGTGGTTAACATGACTTTAGATTACATGAGGATAACATGTCTCATCAGTGTAGTTTGATGGTATAACATTATTAATTAAGTATGGAGATATGAAAGAAGAGAACTATTTCCGAATATGCTGTTAAATAGAACTAGTGTAAATATCTAAACCCCTGTATGAATAGAACACTAGTCTAAAAGAGGAATTTGTGATGTAACACAAATGTATAATGGTAACATAATATTGAGTTGGTTGGAACCTCTCTAGCGCGCTTACAATAAACAATGATTCAATTAAGAATGACTTGTGTTCCCGTGTAAGAATTTCCACAACATAGTGTCAATGATATCTGACAAGGCGGTAACACGTTATATTATGTTGCCCCTATTACTATCAACTACACAGTAATAACTGTAGTAACAACATAGTAATTCTAGGTCTTACTATGTAATTACATGGTAATAAGGTTGTAGCACTCTCAGTTATTGCACATTTGAAACTAGGAATCCACTTGAAGGTTATTCCACATGTTATTCCACACATTACTGATGTTATTCCACATTTTCTAGCTACACTAGCTTTACCACCCTGTGTTAGTATGTTCTACTAGTTAGTACATTTTCCAAAATGATTGCAATGTGTCTGCAATGGGGAATTGCATTTGAATGGTTTACGAATATGGAATGGAATACGAATCTTTGTCAAATCCATAAAATAATATCAAATTGAAAAATGTTCTCCTGTATCCTTCTCTGAATCAGATTAAAAAAGGAATGGATTTTTCTCTGTCCTCCCCTGATTCATTTTCATATTGTTACTTCATCAGATCATCATAATAACCCATTATATTCAATATTATGTAACTTTAACTCTAACCCATTACACATTTGTGCATAATGAGGTCAACCCTGAAACTTGACCTCTGCGCATTTCCCTTGTAACAACATTGTAATTACAGAGTTGGTTGATACATTTCTTCTGGTTAGCCGATAGGCTGCAAAGGTTGTTACATTGTAACTACCTAGTAATTATTAAGGTTATATTATTATTAAGGCTCCTGGGTTGGTTAATGATAATTACAAGTATATCCTATGTAACTACATTGTTCTTACATTACACCTGATTCAGGTATAGCCTTTGCGCTAGGTCATAACATAGAAATAAACAAATAGAAAATGACCGGTAGTTAATGACAGGGTGTACCTTGTTACAATTGTCATTGCCAGGTCCTAGCCTATTTATCAACCCTGGTATTACATCTGGAATAACTTTCAGCAAGTGGATGTGTAATTACACAGTCCTTGTCCCAATTGTATAATAACTGATTGCGCTACAACCTTATTACTATGTAATTACATAGTAACGTCTAGTTAACTCCTATGTTGGTACTATAGTCATTACGGTGTAGTTACACAGTAATAGGGGAAACTTAATGTAAAGTGTTACCGCAACTGCTTACAATGTGGGGAAGCATACAACATAGAGCTGACTTTGTCCTAAAAGAAATGTAAATCCCCCAGTATGTTTTCTCTCATATACTGTAGTGATCATCTGATTTATATGTACAACTAGTACATATTCTAAGAAAGAAGATTAAACAGTAATATACACTATGCATATAATAAACATATCAACAGATGTGTATTTCCTGAAATTCTTAGTAACAAAAAAGTTCACTGTATCATACCTTAAGGATCTAGTGATGAAAGTCTGGTAGTGTTGGTGAACGCCTGGTAGTGTGGTTGAAAGCCTAGAGAGCCAATCCAGCTGACACTAAACTGATTAGAAGTAGAGGTAGTGGTACAGTGCCTGCCCAATAGATAACAAAAGTGCTCCAAAGATAGAAAGCAGCCAGGTTTCCATCTAATTGGCGACAGATTTTCATGTGAATATCCTCAAATCTGCATAAAACAATATGTGCATTTTCCCACTAGAGATGTGTTTTGATCAAATTGACTTGTTGCAGATAAAAGGCTTCGCGTGATGACATAGTGTACATAAAAATACCCATGTACCAAATATAAAATACAAGTTAAATGGGTTTCAATCTTATTTTAAACTCTATTGATGGTTTTCACACACAAAATAAAGCGTTATGTAGCGACTGTGCCCACTCTGGTATTGGCACGTGCACTCTAGCCGACAGCGCAGCCCTTGTGCTGTTGTCTAGAGCCACCTATTGCCTACATTATGAGATTATTATGGACAAAAGAGAACAATTATTTTTATTTGTCAAATGGCAGCAAAGATGATTTTGTCACCAGAGTAAGACCCTCGAAATGTATTGGAAAGGAGCATCAAGCTCACCATGCACTTTCACCACCCTGTGAAGTTCATCATAATTGATTTAATCTGTAGCCTAACAAACTGCATGCATTCCCAGGAGTCGTAGTGGGAGGACCACACAACATGTCATCACATTTTGCGAATAAAAGCATTTCCATCGATATTTCTGGCATAATTCACTTTACCAACACAAAAAGATTCCACCTTGTCTTGTGTATTTTGTTTTATCGACATTTGGAAAGTTTACCGAAAGTGTTTCTGTTTCCATCAGGCCTGTCATAAAAAATGTTATCCAACATATACTTTACTCGCATAAAAAGGTTGGAAGGAAAACTGGTTAGTGTCTCAGTCACCTTCATCCCCTGGGCTATTTTAGGACTCGCCAGTAGGGGTCGAAACAGTACCCAATTGTCATATTTAAGTAAGAGTAAAGATACCTTCATAGAAAATTACTAAAGTAAAAGTTACAGAGTAAAATACCACTTGAGTAAAAGTCTAAGAGTATTTCATTTGAAATATATTTAAGTATCAAAAGTAAATGTAATTGATAGTATACTTAAGTATCAAAAGTACAAGTATAAATCATTTTAAAAAATCCTTATATTAAGCAAACCAGATGGCACAATTTGTTAAAAAGATAGCTAGAAACACACTCCAACAACTCAGACATAATTTACAAATTAAGCATTTGTGTTTATTGAGTCCGCCAGATCAGATGCAGTGGGTATGACCAAGGATGTTCTCTTGATAAGTACATGCATTGGACCATTTTTCTGTCCTGCTAAGCATTCAAAATGTAACAAGTACTTTTGGGTGTCAGGGAAACAAACTCAGTAAAGTAATGTGATTACGTTTAGTTACTTTTAGATTACTTTCCTCTTAATTAAGAGGCATTAGAAGAAGACAAACATGTATGTTACCAATTGAACGACATCTATTGCAGGATAAATCAATGTTAACGTTTACATACTGTAGCTGACCATATATGGATGTTCAATTTTACTTTATGGGTTGGTTAAGTAGGTTTCTTCTAACCCATCACTTTCTACTCCATATAATACGATTAAATTATATATTTACATTAAAATCCACAGTCAGTCTATTCCAGTCATTCCAATAAATCTTATACCCCTTGATCTTCAAGAATAGGACTTTGAAATATAGAAGTATATATTAACCAAATTGTTTTCCCTGAGCATAACCCAAAAACGAAGGACTTATTAGCCAGCCCTACTTTGTTGTTTATGATTTTGTTGTCATGGAGGACTGATTGGGCTCATTGCTTTGAGTTCAAAAATAAATGCTGGGCTCACTTTTGAAAAGTGCTATTTACATGTGAAAAATGTATGCCATATGCTGCATTTTCTATAGGCCAATTGTTTAACTTTTTGCTGGTGACACTTTGATATCTTGATAATATGCAGCTGTTTAAAGGGCAAATCCAATAACAAAATGGACACCCTGCCTCTGTTTTGGTAAAAGTCTGAGGGATGGGCCTGGAGAAATGTAACCACTCTCAGATTAATAGACAGAGCTACGGATGCATGGACTGACCATCAATGATATCAAAATTATTATTTTAACCATGTTATGAAGCTATATAGTGTTTGTTTACATTTACAATGTTTACAAACATTGGAGAAAAACAAGCTTATATTTTGGGTTCTGTGACAGTTGTGTGTGACAGTTGAACCAAGCTCATGAGGCATTTATAAGTTATATTCTTCAAGAAGCAATGGATATATATTGTGGCAAACCTCTTCAAGGTTAGGAGCGTTTGTCACAAACTAAGTGGTAAACTGTCACCAAATCACCCAAGAATGAGAGTTCTTTCGAACAGGACAGTACCTGTGTGTTTGTTTCTCCGTCCTGGTCCACCCAGGCCGTAGGCGAGGTCAATGATAACAGGGTTCGGTACACGAATCGGGTTCTCGGTAGGTCCAGGTCCAAACGCCAACAGGTAAGTCCAAAACAATCCAGCTCATACACGGTAAATCCAGCCAATCTCTATAGTCTCTTTCTCTATTGTTCATACCTCCTTCCAGCACTCTCTCTCCCTCTTCCTGGTTTTTCTTGACCCTTTATCTGTGAGTCGGCTCCACCTTCTGAGGGTTCCCCTTGCTTCTGGGACTTGTAGTTTTGGCGGTCGGCCATTTTGTGATCTGTAGTTCTGACAGGGGTGGCCATTTTAGTGATCGGGCAGAGCCCGTTTATTAGTTCTGCTCTCACATATCTGCCACTTATCACTCGACCCCCTTCTTTGCCACATATCTCTCCCCCTAGATCCGACCCCCTAGGTCGGGCTACCGCAGCAAAATATGCATGCATGCGGGATAACCCATCCACGTTTCCCATTTCCTTCCCTGCTCTGAGTTTCAAGTCAAAATGAAACGGTTGGAGACTCAAAAACCACCGCATTTTCCGAGCGTTCTTCTCTTTAGCCCTATGCATCCAGGTGAGTGGGGCATGGTCACTGATGAGGGTGAAGTGGCGCCCCAGCAGGTAGTACTTCAGGCTTTCTAGAGCCCACTTTACTGCCAGCGCCTCTTTCTCAACGACTGAGTAGTTGGTTTCCCGTGGTTCCAGCTTCCTGCTTAAAAACAGGATGGGGTGTTCTACCCCTTCTACATCTTGGGATAGCACTGCTCCCAAGCCGACCTCTGAGGCATCCGTCTGAACCACAAACTCTTTCTCAAAGTCTGGTACCACCAGCACTGGGTTACAGCAGAGAGCCTCCTGTAATGTCCTAAATGCTTTGGTGGCCCTTTCATCCCATTTGACCATGTTTGGCCCTCTGGCTCTAGTCATGTCGGTAAGTGGGGCGGCCACTGTGGCATAACTTGGGATGAACTTCCGGTAGTAACCGGTCAGCCCTAGGAAGGCTCGAACCTGCTTCTTATTTACTGGTTTCGGCCATTCTCTAATTGCCTTCACCTTCTTATGTTGGGGTTTGATTAACCCTCTTCCTACAGTGTATCCCAGATACTCTGTTTCCTCTAACCCCACATAACACTTGGCAGGGTTTGCCGTGAGCCCTGCCTTTCTAAGGGCATCTAACACTGCCTGTACCCGGGGTAAGTGGGATTCCCAATCTGGGCTGTAGATCCCCACGTCATCTAAATAAGCTGTGGCGTATGCTTTATGCGGTTTTAGGACTTTGTCCATGAGCCGTTGAAAGGTGGCTGGGGCCCCGTGTAAGCCGAATGGCATGACGGTGTATTGAAACAAACCGTCAGGTGTTGCAAAGGCTGTCTTTTCTTTGGCCCTGGGGGTCAGAGGAATTTTCCAGTACCCTTTTGTCAGATCAAGGGTCGTAATGTACCGAGCATGACCAATTTTCTCCAGTAGTTCATCTACTCGGGGCATGGGGTAGGCATCAAACTTCGAGATTTCATTTACCTTCCGAAAGTCGTTACAGAACCGCAAAGACCCATCGGGCTTGGAGACCATCACAATTGGGCTAGACCACTCACTATGTGACTCTTCGACCACTCCAGCTGTCAACATTTTCTCAGTCTCTGCTCTAATCGCGGCCCGTCAAGCCTCGGGTACCCGATATGGCCTCATACTCACTTTTCTCCCTGGTAGGGAAACGATATCATGAGCCGTAACCTCAGTTCGGCCAGGTACCTCTGAAAACACATCTCTAGCTGGATCAGGGTCTTTACTTCCTGTACTTGCGCTGGGGACAGAGTGGGTGAAATATTTACTTCGGCTGTCTCCTGAATGTGTGTGGGGTATGTGACCATTAGTGTTTCTCTCTCTCTCCATGCTTTTAACAGGTTTATGTGATAAATCTGTTCCTGGGGCCGTCGACCTGGCTGTCGGATCCGATAATTGACTTCTCCTATTCTCTCCAGTACTTCATATGGTCCTTTCCATGTGGCTAGTAGTTTACACTCTACCGTGGGGATCAGCACTAACACCTTATCTCCCGGTTGAAATTCCCTCAGGGTAGCCTGCCGGTTATAAGTGTGCCGCTGGTGTTCTTGTGTTTGTCTCATGTGCTCTCTGACGATGGGCATGACTGTCGCTATCCTGTCTTGCATTGCCGTGACGTGCTCTATGACACTAGTATATGGGGTGGATTGGTGCTCCCAGGTTTCCCGGGCGATGTCTAAGATTCCCCGGGGATGCCTCCCATATACCAGCTCAAAGGGAGAAAACCCCAGCGAGGCTTGAGGAACCTCTCTAATGGCAAACATCAGATACGGCAACATGCAATCCCAGTTTTTCCCATCCTTTTCGATTACCTTCCTGAGCATTGACTTCAGGGTTCGGTTGAATCTCTCAACCAGCCCGTCCGTCTGAGGATGGTAAACCGATGTCCTCAACTGTTTCACCTGCCACAGTTTACAAAGGTCCGCCATAAGGCGGGACATAAAGGGGGTCCCCTGGTCGGTAAGGATCTCCTTTGGAACCCCTACCCTGGTGAACAAGAGCACTAATTCCTTTGCGATATTTTTGGAAGTCACCGTCCGAAGGGGAATGGCTTCTGGGTAGCGAGTGGCATAATCTAGAATGGCCAGAATGTATTGGTGCCCTCTGGCGGATTTGGGTAATGGGCCCACTAAATCCATCGCTATCCTCTCAAATGGCGTTTCGATTATGGGGAGTGGCACTAACGGGCTTCTAAAAGCTGGTCGGGGAGCTGTTAACTGGCACTCCGGGCACTCTCCACAATGCCGAGCCACTTCAGCTTGAATTCCTGGCCAGTAAAACCTCCTTACAATCCGGTCTCGGGTTTTATCGATACCAAGGTGTCCACCCAGAATGTGCCCATGAGCTAGATCCAGTACTGTCCTCCGGTACCGAGTGGGAACCAACAACTGTTCCACCACATCAACCCCTATTTTCGAGACTCTGTACACCAAACCCTTTTTCATGATGAAGTGGGGAAAACTATTAGGCATCATCCCACCATTTATGGGAGTACCATCTACGACCTGCACATCTGCTCTGGCTTGCTGCAGGGTTGGATCCTGGTTTTGGGCCGTCCCAAAATTAGTCAAGGACCCTGCCAGGTCTGCTGGTTCTAGATCGTCGTCCTCTGGATTCAGATCGACCCCAGCCCCACTAGTACCGGGCTGTTCGTTATCAGTGAGGTTTGCCACTTCATCCTCCTCCTCCCCTACAAGCACCTGTGATGTTGTCCACTGGGAGACCTCTTTTCTTGGCTTTGGTTGAAGGCCCCATGCTTCTTCCTGCTTGGTCGGGGTTGTTGGCTTCTCAAATATGCCATTATTGTGGCCTAACTTCGCAAAGTTAGGAAAGTCTCTACCCAATATTACATCATATGGCATCTTTGGGACCACGCCGACCTCATAATCCAGCAGACCGTCCTCTGTTTGTATGCTCACTAAGGCCGTGGGGTACAGACGGGTATCCCCATGAATGCATGTAACACTGATATCCTGTCTTGTATCCAGTTTATGAGTCGGCACTAGGCCTGCAACGACCATGGTTAGCATACTGCCGGAATCCAGCAGTGCTTCAACCTCTTTCCCTTCAACCTTCACCCTGCACATATGTTTGTTTCTTGATCTTTCAAGTACAGTGGTTACAACAGGACATGCATACCGTATATCATCTTCATTTTCACCAAGGTTACATTGCATTGGCTCTTCTTTAATAGGTCAGTAGGCTGCAATATGTCCTGGTTGATTACAATTGTAACAGATAATAGGGGTTCGGGGGGGGAGACCCCCTCGACACCCAGTCCCGGTTTCCGTTTTTTCCCTTAGTGTCTCGGCATGATTCTGATTCTTTCCTTATGGCCCCACGCTGCTCTCTTCCCCCTCCATATGTTGGGACAGCTTTACCCCGTCCGCTGGTTCGCCCAGGCCTGGGGAACGGGAATCTTTCCTCCTGTGCTTGCTCAGCTGTTCCTGCTGTACAATACCGTTCAACCAGGCCCACAAGATGGTCGGCGGAAAGTACCTCGTTCTGGCCAACCCATCGTCTCACTTCTTGGGGTAGACCTCGCTGGAACTGGTTGAGTACGATGGTCTCGACGATCTTGGCGGATGACCGGGTCTCTGGTCGCAACCATTTCCGTGCCAGGTGAATCAAGTCGAACATCTGTGTTCGTGGGGGTTGTCCCGGTCGGTAGGACCACTGGTGGAAGCGATGTGCCCTCACGGTATCGGTCACTCCCAGTCTAGTCAGGATCTCTCGCTTTAGTTTATCGTAATCCTGTGCATCTTTCAACTCCAGGTCGAAATACGCTTTTTGAGCGTCCCCTGCCAGGTATGGTGCCAGAAGCCCTGCCCATTCTTCTTTCGGCCACTTCTCCCTCTCTGCCGTCCTTTCGAAGGTGGTAAGATATGCTTCCACATCATCCTGTGCTGTCATTTTTTGAAGAAAATGATTGGCCCGCCTCTGGGTATTTGCAGCTGGTACTTGAGCCCCAATTTGGTCCGCTAGCCCCTTTAGGCCTTCTCTTAACTCCCGGGTGTTTCTCTCTTGCTCTTCTCTGAGCAGCTGGTTGGTGCGGTGCTGGACCTGTAACGTGTCCTGATACATTCGCATTGCATCCTGATGAGCTATTTGTTGAGCTCTAGTTGCCTCTTGTTGGGCTGCCACCGCTTGTAACAGGGCCTGTATGGCTCCCTCCATACTCATTTTCCTGAGAAACTGTGTTAACCAAACAAAGCCAAAACAAAAAAAAAACCTGACTCCCCTTTGGAGTGCTAACTGAACCTTTATTTATTTTTTTCTTCTACCTAACCAGTGGTATGTTAGCCCATGCCCGCGTTCTCCACCACGTGTGGCAAACCTCTTCAAGGTTAGGAGCGTTTGTCACAAACTAAGTGGTAAACTGTCACCAAATCACCCAAGAATGAGAGTTCTTTCGAACAGGACAGTACCTGTGTGTTTGTTTCTCTGTCTTGGACCACCCAGGCCGTAGGCAAGGTCAAGGATAACAGGGTTCGGTACACGAATCGGGTTCTCGGTAGGTCCAGGTCCAAACGCCAACAGGTAAGTCCAAAACAATCCAGCTCATACACGGTAAATCCAGCCAATCTCTATAGTCTCTTTCTCTATTGTTCATACCTCCTTCCAGCACTCTCTCTCCCTCTTCCTGGTTTTTCTTGACCCTTTATCTGTGAGTCGGCTCCACCTTCTGAGGGTTCCCCTTGCTTCTGGGACTTGTAGTTTTGGCGGTCGGCCATTTTGTGATCTGTAGTTCTGACAGGGGTGGCCATTTTAGTGATCGGGCAGAGCCCGTTTATTAGTTCTGCTCTCACATATCTGCCACTTATCACTCGACCCCCTTCTTTGCCACAATATGTGTATATATATATATAGTTGGATAATCTTTGGGTGCTGACAGCAGTCGCAGTATTGGAAGACATAGATTCTACTGTAGCCTACAAAGCCTATTCTTGCTCTTTTCCTGCGATTGATCAAACACATTTGGTGTGTCATCATAGTGGTCGCTGACTTGTGGTCAGACTTGCTCAGGTGGAACAAACTTAAAGTTGTGCCTTTTTTCAATGCTGATTTGAATGTCATTGAGAAAACAGAGAAGTGTCAAAGATTTATTTCCGCAAACATCTTTTCTGAATATAAAATTAATCCTTGAAATAAACATCTAGTTTTTCAAAAATATCTGTAATATGATTACAATATTTTTGCTGGTAACGTAACGGATTACAGTTTCAGTTTTTTGTAATCCATTACTTTCCAACCCTGCAATCAATACATTAATGTTTCTATACCTGAAAGTATTAGGCCTCAATGTTGTGTAAGTGTTATGTTATGACTGCAGTAGTCTTTGCAGTTAGTGTGTCAATGTACCCTAAAGGTGATGATGGCTGAGAATAAGAGGGCTGAACTCTAGTTTAGTCACTGTAGGCAAAAAGAAAAGGAACAATCCACACACTGTGGTCTAAGTGTGTTTTAGAGAAACATCCCATTGACCCACGTATTTTTGTGATGTAACAGTTAACGAATTCTGCATATAAAAAAAGATGATGCATTATGAAAGATAGAGGCTTGTGACGTTCATAAAGAGACCCATGAAATTATAAAAAGGGACAGTGCACTTGCCAGCCCATGAAAAATGTATTTGACTTGAGAGAACCCAGTTGATCCTGTATTATTTGAATAATGCTGTGGTCATAAATCTAATGCTTCATGTTATAGTATATGGCATTTTAGCTGAGGCTTTTATCCAAAGCGACTTACAGTAATGCGTACATCCATTTTCTTTTACATATGGTGGTCCTGGAAACCAAACCCTCTATCCTGGCATTGAAAGTGCCATGCTCTGCCAGCTGAGGTACAGAAGACCATGTGATAACCTTATAATGAAACTGTTATGAGACTGTGCGAGGTCTCATATGTCCTAGAGTGGACCTCAGCTTTCTGTCTTGATCTATCTAGTCTGTAGCCTACAGTCTGTATGTCTGAATGCAAACTCTTACAAAAAGAACACATGAAAAATCACATGTGAACATACGTGTGTCAACAAATCACATTACGTTCTCCGCAGTGAAAACAAAGGCAAGGGTAACATAACCAAAGATAGGGAAACATGCAAGAAGAGGGAGGCGTTTTATTTAATAGTGTTATCATAAAATTATGTTTCATTGAAAAATACACTACCGTTGAAAAGTTCACTTAGAAATGTCCTTGTTTTTGAAAGAAAAGCACATTTTTGTCCAATAAAATAAATGGATCAGAAATACAGTGTAGACATTGTTAATGTTGTAAATGACTATTGTAGCTGGAAACAGCTGATCTACATAGGCCTACAAGAGGCCCATAATCAGCAACCATCACTCCTGTGTTACAATTTCACATTGTGTTAGCTAATCCAAGTTTATCATTTTGAAAGGCTAATTAATCATTAGAAAACCATTTAGCAATTATGTTAGCACAGCTGAAAACTGTTGTGCTGATTAAAGAAGCAGTAGAACTGTCCTTCTTTAGACTAGTTGAGTATCTGGAGCATCAGCATTTGTGGGTTTGATTACAGGCTCAAATTGGCCAGAAAGAAAGCACCTTCTAATGAAACTTCAGTCTATTCTTGTTCTGAGAAATGAATGCTATTCCATGCAAGAAATTGCCAGGAAACTGAAGATCTCATACAACGCTGTGTACTACTCCCTTCACAGAACAGCACAAACTGGCGCTAACCAGAATAGAAAGAGGAGTGGGAGGCCCCGGTGCACAACTGAGAAAGAGGACAAGTACATTAGAGTGTCTAGTTTGAGAAAGAGACGCCTCACAAGTCCTCAACTTGACAGCTTCATTAAATAGTACCCGCAAAACACCAGTCTCAACGTCAACAGTGAAGAGGCGACTCCGGTATGCTGGCCTTCTAGCCAGAGATGCAAAGAAAAAGCCATATCTCAGACTGGCCAATAAAAATAAAAGATTAAGATGGGCAAAAGAACACAGACACTGGACAAAGGAACTCTACCTAGAATCCCAGGAGTTGCCGCTTCACTGTTGACGTTGAGACTGGGGTTTTGCGGGTACTATTTAATGAAGCTGCCATTCTTCCTTGCAATGTTTCTCAGGCTCTATTAACTTACATCGATAGCAGCGGTTAACTGCAATCTTCAAGTCTTTACACAGATGTTTTATGGGAGTCAAGTCTGGGCTTTCGCTGGGCCACTCCACATTATTGTTCTGAAGCCATTCTAGCGTTGCTTTGGCTGTATGCTTGGGGTCATTGTCCTGTTGGAACGTAAATCTTTGCCCAAGTCTAAGATCGTTCGCACTCTGAAGCAGGTTCTCATCAAGGATTTGCCTGTATTTGGCTCCATTCATTGTTCCCTCTTACCCGTCTCCCAGTCCCTGCCGCTGAAAAGCATACCCATGACATGATGCTGCACCACCATGCTTCACGGGAGGGATGGTGTTAGATGGGTGATGAGCTGTGCTTGGTTTTCTCCAGACATAGCGTTTTGCATTCAGGACAAAGAGTCTCATCAGACCACAGAATATTTTGCCTTATGCTTTCAGACTCTTTCACGTGCCTTTTTGCAAACGCCAGGCTTGCTGTCATGCTCCTTTTTCTCAGGAGTGGGTTCTGTCTGGCCACTCTGCCATAAAGCCCAGATTGGTGAAGTGCTGCAGAGACTGCTGCCTTCTGGCATGTTCTCCCATCTCAACCAATAAACTCTGTAGTTCTGTCAGAGTGGTCATTGGGTTCTTGGTCACCTCCCTGATCAAGGTCCTTCTTGCCCAGTTGGTCAGTTTGGTCCAATGGCCAACTCTAGGCAGAGCCTGGGTAGTTCTGTATTCTTTTATATTTCACAATGATGGAGACCACTGTGCTCTTGGAAACTTTCAAAACGTTATAAATGGTTTTATACCCTTCCCCACATACTGAAAATATCATTAATGTATGAGTTCAAAAATTGATGTAGTAACTAAGGAATGCCCCTTTAATAACAGGCAGTGACCTTCATATAGCAGAACTACACTACAAAAGTATGTGCACACTTGCTCTTCTGGGAAGGCTTTCCATTCAGCCACAAGAGCATTAATTAATGAGGTTAGGCATTGATGTTCGGCGATCAGGCCTGGCTCTCAGTCGGGATTTCAATTCATCCCAACGGTGTTCAATGGGGTTGAGGTCAGGGCTCTATGCAGGCTTATCAAGTTCTTCCACACCGATCTCGACAAACCATTTCTGTATGGACCTCGTTTTGTGCATGGGGGAATTGTTATGCTGAAACAGGAAATGGCCTTCCCCAAACTGTTGCCACAAAGTTGGAAATACAGAATCGTCTAGAATGTCATTATATGCTGTAGCATTAAGATTTCCTTTCGCTGGAACTAGGGGGACTAACCCGAACCATGAAAAATAGCCCCAGACCATTATTCCTCCTCCACCAGGAGGTACTATGCATTGGGGCAGGTAGCGTTGTCCTGGCATTCGCCAAAACCAGATTCGTCCTTTGGACTGCCAGATGTAGAAGCATGATTCATAACTCCAGAGAACACGTTTCCACTGCTCCAGAGTCCAATGGCAGCAAGCTTTACACCACACAGACCGAAGCTTGGCATTGTGCATGGTGATCTTAGGTTTGTGTGTGTCTGCTCGGCCTTGGAAACCCATTTCATGAAACTCCCGAAAAACAGTTATTGTTCTAATTTCGCTTCCAGAGGCAGTTTGGAACTCAGTAGTAGGTGTTGCAACCGAGGACAGACGATTTTTACACAATACCCACTTCAGCACTCTGTGGTCCCATTCTGTGAGTTTGTGTGGCCTACCACTTCGAGGCTGAGCCATTGCTGCTCCTAGACGTTTCCACTTCACAATAACAGCAGTTCGTGCAGGGCAGAAATTTGACTAACTGACATGCTAGAATGGTGGAATCATTTGACGGTGCAACATTGAAAGTTAATGAGCTCTTCAGTATGGGCCATTCTACTGTTAATGTTTGTCTATGGAGATTGCATGTCTATGTGCTCGATTCTATACATCTGTCAGTAATCGCTGTGGTTGAACTAGCCAAATCCACAAATTTGAAGCGGTGTCCACATACTTTTAGATACTGTTCAGGAGCCTTTTGGTGTCAGACTTGATGCACCGGAAACTGCAAATTTCACATGTGAAACGTAATGTTATGACTTTAAGTACTGTTCCCTGATGAAGGGAAACGAGGTACGACATATTATGGGGGAGTCGCACTCTGGTGACTTAGGTTGAAGGATCTACAATCACGCTGAAATCTGCGCCTCGCTTCAAGCCCCGCATTCCACAGGTGATAAGCGTGTGGCTCGGATTCATTCCTTCAATTTAACACCTCTCTTTACAGAGCCCAGGAATTGTCAGTGCGGGTCAAACATGTGTTGTACCTCGTTTCCTTCCATCAGCGAACAGTAGTTATAGTCATAACGTTACATTCCTTTTTAGTCAGTCAGTTTCGGTGCATATTATGGGGAAATATAATCACTCCCCAAGCCAACCCCAATGCATAAGGTGACTCACCTTAGAGTCGTCTGAGGCGAACTGAGTACCGGAAAGGTGTAGGTCCCCAACACATTTAACCATTTAGCCAAGCCATGAGCAGAGAGATTTTGTAAGAGAGTATCTTCATGTCCACTGACTCCAGAGGCTCAAAGGGGATCTCACACAATGCCTCCAAATCCAGCATCAAGTCCCATGTGGGCGCAATAGGTTTAGATACTGGTCTGAGACAATGTACACCTTTCAGGAACCGCACCACCAGGGGGTGAGCCCCAGATGAGGCTCCATCAATTCCCACATGACAGCTGAGATAGCAGCCATGTTCACTTTTTGCTCAAAAAGCTCCTCTAGGAACACAAGGATGTCCCTAGCAGAGCACTGAAAAGGAACAGGTCTTTATTTTGGCACTTGCCACTTATACAAATACAGACCTTTCGTGGAGGGCGCCCTTGCATACTGCATGGTAGAAATAACATTCAGAGGTAAACCCCTAGCTAGCAGATTGGCCTTCTCAGGGGCCAGGCCCAAGGGAACCAAATCTCTGGAATCTTGTGCCAAACCTGTCCTTTCACGTGGGACAACAGATCTTCGCAAATTAAGGCTGCCTGGGCCAATGGGGAGCCACAATAATGAATTATAAGTCCTCCCGGCACACTCTCTCTAATGTAGGCTGAATCGGAACCACTGATGGAAACGCGTAAAGGAGGATCTGAGGCCACTGGTATGACAGAACGTCCGTTCACCATGGGGCATTCGGATCCCTTATCAAGAAAAAAAGACGACACTGTGTTTTCCAGCAATGAGTAAAGATTTATGTTGACCCTGCCGAACCTCTCCCATATATGGACAACCTCCCACTCCTGAGGAGGAGCCCCCCCCCACCCCCGAATAGCAGATCCGCACTCGAGTTGAGGCAAATGTGAACTGCTCCACAGCAACAGGGAGCGAGCCAATGTGAGGAGTGGGAGGGACTGAGTCCCCCCGTCTGTGGATATATGCCACCGTCGTCATGTTGTTGGTTATAACTAGCACATGTCGGCCCGGAAATGGGAGAGGAGGCACCTGAGTGCTAAGTACACCTTCAGAAGATCCAGGTAATTGATATTCCCCGCACTCTGTGACACCGTCCATACTCCGAGAATTGATTAACCCTCGCACATCGCGCCCCACCCTTGTAGGGATGCGTCTGTTGTGACCACCTTGCGGGAGAACACCTGACTCATGAGAACCCCTTGTGACAGCAGCAGGGTATCCCTCCGCTGGGCCAGTCCTGAAGGCATATCAGGGATAGCTTAATCGAATGGTTTAGGTGACGAGATGCATCAAAGCCTGGAATGCCCGCATCAACAATAGTCCCAGGGGAATGACCACTATCATAGAAGCCATTATCCCCAGTAAGCACAGGAACTGGCGAAAACGTACTGTATGCCCCAATCAAAATTGGGCAGAAAAAGTGATTTACGCACGAGACCAAAGACTATCACTCCATAATGGAGCTTTCTGCGACTGGGGTACAAGGGCACGTGAAAGTATGCATCCTTTAGGTCGATGGTGGTGAACCAGACCACTTGGGGGTACTGTTGTCACCATGGGTGTTTAGGGGGGCTGGCAAGGGAGAACCCGATCGGTCCTGCGCCACCTCCCATCCCCGAGCTAGGGCTGTCTACTTCCCTGTGCTGTGGCAGGACCATCTCTCACCTCATCTCCACAAACTACACATAAATCGTGAGTATCTTTCAGAGAAATTCTATAACTGCATGACTGGGGGCACGTTCTCGACCCCAAACCAGACTTAGCCATCGTCGTCTCTGTTGCTTTCTTAGCAATCTTACTAATTTCGCTAGCAAATTGAAGAACAACAAATTGTTTGTGATTAGGAAACTTATGAGAACAAGTACAAACTTCAGCACACAATGTCCAGGGGGTGAGCAAGCTCTACTGCTATGGGACAGATTAGTTGGAGTATGAATCGTTCCTTTTCACACCGAGGTGAAGAGCGGAATAATTTAAGGAATAAATCCGAGCCTCACGCTTATCACCTTTGACAGGCGGGGCGTCCACCGAGGCAAGGATTTTATTGGCCTTGTCAGGCGGGATTGTAGATCTTCAAACAAAGTCGCGAGAGTGGGACTCCCCCACAGTGTGTTGTACCGAAGTTGTCTGTCTGAAAGGGAACTGCAATTCACATGTGATGTAAAAACATGCTGTTCTCCTCAAGTGAATAGGTGGTGTTAACATGTAAACTCTAGATTGAATACACATGAAAATATGATTTGAAATTTAAGATCAACATGTGAAAACAGTTATTTTCAACCGCAAATTTGCCGTCTTTTTTTGTAATGGATCCCACATCTGAATCCTAGATATACAATACTCTAAGCTGACCTACTTGTATAATATGTGCATAATGAGTAAATACTTTAATTGTCCTATTTTGGTCCAATGATGCCTTCTTACTTTCCCCAATAATGTAATCTGGAAGTGAAGTGAATGAGTGTGCTTTATGTGAGTGAACATAGCTGGTCACGGGTACAGAAGACAGACATCTGTAGAATAATCTGTTTGCTGTGAGGCTGTGAGGAGCAGTGTGCCTGATAGAGCAGAGCTACAATACTGAATGTAGGCTTCTCAGCATGTGACATGTGCAGCTCCAGCAGACAGCGGCCACGTGAGACAGACAAAGAGACGGCAGAGAGATGAAAGGTCAATGGTTAGGAAGCAATAATAACAGGGATTAACTTTAGTTAAATGTTTAAAGAAAGAGAAAGGGGGGTGACATGTGCACACACATGACACACACACACACACTCTCACACGATTGCCGGGGAGGTTCTCCATGTCGATTAGTCATCTACAGCAGAGGTAAAGAGAAAGAACGATTGAGAGAGAAAGAAGTGTCTGTGTGATTTGAATGACATCAGCGATGCCAGCCGCATTAGTTAGCTCTGACTGTAGTAGCCGTATGAAAGGTGTGTGTCCTTGGTACCAAGTGGGCGGACATCTCTCATCATTTTCCTTTTGTACGGTTCTTCCTAGTATTGAAAAGGGCTCCATTTGATTTGCTTGCGGCTGATTCTCTCCTTGTGGCAAACAAACTTTCCTTCTGTCTGACGTTGCCTGATGTGGAGGGAAGTTAAAGGATAAAGACTTTGGCTCAGGGCTTTTAAGGGTGAGCATTCTGACAGCTATGTATATTTCTGATTGAATATGCTATGAAAAGCACTGTTTTTTCTCTTTGTGCATACTGTCACAATTGTCATTGGTGATATCAAGGAATGGCATGTTCATTGTTGTTCAGTAATTGGCAGCTACATTCTTCCGACTCCCCAATGATTTGACAGGAGACTAGAAAGGGTTGTTCAGCAGTGAAGTGCACGTGCCAATTATGCCCCTGAACAAGAGACAGATAAAGAGAGAGAGAGAGAGAGAGAGAGAAGGGACAATGAAAGAGAAACAAAGGGAGAAAGAAATAAAGCGCTAGAGAAAGAGACAACCCTGGCTCTCTGCACTTCGTTTGTGCTGTTGCTGGAAAATGGGAAGTATTTCTGCTCCACCATGTGAAATAAAAAGAAACACATCCAAACATTTCCCATGCTTAGAAATGTGTTTTCTTCTTTCTCTACTGTCTAAGAAAAACACTGCTAACATCTGAGCTGCTGCTGTGTTTGCCTCCCAACACCCTGACCATGAGACCTCACTCCACTACAGCCACCCCCCTGTTGTTTCCTGCTGTGGATGAGTGCCCCTGTTCCCCATTTGGCATCGCAGCACTGGATGGCTGAGTTATGTGTGTGTAGTGTTTGTGTATACGTGCATCCGTCTATGTCTGTGTGCACATTCACTTAAACATTGGTGGGTTCTGAGCAAGGTTATTATAGTTTTGTGAGTTTCTATTCTATTCTATATCATTTTTATTTCTATTCATTTTTAGATTTACACTACTGTTCAAAAGTTTGGGGTCACTTAGAAATTACCTTGTTTTTGAAAGAAAAGCACATTTTTTGTCCATTAAAATAGCATCAAATTGATCAGAAATACAGTGTAGACATTGTGAATGTTGTAAATGACTATTGTAGCTGGAATCGGCTGTTTTTGGGGGGAATATCTACATAGGCATACAGAGGCCCATTATCAGCAACCATCACTCCTGTGTTACAATGGCATGTTGTGTTAGCTAATCCAATTTTATCATTTTAAAAGGCTGATTGATCAATAGAAAACCCTTTTGCAATTATGTTAGCACAGCTGGCGTTCTTCAAACTAGTTGAGTATCTGGAACATGAGCATTTGTGGGTTTGATTACAGGCTCAAAATGGCCAGAAACAAACTTTTCCTCTGAAACTCATTTGTCTGTTCTTGTTCTGAGAAATAAAGGCTATTCCATGCGAAAAATTGCCAAGAACTGAAGATCCCATACAGCGCTGTGTACTACTCCCTTCACAGAAAAGTACAAACTGGCTCTAACCAGAATAGAAAGAGGAGTGGGAGGCCCCGGTGCACAACTGAGCAAGAGGACAAGCACATTAGAGTGTTTAGTTTGAGAAACAGACGCCTCACAAGTCCTCAACAGCTTCATTAAATTGTACCTACAAAACACCAGTCTCAACGTCAACAGTGAAGAGGCGACTCCGGGATGCTGGCCTTCTAGCAGAGTTCCTCTGTCCAGTGTCTGCGTTCTTTTACCCATCTTAATCTTTCTTTTTATTGACCAGTCTGAGATACGGCTTTTTCTTTGCAACACTGCCTAGAAGGCCAGCATCCCGGAGTCGCCTCTTCACTGTTCACGTTGAGACTAGTGTTTTGCAGGTAAAATTTAATGAAGCCGTTTTAGTTTCGGTTTTAGTTTTAGTGCTTGGGAAGGTAAGGAGTCACTTATGTGCTGTCAGCCTATAGCAGGGGCACTCAAGTAGTATTTGAGATGGTCCAGTCACACGAATGTCCTAGGTGGCAAAGGCCCGGAAAGATATTTTGATTTATTGGCGTAGTAACAAACCCCCACCTCGCAATCAATAGGACCCCAAACTGTTCCAACTGTTCACACCCTTCTTGTTGGCAGAGAGACAAATTAGCTGTTTAAAGCTTATTATGCCATCAAGCAAACAAAACATTTAGCCATTTTTTCCCCTGCAATTCCCCCAAAATGTGTGTCTTATTTGTGTTTACATCCTTACCAAATTCCAAAAATATTTGGACAGTATAGCTGTTATACCTAGGTCTTTATCCAAGAAATTGTTTGTGGTTGTTGTTCAGATTAAAGTTGGGTTTGATTGGGATTGTCCCTTTTATCACTATTCTACTAAAGCTGCCATCTTCTAACACTACAAAAAGCATTTGCTTTTGTACTTTCCAGCAATTTACTCACCAGATTCAGAACCTTGAAAACCCCATTAGAAAACATTTAAACTAAACATAATTTATGATTGTTTTGATTTGAATTTAGTTTGTTTTGCAGTCAAAGATTATAGTTTCAGTATAGTTTTATTTTTTCAAATGTTTTAACTTTTTATTTTATTTCAGTCTACTAAATAGTTTTTCCACTTTTAGTTATTATTTCAGTTTCAAGTTTGTTTACTATAATTTACTATAATGTCGCTACAATCATATATAGGGCAATATGACACCAATCTCGATGACACACTCCGCGCCATTCATCATGAGCCGTACGTCCGTTACCAAAAACTACACACCAAATTTTTTACAGGTTCGTTAGCAAAATCTTTAGCCAGGAACTAGCTCAATGTCTTGCCGTTGGATAAGAACAAGGCAACAGAGTCCATAAAGGGACCATTAGACTTGACACCTTTCGGACTGAATAAGTTTGTAGGTGTAACATTTTTGATTACATTTATAATTTATCACTCTCACATGCTGATTGTTATCATCTATACAGCACTTCGCCAATCAGGCCTTTATGGAAGTGTCCAGATGGAAGCCACTCCTAAGTAAAAGGCACATGACAGCCCGCTTGGAGTTTGCCAAAAGGCACCTAAAGGACTCTCAAACCATTAGAAACAAGAGTCTCTGGTCTGATGAAACCAAGATTTAACTCTTTGGCCTGAATGTCATGAGTCACATCTGGAGGTAACCTGGCACCATCCCTACGGTGAAGCATGGTGGTGGCAGCATCATGATGTGGGGATGTTTTTCAGTGGCAGGGACTGGGGGACTAGTCAGTTTTGAGGGAAAGAAGAACAGAGCAAAGTACAGAGAGATTACTGATGAAAACCTGCTCCAGAGCTCTCAGGACCTCAGACTGGGGCGAAGGTTCACCTTCCAACAAGACAACAACCCTACAGTAAGCACACAGCCAAGACAATGCAGGAGTGGCTTCAGGACACGAGGCTGTAATCGCTGCCAATGGTGCTTCAACAAAGTACTGAGTAAAGGGTCTGAATACTTATGTAAATGTGATATTTACGTTTTTTATTTGTAATACATTCGCAAAAATGTATTAAACTCGTTTTTTGGCATTTTAGTATAAGTCTCTAACAATAAAATGTGGAAAACGTCAAGGGGTCTGAATACTTTCTGAAAGCACTGTATATCATTTGGCTGTATGTATTTTTAGATATAGGCCTATTGTAAATGTGTATTAACGTTGCATCACCATCTTTATTGCAAAAATAAATTAAAGTACAAACATAACTTTAAGCAACATATTATTTTGACAGGGGTAATGAATTGTCAATTGATCAGCACAGCAATTGATAAAACAGGACCATTTTTGACACACAAGGGGTTCTGAGCTTATGTCAATATTACACAGGTAATCTAGCAGTTACATGAATCCGGAATGTAGACAGGCTCTATCTATCTGAGCTACTGTGTTGATATGTTGGGCACCTACTGACCAAAACATTATGTCATTATGATTTCTTTATGACACGTATTGCTAAAATAAAGGTTTAAGGAAATACATGCATACACCACATTACACCACATAGTTATTAGATATTCAGTTGGATGTTTCTCGATGTGGAAGCAGCGCAGTGGTCACATCCTTGCTGTGTATATCTCCCTCTGCTGAAAGATATCAAATTCATTTCTCTCCTCTCCTATCCTCTCCCTCTCCTTCCTCGCCTCTACCTCCTCACCGCTCCCTCCTCTAAGAGAGAGGTGGATGAAAGGAAGGCTTTAGTCCATCTGCCAGCATCATTATTCTTTTTTATCAGCTGAATAATGTTTCTGTCCTACCTCACCTCAGTGGTTATCCTGAAAATGCCTCAACATTCTCTGTCCAGAACAGTATTTCTATACAGCCCCTGTGTACAACTGTATATTTCTATACAGCCCCTGTGTACAACTGTATATTTCTATACAGCCCCTGTGTACAACTGTATATTTCTATACAGCCCCTGTGTACAACTGTATATTTCTACACACTGTATTGTTGCCCATATATTGTTTAAAACAACTACTCTGCTGAAGCTTGGCTTGTCCTCTGAGAATTCTCTGAGCATTAACAGCGTTCTCTACCTCTCCCTCCCTCTGTTTCTCCCTTTCTCCATATTCCCCTCTCCATACGCCTGTCTCTGTTTCTCTTTCTCCAATGTTTTCAAACCGATGAGCATGCTGTGTGGCTCCTAGCCTCCTACTCATCACTGCAACTGTAACAGTAACAGCAGAGATATCGCCACTCAAGAGGAGTGCCATCGCCGACATCTACACACACAGTCACACACACACACCAACGTTGGATGAACATCGGCTTATTCTTCTCAAACGTACGCTGGGGATGTAGAGAGAGAGAGAGTGTCCACCTGCGCTTATCTCATACACAACAGGGCTAAGGTAAAGCATCATCCATATTCATCTGGCTAGTAGATAGTTTCATTACGTAAGTAAGTCCCCTATGGATAAGGGATGGGAGGCAGGCTGCCGTTATGTACATCTGCTGTTTTAATGTACTGTATATCTGTCTGATCTTGACTGACATCAGAATATAAAAGATGGAGACTGTTTGTTTACAGGACAGGCAACTGTCATCATCTGGATAATACATACCGTTAGAGACGTAAGTGGAGAATGTGTTTGCTACTCCAAATATATTTGATAATAAATATTCTTGATTATTTACTACAGCAGTGCACTGTTTACAAGTTTTGAAATGTGTGTATGTGTGTGTGTGTGTGTGTGTGTGTGTGTGTGTGTGTGTGTGTGTGTGTGTGTGTGTGTGTGTGTGTGTGTGTGTGTGTGTGTGTGTGTGTGTGTGTGTGTGTGTGTGTGTGTGTGTGTGAATGTCAAACAGTGAAGGAGTCACAGATGGAGAGAGGCGGCTTTGAAGCACCCACACGTCCAACCTACATGTTTCACACCTCTCTCTCTCTCCCTCTGATTTTTTCATCCCCCTACTCAGAAAGTCAAAGCAACTCTTCCTTCCTATTTATTTTTCTTCTCCTTCCTCCCTTCTCTTCTCTCTCAATAGGTATCCCTCTTCCGTTCAGTTTCTCACACAAGCATCTACAGTTAGGTCAATCATTTTTGGCAATGTTGATAAAGATGCAAAAATGACTGCATAAAAGTAATATTACAAATACTGAGCTATGTTGCATGCAAAAACAATGCTAATTGATGTTACTTTATATAATAATGCAATTGCTCAGAGAAAGAGATAATGTTTAAGTCATTAAAAAAATATATTAAAAAGATAGGGGTCAAAATTATGTGGATCTTTCAGCAAGAAAATAACTCCACACACTAAGCAAAATCCACATCGAAATGTTTAGTTGACCACAAAATTGAAATTTTTCAATGGCCATCAGTCTCCGGACTTTTCTATATCTTTTCTATATCTTTTCTATATCCCATTTCCATATCTGGAAACATTCTGCATGGAGGAATGGTCTATGATCCCACCCAACATGTTCTCCAATTTCATGAAATATTTCAGAAAAAGACAACCACCTGGTGTCCCAGGTATAAATCAGTTCCTGATTAGAGGGGAACAATGAAAAAAATGCAGGGGAACTGGCTTCAAGGTCCAGAGTTGAGTTTTAGGGCGCAATAGAATTAAAACAGTGGTGATAATCAGTTTTACCCTTATCTTTAAAAAAAAGCAAATGAATTACTTGTTAAACATTAGCTCTTTCGCTGAGCATTTGTATTAGTATGAAATAATATACATTTCCGCATTTTTGAGCATACAATAATATAGCTCAATGTATGATTTATTTATTTTACAGTCTGTTTTGGTCAACTTTATCAAGGGTGGCAATAATTATGGACCTAACTGTCTCATCCTTGTGTATAGAGAGAATCAACATCTCTCCCTCTATTCTTCCCTCCCTCTCTTCCATCTCTCCATTCCTCCCTCTTCCCTTACCCCTCCCTCTTCCCTTATCTCAGTACTCCTCCCTCTCCTGCATATCTCACACAAGCACCTGCCCCTAATCCAACAAAGATTCTGTGTGGCCACTCTCAACACAGAAACACTATATGAAAGTCTACATTCAAACTGTGAACACGATGGGTTTAAAAGAGCAAACAGCTGTCTAAACATAGATGCAGCTACAATACTTTTAAAACAACTGACCCTACAGATGGTTAGCAACTGTGAAAGTTTTAAACATAATGAGCTGTCAAATTTATACTTTCTGGATGGAGTGGTCTGCAAACCTAATCCCCCAAATAAATTGATTACATAAAAAGCTAAAGTCAGGATTAAGAGCATCATTATATAAGTGGTTATTATCACCACATAGAGCATGAATCCAGACCCCAAAACACACACATACACTGAACAAAGATATAAAAGCAACTTGTAAAGTGTTGGTCCCATATTTCATGAGCTGAAATATATGATCTCAGAAATGTTCGTTTTGCACAAAAAACAGTATTCTCTCAAATGTTGTGCACAAATTAGTTTACATCCCTGTTAGTGAGTATTTCTCATTTTCCAAGATAATCCATCCACCTGACAGGTGTGGCATATCAAGAAGCTGCTTAAAAAGCATGATCATTACACAGGTACACCTTGTGCTGGGGACAATAAAAATGCACTCTAAAATGTGCCGTTTTATCACAAAACCCAATGCCACGGATGTCTCAAGTGTTAAGCGAGCGTGCAATTGGCATGCTGACTGCAGGAATGTCCACACGAGCTGTTGGCAGAGAATTTTATGTAATTTCTCTACCATAAGCCACCTCCAACGTAATTTCTGAGAATTTGGCAGTACGTCCATATGACTTCAAAATGGCAGACCAAGTGTAACCACGCCAGCCCAGGACCTCCACATCCAGCTTCTTCACCTGCAGGAACTTCTGATACCAGCTACCCGGACAGCTGGTGAGGAGTATTTCTGTCTGTAATAATGCCCTTTTGTGGGGAAAAACTCATTCTGATTGGCTGGGCCTGACTCCCCAGTGGGTGGGCCTGGCTCCCAGTTGGTGGGCCTGGCTCCCTAGTGGCTGCGCCAGTAATGTGAAATCAATTGATTAGGGCCTAATTTATTTATTTCAATTGATTGATTTCCTTATATGAACTGTAACTCATTAAAATCGTTGAAATTGTTGCATGTTGCATTTATATTTTGGTTCAGTATATATTTTTAGATGTGCTAAAATGCTTAACAAGTTTTTTTGTAAAACATACAATGATTATAAAACAGAGACAAAAAGCTTAATCTGATGCTCTGCAGAATGTCCCAATTACCGTGACCACTCTGTGCATATATTTATTTTAAATAGTAATATCCTCATCACTCAGGGCTGGATGGGTATGGCCAATCTCAGGGTCATCACAAACCTTGTGTCTTATGCCTCAATCCTCAACTTCCACCTCCATGTGTGTGTGTGCGTGTGCGTGTGCGTGTGTGTGTTTGTGTGTGTGTGTGTGCGTGCTAGCAAGAGATGTGCAGGTGCACATGCATGTGTGCATGCGTGTGTGTCTTACTCATACTTATTTGTCCTGGTTTAGAGTGCCTTAGAGTTTATTGTAGCCTACTGGGCAGCAGTAACTATTCAAATCAAGCAGAAGCAAACTACCACTGTGGGGGAACAAAGTGACATTAACAGGACTGTACATTGATTTACCTGAAGAGAGCAAAGAGTAAAAATAGATAGACTGTATTTGTTTGATGAGCTTAGACTGAGAGGCTTCTGTCCTGGCTTTACCCCATGCCTCTCTAGATGAGCCAAAAATCAGGGCTGATGTGTTCATCAGGATTAAGCCTACTCTATGAGAGTGTTTAGATAACAAGTGTAGGCTAAGTGCTAAGCTGGCGTAAGGCAAGGACATCAGTGAGACTGCTAGCTGCAGAACAGACAACAGGGCTATTTTTACCTGAGTGGGTAAGGTCAATGCCTCTGTGGATAAATCATGATAGCTGGAGGTCCACATAACAATGTTGGAGGGTAGCTGTTGGCAGTGGCTACAGGTAAACAAACAAGGGGGGAAGAAGAGATAGAGAGGGGCAGGGAGGAAGGGATGGAGAAAGAGGAAAATACTAATGGAGAAAGTGATGGAGGGAGAGATGGCGAGTGGGTACAGAGAGAGCGACGGAATCAGTTCAAGCGGAGTCAGGTTTCCCCCTCAGAGACACAGTGGACATTAGATAGACAGACAGTCTCCAGGCTGAAACAGAGAAAAGAGAGCAGCATAGGTCTATAAGACCAGAAATTACCCAAACGGTCCTCCTGCCGGATGCTACACATCAGATGGCCTGACACACTGTCTGTGGGCAGCACGGCTTCCGCAGGAGGCACTTTTCCTTCAGACAGGGTAGCCAAATACACGCAGGTGCAAGTGCACACATTAACACACAAACATAGGCGTCTGAATGTGTCTGAAAGTGGAAGTGCAAAAAGAGGGGGGGGTTCCCAGGGGATTTTTTGTTTTTTGCATTTCCTGCAATTCTTGGGGGAATCCATATTTGTGACTCCTTTCAGGAAACTATGGGTATGTCGTGGCTCACTACTTCACAGGAGAGCCACCATGCAGAAATGCCTTCTGGAACATGTGAACTTTCATCTGCCTTAATAACAAACCTGTATGCCATTTGTAAATTCCAATAAAATTGTTAAATTACAACCGTAGTTGTGTTTGCCACGGAAAAAAGAAGGAACCTTCAAGCTAGCCATGATGGCTGAGAAAATGAGTGGGCTGGACATGCCGAGAGATGAGTTCAGATTGGTCTGCCATGTAGGTAACCCTTTCTAACGAGACTTTTTTGGAAGATATCACTTGGTAGAACTACACAAGTTTTGCTCTCCACTTTTTGGAGGACGGAGTTTTGAAATCAGTGGAATTAGAGTATGATAGGTAAGGAGATTGAGACATTTCTGGCGTGTGATTGCAAATATGCAGACAGAGTCGAAAAGAGAACGCACAGAAGGCTGTTGTATAAAACATCTGTCTCCAGATTACATCTTCAAACTAAGGGCAACAATGACATCCATGACAGAGAGGGAGAAGCATCCATCCATGTATATGGGTAAGATAGTCTAGTTAGCTACATTTTCAGATATTACACATTTCTAATTTTGTCAGAAAGTTGTTTTCATTTCAAGTTAAAATGCTAGCTAACGTTATATGTATGATCTGTGTAGTAATATTATTCGTATCTCAGAGCCATTTGCATTGCTAGTTATAGCCTAATGTTAGCTAGCTAACATTGAACCTGGTTGGTTAGCTACCTGCAGATTCATGCAGTGTGGTAAATGCTATGCGTTGGGATTATGGTTCATTGTTTCGCTAACTTGCTACATGTCTAAACAAAAGACACTATGCAAGTAATAATTTCAGTTGAATGTTCATGATGTCACTGCGACAACCTCTGCTCTGGCTGTCTACTCTGATTTCAGATCACTCTCATCCGACTGTGCCAGAATAACTGTCGAATTTACGAATGCTCAATACCTGTGTCAGTAAACGTTGGCAAAAAATAGTAATTACATTGTTGCCAGCAGCACAGTTGCAGTCACCAACATTCTGGATAACATAAAAGCAGCCTAACCAGCTCTGCTAGGGCGAGTAAAATGGTCAGGGTGAGCTGTTCTCTCATTTGTGTCTGGAAGTAGCTAGCAAGCTAGCCAACGTTAGCCAGTTAGCTTAGGTGCTTGACTGCTGTTTTTATGTCAAAACGCTCAGATAAACCCTACTCCTCAGCCAGCGCATCCAGTGTGCACTCTGAATGCTCCAAGAGAGAAATGCTCTGTCTTTATGAACTGAAAATCTGACAACACTGAGTTTATGAACACCCAGAGCACACTCTGGCACTCCAGACTAAATTTATGAACACACCAGTAGTTTAAACCAGCCTTTAGTCTTGATTCTTTTGTTTGTTTAGTACATGGCCTTACATGTGAATCCTTAAAGAGATCAATGGGGCTAAAGATTATGAGGGTGTGAATTATGCTGAATGGGTGTACCAAAACATTCAAGTGCCATTTTCTCAAAAGTGAGGTTACAAGTTTTCCAACTTTCAAAGCAGAATTACCTTGCCATTGTTCCTCAACTGTGTATGATACAGAATTGTCTAGCTCTGAGTCTCTACTTTTATCCAAGTTGTAGTTTTTCTAAGTGGCTCCCATTTCGGCCAAGCGCATGGCCGAGAGAGCGTGTTCTTTTTTTCATCTCTGGTAAAGACAATAACAATTCTCTGTATTAAATGTTATTGTTTATTTGCGTATTAGGGTACCTAAGGATTGATTATAAACGTTGATTTACTCGTTTGGATAAGTTTATTGGTAAAGTTTGGAATTAATTTAATTAATTTTGTATGTATTTTGATGAAGGGAAACCGAGTGAATTATTGACTGAAGCGCGCCAGCTAAACTGAGTTTTTATGGATATAAATAAGGAATTTATCGAACAAAAGGACCGTTTTTAATAATGTAACTGTAACCTTTTGGACTGCCAACAGAAGAATATCTTCAAAGGTAAATCATTTTCTTCAAAGGTTACACTATTTCTGACTTTCGTGTCGCAACTCCCTGGTTGAAAATGATTTGTTATGCATTTGTGTGCTGGACGCTGTCCTCAGATAATCGCATGGTTTGCTTTCGCCTTAAAGCCTTTTTGAAATCTAACAACAAGTTAAGATTTATTTTGATGTATTGCACTTGTGATTTCATGAAAGTTAAAAATGTATAGTAATTTAATTTGAATTTGGCGCTCTGACATTTCACCGGATGTTGGCCAGGTGGGACGTTACCATCCCGCCTATCCCAAAGAAGTTAATGACGAGTTTGGAGGGTATTATGGCATTAAATGCTGAGCTGTAGCCGATGAACAGCATTCTTACATAGGTATTCCTCTTGTCCAGATGGGTTAGGGCAGTGTGCAGTGTGATTGCGATTGCGTAGGTCTAGGGTGTCAGGTAGGGTGGAGATCATATGGTCCTTGACTAGTCTCTCAAAGCACTTCATGATGACGGAAGTGAGTGCTACAGGGCAATAGTCATTTAGCTCAGTTACCTTAGCTTTCTTGGGAACAGGAACAATGGTGGCCCTCTTGAAGCATGTGGGAACAGTAGACTGGGATAAGGATTGATTGAATATGTCCGTAAACACACCAGCCAGCTAGTCTGTGCATGCTCTGAGGACGCAGCTGGGGATGCCGTCTGGGCAAGCAGGCTTGCGAGGGTTAACACATTCAAATGTTTTAGTCACATTACCTGCAGTGAAGGAGAGCCCGCAGGTTTTGGTAGCGGGCCGTGTCAGTGGCTCTGTATTGTCCTCAAAGTGAGCAAAGAAGTTGTTTCGTTTGTCTGGGAGCAAGACATCATGGTCCACGACAGGGCTGGTTTTCCTTTGTAGTCCATGATTGACTGTAGACCCTGCCACATACCTCTCGTGTCTGAGCCGTTGAATTGTGACTCTTCTTTGTCTCTATACTGATTCGATCATGTTTCCGGTCACCTTGCCCTGATTCAAGCAGTGGTTCGCGCTTTTAGTTTTGCGCGAATGCTGCCATCTATCCACGATTTCTGGTTGGGGAAGGTTTTAATAGACGCTGTAAGTCTACCTTGAGAATCTTGCCTTTTTAAGATGAGACAATAAAATGGTAATTCTGTTTAATAGTAGCCTTTTGAACAGCAACCACAGTGAGTAGGTTACATATTTGACAACAAATCATGAAGAAACAGACTAATAATAAAAATGAGGAATGAGGAAAGCAAAAGTGTTATCTCAGCAAGCACATTAATTGACCGTTCGGCTTTTCCTCCAACATTGACTTTAATTGACGCTGTTGTTTGAAGCGCTGTCACCATGACAATGTTTAAAATGAACTTGTCTTAGCAGCATACATATTTGATGCAACAAGGTTAGAAATGGCTTAGCAGAGCTGTTTAATCAAGACTCAAATATCCTGTGCTTTTCCATTTGATCAGAGACACAGCTATGCTGCTGCGTTTGCAAATGAGGCTCAGCCAAGACCGTTACTTTGTAACTGAATGAAAACATTTTAACAATGAGATTTAACATATTGAAGTTGGGAAAATAGATAGCAAAAATGCACAATGGTGTTAGATGCCTGTAAACAGCTTGGGGGGGGGGTTATATCAAAGGTTTAATCATATAGGCATACTGATTATTTCTCACACTGGAGCTTCTGGAACCTGCCAGTCATTTCTGTCCCAGTGCTCCCTCATCTTCGAGCTGCAGCCTTCTTCATTCCCCTCGGGCCGCTCAAAGATAGAGTACATGATAATACTGATGTCTGAGAGGGCACTCGCCTGGGCTACGGTGGTGTGGGAGCAACAGTCCACCGTTTGCCTCAGTCTGGAGGAGTTTGTGGCGGAAGTATGAAAAGTGTTAAATTCTCCATTGTCAGAAACAGAGAAAATTCAGATGGACCCTGACAAGGTGATAGCGGAGGAACAATGACGTGGGAATCGAGAATTAGAAGGGGTGGAACATTCATTCTTTGTGTGGACGGACCTTAAGAACCTGGAATATCTCCGCACTGCCAAGCGCCTCAACTCAGCAAAGACGGGCCCTGTTATTTACTCATTTCCATTTCACTATCTCCTACCGGCCGCAGTCCAAGAATGTGAATCCTGACGCACTCTCACATCTGTACAGCCCTGCTACTACACCATCAGACCCCAAGACCATCCTCCCTAGTTCTTTTCTACCGGCTGCAATCATCTGGGGAATAGAGAGTATGGTCCGCCAGGCACAGTGTTCCCAATTGGGCCCGTTAACCGGATGTTTGTCCCGGACTCTGTCCATGCTTCAGTCCTGAAATGGGCACATTCCTCGAGACTCACCTCCAAGGCTTTCGACACTGTCAATCACCGTATCCGTATCCGCAGACTCAACAGCCTTGGTTTCACTACTTCTCAGATAGAGTTCAGTGTGTAAAATCGGAGGAACTGTTGTCCGGACTTCTGGCAGTCTCTGTGGGGTGCCACAGGGTTAAATCCTCAGGCCGACTTTTTTCTCTGTATACATCAATGATGTTGCTCTTGCTGCTGGTGATTCTCTGATCCACCTCTACGCAGACGACACCACTCTGTATACTTCTGGCCCTTCTTTGGACACTATGTTAACTAACCTCCAGACGAGCTTCAATGTCATACAACTCTCCTTCCGTGGCCTCCAACTGCTCTTAAATGCAAGTAAAACTAAATGCATGCTCTTTAACAGATCGCTGCCCGCACCTTCCCGCCCGTCCAGCATAACTACTCTGGACGGTTCTGACTTAGAATATGTGGACAACTAAAAATACATAGGTGTCTGGGTAGACTGTAAACTCTCCTTGCAGACTCACACTAAGCATCTCCAATCCAAAATTAAATCTAGAATCGGCTTCCAAAATATCCTTCACTCATGCTGCTAAACATACCGTAGTAAAATTGACTATCCTACCGATCCTTGACTTCGGCCATGTCATTTACAAAACAGCCTCCAACACTCTACTCAGAAAATTGGATGCAGTCTATCACAGTGCCTTCCGTTTGGTCACCAAAGCCCCATATACTACCCACCACTGCGACCTGTATGCTCTCATTGGCTGGCCCTCTCTTCATATTCGTCGCCATACCCACTGGCTCCAGGTCATCTATAAGTCTTTGCTAGGTAAAGCCCCATCTTATCTCAGCTCACTGGTCACCATAACAGCACCCACCCGTAGCACGTGCTCCAGCAGGTATATTTCACTGGTCACACCCAAAGCCAATTCCTCCTTCGGCCACCTTTCCTTGCAGTTCTCTGCTGCCAATGACTGAAACAAACTGCAAAAATCGCTGAAGCTGGAGACTCATATCTCCCTCACTAGCTTTAAGCACCAGCTGTCAGAGCAACTCACAGATCACTGCACCTGAACATAGCCGATCTGTTAATAGCCCATCCAACTACATCCCCATACTGTTATTTATTTTATTTATTTTGCTCCCTTGCACCCCAGTATCTCTACTTGCACACTCATCTTCTGCACATTTATGACTCAAGTGTTTAATTGCTATATTGTAATTATTTAGCCACTCTGGCCGATTCATTGCCTTACCTCCCTTACCCTACCTCACTTGCATACACTGTATATAGACTTTTTCTGTTGTATTATTGACTGTATGTTTGTTTTTCCATGTGTAAGTCTGTGTTGTTTGTGTCGCACTGCTTTGCTTTATCTTGGCCAGGTCACAGTTGTAAATAAGAACTTGTTCTCAACTAGCCTACCTGGTTAAATAAAGGTGAAATTAAAAATACAAATAAAGAGCCTGCGCTACAGCGAAGCCTAATCAGAAATACCATGCATCATGGTTGTTATAGGCAAAGTGAAACGATACAATGAATTTGCTTGTGGTGCCCTCATCTCAAATTATATTTAACAACACCATTGGACCAACACCATCTGACAGGAAACAATGATACAAATGTAACAACAGCACAACAAAATAGATAAACAATTTGATTTTGCAGGTGCCTTTTCATTTTAAACACCAGTGGTGCAACTAGTGCTTTCTAAATGCACTGAACCAAAACAGTGGCGTGCGGGTGTGAAGCAAAACTTTCCAGAGTTCAAAACCATTCATCTTGAAGGACGGGGGCGGTGGTGCAAAATACAATTTTTAATTATACTATATAAAAAAAATTGCATATCTATTTTAATACAGACTAGCTGAAAACACCACTAATTATTCAAAATGACAATTTACCCAATGGATCATGATCATTCTCTGGTAAAAAGTGGGGGTGCAAAAAAGGACACAGAGTTCTTCAGTGTTCCCATCTTTTAACTAATAAACACACTGGGATATTTAATGCAAGAAATGCTTTTCTTAATTTCTAATGCAACATTTAGGATAGATAATAATGTACTATAGCGACAGAGAGAAACTCTACAAGGTGAGAGACTGCTTGCATCAATTCAGGGTTGTTGTTATTCATGCAGCGTTTTATACTGTGCTGGGTAATTTTTTTCAACAACTAATAGATTGATTTGAAGTGATACATGTTCGTTGCCAAATGGCTGCTGAGAGTGATGTTTGCTTGACAGATGGACATGCCAGGATCTGCTCTCCAACTACATTCTCCACACTAAGAACAAGAAAACCAGGGCAAAGGAAACATTGAAAATAACGCAATGCACCAAAACGATATCAAAGGGAATTTCAAGACTTTCAGGGTCCCTTTAAAGTAACCAGGCATCTTTGAAGAGGAATTGATAATGTTGGCATGTTCAAAATTCATGATGCAACATGACATCCCCATTTTTTCTGACACATTAAAATTCAGACTCCTTTTTATAGCTGCGCCTCCAGGAGTCTGTGCTTGCTGCATGGCTGAATAAAACATAAAGTGGCTTCCCCCTGACTGCACGGATTTGTCAGAGAACTTTATAAATAGCTCTGCAGGCAGGCAGGCAGGCACGTGTACCCACCCCATGTAGGCAAAAAAAGATTCCTCCCGCTGCTAAGTAGAGTAGAGAGAGAACAGGAAAACACAGATCTGCTTTCCAACGCAGAGAGACTGCAGACTGGTTTGAAATCTGCAATCAGCAGACGTATATTCCAAAAAGATTGATACCTGGAAAAGATATGCATCTTGAAATGCATTAATATTTGTGATATATCTGTCGTAATTAGTTTGCAGTTATCTTCAAAAATCTACGACACAGTAATCGGTGGAGCACCATTAATTTCTCAAAATACTAGCAACTATTAATGTCGTTAGTCTCAAAGGGGTTCAAAATTCACACTTTGTGACATCATTTGGTTTTATATACTGTAGTTTCATCATGTGACCTCCGTATCACTGACGCTTAAAACTATATATGCCCATACGTTAATATTTGCAGTGTTAGGCTGACTAATGCAACAAAACATTGTAGAAGATATATCAGAACATCTTCAGAAAAATGAAAAAATGAAATGCTTAAAAAGCTTAGAAATCAATTCCACATCTCCCTGTTGTTGATTTTGATTGCAAATAACAAGTATTTTTCTCAAGAGACTCCTGGGAGAGCTGTATACCCAGTCATTTTCTATTTTTCAAGTTACCACACACAAATACAAGGACTAACGGACACACAGACAAACACACCACACACACAAACACACACCGAGCATCATAACAAATCAGCTCTGCCTAGATAGAATCTATGAGTGGAATCTTAAGAGTACATGATAAGAAAGCCCATTAATTCCAGTAAAGTGCTTTTCTCTAGAAACATGAGTGGTACGTTTCATGCAATGTTCCCAATTACAGCAGACGGAAAAGCAATCCACAATATCGCCTCCTTCAACACCCATCAATGTTTGTAGAGGAAGTGTTTGTTCAGATAGATTCTAAAATACAGTAATGTAGTACATTTTTGCAGACACTTCCATCCAAATTGACCTAGAGTTTACACATCATGTATTGAGTATGTGTGGCACATGCAGGAATCAAACCAACAACCCCAGTGTTGCTAGCAGCACCATGCTCCATCCAACTGAACCATCTTAACCACAAATTGTTTTGGAAACTAGTGGCCTTTAGGGATCAAGCTTATTGAATAAGATAAGCTTTAGGGACCCAATCAGTTTGTTGATATTGTGGTGGGACTTCAGGTGGCATCTGGCATTAGGACAATGAGCACCAATGGGAGTAATAATTACACTAACTACCTTGCTGTTGTTCACTATAAAAATGCATGACTTTATTTCTCTCCAACAGAGAACTCCAGCAACCACCAGTGATCTTAGAGGAGTCCTTGGATTACTGAAGCTTGACTGACCATTCTAACAAAACCAAAAGGCAAAGCAACAGTGATCTTAGAGGAGTCCTTGGATTACTGAAGCTTGACTGACCATTCTAACAAAACCAAAAGGCAAAGCAACAGTGAGTAATCTAACAGCTTACCCACTAGCGGGATGGAGATTGTGTCCCTTATGTAACCAACTATTGATGGGAGTACTCATTCCACTCATTCCATTCCAGCATATTAGGCACTCACTGCGGTGCTTGGTTTGTTTGGTCTGTGTGTTATCAGGGGGACTAGATGCATGGTAGAGAAGCTCGTGGCTCACTACCCAGATTGAATGTTCTCTAGTGGCTAGCTGATGGGTATGTTGCCTGCTCCATATGGAGCTACACCTGCTGTAAATGTCTATCTGGGCATTTAGAGCAATGACTCTTATCAGACCCATCAGTATGTCTGATCTGTCTAATCCTACAGCAGCTGGCCAATAGGTAATGATATTAAACATCACTTTTTGATTATATCTACAACTGGAGTGCATGAAACAGCATAGACAAAACATTGATCAGATTGATTGTGTGATATGTACTGTAGTGTGAGAGAGTAAGCAGAAAAATGTTGAAAGCAAATGACCATGCGTCATCAGGTCGGTGCAGACGAAACAAATGTGAAGTGATGTTTGGCAAACTTCATCAGGCACATCCTGAACCAGCTCTCCACCTCCTCCAACATCTGAATCCATTTTCTTATGCAGTCATTCAAAGGGTCAGTACACTGATTGAAGACCATGGCCTTGCTTATGACTGATGCATTAACATACTGCCTATAGGCAGGAGGTTAACATTGTTACCTGTTAATCCATTAGGAGACACTTTTATCCAGAGCTATTTACTGCAGTGAGTGCATACATTTTCCTTCTGGTCCCCCATGTGAATTGCACCCAGAACCCTGGCGTTGCAAGCAACTGTGTGGCTCAGTTGGATACGAGCACTTTCTGAGAAGACTATGCTCAGAGCTGCAAGCTGTAGGTGTACATGGAAATAGCTCAGTCTTTAGTTAGCTACTGTAAAAAAAAGCTGTGAAGAGAAATGTATACATCAGAAGACAATCAATGTGATCTGCATCTGATATCATGTGTTTTGATGTTATGTGATCAATATTCAGAAATGTACTGTACTTTCTTAAATGCTTGTATTCTATTCTTCCCGTCATTTGAGCATAACCATGAAGACCAGACTAGCCTGCCTGTCCAATAAGTCTGACTCCTACACCGACTTCACTGAGTTCCTGCCCCCTGCCCAAGACAGGACCACCAGATGCCTAAAGTAAGTAGACCTTTATATCCGATTGCATGGTGTCAGTCTCTCCCATTCATATAGTATTTAGATATTATTTCTCCCAAAACTATGGATATGTAATAGGACTACTACACAATAGATGGTGTAGGCTCTTTTAAAACAAACCTTTGAAACTGTGAATATCTGTGTGTTGACAACCTGCAACTGCATATTTGCATACACATTTAAAAACATGTGTCTCAGTATCTCTGTCTTTCCTTCAGGCTGACAAAAGACGAGGTCATTCGATGGGCAGATTCCTTCGATGTTCTTCTATCGCACAAGTGTAAGTGAAATTTAAATGATAGTCCCTTTTATATTAAAAAGTAACAGTCGATCCTTCTCTTTAGAGTTAGATATAAATATTTAACCTTTTATCAACCAACCCTGCAAAAAACTGGGAGTCCATGTCATTGTTAGCGAACTGTTCGAAGCAAACCAGGCAACTGTACTGATGACATTTTCTCCTCCGTCCCATTCTGTACTCTTTCTGTTTGTCCCTTTGACAAAATGCTTGCCTATGTATTTCCTTTGACAAGAGGATTGTTTATCTGTTCCCTATCTGAGGATGGCTTTCCACATCAGCCCATTTCTCTTCCCCTAAACCCTTCTTATTTAACATCCCCTATCTGTCTGGTTATTGATGTGTAGCACTCCACAACACACAATGAGACACACTCTTGGTTGTGACCTTCTCTGTGTATTACACAATAACACACATACAAACACATGTTCACGCGCAAATACACACATGCAAACACATGCAGATGTTCACGTGCACACACACACACATGTACACGCAGAAATAGCTGTGATAACTAGGCTCTCCACAGGGATTGGGAAATTACATTGCACAGAAGACTTTAGTATTATATTTGTTTTGATTTTGTAGTGCATCAATGAACACCACCTAGCTGCGTTTGAATATTACTAGTTGTTCCTTCCAAAACCAGAACCTGGATGGTGTGCTGTGCAATGCACAGGGCAGGTTTTGCACTAGAAAAAGTTGACCTCTAAACCGCTGACTGATTCTGGCTTCATAATCATTATATCAGGCTTTGTTCTTCCAGTGTTCTTGAAAAGCAAACTAAATGTCTTACATTTTCTGTTGTCTTATTGTGCTGTTCCTTTGTTAGGATGCCTAATAGCTCAATAAATATGTTGTCCAAACTAGAGATATAAACATGTACACACAAATCAAGTCATATGTTAATGAACATTTGCAAAAACATTGCATGTGTGCATGTCTCATGTTAGTATTTGTAAGTAATGAGTTAATCAAGCATAGTATACAGTATCCTGTTGACCCCACTGCCAACTGTTTAACTGGTGGTGTAGTTTGTATAACATAGACAAATTGGTGTGAACTTGATGGTTTGAAGTCGCATCCACACCTTATTTAACCAGGTAGGCCAGTTGAGAACAAGTTCTCATTTACAACTGTGTCCTGGCCAAGATAAAGCAAAGCAGTGCGACACAAACAACACAGAGTTACACATGGAATAAACAAACGTACAGTCAATAACACAATAGAAAAGTCTACATAGAGTGTGTGCAAATGTAGTAAGATTAGGGAGGTAAGGCAATAAATAAGCCATAGTGGCGAAATAATTACAATTGAGCAATTAAACACTGGAGTGATAGATGTGCAGAAGATGAATGTGCAAGTAGAGATACTGGGGTGCAAAGGAGCAAAGAAAAAATAACAATATCGGGATGAGATAGTTGGGTGGGCTATTTACAGATTGGCTGTGTACAGTGTGTACAGGTGCAAATATTATCTTCAAATGACAAATATTATCTTCAGACACAAAGGGGCAAAGAGACAGACTTTAGTATCCGGCTTCACAGAACATAAAGGAGTGAATCAAGACACACGCACACACACAACTTTATAATCACATAAGAGGAACAGAAGCAGTACTATTTGTTCCCATGCCTTGGTCACATTGGCTCTGTCCTCACCTCCTGATTTAGCACTTATTGGATCTAACAGGAGAACACAGTTATCACATTCACCCGGCCGATCATATAACCACAGCCCATTTGTATCACAGCTAATCCTATTTATCTGGTTGCCCTTTGCTTCTGGCTGGGTACCTTAGGCAACCTATCTGTGATGATGTGGTTTGTGACTGCTTCTCATTTCTATGGGAGTCCATTTTATGCTGAACTAAATAAGCCTCAATTCAACATTCATGTATATGTTTTTCAATATTTATTAACAACAACGTTTATGTAAACATTACTTAAAGAAAATCGAAAATCCTTTCAGGGTTTGAAATGTACACTGACCTACATTCACACATTAGAAGGCCTTGGCTTCATTAACAAATAGACTATTCCTAAAGACGCTGATTAAAAATAAAGCAGCGAGAGAAAATCTTCCTCCAAGAAAGGTTCAATGCCTCAGGGATCTATTTTTATTTCTAACAATGTCTGTTGACAAGACTACATGCAGTAAGTGTCCTTCTGGTGATCTTCCTAAAACCATTGTTTAGTAAGAGTGTGTGGCTAATGTTGGTGATTGGGCCTGATGGCCTACTCTCCTGGCGCTCCTGCTGGGCAAATGTTAAGCAAATACAGGCAAGAGAAAATAGCAAGTGAGGGAGGGAGGATGGATAAAACATGTCATGATGACACGGCCGATTGTAAAACAAGACCTCCCTCCATGTTATCATTGATGTCAGACAAATTGATCCCCACTTTGATTGATGAAGACAAAAAAGTTCATTGGAAGGTTGTGGGACACATTTTTGCGTTCTAGTCGCAGGGCTGTTTAATGTACTGAGAATGAAAGCACACTTGTAACGCGATTCGTCTTCCTCTGACGAGGAGTATGAAAGATCGGACCAATGTGCAGCGTGGTAAGTGTTTGTCATTTTTTATGAAGAGTCACTGAACACGAAAATACAAAATAACAAAGTGAAAGACAGAAACGAAAAAAGAAACAGTTCTGTATGGAGGAAACACAGACACATAAAACAATCACCCACAACTCAAGTGGGATAAACAGGCTGCCTAAGTATGGTTCTCAATCAGAGACAACGATTGACAGCTGCCTCTGATTGAGAACCATACCAGGCCAAACACATAGAAAACCAAAACTAGAACAACACATACTGTAGAATGCCCACCCCAACACACGCCCAGACCAGCCTAAAATAGAAACAAAAAAAGGAACTAAGGTCAGGACGTGACACTCCTCATCTCAGACAATATCAATGCATGATAATCAACCCTGTTATTATATGCATCAAGGGAACTACAAGTGGTCTCTGTGGAAAAAAACACATCAGTTCCAAAAAAACTGGCCCATGTTCAGAAATAGGTGCTGGGATACGATATAGATCTTTGTAAAGACACACACACTCTCTCTCTCACACAGACACACACACACTTGCTGTCCATTAGCCCCTCTAACTGGCTGATGGATGTTTTGTGTCGTAGATGGCCTGGCTGCCTTCCGGGCTTTTCTCAAGACGGAGTTCAGCGACGAGAACATTGAGTTCTGGATGGCCTGCGAGGAATATAAAAAAATCAAGACTCCCGCTAAACTGGTGACCAAAGCCAACAAGATCTACAATGAGTTTATCGATGTCAAGGCTCCCAGAGAGGTTTGTGTTGGATCAACCAGCTAATGATGCAAAATACACATTTTGTCAGTTTTATTGTGACTGTGCAGTGTTTCCAGATTTCTATGAAATATGACCTATAATTAATTACAATATGAGTAAAATAGTTTTGGTTTGTAGATGTTCAGGAGATGGCTCAGTTGGTACAACATGGCACTTGTAACACCATGATTGTGGGTTCAATTCCCATGATGAAAATATACGCATCTGCTCTGGATAAGAGCATCTACTAAATGACTCAAATGTAAATGTTCAATAACTGTCAGCAACATTTTAACTAACTGTACCTTATTCTTAAACACAACCCTAACTGTAACTTTAGCATGCAATTGCTTATTAAAACATAGTCATACTATCAACAACCTATCTGTAAATCATCTATATGGGATAACGTGTCACCATAAAGTACGTTATAAAGCAGATTTTCTGTGTTGGAACGGTGTAGATTTAATCCTCCAACAGAATGGTTATACCGGTCATTTAACATATTCATGCGAGTAGACCGCTGATTGGCCAGCTCAGCCAATGAGCCAACATGACACCAGGGAAAACACACGTTTAAAAGTTCATATTCTGTTAACTAGGACCCAAATGATGTTGATGACTCATCCTATACTCGTTTTTGTGGCCAAAGCGTAAATTGGGGAGAAAAAAAAGTTGGTGAAAATGCTTGCTATGTTCCATATCAATGCTAAGGGTTGTGTTTGTTTTTAAACAATCCACAACTCTGCAATATTACAGATAGGTACACATGAATATACATACTTTGATTATATGGGATAAAACTCATTTTGATACTGTCTTCAATTTTGATACTGTTTTTCATAGAACATTGACACACTTAGATGATTCAGATATCTAATGTTTATTTTTCACTCCCTTGGTCAATGTAGGTAAACATAGACTTCCGTACACGGGAGGTGACGAGACAGAGCCTTGAGGAGCCCACTCCTTCCAGTCTGAACGAGGTCCAGGCCAGGGTCCACAGCCTCATGGAGAAAGACTCTTACCCACGCTTCCTCCGCTCCCAGATCTACCAGGACTTACTCAAAACGCAGTACACACACTGCCAACGGAACTCTGTCTGAAGAACACACACGTGCAGCCGCAGATACATATACGCACACTTAAGTGATAATGCCGTGAAGCCAGTGTTTGGAGGATATATTGGCACTAGGCCAGAGACAAAGTCGAGGGTTGGCAAACCGTGCCAATATATGCCCTAACATAAACTTCTTGGACATTATTACTTTTATACAACGGGTTAGCAACATATTCAAATAATGATTGACGTATTTTCATTAAAAACATTCATTTGATAAATGTATTCATACTATTTCATCCTTCCACAATATATTGTCCCAAATCTAGGGTTGCTACCCAAGCTGGCTGGTTGTTCATTCTATCGGTTCAGTTGCTAGAGACGCGACCCAGTCATTCAGATGTTTTGTTCTGTATCTATGGAGGCGACACAGTCGTTCCTTCTAAATATTCCATTGCCATACTGGCTAGCAACGTTCGTATCCCTTGCTTGCTAGCTAGAAAACTATGGCTAACTTACAGTCACATCAAAAAGTGCAGCCAGAATAACAGCAAGCATTTGCATTTGTTTAAGCTGTTTTCTAGTGACATTTATTTGGATACATCCATAACAATGAGCTAGTGAGGCGCAATTTCACCTGGCATATAACTTCTGCTCACTCGTCAGGATACAGTCGTTGAGAGGAGCTAGCCAACAACACAGCTAATGCAATCACTTCAAACTGAAGCTGGAAAGACTGCAAACTAGCTGCACTTCATTTCGTTTTACCTTGTTTCAATTGATATTTCTTTGTATATATATCCATAAAAAATTATGCCAGCTGATTCATGATTTCGACTGGCTGAGAAACGCAGCTTGCCTGTTGGTCTCGTTCCGACTCCCGACACGTTCATTACTATGGGACAGCTGGAGATCGATACTGAATATTGAAACAATGTTGTAAATGTCAGAGAGACATGCTACAAGGTTTATACAAATCTCCTCTGTTGAAAACTAAATGTTAGTCTAAAATAAATGTGAGATAATATCTAGATGCTTTTTATAGTGGAGATCAAGTTTATAAATTGCTTGGCTGGGCTGATGAGACAGTGGATTGCGCAGTCAGATGGAACAAAGTAAATAGGCATTTTAAGTTCATAGATTTAGCCAGTGGTAACTTGTGGAATAGACACCGGCTGGATTGCTGTTTTAACCAATCAGAATTCAGGATTAGACCCACCCGTTGTATAAACACACACACATACAAACACACACACACACTTCTTCAGTAGTTAGAAGAACACAAGTAACCATTATTCCTCAAGTCCTAACTTGAGATATATGTGCGTAACTCGATTTCAGTCTCCCATTGACATAGTGAATCATGTGAAAGTTTAAGTTAAAATATTAAGTTTAGGTATCAACTTAGGATTCTAACAGAGGGATTCATAGAATTTAGACATATCGTGATATTGTGTCGAGCTAGTTTGCACTTAGAAAACAAAATACCACAAGACCTTGTACTGTGTATACTTGTATTACTCTTATTAGACAACGTGTTGTTTTTGTTCTTGTGTATTTATCCTCTCAATATATACTTATTTTGAAGTTGATACGTTTCTGGGAATTTTATTCAACTTTTGCAGCATGTCATGTTCTATATATACTGTAATATTCTTTCAGATTATTAATATTTTGATTATTATTCTTTAAAAATTACATAGAATATAGAGTATAATTGAATTATTGATGATATACACACTTTAAAAGATATGATTTAAACTTACTGTGGATCAGTGAAACTGCATGAGTAAAATATAAAATATACATATTTGCAATGGTTTGTTCATAGTGGTGCATACCTTGAAAGTAATGTCCTCTTGAGTTTTTTTCTATAAAAATGAAATGACCTGTTGTCAAGCTGAATTTTATACACAGACAAAATGCACACAGATACAGACCAAACCAACGAACACATAACACCTCCGGAGAGAGGGCGAGAGCGAGAGGGAAGATAAAGATGAAGAAGACAGGGACAGCATCTGGTTATTTAGGAGGGGGTTTAGTAAAAACTCAAAACAGGTGCAGGTGTCAAAAATGTGTGTTTGCTGTGCCAGCCATGAGGGATCTGTGCCCTTTGAATGTGTAGGCCAGGTGCCCAGTGGTCTCGCCCACTGCACCACTTAGTTCGCCTGCTGTGTATATGTAAGTTGTTGAGTCACTGTGGGGAAGAGGACCAGGGGAAATGTAGGCCAGTGTTCTCATTCGTAGACACACGAGCAGTACACGGGCAGCACACGGGCAGCACATGGGCCGATGTAGGTCAATAGACAAACAACACACCCACTGAGCTACGTTGGATATTATTGATGATGATGGTTGTGTAATTGTGATGATTATGATGGGCATGCATGTTGCTAATAGCAGTAGTAATGGTACTCCTTTCTTACATAAAATAAGTCATCAACATCATGTTTTTGGCTGATCCTTTTTTGAATGTTATTTCCACAAAACAAATCTTTCTATATTTATTTGCAGTAAAGAGAAACAAATGTCCAAAGCAAACTGTTGGCAAGGCAACACTTGTTCTACTTCACTAATGAGAAATCTAACAAACGTGCCACACTCTCTCTCTCCTCTCTCTGTAGCTTCCTAATCAATAGCAAACGCAATCACCTGCCCAGAGCCTGCTGCTGTTATGATTGCTCCTCACTCATCACATTTACAGAGAAACAACAACAACAGTCCCAGAGAGTAGAAACCCATATGCCTCCATCCAAAAGATGGTGACTTTACATATTGATTGTTATTGACAAAATCACTTAAAATGGCACATTGGTGTGAGTGAAGTAAGACACCTGTGATCAACATGTTATTTCCCAGGCTTCCATTGTGTAGTGAAAGATAAGCACCAAATCTCAGCATGCTAGAGTTAATCAGTTAGCAGTCTATGTTGATCATATGGCCAAAAGGCGAGATACCTCTATGCAGTCGTTAAACCCAGTCAAACAATGGGTAGCATGTGGTCAACACCTCAAGGTTCTGTTAGTGTAGTATTCAATAAACTGGACATTATTCACGCTCAGTCCCTCCTCTGAGGCAGAGGAGCTGTGAAATGGTTTTATCACAGGGCAATAAAACAGACAAAACAGTGATCACATTACATGCAGTCACTGAGCAACTGTCTCAGCCCAGTCAATATGCTATGAAGGAACCAGCCAAACACAAGGGAAGTACATAGCAACAAGAGGTGTTGGAGACAAGCAAAACACAAGGAAAATTGAGGGCCACTCCCTTATTGAAAAAACACATGAATTTCACATGTGAACACGTGGGAGTGTTCCAAAAGTACACGTTTTCATGTGATCACTTGTGACAACATGTAAAGCAACGTGTGATAAAATGAAACTACACATCTGAAAACGTGATCACATATGAAGTGTTCCAAAAACACGTTTTCACATGATTTTACATCTGAAATTTAATGTGGAATCTTGTGACTTTCCACGTGAAATCATGTGGTTTTTGAATGATTGTAATATTAAAGTCTGTAGTGTTCATGTGATCTCAACATATAAAATATGTTATTTTTCAGTGTGTATGATGGGAATGCTGCTTAATGCAGGTCTACATATATTCATATGGACGCACAAAGCATCTTCTAAATAATGGAAGCATACACAGGTGTCAACCTGGTGATTTACCAGCACCCCATAACATGTATTACACATGCCACTTCCTGTACACTACAAAGTGGGGTTGATTGAAGCGGGCCCTCAAATCATTGTGAGCCAATTGGGAGAGGTTAGATTGCCTGTCCCTGTGGAGTCGTACAGTGAATATTGTGTAACGAGGCCTGGGCAGCATCTGTTGGCTCGGGGCTAAACCCTCCTCCACCTCATCCCTTCCCCTCTTCCCCTCTTCACTTGGGAACTATCAGACAGATGAGCAACCTAAGGCTCCCAAACTCACCACATGGAGCCATGTTGCCACCACAGATGGAGGGGAACATTCTGGTACTAAAAATGTGTAATTTCAACTGATACCCATGGCATTTGATTGAAAACTAGTTTCAAATCAATCAAAATCAAATCAAAATGTATTTGTCACATGGGCCGAATACAACAGGTTTAGACCTTACCGTGAAATGCTTACTTACAAGCCCTTAACCAACAGTGCAGTTCAAGAAAGAGCTCAGAAAATACTTACCAAATAAACTAAAGTAAAAAATAATTGTAAAAAGTAACACAATAAAATAACAATAACGAGGCTATATACACGGGATACCGGTACCGAGTCAATGTTCGGGGGTACAGGTTAATTGAGGTAATTTGTACATGTAGGTAGGGTGAAGTGACTATGCATAGATAATAAACAGAAAGTAGCAGCAGTGTAAAAAACAAATGGGGGTCAATGTAAATAGTCTGGGTGGCCATTTGATTAATTGTTCAAATCAAATCAAATCAAATTTATTTATATAGCCCTTCGTACATCAGCTGATATCTCAAAGTGCTGTACAGAAACCCAGCCTAAAACCCCAAACAGCAAGCAATGCAGGTTCAGCATTATTATGGCTTGGGGGTAGAAGCTGTTAAGGAGCCTTTTGGTCCTAGACTTGGCACTCCGGTACCGCTTGCCTTGCAGTAGCAGAGAGAACAGTCTATGACTTGTGTGACTGGTGTCTTGGACAATATTTTGGGCTTTCCTGTGACACCTTCTAGTATACAGGTCTTGGATGGCAGGAAGCTTGGCCCCAGTGATGTACTGGGCCATACGCACTACCCTCTGTAGCACCTTACGGTCAGATGCTGAGCAGTTGCCATACAAGGTGGGGATGCTCTCAATGGTGCAGCTGTAGAAGTTTGGAATTACAGTGGATTGTGATTTCACAGCATTCATATATTTGATTTTATCAACACTAGAGCCACCAATACTTGTCACATACAAGAAGCATACGCATACCAATGATGCCTTTCATACATTTACACAAAAAAAACTTTATCTACTCATGGACGTTGCAATTATAGAGGTTTTGAACTGACATTATGTACCCCAGAGCCATAGAGCATGTCCAGCATCTCTATAGCAATAGGGTTAGGGTTAGGGTTAGCTGATCCCACTCCGTCAACTCTGGGTTCATGGAGGTGCAACTTCCCATGTGTCTCAAGCACTGGCGGCTGGTCACACATTAATTGGGGAGGGCAGCCTCATAGTAAGGAACATGATAAATAGAATGGTATCAAACAAACCAAACGTGGTTACCATGTTTTGGATACCATTCCATTCACTCCATTCCAACCATTATTATGAGCCGTCATTCCCTCAGCAGCCTTCTGTGTTCTTAATGATTCCTTCAGCTGGCTGCATTCATCAATTACCTTGAGAATTGCAATTTGTTTTTTTCCTATCATCATTCTGCCTAAATGATATTAACCAAGCCATCCCTTTGCTTGCCGTTGACTAGAAGTCCTCAAAAACGAACAAACATAAAAAATTGTCTGTGTTGCCGGGAACCATTGTGGGCCTTTCCGGTGGCATTGAACTGAAGTGAACTATATTCCAGGACACGGACACGGACACGGACACACACACACACACACACACACACACACACACACACACACACACACACACACACACACACACACACACACACACACACACACACACAGACACACATATCCCCACACACACTTCTTATTTACCGGATTTCACAGGCATTATGGTGCCTGCTGCTGGCCTTCAGAACACTCACCACACCACTGGGCAATTCACACAAGTTGCTAGGGAAACCATGGTTTTGCAGGAGACAGAGAGACAGACTATTATATAAAATTATGCCTGTGGATTTTGTTACATCTGTGTTAAGATGGAAACACTGAACTGTTTCTGTTGCTAGCTGAGGTGAGTGACAGTTTTTTTTGTTTATGGCCATGCGAGGACAGAAAGTACCCTTGATAGAGAAGAGACAGAAAGTACTCTTGGTGATGAATGCTGATTGGTTTACATCAATGCAATCAATTATTGATGTTTGTGTAGCGGAAGCCCCTTTGGAGCCACATAAAGAAAAATATGTTGTCCAAGGGAGAGGGAGCTAAACTCTCCTATGTTGCTAGCAAAAACTTTACTTTGAATTTAAGAAAAAAAAATATATTGAATGGGGTTCGACTGTAACAAACACATTAAGTACATTAGACTTCATGAAAGCACTCATGAAAGCACTCATGACCCAATAAACCAAAAATTGCTTTAACGTTCCAGCCTTGTCTTCAGCTGCGACCCAGAATGAGCTAGCAGTGATCGAACAATGTGTCTCGACCGCCCATCCAATACCTAATAACTAAAGCATCCCTCCCAGCTGGATCCAAATGGAGCTGCCATATACGGCTTAGTGGGAGATCTGGAGAAGGCTATGATAGAATGAGATACAAGGAGCTACATTGGAGTGAATTATGATACCAAGGGGCTAGGTAAGGTAGAATGATTATACCTAGGGGCTAGTTAAGGTAGAGTGAGATACTTTATGTAGGGGCTGTGTTAGGTAATAATAATATGTGGTGTATAATACCTAGAGGCTACATAAGGTTGAGTGATTATACCAAGGAACTACATAAGGTAGTGTGATTATACCAAGGAACTACATAAGGTAGTGTGATTATTCCTTGGGGCTTCATAAGGTAGAGTGATTATACCAAGGAACTACATAAGGTAGAGTGATTATACCAAGGAACTACATAAGGTAGAGTGATTATACCAAGGAACTACATAAGGTAGAGTGATTATACCTTGGGGCTTCATAAGGTAGAGTGATGATACCTAGGGGCTACATAAGGTAGAGTAAGATACTTTATGTAGGGGCTGTGTTAGGTAATAATAATATGTGGTGTATAATACCTAGAGGCTACATAAGGTTGAGTAATTATACCAAGGAACTACATAAGGTAGTGTGATTATACCTTGGGGCTTCATAAGGTAGTGTGATTATACCTAGGGGCTACATAAGGTAGAGTAAGATACTTTATGTAGGGGCTGTGTTAGGTAATAATAATATGTGGTGTATAATACCTAGAGGCTACATAAGGTTGAGTAATTATACCAAGGAACTACATAAGGTAGTGTGATTATACCTTGGGGCTTCATAAGGCAGAGTGATTAAACCAAGGAACTACATAAGGTAGAGTGATTATACCTTGGGGCTTCATAAGGTAGAGTGATGATACCAAGGAACTACATAAGGTAGAGTGATTATACCTTGGGGCTTCATAAGGTAGAGTGATGATACCTAGGGGCTACATAAGGTAGAGTGAGGATACCTAGAGGCTACATAAGGCAGAGTGATGATACTTAGTGGCTACATGAGGTAGAGTGATTATACCTTGGGGCTTCATAAGGTAGAGTGATGATACCTAGGGGCTACATTAGGCAGAGTGATGATACCTAAGGGGCTACATAAGGTAGAGTGAGGATACCTAGAGGCTACATAAGGCAGAGTGATGATACTTAGTGGCTACATAAGGTAGAGTGATTATCCCAACTGGGCTACATAATGTAGAGTAATGATACCTAGGAGCTACATAAGGTAGAGTAATTATACCAAGGGGCTAGGTAATGTAGAATTATGATACCCAGGGGTAGGTAACGTAGAATATGTTGTAATATCTATGGGCTGCGTAATGTAGAATGATGATACCTAGCACCTAAGTAAGGTGAGGTCAGGTGGTCTGAGACCAAATGTGACTAAGAAGGTACGGAGAGGTACTGTAAGGTACTTGTCCTCAACGGCTACCCCTCATGGTGTCACACAAGGAGAGAAGAATAATTACCACAGATAAAACTTTTGTGATACTGTATTCTGCCCTGAACTGAAATGTCAAATCAGGTTTTATGCAGTGTTGTTCGGCTTTGCGGTGTCAAAAAACTTCAGGATGATAAAAAAAATATTAATGCATTGATGAACATATACAGTTAGGTAAACAGATGGTTATTTGGTGCAGAATAACACCCCCAGCTGCTACACAGGAAAACTACAAAACCCCAGCAAACCTGTTCAGAGAAGCTAAGTCAGGAGATTATCAAGAACATTCCATGGAAGACCAGAACAGAATTGATAAAAGAAGAAAGATGCTTTCAATTAATATTTCCCTTTGGAGGCTTGAAATTATGTGTGACAGTCCTTCTCAATGACTGTCTGTTTTGTGAACGTATATCTTTGGGTCATATCTTGTCTAGTCCTCTGCGTGTCTGCAGGGTTAGGGTACTGTATACCCAGAATAGGTCCTTATCAGGGGATCTTCTAACAAATCAGATCTTTGTGAGTGTGTTATATTGAGCATCTAACTGTTGCAGAGTATCAGTTGCTTGTGTATATTTTCAGAATCCCAACCAAAGACTGAAAGGCTACTACGAACTGCTACTAGACCTGGGTAAAGCATCCCTTATATGGTTTGCCTTCCAATAACTGATCTTCACCTCTATAATGAAACCATTATCCTAGCATAAATCTTGAATTACTTGTGTATATGCCAGTGCTGTAGGCTTCTATGTAGAGTATGTTACAGGAGGAGATGCATTGTAGGGGAAAGAATAACTCTTATTCTCTGGTAGTTTCAGTGTCAATTAAATTGGCAATTAAATCGTGAGTGGCACATTTACCGGCAAAAAAAATACGTCTGAGAAGGTTCAGCAAGACAGATAGAAAGAGAGATTTGGAAAGAAAATAAACAGGGCTATGTCCTCCCTACACACCTCCTGCTTGAGCAAATAGCTCCCAAGTAAAGAATAGAAGAAAGTACCCTAGCTTACATCACCCAGGCAACCCCAACCTTAGAGAAGACAGCGTCAGACCTCAAGGACAGCTTCTTCGCAGCTTCCGGAGAGTTCCTTTTGTAATTCCCACACCTTACACAACAAGCACAGTATTATTTCCTTCCAGACACTTCTTCCCTCCTTCGTTCTCCGATGTTAGAACAGACAGGCCTTTGTGAGTGATGACATCACAATGATAACTGTGTGTCTGTGTGTGGACAGGTTCTCCCAGGCCTTTCTAGGAACCGGAGAGATCTTTTATTCCCTCATATTAAATTGAATGGTCTTTTACCAGAATGTTCCCCGTGGTATACCCATATAGTCCCCATGGTCTATTTTATGAGCCATACACTGATGATGCAGGTGAATCATCCTCATCAATGCAAACTAACCTTGATTAATGCTGCAATAAAAAATGGCATTTGTGCATTGTGCAGTCATTATGTTTGTGTATTGCACAGTCAAATGTTTATTTTCTCTACGATCGTATAAGAAGGATGGGTAATACAAATGATGCATCTATCTGACGACGTTATGAAGATACTCCTAGAAATAAGTGTTTCCAAAAGGGTTCTTTGCGGAGGGATAGGGTTCTACCAAGAACGATTTTCATCTGAAGAACCCTTTTTGGAAGAGTAGTGTTCTTTGTAAGGCAAAGGGTTCTACCTAGAACCTTTAAAATCCTAAGAACCATTTTTGGAAGAAAGGGTTCTTTGATGATTTTTGGAAGGCAAGAAGGTTCTACTTAGAACCCTTCTGAAGCTTTTTTATTATATTTTTTTACTTTCTTTTAAATAGTACCTGAGCATTATTTTTTAAACCCCCTAAAGTCAATGCGGAAATCTAATTAGCATAATAATTTAAAAAACATCTATATCCATCGGTTTTAAACCAGTTAAACGTAACTAAATGTAATTGAAAATGTAATCTATGTAATCCCCAAAAGGAATAATTTATCATGAGAGGGCCATAAACAATAACTAGCAATACTGCATACTCAAAGAAAGGTTAAAATATCACCTTTCTGATTTAAAAAAAATAGTAATACATTGCTGAGGTGTAGTCACTTTCTAAATATAGCATAATCAAATTATAAAACGACAATAAGATTTCACCTTACTTATAATTGTAAAATACATATTTTATGTTTAGTTAGAGAAAATCTGCATATTTTCTAAAGCTCTGTCTTGATCAAAATGTCTTCCCCATCGCTGTGAACGTCTCACAGAGCTCCTGCTTTGCTTCCTGAACTCGTTAGGAACTCGTCTTCCGTTTTTGTGTTTACAATCTACTAATTATTTTTGATTAATGGCTATAAATTGATCTATGAATGTGCTATCATGATAAAAACACACTCTCTTGCTACGATGTAACGATTGCAGGTATGTGCTTTGTCAGAGGCTGTGTTGTAGGGTTCAGTCAGGAGTCGATGGACAGTTGGAAGAGCAAACAAAATGGTAGGAGGGACATGCCAGATTCAAGTGGTTTCAGATTTCACATCCTATGTCACACAGGCTCAGAAAAAAAGACTACTAGTCTGTGGGAACCAGGGCTATTGCTAAATGCAAACCATTTCGATCTACAGATCAATTTATAATCCACAGATCAATTTGTAAGCGTAAATGTTGGTCAGTCGGAACCGGTACCAGAACCCTAAAAAGGGGACCTTACATCTAAGAGGTAGCTAGAGATATCTGTTTTTGCATGGGCTGCATCTGAATCCACCGCATCCGCCGATGTCGGCCTTCTGCATCTGCAGTGGACGGTGCAAGAGCTACAGCAGTGTTTGTCAGAGCAGAGAAACGTCTGAAGCTCCAAACCGCTCCAAACTAATATGTCCCCTCTATGGAAAGATGAGACTCACATGAACACATACAGTACATGTTGGTTGTTTTGCTCTAAGACACCCACAAGCCTCACAAGGTGGCCTAGTACCAGTTAAAACAATTTATGGAATTATATTATATGGAACTAGTTTAGTGCCACAAAAAAGGGGTTAAACATGGGTCGAATTATATACATATCAAATCAAATCGACAATAAGATTAAAATAAAATCCAATTTTATTTGTCACATGCACCAAATACAACAGGTGTCGTAGACCTGACATTGAAATTCTTACTTACAAGCCCTTAACCAACAATGCTTTAAGACGTTTTTTTAATAAGTGTTAAGTAAAAAAAAATGAAAATGAGCTGTTCAGGAGTCTTATGGCAGTCTGTTTCCTGACTTATATCGCTCAGATATAGGAGAGACACTTCCACACAAACTTCTTTCTGATCTATTTTTTGACTATCTGTTTGCCATGTCTAAATATGTTATTCAATGTGTTTCTATGGGCTAATAGCAGTAAGGTCAAATTCAATGTTTAATCAAATAAGAAAGTAAGAAAAATTGATACCTACAGGGGTCCAAAAATTCAAAATCAAGTAGCAAAATGATCCATGGTATGCTTAGTCAAAATCATTTTTACTGGTATTGTTTATCCAATCAAATGTTGTGATGAGCATTAAACTTGACAAAATAATCAAACCACATTTCCTTCCCTGAAACAGGCCCTGGACTTTTTATATCAATGAGATCATCTTTGTTGAGGGGTAATTCCTACCGTTGTAAGATGTAGTATTATTACTGTATTCTCATCTTATCTCCCCTGTTATCTCCCATGTGTTTGTGTCCAAGCAGTGATCATTAACAGCAGACAAAACAGCTGCCCCAGACTTTGCCTAGTCAAATAAAGGTTTACAAAAATACAGCAGACAAAGGAAGAGCATAATCATTGTGCTGACATCCAACAGGTGGCGGATATAACAGTGCACATGTTGGCACCTCTTCCTTATGGTTAGTAAGCACTGCCACACATACACACATGAACTGAACACATGCACGCACACACATGAATGGATGCACACACACCCTGAAATGGACACACACACACGAATGCCCACTGGCCCATGTAAGTGGGAGATTAATTTTGTCCAATTAGACAATAACATGTTTTCAGGGAGCAGAAAGAAAACAAACAACATGAAGGACGTGTGATTTCAGGGATATCGAAAAATATATATAAAAAAATATCAGAAGCTTTTATCATTAGGTCACACAGTCATTTCCCAGCTTCATCCTCCCTCCATCTCTCGCTCCCTCTCTCCTCTCTATCCCTCTCTCGTTCTCTCTCCCGTTCCTTCCTTTCCACCCTCTATCCCTTCCTATTCCTTTTCCTCCTTCCCTATCTCTCTCTCCCTATCTCTCTCTCTCTCTCTCTCTCACACACACGCAGAGTCCTCAGGCCATGTCATTGGCTGAGCAGGCTGATGATGAGTCACAGGCTGGAGGATAAAAGCTCTCTGCTCCCTCAATGCAGACACACTGTTGATATCAGTTCAGCTGCTACACATCTACCTATCTTGCTATCGCTCTCTATCATCCACAGCAACTATGTGCAAAGGACTAGCATTACTGCCTACCACCTGCCTGGAAAGGTATATATAATTTTTTTTTACCATCCACAGGTTTACTGTTGCTGTCTCTGGCATTTGGATTAGAGGATTAAAGGGGATCATTATTGGGTGTTGTAGCTTCTGTAATGGTGAAAGTGAAGGCGGTTTTGGTAGATTCTAAATTTAGACCTTGCAGTGCGGAGACGTGTCTATTTTTGTGTGTCTAGTTTGTAGCAAAATATTGTGCTGAACAAGGACACAATTCAAGGGCATGTGGAGTATTTATCTAACCTATGATGTTATTCTCTCTCTCTAGGGCCAAGGAACTAAAAGCAAAGCTGGGCAGCTTTCTGCAAAAACCCGACTGGAGTCTAGCAAGCTGCAAAATAGGCAAAACTAGACCTACTCTGGAACAATGTATGAGGTGGAAAGAGTCTTTCGAAAAGCTGTTGTCCAGTAAACGTAAGTAAACCTTACTCTGAAGACACTGCAAAAACACATGCAAACATATACACGATTAGCCTAGTTCCGACATAAATAATCCTTTAAGATTAGAGTGGGACATTTTGTCCAATTTTAGCCCCAGATTTTAGCCCCAGATTTTAGCCCCAGTATTACTGGGAGCTCGCTAATTACGAAGATAAGAGAAGACTTGATCCTCACCACATCACACAGCCGCTACTGTAGATTAGAACACACGTGCTGGCACTGTGCTGGTGGCTATACCACAAGATATAGACACATGCATACACGTGTACAGACACACAGCAGATAATGCAAGGACACAGATGCTAGGATAGCCCACTGCACAGCATCATTGTTATTGCACTGTACCAATATGAATCTCTCTCGCTCTTTCTCTCTCTCTTCATCAGACGGACTGATGGCCTTTACAGCTTTCCTGGTGTCAGAGTTCAGTGAGGAGAACATTGCATTCTACGTTGCCTGTGAGGACTTCAGGAGCACTAAGTCTGCTGCCAAGCTGGCGGCAAAAGCCCAGAGAATCTATGATGAGTTCATCTGCACCGACGCACCCCGAGAGGTATGCATCCCTCAACAGCTTACTTTACTCTCCCTCACCTATGGAATTTGCATAGCATCCCACGTTCAATAATCTTAATTATAACTCAAAAGTGAAAATAAAAAACCTTCATTCAAACTGCAGCAGATGACTAACCTCCCTCTCTCCATTATCTCTCTCCAGGTGAACATTGACCACGAGACTCGTGATATCACCAGGGCCAACCTGAAAGATCCATCTACATCCTGTTTCGACATGGCCCAGCATAGGATCTACCTTCTCATGGCCAAGGACTGCTACCCTCGCTTCCTTCGTTCCCCAGCTTACAAAGACCTGATCAGCCAGCTCCGTGCAAAGTGCACATCCATCTCCAAGAAGGCGTGAATTAGTAATAGAGGACCTACTGTGGTCGTCTAAAATTTTAAATAAGAAAATGAATGGATCGCCCATGAGCATTGACCGTGCGTGAAGCCTCAAGACGGGAATTGTACAGATGGACGAATGTCTCGTCATGAACCAGAGGTTCTGGTGCCAGCTACTCTGAAAGATGATGAGAGTCAATCACCATAAAGCTCTGAAGGAGAAAAAGAGAAAAGTGATACCCCGTGAGGATGGAAGATGAGACTTGAAACAAGAACTGTGGTGGCAATATCAACACATGATGTCGACTATCATCAGTGAATGTACAGAGATACAGAATGGGCTGAAGGAAGGGTGAAAAAGGATGCATTGACAAGTTGGACATTTGCAATCAAAGACACACTGTTATAGTGTCCCAGTCTACTGCATCAATGTCTAACACTGTGTTCATGACTAGGCATGTTTTCTACATGTTTTTTTAATGTTTATGGGAACTGAGTATTTATTCTATTGATTTGTTTCTACTCTGTTCTTTTGTCTCTGTGTTAAGTATTTTGTTTGACAAGACCAACAAATGATGAAAAACTGTGCAATATATTTCTACTGTTATCTGATTTGTGATGTTTTTTACTGTAAAAAATGATAAGTTATTTGAATAAAAAACAAAACCACAATATTAAAACAGTGTCTGTCATATATAATATCACTTCCAATATCACTTTTGAGTCAGTTCACTATATTGATGAGGTAACTGAATAGTAGGTTGTGATCAGCAGGGTTGGGGAGTAATCAGATTACAAAAGAACTGTAACTGTAATCAGTTACGTTACCAGCAAAATTATGGTAATCATATTACAGATACTTTTGCTGGTAATGTATGCGGAAAAAAATACATTAACACCTTTATGTTCTCTCAATGACATTCAATTCAGCATTGAAAATAAATTGTGCTTTATTGTCACATACACCACATAGGCTGTTGTTTTACAGGGTCAGCCATAGTTGTACTGCACCCCTGGAGAAAATTAGGGTTATGTGCCTTGCTCAAGGGCACATAAAGAGATTTTTTATATTGTTGGCTCAGGTATTCAAACCAGCAACTTTTCAGTTACTTGCCCAATGCTCTAACCACTAGGCTACTTGCCACCCTACAGAAAGCACAAGTTTAAGTTTGCTCCACCTCAGCGAGTCTGACCACAATTCAGACCACTGTGATGACACATCAAATGTGTTTGATGGATCCTTTTAGTCTTCTTCTAATACTTCTTAGACGGAAAGCAATCCCAAAGGAACTGAAAGTAATCAGATTACGTTACTAAATTTGTCTAATCCAAAAAATTATGGTACTGATTACAATTTTGGACAGGTAACTACAGTAGTTACGTTACCAGCAAAATGTAACGGATTACATTTATAAAGTAACCTACCCAACTGTGGTGATCAGTACATGATTATGCCTGCGTAGTACAACACTGGCAACATGCCATTTAATAAAATGTTCACTATATACTGTAGTTAATAACTAAGTAGCACAAAATATGTAATTTAGCTATGATTTTCTATATATTTACTATTCATAATACAAATCAGAGCCTCTCCTTACGAAGCTAGACAACATCCATTTCAGTGTAACAGGATATCAGACATGCAATACAACGGTCATCTTCGGATGATGATAGAACATGTTTGCTCATACTCTATCATTACTATGATTATTATGAGGCTGGGATTATTTTCATTAAACCCAATCGGCAGTGACATTAACTTTACACTAATTGGGTCACCGAGGCAACCGTTTTGGGATGTATTCCAAATCACCAGAAACACCAAATGTTCCTGCCAGCTAATAACTGTGCATTGTATGTGCATTGTGTAGACTATCTGAGCTTTTGTTTCATATGGTGTGAACTGGAAGCTAGTTCTTGGAAACAGGAAATAAAAGAGAGATAGTGTGAGAGCATCTACGTAATATGGAGTCATAAAGCCTTGTTAGTTATTATTGTTTGATCAAGTCATCTATGTTTGCAACCAATGATATAAATCAAACTAGCATTGTGGCAGAACAGTTCTCAGTATATATCATATGCCTACCGAACTAGCTTTATTGACACTCCTCAGCTGCTACAACCACGTCAGCCATCTCACATATCCACAATGGTTCATAATCCTGCTGAGATTATGTAAAACCAGTTGTATGACTTAATTTCGATCATGTTGAGGTAACACTTTTAAAGTACTGTCACTAATACATGCAATGTAATGACATGGTAACTATTCAAGTAATTCATTTGTTGGTAGACTACACAATATTGCATAGTACCCACTACAAATGTGATAAGAATAATTATCTGATTTAGAAAATGTAATTTTGAAGATGTCTTTTAATCAGCCAATGTCTTGATGACAAATGTCCAAGTCATGGTTATTTAAATGTCATCAGTGAGGAGTGGACCTAGCGCAGGTGGAACTCAGAGCTGCTGAATTTGTATTTAAGTTAGATCTGATCTCATTTGGAACAAAATGTCCATTAGTCCCAGCCGAGGAGTATCAATAAAGCTAGTTTGTAGGCAAATGCTGAGAGCTGTTCAATGCATTGGGGATGCTGAAGAGGGGTACTCGGAACTATTTTGATGAAGACTCTTCAGCATGGACTCACAGAAGGAAATTCCCTTTAGTGGAGCACCAGGCAATGTTCTGACTGGGAAAGCAATGTTCCAAACCAGAGATAATGGTTGTTTGACCTCGAAGGTAAAAGTAACAAATATAAAAACTGAGCTCTATATCTGACATGGTACAGGTGTCTTCTTTTTTTAAGCCCATAACCATGTGTGTGAGGTGTATATTTTGTTTCAAAGTAGATTTGTTTAAGGCTACAAATAAACACTCTGTGTGACCCTGATTTAGCCCACTGCGGTAAAAGGTTTAATGATGATCTTAACTGGTTAATATTTTGGGCCAGAAATGGGCCTCAAAAAAATATATTTTTAATGGGCTGTAATTTAGTCATCTGGTGTTCTTTTTTCAGGAATTATGATTGGAACCTAGTCGGGTTAACCAGTTTGGTCACACACAGGCAAACCCATGTTGGCAACATAGGTCCCCAGTGGGCTATCTGGCGTGAATATGGTCAGAGGTTGTCTCTGGGACCCAGTTGCGTATACCACCTGGGGCACATACCCATACAATATTGGGCACAATACAGAATTTCTAATTCAGGCGCTTAACGTTGGAGATGTCAAGGCAAGACAACGGGAGCTGGAAATATAGTTAATCAACCGGTAAGTGGAACTGACTAAATGTAATATTTGCTTGTGTTGTAAGCTAATAGTTTTTTGTATCTTCTGCTGCTGCCTGACTGCAGACTCGTTATAGTTAATGTTTGGCATGGTTGCTAGTTAACGCTATTTGGTAACGTTAACTAACTCAAGGCGGGCTGAAATACAATGGCTAGCTAGCAACTTCACTCAAAGAGTCACCTTGTTGTTCAGTTGGCTAGCTAGCCTTGTTGTTGAGCGAATTGATGTGTGTTGTCGAGTTAGCTAAATAGGCGTGTCAGTCACGCCTATCTAATGACTACATCCTGTCGTTTTCAATGGAAGGCAAGTGAGCCGAGTAGGTGGGATCAAGTGTCGAGATGGGTTTTTCAATGTCGCGTTTATTGGTCTATCAGAAGTCAGTCAGATGGGTTCCTCCCTGTTTCATTACAGAATAGTAATATGGCTGGGCACATTGGTAAATGCTGCCTCATGCTAACGTAAATTCACGTAAACTCGTACATCGCCTTGGCCCTTATTTTAGTGCCCCAAAAACTTCATATTTCCAGATCAACTGTAATGTCAATACAATTATAAAGCACAATTACTCCCCTTTCCAACAGAATCAATTACATGACCCCCACGTTGCCCGTTTCTGCATAATTCAAGCAGGCAATGAGCCTCGTCGGTTAAAAAAAAAATGGCGGGTGGGGAAGCAAAACTAATGCGTGATAGTGAGAAGGAGAGATTTGTGTGGGACAATTGTTTTTTTTCACTCGATCTGTCTAACTTATCACCTTATCGCCTCTAAAAAGTAAATAAAACACTATAAAGAGGTTATATAATGTGTCATTACATACCTATTTGAAGGTTTGTGTCGAATTTGAATCTGGTTTTTTAGGGCGGTGCCAAAGTGATCTTAGAAGTAAACAGCGGCATTGAGAATGATGATCGCATGCAATGATGACAAAAAAATTACTAAGTATCCCCCCCTTAGCCCCGTGACTGTCCATTTATTGTTTTTAAAGGATGATAGAAGTGCTACACCTGGTGGAGAGAGATTGTAAGACAGAAATAGTTGCTTTATGCGTGCGGTACGTTATGACATGACACGTCAAGATGTAACAGAGGGTCAGTTTGATCAACTTTTCTCCAATATTATTAGTATCGGATAGAAAACACTCTGACGTTTCTAAAACTGTTTAAATGATGTCTGTGAGGTTAACAGAACTCATATGGCAGGCAAAAACCTGAGAAGAAATCCAAACAGGAAGTTAGAAATCTGAGGTTGGTCGATTTTCAACACAGGCCCTATTGAATTCACAGTGGGATATGGATGAAGTGGCACTTCCGATGGATTCCACTAGATGTCAACCATCTTTAGAAACTTGAATGAGGCTTCTACTGTGTTGTGGGGCTGAATAAGAACTGAATGAGTCAGGTTACTGGCAGAGAGGCATTTCCTGGTCACGTGCATTTCACATGATATCGACCTGCGTTCCATGGCTTCTCTAGAAACAAAGGAATTCTCGTTTTTGAAGATTTATGATAGGGATTGATTCTATACTTAGTTTGAAATGTTTCTTCAACCTGTAATATAACTTTTTGAAGTTTTTGTCCGAAGTTATGCTGGACCTGCACGAGCGTTTGGATATGTGTACCTAATGTCCTAACAAAAGTAGCTACTTGGACATAAATAATGGACATTATCGAACAAATCAAGCATTTATTGTGGAACTAGGATTCCTGGGAGTGCATTCTGATGAAGATCATCAAAGGTAAGGGAATATTTATAATGTGATTTCTGGTTTCTGTTGGCGGATCATTTTATTATTTTTCTGAGCGCCGGCTCAGATTATTGCATGGTTTGCTTTTTCCGTACAGTTTTTAAAAAATCTGACACAGCGGTTGCATTACCTTTTTAGGGATAGGGGGCAGCATTTTCACTTTGGATGAATTGCGTGCCCATAGTGAACTGCCTCCTACTCTGTTCCAAATGCTAATATATGCATAGTATTATTACTATTGGATAGAAAACACTCTGAAGTTTCTAAAACTTTTTGAATTATGTCTGTGAGTATAACAGAACTCATATGGCCGGCAAACTTCCAAACAGGAAGTGGAAATTCTGGGGCTGGTTGATTTCAACTCATCGCCTATTCACATCCCAGTAAGATATGGATCTGTTCACACTTCCTACGCCTTCCACTAGATGTCAACAGTCAGTAGAACTTGGAATGAAGCCTCTAGTGTGATGTGGGGCCGGATGGCAGCTATTTGAGTCAGTGGTCTGGCAGAATGCCAGTTCCTGGTCATGCTCATTTCACATGATATCGCCATGCGTTCCATTACTCTGTAGTCAAAAACGAATGCTCCGGTTGGAACGTTATTTGATATATATGATAATAACATCCTGAAGATTGATTCTCTACTTAATTTGACCAGTTTATTCGACCTGGAATATAACTTTTTGAAGTTTTCATCTGAGTTCGCCTGGACTGGCGCCAGCGTTTGGACATGTGAACTAAACGTGCTAGCAAAAGTAGCTAATTGGACACTAGTAATGGATGTTATCGAACAAAACAATTATGTATTGTTGCATTAAGCGGTTGCATTGTGATAACATGCGTCTTGGTGAGAGGTGTAGGAGTCAGGCGCAGGAGAGAGCAGGGATGTCTGAGAAGCGTGTTTAATAATAGAGTCCAGCAATACAAAAACGGCACAGACCAAAACCCCAAAACTACGCTCTCGAATAATCAGAAAACTCGTGCAAACGCACGGAGGAACAAACACAGTTCCGACACTTTACATACACGTGCGTAATAGCGAAAAAACAACAAACATCAAATACAATCGAGCGCAATGCACACAAGTCTAATCCTGCACGAATTACGGCAGGTAACAGGTGCCCTATATACCAACAGAAATCAAAGCAATGAAAACCAGGTGTGAAAAGGAACACAGACAAAACAACCAGAAAAAGAAAAAGGGATCGGTAGCGGCTAGTAGACCGGCGACGCCGAGCGCCGAGCGCCGCCGAACAGGGAGAGGAGTTACCTTCGGTAGAAGTCGTGACATGCATTAAGAACTAGTGTATCTTTAATCATATGTAAAACATGTATCTTTCATCAAAGTTTATGATGAGTATTTCTGTTATATGATGTGGCTCTCTGTAATTACTCCGGGTATTTTGGAGGCATTTCTGAACATGGCGCCAATGTAAACCGAGATTTGTGGATATAATTATGCACATTATCGAACAAAACATAAATGTATTGTGTAACATGATGTCCTATGAGTATCATCTGATGAAGATTATCAAAGTTTAGTGATTCATTTCATCTCTATCTCTGCTTTTGTAACTCTATCTTTGGCTGGGAGAAATGGCTGTCTGTTTTTGGGGATTTGGTGGTGATCTAACATAAATATATGTCATGTTTTCGTTGTAAAACATTTAAAAAATCAGACACGATGGGTAGATTAACAAGATGTTTTTCTTTCATTTGCTGTATTGCTCTTGTTAATTTGTGCGATTTCCCGCTCTGCCTTTTCAGCGGAATGTTGGGGGGGGGGGGGGGTTCCGCATTCCGAATGTCCTAGACAGGTTAAGGAGAGGTATATCTATAATTCCATGTGTATAACTTGTATTATCATCTACATTTATGATGATGTAAACTCAGATTTTGTTATATAAATATGAACTTTATCAAACAAAACATACATGTATTGTGTAACATGAAGTCCTATGAGTGTCATCTGATGAAGATCATCAAAGGTTAGTGATTCATTTTATCTCTATTTGTGCTTTTTGTGACTCCTCTCTTTGGCTGGAAAAATGGTTGTGTTTTTCTGTGAGTTGGTGGTGACCTAACATAATCGTTTGTGGTGCTTTCGCTGTAAAGCCTATTTGAAATCGGACACTGTGGTGGGATTAACAACAAGGTTACCTTTAAAACAGTATGTTTAAAACATGTATGTTTGAGGAATTTTAATTATACGATTTCTGTTGTTTTGAATTTGGCGCCCTGCACTTTCACTAGCTGTTGTCATATCGATCCCGTTAACGGGATTGCAGCCATAAGACGTTTTTAACAAAGTAATCTCTATAAACAATTAGGTATGTCAAGTCTACCTAACTTAGAGCACTCTGTTTCTTATAGATTCTATTTTTGGAAACAGAAGACTGTATGGAGATCAAATGTTTCATTTCTGAGAAAATGTGCAGATTGTGTTGCAAAAATCCATCTAGCTCAATCTTCTCCCACTGCCGTCCACTGGGCTTCCATATTTGGTAGTGAGAGGAAACACCAACCGGATGTCTCACATTTATACATGCAGTGAAATATCTGTATCATCTATCTGTGCTATTGTTGAATTATCTAGTTAACATTGGTTAGCTAGCTAGTTTTGCATTGGACCTAACTTTAAACTTTAACATGGTTTGCTTGCTGAACAAGCTTGCATTAGTAGTAAACGAAAAACTTGTGTTTGATTGAGTTGATTTTGTCGTTCTTTGTGAGTGAACATTTCTCAGTAGTTAATTATACGGCCTTCGCTGTATTTATCTACTGTTGGCCGACTCGGTCCAAGTCAAGTTTGTACCAAGGCAAATACAATTTGACAGACTGTTTTAAATGGCAGCAGCCATTTTGGTTGCACAATGCTGATGAATTGTTCACGGTTCACATGCTATAATGTGTTGGGAATTTATTATTTTTAAGGAATCAAGTGTGGAATCGATTTAAAGGACTCAAGTATTTTTTTAATTTTTTTTAATTTTAATTTTATAAAGGTTGTAAAAAAAAGAAAAAAAGAAAACGAACCCAAAACAAAACTGAAATTAGAAACTTTGCCTCCTGCACTAACTAAAATAAAATCAATATAATGTTAAATTATTGAGCTGGCTAAACTCAGTTTATTAGAACAGGCTGATCAGAAAAGTTGAAATTAAATATGATTTTGGAATTGATTCTGAAATCTCAATGGTCAAAAATATTAAGATTATGTCATCATAAGCACATAATTGGTAAAGGGTTATTTTGGCTGCGTTTACACAGGCAGCCCAATTCAAATCTTTTGCCCAATTATGGGCAAAAGAACTGATCTGATTGGCCGAAAGACCAATTAGTGGAAAGAAGAAACTGAATTGGGCTGCCTGTGTAAATTCAGCCAAAGGGGCTCATGTAGCCCACATGTTTAATCCATGTCTGGCCAAAAGGTTAACCCAACTAGCTACAGTACCAGCTAAGATGACCATTTAGAGCCCTTAGGTAAAGATTGAAATGTTGCACTAGATCAGTAACCTTAAATAGGTTATGTTTTCTTTTCACAGCTACCTATGAACAGGCCTGGATCAAACTTAAAAAGGCAGAGGAGACTTCTGATCTGCAGACTCTCAGACATGGATGAAGAAGAGTCAGGACTTAATTAACTGTGGTAAAACAGCAACAGCAGCACTGCTCGAGGGGCTGATTTCCCTATGAATACTATCATAAATGTGGAGGCGATGGAGCAAAAGTTACTTGACAGCTTTCCTGAATGGAGTGGTAGGTGCTATGAAAGGGATGTTTTACAACAGCAACAAAAAACTATTGTAATATTGTATGTTATATAAATGTTGCATGTTAGCAATCACGCAATCACGATAGAGTACTTTAAGTACAGGGCAAAAAGTGTGATGATGCAAATTATACGCAAATTACCAACATGATTGTTCTATATGATTTGCTTCACACCTGCTTTGTACTGCAGTGTTTCCCAATCCTGGTCCTAGGGACCCAAAGTGGTGTTTCTTGCCCTAACATTCACACACTTCCTTTCACTAAGCAACTCATCATCAAACCTTTGAATTGAATAAGGCATGTGAATGCAAGGGCAAAAACTAAAATGCTCTAGCTTGAGAACTTCACTACTGACATGCACATTTTTGGGATTGTATACAGGGTGTGGAAACCAATGTGTACATTTTGTAATTTTGATTGAACTATCGCTTTACTCAGAGTTCCTGCATAGCATTTGATCTGAGCATGTACTATAAATAAACATTTATTTATTTTACAAAGAACTGCTTTAGTCATCTCTTAAGAAAGCTTGCTTGGGCAGCAGTATCTGGCTCCTACATGGAGACTGAGAACAAACCCAGGTTGGTCCCAGGTGGGCAGCCCAATTGAAAATCACATTCACAGCCTACCTATTGCCCATATACTGTAGTTCTCACTAGTACTGTAGATATGTGGTAGTGGTGGGGAAGGGGCCTGAGGGAACACTGTGTGTTGTGAAATCTGTGAATGTATTGTAATGTTTTACAATTGTATAAACTGCCTTAATTTTGCTAGACCCCAGGAAGAGTAGCTGCTGCTTTGGCAGCTAATGGGGATCCATAATAAATACAAAAATACCAATTCTAGCAAGTTCCAAACTTTCTCTGGAAGCAACGTCAGCACAATAACTGTTCGTCGGGAGCTTCATGAAATGGGTTTCCATTGCCGAGCAGCCGCACACAAGCCTAAGATCACCATGCGCAATGCCAATAGTCGGCCGGAGTGGTGTAAAGCTCGCCGCCATTGGACTTTGGAGCAGTGGACACGCATACTCTGGAGAGATGAATCACGCTTTACCATCTGGCAGTTCGACTGACAAATCTGCGTTTGGAGGATGCCAGGATAACGCTACCTGTCCCAATGCATAGTGCCAACTGTAAAGTTTGATGGAGGAGGAATAATGGTCTAGGGCTTTTTTTCATGGTTTGGGATAAGCCCTTTAGTTCCAGTGAAGTGAAATCTTAATGCTACAGTATACAATAACATTCTAGACGATTCTGTGCTCCCAACTTTGTGGCAACAGTTTGGGGAAGGCCCTTTCCTGTTTCAGCATGACAATGCCCCTTGTCTACAAAGTGAGGTCCATACAGAAATGGTTTGTTGAGATCGGTGTGAAAGAATTTGACTGGCCTGCACACAGCCCTGACCTTAACCCCATCAAACACCTTTGGGATGAATTTGAACGCTGACTGCGAGCCAGGCCTAATCACTGAACATCAATGCCCAACCTCACTAATGCTCGTTGGTGAATTGAAGCAAGTCTCTGCAGCAATGTACCAACATCTAGTGGAATTCCTTCCCAGAAAAGTGGAGGCTGTTATAGCAGCAAAGGGGGGTGACCAACTACATATTAATGCCCATGATTTGGAATGAGATGTCCGACGAGCAGGTGTCCACATACTTTTGGTTGTGTAGTGTATGTAACCAAGAGCCCCCTGCATGAGGTCGACCACTGGAATAACATTCACATGAGAGTACTGCCACCATGTGGGAATAAACTGATACAGCACAACATCCTTTCAATTCAATTCAAAGAGCTTTATTGGCATGGGAAACGTGTTTACATTGCCAAAGCAATTAAAACAGATAATAAACAAACGTTAAATAAAACAATCAAAAAGGAACAGTAAACATTACACACAAGTTTCAAAAGAATAGAGACATTTAAAATGTCATTATGGCTATGTACAGTGTTGTAACGATGTGCAAATAAATAAACAGAAATACGGGTTGTATTTACAATGGTGTTTTTTCTTCACCAGTTGCTCTTTTCTAGGGGCAACAGATCACAAATCTTGCTGCTGTGATCGCACACTGCAGTATTTCACCCAATATAGTGGTTCCCAAACATTTTATAGTCCCGTACCCCTTCAAACATTCAACCTCCTGCTGCATACCCCCTCTAGCACCAGGTTCAGAGCACTCTCAAATGTTGTTTTTTGACATCATTGTACGCCTGCCACACACACACTATACAATACATTTATTAAACATAAGAATTAGTTTTTGTCAAAACCTGGCTCGTGGAAAGTGACAAAGAGCTCTTATAGGACCAGGGCACAAATAATAATATAATTATAATCAATAATTTTGCTCTTTATTTAGCCATCTTACATATAAAACCTTATTTGTTCATCAAAAATTGTGAATAACTCACCACAGGTTAATGAGAAGGGTATGCTTGAAAGGATGCACATACCCCTGCACTGTTGGGTGTTATTGGAGAGTCTCAGTCTTAAATCATGTTCGACACACAGTCCATGCCTGTATTTAGTTTTCATGCTAGTGATGGCCGAGAATCCACTTTCACATAGGTAAGGGGTTGCAAAGGGAATCAGTGTCTTAACAGCACAATTTGCCAAGGCAGGATACTCTGAGCACAGCCCTATCCAGAAATCTGGCTGCGGCTTCTGATTCAATAAAATTTTCACAGAACAGCTTGTTGCAATTTAGATGAGGCTCTCTTGTTCAGATATCGGTAAGTGGACTGGAGGCAGGGCATGAAAGGGATAACGAATCCAGTTGTTTTGGTTGTCCATTTCTCACTCAGGTGCTTCGCTATATCACATTTGACATTGTCCGTAAGCTTGAGTTCATTTGCACACAAAATATATACAATTATGGGAAGACCTGTGTGTAGTCCTTTTTAATGCAGACAGAGAAGAGCTCCAACTTCTTTCATCATAACCTCAATTTTGTCCCTGTAATCCTTGATTCAGATCATTCAGGAGAGAAAAAACGTCCCCCAGGTTATCCAGTCGTGTGAGAAACTCGTCATTATGCAAGCAGTCAGACAAGTGAAAATTATGGTCAGTAAAGAAAACTAAGCTTGTCTCTCAATTAAAAAATATGTGTCAAAACTTTGCCCATTGATGACCATTGTAAAAGTGTTACATGGTCGCTGCCCATATCATTGCATATTGCAGAAAATACACAAGAGTTCAGGGGCCTTGCTTTAACAAAGTTATTTGACTAGGCTACCTGTATTTGACATTGTGTTGTTATTTCACTGAACACTATATGGTTTAATTAGATTTTTGGCAGTGAAACGAGTCTACTCAGGTATACTCGAGTCTACTCACCCAAATGTATAGCCCAGTTGGAAAATCTAAATGTACAGTTTTAAAATGTGAATTACATTGCGCGTTCCCAGTTTGGGAATAGCCGACCCAATATATATGGTAGTTATCAAAATTGTATTTGTTTTCAAATTCTTTGTGAGTCTGTGTAATCTGGGGGAAATATGTGTCTTTAATAGGGTCATACATTTGGCAGAAGGTTAGGAAGTGCAGCTCGGTTTCCACCTCATTTTGTGGGCAGTGTGCACATTGCCTGTCTTCTCTTGAGAGCCAGGTCTGCCTACAGCGGCCTTTCTCAACAGCAAGGCTATGCTCACTGAGTCTGTACATAGTCAAAGCGTTCCTTAATTTTTGGTCACTCAAGGTGGTCAGGTAGCAGGAGACGCCAACCATTCTAATGCAGATCGGTGTAAAACTAGTAAAATAAATGTATGTTTATTTCAATGGACGAGGGAGAAATAACTTGTAGTCTGTATATATGAATGGACAAGGCCATCAATCACGTGACACCATTCATTCCTATGTGAAGACTCACTAGTGCGTTGAAGCCAAAGGAAGTTGGTTAATATGGCTTCTCATGGAGACATAAAATGCGCAGTTTGAGCTACTCCAGGAAGTGATATTCCAGGCTAGCTCAGTGCAGCCCCTCTTATTGAATAACTCCAGTTGAAGGCCAACCGGGGTCCTGCAGGCTGCCATTGGCAAGTCAATTATCCTCATAACTTCTTCTGTTCGATTTTTAGATAATCGGTTCAAGGATATACATCTGGTGAAGTAGAAGCAATTATTGGTACCTTGATTGTCTTGGACACATGTTTTTATTTACACAAAGATTGCCATTTTTTCATTCACTATAATGGGGGATCCTGATTTCTGAAAGCAACTCCTGCAGTACGCCGTTGGTCTTGAACTTCCATGGCTTCAATGACAGGGGGCGGTCGTTCTCCACTTAGGCGGAAGTTCTATGAGGGAACCACCAGTGGGGGTACTAGGCTTCTAAATAAAAAATAACCATTGAGCCCAGTTCTGTTTCCCCCCTTCTCCTCCCCCCTAATAGACTGGGGGGGAATAATTTTTTTAAGAATGCTTTCCAGCTAGCATTTAAATGTTTTTATTTTATTTAAGGGCTAGTAAATAAATACACCTGGGCTAGGAACTTGTTATCAGACTAAGCTACAGTTGTTTACAAGCATTTCGCTACACCTGCAATAGCATCTGCTAAATATGTGTATGTGACCAATAAAATTAGATTTTGTCCTCTTCCACCTGTGGTTATGGTTGAAACATCTGCCTGTTCACATCCCAAGCTCTGAGGCCGTCGTCCTCCCACCACTCTCTCTAACCCCCAACAAATACTGTACTTTCCATAATATTTTGGCAGGGTGACATACAGTATGTTATCATAAGTTATGAGAAAGAGATGTTGGGGAGATGGAGAGAGGGAGGGAGAGGGGGGGTCCATATTTTCCAATAACTGCTAGGGAGGGATTTTTGGAGGGGGGGGGGGTTAAATGGAGATCCAATTTGGTTACATCTAACCTCAACTAGGGAGGATAGAGAGAGAGAGAGGGTGTGAGAGAAGGAGCAAGAGAAAAAGAGAGACGCAACTGCATGTGACACTCGAAGCGTGGGAAATGTTTTGTTGCGTGTCCCTAACGGAAAGGGAAAACTGTGCTATCCCCTGACCTTGGTCTCCATGGGGTTTAGATGCTCTATCCTCTGTGGATCACAGAGACCATCTCATAGGCCATTTCTCTGTTATTTCATTCAACTCACCATAAGACAAAGAAAATACTCAAATATGTATGATTTCCTACTGAGTGCCTGTTCATCACAGATATGTTCCATATAAGCCCACTCACAACATCAGAAATGCAAAAACCTTCCATAAAAATTGTCGATAGTTAATTCAAGAAAATGTGTATTTAATTTTTGTTAACCTGAACGTGTTGGCTAACCTTATCTAAATCCACAGGCTCAATGTTAGATGAAGAGTGGCAGGAGACTGGACTGCTGTGACCTCAGCAAAGCTTTGACTTGGCCTCTCCTCTCTAAGATCAACTAACACTAATTGAGCCTCAACCTTCACGTTCTCTGCTTTTATTCCTCTCCTTTGCACTCTGTACCTGCGTGAGAAATCCATTCTGCGCTCCTCTGAGAACATTCTGTTCCCTCTGAATAGAGGCACCCTTGATGAGGAACATAGTGATGAATATGAAGTAAGAAACAGACTGATACTTTCTGGGCGACTGCACAAAACAAGCAGCAGGTTATTTGTTGTTTAGCTCTCCGAAATGAATCACAGCGTTCTTTGCATGTTGCTCCATGTTTGAATTTAACTCACATAGGACTGAGAAAATTAACAATCAGGCCTAATCTGCTCCATTCTGATACCAGGGAATGCTTGACATATTTCTATCTCGCTTTCTAGCTTTGATAGCTATAGTACTGTATGTCTCTATAATAGGGAGAATAACGAGAGACTACATTAATGTGTTCAAGTCTTGCAGGCCAAACAAAGGGCGAAATCTCTCCTGTGAAAATATGATTTTGCTCAATACCTCAGATCTTATCTGACCTACCATAGTCCAAAAAGTATGCAGTTCAGGCCCACACAGTCAATTTAGTCAAATTTCTGTTAGATGTGTTCCTCTGTGTGAACCCCCTCCTCCCTCTCCCTGTCAGCCAGCCAAACACTATAGATTACAGTGAGCTCAATAGGCTACAGGGTATTTAAAATTCCACAAAGGGGATGTTTCACAAGCACAACTCAGCCTTCTGTTCCCCTCACCATCTCCAGGATCACACAAGTGGTCACCTCAGACTGCAGCCATTTTCCATTATAACTTTAGTTTGGTTTGGTCGTTTTCAAACTAGCCTCATTTAGGTCAAGCAGTCTGATCAAATCAAATCCAATCCAATATTATTTGTCACACACATGGTTAGCAGATGTTAATGCGAGTGTAGCGAAATGCTTGTGCTTCTAGTTCTGACAATGCAGTAATAACCAACGAGTAATCCAACCTAAAAATTCCACAACTACTACCTTATACACACAAGTGTAAAGGGATAAAGAATATGTACATAAAGATATATTAATGAGTGACGGTACAGAATGGCATAGGCAAGATGCAGTAGATGGTATCGAGTACAGTATATACATATGAGATGAGTAATGTAGGGTATATAAACATAAAGTGGCATAGTTTTAAAGTGGCTAGTGATACATGTATTACATAAAGATGGCAAGATGCAGTAGAAGATATAGAGTACAGTATATACATACACATATGAGATGAGTAATGTAGGGTATGTAAACATTATATTAAGTGGCATTGTTTAAAGTGGCTAGTGATACATTTTTACATTAATTTCCATCAATTTCCATTATTAAAGTGGCTGGAGTTGAGTCAGTATGTTGGCAGCAGCCACTCAATGTTAGTGGTGGCTGTTTGACAGTCTGATGGCCTTGAGATAGAAGCTGTTTTTCAGTCTCTCGGTCCCTGCTTTGATGCACTTGTACTGACCTCGCCTTCTGGTAGAAGGTAGAGGGGTGAACAGTCAGTGGCTCGGGTGGTTGTTGTTCTTAATGATCTTTACGGCCTTCCTACACCACATCGGGTGGTGTAGGTGTCCTGGAGGGCAGGTAGTTTGCCCCCGGTGATGTGTTGTGCAGACCTGACTACCCTCTGGAGAGCCTTACGGTTGTGGGCGGAGCAGTTGCCGTACCAGGCGGTGATACAGCCCGACAGGATGCTCTCGATTGTGCATCTGTAGAAGTTTGTGAGTGCTTTTGGTGACAAGCCAAATTTCTTCAGCCTCCTGAGTAATACAGGTGGTATTAGGTGGTACCTCTTAAGTAATACAGGTGGTGCGATTCCTGTTTCTTTCCCTGTATGCTTCGTTTTTGGTTCTTGCTCATTTTTGGTTCTTGCTCATGATTGCTACTGCAATAAACAACATCAGTGCCTACCAAATATACAGTAATTACAGTTCAACTCAGAAGTTTACATAGACCTTAGCCAAATACATTTAAACACCGTTTTTCACAATTCCTGACATTTAATCCTAGTAAAAAGTCCCTGTCTTAGGTCAGTTAGGATCACCAATTTATTTTAAGAATGTGAAATGTCAGAATAATAGCAGAGAGAATGATTTATTTCATCACATTCCCAGTGGGTCAGAAGTTTACACACACTTAATTAGTATTTCGTAGCATTGCCTTTAAATTGTTTAACTTGGGTAAAATGTTTCCGGTAGCCTTCCACAAGCTTACCACAATAAGTTGGGTGAATTTTGGCCCATTCCTCCTGACAGAGCTGGTGTAACTGAGTCACATTTGTAGGGCTCCTTGCTCACACACACTTTTTCAGTTCTACCCACAAATTTTCTATAGGACTGAGGTCAAGGTTTTCGAATACTTTGACTTTGTTGTCCTTAAGCCATTTTGCCACGACTGGAAGTATGCTTGGGGTCATTGTCCATTTGGAAGACCCATTTGTGACCAAGCTTTAACTTCCTGGCTGATATCTTGAGATGTGGCTTCAATATATCTACATAATTTTCTTCCTCATGAAGCCATCTATTTTGTGAAGTGCACCAGTCCCTCCTGCAGCAAAGCACCCCCACAACATGATGCCACCACCCCCGTGTTTCACGGTTGGGATGGTGTTCTTCGTCTTGCAAGCATCCCCCTTTTTCCTCCAAACATAACAATGGTCATTATGGCCAAACAGTTCAATTTTTGTTTCATCAGAACATAGGACATTTCTACAAAAAGTACAATCTTTGTCTCCATGTGCAGTTGCAGACCGTAGTCTGTCTTTTTTATGGTGGTTTTGGAGCAGTGGCTTCTTCCTTGCTGAGCGGTCTTTCAGGTTATGTCGATATAGGACTCGTTTTTACTGTGGATATAGATACTTTTGTACCTGTTTCCTCCAGCATCATCACAAGGTCCTTTGCTGTTGTTCTGGGATTGATTTTCACTTTTCGCACCAAAGTACATTCATCTCTAGGAGACAGAACGCGTCTCCTTCCTGAGCGGTATAACGGCTGCATGGTCCCATGGTGTTTATACTTGCGTACTATTGTTTGTACAGATGAACGTGGTACCTTCAGGCATTTGTAAATTGCTCCCAAGGATGAACCAGACTTGTGGAGGTCTACCATTTTTTTCTGAGGTCTTGGCTGATTTCTTTTGATTTTCCCATGATGTCAAGCTAAGAGGCACTGGGGTTGAAGGTAGGCCTTGAAATACATCCACAGGTACATCTTCTATTGTCTCAAATTATGTCAATTAGCCTATCAGAAGCTTCTAAAGCCATGACATCATTTTCTGGAATTTTCCAAGCTGTTTAAAGGCACAGTCAACTTAGTGTATGTAAACTTCTGACCCACTGGAGTTGTGATACAGTGAATTATAAGTGAAATAATATGTCCATAAACAATTGTTCGAAAAATGACTTGTGTCATGCACAAAGTAGATGTCCTAACCGACTTGTCAAAACTATAGTTTGTTAACAAGAAATGTGTGGAGTGGTTGAAAAACTAGTTTTAATGACTCCAACCTAATAGTACGTAAACTTCCGACTTCAACTGTATACACTCGCTTATACATTATGCCTGTGGAACAAAGTTCATATTTATACTACTGACAAAGTGCTCCACGGAACAAATCAAATAGCGCCTAATGGCATCTATAAACTACTTACATTGAATTCAGAAAGTATTCAGACCCCTTGACTTTTTTCACATTTTGTTACGTTACAGCCTTAATTTAAGATGTATTCTATTGTTTTTATTCCTCATCACTCTACACATAATACCCCCAAATTACAAATCAAAAACAGGTTGTTAAAATACAGAAATATCACATTTACATACAGTACAGGTAAAAAGTTAGGACACACCTACTCATTCAAGGGTTTTTCTTAATTTTTTACTATTTTCTACATTGTAGAATAATAGTGAAGACATCAAAACTATGAAATAACATATGAAATCATGTAGTAACCAAAAAAGTGTTAAACAAATCTAAATACACTACCGTTCAAAAGTTTGGGTTCACTTAGAAATGTCCTTGTTTTTGAAAGAAAAGCAAATTTTATGTCCTTTAAAATAACATCAAATTGATCAGAAAAACAGTGTAGACATTGTTAATGTTGTAAATGACTACTGTAGCTGGAAATGGTAGAATTTTTATGGAATATCTACATAAGCCTACATAGGGCCATTATCAGCAACCATCACTCCTATGTTCCAATGGCACGTTGTGATAGCTAATCCAAGTTCATCATTTGAAAAGGCTAAATGAGCATTAGAAAAACCTTTTGCAATTATGTTAGCACAGCTGAAAAATGTTGTCCTAATTTTAAAAAAGCAATAAAACTGGCCTTCTTTAGAATACATGAGTATCTGGAGCATCAGCATTTGTGGGTTCGATTACAAGCTCAAAATGGCCAGAAACAAGTACCCGCAAAACACCAGTCTAAACGTCAACAGTGAAGAGGCGACTCCAGGATGCTGGCCTTCTAGGCAGAGTTCCTTTGTCCAGTGTCTGTGTTATTTTGCCCATCTTAATCTTTTATTTTATTGGTCAGTCTGAGATATGGATTTTTCTTTGCAACTCTGCCTAGAAGGCCATCATCCCGAAGTCGCCTGTTCACTGTTGACATTGAGACTGGTGTTTTGCTGGTACAATTTAACTTAGCATGATAAAATTCGACAACATCCTGTGAAATAGGAGTGCGCCAAATTCAAAATACAAAATTGTAAAATTAAACATTCATGAAAAAACAAGTGTCATACATGATTTTTTTAGCTTAGAATCTTGGTAATCGAACTGTCCGATTTACAATAGGCTTTACATCGAAAGCATAGCATTCGATTATCTGAGGACAGCGCCCCACAAAAAAGAAAATTCTAACCAGCACAGGTGTCACAAAATCATAAATAGCGATAAAATAAATCACTTACCTTTGAAGATCTTCCTCTGTAGGCAATCCCAAGGGTCCCAACTACACAATGAATGGTCGGTTTGTTCGATAAAGTCCTTTATTTCCCAAAATGTCCGTTTAGTAGGTGTCATTGAGTTCAGTAATCCACCCGTTCAACACGCAGACAAAAAGTCCCAAAGGTTACTGGTATAAAGTTCATTCAAACAAGTCAAACGACATTTCTAATTAATCCTCAGGTAGTCTAATATCTAAATAAATGCTAATACTTCATACGGAGACTAGTATGTTCAATTGGAAAGGAAAATAACAAAGAGCGCACCCTCGTTCATGAGCGCAAAGAGACTGATTTTGCTTTTGTGCTACCCATGGATAAACTACTATTCCTCGTTGGATTTTCAAAGAACAAGCCTGAAACCATGTATAAAGACTATTGACATCTAATAGAAGCCATAGGAACTGCAATCTGGGAGGCAAAAGTCATAGTTTTCAATAGCTTCACATTTGAAGTGGCTGGGAGCTCAAAATAAAAACATTCTGGAGGGATTTTCCTCTGGTTTTCGCCTGCCATATCAGTTCTGTTATACTCACAGATATTATTTTAACAGTTTTAGAAACTTCAGAGTGTTTTCTATCAATTATACCAATTATATGCATTAGAGGTCGACCGATTATGATTTTTCAACGCCGATACCGATACCGATTATTGGATGACACACCCCAAAAAAAAGCCGATACCGATTGATCGGTCGATTTTTAGAAATGTATTTGTAATAATGACAATTACAACAATACTGAATGAACACTTATTTTAACTTAATATAATTCATCAATAAAATCAATTTAGCCTCAAATAAATAATGATGTTTGATTGGATCTCCCGAGCTGACAAGGTGAAAATCTGTCGTTCTGCCCACTGTTCCTAGGCCGTGATTGAAAATAAGAATGTGTTCTTGACTGACTTGCCTAGTTAAATAAATATTAAATAAAGGTGTAAAAAAAAAATGTAAATACCGATTTCTGATTGGAATGAAAACTTGAAATCGGCCCTTAATTAATCGGCCATTCCAATTAATCGGTCGACCTCTAATATGCATATCCTAGCTTCTGGGCCTGAGTAACAGGCAGTTTACTTTGAGCATGTCAGACAGGCGGAAATTCAGGAAAGTAGACTGTGCGCTGAAAGGTTCATGAAGATGCCAGTTGAGGACTTGTGAAAAGTCTGTTTCTTAAACTAGACACTATAATGTACTTGTCCTCTTGCTCAGTTGTGCACCGGGGCCTCCCACTCCTCTTGTTATTCTGGTTAGTGCCAGTTTGCGCTGTTCTGTGAAGGGAGTAGTACACAGCATTGTACGAGATCTTCAGTTTCTTGGCAATTTCTCGCATGGGATAGCCTTCATTTCTCAGAACAAGAATAGACTATCGAGTTTCAGAAGAAAGGTCTTTGTTTCAGGCCATTTTGAGCCTATAATCGAACCCACAAATGCTGATGCTCCAGATACTCAGCTAGTCTAAAGAAGGCCAGATTTATTGCTTTTTTAAATTAGGACAACATTTTTCAGCTGTGCTAACATAATTGCAGCAAAAGGGTTTTCTATTGATCAATTAGTCTTTTCAAATGATAAACTTGGATTAGCTAACACAACGTGCCATTGGAACACAGGAGTGATGGTTGCTGATAATGATATATAGATATTCCATAAAAAGATTCTGCCATTTCCGGCTACAATAGTCATTTACAACATTAACAATGTCTACACAGTATTTCGGATCAATTTGATGTTATTTTAATGGACCAAAAAATGTGCTTCTCATTCAAAAACAAGTGACCCCAAACTTTTGAACAGTAGTATATTTTAGATTTTAGATTCTTCAAAGTAACCATCCTTTGCCTTGATGACAGCTTTGCGCACTCTTGGCATTCTCTCAACCTGCTTCATGGGGCAGTCACCTGGAATGCTTTGCAAGGTATGCCTTGTTAAATGTAAATTTGTGGAATTTATTTCCTTAATGCGTTTGAGCCAATCAGTTGTGTTGTTACAAGGTAGGGGTGGTATACAGAAGATAGCCCTATTTGGTAAAAGACCAAGTCCTATTATGGCAAAACCAAATAAGCAAAGATAAACAACAGTCCATCCGATGAGAAATTGTGTCCAAACCTTTGACTGGTACTGAAAGTATTCAGATCCTTTACTCATTACTTTGTTGAAGCACCTTTAGCAGTGATTACAGCCTTGATTTTTTTGGGGTATGACACTACAGGCACACCTGTGTATGGGGAGTTTCTCCCATTCTTCTCTACAGATGCTCTTAAGCTTTGTCAGGATGGATGTGGAGCGTCGCTGCACAGGTATTTTCAGGTCTCCGGAGATGGTCGATCAGGTTCAAGTCCCTGGCTTGGCCATTCAAGGACATTCAGAGACATTTCCCGAAGCCACTCCTACGTTGTCTTGGCTGTGTGCTTAGGGTCGTTGTCCTGTTGGACGGTGAACCTTCGCCCCAGTCTGAGGTCCGGCAAGCGGTACTGGAGCGCCAAGTAGGACCAAAAGGCTCCTTAACAGCTTCTACCCCCAAGCCATAAGACTGCTGAACAATTAATCAAATGGCCACCGGACTATTACATTGACCCCCCACCCCTCCATATGTTTTGTACACTGCTGCTACTCACTGTTTATTATCTATGCATAGTCACCTCACCCCTACCTACATGTACAAATTACCTCAACTAACCTGTACATCCGCACACTGACTCGGTACCGGTACCCCTGTATATAGCCCCGTTATTGTTATGTTATTGTGTTATTGTTTTATCATTTTTTACTTTAGTTTATTTGGTAAATGTTTGTTTAACTCTTCTTGAACTGCACTGTTGGTTAAGGGCTTGTAAGTAAGCATTTCACTGTAAGCTCTACACTTACCGTCAAATAAAGTTTGATTTGACTGCTCTGGAGCAGGTTTTCATCGGGGATCTCTCTGTACTTTGCTTCGTTCATCTTTCCCTCGATACTGACTAGTCTCCCAGTCCCTGTTGCTGAAAAACATCCCCACTGTCACGTTCTGACCTTAGTTCCTTTGTTTTGTCTTTTGTTTTAGTATAGTCAGGGCGTGGGTTGGGTGGGTTGTCTATGTTAGTTTGTCTATGATTTTCTATTTCTGTGTTTGGCCTGGTATGGTTCTCAATCAGAGGCAGTGGTCAATCGTTGTCCCTGATTGAGAACCATATTTAGGTAGCCTGTTTTCCATTGTGTTTTGTGGGTGGTTGTTTTCAGTCTTTGTGTGTCTACACCAGACAGAACTGTTCCGGTTGTTTTCAGTCTTTGTGTGTCTACACCAGACAGAACTGTTCCGGTTGTTTTCAATCTTTGTGTGTCTACACCAGACAGAACTGTTCCGGTTGTTTCTTTGTTGTTTTGTTATTCAGTGTTCAGTTTACTTTATTAAAAAAGATGAACACGTACCACCCTGCGCATTGGTCCTCACCTTCGTCCACCCAAGACAGCCGCTACAGAACCACCCACCACCAAAGGAACAAGCAGCGTGGTAACGGGCAGCAGCAGCAACAGCGGCTGAAATCGCAAGACTCCTGGACATGGGAGGAGATTTTGAACGGCAAGGGACCCTGGGCACAGGCTGGAGAATATCGCCGCCCCAAGGCTGAGCTGGAGGCAGCGAAAGCCGAGAGGCGGTGGTATGAGGAGGCAGCACGGCTGGAAGCCCGAGAGGCAGCCCCAAAAATGTATTGGGGGGGCACACGGGGAGTGTGGCTAAGTCAGGTAGGAGACCTGAATCAACTCCCTGTGCTTACTGTGGAGAGAGAGGGACTGGGCAGGTACCGTGTTATGCCGTGAGGTGCACCGTGTCCCCGGTGCGAGTGCATAGCCCGGTGCAGTACATTGCAGCATCTCGTATCGGCCGGGCAAGAGTGGGCATCGAGCCAGGTGCCATGAAGCCGGCTCAGCGCATCTGGTCTCCAGTGCGTCTCCTCGGGCCGGTGTACATGGCACCAGGCCTACGCATGGTGTCCCCGGTTCGCCAGCACAGCCCAGTGCGGGCTACGGGGAGCATTCAGCCAGGTAGGGTTGGGCAGGCTTGGTGCTCGAGACCTCCAGTGCGCCTCCACGGTCCGGTCTATCCGGTGCCGCCTCCACGCACCAGCCCTCCGGTGGCAGCCCCCCGCACCAGGCTGTCTCTCAGTCTCCTTCCTACAGGTGCTCCCGCCTGTCCAGCACTGCCAGAGCCTTCCTCCTGCCCAGCACTGCCAGAGTCTCCCATCTGTCCTGAGCTGCCAGAGACTCCCGTCTGTCCTGAGCAGCCAGAGTCTCCCATCTGTCCTGAGCTGCCTGCCAGAGTCTCCCGTCTGTCCTGAGCTGCCTGCCAGAGTCTCCCGTCTGTCCTGAGCTGCCAGAGTCTCCGGTTGTCCTGGGCTGCCAGAGTCTCCCGTCTGTCCTGAGCTCCCAGAGCCGCCAGTCTGTTCCGTCAGTCAGCCAGGAGCTGCAGAATCGCCCTTCACTCCGGTGCTTCCGGAGTCTCCCGCCTGTCCGGTGCTGCCGGAATCTCCCGTCCATTCGGGACCCGTGGTCTGCCAGAGCCACCAGTCAGCCAGGAGCTGCCAGAGCCGTCAGTCAGCCAGGAGCTGCCAGAGCTGTCAGTCAGCCAGGAGCTGCCAGAGCCATCAGTCAGCCAGGAGCTGCCAGATCCGTCAGTCAGCCAGGAGCTGCCAGAGCTGTCATTCAGCCAGGAGCTGCCAGAGCCATCAGTCAGCCAGGAGCTGCCAGATCCGTCAGTCAGCCAGGAGCTGCCAGAGCCGTCAGTCAGCCAGGAGCTGCCAGAGCAGTCGGTCAGCCAGGAGCTGCCAGAGCCGTCGGTCAGTCAGCCAGGAGCTGCCAGAGCCGTCAGTCAGCCAGGAGCTGCCAGAGCTGTCAGTCAGCCAGGAGCTGCCAGAGCCATCAGTCAGCCAGGAGCTGCCAGATCCGTCAGTCAGCCAGGAGCTGCCAGAGCTGTCATTCAGCCAGGAGCTGCCAGAGCCATCAGTCAGCCAGGAGCTGCCAGATCCGTCAGTCAGCCAGGAGCTGCCAGAGCCGTCAGTCAGCCAGGAGCTGCCAGAGCAGTCGGTCAGCCAGGAGCTGCCAGAGCCAGGAGCTGCCAGAGATGAACACGTACAACGCTGCGCATTGGTCCTCACCTTCTTCCACCCAAGACAGCCGTTACACAAACAGAATGATGTTGCTACCACCATGCTTCACCGTAGGGATGGTGCCAGGTTTCCTCCAGATGTGACCCTTGGCATTCAGGCCAGAGAGTTCAATATTGGCTTCATCAGACAAGAGAATATTGTTTCTCATGGTCTTAGTCCTTTAGGTGCCTTTTGGCAAACTCCAAGCGGGCTGACATGTGCCTTTTACTGAGGAGAGGCTTCTCTACCATAAAGGCCTGATTGGTGGAGTGCTCCAGAGATGGTGGTCCTTCTGGATGGTTCTCCCATCTCCACAGAGGAATACTGGAGCTTTGTCAGAGTTTGGCCGGGTGGCCAGCTCTAGGAAGAGTCTTGGTGGATCCAAACTGCTCGACACAATCCTGTCTCGGAGCTCTGCGGACAATTCCTCATGGCTTGGTTTTTGCTCTGTGGGACCTTATATAGACAGGTGTGATAGACAGGTGTGTGCCTTTCCAAATCATATACAATCAATAGAATTTACCACAGGTTGACTCCAATGAAGTTGTTGAAAGAACTCAAGGATGATCAATGGAAACAGGATGCACCTGAGCTCAATTTCGAGACTCATAGCTAAAGGGTGTGAATACTTATGTAAATAAGGTATTTCAGATTTTATTTGTAAACATTTCTAAAAACCTGTTTTCACTTTGTCATTATTGGCTATTGTGTGTAGATTGATGAGGGGAAAAAATAACTTTTATTTTATAATAAGGCTATAACGTAACAAAATGTGAAAAAGGTCAAGGGCTCTGAGTACTTTCCCGAAGGCACTGTACATCTCTATAAAAACTATCTTATAGAGCCACTTAAAACCCTTTAGACTGACACCGTCATTTCATTTGTGGTGGAAACAAAATTTTCTCTCAATGAGGATTCATTTATTTCTCTAAGGAGAGGAATGATAACTCACATATCTATTTATCTCCTGGCCTGTATTTAGCTTCGGGGACACTTGCATAATGGGAAAGAGAGAGAGGCATTGTAATTTAAAAGCAAATCATTTTAAGCAGGCGGGTTCTCCGGAAAAGCCTTTGCAAATAAACCTCCTTTATCTAAGCAATTAATGGTGCTGTGGGAAAAGCCATTTAATTTCCTCTCTCTTCTGGCCTGTGATAGCATTCTGGAGAAACATGACACCTTTGTAGGAATCCATCCAGGCCTGCCTGTCCTGGGTCAAGTCCAGTCCAGTTTGGAACAGTTTAAAAGTGTTGAGATCACTGGTTTAGCTCACATGATCATGATCATCTTAATCTTTTTCAGTGTCACGCCCTGACCTTAGAGAGCCTTTTTATGTCTCTATTTGGTTTGGTCAGGGCATTTGGGTGGGCATTCTATGTTCTATTTTCTATGTTTTTGTATTTCTATGTTTTGGCTGGGTATGGTTCTCAACCAGGGACAGCTGTCTATCGTTGTCTCTGATTGGGAATCATACATAGTCAGCCTTTTTCCCTTTTGTCTTGGTGGGAAGTTGTCTTTGTTAGGGGCACTATAGCCTTTGTAAGCTTCACGGTCGTTTTTGTTATTTCTTGTTTTTGTTGGCGACATTAACAAATAAAAGAAAATGAACGCTCACAACGCTGCACCTTGGTCTCATTCCGACGACGGCCGTGACAGAACTTCCCACTACAAACGGACCAAGCAGCGTGGTAAGGGGGAGCAGCGTCTTCAGGAGGACTGGACATGGGAGGACATCCTGGACGGCAAAGGAAACTGGACATGGGAGGAGATCCTGGCCAGAAGGGATCATCTTCCATGGGAACAGGTGGAAGCAGCTAGGAAGGCAGAGGCAGCGAGTAAAAGAGGTCCCAGCGTTACGAGGGAACACGGCTAGCACGGAAGCCCGAGAGGCAGCCCCCCCCAAAAAATGGGGGGGGGCACACGAGGAGATTGGCTGAGTCAGGTTGGAGACCTGAGCCAACTCCTCGTGCTTACCGTGGGAAGAAGCGTGGTACTGGTCAGGCACCGTGTAATGCGGTGGAGCGCATGGTGTCTCCAGTGCGCGTTCACAACCTGGTGTGCTACATCCCAGCTACCCGCATTTGCCGGGCTAGGGTGAGCATCCAGCCAGGACAGATGGTGCTGGCTCAGTGTGCCTGGTCTCCAGTGCATCTCTTCAGCCCAGGATATCCTGCGCCGGTTTTGCGCACTGTGTCTCCGGTGCGTCTGCACAGCCCAGTGCGTCCTGTGCCAGCGCCCAACATTTGCAGAGCGAAGATAACCATCCAGTCAGTACGGGTTATGCAGGCTCTACGCTCGAGACCTCCATTGCGCCTCCATGGCCCAGTGTATCCGTTGCCTCTGCCAAGGACCAAGCCTCCTGTGTGTCTCCCCAGCCTGGTAAGCCCTGTGGCAGCTCCATACACCAGGCTGCCCATACGTCTCCTCACTCCAGTGATGATCCATGGCACGAAGCCTCCAGTGATGATGCATGGCACAAAGCCTCCAGTGATGATGCATGGCACAAAGCCTCCAGTGATGATCCATGGCACAAAGCCTCCAGTGATGATCCATGGCACGAAGCCTCCAGTGATGATCCATGGCACGAAGCCTCCAGTGATGATCCATGGCAAGAAGCCTCCAGTGATGATCCATGGCAAGAAGCCTCCAGTGAGGATCCATGGCAAGAAGCCTCCAGTGAGGATCCATGGCACGAAGCCTCCAGTGAGGAGTCATGGCACGAAGCCTCCATCGACGCTCTCCAGTCCGGAATCCCCAGCGAGAGTCCCCAGTCCGGGGCCCGCAGCGATGGTTCCCAGTCCGGGCCCGCAGCGAGGGTTCCCAGTCCGGGGCCCGCAGCGAGGGTTCCCAGTCCGGGGCCCGCAGAGAGGGTCCCCAGTCTGGGGTCGGCACGTATGTTTTTATTTATTCTATTACAGGAAATGTACTTTCAAACTGCAACATTTTCTCTTAGACTCATGGCAAAATGTGTAGAATAGCAGGAAAATAACTCTAAAACAACAACATCTTCACTCGACCTCATTGCAAAATGACTAAAATAGCATGAGATTAGCTATAAAATGCACATTTTTCTCTCTGCTTGGAAATTGCGGGTTTCCTTGCTAAACTGTGCTACGCCACTGGTGGAGATAGCATTGGAAATAACAACGCGATTCAGAGGAGTTGGGTTAAATCAAATCAAATGTATTTATACATAGCCCTTCGTACATCAGCTGATATCTCAAAGTGCTGTACAGAAACCCAGCCTAAAACCCCAAACAGCAAGCAATGCAGGTGTTGAAGCACGGTGGCTAGGAAAAACTCCCTAGAAAGGCCAAAACCTAGAGAGGAACCAGGCTATGTGGGGTGGCCAGTCCTCTTCTGGCTGTGCCGGGTGGAGATTATTACAGAACATGGCCAAGATGCTCAAATATTCTTAAATGACCAGTTAAATCCTTTTCCCATTTGGTTTCATTGATCAAGCCTAGTCTCCATTCCATTTGTTTCATTCATACAGCCTCCATGATGAGGCTTGTTCTATGGTAATCTGCTTTATCAGCCTCTCTTGCTGATGACCTCTGCCAAGGAGGAAGTAAAACGTCAGAGGGGCAGTCTGAGAGCCGCTCTAAGGCACTCAAGGAGTCATAACAAAGCACAGAGATTACAGCAGGATTGGTGCTCTGTGGTATTTTTGGAGAAATGTCAATGTGAGATTACACTCGCCTTCCTGTTTCGTCAAACACTCTGGCACCAGGAAGCCTGATATATTCTGATTTCCCAGGAAACCAGTGATTATGGCAAATGCCATGGCTTATTGCACTTAAACGACCAAATAACAACATGATTAGTCATGTTAAGTGGAGATGGGAGATTTGAACGATTCTTTCATTTTTGGAAAAGGGTCTTAGAAATTATAACTGGACAAGTTGTTCTTTCTTCAGATCCCTTAGAAGTGAGGTGATTTTAGAAATAGTTATATTGTACTATACAATTTCCACGCAGGTGTTCTGCCTACTCTCTGAAGTGTGATTGGAATGGCATTCCAAATATTGTACCAAGATTAAAGTCAGATTTCATCCAAACTGAAATCAATAACGCGGTAATGAAATAGATTCCCTCATTCACATGATGTAACCGAAGTTCAGATCCCCTGGTGCCAACATTACAGTTATTGAATATTCATCTTGGTGATAGAGCGTAATGTGAGGGTTGAAATACTTGGCCTCGCTTTACATTACAAGTATTTGCTAGTTTAACTAACTACCATGTAGTACATAGTTAATATGTAAATACACCATTTGTAGTACCACTTATTCATTACGACCAAATAGTTCACGCATCTGGACCACTTTATAGAATCCTGTCTAATTGCTCTCCATATAAGCACAAACTGTATGTGACAACTAACAACGAAAACAATGACATCCCAGCCATTGGGGTTGCATGGCAGTGTTTTCCCTTGGCAGACTTTGTTTGGGTCATTACATCCCTAAGCTGAGCATAGAACATTTGTCCATGGAACAAACAAACTGCCCGGCTGCCAACTGGTCCATGTTTATTTGAACTGCATTATAACGATCATCTTTGGCAGTTTGGGCTTCCAGTAAAGTCTGTAATCAAAACAAAGCTTTTGTGGTTTTGTATGCTTACATGGTCTCTGATCCGTTACCACTGATGCTGCTGCCTAGAGCACACAAACACTTTCCAAACATGTTAGCTTTTGATGGAGCTGCCACTAACAGAAAGTTATGTTGCTTTTTTTTCTCAACCCCCATCTGCCTGACACAGTGCTGCTGTTCCACTGAGGCGGGGAAAATTGGGGGAAATGTATTGTTTACCATGTCATCAAGATAAGACGAGCTGCTTGGTGCCCCTTTATGGTCCACTTGAAAACATGCCAGATGACATTCTGTTATCAACCATACTGAACCAATTTCCCTCTCTTCAGTTTCCATTTCTACAAACAAATTATCTGTCAATAGTCCAATATGTCACTGTTGATGTCTGGGGGTCTATAGATTAGATCCATAGCCTACATGTTCTATAGACAACACAGCACACAAGGAGCAAAGACAAGTTAGCAAGTCTCAACGAATCTGGTCAAAATATTAATTCTTTGACCTTTGTTTTTGTAACTCAGGGGAAAACGTTATCAAGAAAGTTTGATATTTCAGTAGAACAATGTTAAGGCCCTTGTTTATGTAACTGGTGTGGTCCTGGTTTGTCTGGGACAGGAACGGCACCTTCTCCTATTCAGGAAACTGGCCTCTGTTTTCTGTGCGCTCTCCAAATATCCCTCCTGGTCTCTATAGCATGGCTACCGGCTGTAAATCATGTTCCGTCGACCAGAGAATGGTATTGTTTTAGTTCCTGTCTTGGATCCTATTCAGAGATGCTCTCCAGCATCTCTGAGCCAAATGAAGGGTTCTCTTTTTTTCTTTGTACACAGAATGTTCTTCAGACAGTAGAAGGATCAGACTGTATGTCATGTTTACTTGTTCTTTGAGTATCATGAGTGTGTAATTGCAATTTTCCAAGCTTGTTCATCATTTGTTTTTGACATTTGTTGTATTTTTCACCCATGTTCTTCTCAGAGGATTCCTCACATCAGATTTGGAGGGATTGTTTACTTTCAATGTACTGTAAACATGCAGATGAAGAATAAATGGTACCAAGGGACTGATTTACTGCATTATGGTAATTTGTTCAAAGCAACTAACGGTTAACATTTATTGAATATATGTTGGACTTGTGGTAATTTAACCTCTAAAATGCCAGCACCATGATCCAACCAACCATGCTGATGTCAGCCATGGTTACTGTGTGAGAAGGTGTCACAAGTTTTTAAAAACATTTTTTATTTAACTAGGCAAGTCAGTTAAGAACAAATACTTATTTACAATGACGGCCTACCAAAAGGCAAAAGGCCTCCTGTGGGGACAGGGCCTGGGCTTAAAACTAGTGTCTAGTTTGAGAAACAGACGCCTCACAATTCCTCAACTGGCAGCTTTATTAAATAGTACCCGCAAAACACCAGTCTCATTGTCAACAGTGAAGAGGCGACTCCGAGATGATGGCCTTCTAGGCAGAGTTGCAAAGAAAAAGCCATATCTCAGACTGGCCAATAAAATGAAAAGATTAAGATGGCCAAAATAACACACACTGGACAGAGGAACTCTGCCTAGAAGGCCAGCATCCTGGAGTCGCCTCTTCACTGTTGACGTTGAGACTGGTGTTTTAATGAAGCTGCCAGTTGAGGACTTTTTGGCATCTGTTTCTCAAACTAAACACTGTAATGTACTTGTCCTCTTGCTCAGTTGTGCACCGGGGCCTCCCACTCCTCTTTCTATTCTGGTTAGAGCCAGTTCTGTGAAGGGAGTAGTACACAGCGTTGTACGAGATCTTCAGTTTCTTGGCAATTTCTTGCATAGAATAGCCTTCATTTCTCAGAACAAGAATCGACTGACGAGTTTCAGAAGAAAGTACTTTGTTTCTGGCCATTTTGAGCCTTTAATTGAACCCACACATGTTGATGCTCCAAATACTCAACTAGTCTTAAGAAGGCCAGTTTTATTGCTTATTTAATTAGCACAACAGTTTTCAACTGTGCAAACATAATTGCAAAAGGGTTCTCTAATGATCAATTAGCCTTTTAAAATGATAAACGTGCCATTGGAATACAGGAGTGATGGTTGCTGATAATGGGCCTCTGTTCGCCTATGTAGATATTCCATTTAAAAAATCAGCCGTTTCCAGCTACAACAGTCATTTACAACATTAACAATGTCTACACTGTATTTTTAATCAATTTGATGTCATTTTAATGTACAAGGACATTTCTAAGTGACCCAAACGTTTGTAAGGTCGTGTATGTTCATCATTACAACCTTCGTAGGCACATTGTTAAATCTCAAAGCTGTTTCCAAAAACCATCATTACTAAAGTTGTACTTGAAAACACTCATTATTTACCTACTACCTCAGACCACTCATAGAATACCTAACTGGGTCTTTAAAAGTTGTTATGCACTTACATGCTAGAGTGTGGGTGTGGCCTTTATGTCTACGCATACAATTACTTGTCAATGGGAAAATACAATCACTGTTTACTATTGTCTTCTTGATTACAGCATTGTCAGGTACATTTGTCACACTGTCTAATCAACACAAAGTTGCAAACAATTCAACACACAACTACTTTACATTGTTGTATTTCCATAATTGTATCAACTTCTTCTAACATGAGGTCCAGTCCTCTTGTAATAATTGTATATGAACAAAAAATCACTGTCTCTAACTCCCATATGGATTAGAAGGTTTGGTCTTTCACCTTGTTTTCTTAAATGGCTGTAGATGGGATATCTGTGACTAAACGTTTCCTATTTATAGCTAATGATGTTTGCTTTGTGTGATGGTTGAAAAGGCCTAGCATACATTGCGCAAATAGTTCATGTTTATCTGAAAACATGTTTCTCCAGCTCCACTGGAGTTTGGGCGAGTCCTGGGACCCCCTGTCTGCAGTCTATACTCAAACTTGAATTCACAACTGTTTTTTCTAATTGAGAAAGATAATCAAAAGGAATGGGAACACTTTATTTAAAGGTCCATAATAAATCATGTATAAGGCATTTACAGTTTGCTCACCATTTATTAAATCATTACGCCAACATTTGTAAATATTATATATATATATATATATATATATATTTCCTTAAACATCCTGTTTTGTGTGATAATTGTTTTACCAGGTACCACAGGAATGTCTAGCAATGGCATGCCCGTCTTTCATCTTTCTATATTTATAAAGTATAGATAGTGTTCACTTTAGATTAGGGACTGCAAAAATACTTTACTAATGATTAGTAAATGGTTTATAAATGTGGGAGTAACTATTAATAAATGGTGAACACAATATATAAATGCCTTTTTGTTATTAAGGACCATTTAAATAAAGTTTTACTAAAGTGATCTTGATTTGCGTGTTAATAAAAGGGATACTTTCGGATTTTGGCAATGAGTCTGATGAACTCGTGGATATACTTTTCATGTCTCTGTGTCCAGTATGAAGGAAGTTAGAGGTAATTCCTCGAGCCAATTCTAATAGAGTTAGCACAATGAATGGAAGTCTATGGGTATCTACTAGCATGTATTTATCTAATAAATTACTTAACAAATGTATCTTTCACCACTTGATCAGTGGCTGAGTTCAGTGCAACTATTTTATCTTTGTAAATGTAGGCATCTGATCACAAATCTGTGGTTAGGGATTAACCTCTACTTCCAGCCATACCAGTTCTAGCAGACCACTTCTCATGCAGTCGACCCTGACTCCTATGCCTGCAGTCGCAGACATCCGTTTCATTGGCTAATGCTCTTGTCCCAAAGCCAATATGCTCTCTGTATATAAACTCCCCAAGAGTGCTGAAGGACAAAGTAAAAAAGAAAAGGGACTCTGAATCTTACGGTGGTGGACTCACTCAACAAAACATCAAAAAGGAAAACTTCATAAAATGTGTAAAGGATTAGCTGCGTTGCCCCAAACATGTCGGATAAGGTGAGATGCCAAAAGCAGTATGCTTTTTTTTTCTCATTTTGTAAAAATGCTGAGATGTTTTAGTATGGAAGTGGAAAGTTTAAAGTTGATGTAAATACTTGATCAAACATTTTTAACTGTCCAAAAAGTTACACATTTCCAGTTGCAGATATAAAAGGTATTGTTTCATGATCTTAATACCTGAAGGATAGCATTATGCTGACTGTATTCCCATTTGCAGCACCAACTCAGCTGCAGGTCAATTGCATCCACATGCAAGACAGGAATATTTAGCCAAGCTGAAAAGCAAAACAGAGGTTCACTATCTGCTCTTTGTCATCCTCTGGTCATGAATTTATAAAAACAGCATAAGCAGCCAAATGGGAAAGCTGAATCAGTATGATATATTGAACTGCCCTGTTCAGGTTTAATGGGATGATTAATATAATATTCATGCATGTGATGTATACTTCTATATTGAGTTATGGATTTCCTAAATCAGACTATTATCTGGAGAAGTATTTTTCTGAAATAGTAGGAAGTTCATAAATAACTGTTTTTCAAACAGGCATTCCCTGAAAGCCGCTCATCAGTCAAACAATTAGAACAGTTACCAGTTGATCAAAAACCCACAATTTAAGATGCAGAATATTATCCTTTTCATGGGGGATTTATTTTTTAATTACACATCGTTACTTGGAGATTTCCTAAAAAAAAGTTACCTAGACCAATGCTACTAACACGTCTAAAAATCGTAAAACATTATTTTCTTCTTCATGTGGGCTATCCTGATTTAAAACGTCAATGCCCTGAACTCCTGGGCAATCTCTTAATTACAGCTCTGGTTAGAATGAATATTCTGTAGAAACCCATGGAAATGTGTGGTCTGTCGTAGTTAGGGTTGAAAATTCCTGGAACTTTCAATAAATTCCTGGGATTTCCAGAAATTGCATTTGAAAGATCCCAGAGATAGGAGGGAATAAGCAGGATATCTGGAATCCTCCAACCAGGATTTCTGGAAAACCAGGGAATTGATTGAAAGTTTAGAAAAATGGTGCTATCTAGAACCTAAAAGGGTTCTTTGGCAGTCCCCATTGGAGAGCCCTTTGAAGAACCCTTTTTGGTTCCAGGTAGAACCCTATTGGGTTCCATGTAGAACCCTTTCACCAGAGGGTTCTACGTGGAACCCAAAATATTCTACCTGGAACCAAAAAGGGTTATATCTGGAACTAAAAAGGGTTCCTCCTATGGGGACAGCCAAAGAACCCTTTTGGAACACTTTTTTCTAAGAGTGTAGATGTAGTTGGGTGTCATCCAACTACGTCAGGAACCACAAGGTCTGTCTTGCTAACAAGAGGCTGCACGTGTGTCTGCATGTGTGGCTGGGGTTTTAGTTGAGCCCATCTATTGATCGCTGACTACATGGATCGATGAAAGTAACAAAGAGGAATCAACTACTTGAGGCTCACCACGTCATAAATTATTGATCAGACTTTGTTTTGTTGTCTGTGCTGTTTTTCTAACCTGAGTAATGGGAGCAGTAGATAATGATAAAGGTGGGTATTCTATTCAAAGTATTTTTGGTTTACTCACTTAAATGTCCTCTTTGTAAAAAAAAATGTGTTTGATTATTGCCTTTTTGCAAATGGCAAGTAAAATTGTTAGTGTGTTATTGTGTCCACAAAATATTGTGGACACTCTCTTTAAGTTTGAGATGGCTTAGAAGTGGGTCTTTTGATTATTATGATTAATAGTTAACATAATAAGCTGATTGAAGATTAAAATGAAAGTTATATTATAAAAATGACATAACCTTTTAGCCCTTTTATATGTTATGATTACATTATAGTGTAATCTAACTCCTGACACTGTGCCATTGAAAACAAAGGCTACATCACAGGACCTCTACTAATGGGTCTGATTCATCTGAGGATGTGTTTGTATTATCCTGGGTCTGAAAGGGTACATTTAAGATCCAAATAAATGAATGTGAAGGCCTAGTTTATGATAGTCCCTCCTTTTTGAGGTTTGGTATGTATTTTGCTCTGTTGCTGATTGCTGTTCAACTTGTATTATATTGAACTTGATTGATTAGTTATAGCTATCTGTGTCTCACTTTTTCTGAATACAATCTGCATTAGCCAAAGTCATTACTAGTGTTGTTATACTGTTCTAATTCATGAATGTGTGCCATTTAAAACATTACAGCATCCTCCTAAATGGCCTTATTTCCTCATGACTTTCCTTTCTTAGGGCTAAAGAGATCAAGTCTAAGTTGGGGGTTCTCCTCCAGAAACCTGAGAATGGCATTGACCTGATCATCCCATACCCAGAGAAACAAGAGAAGAAGCCAGAGAAGCTTCAGAAGTGAGTAGCACAGACAGTCCTCGCACACACAAAGATTAACAGGAATGCATTCTCTCTCGCGTGAGTGCGTGAACACACCTTATCGCAACATGGTCTGTCAGTTATATCCCTGACTCAGATTCAGTACATTTTCAAGTGATCATTTTACTTCAAGTGCTTCTCAAAGGAGTGAAACGTTTAGGCCTTACTCTACTTCAAACAGTGTCAAATAGACAATTGTAAATTGCTTCCATGATTTACTGCTTGGCTTTCATCTCCAGATCTGACTTAGAAAGAGAGGGAGAGCCTGTCTCCATGCCTGTGGAATGTCAGTATGCAAGTTAGCCTCATAATTGATAGCCGTGCATGGACAGAGACCATTGCATGTACTGTATCAAATGAAGAGTTCAAAGGTTGAGACATCTCCGTCCCAGGCACTGGAACTGACCAGACCAAGATAATGGTTGTTTATCACAAAAATGTATATACTGTACTATATGTGTTCAGTCTCTACAGTTTATCATGCACTACCTTCTACAGGGAAATAATCAGTTGTATGCATGATTACAGAAAGTGAGTGTTGAAGGAAGAGGAGAAAGAGAATGCAGGGGAGAGAGAATGAGGTGGAGAGAACATCCTGTGAAGTGTCACAGTGATGTTTACATGTTAAATCATCTCCAAATTGACCATAAAAGCATTGCATACTGCGGCTGTGTCTTCCACTTAATTGCGGAACCTCTTACATAATGGATGTTGCAAGCTATTTCCCCCACTAGCTCAGTAGAACAGCCATCAATAAAGATGAGATGCTGAAGGGCTCTCTCTCTGGCTAGTGTGTGTGTGCGTGTGCGTGTGCGTGTGCGTGTGCGCGTGCGTGTGTGCGTGTGTTAGAGGGAGGGCAATCAAGGACCTCAATGACCTTACATGGAGCAGTATGAAGAGGCTGTGAGTGACAAACTTCTGACCCTGGGGTTAAAACACTCCAGGTGGGATTCTCTGAATCCAGCTGTTAACAACATGGCCTTCTGATAATGGGCTGACTTGGTGAAGATGAATAGGCAGGAAATATAGTCCAATCAAAGGCTAATATTGTTTGGGCTTTCCAGTAGATAAGTCCTTCTTTGGTTAGTAAGGACTGACAGTGCTCATTTGCTTGTCTCATGTTAAATCAAGTTTACGGTGATTGACTATAATATGTGGGTGTTGTATTGTGTTTGTGTGTTGTACAGGCCCATTCCTGAGGAGGCTTCTCAGTGGCGTGAGTCCCTGGACCATGTGCTGACCAACAGTTGTGAGTATGCCCAGATCTACAGGCATGCGCACACAAACACACACACACAACAAATAAGTCCTTACGAAAAGCCATGAGGTCTTGTGTAAAACGATATGTTTCTTCACCCCATCATATTAAACTTTACGAGTCATGCCAAATACAGAGCAGACAGACTAGTATAAGATTACAGTAACTGATGGTATTGATTACAGTAACTTTGATGGTATTCACTCTTGTTATCCAGATCCAGAGAAGTAACATTTCATAATCCATCTGTGGGCATAATGTCTATATTGTGTAATAAATTAAACCTGCGTCTAAAATGAAACTGCTGGAAAATATGCCTTCCTCAAAGGCCTGGTCTAAACGTTCCAGTGTGGTGCATTCCTCCTGTGTGTGTGTGTGTGTGTGTGTGTGTGTGTGTGTGTGTGTGTGTGTGTGTGTGTGTGTGTGTGTGTGTGTGTGTGTGTGTGTGTGTGTGTGTGTGTGTGTGTGTGTGTGAGAATGCCAGGAATCTCTCCTTACTCATAACATACAGTGCATTCTGTAACTATTCTGACCCATTGACTTTTTCTACATTTCGTTACATTACAAACTTATTTTAAAATTGATTAAGACAAAATAATAGTTATTTTCCCCCCTCATCAATCTACACACAATACCCCATAATGTTTAAGAATTTTTGGAAAATGTATAAAAATAGACCATTTACTCAGTACTTTGTTGAAGCACCTTTGGCAGCAATTACAGCCTTGGGTCTTCTTGGTTATAACGCTACAAGCAGTGTTTGGGGAGTTTCTGCCATTCTTCTCTGCAGATCCTCTCAAGCCTTGTCAGGTTGGATGGGAAGCGTCGCTGTACAGCTATTTTCAGGTCTTGATTGGGTTCAAGTCCGGGCTCTGGCTGGGTCACTCAAGGACATTCAGGTCACTCCTGCATTGTCTTGGCAGTGTGCTTAGGGTTGTTGTCCTGTTGGAAGGTGAACCTTCACCACAGTCTGAGCTCCTGAGAGAGAGAATAAAGTAGATGTCACGGGTCAAAATTTTGATTGATGACCCTATGTGAACCTATGTGAACTCTATGTGAACCCTATGTAGTGATGACGTGTGCATGTCTTCTGGTCAGGCAAGCCTGGTTAGGTGGGGGCTATGGGGTGAGTAAGGGTCCATTTGACAGGCCTTTAATGATTGATGACCCAAGCCTGATAGACAAGCCTGGTTAGGTGGGGGCTATGGGGTGAGTAAGGGTCCCTTTGACAGGCCGTTAATGATTGATGACCCAAGCCTGATTTTATGACCCTATGTAATGATTTATGACCCTATGTCATGTAGAAGGGTGCATGCCCTGGGTTGAGTAAGTGACCATGTGTCAGGTCAACCTGTTACTGTTTCTCACGGTTTGGGTTGGTTAAGGCCCCTTATAAAGCCGCTGAACAATACCTGTTTAAGAGTGCACAAGATCTTAAGAATAACCATGGAATTTGGGATCGGTACCAAAGCAGTGATGACTGTAACAACTGAAACAGGCCTTCGGGTTGCCCATAGAGCAAGGGCAAAGTATCAACCAGCAATATATGATGCGCCAAAAAAACGTTTTTTAAATGTGTATAGAACCCAAATACCGCCAGCAAATGCTCTGACAGATCAAGTGTTGATGTCTAATGGCCAGCAGTGGGGGTATCGGTTTGATTACCTGGCCTGTAGAGTGACCCTCTATACGGTAGATGAAGGAGAAGAATATACAGACCAGACTGTAGGCTTGGAATATGGTGTTGAAGACTGGTCGGTTTTTCGCAAGGTTGTGTGTCCTGAACTGAGCCTTATCACCAAGGGGTATAGTGTGTTCACGGGCCACGAGACCCGTTGGGAAGGTACCCCGGACTCCTCAGGACAAATATTTCACAGGGTGAAAATACAAAGAAAGAATGGCCGACCGTGCGGCAGCGTGGAGTTCTATATCGGCACCGAGGCAATCCGAAACCACAAACTTAGGGGTGGTGGCCTGACTGGGGATACCCGACTGCGTCTGCTTATTCCTTTTAACAGTTGGGATGTACTGGAATTGAAAATGTTGCAACCGTTGGATGCTCTCTTTGTACAGAGCCAACAGCGTCAGAGCCTTGTTCATTTAAAGAAGTGCATAATATATACGAATCGTAAAGATTACGATGCAAAAGAGCCTCAAGAAGATACAGCGTCAGAAGAAAACTAAGTAAGCGGATGCTTTAACCCCGCCCCCCCAGATACCCAAGGGCCTTGTTCTACAATAAAAAGAAAAAAAGCAGCCAGTTCTTCATTTCAGCATACACCATGGATCTCCAGACCATCTACGAGGAAGCCACTACGTCATGGGGGCCCGACACTAAAGACTCTATGCCACGAAGCCCTACACTCTACGCACCCCTGGCAAGACCCGTGACACCCCCGACATTTACCCAGCCTGAGGATGTGTTTGATGGGGTGGCCAGTACTGTTTTTGTGGATACAATCAAGGCCTCTGTAGCTACACTTTTAAACGTGGTGATTGGCGAATATATACGAGAAAAATGCATCGGCTGTGAGATCAATCATCCCAGCCAGCGTCGTCATCCTTGCCTCTACGACCCTCCTAGATACTACTTTTTCAATCATTTTGAGGAGCTGGTGAAAAGACTGTGGTCCTGCCGTTTTATACCAGCGCTGGTCATCGCCCTGGAGTCTATGGGTATTGCGCCGTCTATCCCTAGAGTTTACGGGGTAACCGAAGCCTTCCTACATGAACTGAAGGAGGCCCTCTTCATCCATGAGAAACTCAAAGAAATCCGACACACCCTGGTGGACGACAACAAATACAGGGAAGCTGTGATGGCTGATGTGATGCTTTTCTGGCTCAATAAATCCCAAGAGACCGAGTGACATTTTGTTTATTTAGAGCTATGGGTAACTATGTGTCTACGATGTTTGAGCGAATAAATACATTTTTTCTTTTGAGAGACCTTACAAATGTTATGCATCAGATTATTGAAAATAAAGTGAACAATGTAAAGTTCTACACAACCCACAATACAGGGGTTATTGTAGAGCGTGTGTTAAAAATGGAGCAAATCATGAAACATGTCCGACATACGGGCGAGAGTTTACAATGGGCACATATGGTATCAAGGCTTGTTGAGGATTCTGAAGAACTAGAAATAACTTTGGCTAAGATTTTACATTATTTGTTTGAACCACCCTTTAATGTGAATGTGTATCATATTTGTTGTTTATATACTTATATATCAGACGTGTGTGTTTTAAAAATTCAGCGAAACAAACCTGTAAATCTAAACAATATATACAGGGTGTTGCATGCTGTGATTGTTGAGAAAACGGGGACTTGTATCTTGCAACAAATCCTGAATTGTCTGTATACGTAATAATTGTTGCATTCTTAAAATAAAAATTCACAAACTGAAATGTTGTCGTTATATGAAAGTGGCTCATTACAGTTATTGTACCTCAGAGAGGCAAGAAGGATGGCTGAGCAGCTGTTGAAAAACATATATTATAATCCCTCTAACCCCGGGTCTTATGGGGGTAAAGAGCGTTTACAGAGAGCTATAGTCGAAGAAACAGGTAGTCTGTTAAGCGATGCTAAAGTGAATGAATGGTTATCAGAGCAAGATGCCTACACTCTACATAAACCTGTAAGAAAACATTTTCCAAGAAATAGAGTTTTTTCTACGCATCCATTATCCCAATTTCAGGCGGATCTATGTGACATGCAGTCCCTTGCCGATAAAAATGATGGAAATCGCTACATGCTAACGGTTATAGATATTTTCTCTAAATTAGCCTATGTAAGGGTGTTAAAAAATAAGAGCGGGGCAGAGGTGACCAGGGCCTTTGAATCGATCTTGAAGGCAGGAGGCGCCCCCAAGAAAGTGCAGACGGATGGCGGAAAAGAATTTTTTAATCAAACATTTCAGAAGCTAATGAATAAGTATAATATAGTACATTTTGCTACAGGCTCTGATTTGAAAGCTTCGGTTGTGGAACGCTTTAATAGGACTTTGAAAGAGCGGATGTGGCGCTATTTTACAGCTCACAACACCAACCGATATACAGACATAGTTCAGGATTTAGTAAACGGTTACAACCACAGCTACCATAAGACTATACGTATGAAGCCCTCGGAGGTCTCTTCGGAAAACTCTTTTCAAGTCTTTAAAAATATGTATGGTTTGTTCCCACTTCGCCGTAAGAAAAAAATGACTTTTAAATTCCTAGTGGGTGACTTGGTGCGTATATCAAAGTTGAGGGGTGTTTTCGACAAAAAATACGAACAAGGCTTTAGCTCGGAGTTGTTTACCGTTACCGAATGTCTGCCACGCATTCCGCCGGTCTACAAATTAAAAGATTATGACGGGGATCTTATAGAGGGATCTTTTTATGAGAAGGAATTACAGAAGGTCCAGTTGGGTAAAGACAAAGTCTTTCACGTGGAGGAGATTCTAGATCAGAAGAGAGAAAAGGGTAAAAAATGGTTGCTGGTCCGCTGGAAAAACTGGCCTCAAAAGTTCAACAGTTGGGTATTGGAGCAGGATGTGGTGGAGGCAACGGGGGTTAATTTAAACCCCTAGTCATGATAACTAGCGCATCATTCGCGTGTACACAGTTGGGCATCATGGAACACAGCGGCTTCTACCTGACTCTCCCCAGTAATGCGTCGGCACAGATATATCGTAATAATCAGAGTTCGAAGTATACAACCTATTTTCCAAAGCCTATAGAGTTATCAGAGGCTTGGGAAGTAGGTCTCAGCGAGATTACATACCCCCATAGTTGGTATAATATCAAAGCTAAGGACCGTGATTTTTATTGCAAAAGGTTCTCGGAACCTGCGAAACTTATTAAGCTTAAAAAAGGTTTCTATAGAACCGTCGACAGGATCGTCTCAGAGTTGAATGAACACCTAACCCTGAACAAGATGGAAATATTCCTATTCTACAATCCAATCCATAAAAGGATACAAATCTCAGGGCCTGCTAACGGAGGTATAAAGACCAGCGGTAATTTATCCTACATGTTGGGGATGGGTCCCAATAAATGGACGTATGTGAACGATAAATTATTCCCATTCCCTGCGGATATACATGCAGGCTTTTACAACATATTTGTCTATACCGACATCATAACCTATCAAAGGGTCGGAGACAGCTGTGTGCCCCTCCTGCGAACAGTTCATATAGACGGCAAGGATGGGGACATCGTCACTGTCAATTATGACAAGCCGCACTACGTACATGTCAGCAAGAACTATATTGAAAACATTCTGGTTGAGCTTAAAACGGATCAGAACGAAAACATTGAATTTACTTATGGTAAAACGATTGTAAAACTCCACTTTAGACCCACCAAAACCTCTCTACATATATAATAGCTGTATTATATTTATAAACATAATACAAATAAAAGGGTTATGGAGCACCATCAGCTCGACCCTAACCGTTATGTTTCATACTATGTGGATCAAGTGGGTAATGGACTACCAGGATATCATGGAGCGCCGACAATGTATGGTTCGGGGATAGGAGGTATATTCCGTAACCTCTTCAGGATGGTTTTACCGTTTATGAAGAGAGGCTTCAGCATAGCCAAACCACATTTAAAATCAGCGGCTAAAAATATAGTAAGTGAGGTTGTAGCCAATGCTATGACCCGAAGGGCGTCACCAGAGGTGGAGCATCAAGAAGGCTCGGGGCTTATGATATTGTCTCGAAGGCCAAAAAAGAGACCCCCTGGTTTAAGGCGTAGACCTGCACCTAAAAAGCGTCGGTTAACTGTTAAAAGAACCTCAGTAAGTCAAAGACGGGGTAAAGTGAGGAGGTCTGTACCAAAACAGGCTAAAAGAATACTAGGAAGTATTTTCTAAAAGAATAAGTGACATGGCTCTTTTACATCGAATGTCCTCTGAAGCTATAAAGACAGAACTTGATCTTTTCACGGCACCGTTAACGCAGCATTCAATAGATAGATCCAGTTATGTGGAGATAGCCCCTCTCTCTGCTATTACCGATAACGGGCCTATCGAATTTTTCATACCAGGCCATGGTGACAACTATCTGGACCTCAACAACACCTTGGTGCATTTACGTCTAAAAGTGACCAAAAGAGATGGGTCTAATATTGCAGACGATGCCAAAGTGAGTCTCATTAATTACCCCTTGGCCACCATTTTCTCCCAAGTTGATGTGACTTTGGGTGAACGCCTAATCAGTCAAAGCAGCGCTACATACCCTTATAGAGCCATCATGGAGTGTTTACTAAACTACTCCGAAGACACTCTCAAAACCCAATTTAGCGCCGGGCTGTTTAGCAAGGATACTGCAGGAGCCTCTATGGAATCGACAGACCCTTCCACCGGTGCAAACAAAGGACTAGCGGCACGAGCTCGCTACTGCGCCGAATCTCGAGAGTTTCATTTGCTAGGCCCTATACACTCTGACATTTTCTTTCAAGAACGGTTACTCTTAAATTCGGTTGATTTAAGATTAAAATTAACCAGGGCCAAGGATGATTTTTGCCTGATGTCTCCCCAAGACGGGGATTTTAGTTTGAAAGTGTTGGGGGCAACCCTTTTTATTAAAAAAGTATCTGTATCTCCGGCCGTGCGCCTGGGTCACTCACATGCTTTGATGAAAGGAAATGCCCTTTACCCTCTCCAAAGAATTACCATGAAAACCTTTAGCATACCTGTGGACAGTAGAATCTGCAGTCAAGAAAACCTATTTCTAGGCCCTTTACCTAGATATGTGGTTATAGGTCTGGTTGATCACGCCTCTAATACGGGCAGTTTAGATAAAAACCCCTTTAATTTTCAGCACTTCAATGCAGAGTATGTAGCGCTCTGTCAGGACGGACGTCAGGTTCCGGCGAAGGCTTTCCAACCACAATTTAATAACAACATATCTGTGCGAGAATTTTACAATCTATTCCTGGCTACAGGGCGACATCTAAAAGATCTCTCTTTACCTATTGACAGAAATGATTTTGCAGAGGGTTACACATTGTATGCTTTCAATTTATCACCTGATGATGACACCTCAGGAAATCTGTCTGTGGTGTCCCAAGGTAACCTCAGGCTGGAAATGCGTTTCCGTACACCTTTAGCCTGTACAGTTAGCATGATTGTTTACGCATGCTCTGATTCAATCTTGGAAGTGAATGCCCGAAGACAGGTCTTAGTGGATTATTATTAAGGACCTTTGAACAAAGACATGAATACCCAAGAGTTGGACGGGCTCATGAGCCGCTTGATTGGAAAACAATTTTGTGGAGTGTTGGCTTGTGATGAATTACCTATGGAGATATGGTCTGAGAGGCCTGCAATGTTTATTGTCAATACCCATCCTAAACACATGCCTGGTGAACATTGGCTAGCTATGACATTAGAACAGGAAGGTGGACGAAAAATCTCAACTTTTTTTGATTCCTATGGCTTTCCCCCCGGTTTTTCACATTTCCCTAAATCTATTAAAGATTTTTTGACCCTAAACGGTACAAAGATCTACTACAACATCAAACAAGTGCAAGATAACCTTTCCACTACATGCGGTCACCACTGTGTATTTTACCTGTGCCAAAGAGCCCGGGGAGTTTCTTTTGAAGATGTTATGTCTCTTTATAAGGATGATTTAAGAAGTAATGATAACCTTGTATCTTGTTTTGTTAGAAAATATCAAAAGTGTTCAAATGTGTGTCCTTTAAGAACGCGTAATCAAGGCGTATGCTCACGTCATATGTTTCAAGAATGCCACAAATGTTAACTTGCTTATTTTTCAAATAAAAAATTTATTGAATTTAATCATAGTCATTCAAAAGTCATTTTCAAAAGTCTAACCACGCCGAGAGATCGGGTTTAGGAAAAGGTCCTGAGACGTTCATGGGAGTAAATGAGTTAGCATCATCGCTTTCATATGGGGCCGGTGTCGTTGGGGCATCTTTAGGGGTGCTGTATCTCGTTGAAGGCTTTTGTTTTAAAGCTTGAATCTGTTGACGAAGCTTATGGTTGGGTACACCGGAGAGGGGGATGTTGAGGATTGCCAGGGCCTTAAGAAACTGACGCCAGCCGGGAGGCCTTCGGTCATCAGCAACCTTGTGGGCAGCCGTGGTACTTTTAAGCAAGTCCTGCATATGGGACCCCCTAACCACAGAGCCCTGAAGGATAAACTCTCCAGAGTCGTTCCAAGCAGCTATCCCCTTTGAGTCTTTTATCTTGTTCATAATGTATTTAACATTCTTCCTGTTACGTAAAGGCACATGTGTCAGTAGGTCATGCATAACTTTATCTTCAAATGGCATTTGAGCTTCACCCGACATATTATCTCCACTAGGTAAGATCGACGGTACAGGCCTTACAGGGGCATGGCTATCGTTAGGTTCGACATCTGTTAAAGGGTCCGGTAGGGAAAGGGTTAAATGGTTAGTCTCTCTCTCCCCTTGCTTTACCCGAGTCAAATACCTTTGCATTAGGTTTGTGTATTTTTGAATCTTATCATAGGGGTTCAATCCTTTTCGGTTCAAAACATCCTTCATGGCCGTATCCAAATCATTTTCCGCTGTTTGTCTGATATCTTCAGGACCCTGCATTTGTTTTTTAAGTCTATCCAACTCTTGTTGAGGCACCAAGTACATTTTAGTGGCCATCACACCCACGTGTTCAACCACCACGTCTGGCCGCAATAAGGCTGGTGATGAAGGGCACGGCTATACTGAGTAAAGGTAGAAGAAAACCCCCAGACTGTTGTATACTATGTCTTTTCTTTTGAAGACTGGCCCTTTTATTGGCAAAGAGTTTGATCGCTGTCTTTTGTCTCCTTAATTTTTTCAATTGGTTCAGGGTGAGTGGAATGCGTCCTTTGAGAAGATTCAAAGCAATCTCACATAGGGCTAATATGAGATCTGAAGAACAGCGACCCAAGATGGCCTTCCGTTCTTTAGCTGTAGAACCTACTAGCCTTCTCAAGAGGGGGAGGTTTCTTTTTAAACGCAGAGACATAGCGTTTACTTTTTAGGAAGGTATGCAGCAGGCCTCTCCCCCGGAAACAGCCCTGTACGTAGCCTAAGGTGTTCTGGAGTATTTGCTTTTAAATCCACGATTAAATAAGAAAATGGCTCTTTGGTAGCGTCCTCATAGCTCTCCATAAAGTATGATTTCCGTCCAGGGTACATCTGCTGAGCTAGAGTGCTAATTTGCAGTTTGTCTCTAGGATTTTTAAACAATACCATGTAGTTGGCATTCAAGCTAATGGTCCGACTATTTTTACCTTGGTGAAACACATTCTGGACCAAGTAAAGCACGGACAGGTTTCTATGATGAGTATATTGGGTAAAAGCTCGTGCAATTTCAGGGTGTTCGCTACCAGCAAATAGCATATCGTCCAAAACCAGCAGATTATTTACATGTGGGGGGAGAAGTTCATCATCAGACAGAGAATCGGGTATTCCTTCAACAAACTTGATTTTTATTGTCTTCAATAATTCATCATACAGAGGTTGGTAACATGAATAACACCATACAATATTGTCAGGCTTTTGAGATAACACATGTTCAGAATTCTCTAAAATACTTTTTACAAAAAAAGTTTTGCCACTGTTTGAAGGGCCGGCAATTAATGCTGAAAAAGGCAATTGTAGCCGGGGGTCAAAACCCTCGACAGCAGTCATAATATCTTAAGCTTTAAGACACACTGGGGCTTGTAGCATAAGTCAGTAGCCAAAGGGCAATGTGGTACCGTCAGGCAATAGCTGTCTCTTGTCATAGACTACCCTGAATCTTTTAGTGAGTGGTGCGTTTCTTAGATGGAACCCCTTTTTATCCCTCACTATTTTGTTGTAGGAGCTCAAAATCTCCAAGTCACTATTCTTGTCCTTTACGAACCCCTCGACCAAGCGCGTGATTGATTCCAAGTTTACACGCGGTGCATTTTCATAGTTTTGAGTCACGCCTTTGGCTTTCAACACCACGTGATTGGCTTTAGTCCTAAAAGCATAGCTTTTTGGACCACATGAGGACCATTCTGTAATATGGTCACCCTCTTCGAGTTCACTCGTTAAACCCCCAAGATAGTTGCTAAGTGGGGGGGTCCAATCCCCCGGTTTGCTTACATAGACCACAGAGTCTGTGTCGTGGTAAAGAACCCGCCTCTGAAGCTGTTCCATGAGGGTGTACAGTTCAAGGCGGCCATAGGCTGTGGTAAATGCTGCAAGAAACACATTTACATTACCCGGGGGTAGAACCCACTTTTGGTGGCGCCTCCATTGCACCAAGGCAATGTCTTGACTCAAGAAGGAAAAATGTGAAATTTCGTATTGGTCCGAAAAAACAAATTCCAAAAATTCTTCGGGGTCTTTAATGATCGAAGTTGTTAGCATATTGCATCTCTGCGCTAATTTCCCCCAAAGGGAGTTCAAGTACAATTTCGACACATTTCTTTTGGTTTTGTTGACCTCTATTCTGTCAGGGTCAAGAAGTATGCCTTCTCTGTCATGGTAGTCTTGAATGTACTGGTCTTTACTTTCTTGATCTGTGACCGATGCAGGATAGCCTGAAGCCATCTGCTTGCATCTCAAGAAGGTTTTGATGTACTCTTTAAAAAGTGTGTCTGATTTCCTGGAAAAGTTCCACACTTCAAAGATTTTGGCCACACGATACCCCTTCTCTAAAGCCTTAGAGAATTCTACAGTGACCCATACACCGGTCAGGGCTCTTTCTTGATCTGTGTGATCACAGGGGTTTTCCTGGTTGTGGTTTTCACAGCATGTGCGACAAAGGGGAAAGAAAAGTTTTCCTTTAGGACCCTTGTAAGGCAACACAGGTATAAACAGCCCCCTAGGAGGGTAGACAGTCGCTTTGATTAAACCAAAATAATTTTGGGGTTCGTCAAAGTCGCTGTGAATAATTTCAGGATGCCCTATAGGATAGAATGAGGAACTCATTACATGAGGATATAGGGATGTAAAATCTACATAGCCTATTGTCTCGTCGGGTTGAGCTACATAACGCAATGTCAAAGCATTGGTCCGGCCTCCAAACAAGGCCTGTCGCGGTTCCAGGGGCTCTGGAGGGTCATAATGGGTAAGGAAGGCCTTAACACTAGGATCTACCTTTTTGAGGGCTGTCCATTCGTGCTCCCACAAAACCACAACTTTTAACCCGTAAGTAGCCTTTAAAGAATTCAGTTTGTCTTGAAACTCTTGGTACATTTCCCCAAAAGTCTTTTGGGTTAGGACACACAAGGTGTGGGGGACAAAGCATAATTTACAACCGTGGAAGAAACAACCGTTGTACTCATACACTGTCTCAACCCCGTCAATCTGTGTGTATCCATCTACATGGTAAGGCCCAAAAGCCTTCTCCCCCCGATTCAAAGCATGTTGGATAAAAATATCTTTATCCTGGGCCAAGTACTCCAACCATTGAATGGAACCACTAGAGTAGGCCTTGAATTGGCGTCGGTAGTTGTCTGGCGATGGGATAGCTATAGATTCAGGAGTTAGATAGTGTGTACGATAGGTTTTCATGCACGCTGATGCAATAGTTGTACAGCTCCAGGGGTCAATGCCCGCATCTTTGATTACCTCTTCTCTGAATCTGAGGCATCCTTCACGAAGTATAACAACGTCATTGTCACAGTATGATTCCATCTCTTTATGGAAATCAAAAGTGCCATGTCTTACGGTCTCGTACCATGTCATGAATCTCTCACGCTCTTTGGGAGACATTTGATCACACCCGTACATTTCGGGGGCTGGATAAGATCCTATATAATGTAGATTCTCCTCAGATGTGAAGAAATGAGGGAAATAGCCTTTGACAGAGTTTTCAAAACCCAAGGCCTCTGGCATTTGAGCCAATCTCATGGGTAAGAAGCTTAAGCTGTCAATGTATCTCTGTTTGAAGGCGGGGTCAACAAAGCATAATATTTTACTCCCTTGAGCTATGACACTGGGTGCCACGCCTTGCTGTATCAAAGGGTTCAGAAGCAGATAGGAGTCATAGGCCCTAGCATTGTGAGCTATAAACGTGAAGTTTCTGTACTGGGCTTTTCTAAAATGTTTTAGAAAGAGTCGGGCACAATCGGGTCCCTCGGCCGACCATTTTTCACCCTTGAAAGTCATGGTTGACACAAAAATAGGCAAATGAACCCCTGATTGCTGAGTTGTCTCAAAATCATAAAACACATATTTCTCTGTATGTTCATCTTCAGCCAAGGGCTGAATGTAACACTCATGTGTTACTTCTTGAACCGCTTCCGCGTCTCTGCTTTTCAAAGGACCTTTACAGATTGGGCAGTGTATAATTCCACAAACATGAGGTTTAGGGCTATCTATTTTAAGGTTGTAATTGCAATGACATTTTGGACATTTCTTGTTAATGTCACAACTGCTTACAGATTTACATGCCTTGGGATGCCATGTTTCAGTTTTGTGTTTTTCGTAACAGTAGGCCGAACGACATGTGCGGTGACAATCCGCACAGGGGGTCAAGTTTAGCGGCTGCATAGGGCAATGTTTATCCAGACATACTGAACAGTTGTAACGGCACGAGTGCCCCCCCATGCGTGTGTAGCCGGTATGACAGGCTGGACAGACATATGGCGCGCCTAAAAAGGCTGTGATGTTAGTTACGGCATAGTAATGCTCATTTTGCACATAAAAGTACATAGTCTTAGGATGTGGTTCGGGTATATTTTGGAACTTGAGGAGAGCGTCATTAGCCCTACTGTGGTACAAAACCACAATCTTGATGTTCAGAAAGTTTTCAAATTTGACTATGTCTGAGAAAGCCACAGCATCCTGTATACCGAGACCCACCGCAGTTTGTAGCTCTCGAGCTTTATGTAACGCGGCTTGATCCGTACATCCTGGGCTGAGTAAGTGGGCCAAACCTATGGCAAAACATAGCTTATTACCTGGATTGTGAACGTTTATGAGATAGGCCCTTTTATTGCTTATGATTTCGGACTGCATTAAACTCTCGAGCTTTCGTCTCTGACCCCCGCCCCCTTGTGGTTGGCGTACTAATTGTACTACAAGTTCGAGGGTCCTATCTGCTAGCACGTTTAAATTTGACTGTACAAGGCGTTCTAGCAGTTTAACAAATTGTTCAAGCTCTGCTTCACCATTCTGTAAAATAAGCGATACCTTGCTCTGTAGACTGTCTCCACAAATTTCCAACTGTAAGAGATCCCTAGGTTCGCTATAATCTCTAATCCTCGCTAACAGTTCATTCAAAGTGTCCATAAGCATTACGTAAAACACAGCATATTCCCGAATCTGACCCCCCCATGCGAAATTGAAAAACTGGCGAACCTCAATATTGTTGAATTTATTTCGACGCAAAACATGTACACTTCGATCAAGACCTCCCCCCTCCAGATTTACTAGGCAATTGTCCAACTGTTCAAAAACATCGTATTGGGTTTCAGACTCTTCGGACATTGGTGTTAAAGGCTGATTTATAGGTGTCTGGGGTGCCGAATTAAACCTAGCGCTCTCGTTCTGTACACTGATCTCAAGACCGCCCCCCTCCAGATTTGCTAGACATTTGTCCAACTGTTCAAAAACATCATATTGACTTTCAGACTCTTCGGACAATGTTGTTAAAGGCTGTCTTAGAGGTGTCTGTGGGGCCGAATTAAACCTAGGGCTCGCGTTAAGCTGGGTAATTAGAGATATGATGGTTTCGGGAATCTGTGTTAACATGTTTTCCTCGGAAGGCCCTGACTCATTCATACGTGTAATAATGTCTATGAGTTCGGAGGGAATCTGGGATAATAGATTTTCATCTATTGTCATTATGTCAATTACCCCCGAATCATTCATATGGTTAACTATATCTTGGAGCTCTGTAGGGATCCTGTCTAAGAGGGTTTCAATTGTCTCACTTTGGTCTATAGGGGGCGCCATCTGTCTAATTAAGGATGTGTGTGTGTGTGTGTGTTTACATGTGTGTTTTTTAACGGCGGTATTTGCTTGTTTTAGCCCTAATGTTTTTTAACATACGGGGTAGCTCGCTACGCCAGAATGACACATCCTGATTGTATTGATGCTCGAGTAGAATACACATGCGCCTCTGGAGTAGAGCCTTTCGTGATTTTAAACCCAGGGTAAACGCTTTGAAAAAACGTTCTTGGTCTATTTCAGAATCTGCTGTTTCCCCCACAGAATTGGCCGATTCAAGAAGGTTGGCAGCTTCACAGAACATCAAATCGTCTACCTCAGAAATGTCATTTAAATCTTTGACATCATCAGGTTTCGCTGGTGTCTTTGGAGCCTCCTCGGGGATGCTTGTCTGGGCATCCTCCGATGTTTGTGCGTTGTGTTCATAAGCCGGTGAGGAGTCTGAAATAAAAATAATACATACACAAATAGGTTATTAACCCTAAAATATGTTAAAAAGGCCAAATACATTTCAGATATAAGCCTATATATTAACAATACATTAATTAAATACCTCGGCTTTTTTGACGAGGGCTGTTCTGAAGAAGCTCTGAAACCAGGGGCTGTTGTCTTTGTTCAACCTGTATTACAACATCTGCAGGTCCGGTAGATGGGGAGCCTGAAAAAAACAAACAAACAAAAAAACAGCATTAGGCCTTGTTTTAACATATTCCGGCATAAAAAAAATATATAAATATTAAAATAATAATATATATAAATAATAATATATAATTGATTCATACCTAGTCCTTGGAACGACGTCTCGTGAATATCGGCCAAGTAGAATTGTTCGGGTGAAGCGGAACTGTGGATCTGAGCACTAATTATCCTTTGGTGTTTAGAAATATGGGGGACAACGTTGTCCTGGCCAAGGGGAGTTGACCTGCCGTTTAAAGTCTCTGTTCGCTGCTTTTGTGTAAATACATCCTGGGAGTAGGGCAGAATTGTCTCGTAGTCATATGCTTCGCAGAAACCGTTCAGGCTCCATAGGGCATCGTTTAACCTTCTAGGCTTTAGGTCCTCTGTAAACATATAAAATAACTTTTAATATAAGATGCCCACACTTTTTGTTTTTAAGGTATAAATATTTTTATGTATGGAATTCTTGGAGCTTACTTACGTTGACAATTCAGGGCAGGCGTTTGTTTGTAGGCACTTTGTTTCGGAGCCCCATTGGATGGTTCGAGCTCAGTTATACCTCGGAGTATCTGCGTGAATGCTTCAGAATCTATAAAACATTCGACAATATTAAAGCTATAATCACTTTAGCTAATATTGCCTTGTTATACGGTAAGCATACTGATCCTAATGATTGTTTAATATTTCTATAACATCCCACGCTTTTCAAACAATTCCCCACAACAATCAAATCTAATAAAGATTTATTTCAAGAACTCACCTTGCGATAGATCCATTAGACTGTTTTCCCCGATTATCTTTTTTAACGCTTCAGTCCGATAACGATTCTTGGAGTTTCTGTAGGTGCTGTTTGCATCGGAACTAAAACGCTGCTAACATTGCCCATGGTTTCTAGCGCTTTTGTACCCTACGACCTAGAGAAAAACCCCTGAATGATTTTTTTACATAGCATTTGGGGTTTGTCGTTTTTTTCGGGCTATACCCCCGCCCATGGTATATTTGACACATTTCAAACACATGGTATTGGGTGTGTCTAAACATTAGGATCCTTTTGGAGCTTCTAAAATCTCCGGGGTGCTAGCACCTAGATGCATGGGGGTGTGTTGTTCTCGACATCGCTGGGATGAATGACTTTTTAGCCCACCTAAAAAAAATAGTTTTATGAAAGGCCTTTAAGATTAGGAGTCGTAAGACACAATATTATTGTTGGGGGGTAGGCATCTGTTTTGCAGGCTAGTGTAAACCTTGGTTTCAAACGACCCACCAGGCATGCATGGGTATTTTTTTAACAAACAACCCGCCCCCCTTTTTCTGTTTTTGAAACACACACACACACACACACACACACACACAGCCACTACAGAAAACTCCCTCACGCACATGCGCGCGCACATGGCTTTTTCCGCAAGATTTTTCTCAGGGACAGACTGCGCTAAGAGTGAACAAACGCGAGAGTTCATAACGTGGTGAGATTCTGATTTTAAAACCATTTATTTCATTCAAAATATTTAGTACATACATTTTATATCGTTACATTCTTAAGGTATTTTACGATGCCTTTCTTACAGATCCTGGGAGCTTATGCAACCAACCGCCATTGTCCGTGTCGAGTTCACCCTCAAAAGGCAAGGCTCTCTTGCTATGTCCATCAACACATGGTAAGTTTTCACTCCAGGGGTAGATCCGCCGTCGGGCCTTTTGGTCTTGACTCTGTCTCAAGGAAAGCCTCGCCCAGCGCTTTAACTGTTCCCCATTTTGGAAGAGAATGTCCAGCTTATTCATAAGTGTTATGAAAATTGGATAATCCACCCATTTAAAACTAAACACAGGAATAAAAAAGTTTACATGTTTGCGGGCTCTGGAAGCTACCGGAGAATTGACAGACTTTGTAGCATTAGCCTTATCATAAAGGTCACAGGCTAAAATTGTCACTTTGTTGTCAGGGCTATAGTCCCTTGAAGCAATTCTTAGAGCCTTGAGATCACTGCGGCCGCAGACCTGTTCTTCCAACGCATATCCTGGCACATTTGTAACACTTAGGACCTGTTCAATTTTACAAAGAGCCAGCCTGATGTTTAGCCATTCTCTCATCCCCAGAGCCGGGGGAAAACTCCCAGGTTTTGCAGGATAAAGGGGTTTGGGTCCACGGTCTGTGAATATCTTTACCGTAGAATCCTCCGGGTGGAATATGTAAGACATGTGGCCCTCACTCGTCCCCAAAAATCCTTTAAAACATTCTGGAGCTTCACACAGAACTTCTTCAAGGCTTTGGTCACTGGGTTCATGACAAGCCGAGCATAACATCCCTAAAATTGGCATAGGTGTCATTTTTGTTTAATATTCAGGGGGGTTATCATGTACAGTCTTAAACAGGTATTGTTCAGCGGCTTTATAAGGGGCCTTAACCAACCCAAACCGTGAGAAACAGTAACAGGTTGACCTGACACATGGTCACTTACTCAACCCAGGGCATGCACCCTTCTACATGACATAGGGTCATAAATCATTACATAGGGTCATAAATCAGGCTTGGGTCATCAATCATTAACGGCCTGTCAAAGGGACCCTTACTCACCCCATAGCCCCCACCTAACCAGGCTTGTCTATCAGGCTTGGGTCATCAATCATTAACGGCCTGTCAAATGGACCCTTACTCACCCCATAGCCCCCACCTAACCAGGCTTGCCTGACCAGAAGACATGCACACGTCATCACTACATAGGGTTCACATAGAGTTCACATAGGTTCACATAGGGTCATCAATCAAAATTTTGACCCGTGACATCTACTCTATTCTCTCTCCTGAGCTCTCTGGAGCAGGTTTTCATCAAGGATCTCTCTGTACTTCCATCTTTCCCTCGATCCTGACAAGTCTCCCAGTCCCCCCCACTCAAAAATATCCCCACAGCATGATGTAGCCACCACCATGCTTCACCGTAGGGATGGTGCCAGGTATCCTCCAGAAGTGATGCTTGGCATTCAGGCCAAAGAACTCAATATTGGTTTCATCAGACCAGACAATCTTGTTTCACATGGTCTGAGAGTCCATTAGGTGCCATGTGGAAAACTCCAAGTGGGATGTCATGTGCCTTTTACAGAGGAGTGCCTTCCATTTGGCCACTCTACCATAAAGGCCTGATTGGTGGAGTGCTGCAGAGATGGTTGTCCTTCTGGAAGTTTCTCCCATCTCCACAGAGGACCTCTGGAGCTCTGTCAGAGTGACCATCGGGTTCTAAGTCACCTCCCTGACCAAGGCCCTTCTCCCCGATTGCTCAGTTTGGCCGGGCGGCCAGCTGTAGGAAGAGTTTATGTGGTTCCAAACATCTTCCATTTAGAAATTATGGAGGCCACTGTGCCTTGACACAATCCTGTCTTGGAGCTCTACGGAGGCTTCCTTCGACCTCATGGCTTGGTTTTTGCTCTGACATGCACTGTAGACTGTGGGACCTTATATAGACCGGTGTGTGCCTTTCCAAATCATGTCGAATCAATTGCATTTACCACAGGTGGACTCCAATTAAGTTGTAGAAACATCTCAAGGATGATCAATGGAAACAGGATGCACCTGAGCTCAATTTTGAGTCTCAAAGCTAAGGGTCTGAATGCTTATGGAAATAATATATATATATATACCTGTATGCATACATTATATTACATTTGTAAAACTTCCTAAAAACCTGTTTTCACTTTGTCATTATGGGGTGTAGATTGTGTGTAGATTGATGAGGAAAAACATTTATTTAATCAATTTTAGAGTAAGGCTGTAATGTAACAAAATGTGGAAAAAGTGGGTCTGAATACTTGCCGAATGCACTGTACATGTGTAAATCATATATTCATCTGGGATCAGATATGTACAGTGCTTACGTACATAAGTACATGATTTTGTGGGTTGTAATGGTACCACATGCTTTGATCTTAGTGTATGGTAGTAGCCTAAACACACACACACACACAACCATCAGATTAACCCAGTGGTGCAACTTCTCTGAGCAGCCCCATCAGTCTCCTCTCCAGCAAAACTCATAGCTTGTAGAGCAGCTATGAAGCTATGAGAGGTTAGGGATGTTATTGTAACATCCCCAGATAGAGCTCAGCTCAAAATTAAAGTGATTAATTACCCGGGAACTGGAAACTGCTGTGCTCTGATTATCTAATGAAGAACTTTGACATTAATATTACAGTTAATGTGGATTCCCCCTGAGTTTCCCTCATGGGGTTTAAATAGGTGTTGTTCAATGTTCTATATTTATTCTCAACCAAATGTTCTACTGTATTACTGCAAACACTCATACAGCCACATCACTTAGGATAGAGAGTGAAAACAATATGGAGCAAAACAAACATGGGAAACACCAAAACTCTGGCTTCTTTCAAACTTAAATAAGGTGTGCTTGAAATCGCATCACAGCTGACATAAAGTGCAGCTCTCCCCAACATCTCTCATGCTCAACTGGAGCACTCGGCCAGCCACTCCTGAATAGCACCTGGGCCAACACAGGTGAAACACCTTCCTACTAACGAGATGGCAACTAGCACAGGTATAACACATACTGACTGACGAGGGGACACCAATCGGTGCACCCTACGTGCTAAACGTGCTAAAGTTCAACCTCAAAATATAAATGGAAAACCCAAATCCTGTAATAAAAGCAATATTGTAAAATAGGGAACTAGTAGTCGTAGGGGCAGAAATCTTGCAGGAGGCAGGCTGTTCTGTTGCAGAAGCTATGCTTTTACGTTCAGGTGACGATTGTGGTCTAGACCCACAATCTGAAATATTTACAAAATAATACAATTTACATTTACTTAAATGAAAAGAAATGCCTTGCAGGCAACCTGTCTATTCCATAAAGACTCAGGTTGGGGTTATACCAGGCTTACAGAAGCCTCCCCTTACAACTACCAAGATCACTCTGCCAAAGAAACCAAAACCAGGAATTTAAATTCTCTCTGCCCCTCCCTGGGACATACCACTTTCGAAATGACAAATAAGCCACATACTGTAACTGGTGTTAAATGCAAAAGGCATAGGCCTATTTCAAAATTCTTAATCACATATTAGTGTTAAGCAAACAATCATAATCAGAACTCGTTCATAAAGGAACTTCATTTAATTCACAATTCACACTCATTCATAATATTGGCGTCCTGCCGGAAGGCCATGAAGGCACCCGCGCACACACACAACTTTTACAAAACAGGTACTCTGGCAAAAGGCAACTAACAACAGGAATGCTGGGAGGCTGTGAAATATCTAGGTAGCTAGCTACCTCCTCATTTGACTCAAGACTACTTGAAGGGCTCAAGCTACTACCTTGCATTCAGGCAACCTAGCTAGCTAGCTACACTTCAAACTCTAGCCCTCTAGGGATATCAGAAAATGTTAGCTAGCTAGCTAGCATTTAGGTTAGCGTAGTTATTTAACTAGCTAGCTAGAGAAAAACGTAACCACCAAGTCATGTACAATGTGTCAAATAATTGATTTCCTCACATCCGCTAGCTAAATTGCTTTCTCAAACAGGTTTCCAATTATTGGTTCCTCAGTTTCCCCATTGCCCCTCTGGCGCCAAAATCTAAATGAACGTAGGACCTTTGAACCACTACCTGAGTGTTCCTTCATTTGCTAAATTGTATAAATTTTAGTTTGTGACATTGGAGTGTGTGGTTAACAAAACAAATAATTTCCTAATGTTTGTTTTGCAGTTTGAGTTTAAAAAAATAATTTGTTTGTTCTCCAAAACTTCTCTTGAAAGTGTTTATGGCCGCCATTTTAATTTAGACATGAAGTGCTTCCTGTGTGGCAATGATACATGTACACTTTCTTTTCACATTCAATGTGGGAATTCTGCCTGGGACCCACAAGCAACAACTAACCTTTATTTTAAAGTGTACACTAAAGAACATTTGACACAGATGAGGAGCTCCAAGAACTAACCATCAAACAATCACATTTGATGGAAATAAATAAAGTGAAGTGGCTGAATCAGGATGCTGGTTATTTATTTATATATAGTCAGGCCCAGTATAATGTTCTCAATTCAGCAAACACTTTTATACAAAATGACTCACAGCAACATATATTGAGGATTAGCGGGCCATGTAAGAATCCAACCTAAACTCTGCTGTTGTAAACACTGTGCTACTGTACCAACCACATAAGCTATCGGAGCTAGTCCTATCACATCATCTAACAGTTTAAAACAGAGGCACAGTGGCAGTTTGTCTCTGGAATTCAGGTCTCATGGGAGATGTTAGAGGATTGGCGCAATGCTCTCTGTGTGGCAGGAAAATATGGGACCACTTGTTCTCTCTCTCTTTCTCCATCTATCTCTTTATCTCCAAGGTGGCCTGGCTATGTTCCGTAGCTTCCTGCGCTCTGAATTCAGTGAGGAGAACATTGAGTTCTGGGTGGCCTGCGAGGACTTCAAGAAGACCAAGTCTCCCATGAAGATGGCTGTGAAGGCCAGGAAGATCTATGAGGACTTCATCCAGACCGAGGGACCCAGAGAGGTGACAGAAAATGTGTCATCAAATCTGTGGTTGTATTTGTTGTGGAAGCCCAGACTTACCTTTGCCTGCCTTTCTGTGTCTCTTTCTTGCTCTCTCTTCCTCCCTCCAGGTGAACATTGATCATTACACCAAGGATGTGACCCTGAGGAACCTGGTTGATCTTTCCCCTGTGACCTTTGACCTGGCCCAGAAGAGAATTTATGCTCTGATGGAGAAGGACTCCTTTGGCCGCTTCCTGAGATCTGAGCAGTACCAGGAGCTGGTCAAATAACGAGATGATCACAGAATAAGGGTCAATTCCAAACCAATTGGATGGAATTAGGCCTTTTTTAAATAATTTGATGCAATTGACACAAGCGAGACTGCAGTTATGATAACTAAGGGCCATCATAAAGATTTATCTTATTCTATACCAACTTAAATCTATATTTCAAATTACTTCTATATTTGTCTTATCTACCTGCAGCCAATCAAAATGTCACATGTCAATTCAAAAAGTAGAGTGTGGAACATGCATTATGACAGTATTTGTTCAATGAGAGACAAACAAACCACCAATCAATTAAACAGTGATTTAAACAAATACATTGGAAAATCACAATCTCTTGGGAAGATTTACCAAAGGTCATAAATATTGCAGATAAAATCTCTCGCAATCATTTTGTCCCATAGTCTAAATAAAAAGGAAGATCCTAGACAGACAAATAGACACACCATATTTGTACATCATAGCTTTCCCAGAAAGAAAACTGAAGTGGCTTTCAGAGTTTCTGTAGAGAACAATCTGACCTCTGCCTTGAGACTCTTAGTGACACATTCAGTACCCATCAAGTGTTCTAAATAGGGGAGAACGGGTGAGGGACTTGGCCACACTAGCGTTCACACAGCCAAGTGATAAACAGTTTAAAAACAACAGATATAGAGACCAAGTGTCTTGAGTAGCTGTGAGTTGGCTCCAACATGCTCTCAGGCCATCCTTGGGATCAGTGGTAGGCAGTTTGTTCAGTGGTTCACGGGCCACTGCGTTGTAAGTTGCTAAAATGGGAAAACCAAGTAGGGATGGATCTCAGAAAAGAAAATAACTCAGTATTTTCTCCAGATAATTATTTTTTACCCATTTGAACTAAGTAGGCATAAATTATTCCATCTTAGGTCATTTCAGCCATTCATTTTACCTACAGATGGTCATGAAGCAAAGGAGATGAGGAAAGGACACACGCAATACAACAACATTTTAATGTTTAGGGACTTTACTAACCTAACCGAAGAGAAAGATATGCACTCCATTATTGACTAACTAATCTTATTTGGTATTTCAATACAGCTTTCAGCATTTCTGTTTGTCACTAACCATTCACTATAATAACTAGCCTTCACACCTTTTATAGTCAGAGAAGTATATGGTTTTGAGGGTGGAGGTCTTTGGTTATGCAAAGGTTCTCTCAGTCCCATGTAGCAATAATATATCACTACCTTACAGTGTGTTTTTATAATGCTCTTCTGTGTTTTTATGTATTTAAGAAGTGCAGCTGTCATAGCCATATCATTGAAGTACTATTACACAAATACTCAAGTCCTTATTGTTGCCCAATACAGATTTATTTGACTTTCTGCAACACTGCAGGTCAGAGGTTGACAATTGTGGTCATTTTAATTAACTGATTTTCCCATTTATTTTCACTTGAAGCTAAAGTGACAAAATGTTAGATCACATACTTTGTAATCACTTGATATCATATAGTAATTTAAAGTTTAGTAACAATACCAACACAAAAAACATGTTTCTAAAGTGGCATTGATAAGGGTATCCAGTTGCATAGATTGGCCAATCTACTGCTATTGCCCAAGGTGTCATGCCTTTAGTGAAAACACTTGATGAAAACATCAGTAAGGACTTGTGTGGTGCTAAGTTAATATCTGACTCATACAGTCTGTGCATGTATTATTTGTAGTCACCCACATAAAAGGCATCAATACATTAAATTCCTGAAGATGTATTTATTTTCTATGTAAATACAGTATCTACCAGTATTTAGTAGTATTTGTGTTGATTAAGTTATTCATGACTACCCCATTGGAATGAATGGGAGTTGTGGCCAAGAGAGCACCGGGGTCCAGGAGTATCTAGGAGAGGTCTGTCTTTTCATTGTCATAAAAGAGAAAACATCTGACTATCTATTGTCACTCTGTTTTTATTATCCAATATCGGAGGATTTTTTCCCTTTTTTGTGATCACAAGTTTATCATTAACTGAAAACATCTCTCAACATAGTACCCAAGAGAAGGCATACTCAAGGATTACACAAGCATATTTGTATCTTATAAACACCAAGTGTTTCATGATAAGTAATTATGTGTCTTTGTGTGATGACATAAGGGATATTTATTAAACGGATACATATACAAAAGGAATAAAAAAAACAAATCATCTTTTTAAACCTTGAGCATGATAAAGCTCATTGAAAATAAACACCCACTAGGAAATTTTCCAACAACAAAACACGCAGCTTTGAGGCTGAGTTAGCTGACGTCCTTACTCTTGACTTCTCTTTTTCCCACACGGCAAGTGAGGGTGTTTTTCTTCTTCAGAATAAAGTGCGTCAGTCGGACCCCGGAGGAATGCATCGTTTGCTGGCGAGCGAATGAAAATGTTGGAGTAGCGAGCGGAAACAGAAAGGAAGCAGATGCACTCTGGGAGATACAGCCAACACAAACAGTGTCAAGCCCTAACATGTACTCACTCCTTATTACGGTCACAGTTCCTAGAATCACAGAAGGGTTGTGATGGCCCCTTGGGGGCATCGGTGAACCTGATAAACATCTCGTTGGATTTCTCTCTTCTCTTTTACATGTATTCACTTCTCACACAGTAGCGTGTCATATGTGTTGACATCTACCCTAAACTGTGTCATTGGAAAAGATCAAGAATATCAGTCAGACATCTTAGTAGATCTTTATAATATACCTTTCATGAGCAAACCAACCCATTGTTTATAAGGAGTGTAAATACTATTTAAAGCCAGACCAGACAACATTACTTTATAATGTTAAGAAATAGCTGACATCTCTTTATACTGCCTGGCCAAGCAACACCACTACCATTCCATGAACCATGCAGGCCACTAGCCTTATGTCCAAATATATAACCAGAGAGTACACGCAATGCTAGCCCGGAGATGACAACCCACACACTGTGTAGATCGGCAGAAAGCACCTCAATGCTTCTTATGGTCATCTGTTATATTGTTATACCATGCAACAAGAAGAGATTGTGGATTAAAAAGAGGGCTAGGATTACCGAAACATCAAGCCTGCTCTTATAAATTATGTGTTTACAAACATAAGAAAAAGAGCTTCACCTTCTCTCCTCATTTGAACTTTTCAACTGCTCCTAGTCTCTTATTCTCTAGAAGCGAAAGCTTTCTCATTCTACAGCATACAGTGTGGAAGCTTCTCAGCTGAATTTACTCATCTGTCAAGGAACATCGCCATTAAGACTTGGGAAGAACTTAACTGTGCTTCGTAACGGATGTGAAACAGCTAGCTTAGTTAGCGGTGGTGCGCCAAATAGCGTTTCAATCGGTGACGTCACTTGCTCTGAGACCTTGAAGTAGTAGTTCCCCTTGCTCTGCAAGGGCTGCGGCTTTTGTGGAGCGATGGGTAACGATTCTTCGTGGGTGACTGTTTTTGATGTGTGCAGAGGGTCCCTGGTTCGCGCCCGGGTATGGGCGAGGGGACGGTCTAAAGTTATACTGTTACACTTCCTAGGGTCTCTAAGTTTAGATCCCACTGATGGATGGTGATCCTAAAGCTCTATATAATGTTAACACTTTATTTGGATAGCCCATCTGTCGATGCTCCATAGACTATCAGTAACATTTCAACTAACTTTCTACTAACGCTAACCTTAACCCTTATCCTAACCCTAAACTTAACCCTAACCATAAACTCAGCAGGCAGTTGCTTATCAACAGATAGTTGGTTGATAGTATGACCATCTGTAGAGCATCTACAGATGAACTATTAAAATAAAGTGTGACCAATATGATGGATGTTTACAATAGCTTTCTGAGAGCATTGTGAGCTTCTTACTCACTTGGCTCCACTTTAAAGACTGGAATGTTCTGTCCCTTTCACTGACATAGCCTGTAACATATGCAGGCACACACACACACAGACACAGACACACACACACTGAGGTCATTCATACCCAATAACTCTGTGGCAATAACTCCAAAAATTTCTCATTAATTCTCTGAAAATATTTTTGATTTAAAGACTGATGGTAAAAAAGCAATGAATAATAGACAAAACAAACAGCACACTTGAACTTCCTTCTTAAAGCCCCGCACGGGTATATAAAATATATACATTTTAAAAAGCAGTCGGGTCTCAACTTACTGTTGTGGGTTAGAAAAGTCGAAAATATAAGGTGCAATTTTAAATGTTGGTTGAATGCAGTTGCTCTCCCAGAGCAAGGCTCCAGAGCTGCAGGCCCCCAGAACTCCAGAGATGCAGAGCTGCAGCCTGGAGGACTCAGTGTGATGACATTAGTAACACCAGGTCCTCTCTGTTACTCTGTAAAGACCAGATATGCATGGCTTCTGTCCTGCCTGCAGCTACAGAGACACAGAGAGAAGAGGAAACAGAGGGAGAGAACAGAGAGAGAGGAAGAGAGAACCAAGGGAGATAAAGAGAAAGAGAGAATAGCAGGAGAGAGAGAGAGAAAAATGGGGGGAAAGTCTGCTGTAAGGATAATGTAGCTTTGCTAACAAATTGGAAGCCAACTTATTTGAAAAGTCATTACTTTATTACATTGCTCAATATTTTCTTAACATTTGTCATAATTAGTTAAAGCAATGAAATTGTATCCAAAGTATTTAGTCAGCCACCAATTGTGCAAGTTCTCCCACTTAAAAAGATGAGAGAGGCCTGTAATTTTCATCATTGGTACACTTCAACTATGACAGACAAAATGAGGGAAAAAATCCATTTTTAATGAATTTATTTTCAAGTTATGGTGGAAAATAAGTATTTGGTCACCTACAAACAAGCAAGATTTCTGGCTCTCACAGACCTGTAACTTCTTCTTTAAGAGGCTCCTCTGTCCTCCACTCGTTACATGTATTAATGGCACCTGTTTGAACTTGTTATCAGTATAAAAGACACCTGTCCACAACCTCAAACAGTCACACTCCAAACTCCACAATGGCCAAGACCAAAGAGCTGTCAAAGGACACCAGAAACAAAATTGTAGACCTGCACCAGGCTGGGAAGACTGAATCTGCAATAGGTAAGCAGCTTGGTTTGAATAAATCAACTGTGGGAGCAATTATTAGGAAATGGAAGACATACAAAACCACTGATAATCTCCCTCGATCTGGGTCTCCACGCAAGATCTCACCCCGTGGGGTCAAAATGATCACAAAAACGGTGTGGGTTGGCGCCCCCCCCCCCCCCTTGGGTTGTGCCGTGGCGGAGATCTTTGTGGGCTATACTCAGCCTTGTCTCAGGATGGTAAGTTGGTGGTTGAAGATATCCCTCTAGTGGTGTGGGGTCTGTGCTTTGGCAAAGTGGGTGGGGTTATATCCTTCCTGTTTGGCCCTGTCCGGGGGTGTCCTCGGATGGGGCCACAGTGTCTCCTGACCCCTCCTGTCTCAGCCTCCAGTATTTATGCTGCAGTAGTTTATGTGTCGGGGGGCTGGGGTCAGTTTGTTATATCTGGAGTACTTCTCCTGTCCTATGATGACATGATGACTCCTTGCTGTCCCCAGTCCACCTGGCCATGCTGCTGCTCCAGTTTCAACTTCCACCTGACTGTGCTGCTGCTCCAGTTTCAACTGTTCTGCCTTATTATTATTCGACCATGCTGGTCATTTATGAACATTTGAACATCTTGGCCATGTTCTGTTATAATCTCCACCCGGCACAGCCAGAAGAGGACTGGCCACCCCACATAGCCTGGTTCCTCTCTAGGTTTCTTCCTAGGTATTGGCCTTTCTAGGGAGTTTTTCCTAGCCACCGTGCTTCTACACCTGCATTGCTTGCTGTTTGGGGTTTTAGGCTGGGTTTCTGTACAGCACTTTGAGATATCAGCTGATGTACGAAGGGCTATATAAATACATTTGATTTGATTTGATTTGTTTTGTGCAAAAATCCCAGAACCACACGGGGGGACCTAGTGAATGACCTGCAGAGAGCTGGAACCAAAGTAACAATGCATACCATTAGTAACACACTGCGCCGCCAGGGACTCAAATCCTGCAGTGCCAGACATGTCCCCCTGCTTAAGCCAGTACATGTCCAGGCCCGTCTGAAGTTTGCTAGAGAGCATTTGGAAGATCCAGAAGAAGATTGGAAGAATGTCATATGGTCAGATGAAACCAAAATATAACGTTTTGGTAAAAACTCAACTCGTCGTGTTTGGAGGACAAAGAATGCTGAGTTGCATCCAAAGAACACCATACCTACTGTGAAGCATGGGGGGGAAACATCATGCTTTGGGGCTGTTTTTCTGCAAAGTCACCAGGACGACTGATCCGTGTAAAGGAAAGAATGAATGGGGCCATGTATCGTGAGATTTTGAGTGAAACCCTCCTTCCATCAGCAAGGGCATTGAAGATGAAACGTGGATGGGTCTTTCAGCATGACAATAATCCCAAACACACCGCCCGGGCAACGAAGGAGTGGCTTCGTAAGAAGCATTTCAAGGTCCTGGAGTGGCCTAGCCAGTCTCCAGATCTCAACCCCATAGAAAATCTTTGGAGGGAGTTGAAAGTCTGTGTTGCCCAGCAACAGCCCCAAAACATCACTGCTCTAGAGGAGATCTGCATGGAGGAATGGGCCAAAATACCAGCAACAGTGTGTGAAAACGTTGTGAAGACTTACAGAAAATGTTTGACCTCTGTCATTGCCAACAAAGGGTGTATAACAAAGTATTGAGATAAACTTTTGTTATTGACCAAATACTTATTTTCCACCATAATTTGCAAATAAATTCATAAAAAATCCTACAATGTCATTTCTGGATTTTTTTTTCTCATTTTGTCTGTCATAGTTGAAGTGTGCCTATGATTAAAATTACAGGCCTCTCTCATCTTTTTAAGTGGGAGAACTTGCACAATTGGTGGCTGACTAAATACTTTTTTGCCCCACTGTATATATTTTCCACCATTTTCTTGAAATCTGAAAACGTTGTGAAGCCACGCCCATTTTCGGAAGAATTGTATTATGGGCCCTAAACGCACGGAAATAGTGTACACTGCTTGTATACTTCGTATTTTGGCGATTTTAGTATGACATACGGGAACTTTTGGCATACTAACTATATCCATACTATGACCAATAGCATACTACATACTACATTTACATCACAAATAGTATGGTTAGTGCCTTTAGTATGAGTCTTCAAACACAGCTCACATGGCATTCTCAGATATCTCAATTCTTATTAGCCATCACGTGATCAGGTCCTTCTCACAGGCATTTCAGTTAAGAAGTAGGCTACAAGTGAATGATGACAGACACATCGTGGACGCAACTGCGCGTGTCCCTTTTATCGAATTCCGAGGCGCATATTGAAGAATTTAGCCTACTTTTCATCAGCCAACAAGATTAGTATGCCTAAGGAACAGCAAAAGCACTAACCTATGTCAATCTACTATCCCCCATAAATAAATATTCCAAATATACTCTGGGACAGTTGTGGGATGCGATAGATCCCAAATAAATACAACCACTCACATAAAAAAGCATGCTTTGTTTCTTGCCTTACTGCACAAGCTCGGCATCATTCACAAGTGATAATACATTATTCACAAGTGATAGGCTAATATTGTCACCCATCAGAATATTCTTAACTTAATATTGTCTTTAAAAAATGATTACCCCTTTTTCTCCGCAATTGGTAGTTACAGACTTGTCCCATCACTGCACGGACTCGGGAAAGGCAAAGGTCGAGAGCCATGCATCCTCCGAAACACTACCCAGCTAAGCCAGACTGCTTCTTGACACTGCTCACTTAACCGGAAGCCAGCCGCACCATTGTGTCAGAGGAAACATCATCCAACTAGCGACCGTGTCAGCGAGCTTGCGCCCGGCCCATTACAGGAGTCGCTAGAGCACGATGGGACAAGGACATCCCAGCAAGCCAAACCCTCCCCTACCCCGGACAATGCTGGACCAATTGTGCACCGCCTCAAGGGTCTCCAGGTCGCGGCCAGCTGCAACACAGCCCGGGATCGAACCCGGATCGGTTGTGACGCCTCAGCAGACCGCTGCATCAGTCTGGAGGCCCAATTTATGTTGTCTTTACAGATGCTAAATAATATACGTGTGAAATTAGTTTTGATTTAGAATGGACAATTATAAAGCACCCGTCTCGGAACAGGGGCATGGGAAAAAATACAGCACGTCATCTATGTACTTACAGTGCATTCAGAAAGTATTCAGACCCCATGACCTTTTCCACATTTTGTTATGTTACAGCCTTATTCTAAAAATGATAATTTTTTTATCCCACATCAATCTACATACAATACCCCATAATGACAAAGCAAAAACAGGTATTTAGGATTTTTTGCAAATGTATTAAAAATAAAATACTGAAATATTCAGATCATTTGCTATGAGACTCAAAATTGAGCTCAGATATATCTTGTTTACATTGATCATCCTTGAGATGTTTCTTGATCAGAGCCCACCTGTGGTAAATTCAATTGATCGGTCATGATTTGGAAAGGCACACCCCTGTCTATATAAGGTCCCACAGTTGACAGTGCATGTCAGAGCAAAAACCAAGCCATGAGGTCGAACTAATTGTCTGAAGAGCTCCGAGACAGGATTGTGTCAAGGCACAGATCTGGGAAAGGGTAATAAAAAATGTACTGCAGCATTGAAGGTCCCCAAGAACACAGTTGCCTCCATCATTCTAAAATGGAAGAAGTTTTGAACCACCAAGACTCTTCCTACAGCTGGCCGTCCAGCCAAACTGAGCAGTCAAGGGAGAAAGGCCTTGGTCAGGGAGGTGACTTAGAACCCGATGGTCATGCTGACAAAGCTCCAGAGGTCCTCTGTGGAGATGGGAGAAACTTCCAGAAGGACAACCATCTCTGCAGCACTCCACCAATCAGGCCTTTATGGTAGAGTGGCCAAACGGAAGCCATTCCTCATTAAAAGGCACTTGACAACCTGCTTGGAGGTTGCCAAAAGGCACCTAATGGACTCTCAGACCATGAGAAACTAGATTCTCTGGTCTGATGAAACCAAGATTGAACTCTTTGGCCTGAATGCCAAGCATCACGTCTGGAGGATGCCTGGCACCATCCCTACGGTGAAGCATGGTGGTGGCAGCATCATGCTGTGGGGATGTTTATCAGTGGGAGGGACTGGGAAACTAGTCAGGATCGAGGGAAAGATGAATGGGGCAAAGTATAGAGAGATCCTTGATAAAAACCTGTTCCAGAGAGCTCAGGACTTCAGACGGGGCGAAGGTTCACCTTCAAATAGGATCAAAAATCTCTGGAGATGCCTGAGAATAGCTGTGCAGCGATGCTCCCCTTCCAACTTGACAGAGCTTGAGAGGATCTGCAGAGAATAATGGGAGAAACTCTCCAAATACAGGTGTGCCAAAATAATGTCTGTGAGTATAACAGAACTGATATGGCAGGTGAAACCCGAGGAAAATCCATCAGGAAAATTTGTTTTTGAGTTCACAGGCCATTTCAATGCTAACCTATTGAAAAAACAAATAGATAGGACCCATATTGCAGTTCCTATGGCTTCCACTAGCTGTCAACAGTTTTTAGAAAGCGTTTCAGGCTTGTGTTTTGAAAAACAAATGAGTAGTTGTAGTTTTTCCAAGGTGTCCCTCATTAGAAAAGTCGTCTTGTTGCGTGCGTGAATGAGGTGCGCCCTCTTCGTTATTTATCTTCCCTATTGAACATGCTATTCTCCATCTTAAATTGTATAATTTATTTAGATATTAGAGTACCTGAGGATTAACTAGAAACATCGTTTGACTTGTTTGGATGAACTTTACTGGTAACTTTTTGGATTCGTTTGTATGCATGTTGAACGAGTGGATTACTGAAATCAATGGCGCAAACTAAACTGACATTTTTGGATATAAAGAGGGACTTTACCGAACAAAACGACCATTCATTGTTTAGCTGGGACCCTTGGGATTGCAAACAGAGGAAGATCTTCAAAGGTAAGTGATTTGTTTTATCGCTATTTGTTATTTTGTGACGCCTCTGCTGGTTTGAAAAAGTATTTTGATGTGGCTTTTTTAAAAGCTGATAAAGCGGTTGGATCAACAAGAAGTTAAGCTTTTAAACGATGTAAGACACTTGTATTTTCATGAATGTTTAATATTACAATTTTTGTATTTTGAATTTTGCACTCTGCAATTTCACCGGATGTTGTCGTAGTGGCACGCTAGCGGTACACCGATCCTAATGCAGACAGAGAAGAGCTCCAACTTCTTAATCATAGCCTCAATTTTGTCCCGCACATTGAATATAGTTGCGGAGAGTCCCTGTAATCCTAGATTCAGATCATTCAAGCGAGAAAAAACTTCACCCAGATAGGCCAGTCGTGTGAGAAACTCGTCATCATGCAAGCGGTCAGACAAGTGAAAATTATGGTCAATAAAAAAAGCTATAAGCTCATCTCTCATTTCAAAATAACATGTCAATACTTTGCCTTTTGATAAACAGCGCACTTCTATATGTTGGAAAGCGTTACATGGTCGCTGCCCATATCATTGCATAATGCTGAAAATACACGATAGTTCAGGGTCCTTGCTTTAACTAAGTTAACCATTTTCACTGTAGTGTCCAAAACGTCTTTTAATTTGTCAGGCATTCCCCTGGCAGCAAGAGCCTCTTGGTGGATCCTGCAGTGTACCCAAGTGGCGTCAGGAGCAACTGCTGGTTGGTTACCACTCCGCTATGTCTCCCTGTCATGGCTTTTGCGCCATCAGTACAGATACCAACACATCTTGACCATCAAAGTTCATTTGATGTCACAAAGCTGTCCAGTTCTTTAAAAATATCCGCTCCTGTTGTCCTGGTTACCAGTGGTTTCCAGAAGAGGATGTCTTCCTTAATTGACCCCGCATAAACATAACAAACATATACCAGGAGCTGTGCCAGAACCGCCACATCTTTTGACTCATCCAGCTGTAACACATGGAAATCACTGGCTTGTATGCGAAGCAATAATTGTTTTAAAACATCTCCTGCCATGTCCCTGATGCGTCGTGAAACAGTGTTGTTTGATGAAGGCATTGTCTGTGTAGTTTTTTGGGCCTTTTCCCCCAGCATTGTCTCAGCCTTATCCGCGGCAGCAGGAAGAATTATGTCCTATGGGTATGGGGCTTGCCTGTCCCAGCCACTCATTAGTTCACCATATAAGACGATTCTAGACCCTTCTTATTAATGGTATCTGTTGCTTTTATACATGTGCTTCTCCACCTGCATTGCTTGCTGTTTGGGGTTTTAGGCTGGGTTTCTGTACAGCACTTTGAGATATCAGCTGATGTACGAAGGGCTATATAAATACATTTGATTTGATTTGATTTGATTTACTCGAAAGTTGTCTTAATTCTCGCTCAGAAAACTCCCTTGGCTTATTTTCCGAGTTGTCATGTTTTGTTTCTAAATGTCTGGGCAAGAGTGAAGATTTCATCGAGTTGTGAGTCAATGTAGTTCTAATCATATTTGCACCTCTTCAATGGTCCAACATCCCTGTCTGTTGTTCCATGCTTCCCCGGGTAAGGGGGCAGTAGCTCTTCAGCTGCATCAGATTCACAACTGTCAGTGTCCTTGCTAGCTGGGCTAGCAACAAATGTAGAATTACTGATGATAGCATTGGATGTGCTCGTGGAAGCAGAACAACTTGTGTCATCAACAGGTGCAGGTTTAGTAGTGCTGGTAGTAGCAGTACTACCAGAACAGCTGGTATGTGTCTCTATGGACGAGGGCCCTATTTTCGAAATATCTTTTTTTAACCATTTTCGAGCAAATAGATTGAGCAGCAGCTACGTTTGGCTACATAGTGGAATTCCCACGAGAGAGTAACGGTTAATGTGATTGGATGTTACTTATTTGACTAGGCTACTGTACCTGTATTTGACATTGTGTTGTTATTTTGCTCAACACTATAGATGGTTTAATTTCATTTTTGGCAGTAAAACGAGGCTACTCAGGCGAGAAAAAAACATCACCCAAATGTATAGCCCCATTGGAAAATCTAAACGGACTGTTTGAAAATGTGAATCCCATTTTTATTTGACGTACCCCCGATGGCACTGCGCGTACCCCTGCAGGCATAGCCTATAGAAAGGTTGAGCAACATGAACTCATGGGTTCTGATTAAGTGTTTGATTAGATTTTCAATTACATTTGCATTGATGTCAGAGTGATTTTTTCAAGACCATGGCCTTATTTCTATTACAGCATATACAGCATATACTCTCATTCATATTCCATTCACCCAGTTCATTGAAACAGCGATAGGTTTAGGCCCCATCATGACATCAAAACTATGAAATAACATATATGGAATCATGTAGTAAAATGTGCCAAACAAATCAAAACATATTTTATATTTGAGATTATTCAAAGTAGCCACCCTTTGCCTTGATGACAGATCAACAACAATCATGAGGTAGTCATCTGGAATGCATTTCAATTAACAGGTGTGTCTTCTTAGTGCGTTTGAGCCAATCAGTTGTGTTGTGACAAGGTATGGGTGGTATACAGAAGATAGCCCTATTTGGTAAAAGTCCGTATTATATGGCAAGGACAGCTCAAATAAGCAAAGAGAAACGACAATCCATCATTACTTTACGACAAAATTTAAAGAAGGTTGCAGTCGCAAAAACCATCAAGCGCTATGATGAAACTGGCTCTAATGAGGACGCCCACAGGAAAGGAAGACCCAGAGTTACCTCTGCATCAGAGGATAAGTTCATTAGAGTTAGCAGCCTCAGAAATTGCAGACAAAATAAATGCTTCACAGAGTTCAAGTAACAGGCACTTCTCAATAAATCAAATCAAATCAACTTTATTTGTTACTTACTTACAAGCCATTTACCAACAGTGCAGTTCAAGAAGAGTTAAGAAAATATTTACCAAATAAACTAAAGTAAAAAATAATCGAAAGTAACACAATAACATAACAATAACGAAGCTATATACAGGGGGTACCGGTACCGAGTCAGTGTGTGAGGGTACAGCTTAGAGGTAATTTGTAGATGTAGTTAGGGGTGAAGTGACTATGCATAGACAATAAACAGCGAATAGCAGCAGCGTAGAAAACAATTGGAGGGGGGGGGGGTTGATGCAATAGTGGCCATTTGATTAATTGTTCAGCAGTCTTATGGCTTTGGGGTAAAAGCTGTTAAGGAGCCTTTTGGTCCTAGACTTGGAGCTCCGGTACCGCTTGCAGTATGGAAGCAGAGGAAACAGTCTATGACTTGGGTGACTGGAGTCTCTGACAATTTTATGGGATTTCCTCTGACACCGCCTATTATATAGGTCCTGGATTTCAGGAAGCCTGACCCCAGCGATGTACTGGGCCGTACGCATTACCCTCTATAGCGCTTTTTATTTAGATGCCGAGCAGTTGTCATACCAGGCGGTGATGCAACCGGTCAGGATGCTCTCAATGGTGCAGCTCTAGAACTTTTTGAGGATCTGGGGACCCATTCCAAATCTTTTCAGTCTCCTGACGGGGAAAAGGTTTTGTCATGCCCTCTTCACGACTGTCTTGGTGTGTTTGAACCATGATAGATCATTGGTGATGTGGACACCAAGGAACTTGAAACTCTCGACCCGCTCCACTACATCCCCGTTGATGTTAATGAGGACCTGTTCGGTCCGCCTTTCCTGTAGTCCACGATCAGCTCCTTTGTCTTACTTACATTGAGAGAGAGGTTGTTGTCCTGGCACCACACTTCCAGTTCTCTGACCTCCCTAACATCGTTGTCGGTGATCAGGCCTAACACTGTTGTGTCGTCAGCAAACTTAATGATGGTGTTGGAGTTGTGTTTGGCCACACAGTCATGGGTGAGCAGGGAGTACAGGAGGGGACTAAGTACACACACCCAGCCTTGAGGATCAGTGTGGCAAAAGTGTTGTTGCCTACCCTTACCCCCTGGGGCAGCCTGTCAGGAAGTCTAGGATCCAGTTGCAGAGGGAGGTGTTTAGTCCCAGGGTCCTTAGCTTAGTGATGAGATTTGTGGGCACTATGGTGTTGAACGCTGAGCTGTAGTCAATGAACAGCATTCCAACATATCTGTTCCTTTTGTCCCGGTGGGAAAGGGAAGTGTGGAGTGCAATTGAGATTGGCTCATTTGTGTATCTGTTGGGGCGGTATGCAAATTGGAGTGGGTCTAGGGTATCAGGGAGGATGCTGTTGATGTGAGCCATGACCAACCTTTCAAAGCACTTCATGGCTACCGACGTGAGTGCTATGGGGCTGTAATCATTGAGGCATGTTATCTTCTCTTCCTTGGGCACAGGGACTATGGTGGTCTGCTTGAAACATGTAGGTATTACAGACTCAGTCAGGGAGAGGTTGAAAATGTCAGTGAAGACACTTGCCAATTGTTCCACTCATGCTTTGAGTACATGTCCTGGTAATCCATCTGGCCTTGCAGATTTGTGAATGTTGACCTGTTTAAAGATCTTGCTCACATCGGCTACCGAGAGCGTTATCACACAGTCCTCCAGAACAGCTGGTGTGCATGCTTCGGTGTTGCTCGCCTCGAAGTGAGCATAAAAGGCATTTCGCTCGTCTGGTGGGCTCGCGTCACTGGGCAGCTCGCATCAGGGTTTCCCTTTGCAGTCCGTAATAGTTTTCAAGCCCTGCCCCGTCTGACGAGCATCAGAGCCGGTGTAGAAGGATTCAATCTTAATCCTGTAAAGATGCTTTCCTTTTTGATGGATCGTCTGAGGGCATAGAGGGATTTCTTATAGGCGTCCAGGTTAGTGTCCCGCTTCTTGAAAGCGGCAGCTCTAGCCTTTAGCTCTGCAGATTTTGCTTGTAATCCATGGTTTCTGGTTGGAAAATGTACGTACGGTCACTGTGGGGACGACGTCGTCGATGCACTTATTGATGAAGCGAGGTGGTGTACTCCTCAATGCTATTTGATGAATCCCGGAACATATTCCAACCTGTGCTAGCAAAACAGTCCTGTAGTGTTGCATCCTCGTCATCTGACCACTTCCGTATTGAGTCACTGGTACTTCCTACTTTAGTTTTTGCTTGTAAACAGGAATCAGGAGGATAGAATTATGGTCAGATTTGCCAAATAGAGGGTGGGAGAGAGCTGTGTGTGCTGCATTAAAGTCCTGGCCACCTGGAGCACACCGGGTGAGCATTTTCTTGTTTGCTTATGGCCTTATATAGTTGGTTGAGTGTGGTCTTAGTGCCAACATTGGTCTGTGTTGTGCTAAGTAGACGGCTACGAATAATATAGATGAGAACCCTCTTGGTATATATTGTTGGTCTGCAGCTTATCATAAGGTACTCTACCTCAGGTGAGCAAATCTTAGAGACTTCTTTAATATTAGACATAGTGCACCAGCTACTATTGACAAAAAGACTCACACACACACCCCTCGTCTTACCAGAAGTACAGTTGAAGTCAGAAGTTTACATACACTTATAGGTTGGAGTAATTAAAACTTGTTATTCAAACACTCCACAAATGTCTTGTTAACAAACTATAGTTTTGGCAGTTGTTTAGGACATCTACTTTGTGCATGACACAAGTAATTTTTCCAACAATTGTTTACGGACAGATTATTTCACTTATAATTCACTGTATCACAATTCCAGTGGGTCAGAAGTTTACATACACTAAGTTGACTGTGCCTTTAAACAGCTTGGAAAATTCCAGAAAATGATGTCATGGATTTAGAAGCTTCTGATAGGCTAATTAACATAATCTGAGTCAATTGGAGGTGTACCTGTGGGTGTATTTCAAGGCTTACCTTCAAACTCAGTGCCTCTTTTGCTTGACAAGAAATCAGGCAAGACCTCAGAAAAAAATGTAGACCTCCACAAGTCGGGTTCATCCTTGGGAGCAATTTCCAAAAGCCTGAAGGTTCATCTGTACAAACAATAGTACGCAAGTATAAACACCATGGGACCACGCAGCCATCATACCGTCTCCTAGAGATGAACGTACTTTGGTGCGAAAAGTGTAAATCAATACCAAAACAACAGCTAAGGATCTTGTGAAGATGCTGGAGGAAACAGGTACAAAAGTATCTATATCCACAGTAAAACGAGTCCTATATTGACATAACCTGAAAGGCCGCTCAGCAAGGAAGAAGCCACTTCTCCAAAACTGCCATAAAAAAGCCAAACTACGGTTTGCAACTGCACATAGGGACAAAGATCGTATTTTTTGGAGAAATGTCCTCTGGTCTGATGAACCAAAAATAGAACTGTTTGGCAATAATGACCGACCATCATTATGACTGGAGGAAAAGGGGGACGCTTGCAAGCCGAAGAACACCATCCCAACAGTGAAGCACGGGGGTGGCAGCATCAAGGTGTGGGGGTGCTTTGCTGCAGGAGGGACTGGTGCACTTCACAAAATAGATCGCATCATGAGGGAGGAAAATTATGTGGATATATTGAAGCAACATATCAAGACATCAGTCAGGAAGTTAAAGCTTGGTTGCAAATGGGTCTTCCAAATGGACAATGACACCATGCATACTTCCAAAGTTGCGGCAAAATGGCTTAAGGACAACAGAGTCAAGGTATTGGAGTGGCCATCGCAAAGCCCTGACCTCAATCCCATAGAAAAATTTGGGGCAGAACTGAAAAAGTGTGTGCGAGCAAGAAGGTTTACAAACCTGACTCAGTTACACCAGCTCTGTCAGAAGGAATGGGCCAAAATTCACCTAACTTATTGGGGGAAGCTTGTGGAAGGCTACCCAATTCGTTTGACCCAATTAAAACAATTTAAAGACAATGCTACCAAATACTAATTGAGTGTAGGTAAACTTCTGACCCACTGAGAATGTGATGAAAGAAATAAACCTGAAATAAATTATTCTCTCTACTATCTACTCTCTACTTTCTCTCTACTAAAACTGAGTTTAAATGTATTTGGCTAAGGTGTATGTAAACTTCAGACTTCAACTGTAGCTTCTCTGTTCTGCCGGTGTATTGAAAATCCCTCCAGCTCTATATTGTCGTTGTTCAGCCACGACTCGTTGAAACATAAGATATTAATGATATTAAAGATTCTTAATGTCCCGTTGGTAGGATAATCGTAATCGTAGGTCATGAATTTGATTTTCCAATGATTGCATGTTAGTATGTTAGCAAGTAGAATTGAAGGCAATGGGAGTTTACTCACTCGCCTATGGATTCTCAAAAGGCAGCCCGATCTGCGTCCTCTTTTCCTCCGTCTTTTCTTCACGCAAATGACGGGGATCTGGGCATGTTCCCGGGAGAGCAGTATCTTTCTCAAAAGGAAAAAGCTTCTTCCAGTTCGTGGTGAGTAATCCCAGGTCTGATGTCCGGAAGTTATTTTCCGTCATAAGAGACGGTAGCAGCAACATTATGTACAAAATAAGTTACAAAATAAGTTACAATCAACACAAAAAATCTAACAAAACAGCACAATTGGTTGCAGGCTTTTAAAACATCAGCCATCCTCTTCGGCGCCATCTTATTTAGGTTGAGGATCTGTTCAGAGGAGACTGCGTGAATCAGTCCTTCATGGTCGAATTGCTGCAAAGAAACCACTACTAAAGGGCACCAATAATAATAAGAAACTTGCTTGGGCCAAGAAACACGAGCAATAAATATTCGACCGGTGAAAATCTGTCCTTTGCTCTGATAAGTCCAAATGTTTGATTTTGGTTCCAACCACCGTGTCTTTGTAAGACGCAGAGTAGGTGAATGGCTGATCTCCACATGTGTGGTTGCCATCATGAATCATAGAGGAGGAGGTGTGATGGTGTGGGGGTGCTTTGCTGGTGACACTGTCTGTAATTTATTTAGAATTCAAGGCACACAAACTGCAAATTTGACATGTTTTTTGTTGTTGTTGTAAGGGTTCTACCTGTGTCTGTGTGTGTGTTTCCTTGCCTATCAGGTCAGCATTCACTGATCCAGATACAGAGGCAAGAAAAAGTATGTGAACCCTTTGGAAATACCAGGATTTCTGCATAAATTGGTCATACAATTTGTTCTGATCTTCATCTAGGTCACAACAATAGACAAACACAGTCTGCTTAAACTAATAACACACAAACAATTATACATTTTCATGTATGTCTCTGAACACACTGTGTAAACATTCACAGAGCAGGGTGGGAAAAGTATGTGATACCTTGGATTTAATAACTGGTTGACACTCGTTTGGCAGCAATAACCTCAACCAAAATCTTTCTGTAGTTTGCAGTCAATCACGGACTACAAAAGAAAAACCAGCCCCATTGCGAACCACGACCGCGATGTCTTGCTCCCAGACAGACGAAACAACTTCTTTGCTCGCTTTGAGGACAATACAGTGCCACTGTCACAGCCCGCCACCAAAACCTGCGGGCTCTCCTTCACTGCAGCCAATCTGAGCAAAACATTTCAACGTGTTAACCCTCGCAAGGCTGCAGGTCCAGACGGCATCTCCGGCCGTGTCCTCAGAGCATGCGCAGACCAGCTAGCTGGTGTGTTTACGGACATATTCAATCAATCCTTAATCCAGTCTGCTGTTCCCACATGCTTCAAGAGGGCCACCATTGTTCCTGTTCCCAAGAAAGCTAAGGTAACTGAGCTAAATGACTACCGCCCTGTAGCACTCAATTCCGTCATCATGAAGTGCTTTAAGAGACTAGTCAAGGACCCTATCACCTCCACCCTACCTGACACTCAAGACCCACTCCAATTTGCTTACCGCCCCAATAGGTCCACAGACGACGCAATCATAATCACACTGCACACTGCCCTAACCCATCTGGACAAGAGGAACACCTCTTGTCCAGATGGACATCGATTACAGCTCAGCATTTAACACCATAGTTCCCTCCAAGCTCGTCATTAAGCTCGAGAACCTGGGTCTCGACCCCGCCCTGTGCAACTGGGTCCTGGAATTCCTGACGTGCCGCCCCCAGGTGGTGAGGGTAGGTAACAACATCTCCACCCTGCTGATCCTTAACACTGGGTCCCTACAAGGGTGCGTTCTCAGCGCTCTCCTGTACTCCCTGTTCACCCACGACTGCATGGCCATGCACGCCTCCAACTCAATCATCAAGTTTGCAGACGACACTACAGTGGTAGGGTTGATTACAACAACGAGACGGCCTACAGGTATGAGGTGAGGGCCCTCGGAGTGTGGTGTCAGGAAAATGACCTCACACTCAATGTCAACAAAACAAAGGAGATGATTGTGGACTTCAAGAAACAGCAGAGGGAGCAGCCCCCTATCCACGTTGACGGGACAGTAGTGGAGAAGTTGGAAAGTTTTAAGTTCCTCCACGTACACATCACTGACAAACTGAAATGGTCCACCCACACAGACAGCGTGGTGAAGAAGGCGCAGCAGCGCCTCTTCAACCTCAGGAGGCTGAAGAAATTTGGCTTGTCACCAAAAACACTCACAAACCTTTACAGATGCACAATCAAGAGCATCCTGTCGGGCTGTATCACCGCCTGGTACGGCAGCTGCTCCGCCCATAACCGTAAGGCTCTCCAGAGGGTAGTGAGGTCTGCACAACGCATCACCAGGGGCAAACAGAAGGCAAGGTCAGTACAGGTGCATCAAAGCGGGGACCGAGATACTTAAAAACAGCTTCTATCTCAAGGCCATCAGACTGTTAATAGAGTAACAGTATTAATATATGGTGCAATCCTCTCGTGAGTAAGTTGTGCAATTAATATCAGGCAAAACTTCTGAAGGCGAGAACAAAATTCTTAATATTGCAAACTAAAATAATAACATCAAATCAAATGTATTTATATAGCCCTTCGTACATCAGCTGATATCTACAAGTGCTGTACAGAAACCCAGCCTAAAACCCCAGACAGCAAGCAATGCAGGTGTAGAAGCACGGTGGCTAGGAAAAATTCCGTAGAAAGGCCAAAACCTAGGAAGAAACCTAGAGAGGAACCAAGCTATGTGGGGTGGCCAGTCCTCTTCTGGCTGTGCCGGGTGGAGATTATAATAGAACATGGCCAAGATGTTCAAATGTTCATAAATGACCAGCATGGTCAAGTAATAATAAGGCAGAACAGTTGAAACTGGAGCAGCAGCATGGCCAGGTGGACTGGGGAAAGCAAGGAGTCATCATGTCAAGTAGTCCTGAGGCATGGTCCTAGGGCTCAGGTCCTCCGAGAGAGAGAAAGAAAGAGAGAAAGAGAGAATTAGAGAGAGCATACTAACAGTAAATTCACACAGGACACCAAATAGGACAGGAGAAGTACTCCAGATATAACAAACTGACCCTAGCCCCCCGACACAAACAACTGCAGCATAAATACTGGAGGCTGAGACAGGAGGGGTCAAGAGACACTTTGGCCCCATCCGAGGACACCCCCGGACAGGGCCAAACAGGAAGGATATAACCCCACTTTGCCAAAGCACAGCCCCCACACCACTAGAGGGATATCTTCAACCACCAACTTACCATCCTGAGACAAGGCCGAGTATAGCCCACAAAGATCTCCGCCACGGCACAACCCAAGGGGGGGGGGCGCCAACCCAGACAGGAAGATCACATCAGTGACTCAACACACTCAAATGACGCACCCCCCCTAGGGATGGTATGAAAGAGCTCCAGTAAGCCTGTAATCCAGAGCCTTTCCGTTCACCCTCCCACTCCTGGGCCAGACTACACTCAATCATATGACCCACTGAAGAGATGAGTCTTCAGTAAAGACTTCAAGGTTGAGACCGAGTTTGTGTCTCTTACATGGGTCGGCAGACCATTCCATAAAAATTGAGCTCTATAGGAGAAAGCCCTGCCTCCAGCTGTTTGCTTAGAAATTCTAGGGACAATTAGGAGGCCTGCGTCTTATGACCGTAGCGTACGTGTAGGTATGTACGGCAGGACCAAATCAGAGAGATAGGCAGGAGCAAGCCCATGTAATGCTTTGTAGGATACCAGTAAAACCTTGAAATCAGCCCTTGCCTTGACAGGAAGCTAGTGTAGGTAGGCTAGTAATATGATCCAATTTTTTGGTTCTAGTCAGGATTCTAGCAGCTGTATTTAGCACTAACTGAAGTTTATTTAGTGCTTTATCTGGATAGCCGGATAGTAGAGCATTGCAGTAGTCTAACCTAGAAGTGACAAAAGCATGGATTAATTTTTCTGAATCATTTTTGGACAAAAAGTTTCTGATTTTTGCAATGTTACGTAGATGGAAAAAAGCTGTCCTTGAAATGGTCTTGTTATGTTCTTCAAAAGAGAGATCGGGGTCCAGAGTAACGCCAAGGTCCTTCACAGTTTTATTTGAGACGACTGTACAACCATTAATTGTCAGATTCAACAGAAGATCTCTTTGTTTCTTGGGACCTAGAACAAGCATCTCTGTTGTGTCTGAGTTTAAAAGTAGAAAGTTTGCAGCCATCCACTTCCTTGTGTCTGAAACATGCTTCTAGCGAGGGCAATTTTGGGGCTTCACCATGTTTCATTGAAATGTACAGCTGTGTGTCATCCGCATAGCAGTGAAAGTTAACATTATGTTTTCGAATGACATCCCCAAGAGGTAAAATATATAGTGAAAACATAGTGGTCCTAAAACGGAACCTTGAGGAACACCGAAATTTACAGTTGATTTGTCAACATAAACCCAAAATTATTGATAGAAAAATGAGGAACAGTTTGCCTCAACCCAGCTAGCATGTTTGGTTCCTTGGAAATTGTGGCAACGTCTATTTTTGGTTTCAGATTGGTTATGGGAACGAAGCCCTACAGTATGTTTCCTGACTGGTAAAACATAACTTTTTGTTAACATTCTAACAACAGAAGCGAACCTTCTAGACTGTTCTGGGACTGTTTCTTTTTATGTTGCAGGCGTCACGAATATCACCGAAGGTGGCTCCCCTTCCCGTTTGGGTGGCGCTCCCGGTCTACTAGCTGCTACCGATCCCTTTCCCCTTTCCGTTTTGTTCAGTCTAATTGGTTTCACCTGTTCCTTGTTGTTTTTTGGGGGGTTGGTGTTATTTAAGTTCAATTAGCCCGCCTGTGTTCGTGCCGGCTTGTTTGCTGTTTTGTCAAGGAGTGTTCCTGTTTTTTGTTGGGATTGCCACTGTATAGCGTATGTACAAGTTAGTACATTGTTGGAGTGTTTTACGCCTGTGTTTCGGGGTCACCCGTTTGTGCGCTGTTACTGTACGGAGAATAAAGCGTTTCCCGAATCCTCTGCTCTCTGCTCCTGACTCCATACCCATCACTCTTCCAGCGTTACAGCAGGGAGGTTCTGATAGCATTTTACTCAAGCTCCTTGACAGTTGTCCTGGGAGATTTTATTAACACTCTGAGAAGGGAAATTATAGATTATTTTAAGGTAATTAAGTAACAATCTGAGAATATTATCGAAATCTTTTGTTATGATTATTAGTGAAAGTTTTATTAACACTAAGAAAGAAATGTAAATATTATTTGGAGGTTTTTAAATAACTTCCTTGAAAGTTTGACTGAATGTTTCAACAAGACTTTTAATAACACTTCTAGCTTATTTTAGGTTAACGTTTTTAAATTCCAAGCACAGATATGACAAATGAAAATTTGCTTAGGCATTAATCATGCAAGCACATTTCTTTTTGATTGTGACACGGCATCAGTGAGAATCAAACCTATAATTTGCGCTCGCTATCCATGGAATTAGTCCACAGCACCACGAGGATGAAGCCAGCATGCCATGTTTTTTTTACACATACAAAGCTGTTCATTTTAGACTATTCAAACAGACATATAAACATATAAGCAGACAATGAAAGCTCTTACAGTATTCAATGATGACATTTCTCTAAAACAGGGTATAGGCTACATGTGCACCACCAAGTCAGAACAGTAGGCTAAATTATAAGGGAAAAGGGACCCAATTATTAGGGTGAGGGACATGGGCTGCTAATAGCTTACTACACAACATACACTTAGTATTACTTTCTTAGCTACAGTGGCATATTACATCATATATTCAACAGCATACAATACATTTTTGGACTCACCTTGTTGGATGACTGTTCAAAATGTATTTTTCCAGTCAGAGCTAATTTTTTCAGAGTTCCCAGTTGTCTTGAACTCACTGAAATCTGAGATTTCCCAGATCCGAGTTTCCAGTTGTTTTGAAAGCGGAAGAAGTCATGCTGGATTGACAGCATGGCCCATGTTGAATATTTATCCTTTTAAGCTTGTAAAGGAGACCCTTAAACCCAGACTTGGACCACACATCCACTCCACCGAATAGCAGACTAGTGATTGCTTTGCAATGCTCGCAGTTAGCCACTTATTCCTTCCAAACCACTCATTATTGAATTTGTGATTTCCAACTAGTTGTGTAATGTTTATGTCCAATGGCCGATGAGCACCGATATGTTTTATCTATAATTTCTCTTCATAATTTCTCTTTATATGACAAGGATTAACACGTCAACTACAGAACTAGGCCAACCTCAGCGTGAGCTTTGGTTGCGAATGGTATGAACTTTGAACTCTTATTCACTACAGAAGTGATACCTCCTAGCCGTTGAGTTAGCAACAGCAGCTGCAAATGCGGGCTAGGAAAGAACAGACAGAGTATCCCGTCTACCACACAACAACGTTACTACAACGTATCCAATTGACCACCAGAGACATTCTTCAAAGGACAAAGGACTCGGTTTGGCAACACGGCATTCCATCTACCACCAACCTACTGAAGCGCAGCTCAGAGTAAATATTTATTGTATTTTCCTTTTCCAAAAGGGAGGTAATTTAGAATGCATAAGATACTGTATTTACAATAGCACAGCTTTTCCCTTTGTCCCTCAGTCTTCCCGCTCTTTCACTCAAACCCAGCCCCTTTTCTTGTGTAACCAGCTGTCATATCTGCTCCCTCCGCTTGGGACTTTTTCCTTTATGACGTAATTTGTAATCAAGGTATGATTTATTCTTTGTATATGTAATTCTGTGTGATTAGTTAGGTATTTAGTAAATAAATAATTAAACCCAATTTTGTATTGCTATTTCAACTTGTTAGCCAGGGTTCGTGAAGATAACCAAGAATTTAAAACTTTCAGATGAGACTGAATTAAGATGACGATTAATATTGACTGCTATTGATGTAAAATATTACTAGGTCTTTAAGAGTTTATTCGGAAGATAACAGCTTTCATAAATATTCTTTCGTGGTGCCCCGACTCTCTAGTTAATTACATTTACATGATTAGCTCAATCAGGTAATATTAATTAGGGAGAAAGGATTTTATAGAATAGCATGTCATATCACTTAATCCGGCATAGCCAAAGACACGACAAATGTTTGTTTGCGGATTTATTAAGTCACAGATTTGTTTTTTAAACTTTGCTTGCAAACTGATGTGACACATGTTAATGTGAAAATAACATCCAAACAGGTATACAGGTGGAGCTCAAAAATGTGGGGCTCTGAGGAAACCTGTGGGACACATGCTGAAGTAATGAAATTCCCACCTAATGTATAATTGCACAGCACTGACCTTAGAGAGCCTTTTCATGTCTCTATTTGGTTTGTTCAGGGTGTGATTTGGGTGGGCATTCTATGTGTTGTATTTCTTTGTGTTTGGCCGAGTGTGGTTCCCAATCAGAGGCAGCTGTCTATCGTTGTCTCTGATTGGGAATCATACTTAGGTAGCCTTTTTTCCCACCTATGTTGTGGGATCTTGTCCTTGTATTGTTGCTGTTGAGCCCTACAAGGCTGTACAGTTCGTTGGTTCGCTCTTTCTTGTTTTTCGGGTTATCATTAAGGAATAGGATTAACCTACCCCACACTGCATCTTGGTCTAATTCCACCAACGACGATCGTTACAATAATGTCAATTTACTTTAAATCCATTTGTTTGCATATTTCAAGACATGGCATATGAGGTGGCAATGACATACCCGACGGGTTGGACGATACTTTTCAATCATTTAAAAAAAACATATACTTAAAAACAGAAAATCAACCAATTCTGAAATTCTTTATTATCTAAATGTTGAAAGTGCGTGGGCTACGGAGAGAAACAAAATGGTGCAGTTTGATGCCATGTGGCAGAGATTGATGTGGGGGCAGGAGAAGGGGGTGTGAGCATGTGGGTCTGGACAGGGGTGATTTTGTGGATGTTTGTGTGTGTCTGTATGTTGTTGTTTGTAGAAGAATGTTGTTTCTTAAAGTTCTGTGAACTTTTTCAGAACATTCACAATGTCAAACCATTTAGAGAACATGGCTAGAAAATTCCCTAAAATGAAATGAAATATAACCATGTGTGAATCTTTAGGAAACATTCGGTAATGAAATCAGTTTTTTTGTTAAGTTCCTTAAAGTGTTCTAAAACCAAACTATCCTGCACCTTTCCCAGAAAGTTCTGGGAAGGTTGTATGAAAAAGAACCATAGGACAACCATGCTCTCCCCAAGCTCTAAGAAACATACGTTTTGAACTACCTGGAATGTCTGAAACACATTGTGTGGCCTCGTGGTAAGGGAACAGTGTTACACAATTCTACACTTAACTGATTACTTCACTGCTGTTCCAGAGACAGTCACTTACTGTCTGTGTGAGTCTGAGAAATCATAGGTCCCGGGGTTTGGAATTATTTATAACTCCCCCACTTCCTGGCACACCGTAATTATCTGTAAACAAATCTGTGTACCAAGATGCAATTCGATGCGTGGTAAATTTACAGTTGAATGAAAAATACCTTAAAATAGAGCTATAATAACATTTTCCATGTGGCATAGGCTACAGTTGAGCAGAGGTGTTATTAGGATTTCCACATATGGGGAACCTTATTTAACAAGGCCAGAAAAAACATGGCATTTTAGAAATGCATTTCATGCAATTCTGTGTCATTTACAGGACAGAAGACAGCTGAATATTTTTTAATACCACACAAATGGTCGAAATGAGTGGCTACTCAGACACTGACCATCTGGGATCATTCTGGTCTTGAATTCAAACAAACAATTACCGATGCCAATGAAGCAATACACAGACAGACCCCCCCCCCCACCCCATCCCCCTTTTGCACTCAGAATATAATAATTTTCTCAGGGCATGGACTCTACAAGGGGTCGAAAGCGTTCCACAGGGATGCTGGCCCATGTTGACTCTAATGAATTAAGAAGTGACATCAATAAGGGATCATAGCTTTCACCTGGAGTCAGTCTATGTCATGGTAAGAGAAAGTAATCCTTAATGTTTTGTGCACTCAATGTATATATATATGTGTGTGTGTGTGTGTGTCCTGTTGAAGTCAGAAGTTTACATACACTTAGGTTGGAGTCATTAAAACTATTTTTTCAACTACTCCACAAATGTCTTGTTAACAAACTGTAGTTTTAGCAAGTCAGTTAGGACATCTACTTTGCATGACACAAGTCATTTTTCCAACAATTGTTTACAGATTATTTATCTTATATTTCACTGTATCACAATTCCAGTGGGTCAGAAGTTTACATACACTAAGTTGACTGTGCCTTTAAACAGCTTGGAAAATTCCATAAAATGATGTCATGGCTTTAGAAGCTTCTGATTGGCTAATTGACATCAATTGAGTCAATTGGAGGTGTACCTGTGGATGTATTTCAAGGCTTACCTTCAAACCCAGTGCTTCTTTGCTTGACATAATGGGAAAATCAAAAGAAATCAGCCAAGACCTCAGGAAAAATTTTGACCTCCACAAGTCTGGTTCATCCTTGGGAGAAATTTCCAAATACCTGAATGTACCACGTTCATCTGTACAAACAATAGTACGCAAGTATAAACACCATGGGACCATGCAGCCATCATTCCTCTCGGGAAGGAGATGCATTCTGAGATGAACGTACTTTGGTGCGAAAAGTGCAAATCTATCCCAGAACAACAGCAAAGGACCTTGTGAAGATGCTGGAGGACACAGGTACAAAAGTTTCTATATCCACAGTAAAACAAGTCCTATATTGACATAACCTGAAAGGCCGCTCAGCAAGGAAGAAGCCACTGCTCCAAGGTTTGAAACTGCACATGAGGACAAAGATCGTACTTTTTGGAGAAATGTCCTCTGGTCTGATGAAACAAAAATGGAACTGTTTGGCCATAATGACCATCGTTATGTTTGGAGGAAAAAGGGGGAGTCTTGCAAGCCGAAGAGCACCATCCCAATCGTGAAGCACGGGGGTGGAAGCATCATGTTGTGGGGGTGCTTTGCTGCAGGAGGGACTGGTACACTTCACAAAATTGATGGCTTCTTGAGAAATGAAAATTATGTGGATATATTGAAGCAACTTCTTAAAGCATCAGCCAGGAAGTTAAAGCTTGGTCACAAATGGGTCTTCCAAATGGACAATGACCCCATGATTACTTCCAAAATTGTGGCAAAATGGCTTAAGGACAACAAAGTCAAGGTATTGGAGAGGCCATCACAAAGTCCTGACCTCAATCCTATAGAACATTTGTGGGCAGAATTGAAAACGGATGTGCGAGCAATGAGGCCCACAAACCTGACTCATTTACACCAGCTCTGTCAGGAGGAATGGGTCAAAATTCACCCAACTTATTGGGGAAAGCTTGTAGAAGGCTACCCGAAACGTTTGACCCAAGTTAAACAATTTAAAGGCAATGCTACCAAATACTAATTGAGTGTATGTAAACTTCTGATCCACTCGGAATTTGATGAAACCAATAAAAGCTGAAATAAATAATTCTCTCTTCTATATTCTGACATTTCACATTCTTAAAATAAGGTGGTGATCCAAACTGACCTAAGACAGGGAATTTTTACTAGCATTAAATGTCGGGAATTGTGAAAAACTGAGTTTAAATGTATTTGGCTAAGATGTATGTATGCTTTCAATCACCGTATTCTTATCAGCAGACTCAATAGCTTTGGTTTTTCTAACGACTGCCTCGCCTGGTTCACCAACTACTTTGCAGTTCAGTGTGTCAAATCAGGTGGGCATGTTGTCCGGACCTCTGGCAGTCTCTATGGGGGTGCCACAGGGTTAAATTCTCGGGCCAACTCTTTTCTCTGTATATATCAATGATGTCGCTCTTGCTGCGGGCGATTCCCTGATCCACCTCTACGCAGACGACACCATTCTGTACACCATACTTCTGGCCCTTCCTTGGACACTGTGCTAACTAACCTCCAAACGAGATTCAATGCCATACAACACTCCTTCCGTGGCCTCCAACTGCTCTTAAACGCTAGTAAAACCAAATGCATGCTTTTCATCCGTTCACAGCCTGCACCCGTCCGCCAGACTAACATCACTAACCTGGACGGTTCCAACCTAGAATATGTGGACAACTATAAATACCTAGCTGTCTGGCTAGACTGTAAACTCTCCTTCCAGACTCATAGTAAACATCTCCAATCAAAAATCAAATCTAGAATCGGCTTTCTATTTCGCAACAAAGCCTCCTTCACTCACGCTGCCAAACTTACCCTAGTAAAACTGACTATCCTACCGATCCTCGACTTTGGCGATGTCATCTACAAAATAACTTCCAACACTCTACTCAGCAAACTGGATACAGTCTATCACAGTGCCATCCGTTTTGTTACCAAATCACCTTATACCACCCACCACTGCGACCTGTATGCTTTAGTCGGCTGGCCCTCGCTACATATTCATCACCAGACCCAGGTCATCTATAAGTCTATGCTAGGTAAAGCTCCGCCTTATCTCAGTTCACTGGTCTCGATAACAACACCCACCTGTAGCACACGTTCCAGCAGGTAAATCTCACTGATCATCCCCAAAGCCAACACCTCATTTGGCCGGCTTTCCTTCCAATTCTCTGCTGCCGGTGACTGGAAAGAATTGCAAATATCGCTGAAGTTGAGACTTATTTCCCTCACCAACTTTAAACATCAACTATCTGAGCAGCTATCCGATCGCTGCAGCTCTACATAGTCCATCTGTAAATAGCCCACCCAATCTAACTACCTCATCCCCATTCTGTTTTTATTTTATTTACTTTTCTGCTCTTTTGCACACCAGTATCTCTACTTGCACATCATCATCTGCTCATTTATCACTCCAATGTTAATCTGCTAAATTGTAACTATTCGCCCCTATGGCATATTTATTGCCTACCTCATCATGCCTTTTACACACACTGTATATATACTTGATTTTTTCTACTGTGTCATTAATTTGTTATTGTGTTATTGGCTTGTTTATTGTTTACTCCGTGTGTAACTGTGTTGTTGTCTGTGTCACACTGCTTTGCTTTATCTTGGCCAGGTCGCAGTTGCAAATGAGAACTTGTTTTCAACTAGCCTACCTGGTTAAATAAAGGTGAAATAAATTAAATAAAAATGTAAACTTCTGACTTCAACTGTATGTATACAGTACCAGTCTAAAGTTTGGACACACCTACTCATTCAAGGGTTTTTCTTTGTTTACTATTTTTTACACTGTAGAATAATAGTGAAGACATCAAACTATGAAATAACACATATGGAATCATGTAGTAACCAAAAAAGTGTTTAACAAATAAAAATATATTTTGGATTTTTGATTCTTCAAATTCACACTCTTGGCATAAAGAAAAACCCTTGAATGAGTAGGTGTTCTAAAACTTTTGACTGGTAGTGTATACTGTATATATAATATAATATGCTGTATAAACTTCAATATGTTTTTTTTTACTATTATTTTGGGCCCATGTGCTTCTTACCCGGTAAGCCACTGCATTAATCCGGCCCTGTGTGTGTGTGAGAGTATGTTCTTCACGGACTGTTTGAAAGATAAGGTATTTTACACACACATGCTCAATATCTGCAGCTCTCTGTGTATAGCGTATACGGCAGACCTCCGCTTTTCATCAGCTAGATGCCATGAAGGCTCACTCTTATTTTCAGTAAAGAGCTCAGAGTCAATACCAAACATCTATCAGATTGTTCAGTAAAAGTCTAAGCTTAAACCTTTTTATGTTTCTTGGAGTCAGACCTGGGTCAAATACTTGAGCTGACTGAGATTTACAGTAATTACCAATGGAATAGTTCCAAAAGAGCATACTCCAGCTAAATCAAACTACCTTAAATATCTCTAAGTATTTGAAAGTATCTGACATATGTATTGTACACAGGTCATGTCGAGGCCGCCTGTGTTGTCCCTTGTAAAAGCTCTGTTAGACAGTATATTGGTGACAGGCCTTCTCCTGCATCATCCAACAACCACCTCAGGCTACCGATTATACTGTACCTCGAAATATCAGCCAGACCCATTTTCCTCTGCTTATTCTATCCAGATTCATTCTCACCAGTTAGCTATCTAAATCTGTACAGACTCATTCTTCTGCTACAACCAGGTTGGCAACATGATCACACTATCTTGGCTATACTAATATTTGAACATATTTTCCCTTATTCTGTCAATTAAAGTTAGAATTTAGACTCACCAAGAGAATACTTATGTAACATTGGATTGAAAGTGGGTACAGATTTGATCACACTTTTGTTGTTGAGAATATTCCTGTACCGCAGGAAATGCAGATGCAGATGAAATGCACCTTTGTGATTGACATTCATTTACTGAAAACCCACACTAACAGACGGTTATATTAACAGTATTGCAATTTTCATGTAGCCACATTTTGACCAGCTATAGCCTAACAACCAATCAAGCAAGATTATGGAGATTGCATGGCTGTGTGCTCCATTTTATACACCTGTCAGCAACAGGTGTGGCTGAAATAGCCGAATCCACTAATATGAAGGGGTGTCCATATACTTTTAGTCTTGTAGTGTGTCTTCAGTGTGGTTCTAAATAAACAAGCTTTAATGGCCAAACAAATTACCCTGACTGTTGTTGGCACCCATGAGAGCTGTGCGAAAGGTAACATTAAAATTTTAAAAATTAAATATGTCCACTCTTTGGTTGCTGCTCCCACAAGTGCTTTCAGAGCCACACAAACAACCTTTAAATCAACATGATCTGCATCAGGCCACTGACGTAAGACCTTATCTTACTAAATATGGCTTGTTATAGGACGGGTCAAGACTACGTATGGGAGAAGCAAAGAGTGAGTGAACCTAGTCTTCTCTATGGTTGTTTCTTCTATTTTTGACCAACTCTTATGCCAAGTTGTATGTATGTAAATACTGTCTTTTCCACATTAAAGCTGCAGTCTGTGGTAATAAACTAGTTGGAATAGTGTGTACTGGAGCATATCTTCTGTCACTGGCACTGTGACCTATACCGTGGGAGGTAAAATCAATATTTATACTGAGAGCAGTCCATAGTTTCAAGTAGTTTAATCTAGTGTCTGTGTAACTCTCTGTCATCCCGTTTCTCTGTTTATCAACAAATGAACTAATTAAATCAGAATTTTTTTGTGGTGATGTATTCAGTTTATACAGGGCAATGGAATGATTGGACTACATGGTCGTAGGAAACTGCATATTGCCTTAAATAGAATATGTACAGCTAGTGTGCTGAAATTAGGATATGTATGTTTTCGAAAATGGTACATTTTACAATATTGGCCTTTCGTTCATTTGGATAAATGTATGAAAATAAGTAACCATCTCTGTTGATGCATTGTTTTATTCACAAATAAATGATGAATAAACGTGTCAAGAAAACCACAAGAAAATAAATATGAAGATGATTATTACATTGTATAATAAATATGTAGCCATCATCATTGGAGGCGAGTAGGAGTAATGTTTTAACAAAACTTACAGAACCCTATAATGATACCAATATCATTACCAATAACCATATAATGATACAGTATCAATAGCTTTACCAATAACCATATAATGATATCAATAGCTTTACCAATAACCATATAATGATATCAATATCATTACCAATAACCATATAATGATACAGTATCAATAGCTTTAACAATAACCATATAATGATATCAATAGCTTTACCAATAGCCATATAATGATATCAATAGCTTTACCAATAACCATATAATGATATCAATAGCATTACCAATAACCATATAATGATATCAATAGCATTACCAATAACCATATAATGATAAAGTATCAATATGTTTACTTCATAAGCACATCAGGAAAGTATCAGCTGAAGCAAGTCGCTGAATTGCTCAAATGGGAGTGTGTGTGTGTCTCTGTGTGTGTTAGGGGTGGATAGAGAAGTAATTCCAGATTGTTTCTCCCTGTGTTGTGAATCAAAACATCACCTAGTCATGACTTTGTTGTCAGGTTAACAGAAGGCCAGTGAGTTACACCTTAACAGTGCATGAACTGGCCACAGGTAAAGTAAAGACAGAAAAACATAGTCAAACAAACAACAGTAAGGTGAAATAAGTTTTTAACACCAATCCATTCAGAAACTATAATCTAATTTAACACTCAGTTTGAAGAAGTGCATTTTCATTATTGGTGTTTAAGCATGACTTAGCATGGAGCCCTTGATTAAAACCAGACAGAGAGAACACAGGGAACTAACCAGGGTGAAATACCTAAATGCTTGTTTGAACCATTTGAATATTTTTAGAAGATAGTCTGGAAGATAGTCAGTGTAAAGAAAGCAGACCCTCGCACAACAATGAAAATAAGAGAATGGAACATCCTTTCAGGAGCATATTTCTCCAGAAAAATAACTCTGACAGTTCTCTCCCTCTCCAATCGTCCCCTCGTCTCAAAATCTATTTGTGATGCGTGTTGAAATAGTTATCTGGAACAATGGACAGAAAAAATAAAACCCCACCCACTCATAATAATGTTTTCTCTTCAAGACTACCTGCTCTTTCCCTCACAGATTGACAAAATTTTACACATTCTTCAATCCGTCCTTGTTTCTCTCTCCATCTATGCACCACATCTGTTCTCAGAACAACCTATTTTTCCTCCTATCTTCTTCAGTGCACAGAGTGAGGTGGTGGTGCTCAACAGGGACAGATCCTGGATCAGTTTGGAGTGGAGGAACCTTCTGTATGAGTCTTTCTCCATCAAATTGAAGATCTTCTGCTGGGCGTCATTGAAACAGGATAAGCCGGCAATAGACAGGTTCTGTCTGGTCTCCTCTCGCGTTGCTGAGTCCAGGTTCACCTGATAGGGAGAGGGAAAAAGAGATATACACTGTATAAGTAATGCAATAAAACATGGGTACTGTATCAACAAAATGTGCCACCAAAAGTGCTATAAAATCCAAAAGGACAATCCCAAAGGAAAAACTACAGGTGTTTTTCAAAAGGGGGGACTCATTGAAGGGGAAATCCTCAGTTGAAACAATAACAAAGCGTGCTTTGTTGAGGGATGGGTGGGGATGGAGAAATGTAACCACTCAAATTCGTAGAAATCAAAATGATATGATGCTATAAAAATTATAGTTTAAACCATCTTTTGAGAGTGGCTCTCAGTTGGTATAGGTTGTGTTGCTCTTGTTAACATAATATTTGCATATGTTCAGGCCGTCACTGTAAATAAGAATTTATTCTGTCTTGTCTGGTTAAATAATGAAATATAATAATTAAAAAGTCATAAACATGCCAATCATTATTCCCATTTGACCTCATTTGGAGAGTCTGCCTCAATGTACTGTTCGTAGATCTCTTTAGCTTTGGCCGCCATCTTGTTTGGGGAAGACTTTTTGTATTCCTCGCAAGCGTTCCAGAATTCCAAGTTCTCCTGGCTGAGCTCTGACTTCAGGAACGCAGTGAACACTGTACGACCACCTGATAGACAGACAGACAAACAAATAGAGAACGAGGTTAGATTAGGTCAGTCTCAGATCCTCTTACTTAGCATGTGTAACATCCAGAGAAATTTCCAGGGTGCTGGGTTGAGTGTTCGATATGAAACCATACACTATTAAACTATCCTAACTGCTTTTCTCTATTAGAAGGTAGGGGGTGGGTTTTTTTTGAGAGAGAGAGAGAGAGAGCATCCCTCTGTAGGGAGGCAGTGGTGGAGGTCAAGGCCTGGATGGTTCTCAGGAGGCGTTGCTCCTGCTCTGTGTCCCAGCCTGGTCTCAGACTAGACGTAACATAGTAAAAGTAAAAACTACGATAAGTTTGGTATGGTTACATAAGACAGATGGCAAAAACAAAAGTATGGTGGTTGGTTGTGGTGGATGGGTAGACATTTCAGGCAAACATCTAGCAACCCAAAGGTTGTGAGTTCAAATCTCATCACGGATCATTTTAGCTAATTAACATCTTTTCAACTACTTACTACTTTATAGCTACTTTTCAACTACTTATCATGTTAGCTAACCCTTGCCCTAACCCTAACCTTTAATCTAACTCCTGAACTTAACCCTAACCTCTAACCCTAACCTCTAGACTAGCTGACGTTAGCCAGCTAACTAACGTTAGCAATCTAGTTGGAATTCATAACATATCATACATTTTGCTCATTCGCAACATATAGTAAGTTTTGCAAATTCGAAACATATTGTAATGAGTAACATATAATACGAAATGGGTGCTGGACATATACAAATTATATATGGTGTCCCCACACACAGCCTGACACCACAGGGACTGCCAACACACACAGACACACACACACACACACACACACACACACACACACTGTTTGTTCACCAGCAACTGCTAATAACCCAACCACCAGAATATACAGTAGAAGTCGGAAGTTTAACTACACCTTAGCCGAATACATTTAAACTCAGTTTTTCACAATTCCTGATGTTTAATCCAAATAAAATGCCCTGTCTTAGGTCAGTTAGAATCACCACTTTATTTTAAGAATGTGAAATATCAGAATAATAGTAGAGAGAATGATTTATTTCAGCTTTTATTTCTTTCATCACATTCCCAGTGGGTCAGAAGTTTACATACACTCATTTAGTATTGGGTCGCATTGCCTTTAAATTGTTTAACTTGGGTCAAACATTTCGGGTAGCCTTCCACAAGCTTCCCACAATAAGTTGGTTGATTTTTGGCCCATTCCTCCTGACAGAGCTGGTGAAACTGAGTCAGGTGTGTAGGCCTCCTTGCTCGCACACACTTTATCAGTTCTGCCCACAAATGTTCTATAGGATTGAGGTCATGGCTTTGTGATGGCCACTCCAATACCTTGACTTTGTTGTCCTTAAGCCATTTTGCCACAACTTTGGAAGTATGCATGGGGTCATTGTCCATTTGGAAGACCCATTTGAGACCAAGCTTTAACTTCCTGACTGATGTCTTGATGTTGCTTCAATATATCCACATAATTTTCCTCCCTCATGAAGCCATCGATTTTGTGAAGTGCACCAGTCCCTCCTGCAGCAAAGCACCCCCAAAACATGATGCTGCCACCCCCGTGCTTCAGGGTTGGGATGGTGTTCTTCGGCTTGCCCCTTTATCCTCCAAACAGAACGATGGTCATTATGGCCAAAACGGTTTCATTTTTGTTTCATCAGACCAGAGGACATTTCTCCAAAAAGTACGATCTTTGTCCTCATGTGCATTTTCAAACCGTAATCTGGCTTTTTTATGGCAGTTTTGGAGGAGTGGCTTCTTCCTTGCTGAGCGGCCTTTCTAGTTATGTCGATATAGGACTCATTTTACTGTGGATATAGATACTTTTGTACATGTTTTCCTCCATCATTTTCACAAGGTCCTTTGCTGTTGTTCTGGGATTGATTTACACTTTTCGCACCAAAGTACATTCATCTCTAGGAGACAGAACGCATCTCCTTCCTGAGCGGTACGACGGCTGCATGGTCTCATGGAGTTTATGCTTGCATACTATTGTTTGTACAGATGTACGTGGTACCTTCAGGCGCTTGGAAATTGAACCAGACTTGTGGAGGTCTATATATTTTTTCTGAGGTCTTAACTGATTTCTTTTGATTTTCCCATGATGTCAAGCAAAGAGTCACTGAGTTGAAGCTAGGCCTTGAAATACATCCACAGGTACACCTCCAATTGATTCAGATAATGTCAATTAGCCTATCAGAAGCTTCTAAAGCCATGACATAATTTTCTGGAATTTTCCAAGCTGTTTAAAAGGCACAGTCAACACTACGGTACGTAAACGTCTGACCCACTGGAATTGTGATACAGTGAATTATAAATTAAATAATCTGTCTGTAAACAATTGTTGGAAAAATTACTTGTGTCATGCACAAAGTAGATGTCCTAACCGACTTGCCAAAACTATAGTTTGTTAACTTGTTCACGCTAAACGTTCCCCAAGGGCACCCCCCCCCCCCCCATTCTCCGCTATGTTGGAGTCAACAGAAATACAAAATTACAACATATTCCCTTACCTTTGATGGTCTTCGATCAGAATGTAGTGGAAGGAGTCATACTTACCCAATACATTGTTTTGTTTCACTTCGTGTGTTCTTACAGTAGCATCTGCTATCAGTTTCAGCTGAAATGCACCCAAAATTACTTCTGGTCCCGGACTGTTGCGCATCAAAACTTCAAAATTAGTCAGCACTATCATCCTCTTTTCATCAAATTTTCCCAAACATTGCTGTTCAGTCCCTCCCTTCTCTTTAATTTCAAGTCAACTCTCCATTTCACAGCATTCCTCTTATTTAATAAAAATCCAACATTTTTATTTTTGTCTGAGTGTATCGTCGTTAACCTTTTCATCCCAAGTTCCCAAAAGCATTTGTCAATTGGTGTGTATTTGACATGTGTACAGTTAGGCACTAATGCCAGATAACATATAATGAAAAAATGTAGCCTATAGATATGAATTTCACAAGAATTTACATTTATGGATTTTGTGTATGCATTGTTTTCCATTGATTCAACTTGACCACCAGCCACCCGCCCTTCATCCACACAATTTTGAATTACCCTAAACCCTCCCGCCGCGTGGATATAACCGCGGGGACTGAGAGTTATGGTTCATCCTGTGCATCACACACACACAGGGAGGGAGCAGAGCAGCAGGCGTCTAGGGGCTACCCAGCATACCCTCTAGACACATAGCACACGTCCAGAGCATGAAAACGTATCCTGAGAGCTGGCTGAAGTCCCCAACTATACACAGCTAAAGCCAAAAGTACCCTACAGACCACACAGGCATCATGACATCAGTCTTTAAACAGAAACCCAGAGAGTGATAAAGCCCATTGAATTGAATTGAATTGAATTGGGGTCGGAGAGACAGGAGGAGAGGGGGTGAGGGAGATACAAATGTCACTCAGGTTTTGAAGAAATGTTGTTCCGTGGTCTGGCTTGATAATAGGTCATGGTAGAGTTTTGTCAGAGATTCAGGAATTCAACACAAGACTCAATTAAATTCAAAATCAATACATCTTTTCAATTCTGTAAACCACCATAACATTTGAGCAAGATCGACTCCCCAATCCTACAGTATTCTAAAGATGTTGCTTTGATTTGTAAGAAACTCACTTTCACAATTCATCAGGTTGTTGAAGGACAGCTTCCATTTCTCCACATCAGCAGGTGAAACTCTAAAACCAGAGAAATAACATAATTATTATACTGTACACCTGTATTACTGGGAGAAACGATAATATTATTAATATTTCAGTTCATCTCTTGTGTGATATCCCACAGTTCTTAACCTGCATATTGCTGATGACCTCTATTTTAATGATAGCCTACCAGTAGATGTCATATCTACCATCTTACATAATGTTCTTTACAACAGGACATACTGTATTTGACTACTATATTGACTACTGTATTTTCCATGAGCATCAGCCACACCAGATGCACCTCTTCAAGCTATTGAGTAACCAACCACTTATTTACATTACTCACCTATTTGAGCTAATGAGTAACCCTTTTATAACATTATAAACTGTGTGGTTCGAGCACTGAATGCTTATTGGCTGAAAGCTGTGGTATATTTAAGCAATAAGGCACGGGGGGGTGTAGTATTTGGCCAATATACCATTGCTAAGTGCTGTTCTTACGCACAACGCATCACGGAGTGCTTAGACACAACCCTTAGCCGTGGTATATTGGCCATATACCACAAACCCTGAGGTGCCTTATTGCTATTATAAACTGGTTACCAACATAATTAGAGCAGTATAAATACTTTTTTTTTTGTCGTACAATCTGATATGCCATTGCTGTCAGCCAATCAGCATTCAGTGCTCAAACCACCTAGTTTATAATAGACCATATACCACGGGTATGACTAAATATGTATTTTTACTGCCTTAATTACGTTGGTAACCAGTTTATAATAGCAATAATGCAACTCGGGGGTTTGTGGTATATGGCAAATAAGCCACGTCTAAGGGCTGTATCCAGGTACTCCGCGTTGCGTCGTGCATAGCCCTTAGCTGTGGTATATTGGCCATATCACACCCCCTCTGGCCTTTTTGCTTAATTATACACCTCTTTGAGCTAATGAGTAACCAACATTTTATAATATTATACAACTCTTTGAGCTAATACGTTACCAACCATTTTATAACATTATCAGGCAGATCGCTCAAGAGAGACTTCGAAATTGGACATCTATCCATGTTCTGAGGACGTCGGAAAATGCCTTCAAAACCGGCAACTAGGGGCAACAGTGAACGCTATTACCATCAAGTGGATGGGCGTAATCCCATGACTCTGGACCCTTACCTTAACCATTCGGAATGAGTCCATGAACTAATTGTTTTAACCCTATCCAAAACCTTAACCCTTAACCATCTAAATGTAAAGTTTGGAGCAACTTAGAAATGTTTGTTTGGAGAAACGGAATAATACTGAGCAGGAGGAGTCCTTATAATGCACCCCCTTATAAATGTAAATAATGTTTCCAAAATTATATAATTACTCCTGTCTAATCACACTGAATTTGGGAAGAAAAAATGCCAAATATCGAACAGATTGTTGCGTTGCGGACATAAAAATATTATCTATAGCAGCTAGCACATAACATTTTGAGAACCATATGTTCTCAGAGCGGGGTTGTCCTATGGTTATTTTGCATACAACCTTCCCATAACATTTCCTACAGGTTTCCTCATGGTCCTATTTAAAGTCATGTTCTCAGAACATTCAGAGAACGTTAAGAAGCAACGTTCTTCTGTGTGGATATCAGTACTTCAGAATAATGTTTCCTACAGGTTTCCTCATGGTTCAATTTAAATACTCTTCTCAGAACATAAAACCACATGAAAACATCAGTAACAACGACCCTAAGCACACAGCCAAGACAACTTAAGAGTGGCTTCGGGACGAGTCCCTGAATGCCCTTGAGTGGCCCAGCCAGAGCCCGGTCTTGAACTCGATCAAACATCTCTGGAGAGAGCTGAAAAACAGTGCAGTGACGCTCCCATCCAACCTGACAGAGCTTGAGAAGATCTGCAGAGAAGAATGGGAGAAACTCCCCAAATACAGGTATGCCAACCTTGTAGCGTCATACCCAAGAGGACTCGTGGCTGTAATTTCTGCCAAATGTGCTTCAACAAAGTATTGAGTAAAGTCTCTGAATACTTATGTTAATCTGATATTTCGGTTACATTTTTTTATACATGTTTCCCTTTTTATTGGCCCTGGGCCAGGTCAAGGTCTGGTATCTCAAAATCTAAAAGGCTAAATTCATCTTAGAATCGTAGGATCCTATTTTCAACAAAGAACTTAGCCTAAGATGCGTTTATATTTATCTGTTGGACAGTGTCAGAGTGCCACTCATTTTGATAACTTGTGTAGTATTAAAAAATATTATGATAATGTCTCCTGTCTTGTAGGCCTAAGATCTTCCCACTACATGTGTAAATCCTAAAAATGCTTCTGCTGAACTGTATGCGACTAGGCAAATGCAATGACAGAATGCGTTATATTAAAATATTTTTCTTTACTGAAAGTACCATTTACATTTTTGATCTCTAAGTAAAATGAGTTCACCTATATTGGCTACAATCAGATAAGCAAAGTTGGTCAATATTAATGCAAACTGTGAGGTTGCAATTAAGGGGTTGTGTTCATTTTTTCTCATCATGAGGGCATTGATTTGATTTAGTGCTAATGAAATCAAATGTCAGGCTGGATATTGTCTATGCTAACTAGTTTAGGGACAACAGATGCTAAACAGATGCAAAAGTTGGTCGAATCAACTTTGTTTCCACGTCATTTCAACAACAAAATATAAATGTGATGATGTTGAATCAACGTTGAAAGCTGATTGGATTTGCAAAACATCATTAAGGTAAGGGAATTTTGTCTTTTTTTTCACCCAACCTTTCACCTAAATACATAAACATGGTGACATGTTTTGTTTATTTCATGTTGAATTCATGTGAGTTGACAACTTAACCAAATGTAAATCAAAACTAGGTGTAGAACTGCATTAAAACCTATTTACCCACATGTGCAATGGGTATTGCCTTGAGAGCATTATTCCCCATGGCGTGATAAATTAATTTAATGGAGTCTGAAGGCTATTTTATCTATGATATATAAACGCAACTTGCAACAATTTCAACGATTTTACTGAGTTACAGCTCATATAAGGAAATTAGTCAATTGCAATAAATTAATTTGGCCCTAATCTATGGTTTTCACATGACTGGGCAGGGGCACAGACATGGGTGGGAAGGTATAGGCCCACCCACTGGGGATTCAGGCCTAGCGAATCAGAAATAGTTTTTCCCACACAAAAGTGCTTTATTACAGACAGAAATACTCCTCAGTTTCATCAGCTGTCCGGGTGGCTGGTCTCAGACGATCTTGCAGGTGAATGAGCCAGATGTGGAGGTCCTGGGCTGGTGTGGTTACACGTTGCCTGCGGTTGTGAGGCCGGTTGGACTTACTGCCAAATTCTCCAAAATGACGTTGGTCGCGACTTATGGTAGAGAAATTAACATAAAATTCTCTGGCAACAGGTGGACATTCCTGCAGTCATCATCACAATTGCATGTTCCCTCAACTTCAGACATCTGTGGCATTGTGTTGTGTGACAAAACTGCACATTTTAGAGTGGCCTTTTTTATCCCTATCACAAGGTGCACCTGTGTATTGATCATGTTGTTTAATCAGCTTCTTGATATGCCACACCTGTCAGGTAGATGGATTATCTTGGCAAAGGAGAAATGCTCACTAACAGGGATGTAAACAAATTTGTGCACAACATTTGAGGGAAATCAGCTTTTTGTGCTTTAGGAACATTTCTGGGATCTTTTATTTCAGCTCACGAAACATGGGACCAACACTTTACATGCTGTGTTTATATTTTTATTCTGTCTGTATGATAATGAGTATCAAGTGTTTATTTGCTGCTCACATTTAACAGGTCTCCCTGGTAAAATAGATCCTTAATCTCAAAGAGATGTCCTTTATAAATAAATTATAAATAAATCAATACATTCAAAGTGTCACTATTCTCCTGTACACTCACCTCTTGACAGCGGTCGTCTTCTCTTTGACCTGTTTCTGGTCTGTTGGAAACTCAGGCTTCTGGAGCAGAAAGCCAATCTTGTGTTTGATGTCTTTGGCACTGAGGGAGGAGAGAGAGTGGGTAGTGTTTGGCTACAGAATGTATTAAAACATCTCACAGTCGTGTGTCCTATTATATGTAATGCACTTACTATATAACAGAACCAAGATGCCTGGCACACAAGGCTCATATTCAACATATATTACAGTCTGAAAATATCCCATTGCAGCACAGACATGACACCTTTCAATTGTTAGAATCTCACATGACATGTTGCATTACTTTTGTTGCATCAAATTTTAAACCAAGCATTTTCCAACTGTTACTGTTGCATTCATCCTCTTCCATACACGTTGATAGTGATCTACAACAACATGCTAACAAATTAGAATAACCATCTTACCTTTTTAAGCAGGTTGCTGGCAGTGTTGCTAATCCCTTACACATGTTGTATGTTTGCTCAATCCAAATCTAGGATAATTATTTGCAGTGGTTTGGAGTTAAGAGGAGAAGTCTGTAATAGTATGACTGTTAGTCCTCACAGTGTTTCAGTGGTATGCTGTGTCTTGGTGAAATCTCCCACAGTTGGGGTTTTATACAGCCACAGTGCTCACATACAGACGGAGAGCCAATCACAGCCCTCACTGGGCTAAGTATGCTCAATCAATTCTCTCAAAGGGGGGAAATAATATGAGCCGGTATTTGTCAGTGACTGCCTGTTACCCACTGAAGTGGGCATAGCAGCGTGTGGAGGAAATGTAATGCATGGAAACTGTTATGTGGCTGATTGTTGTACCCACTGAAGTGGGTAACAGAAACAGAAGGTGATTTCCATTGCCCTCCCTCTTTTGAACGATTTAGGGTAATTATGTTCTTGTAAAGAAGCCAAAGATGTACAAATACTTTCTTTATTTGCCAATACGATTTGTCCAATATTGCTTTTGCCACCTTGGATTATCGTGTGCTCTTCTCAATGTTTTGGATCAGTGGCTTGTGGATGGTGTTGACATACTAGCTTATAGTGGCTCTCGCTTTGGTTGCATTGATTGAGTCAACATTGTATTTACTTACACATTTGTGCGTGCACATGATGCATAAGGACAAGGTATGAATGGCTCGGATTGAACCTGTGTCGTTTGCAAACCACTAGACTGTGTTAGCCTGCTGAGCTAAAGTCTAGGTAATAGTTCAGAGAGATAGCACAAATCTTCAGGTCTCAGGCTAGGATAATCCTTATGCGAGCGTGGTTCACCAAACCACCTCTGTTACAAAAAGGTCCATTGACATGGCATTGACATCATCATCAACTCCCCTCATTTCAAACTCCACATCCCCAGAACATTCCCTCAGCCTCTCCTTTCATCAACGGCCCAAACTGAGCATCCTTTGATCTATAGTGCCTTGCGAAAGTATTCGGCCCCCTTGAACTTTGCGACCTTTTGCCACATTTCAGGCTTCAAACATAAAGATATAAAACTGTAGTTTTTTTGTGAAGAATCAACAACAAGTGGGACACAATCATGAAGTGGAACGACATTTATTGGATATTTCAAACTTTTTTAACAAATCAAAAACTGAAAAATTGGGCGTGCAAAATTATTCAGCCCCCTTAAGTTAATACTTTGTAGCGCCACCTTTTGCTGCGATTACAGCTGTAAGTCGCTTGGGATATGTCTCTATCAGTTTTGCACATCGAGAGACTGAATTTTTTCCCATTCCTCCTTGCAAAACAGCTCGAGCTCAGTGAGGTTGGATGGAGAGCATTTGTGAACAGCAGTTTTCAGTTCTTTCCACAGATTCTCGATTGGATTCAGGTCTGGACTTTGACTTGGCCATTCTAACACCTGGATATGTTTATTTTTGAACCATTCCATTGTAGATGTTGCTTTATGTTTTGGATCATTGTCTTGTTGGAAGACAAATCTCCGTCCCAGTCTCAGGTCTTTTGCAGACTCCATCAGGTTTTCTTCCAGAATGGTCCTGTATTTGGCTCCAACAATCTTCCCTGTCCCTGCTGAAGAAAAGCAGGCCCAACCCATGATGCTGCCACCACCATGTTTGACAGTGGGGATGGTGTGTTCAGGGTGATGAGCTGTGTTGCTTTTACGCCAAACATAACGTTTTGCATTGTTGCCAAAAAGTTCAATTTTGGTTTCATCTGACCAGAGCACCTTCTTCCACATGTTTGGTGTGTCTCCCAGGTGGCTTGTGGCAAACTTTAAACAACACTTTTTATGGATATCTTTAAGAAATGGCTTTCTTCTTGCCACTCTTCCATAAAGGCCAGATTTGTGCAATATACGACTGATTGTTGTCCTATGGACAGAGTCTCCCACCTCAGCTGTAGATCTCTGCAGTTCACCCAGAGTGATCATGGGCCTCTTGGCTGCATCTCTGATCAGTCTTCTCCTTGTATGAGCTGAAAGTTTAGAGGGACGGCCAGGTCTTGGTAGATTTGCAGTGGTCTGATACTCCTTCCATTTCAATATTATCGCTTGCACAGTGCTCCTTGGGATGTTTAAAGCTTGGGAAATCTTTTTGTATCCAAATCCGGCTTTAAACTTCTTCACAACAGTATCTCGGACCTGCCTGGTGTGTTCCTTGTTCTTCATGATGCTCTCTGCGCTTTTAACGGACCTCTGAGACTATCACAGTGCAGGTGCATTTATACGGAGACTTGATTACACACAGGTGGATTGTATTTATCATCATTAGTCATTTAGGTCAACATTGGATCATTCAGAGATCCTCACTGAACTTCTGGAGAGAGTTTGCTGCACTGAAAGTAAAGGGGCTGAATAATTTTGCACGCCCAATTTTTCAGTTTTTGATTTGTTAAAAAAGTTTGAAATATCCAATAAATGTTGTTCCACTTCATGATTGTGTCCCACTTGTTGTTGATTCTTCACAAAAAAATACAGTTTTATATCTTTATGTTTGAAGCCTGAAATGTGGCAAAAGGTTGCAAAGTTCAAGGGGGCCGCAAGGCACTGTACATGCAGGCAGTGGTGTACTTAAATAAAAATACCTTAAGTAGTACGTAAGTAGTTTTTGGGGGTATATTTTTAACAACTTTTACTTCACTACATTTCTAAGGAAAATAATTTACTTTTTACTCCATACATTTTCCCTGACACTCAACCGTACTCGTTACATTTTGAATGCTTAGCAGGACAGGAAAATGGTCCAGTTCACACACATATCAAGACAACATCCCCGGTCAGCCATACTGCATCTGATCTGGCGGACTCACTAAACTCACATGCTTTGTTTGTAAATTATGTGTCAGTGTTGGAGTGTGTCCCTGGCTTTCTGTAAATAAAAAAAACAATAATATGGCTCCATCTGATTTGCTTAATATAACGAATTTGAAATTATTTGTATTTTTACTTTGATACTTAAGTATATTTTAGCACTTACATTTACTTTTGATACTTTTAGACTTTTACTCAATTATTATTTTAGTGGATGACTCACTTTTACTTGACTCATTTTCTATTCTTTACTTTTACTCAAGTATGATAATTGGGTACTTTTTCTACCACTGCATGCAGGGTAGCAGAATCACACACACATACTGCATCTCTGTATACCTGTTTAGCCGGCATAGGTATTTCAACTCTGGATGGCTGCCCAGAGCATAGCAGCGTGTGGAGGAAATGTAATGCAGTGAAACTGTTATGTGGCTGATTGCTGTAAATTATTTTCTGATGGCATCAATCAGAAAACGTTGAGATATCAGCAGATGTAAGAAGGGCTTTATGAATCAATTTGATTTGAATTAAAAGTAACCGAGGTGAGTTAGTTAAATTCACTCCTCAGGTTGAAGTACCCCGACCAGAGCCATCAAATTACTAACTTCTCGGTGGTGCAGCTGACTAATGTGTTTCAAGAGTGCCAGTCATATGTGTTTGAAAGACAAAAGCCACAAGATCAAGGCCCAGTGTGGGCTTGTGAGTAAGAAAGCAAATCTGTTAAGGGACATTGTGATGCTGGTTACACTTGCTTTCACAAAATGGTCATTAACAGAACACTAGCTTGTTTTCATTTTTTTATTACTTGCTTTACTTTTCTATTATTTCTCCATTTTCTTTCTCTGTGCTTTGTTGGAAAGGCTTGTAAGTAAGCCTGTAAGTAAGCATTTCACTATCAGTCAAGACCTGTTTTTTACAACACGTGACAAATAATATTTTATTGGATTTGATTTGTCTGTGCATGATCAATCAGTGTGATTAAAAGAAGCAGAGGAGACAGAGATGCCTGCTTTTCTGTGTCCAGACTATAACTCATAATCATAACTGACATGTCAAAATATTCATGCTACCCTGTTCTGCATCCTACATACTGTAGTTTATTTGACTGATATTATTTTCAACTGACGGACTGACTGACTAACTAACTTCGTCATTACATTTTCAAAACATGAACGAATGAGAAAGAACGAAACCCCTGATTAGACTGTTGTCCTGACGTTACACACTTGGAACTCAAATGTTCTGACAAAACTAACAAGCAAGCCTTTCTTCGCTTAATCAACTGACCCGTAGACAGGTAGCCAGTCTGGGGTGGGGAGGGGGCACATGTGCACATTGTTTAGTCATCTTGTCAGTCATTGGTGAATGTGTTATCAACAGCTGTGAGGCTACGTGCAGCACAGCACAGGGCAAGAGATGGATATCAGACCAGATGCCGCTGAGTGACCGGCTTCTCCTCTTTCATCTGAGGCATGGTGGGGTGGGGCTGAGGAAGGTGGGTTGGAGGCTGAGGCTGGGGCCGGCGGTGTGGAGGGCTATGGAGGTGGGCTGGGGCTGGAGTCTGTAACAAATACATTGTATGGACAAACACCTGGCCAGAATCTATCCAGGCTGAATCTTTTAGAAGTCTGTAGCCACTCTCTATCACTGAGGTGTGTGATAATAGGTTTTATTAGGCTTCAGTCACTCCTCCAGTCCCTCTTAGTGCATGGACGTTCTATTCAAGTTGGATTACTCCTGGGCTACAGCTCCCAATGACTGATGGATAATCACTTTTAAGAGTAGAACACACCAGATTTTTTGGACACTCTAAATTTAGCCACCAAGTTTGGTCCCCATTTTTAACCACATTCGTCATAGCTTTTCATTAACTACATTTCAGAGTTCCTTTGATTTTCTTTGCTTTCAACAGAAACATCAGAACAGTCCTCGTTGATAGTTAAACATTTACATAAAATGTTGAATATAAATGAAACTATTATATACTATTAACAACATGAATTAACTTACTGATGTGAATCATATATAACCATTAAGGCCTTTCCTCAATGGATGGAAAATGAACATATTCTGTAAGAGAGCCACTGGGGTGCTTGTGTTGCATGAAATCTCCTCCAGGAATAGTTTGACATGGTGTCTCTGTCCTGTAGGGGAGAGTGAGGTAAGTTGACCATTTTTTTACATTCAGCATCACTCCATCAAGGGAAATATAGTATTATTTTTAACAAAGATATATCTACAAATATTTTAGGTTGTTGTGTATCTGTGGAATAATTCAGAATTCATGTTAACAGTTTTTAAAACATAGCTTGCCCAAAAAAATGGTCTCTTGGCACAACTTGGTGTGAGTTGTAAGTTGATCTGCTGAACAGGGTACGTTAAGCCACTTACAAATGTCTGTTCTGAATGAAATATTACCACTACTTTTTTAAACCATGTCTATCTTAATTTCCAAAACACAATTTAACAATCAGAATTGCCTTTTTGTCTTCAAATAATTTTAAACATCTTTTAAAACAGCCTTAACACCTTACACTTTGTACTTTTTCATTTTAACGGACCAGGTCCTGTTACCTCAAATCCCAGCAATAACACCTGGGAAGAAAACACTTCAATTTGTTCAACTTGTCATTGGCTTACCAGAGCAAACACGTGAAGTCCAATATCATTTATTTTGTTTTGCTGACATTGAGTGAGAGGTTATTTTCCTGACACCACACTCCGAGGGTACTCACCTCCTCCCTGTAGGCTGTCTCATCATTGTTGGAAATCAAACCTTCCACTGTAGTGTCGTCTGCAAACTTGATGATTGAGTTGGAGGCGTGCATGGCCATGCAGGGGTGGGGGAACAAGGAGTACAGGAAAGGGCTGAGAACTTACCCTTGTGGGGGATCAGTGTTGAGGATCCAGAGTGGAGATGTTGTTTCCTACCTTCACCACCTGGGGGCAGCCTGTCAGGAAGTCCTGGACCCAGTTGCACAGGGTGGGGTCGAGACCATCAATCAATCAATCAAATGAATTTATATAGCCCTTCTTACATCAATTGATGTCAAAGTGCTGTACAGAAACCCAGCCTAAAACCCCAAACGGCAAGCAATGCAGGTGTAGAAGCACGGTGGCTAGGAAAAACTCCCTAGAAAGGTCAGAACCTAGGAAGAAACATAGTGAGGAACCAGGCTATGAGGGGTGGCCAGTACTCTTCTGGCTGTGCCAGGTGGAGATTATAACAGAACATGGCCAAGATGTTCAAATGTTCATAGATGACCAGCAGGGTCAAATAATAATAATCACAGTGGTTGAGGGTGCAACAGGTCAGCACCTCAGGAGTAAATGTCCATTGGCTTTTCATAGCCAATCATTCAGAGTATCTCTACCGCTCGTGATGTCTCTAGAGAGTTGAACATCCGGTGAACAGGTCAGCGTTCCATAGCCGCAGGCAAAACAGTTGAAACTGGAGCAGCAGCACGGCCAGGTGGACTGGGGACAGCAAGGAGTCATCGTGCCAGGTAGTCCTGAGGCATGGTCCTAGGGCTCAGGTCCTCCGAGAAAGAAAGAAAGAAAGAAAGAAAGAAAGAAAGAAAGAAAGAAAAAGAGAGAGAGAGAATTAGAGAGAGCATACTTAAATTCACACAGAACACCGGAAAGGACAGGAGAAATACTCCAGATATAACAGAATGACCCTAGCCCCCCGACACAAACTACTGCAGCTTAAATACTGGAGGCTGAGACAGGAGGGGCCGGGAGACACTATGGCCCCATCCGACGATACCCTCGGACAGGGCCAAACAGGCAGGATATAATCCCACCCACTTAACCAAAGCACAGCCCCCACACCACTAGAGGGATATCTTCAAACACCAACTTCCCATCCTGAGACAAGGCCGAGTATAGCCCACAAGATCTCCGCCATGGCACAACTCAAGGGGGGCGCCAAAGTGGACAGGAAGATCACGTCATTGACTCAACCCACTCAAGTGACGCACCCCTCCTAGAGTACGGCATGGAAGAGCACCAGTAAGCCAGTGACTCAGCCCCTGTAATAGGGTTAGAGGCAGAGAATCCCAGTGGAGAGAGGGGAACCGGCCAGGCAGAGACAGCATGGGTGGTTCGTTGCTCCATAAAAATGGAGCCCTATAGGAGAAAGCCCTGCCTCCAGCTGTTTGCTTAGAAATTCTAAGGATAGTAAGGAGGCATAGCGTGACCATAGCGTACATGTAGGTATGAACGGCATGACCAAATCGGACAGATAGGTAGGAGCATGCCCATATAATGCTTTGCAGGTCAGCAGTAAAACCTTGAATTCAGCCCTTGCCTTAACAGGAAGCCAGGGAATAACTACACTGTATATATTCGGCCATGTTTCCAGTCACCTTGCCATGATTAAATGCAATTAACTGTAATTTGCTGTCATCTAGTGGACATTTTGCTCAAATGCCCTCAGCTATGTTTAGACTGTTGTTGTTCATGTTTGCTGTATTCTAGTGTACTATGGAATATATTGCTATCTTATTCTTGACACCTCTCCCAGTCATAGTTAAGGTTAGAACTACCTTTAATTTTGAAGCATGGAATCCAATTGGTCAGACCAGAGATGGATAGACCTAAGCACGGGTGCTTCCTGTTTTAGTTTATGCCTATAGGAGCAACAAGGTGGAGTCATTGTCAGATTTGCCAAAAGGAGGGCGGGGGAGGGCCTTGTATGCATCGCGGAAGTTACAGTAGCAGTGGTCGAGTGTGTTACTCGCTCGTGTACTGCAGTCGACATGCTGATAGAATTTAGGTAGCCTTGTTCTCAGATTAGCTTTGTTAAAATCCCCAACTACAGTATATGCAGCCTCAGAATATATGGTTTCCAGTTTGCATAAAGTCCAGTGAAGTTTCTTGATGGCCGTCTTGGTATCTGCTTGCGGAGTGATATACACAGTTGTGACGATAACCGAGGAGAGTTCTCTTGGGAGATAATACGGACGGCATTTGATTGTGAGGAATTCTACAGGTCAGGTGAACAAAAGGACTTGAGTTATTGTATGTTGTTACAATTGCACCAGGAGTCATTAATCATGAAAGATACACCCCTGCCCTTCTTCTTACCAAAGAGATGTTTGTTCCTGTCTGTGCGATGCACTGAAAATCCCGTTTGCTGTATAGACTCCGACAGCATGTCCGCAGCTAGCCATGTCTCCGTGAAACAGAGTATGTTACAATCCCAGATATCACTTTGGAAAGCAACTCTTGCCCTAATTTTGACATATACTCGGAAGCGGTGGGTGGTGTGCATCCAAAGCCTCACTAGAAGACCGCTCTGGCACCCTCTCCAAACACGGCGTTGTTTTGGGTCGACCTCTGGAATCATTTCAAATGTGCTTTTGGAAAATCATATTCCTGGTTGTAGTGCTGGTTGTAAAATTGATGTCTCTCTGATATCCAATAGTTCTTCCCGGCTGTATGTAATAACACTTAAGTTTTTCTGGGCTAACAATGTAAGAAATAATACATAAAAAACGAAATACTGCACAGTTTCCTAAGAATTTGAAGCGAAGCTGCCATTTCTATCGGCGCCATCTCGCACATCTTGAGGTATTAAAGTGACTATGCATAGATAATAACAAAGAGCAGCAGCAGCGTAGAAGGGGGGATAATGCAAATAGTCTGGGTAGCCATTTAAATAACTGTTCAGGAGTCTTATGGCTTGGGGGTAGAAGATGTTTAGAAGCCTCTTGGACCTAGACCTGGTGCTCTGGTACCGTTTGCCGTGCAGTAGCAGAGAGAACAGTGACTAAAGTGGCTGGAGTCTTTGACAATTTTTAGGGCCTTCCTTTGACACCACCTGGTATAGAGGTCCTGGATGGCAGGAAGCTTGGCCCCTGTGATGTACTGGGCCGTATGCACTACCCTCTGTAGTGCCTTGCGGTCAGAGACCGAGCAGTTGCCATACCAGGCAGTGATGCAACCAATCAGGATGCTCTTGATGGTGCAGCTGTCAAACCTTTTGAGGATCTGAGGACCCATGACAAATCTTTTCAGTCTCCTGAGGGGGAATAGGCTTTTTCGTGCTCTCTTCACAAATATCTTGATGTGCTTGGACCATGTTAGTTTGTTGGTGATGTGGTTACCAAGGAACTTGAAGCTCTCAACCTGCTCCACCTCAGCCCCGTTGATGAGAACGGGGGTGCGCTCGGTCTTCCTTTCCCTGTAGTCCACAATCATCTCCTTGGTCTTGATCACGTTGAGGGAGAGGTTGCTGTCCTTGTACCACATGGTCAGGTCTCTGACCGCCTCCCTATAGGGTGTCTCATCGTTGTCGGTGAACAGGCCTACCACTGTTGTGTCATCAGCAAACTGATGGTTTGGAGTTGTGCATGACCGTGCAGTCATGAATGAACAGGGAGTACTAGAGGGGACTGAACAGGCACCCTGAGGGTCCCCTGTGTTATGGATCAGCTTGGTGGATGTGTTGTTACCTACCCTTACCACCTAGGGCGGCCCGTCAGGAAGTCCAGGATCCAGTTTCAGAGGGAGGTGTTTAGTCCCAGGGTCCTTAGCGTAGTGATGAGCTTTGAGGGCACTATAGTGTTGAACGCTGAACTGCAGTCAATGAATAGCATTCTCACATAGGTATTCCCTTTGTCCAGGTGTGAAAGGTTAGTGTGGAGTGCATAGAGATTGCGTCATCTGTGGATCTGTTGGTGCAGTATGCAAATTGGAGTGGGTCTAGTGTTTCTGAGATAATGGTGTTGATGTGAGGCATGACCAGCCTTTCAAAGCATTTCATGGCTACAGATGTGAGTGCTAAGGGTTGGTAGTCATTAAGGCAGGTTACCTTAGTGTTCTTGGGCACAGGGACTATGGTGGTCAGCTTGAAACATGTTGGTATTACAGACTCAGACAGGGAGCAGTTGGAAATGTCAGTGGAGACACTTGCCAGTTGGTCAGTGCATGCTCAGAGTACACATCCTGGTAATCTGTCTGACCCTGCAGCCTTGTGAATGTTGACCTGTTTAGAGGTCTTACTCACATCGGCTGCGGAGAGCGTGATCAAACAGTCGTCCAGAACAGCTGATGCTCTCATGCATGTTTCATTGTTACTAGCCTTGAAGCGAGCATAGAAGTTATTTAGCACGTCTGGTAGGCTTGTGTCACTGGGCAGTTCGTGGCTGTACTTCCCTTAACTTCTGCAGGGCGCCAAATTCAAAAACAGAAATCTCATAATTAAAATTCCTCAAACATACAGGTATTATACACTATTTTAAAGATAAACTTCTCGTTAATCCAGCCACAGTGTCTGACTTCAAAAAGGCTTTACGGTGAAAGCACACCTTGTGATTATGTTAGGTCAGTGCCAAGTCACAGAAAAACATACAGCCATTTTCCAAAGAAGGAGAGGTGTCACAAAACTCAGAAATAACGTTATAAATATTCACTTACCTTTGATGATCTTCATCGGAATGCACTCCCAGGAATCCCAGTTCCACAATAAATGGTTGTTGTTGTTCCTTAAAGTCCATAATTTATGTCCAAATACCTCTTTTTTGTTTGCGTGTTTAGCCCAGTAATCCAAATGCACAGTGTGTAAGCAATCAGTTCAGACAAAAAGTTTAAAAAGTTATATTACAGTTCATAGAAACATGTCAAACGATGTATAGAATCAATCTATAGGATGTTTTTAACATAAATCTTCAATAATGTTTCAACCGGACAATTCCTTTGTCTTTAGAAATGAAAAGGAATGCAGCTAGCTCTCATGGGCGCACGCCTGACTGAGCTCATGGCATTCTGCCAGATCTCTGACTCAAACAGCTGTTATTTTCTCCCCCTTCACAGTAGAAGCCTGAAACAAGGTTTTAAAGACTGTTGACATCTATTGGAAGCCTTAGGAAGTACAATATGACCCCATAGACACTGTATATTGGATAGGCAAAGACTTGAAAAACTACAAACCTCAGATTTCCCACTTCCTGGTTGGATTTTGTCTGAGGTTTTTGCCTGCCATATGAGTTCTGTTATACTCACAGACATCATTCAAACAGTTTTAGAAAATTCAGAGTGTTTTATATCCAAACAAACTAATAATATGCATATTCTAGCATATTTGCATATGCTTTTGGGCCTGAGTAGCAGGCAGTTTACTCTTATTCATCCAAGCTACTCAATACTGCCCCTGTTCCCAAAGAAGTTAATAGTTTGCAAGCCCTGCCACATCCGACGAGCATCGGAGTTGGTGTAGTACAATTCGATCTTAGTCCTGTACTGATGCTTTGCCTGTTTGATGGTTCATCAGAGGGCATAGCGGGATTTCTTATAAGCTTCCGGGTTAGAGTCCCGCTCCTTGAAAGCGGCAGCTCTACTCTTTAGCTCAGTACGAATGTTGCCTGTAAATCCATGGCTTCTGGTTGGGGTATGTATGTACAGTCACTGTGTGGACGACGTCCTCGATGCACTTATTGATAAAGTCAATGACTGATGTGGTGTACTCCTCAATGCCGGAATAATCAGAATAATCCTGGAACATATTCCAGTCTGCGCTCGCAAAACAGTCCTGTAGTTTAGTATCTGCTTCATCTGACCACTTTTTTTATAGAATGAGTCACTGGTGCTTCCTGCTTACATTTTTGCTTGTAAGCAAGAATCAGGAGAATATAATTATTGTCAGATTTGCCAAATGGAGGGTGATGCAGAGCTGTGTACGCGTGTGTGGAGTAAAGGTGGTCTAGAATTTTATTTCCCTCTTTTTTTCCCCTTTTTTTCTTTTCAGGGTAGGGACAGAGGCTGAAGCCACTGTTCAAATCAGGTTGGAATGGGAAAGATGGGGCTTACTTTTTTTGGGGGGGGGGGGGGGGGGGGTTTAAATGTCCAATTTCAAATTACAGTACATTGACATTTAACATGTGGAGTGACATATGGTGTATGTAATCAGTATATTCAGTTCTTGAAAAATAGCTTAAAGTCTGGGTAGGGATGGGTGCGAGGTAACGCAATGGGTATGTCTGTAAGAACCCAAGGAGTGGGTAATCTTTCAACTTTTTTTAGAACAGCTTTGTTAGTGTTTTGTAGCCTTCAAATGTCACAGCTGAAAGATGTTGATGTCTAGGTAAACAGAAACATGACGTTAGAATAAAACAGAGGCACATGGTAAGTAAAGGGCAAACATATCCAAACTAAAATATATTGGTACAGTGTTACACAACTAGCAAATAAGGGAAGTGCACTTATATGCACAACAATCAAACAATATAAATCTACATAGCAATATGAACAAAATACCTTGGTCGCCACTCCACACTCATGCAATACACATTCAATAACCCGTCTGTAGTGGTCCATTCTGGTTTGGTTGAAAGAGGACTAATAACTGCAGGTGGGGCATTTAAAGGGTTATCTGTGATCTGGTTGATTTAGTTGAATGAGGTGTGTGGTGACTAAAAGGGTGGCAGGCTCCCCTCCAGGGTAGAAGGGAAGTAGGAGGAGTTTTGTACAATTTGATTGTACATATGAGTTAGCTATGTTGTTTCTAGCAGCCACTCCCCACCAGACCTTTCAATTATGTGTACTTTGATCCACATTTGTTATCCATACAACCTGCTAAACAGGTTCCATAAACCACTCCTTATCTGAATGAAGGTTTCAGAGTAAACTAAACTTAACTCAGACTCACTCCCAGTCTACATGTCAACACAACATTTCCTCTACACTTGATGCATTTAACAACCACGATGTATGTGTTCGTGAGAGTCTCAGCTTTCGATGGTGGGTTCATATTCGTTTCTATCCCAAACCGTTCGAACTCTGCAGATGTTTTTGTGAGAAGATTTTCGGGATGTATCCTGGTCTGACAAACACTGCTGTAGCTTTGTAACCTTCCACCACAGATGCAGCAGCCCATGCAACAAAACAAACATATCTCTAGCTTAATCAGACAAATTTAGATGGGGAATTTTGTAGTATGCTAATTAGATTGACATGCGGGCGAATCAATCGTTTCTAGGGGGGGTTAAGACTGTAGTGTAATTAAATGTATTATTTTCTTTATGATATTGTTATGCAGAATATAGATGATTATTGCTGTTAAGGCTGTTATTGGTTTTTTTTAAATCAACATTAAACTGAATGGTAACGTCAGAAGTCCATAATGGTTCCCAAAGTGTGTCCCATTTCTCTGCTTGTCTTCTTTCACCTGCACTGACCTGAGAGAACTGGACAAGCCAAAGATATACTGAACAAAATTCTGAAGAGCTCTAGTGACACCCTGTGGTTAGACTAAAACACATAGAATCTGCTGCTTCTATTACTCTCAAGTAATGTGGAATCAGTGGATTTCAAATGTTTTAGTGCTTTTTATTTCTCTACTCTTTCTTCTACCCATAAAGGATGCAACATACAATGTCAAAGACATATTTATTCAAACCATGTCAGGGATGTCATGAAGTGTCTCCAGTTCCATGACTCGCCACATGGAAACAACCACTCCACACAAGGGTGTTAATTAATCACCTTGTTCCTTAGCCCCCCGAGGACTCAGACATTTACCTGCAAATGCATTTGCATTCATCAAGCTATGCTTTCAGACAATGGTCTAAGAGTATATAACCCTCTATAGCACCCTACATGCAAAGAGTCAACTAAATGCATTGTGCACTTTAAATCACAAAGTCCTCTTTCTTTACACGTAATATCTCTGGCTCCTGCTGGTGGGAGATCAACTCTGCAGCCTGCAGTGAAGGACTATCCAACACAATGAAGTCCTCAGGGGGACCATTCGTTCCCTCAACCCTATTAACCACCACTATGTATGAAATGCACTGGACGGCTCTGACTTTGGCAACTTCATTCTCTTTCACCCCCGACGGGCTCTCCAAAGATGTAGTAACATGATTTCCAACTATTCACAGTTTGTTCCTCACATTCACCATGACCTTCTTTTCCACACCTTCCACATCTATGAATCTTCCACCTGCAGACACTTTATATCCATCAATGAGACATTGCAGCATACATTATCATGCCAAAGATATCAAGTCACATTTTCTCCAGCCATGTCAGAGACGTCATGAAGAAAGTCTCTCCAGTTCCATGACTCACCACATGAAACAAACACACCACCTGAGGGTGTTAATGAATCACTTTGTTGCTTATGCGGCGAGAACTCAAACCTTTACCTGCAAATGCGTTTGCATTAATCAAGCTATGCGTTATGTATAACCCTTTAAAGCACTCCTTTATAGCACCCTACATGCATTTATTTGACTGAACGCATTGTGAACGTAATCATGAACTGTATCTTGAGAAAACCTTTTATGTGAAACGTACAGTTTTGATTTGCAGCCATTCTAAGTCCATTCTACAAACCACTCCTTATAATACCTTTCTATTACATGGCATATTACATGGCATATTTTGATCTACAATCTTCATACATACAACCTGCTAAACAGGTTCCATAAGCCACTCCTTATCTGAATAGCACAGTGTCCAAAGACGGGCCGGAAGTATACAGAATGGTGTCGTCTGCGTAGAGGTGGATCAGGGAATTGCCCGCAGCAAGAGCAACATCATTGATATATACAGAGAAAAGAGTCGGCCCGAGAATTGAACCCTGTGAATGAAGGTTTCAGAGTCAGACTCACTCACCTCCATTTTACAATGGTTGTACTCTTTACTTTTTTTTTTATTATTGGAACTCATTGCAAGTCTGTAGACCTGTCTGTTGACAAGAAAATAGCAGCTGCTAATATTTCTGTTGTTAGGGACCAATTCTGTTGTTCGATCTGTCTGGACATATTGAAGGATCCGGTGGCAATTCCTTGTGGACACAGGTACTGTATGGACTGTATTGAGGACTGCTAGGATCAGGATGATCAGAGGGGAGTCTACAAATGCCCCCAGTGCAGACAGACCTTCTTCCCAAGGCCTGTTTTGAACAGAAACACAATGCCTGCTGAATTGGTGGAGGAATTGAAGAAGACAGGACTCCAAGCTGCTCCACCTGCTCACTATTACACTGGACCTTTGGATTTGGAGTTTGATGTCTGCACTGGGAGAACATTCAAACTGTCGAGTTCTGTCTTGTGTGTCACACCCTGATCTTGTTCACCTGTCCTTGTGATTGTCTCCACCCCCTCCAGGTGTCGCTTATTATCCCCGGTGTATATATCCATATGTTTCCTGTCTTTCTGTGCCAGTTCGTCTTGTTTGCCAAGTCAACCAGTGTTTTTCCTTGCCTATTTCTCCCAGTCTCTGTTTGTTTCTAGTCCTCCTGGTTTCAACCCTTGCCTGTCCTAACTCCGAACCTGCCTGCCTGCCACTCTGCCTGTTCTGATTACCAGCCTGCCTATCCTCTTGCACTGTTTTGGACTCGGATCTGGTTTCTGACCCCTGCCTGGCCTGACTTTGAGATTGCCTATCGTCTGGTACTGTTTGGACTCTGACCTGGTTTATGAACTCTCGCCTGTTCCTTACCTGCCTTTGCCTACTCCTTTTGTTTTAATACATATCGGAGCTCTACCATCTGCCTCCTGTGACCAAGGGTTCAAGGCGATAATGGAGCAAATCAGTGAATTAGATCATAGGCAGCCTTCCTACTAGTGGTGGATTGGTTCAACCTTCCCCGGCTCCCAAGGAGAGCCCCGCTTTCCTCCTCCGGAACGTTATGCAGGCAATTATGGTACCTGCGGGGCGTTCCTTTCCCAGTGCTCTCTCATATTCAAACTCCAGCCCTCTTCATTCCTGTTGGACCGTTCAAGGATAGCGTATTTAATCACACTAATGTCTGGAAGGGCATTCTCCTGGGCAACTGTCACGTCCTGACCATAGAAATCCTTTATTTTCTATGGTAGAGTAGGTCAGGGCGTGACTAGGGGGGTTAGTCGAGTTGATATTTTCTATGTGGGTTCTAGGTTGTTTTTTCTATGTTGGGGTTTTGGTATGATTCCCAATTAGAGGCAGCTGGTTATCGTTGTCTCTAATTGGGGATCATACTTAAAGTATAATTTTTTTCCACGTGTGGGTTATGAGATATTGTTTATGTTTTGAGTAAGTGTATGTAGCACCTCTATCACGGTTTGCTGTTTTGTTTGTTTGTATTGCAAAGTTTCACTATTAAATATACTGCTCAAAAAAATAAAGGGAACACTACAATAACACATCCTAGATCTGAATGAATGAAATATTCTTATTAAATACTTTTTTCCTTACATAGTTGAATGTGCTGACAACAAAATCACACAAAAATGATCAATGGAAATCAAATTTATCAACCCATGGAGGTCTGGATTTGGAGTCACACTCAAAATTAAAGTGGAAAACCACACTACAGGCTGATCCAACTTTGATGTAATGTCCTTAAAACAAGTCAAAATTAGGCTCAGTAGTGTGTGTGGCCTCCACGTGCCTGTATGACCTCCCAACAACGCCTGGGCATGCTCCTGATGAGGTGGCGGATGGTCTCCTGGATCTCCTTCCAGACCTGGACTAAAGCATCCGCCAACTCCTGGACAGTCTGTGGTGCAAAGTGGCGTTGGTGGATGGAGCGAGACATGATATCCCAGATGTGCTCAATTGGATTCAGGTCTGGGGAACGGGCGAGCCAGTCCATAGCATCAATGCCTTCCTCTTGCAGGAACTGCTGACACACTCCAGCCACATGAGGTCTAGAATTGTCTTGCATTAGGAGGAACCCAGGGCCAACCGCACCAGCATATGGTCTCACAAGGGGTCTGAGGATCTCATCTCGGTACCTAATGGCAGTCAGGCTACCTCTGGCGAGCACATGGAGGGCTGTGCGGCCCCCCCCAAAGAAATGCCACCCCACACCATGACTGACCCACCGCCAAACCGGTCATGCTGGGGGATGATGCAGGCAGCAGAACGTACTCCACGGCGTCTCCAGACTCTGTCACGTCTGTCACGTGCTCAGTGTGAACCTGCTTTCATCTGTGAAGAGCACAGGGCGCCAGTGGCGAATTTGCCAATCTTGGTGTTCTCTGGCAAATGCCAAACGTCCTGCACGGTGTTGGGCTGTAAGCACAACCCCCACCTGTGGACGTCGGGCCCTCATACCACCCTCATGGAGTCTGTTTCTGACCGTTTGAGCAGACAGATGCACATTTGTGGCCTGTTGGAGGTCATTTTGCAGGGCTCTGGCAGTGCTCCTCCTGCTCCTCCTTGCACAAAGGCGGAGGTAGCGGTCCTGCTGCTGGGTTGTTGCCCTCCTACGGCCTCCTCCACGTCTCCTGATGTACTGGCCTGTCTCCTGGTAGCGCCTCCATGCTCTGGACACTACGCTGACAGACACAGCAAACCTTCTTGCCACAGCTCGCATTGAGGTGTCATCCTGGATGAGCTGCACTACCTGAGACACTTGTGTGGGTTGTAGACTCCGTCTCATGCTACCACTAGAGTGAAAGCACCGCCAGCATTCAAAAGTGACCAATACATCAGCCAGGAAGCATAGGAACTGAGAAGTGGTCTGTGGTCACCACCTGCAGAACCACTCCTTTTTTGGGGGTGTCTTGCTAATTGTCTATAATTTCCACCTCCATTTGCACAACAGCATGTGAAATGTATTGTCAATCAGTGTTGCTTCCTAAGTGGACAGTTTGATTTCACAGAAGTGTGATTGACTTGGAGTTACATTGTGTTGTTTAAGTGTTCCCTTAATTTTTTTGAGCAGTGTATTATGTGGAACTCAACATACGCTGCACCTTGGTCCGTCTATACAAACGAACGTGACAGAATATCCCATCAAAACAGGACCAAGCAGCATGCTCAGGAGGAGAAGACATTCTGGACTTGGGAGGAAACTTTGGTTGGAGACGAAAGCCTTCCGTGGAAGCAGACGCAAGCAGTGAGGGAAGGACAGCGACGACGCCAGGGTTCGCGGTCACGACGCAAGCCCAGACGACAGCCCGGGAAAAAAATTGGGTGGGGGCACACGGGGTGGTCGGCGACGCTGAGGGGTGAGTCAGAGACCAAGGAGGAATATTGGGACAGATTGAGTGAGGAGTGGTTGGGGAAAGTTGAGAAGAGTGATGAGAGAGAGCTATTGGTTTGGCTGGAGAGGCAAGACAGTCGCCCTGAGGAGCGTGTTAGCTGTCCGGTATGTCCTGTGCCGCTCCCCGCACTTGCCTTGTAAAGGTGTGTCATCGAACCGGTACCATTGATGCCGGCTATACGCAACAGGTCTACAGTACGTCTCCACAGCCCGGTACATCCTGTGCCTGCTCCTCGCACTCTCCCTCAAGTGCCTGTGCCTCCTCCCTGCACTTGCCCTGAAGTGCGTGTCACTAGTCCGGTGCAACCTGTACCGGCCCCACCATCAGGCCCCCAGTGCGCGTGACTAGAGGGGTTAGTCGAGTTTATATTTTCTATGTGGAGTTCTAGGTTGTTTTCTATGTTGTGGTTTTGGTATGATTCCCAATTAGAGGCAGCTGGCTATTGTTGTCTCTAATTGGGGATCATACTTAAATATAATTTTTACACCTGTGGGTTATAGGATATTGTTTATGTTTTGAGTAAGTGTATGTAGTACCTCTGTTGTCACAGTTTGTTGTTTTGCAAAGTTTGTTTTGCAAAGTTTAATTCTTAAATATTATGTGGAACTCAACATACGTTGCGCCTTGATCCGTCTATACAACAGCTGTGTGGGAGCAGCATTCTGCTGTGTGCAAGAGCTTGGAGGAATTCGTGGCAGAAGTGAGGAAGGTTTTTCGATTCCCCGGTGCCCGGGAGGGAGACCGCTCAAAGTATTGCAGGTACATCTGAACTCCCATAGTGTGGCAGACTACGCAGTAGATTTTCGCACATTGGCCACCATGAGTTCCTGTAATTCCTGTTCAACACCTTCCTCCATGAACTGTCGGAGCTTGCAGCTTGGGAAATACCACTGGACCTCAATTCCCTTATCACCCTTTTGATTAGGATTGATGGCCGCCTATGACAACGCCGGTGTGAGAGGAGGTCGGGCCTCCTCAAACACTTGTTTGTCTGATGATGGCACTCGTCCTAAGGAATCCGGAAATCCCCAACGTACGTATTTCCGAGGAAAGCTGAAAACACCCGAGGTACCCCGAGAATCATCAACGATGGGTGAGTTGGATACTCCTGAGCCTATGCAACTGGGAAGAGCTAGGTTATCGGTTGGGGAATGCTCATGTAGGCTGAGTTCAAACTGTTGTCTGTACTGTGGAGGGGCAGGATATTATATAGCTACCTGCCCTGTTAAGAAACTTGTCTCTGGTGGGTACAAGTACTCTGGTGAGCCAGACTGGGAGTTTCCTAATTCCCAACACCTGCACTCCTTTTTTGTGCTTTTGCTGTGGGGAGACCAATCTATCTGAATGCTCATTGACTCTGGGGCTGATGAAAGTTTCATGGATGCTACTATTGTTTCTGAACTTGTTTCTCAACCCCTCTCTGTCCCCATGGATGCAAGGGTACTGGACAGCCGCTCAATTGGAAGAGTCACCCATAGTACAGTGCCAGTTCACATACATGTTTTAGGAAACCACAGTGAGACCATACAGTATCTTCCCATGTTCCTGTTGTCTTGGGATTTTCCTGGCTCCAAAAACACAACTCTGTTATTGACTGGACCATGAGCTCCACCCTGGGTTAGAGCCTTTTTTCCATTCCCACTGTCTTAAAGCAGCACAGCCGTCCCTGAGACGTCCTCCTCAGGGCATTAGCAAGACTTTGGATGTCTCTGCCATTCCCACTAAATACCATGACCTCCTGGAAGTTTTCAGTAAGGCACGTGCTACTTCTCTTCCCCCACACCTTCCTTATGATTGTGCCATTGATCTCTTCCCATGCACCACACCACCCCATGGTAGTCTATATTCTTTATCTGGGCCGGAGACCAAGGCCATGGAGGAATACATAGAGGAGTCTCTGGCTACTGGAGGCGTCTGTCCGTCTGCATCTCCTGCCGGAGAAGAAGGGCAAGACCCTTCGTCCGTGCATTGACTACCGGGGTCTGAATGACATTACGATTAAAAATTGTTACCCACTACCACTCCGCTCCTCGGCTTTTGAACCTCTCCAGGGGGCCACCATTCTTTTCCAAGCTGGACCTTTGGAATGTCTAACTCCTGGTTTGGATATGCGAAGGAGATGAGTGGAAGACAGCATTCAACACAGCCAGCAGACATGAGTACCAGGTCATGCCGTTTGGACTCACCAACTCTGTCTTCCAGGCTCTGGTAAACAATGTGCTCTGGGACATGCTAAACCGTTTTGTATTCATCTAACTTGACGACATTCTGTTTTTTTTCCCGGTCTGCCCAAGAACATGTTCTTCATGTCAGACAGGTCCTTCAGCGCCTCCTGGAGAACCAATTGTTCATGAAAGCCGATAAGTGTGAGTTCCACCGCTCGACAATCTCCTTTCTGGGGTATGTCATTGCTGAGGGAAATGTCCAAATGGATCCTGGAAAAGTGTGGTAGATTGGCCTTAACCTACGTCCAGGGTGCAGTTACCATGTTTCCTAGGTTTCGCTAACTTCTACCGCCGTTTCATTCGGGGCTACAGTACCCTGGCGGCCCCCTTCTCTGCACTCACCTCTTCCAAAGTACCGTTTACATGGTCTCCAGCTGTCAACAGAGACTTTGTGGACCTGAACCATCAGTTCACCACAGCACCCATCCTCGTCCATCCGGACCCGTCTCCTCAATTTGTGGTAGACGGTGATGCTTCTGACGTTGGAGTGGGGGCCATCCTGTCCCAGCGATCTGCCCAGAACCAAAAGCTTCATGCCGTGCCTTCCTGTCCCATCGTCTCAATCCCGCAGAGAGGAACTAGGAGGTAGGCAACCGGGAACTCCTGGCAGTCAAGATTTTGTTGGAAGAGTGGAGGCAATGGCTGGAAGGAGCAGAACAGCCATTCTTGGTCTGGACCAACCATACATTTTTTCTTAACGTTTAACTACTTCTAAACTTTCAACCTATTTTAACAGTCCAAGTCTGTATACCTATCTATTGGCAAGAAAATAGCAGCTGCTAATATTTCTGTTGATAGGGACAATTCTGTTTTTCGATCTGTCTGGATCGACTGAAGGATCCAGTGGCAACTGCCTGTGGACACAGATACTGTATGGACTATATTGAGGGCTGGTGGATCAAGATGATCAGAGGGGAGTCTACAAATGCCCCCAGTGCAGACAGACCTTCATGCCTTTTCGGAACAGAAGTACAATGCTGGCTGAAGTAGCAGAGAAACTGAAGAACGCTAGACCAGTAGATGTGGAGTGTGACATCTGCAAAAAAGGAGAAAATCCTGTCTGGTGTGTCTGGCCTTACTGTGAGTCTCGTCTCCAGCCTCACTTTGAATCTCTTGCCTTTAAGAAGCACGAGCTGGTCAAAGCCTCCACACAACTACAGCAGCAGATCTGCTCTCATCATGATAAACTGCTGGAGATTTACTTGCCATACCAATCAGCAGTGTATATGTTATGTGTTTGTTAGATGAACATAAATGTCATGATACAATCTCAGCTGCAGCAGAAAGGACAGAGAAACATAATCAGTTGAAATTGAAACAGGAAACATTCCAACATAAAATAAACTGGGGTAGATTGAGAAGTTCAAAAAAAGCTATGATGCCACTGAAACCCTCTGCCAATGTAGCAGTAGAGGACTGTAAGAGGATCTTTGCTGAGCTGATCTGCTCCATTGAAAGAAGGGGCTTTGAGGTAAAGGAGCTGATCAGAGCCCAGGAGAGGGCTGAAGTGATTTGGGCTGAAGAACGCCTGGGGCGAATGTGGCAGGAGGTGGCTGAGCTAAGGAGGAGAGACTGAGCTGGATCTCTCACACACAGAGGACAACATCTATTTCCTCCAGAGGTACAAAGACCACTATGATCATATTGTGTCTGAAAGATTGCTTATACCACCATCCTGTGTGGCTGTTGGTAGAGCATGGTGCTTGTAAAGCCAGCGTTTGAGGTTCGATTCCCATGGGGAACCAGTACGAAAATGTATTAAGTCGCTACTGTAAGAGGGGGCTGTGGAAAATGAAAATTCCAGTATATCTGATCATTTTAAACAAGGTACACATACAAAATGATGCCCTCATCAAGGATAAACACAAAGTACACAACTTATTTCTATTGTGGTCCTCTTTCATGATACCATTTGGCAAGTTTGGCATATGTGGCAGGACAAAAAAACAGACGCTAAAATGGCAGGCCAATTTGTTTATTTAGTCAGTGCAATCTGTCCACATGATGCAACCAGTACAGCTAAGCTTGGGAGAATAATTACCAGTGCAATCTCCTTTTGGAGCCAATACAATTCCAAATACTAGTTTTTGCAGTTATTGTGAATTTGGTGATGATGATTTTGATTGTCCTTGCCACTCGTGGAACGATTTAGGAGACTTGGGATCTACAGGTGGTAGGATTGTGACGCACTTAAGCGTAGTGGGTGCGGAGTCAGGCGCAGGAGGCAGAAAGTACTGAGTAGTGCTTTATTAGGCACGGGGAAAATCGTGCTCGCCAAAACTCATGGGCGCAACAAACACGATACCCAAAACCAGGACCTAACAAGTCCAGAGGGAAAACCCCAAAACGAAACACGCTACCAATACACTACCACACACAAACAAAGTGGGAAAAATAAGCCCGCAGGCGGGCCGACCAGCTTAAATAGCCTAACTAAACGTAAACAAGAAACAAGTGTAACTCATAAGAAAAAAACAACAGAAAAGGGAAAAGGGATCGGTGGCAGCTAGTAGACCGGTGACGACGACCGCAGAGCACCGCCTGAACAGGAAGAGGAGCCACCTTCGGTAGGAGTTGTGACAAGGATAGTGTCGGATTTGCTTGACTTCATGAAGATACTCTTATATTATGAGATCAAGTAAAAATTAAAAGCAAAACATGTTTTAAAGAGATGTGGGTCTTTCTATAAGTAATGGGGTCAATGTGTGACTTTGGGATCAACATTTCAAAATCGTTTGAAACAAAAATAAAATGATTTTTATGCAGTTCCACGAATGTACTTAGAGGAATACAAGTGAATATATGCAAATTGGCCCATAAGTCCACCTACAGTGCATTTGGAAAGTATTCAGACCCCTTGACGTTTTTCCACATTTTGTTACGTTACGGCCTTATTCAAAAATGGATTAAATACTTTTTCCCCTCATCAATCTACACACAAAATCCAATAATGCCAACGCAAAAAAAACAGTCTTCTTGGGTATGACTCTACAAGCTTGGCACACCTGTATTTGGGGAGTTGCTCCCATTATTCTCTGCAGATCCTCTCAAGCTCTGTCTAGTCTGACTAGTCTCCCAGTCCCTGCCGATAAAAAAACATCTCCACAGAGGATCTCTGGAGCTCTGTAAGCGTGACCATCGGGTGCTTGGTCACCTCCCTGACCAAGGCCCTTCACCACCAATTGCTCAGTTTGGCCAGGTGACCAGCTCTTGGAAGAGTCTTGGTGACTCCAAACTTCTTCAATTTACGAATGATGGAGGCCACTGTGTTCTTAGGGACCTTTGACGCTGCAGACATTTTTTGGTACCCTTCCCCAGATCTGTGCCTCGACACAATCCTGTCTCAGAGCTGTATGGACAATTCCTTCAACCTCAAAGCTTGATTTTTTTCTCTGACATACACTGTCACCTGTGGGACATTATATAGACAGGCTTGTGCCTTTCCAAATCATGTCCAATCAATTGAATTTACTACAGGTGGACTACAATCATATTGTAGAAACATCTCAACGATGATCAATGGAAACAGGATACACCTTAGCTCAATTTCGAGACTCATAGCAAAGGGTCTGAATACTTATGTAAATAAGGTATTTCAGATTAGCATTTTTTTAAAATAAATTAATAGTTTAATAAATAAACATCGTCATTATGAGGTATTGTGTGTAGATTGATGTGGAAAAAACATTGTTTAATCAATTTTAGAATAAGTCAGTAACATAAGTCTCCACCAAATGTGGAAAAAGTGAAGGGGTCTGAATACTTTGCGAATGCATTGTATACAACAACATAGGCCTGAGACTATACAGCCATTTGCAAGTAATATTCAAGGACTTTCAGGGAATTCTTCAAGCACTTAATTGAAATTTTCAAGGACCTCAATGTTATACAATTGTATAATTTATAGAACTGTACATAAAGGGCTTAATGTAGAACCCCCCTAGCACCAAAAAAAACATGCAAAAAGTAGCTTATTACCACTTTAAGAATAATTATATTTTTTAGGCCTTGATTTTCAAAATAGTATTACATTTTAAATTATGTGAGAATAATGTGGACATTGCCTGACTAAATAGATTGCTTGGATGCATGAATGGCAATTTTTCTGTAGCCTACGTAGCCAACGCAGGCACACAGACCTTTTAAAGCCATGACTAGCAGTAACATTGTTTAATGAGAAAGTGATCAAAAATCAGGTTCCATTTTTCATGGAATGATTTGTATGGAAAGCCAGGTTGAAGCCAACGTTAGATGTCTTCCTCATAATACCCACATGTGGTTTTACCACAGCAACACCCCTTAATTGAAGCAGCGGTGTCACAATCGTCAAAATAACATTCGGACCAAGGCGCAGCGTGATATGGGTTCCACATCTTTCATTTCATGAAACGCACAAAACAATACACATTTTTTTAAAGAAACGTGAAGCTATGGAGTGCTCACAGGCAACTACACATAAACAAGATCTCACAAACAACCAGTGGGGAAATAGCTGCCTAAATATGATCCCCAATCAGAGAGAACGCTAAACAGCTGCCTCTGATTGGGAACCATAACAGCCCAACATAGAAATAAAACAACCTAGATTACCCACCCTAGTCACACCCCAACCTAACCAAAATAGAGAATAAAAAGGCTCTCTATGGTCAGGGCGTGTCAAGCGGGCAACAAATTTATGTGCCCAAATCTCTCACAAAAATGAATCAAAAATAAAAACAGATAATTATAAAGGGAGCAGGAGAACTTATAAATTGTCTACAATAATTGCAAGGACATTTCAAATGTCGGATTTTCAAAAAAGGCCTATTCCAGTATTTGAATTTCCGAGTTCAAGTAGGCTACTTCAAGCCCCTTGTATTGTTTAAAATTGCAGGTGCAACATGGAAAACAAACACATTTTATTGAATATCCAATAGCTATGATCCCCCTTATATCTTAATGTAATGACATAAAACAAATGTGCAGATTATTATCAATGACTTATCAACAGCTGTAACAAGTTGTCCAGTATAGGAAATCCTTACTGGTACCCTAGTTTATAGAAATACCCATGTATTTGTCGGGGTTTGGGGACTAGAAAAATTAGACAAGGGAGTTTAAAGTAAGATTGAGGAGTTAGTTAATCACTAATAAGTATACAATATAAGAATTATGTTAAATTGTATACTGTGGTTAGACATTACTTGCCTGGGCTTTCATTTTGTATTAAGTTTTATGTAGGCCAATGCTGTTGATTTAACTTTAGTTAAAGGTCGCATACAGGTCGCAGTGGTGGGTAGTATATAGGGCTTTGGTGACCAAATGGATGGCACTGTGATAGACTACATCCAATTTGCTGAGTAGAGTGTTGGAAGCTATTTTGTAGATGATATCGCCGAAGTCAAGGATCGGTAGGATAGTCAGTTTTACGAGGGTATGTTTGGCAGCATGAGTGAAGGAGGCCTTGTTGTGAAATTGGAAGCCGATTCTAGATTTAATTTTGGATTGTAGATACTTAATGTGAGTCTGGAAGGAGAGTTTACAGTCTAACCAGACACCTAGGTATTTGTAGATGTCCACATATTCTAAGTCAGAACCGTCCAGAGTTGTGATGCTAGTCGGGTGGGAGGGTGCGGGCAGCAATCTGTTGAAGAGCATGCATTTAGTTTTACTAGCATTTAAATGCAGTTGGATGCCACGGAAGGAGTACTGTATGGCGTTGAAGCTCATTTGGAGGTGTGTTAGCACAGTGTCCAAAGAAGGACCAGATGTATACAGAATGGTATCGTCTGCGTGGAGGTGGATCAGAGAATCATCAGCAGCATGAGCGACATCATTGATATATACAGAGAAAAGCGTCGGCCCGAGAATTGAACCCTGTGGCACTCCCATAGAGACTGCCAGAGGTCCGGACAACAGGTCCTCCAATTTGACACACGGAACTCTATCTGACAAGTTTTTGAACCAGGCGAGGTCGTCATTTGAAAAGCCAAGGCTATTGAGTCTGCCGATAAAAATGTGGTGATTGACAGAGTCGAAAGCCTTGGCCAGGTCGATGAAGACGGCTTTACGGCTTTCTAATTGTGATGAAGGAGAGTCGGACCAAACTGCAGCGTGTCGATTGCGATCCATATTTATTTAAACAACACGTAAACACGACTAAACACGAACACTACAAAACAATAAACGAAAACCGAAAACAGCCTATACTTGTGCAAACTAACGGAGAGTACACATAGGACAGATAGGACAATCACCCACGACAAACTCAAAGAATATGGCTGCCTAAATATGGTTCCCAATCAGAGACAACGATAAACACCTGCCTCTAATTGAGAACCACTCCAGACAGCCATAGACTTTGCTAGATAACCCACTATGCTACAATCCCAATACTAACACCAAAACCCCAAGACAAAACACACCCCAATACAAAAACCCCATGCCACACCCTGGCCTGACCAAATACATAAAGATAAACACAAAATACTTTGACCAGGGCGTGACATTCACAGTACTACTGTCTTTTATCGATGGCTGTTATGATATCGTTTATGACCTTGAGCATGGCCGAGGTGCACCCATGACCAGCTCGGAAACCAGATTGAATAGTGGAGAAGGTACGGTGGGATTCGAAATAGTCAGTGATCTGTTTGTTAACTTGGCTTTCAAAGATTTTAGAAAAGCAAGGCAGGATGGATATAGGTCTATAACAGTTTGGGTCTAGAGTGTATCCCCCTTTGAACAGGGGGATGACCGTGGCAGCTTTCCAATCTTTGGGCATCTCATACGATATGAAAGAGAGTCTGAATAGGCTAGTAATAGGGGTTGCAACAATTTCGGCGGATAAATTTAGAAAGAGAGGGTCCAGATTGTCTAGCCCAGCTGATTTGTAGGGATCCAGATTTTGCAGGTCTTTCAGAACATCAGCTGTCTGGATTTGGGTGAAAGAGAAGCGGGGGTGGGGGGCTTGGCAAGTTGCTGCAGGGGGTGCTGAGATGTTGGTCGGGGTAGGGGTAGTCAGGTGGGAAGCATGGCCAGCCATAGAAAAATGCTTTTTGAAATGATCGATTATCGTAGATTTATCAGTGGTGACAGTGTTTCCTATCCTCAGTGCAGTGGGAAGCTGGGAGGAGGTGCTCTTATTCTCCATGGATTTACAGTGTCTCAAAACCTCTTGGAATAGTGCTACAGGAAGCACATTTCTGTGTGAAAAAGCTAGTCTTAGCTTTCCTAACTGACTGAGTATATTGGTTCCTGACTTCCCTGAAAAGTTGCATATCGTGGGTGCTATTCGATGCTAATGCAGAACGCCACAGGATGTTGTTGGGGTGAACCAAGGGCTATATCTGTTCTTATTTCTACATTTTTTGAATGGGGCATGCTTATTTAAGAGGGTGAGGAAAGCTTAAATTCTTGTTAATTAAACTGCACTGTCCAATTTACAGTAACTATTACAGTGAAGAAATACCATGCTATTGTTTGAGGAGATTGCACAACAACAACAAAAACATACATTCAGTAATCTTGCTCTGATTTGTCATCCTGAAGGTCCCAGAGATAAAATGTAGCATAGTTTTGTTTGATAAAATCTATTTTTATATTCAAATGTAGGAACTGAGTTCTAAAGTTTGAACCCCTGCTGTTTCTGGATCCTTGCTACAGGCAGTTAGATTTGGGTATGTCATTTTTGGCGGAAAAAAAAGAAAAATGGTCTGATCCTTAAGAGGTTTAAAGAACCCATTGCCCTTTATGGTTGTGAGGTATGGGGTCCACTCACCAACCAAGAATTCACAAAATGGGCTAAACACCAAATTGAGACTCCTCCGTGTACAATTGAAAACACCAAATAATGCATGCAGAGCAGAATAAGGGATGCTCTGTTCACAAACACAAACAAACTCCACAGAGCCTCAGGACAGCAACACAATTAGACCCCAAAAAAAGATAATTACATTGGAAAGAATTAACTAAATAACTGAGAAAACAGATAATACACAGCGGCAGAGTACCTGACCATTGTGACTGACCCAAAAAGACAGACCTGGCTCTCAAGAGAAGACAGGCTATGTGCACATAGCCCACAAAATGAGGAGGAAACTGAGCTGCACTTCCTAACCTCCTGCCAAATATATGACCATATTAGAGACACATTCTTCCCTCAGATTACACAGACTGCTAATGTTTATTGTTTATTTCAGTTTTGGTTATGATCTATTTCACCTGCTTTGGCAATGTAAACATGTTTCCTATGCCGATTTTATATATATATATATATATATATATATATATATATATATATATATATATATGAGAGAGAGAGAGAGAGAGAGAGAGAGAGAGAGAGAGAGAGATTAGTGCTTTGAGTAGATGGCTGTCTATTGTGTGAGCTAAAGAGTGTGCAGATCGAAGGCAAATCATCGTCAATCAGAGCATCCCTTTCTTTCGCCAGTCCCCCTCTTTCTTCTTTCTCCCTCCTCTTTCTCCCAGCCTCTCTTTCTTTCTCTTTTCTCTCACACCTCTGGGTAGACTCATTATGTGAATTTTAGAGTAGAGTAGGTTGCAGTTAGAGGAAAAGACAGAGTTTAGAATGATGCCCACACAGAATTACAAAAAATACATTACAATGATCACGGCCTTAGATCTCCTGTGGAGAGACTCCATCTTGTAGTGCTGTACATGCTGGCCTAACTGAAAACATCTATTCATACCCTGTGGACCCCTCTTTCTCTGTGTGTAGATCCAAGTGAGCAGATGAGAAAGGCAGAGTAGCTTAAATGGTGCGTTAAAAAATATTGAGAGAGAGAGCGAGAGAGGGAGAGAAAGAGAGAGAGAATTTAGACTAATGCCTTAATGATACCTTCCATTTGTCATCATGCCATCAGTCTGTCTCTGTACTGAGTGCTGACTTGTGTTAATCTCTGCAGTTCTTGTGCCCCTATGGGAGCAAGTAATATTACACCCACAATGTGAACCTTGAACTGGAGCTTCTCATTCATTATATCAGAGTAAGGAGATGAGAGAGAGAGCGAAAAGAAGAGCGAAAGACAGAGAGAGAAAAAGAGTGTCTATGTTTCTCAGATAGCAGGATGGAATATGTGCTTGAATGGTCACTCATCTTTGGAGTTAATTAACAATGTGAAAGACACGTCATTGCTCAAATCCTTTCTGCATCTATATTCAAAAGCTTTATATTATTGCACACAAAGGCACTTCCAGCTCTCCAAGTGATGTACTGCATGCAAACAAGGAAGTCACTGCATAAAAGCACCCCAGGTTAATCATCTGCAGGACCAGAGAGTAATGTGGTGTGGATGAGTCTCTGTGTTTCTTCTAACTGCATAACAGTTTATGTTCTTCCTGCATACCGGGCCACGGCAATCTCCAGCTTCCCCTCATTGAAACCAGTTTTGCCATTTCTCTTTCTGTGTTTCTCTCTCTCTCTCTTTCTGTCTCTCTCTCATCTTTCCCATGTACAATGTCCTTGGGATTTGGAAAGCAGCAAATGAAATGTAACATTATTCTAAACTCTGTCTGTTTTTTGTGTACATGAGATTGGGAAATGGCACAATCATTTTATTATTATTTTCTCTTTCGCTCTCCTCCTCTTCTCTCTCTCTCTCTGCTTGTCTCTGGGGAGTGGTCCATCCCCTGCTTGTGTCACTTGCCCCACATTCTTAAAGAAATGGCATGATTAATTCAGATTAAAAGACTCCTGGTCTAGCTGTGTGTGTATGTATGTTCAGTGACGGCAGAATCAGAGATCTCTCTTCTAAAGAATCAGGAAGCATAATGACTGATGTCCAAAATCCACTTGATGTTGGGAGTATAGTATGCTTTCAAAGCCAGCACAGTATTGAGCACACACAGATGGAAATGGAGACCGAAGACCAAAGGGAGATTATCCATGATGTTATTTCAAGAGAGGGCTAGTGAGACTTGGGCTGCTTCGAATAGTCTAAAGTTGCTTCCTCTCCTTTCCTTCATCCACACTGACCTGAAAGCACAGGATAGGTGATAACAGATGGCCCAAGGCATCCCTAAATTATCCATATGATTTTCACCCAGGAGAGGAATCGACTTTAGACGCCTTTACTGCAATTATCTATTTCACTGCTTGGGACAACATGCTGATGATTAATGAGATGAGGAGATGAAGCCACTTAAGACTATTGAGATGCAGCCTCAGACAAGTTAGTCAGTACAGTGACAGCTTTTAGCCTCTGCCAGTGAAGTGTTGAGAATGTGAATTAGTGCTGCTCCAATTCCACACACATCTGAGACACCTTGAGGAGCAGAGCACTGCTTCTTACTGTAAGTTGCAGTGCAGGTGACACAGGTGGACTCTGCATTATACAACACCAAGCAGCATTCATGCACTTCATGTACAGAGCATGATATACAGAATATTGCCTGCATTGCATAATAAGTGCCTTATTACAGTCATTAGCTTAGGTGACCACTAGTAGGTAGTCTTGCTCTTTCTAAATCTCAAGCAGCTGTTTATCCATTGCTATCACCCTATCTTATATCTGCCTAAACAACACCACTATTCTACATAATCATAATTTAACGTCTAATAAAGATACCTGATCTAAAACATTGTTGGGTGAGGGAGAATTTACAAACACTTAGTTTGAGTTGGTTTAGTAATGCAATGCATAAGCATAACAATGTGTTTTAATTTTATACAAACTTCAAACAGGTGTTATAACAGTTATACGTAGGCCTACAGTTTGTATTATTTGTTAAACCTTTATTTTACTAGCTATAACCACTAGGCTACCCTGCCGCCCCAAAGTGTGCACCTACACTGCAAGTAGGTCTACACTGTAGCCGCCTACATGCCTACGTAACTCATTAATCACTACCATGTAACTACATAGGTTTTTAGGAAAGTTGGACCGAAAGAGCTAACAATTCCTTCACGTTAAACTGCTGGTTGACATTCACGGCTTTCCTGGGTTCGAGCGTTTCTCCCTCCTACTATTCCATGATGTAACTCTGTTCCAATGAAAACAGGTGGAATTCCCAGATTCCTCCAATCCCGATCTGCCTTGAGAATCCGTGGGAGAGAGTGAAGAGGCTGGTCATGACGCTGTAGTGAAGTTCGGCAGGAGAAATTCGGCAAGACCAGAAAAGCACAAATTTGGACAATTGTGTATAGTGTTTTTGGTTATAAGTGCTTTTACGTTGTTGGAAGTAACCTTGGGCTACTTATTTTTGGAAGTGAGTTGATTCGCAAGAGAGCGACGATTGTTTTTTATCAGACCGGGAAGCCAACCTACTTGCGTGAGCAGTAGATACAAAGTTAACGTTCGTTACACCTAGCCCACTGGATATACTAACTAGTGTGACACTCAGGTGTGGGACGAGTCCAGTTGCTACGATGGACCACTGGAATTAAGGAATTTGGGACTCCTGATTTTTGTCTGGCAGCGTTTTGGATTAACAAGTGACGTTAAATTCCTTTCCGTGTGTTGCGAAAACGGAAAGTCGGCAGTCATGCCAGCGAAAACAAAGTACAATCTTGTTGACGATGGCCATGATTTGAGAATTCCATTGCATAACGAGGAAGCATTCCAACATGGGATCAACTTCGAAGCCAAGGTGAGTTGTTTGTATGTTATTGTATTGATACTATTTGCTAAACTATCATTAACCTTTGACAAACCAATGTTGGATTTAGCTTAATAATGTTTGCTAAGTATCAGCCTAGGCTATATCCCCCTTCTACGTTTCCCACGTTAATGTTGTTAATATTGTTGTTTGAATATCGCAGTAGTAAAAACAAATATGGTAACATTTATATAATTGCTTTCTGTTTTGTTCTTAACCAGTACATCGGCAGTCTGGACGTGGCGCGGCCGAACAGCAGAGTGGAGATCGTGGCTGCTATGAGAAGAATACGGGTTAGTTATGCCCTTCATCCAAACAAACTAGTCACCAATCTCGGCTACTGATGTTCCATTGCGAAACAATGCCATAATGCCCATGTAGGTAGGCTAGGCCATGCGATAAATCTGGCTGGATTTGATGACAAGAAGAACGTGAAAGAACCAAACACAGACGCGCTTATAAAGTGTTCCTATCTGGGTGGCCTGGCTGCGTACCGGCTCCAGCGTAATTTAACCACGCCACTAGAAAGTGTGACAAATCAATCGACAAATGACTCTGCTTTGCAGAACTAAATCGGGTTCGTTAAGCAAAATATATAGGCTCCTGAAAATTGTACGGGCCGCTTTTTCTTGTTCTCATGTGGTCCATGCGGTCGGACGGTGATCAGGGATGGCGCTTTTTGAAGTGAGGCAATGGGGTGGAAATGCTTTATAGAAACGTTTCGCGGTCTCGTGCTCTTCATTGGTCTTATATTGTCTGATCGTTAGCCTATGTTCATCTTAAAATATTGATCTCAATATTCACCACCATCCTGTGTTTCTTGTCTTGTGACCATTTACTTGTTTTATGTCCTGTTGAATTTCTACAGTTGTATATCCTGATAATTCTGGCTGTTTGGTGAAGGTAGGCTATGTCATTACTGTTTAACCACACAAGCAAAGGTTATAGGGTCAATATTTGCTCATGGCCCTGGCTTACAAGTTCCTGTAAGTGTGTGTGCAGTTTGAGTTTTATCTCAAGAAAGATTACTATGGAATATCACTTCTCTTCAGGAGAAAGTTTTTATCTGTTTTTCAAATATGTGGAATATCAGAGAGATGAGAGTTATTCCATACCACACAACAGGGCTTTGTATCATTGTTTGTTCTTTTTAGACATTGTTCCTCAGATGTTCTCTTGTCTAGTCAACTCACACACACATACACGCAAGGTGCAAATGATCCTATTAATTGTTTGAAAGCCGAGACCCCCTGCCCATAGTGCGGACCCCTGCCGGGGCAAATCAGCAGCTGTTGTTGTTGGCAGCAGAAAAGGCTCTACCTCTTACTGTGTGAAAATAGTTAAAACAGGCCTGGTCAACACAAAGGACGGAAACAGGCATCTGGGCCTGGTATGCGAGCTCTGGACAGACTGTTCGTATGGACTTTAAACTTTCAAGTCACATTTTTACATTGCAGTGTACGTATTACTGTGTAATTATTCCTGTAAGTACAGTGTACTCCTAATAAGAATAGTGTACTTTGTTCGTATTGAACAGTATAGTATTAGTTCAAAGGTCAATATGTAGGCTTGTTGGAAAATAACTGTGTTGGTTTGTCTCACTGTTAACTTATCTCGCTAGTAAAGCAGCAAATTAGTGTTCATCAGGTTTTTTCCCTGAGTGATATGTCATTGCGGTTGCTAAGCAACTTGTTGATAGTGTGTGTGTCACCTATCAGAACTGCCATACCTGGTAACCAATAAAAAAATAGAACAGCCAGGAACGGCTGGGAAATAATTGGGAAATAATGCTTTTTAGCCTATTAATTGATGCCGGTCAATGGAAATACATTTGATTGGTCATGCTTATTGGTCTATAAATTCATTTTCATAATTTAGTGGAATTAAATGGGCACGTATGTACAGTATATTCGTTATGTAGGCCTATCTTATTTATCATGCATACAGCATACATATACAGAGCCGTTTAATGGAAAACTGTCAGACAGCGCGAGAGCTGCTGCCACAGCATCTCAAACAGCAAACATATTCAACGGAAGGCAGGCTTCATCAGTGTGTCACACACCACTTTGCAATGAGCTAGTTGCAGTATGCATTTTGAAAACATATACTTAATTGTTTGAAACCTCAACATTTGAATACATATTAAGGGGGCCTTGCTCGGACCTTCTGGGGAGCCCCGCAAAACTGTGCTGTGCCACTGACGCACACACACATACGAGTCATCCACACACACACTTTTGCAGAGAGCCCATATTTCAAATAATCCATTCTTCTCTGAGTATTAAATGAAATTTTATATGAATGATTTACACCAGAGCATTATGAGAAATCTGTGCTGGGAGATAAATAGTAGAAGGGGAAGAGAATCAGGCTCTAGAATCTCTCTTAACTTAGCCTCCCTGTATAGCCTCAGTACTGGAGTTGCAGCTCTTCAGAGGAGAAGAGACCTTTGCAGTGTCTTAAAGGGATTCATTTCTCATTAATCTGCTTTAGCTGGGTTAATTGACGGTGCTCTGATAGACCAGCAGAAGGAAATGATTAGAGACAGACCAAGGATGAGAAGAGAGCTCCACTGCGCCAGAATACATCAATTGACTATGACTAGCTTCTAATTCTGCTGTCTAGATGATGCTCTGATGCCCTTTGAAACATCATCATCAGTTTATCCATATGTGACCGAATGCCTCGATTCAGTCTAATGTAGTAAAATTGAAATGGTGTTTTTTACATTGGATAAAAGTAGAGAGTCAGAGCTACAAAATGGTATATCATACACTGCACTTGTAACCCGCCTTTTGAGAAAATGTTCCTTAAATGTTTTGGTACACCTACTGGAGAGCTCTTCGTCTACACCTATTCAGTATCGTTCACATCCTCTTAAGCCTTAGCCCCACCCATCTCTTTAAGGATTCACATATGTGGCCATCTGCAAAACAGAGTGAGTTAGATATTGTAGTAAACAACCAAAGTTTTCAAGACTAGAAGGGGTTAAAGTAGTAGCCTACAATAAGACAAATCTCCAGGTAAAAATACCCTTTATCTAGTCCTTGGCCTATATCCTAATCTTACTTTTGTGCAGGTCATGATGTTCTTCACATTACCGTCATAACCACACAATATCAAATCAAATCAAAGTTTATTGATTTATTTTGGGTGCGTCAAAACTGAGCTCACTCAGTTTAGCTCAGTGCTGATTGGCTATTCTTTTAAACTTTTTTTATTGAGGGATGTCAAATGCTCGATAGCTAGCCTATACATATAGCCTATACATACAGAGACAGAGGGGCGCTGTTTCACTCGCTTGGATGCTTTCTCCGTTGAGATACAATCAGACTCTTGCGAATTGAAGGAAAATTGTGAAAACATAGAGACTAAATAAAGTATTTTATATGTTTGTTTAAAATAGAAAAAATTGGGGTGGGGGGGGCTAACCTCCCTTGGCGTCCATGAAAACACACCACTGATCATGAGTATCATCCGATCCAAATATCAACTGTCAATTTACGGATACGATTATGAATACGAGTATGGTCATGTCGGCTCACCCCACCAGACACACTTGTCTAAATTGATGGGTCATGTGAAAGAAATGCTATAACCACCCCCCCAGCCACATAGCTGAGTGGATGGTTCACTATTGTCTAGACAAGTACACTTGTTCATGAAATACTACAATAGATGACCGTAATCAACCCCAGACACTCCTGGCTAACTTGATGGGTTATGGGGCTGCTGGTCACCTAGTGGGGCAGCCGGTCGCCTAGTGGTTAGAGCGTTGGGCCAGTAACCGAAAGGTTGCTAGATCAAATCCCTGAGTTGACAATCTAAAAATCTGTTGTTCCGCCCCTGAACAAGGCAGTTAACCCACTGTTCCCCGGGAGGACTTCATTGTAAATAAGAATTTGTTCTTAACTGACTTGCCTAGTTAAATAAAAATGAAATCATCTGGCAAAGTGGAGTCTTTGGAGAAAGTGGAGCTAGCTAACTAGCTAGCTAAACAATGAACTACAGTAATACAAACTGATTGTCATAGCTAGCCACATGAAATGCTGTGGTATGAATCTTCAGGTAGCTAAGGCTAGCTAACATTAGGCTATAACTAACAATGCAAATGGCTTTCTGAGATACAAATAATATTACTACACAGATCATACACGTAACATTAGCTAGCGAGCCAGCAAGCTAACGTTCACTAGCTGGCTAACAGAACGCTTTAACCATATCTGAAAATGTAGCTAACGTAAACTCACTCACTTTTGTACATCGCCTTGGTCCGTACAATTTACCTTATTTTAGCGCCCCAAAAACGTAATACTTCCAGATCAACTGTAATGTCAATACCATTGTAAAGCACAGTATCTCCCCTTTCCAACAGAATCAATTACATGACCCCCACGCTGCCCGTTTCTGCATAATTCAACAAGGCAATGAGCTCCGTCGGGTCTTTAAACAAATGGCGGGTGGGGAAGCGAAACTAATGCGTGATAGTGAGAAGGAGAGATGTTGTGTGGGAAAATTGCTTTTTTGTTTGCCTCGTTGTTGTGTCACGTCACTCTGGTTCACACTGACCGTGCAGAAAGTAGTCCATCACAACTTTTTCTCACTGATCTTTGTCAATATCGCCTGCTAAATTCTGGGTACCAATGTTGTTGAGATCAGTAGCAACACTTTTATGGTTCTCCATGGCTTACGTTTATATCTTTAAAAAAAGCTGTATTTGGTATCAAGGATTATCTACATATACTGAGCAGCTCATGTTATAGACAGAAGCCTGCTACATTGCAGACCAATCCGAACTCATCTCTCGGCATGTCCAGCCCATCCATTATCTCAGCCAATCATAGCCAGGAGGAAGGTTCCTGACTTTTTCTGTGGCTAAATCAACTAGGCTCGTAATTTAACCAATTTATTCATATTTACAGATGGCATACCAGTTTATTATTAAGGCACATTAAAGTTCACATTTTCTAGAAAGTATTTCGGTCCAGAAACACATTTTGATAAAATATATGTTCAAATGCCTTTCCTGTGAAGTAGTGACATGCGACATACACATAGTTTAAAAGAAATGTGTCACATATGCTATCATTTATAAGCAAGTTATAAATGTATAGTAATGTTGCCTATGATATATTTACATACAGTACCATTCAAAAGTTTGGACATATCTGCACGCTTGGCATTCTCTCAACCAGCTTCATGAGGTCGTCACCTGGAATGCATTTCAATTAACAGGTGTGCCTTGTTAAAAGTTCATTTGTGGAATTTCTTTCCTTCTTAATGCGTTTGAGCCAATCGGTTGTGTTGTGTTGTGTCAAGGTAAGGGTTGTATACAGAACATAGCTCTATTTGGTAAAAGACAAAGTCTATATGGACAGCTCAAATAAGCGATAAGAGAAACGACAGTCCATCATTACTTTAAGACATGAAGGTTACTCAATCCAGAAAATGTATAGAACTTTTAAAGTTTCTTCAATTGCAGCCGCAAAAACCATCAAGCACTATGATGAAACTGGCTCTCATGAGGAACGCCACAGGAAAGAACGACCCAGAGTTACCTCTGCTGCAGAGGATAAGTTCATTAGAGTGACCAGCCTCAGAAATTGCAGTCCAATAAATGCTTCACAGAGTTCAAGTAACAGACACATCTCAACATCAACTGTTCAGAGGAGACTGCCTGAATATGGCCTTCATGGTTGAATTGCTGCAAAGAAACCACTACTAAAGGACACCAATAAGAAGACACTTGCTTGGGCCAAGAAACATGAGCAATGGACATTAGACCAGTGGAAGTCTGTCCTTTGGTTTGATGAGTCCAAATTAGAGATTTTGGATTCCAACCGCTGTTTCTTTGTGAGACGCAGGGTAGGTGAACGGATGACCTCTGCATGTGTGGTTCCCACCGTAAAGCATGGAGGAGGAGTTGTGATGTGTGAGGGTGCTTTGCTGGTGACACTGACATGTATAGTTTTGAGTCATCTGCAAAGTAGCCACCCTTTGCCTTGATGACAGCTTTGCACACTCTTGGCATTCTCTCAACCAGTTTCATGAAGTAGTTACCTGGAGTGAATTTCAATTTACAGGTGTGATTTTTTAAAAGCACATTTTGAGGATTTTTTTTGCTTTTGAGATAATCAGTTGTGTTGTGACAAGGTAAGACTGGTATACAGAAGATAGCCCTATTTGGTAAAAAAAACAAGTCCATATTATAACAAGAACAGCTCAAATAAGCAGACGCCTCAGAAGTCCTCAACTGGCGGCTTCATTAAATAGTACCTGCAAAACACCAGTCTCAACGTAAACAGTGAAGAGGCGACTCCGGGATGCTGGCCTTCTAGGCCTCTGTCCAACCTAGGAGGCTCATGGTTCTCACCCCCTTCCATAGACTTACACAGTAACTATGATGACTTCCGGTGGACGTCCTCCAACCTATCATAGAACAATGCTGTAAGTAAATTATTTGCCACGGAAATAAAGCACTCCACACTTCATCGTCGTTAACAGTTGGGAAAAATGGCAGAGAGTGAAACAGGGAAGTGACTGCAGTGAAGGCCAGTTGTGCGTCGGCCAATTGTGCATTGCCCCACAGACCTCCCGGTCGCGGCCGGTTACGACAGAGGCTGGGCGCGAACCCAGAATCTCTGGTGGCACAGCTGGCGCTGCAGTACAGCGCCCTTAACCACTGCGCCACCCGGGAGGCCGTATGGCAATACTTTGAGTAGGTGATGAAATGCAAACTTTGCAAGGTAGAATTGAGCTACAGTGGGTGCAATGCTGAAAGGGAGGCACCGTGAGCCCCAAACCGTTGCAGGCAGCACTGCGATAAGGACGGAGTGAGAAAATTACAGCACTGATTACAGAAATTATTGCAGTTGATATGCAGCTTCAATACCCTAATGGCATATCTAGAACCAGACTACAAGATGCCATGTCAAAAAAAGGTGACGGCCCCGATGGAAAAATTGTACAATGATTCAACGCCACCATATGTGGCGTTAACAACAGATATTTGGACGTCTATGAACATGCTGTCATACATCACTGCAATGAGCCATCACATTGATGAGAAGTGGGACATGAAGTCCCATGTACTGACAACTGAGAACATGGAGGAGAGGCAAACAACAGAGAACCTAATTCAACATTAATACGATCATTGCTGAGTGGGTGGGGAACAGGAGTAAGGTGAGCAGCGTCTGGAAGGTAGCCAGGACTGTGGTAGATTGAACTGCATTGTCTAGCGGTCATACGAAGGATCATATCTGAATTGTGAATTCACGTCATTTATTGATCTTTTTTGTACTTTTAAACAGTAAAAAAATGACTGTTTAAACATGAAGAAAAATGTAACATGTGTCACATCCCTATTACGAGTGTGTTAATTATAGTAGCTCCTGTCAAATTTTTATTAAATGCAGAGTCTCAAATAGTCGCCTGACCCTTTTAATATTTTATTTTTTACATTTTTATTTCACCTTTATTTAACCAAGTAGGCTAGTTGAGAACATGTTCTCATTTGCAACTGCGACCTGGCCAAGATAAAGCATAGCAATTCGACAAATACAACAACACAGAGTTACACATGGAATAAACAAAACATAGTCAATAATACAGTAGAACAAAAGAAAACAAAACGTCTATATACACCGAGTGCAAATGAGTTAAGATAGGGGAGTCAAGGCAATAAATAAGCCCTAGTGGCAAAGTAATTACAATATAGCAATTAAACACTGGAATGGTAGATGTGCAGAAGATGAATGTGCAAGTAAAGATACTGGGGTGCAAAGGAGCAAGATAAATAAATAAATACTGTATGGGGAGGAGGTAGGTAGATATATGGGCTGTTACAGATAGCTATGTACATGTGCAGTGATCTGTGAGCTGCTCTGACAGCTGATGTTTGAAGTTGGTGAGGGAGATAAAAGTCTCCAACTTCAGCGATTTTTGCAATTCGTTCCAGTCACAGGCAGCAGAGTACTGGAACGAAAGGCGGCCAAATGAGGTGTTGGCTTTAGGGCTGATCAGTGAGATACACCTGCTGGAGCGCGTGCTACGGATGGGTGTTGCCATCGTGACCAGTGAACTGAGATAAGGCGGAGCTTTACCTAGCATGGCCTTGTAGATGACCTGGAGCCAGTGGGTCTGGCGACGAATATGTAGCGAGGGCCAGCCGACTAGAGCATACAAGTCGCAGTGGTGGGTGGTATAAGGTGCTTTAGTGACAAAACGGATGGCACTGTGATAGACTGCATCCAGTTTGCTGAGTAGGGTGTTGGAAGCCATTTTGTAGATGACATCGCCGAAGTCGAGGATCGGTAGGATAGTCAGTTTTACTAGGGTAAGCTTGGCGGCGTGAGTGAAGGATGCTTTGTTGCGGAATAGAAAGCCGACTCTTGATTTGATTTTCGATTGGAGATGTTTGATATGAGTCTGGAAGGAGAGTTTGCAGTCTAGCCAGACACCTAGGTACTTATAGATGTCCACATATTCCAGGTCGGAACCATCCAGGGTGGTGATGCTAGTCGGGCATGCGGGTGCAGGCAGCAATCGGTTGAAAAGCATGCATTTGGTTTTACTAGCGTTTAAGAGCAGTTGGAGGCCACAGAAGGAGTGTTGTATGGCATTGAAGCTTGTTTGGAGGTTAGATAGCACAGTGTCCAATGACGGGCCGAAAGTATATAGAATGGTGTCGTCTGCGTAGAGGTGGATCAGGGAATCGCCCGCAGCAAGAGCAACATCATTGATATATACAGAGAAAAGAGTCGGCCCGAGAATTTAACCCTGTGGCACCCCCATAGAGACTGCCAGAGGACCGGACAGCATGCCCTCCGATTTGACACACTGAACTCTGTCTGCAAAGTAATTGGTGAACCAGGCAAGGCAGTCATCCGAAAAACCGAGGCTACTGAGTCTGCCGATAAGAATATGGTGATTGACAGAGTCGAAAGCCTTGGCAAGGTCGATGAAGACGGCTGCACAGTACTGTCTTTTATCGATGGCGGTTATGATATCGTTTAGTACCTTGAGTGTGGCTGAGGTGCACCCGTGACCGGCTCGGAAACCAGATTGAATAGTGGAGAAAGTACGGTGGGATTCGAAATAGTCAGTGATCTGTTTGTTAACTTGGCTTTCAAAGATTTTAGAAAAGCAAGGCAGGATGGATATAGGTCTATAACAGTTTGGGTCTAGAGTGTATCCCCCTTTGAACAGGGGGATGACCGTGGCAGCTTTCCAATCTTTGGAAATCTCATACGATATGAAAGAGAGGTTGAACAGGCTGGTAATAGGGGTTGCGACAATGGTGGCGGATAGTTTCAGAAATAGAGGGTCCAGATTGTCAAGCCCAGCTGATTTGTACGGGTCCAGGTTTTGCAGCTCTTTCAGAACATCTGCTATCTGGATTTGGGTAAAGGAGAACCTGGAGAGGCTTGGGCGAGGAGCTCCGGGGGGGGCGGAGCTGTTGGCCGAGGTTGGAGTAGCCAGGCGGAAGGCATGGCCAGCCGTTGAGAAATGCTTATTGAAGTTTTCGATAATCATGGATTTATCGGTGGTGACCGTGTTACCTAGCCTCAGTGCAGTGGGCAGCTGGGAGGAGGTGCTCTTGTTCTCCATGGACTTCACAGTGTCCCAGAACTTTTTGGAGTTGGAGCTACAGGATGCAAACTTCTGCCTGAAGAAGCTGGCCTTAGCTTTCCTGACTGACTGCGTGTATTGGTTCCGGACTTCCCTGAACAGTTGCATATCACGGGGACTATTCGATGCTATTGCAGTCCGCCACAGGATGTTTTTGTGCTGGTCGAGGGCAGTCAGGTCTGGGGTGAACCAAGGGCTGTATCTGTTCTTAGTTCTGCATTTTGTTAACTTGGCTTTCGAAGACCTTAGAAAGACAGGGTAGGATAGATATAAGTCTGTAGCAGTTTGGGTCTAGAGTATCACCCCCTTTGAAGAGGGGGATGACCGTGGCAGCTTTCCAATCTTTGGGAATCTCAGACGATACGAAAGAGAGGTTGAACAGGCTAGTAATAGGGGTTGCAACAATTTCGGCAGATCATTTTAGAAATAGAGGGTCCAGATTGTCTAGCCCGGCTGATTTGTAGGGGTCCAGATTTTGCAGCTCTTTCAGAACATCAGCTATCTGGATTTGGGTAAAGGAGAAATGGTGGGGGCTTTGGCAGGTTGCTGTGGAGGGTGCCGGGCAGTTGACCGGGGTAGGGGAAGTCAGGTGGAAAGCATGTCCAGACGTAGAGAAATGCTTATTGAAATTCTCAATTATAGTGGATTTATCGGTGGTGACAGTGTTTCCTAGCCTCAGAGCAGTGGGCAGCTGGGAGGAGGTGCTCTTATTCTCCATGGACTTTACAGTGTCCCAGAACTTTTTTGAGTTAGTACTACAGGATGCCAATTTCTGTTTGAACAAGCTAGCCTTAGCTAGCCGGGCAATGGCACACATTCAGCAAATAAAGGCCTGTATCAAATAAACAGCGGGTCTAAATGAACTGTTTATGACCTGTGCACCTACGTTACAAACTTTAATTTGGGTCATGATGGGTTTAGGGCAAATTGAAGTATCATGTAGTAGCCTAAACCTATTAATGTTACATTGAGCTGGGTGAATGGAATATGAATGACAGTCATCCAATATGGTGTAATCAATAATAAGGCCATGCTCCCTAATCTTAAACAGCACCGACCACCAGTGCTGTGTATGAATAGCTCAGTAGCTTTAATGGAAACTTTCATCAGTGTGGCTAAACTGTTGGGCCTTAGGGAGTATTGCTGTGGGGATGAGTGATCGCTAGCTAGCCTAGTGTTGTACCAGACACTTAACTCACACAGAGGGGCTGTGGGGCTATACAGTCATTGGTGTAGAGCAATTAGATATGCAAAAGGCTCAGCTGAGGGTTCTGCTCCCATCTGTTCTCTCTGGACAGTCTTTCTGTCAGTGGGCATGCTGTGCCTGCCCTCTCTCTAGTCTCCCCAAAGAGCCTCTCACACACCGAGTTTGTGTGTGTGTGTACTCTTACTATCGGCAGCAGCAATGTGTCCTCAGCAGCACTGACCCAGAGTGTGGAAACAGAGCCAAGACATAGTCGGACCCCTGCTCTTGTTTCCCAGAGAGACTAACAGCTCTAAATCAAACCAGACCCCCCCCCCCCTCCCAGCCTTCCTTTCTCTCTCTCCTACACTCTCTTTTTCTCCCTTAATCTCTTTCGCTTCCTCAGCATTTCTCCCTGACAGTCTCCCTCTCTCTATCTCTTTCCCTCCATCCCTCCTCCATTGAGCGAGTTATTCCCCCCCACCCCACCCCTCATCAGGAGGGAAACTTAAGCTGGGCGATATGGCCTAAAAAATTATATCTAAAATGTTTTATGTTTTCTCTAAATAAGCTTTGTTGTACAATTGATGGTCAAATACACTGCATTTCAAACAGTCACCATAAGCTAATGAATCAATGATCTGGCTCTCAAGTCTGTCCATCAAAATACCCTTTTTGTTCCAAATGTAACCAGAACCATAGATAATGCACATTCACTAATAATGACTAACTTCTTCTAGCAGTCATTATCGAAAACACAGAAACAATCTCTAAAGCACAAGCCCACGTGCTAGTGAGTAGCCAGCTAATCTTTATAGGAATCTTTATATTTAAAGTTTAGCCTAATTCGATCTATTTGCTAGCTAACAAGGCAAAATAGTAGAATTGCTATAAACACACCCTTCTTTATGTCTCCAACTGTTTGAACAACATGTTAGCCTGCCCACTTTGTTCAGATGTTGAGATCAAGACACCTTCCTTATTTCTCAGAATGAGAACGAGTTGCCAATTCCTTATATAATTGTGTTTTATTCTTATTGCACATTTATAAAACACAGACTAGCTAGCATAATAGTATTTGGCTAAATGCTACTAGTGTGACGTGGTACCGCAATGCCGCATGCGACGAACTGAGCAAGAATTTTCCCAGAATCAATGTTTATCAATTGATACTCCCATTTTAGGAGTGTTTGCTCTGTGCACAATTTGAGCAGTTGAGCCATAAAGGGTTTCATTAGAAAGGTTAACTTCTCCTCTATTACAGTAAATTAATGGCTCATTTTGTTTCATTGTTCATATGACTGATTCTGTTGGACCAGTGATCAAACGCAAATAGCGAGTGGGTTCACTCTCGCCAAAATCTGTCCAAAATAAAGCCAATGCATTTCTATAGGCTTATTTTGGACCTAAGCTTGTCGCCTGTCTTCCCGCCTTTGGGACAACAACTCCCATTGTTAGGCCAGAGACATGATCATCTCGTTATTATATGCAGTGCGTTCGGAAAGTATTCAGACCCCCCTTGACTTTTTCCACATTTTGTTACATTACAGCCTTATTCTAAAATGGATGAAATAGTTTTTTTCCCTCAGCAATCTACACACAATACCCCATAATGACAAAGCATCACGTTAACATAAGTATTCAGACCCTTTACTCAGTACTTTGTTGAAGCACATTTGGCAGTGATTACAGCCTTGAGTCTTCTTGGGTATAACGCTACAAGTTTGGCACACCTGTATTTGGGGGGGGTTCTCCCATTCTTCTCTGCAGATCGTCTCAAGCTCTGTCAGGCTGGATGGGGAGAGTCGCTGCAAAGCTATTTTCAGGTCTCTCCAGAGATGTTCGATCAGGTTCAAGTCTGGGTTCTGGCTGGGCCACTCAAGGACATTCCTTGGGTTGTCTTGGCTGTGTGCTTAGTGTCATTGTCCTGTTGGAAGGTGAACCTTCGCCACAATTTTAGGTCCTGAGCAGGTTTTCATCAAGGATCTCTCTGTACTTTGCTCCTTTCATCTTTTCCTTGATCCTGACTAGTCTCCCAGTCCCTGCTGCTGAAAAACATAACCACAGCATGATGCTGCCACCACCGTGCTTCACCGTAGGGATGGTGCCAGGTTTCCTCCAGACGTGACACTTGTCATTCAGGCCAAAGACATCAATCTTGGTTTCATCAGACCAGAGAATCTTGTTTCTCATGGTCTGAGAGTCCTTTAGGTTCCTTTTGGCAAACTCCAAGCGGGCTGTCATGTGCCTTTTACTGAGGAGTGGCTTCCATCTGGCCACTCTAGCATAACTTGTTATGGTGGAGTGCTGGAGAGATGGTTGTCCTTCTGGAAGGTTCTCCCATCTCCACAGAGGAACTCTGGAGCTCATTCAGAGTGACCATCGGGTTCTTGGCCACCTCCCTGACCAAGGCCCTTCTCCTCCGATTGCTCAGTTTGGCCGGGTGGCCAGCTCTAGGAAGAGTCTTGGTGGTTTCAAACTTCTTCCATTTAAGAATTATGGAGGCCACTGTGTTCTTGGGGACCTTCAATGCTGCAGGACATTTTTGGTACCCTTCCCCAGATCTGTGCCTCGACACAATCCTGTCTCGGAGCTCTGAGGACAATTCCATCGACGTCGTGGCTTGTTTTTTGCTCAGACATGCACTGTCAACTGTGAGACCTTATATAGATAGATGTGTGCCAATCAATGTCAAATCAATTGAATTTACCGCAGGTGGACTCCAATCAAGTTGTAGAAACATCTCAAGGATGATCAATGGAAACAGGATGCGCCTGAGCAAAATGTTGAGTCTCATAGCAAAGGGTCTGAATACTTATCTAAATAAGGTATTTCAGGTTTAAAGTTTTTTTAATGAATTTGCAAAAAATGTCTACCCCCATGTTTTCGCTTTGTCATTTTGAGGTATTTTGTGTAGATTGATGGGGCAAAAATGATTTTATAAATTTTAGAATAAGGCTGTAATGTAACAAATTGTGGAAAAAGGGAAAGGGGTCTGAGTACTTTTCCAAATATACTGTACATATCTGTGGTATAAATGGGAAGGAGCGTAGGAGACTAGACCAAAAAGACAACATGAACAAGCAGCATATAAAAACGTTTTAAAAACCACGTTAATCAAAATAGGCATTAGAATGAATCTAATTAATTCAACATATTGCCCAGCCCTAAGTTTAAACTTTTGCTGATTCACTGTTTCTCTTAGAATCAGGCTGCCTTTTGTCGGGTTCTACAGTAACTAATGGAAATGCCTCTCTAATTTCAGACTGCTTTTTAGATTAGCCAAACCCGTAGTGATCCGCTGCTCCAGGAGCCACAGAGAGGTTAGTAATGCTCTGTAGCCAAGAAATTACTTAATAAAAAGGTACAAATGTTCTGTTTTGAGAAACAGATGCCTCACAAGTCCTCAACTGGCAGCTTCATTAAATAGTACCCGCAAAACACCAGTCTCAACGTCAACAGTGAAGAGGCGACTCCGGGATGCTGGCCATCTAGGCAGAGTTGCAAAGAAAAAGTAATATCTCAGACTGGCCAATAAAAAGGAAATATTAAGATGGGCAAAATAACGCAGACAAAGGACAGAGGAACTCTGCCTAGAGTGCCATTATCCCGGAGTTGCCTCTTCAATGTTGACGTTTAATGAAGCTGCCAGTTGATTGATAAGGCATGTGTTTCTCAAACTATACACTCTAATGTACTTGTCCTCTTGCTCAGTTGTGCACCGGGGCCTCCCACTCCTCTTTCTATTCTGGTTAGAGTCAGTTTGCGCTGTTCTGTGAAGGGGGTAGTACACAGATCTTCAGTTTCTTGGCAATTTCTCGCATGGAATAGCCTTCATTTCTCAGAACAAGAATAGACTGATGAGTTTCAGAAGAAAGGTATTTGTTTCTGGACATTTTGCGCCTGTAATCGAATCCACAAATGCTGATGCCCCAGATACTCAATTAGTCTAAAGAAGGCCAGTTTTATTGCTTCTTCAATTGGTACAACAGTTTTCAGCTGTGCTATCATAATTGCAAAAGGGTTTTCTAATGATCAATTAGCCTTTTAAAATGAATGACTTGGATTAGCTAACACAAGGTTCCACTGGAACACAGGAGTGATGGTTGCTGATAATGGGCGTCTGTACTCCTATGTAGATATTCCATTAGAAATCAGCCATTTCCAGCTACAATAGTCATTTACAGCATGTCTACACTGTATTTCGGATCAATTTGATGTTATTTTAATGGACAAAAAATAGATTTTCTTTCAAGAACTGGGCATTTCTAAGTGACCCCAAACTTTTGAATGGTAGTGTATATATATTTCCTACTGCTTGACAAAAAAGAATATTGGTCGACCAACAGCCTATCAACCAAACAATCGACCAGTTGACTAAATGGGTTGAGCCATAGTTTCCATCCATCCCTACACACACACACACACACACACACACACACACACACACACACACACACACACACACACACACACACACACACACACACACACACACACACACAGTCTTGCGCAGCTAACCTTGTGGGGACATACAATTCAGTCCCATTCAAAATCCTATTTTGCTTAACCCCTAACCCTAATACGTACCCTTTCCCTAACCGTAACACTAATTCTAACCTTAACCCTAAACCCCCTAGAAATAGCATTTGACCTTGTGGGGACCAAAGAAATGTCCCCAGTTGGTCCAATTTTAGTTTGTTTACTATTCTTGAGGGAGCTTCTGATCCCCACAAGTATAGTTACACACACACACACACACACACACACACACACACACACACACACACACACACACACACACACACACACACACACACACACACACACACACACACACACACACACACACACACACACACACAGCCTTGGAGCCCAGCGACACTCTTAATCTTGTCACAGGGTAATGTAGCCAGATGCTGCAGGCATCCTTACACCTCTGATCGTATTTCATTTAGTTATGTAGAAAAGGTGGTTACTTTATTGGAGAGGGAATGGCTTTCTCCCCAGCAAAATGTCAGTTGAGAAATCCCCCTGACTGTACCTTTCATTCTGGCTGCTAGGCTCTGAGAATGAATGGAGGCACATTGAACTGGCTGCCCTACACAGACATGCACATACACGTACACACACACTCACACACACAGCAACACCATGGACATCTCAAGGGGAGGTCTGGAGAGCTGTGATCTACTATGCTGATTTAACACTGTTGAATCACTGTCATAGTCCTGTACCAATAGCCTCCTCCAGAGAGAGAGAGGGAGAGCTGAGTATCTATTCTCAGTGGGTCAGTGTTTTATCCCAGAATGGATGGCTTACATTCATTAACACACTCACAGTCATACACACACACACACACACACACACACACACACACACACACACACACACACACACACACACACACACACACACACACACACACACACACACACACACACACACACACACACTAGGGATAATGTTAATATAGTCATGCCCATCTTTCCCCCTGACCTTGGCTCTCCTCTCATCTGTCAACTCCTGTTCGGCTGCATCTCAACACTTCTAATGGCTCTTCCTCTCCTCCTCTCCTTTCCTTAATTTGCACTAATGTTCAACACGTACTTTCAGCTATCCAGGGTTAATAGTCTCATACTCCCTAGGTGACAGCATGTTCCTTTTATTCTGCAGCGGACCCCACACTACTGATATACTACTTCCACAGCCTCAGTGCCCCTACTTTCTCTTGGTCTTTATAATTATTCACCTCTCAGTCCCTCCCTCACTCACTATCCCTCCTTCTCTCCCCGTCTCTGTAAGTGGTGGAGCAGGACCCAGGGCCAGACTTATTTACTGTCGTTTTTCACCCTGACTGACAGGTCATCTATTGTGCCGTGTGTCAAAAAAAAGAAATGATCCAGCTACACATGGCTGATTGTCTCACATTTACCGAGAGGCGGGAGCAGGCCTCATTTGTTCTAGTTTAGCTGAGTCAATTTGCATAGAGCCTATTCATCACCTGGGTCCTACCTCAGCTCTCTCTCGCTTGCTCGCTATCTCCCCCTCTCTCACACATACACCTCTCTCCCCTCTCTTACCCCTCTCCCTCACCCCTCTCCTTGCCCTTCTTTTGGACTTCTCGCTCGCTCGCTCACTCCTCTCTCTCACCTCAACACTCCCTCTCTCTCTCTCTCTCCCTTTCTCTCTCTCCTCTCCTCTCTCAGCTCAACACCCCTTCTCCATCTCTCTCTCTCTCACATATACACACTCACCTCTCCCCCATCTCTCTCTCTCCTCTCTCCCGGGTCGCTGCAGGTGTTTCTACATGATTGACGTTCAGAGTGGAGTCAGGGCGACTTGGCAGAGAGTGAGGCAGTGAGAGGCCTTCTGTCAGGTTGATGCTTGACTGCCAGATCTGCATTATAAAAACATTGAGACCTCTCAGAGTGTATGTCCACTTCCAGCTGATTTATAGACTGGTCTTTTCAAGTCCCAATCATCTGTGTTGTCAACAAAACTGTGTGGAGCTGACACTGCAGCTGGGATGATGCTGATGCATTTGATCCATAACTAGCAGAGCACCCAACACGCTCTTTGGGTTTTTCTTATATGCAAATGTCCTAAGTAGAGGTCAGTCGCGGAGCAGTGGAGTTATAGGAGATCTGAGCAGCCAGCCATGCAGGCCAGGCCAGTCACAAACAATGCACTGCCACTATGTCTAACTCAGACGGCAGAGCATTTTAATTCCATGAAATTATGTTTTGCCTCGTATTGGACACATAAATAGCTGAATATGAATTTCTTTAATGTGGTGATTGGACATATGTAATTAACTGATCCCGTTCTGTGTTTACAGCCTCTATATATCGCTCTCTGTTGGGAACCAGTTATTAGCCCACATTATGGTCTGAGAGGGATGTAATAGCCATAATAGCAGGCTTAGGCAGGAAAGCACAGCAAGGATTTTCTATTTCCCGATTAAGCATTTGCGGTTTTATAGGCTAATGAACAACAGTGTAAAATGTAACAATGTTCAATGATTTCATTAAAGCACCCCAATAAACAGTCTCTAAAATAGTTATTAAAAAAGTTAGACTTAAGGCAGAGGCAACTATATCTCCCTGTGGAAATGTTCTTCCATAAAGGATTCATATTGACCCAGTTTTTGGGATAAATAACATGTTTTTCTTCACCAGGTGATGTATCTTTACTTTCACAAACAGGTTTACAGCGTAATTGGCATGTATGAACCAAGCATGTTTGCAGGCTGTCAGACTCAGTTCACAGAAAGGGTCATTCATTCATAACATTTGAAGTCAGTGGAGTAGGCCTGACTTATCTTTTTAAGTTTAAACACTAAAACATTTGACTGTGTACATGCTGGCATGTGTAGGCCTCTGTATCATTACATGCCAGTTATTGTGTGGAAATGGGGCCGCCTGCTAGCAGCATTAAACACCAGTCCTCACAGTACATATACTAACACATGATCAATCAGAAGGCCGTGGAACAGGGGCTGTGTGTTTGTGTGTGTGTGTCTTTTTACATCTTCCTCTGATCTGCTTTGATTGTGTTTAGGAGAGTTTTTGATTGGCTTGTCGTGTACGGGAGAGAAAGTAATGGGGCTTGATCAAGGCTCTACAAGACACCACTGAAACTTTCATGGAGGTATAGAAACAAACAGGGAAACCACAGAAACACAAACAACGGAATAACAGCTGTTTCAAACCCTGTTCCTTCAGCCTAACATGCTGACCAGACCGAACACGCGTGCTCAGGCATTGCAAAATAAATGTACACATACATGTTATTCAATCATTGCACCCACACTGCTCGCGCGCGTCAGCGAGAGTCTGCATAGCCAATTGCTAAAATAGAACTTGGTTCTATTTGTGACGCTGGTTTTTAGAAGCACATACCCATGTGGGATGTTACGGCTCTCTTCCCTCTCCTCCTCTGACGAAGAGGTAGAACAAGGATCGGACCAAAATGCAGCGTGGTTAGTTCGATACATGTTTAATGAATGAAAATACAAACAAATACAAAAACGGAAATGTGAAAACCTATACAGCCTGTCTGGTGAATACAAACACACTGCGACAGGAACAATCACCCACAAACACACAGTGAAACCCGGGCTACCTAAATATGGTTCCCAATCAGAGACAACGAGAATCACCTGACTCTGATTGAGAACCTCAGGCAGCCATAGACTATGCTAGACACCCCTACTCAGCCACAATCCCGATACCTACTAAAACCCCAATACAAAAACACAACACAAAATAAACCCATGTCACACCCTGGCCTGACCAAATAAATATATAAACACAAAATACTAAGACCAGGGTGTGACAGTGGGTGATTGAAAGATGAACTGAGGTCCACACTGCAGTCGGTTGTGGTAATGCATCTTAAAGTTGGTTGCCAACCGCCATATAAAGTCCACATTTTTTGTTATTTTTATTTCACCTTTATTTAACCAGCTAGGCCAGTTGAGTACAAGTTCTCATTTACAACTGTGACCTGGCCAAGATAAAGCAAAGCAGTGTGCCAAAAACAACAACACAGAGTTACACATAAACAAACGTACAGTCAATAACACAATAGCAAAATCTATACTATAGAGGTGAAATAATTATAATTGAGTGGTAGACGTGCAGATGATGATGTGCAAGTAGAGATACTGGGGTGCAAAAGAGCAAGAAGATAAATAACAATATGGGGATGAGGTAGTTGGGTGTGCACAGTGATCGGTAAGCTGCTCTGACAGCTGAGGAAGATATAAGTCTCCAACTTCAGTGATTTTTGCAATTCGTTCCAGTCATTGGCAGCAGAGAACTGGAAGGAAAGGCAGCCAAAGAAGTGTTGGCTTTGGGGATGACCAGTGAAATATACCTGCTGGAGGGCGTGCTACGGGTGAGTGTTGCTATGGTGACCAGTGAACTGAGATAAGGCGGGGCTTTGCCTAGCAAAGACTTATAGATGACCTGGAGCCAGTGGGTTTGTCGACGAATATGTAGCAAGGGCCAGACAATGAGAGCACACAGGTCGCAGTGGTGGGCAGCATATGAGGCTTTGGTGACAAAACGGATGGCACTGTGATAGACTACATCAGTTTGCTGAGTAGAGTGTTGGAAGCTATTTTGTAAATGACATCGCCAAAGTCAAGGATCGGTAGGATAGTCAGTTTTACGAGGGTATGTTTGGCAGCATGAGTGAAGGAGGCTTTGTTGTGAAATAGGAAGCCAATTCTAGATTTAATTTTGGATTAGAGATGGTTAATGTGAGTCTGGAAGGGGAGTTTACAGTCTAACCATATACCTAGGTATTTGTAGTTGTCGACATATTCTAAATCATAAACGTCCAGATTAGTGATGCTAGTCGGGCGGGCGGGTGTGGGCAGCAAGAGGTTGAAGAGCATTTATTTTTTACTTCCATTTAAAAGCAGTTGGAGGCCACGGAAGGAGTGTTGTATGGCATTGAAACTTGTTTGGAGGTTTGTTAATTCTTGACGCTACCCATCCCTTAAGCGGGATAATTGTCATCAGCAACCGCTGAATAGCATAGCGCCACAGTCAAATAATATTACAAAAAAATATTAATATTCATGAAATCACAAGTGCAATATTGCAAAACACAGCTTAACCTTTTGTTAATCCACCTGTCGTCTCAGATTTTGAAATTATGCTTTACAGCGAAAGCAATCCAAACGTTTGTGTAAGTTTATTGATAGCATAACAAAACATTATGTACACTAAGCATTAAGTAGCTAGGTCACAAATCAGAAAAGCAATCAAATTAATCGTTTACCTTTGATGATCTTCGGATGTTTTCACTCACGAGACTCCCAGTTACACAACAAATGTTCCTTTTGTTCCATAAAGATTATTTTTATATCCAAATACCTCTGTTTGTTTGTCGCGTTATGTTCAGAAATCCACAGGAAATAGCGGTCACGACAACGCAGACGAAAATTCCAAATAATATCCATAATGTCCACAGAAACATGTCAAACGTTTTTTATAATCAATCCTCAGGTTAAAAAATATATTCAATAATATATCAACCGGGAGTGTAGGTTTTCAATAGGACCGGGAGAAACAATGGCGCTTTACTCTGTAGTGAAAAACTCACTCTGAGAGCCTCCACCTATCCACTTACGCAATGTGATCTTTCTTGCTCATTTTTCAAAATAAAAGCCTGAAACTATGTCTAAGACCTGTTTACACATTAGGAAAGCCATAGAAAAAGGAATATGGTTGATATCCCTTTAAATGGAGGATAGGCATGCATAGGAACAGAAAGGTTTCAAAATAAGAGGCACTTCCTGATTGCAATATCAGTTCTGTTATACTCACAGACAATATTTTGACAGTTTTGGAAACTTTAGAGTGTTTTCTATCCTAATCTGACTTGGCTAGGTCGATGAAGATGGCTGCACAGTACTGTCTTTTATCGATGGCGGTTAGGATATTGTTTGGACCTTGAGCGTGGCTGAGGTGCACCCATGACCAGCTCAGAAACCAGATTGCATAGTGGAGAAGGTACGGTGGGATTCAAAATGGTCGGTGATCTGTTTGTTAATTTGGCTTTTGAAGATTTTAGAAAAGCAGTGCAGGATGGATATAGGTCTATAACAGTTTTGGTCTAGAGTGTCTCCCCCTTTGAAGATGATGATGACCGCGGCAGCTTTACATTCTTTGGGGATCTCAGACTATACGAAAGAGAGGTTGAACACGCTAGCAATAGGGGTTGCAACAATTTCGGCTGATAATTTTATTCTTTAGAAAGAGAGGGTCCAGATTGTCTAGCCTAGCTGATTTGTAGGGATCCAGATTTTGCAACTCTCTTAGAACATCTACTGTCTGGATTTGGGAAGGTGAAGGGGGTGCAGGGGGTGCTGAGCTGTTGGCTGAGGTAGGTGTAGCCAGAAAAATGCTTATTGAAATTATCGATTATCTTAGATCTATCAGTGGTGACAGTGTTTCCTAGTCTCAGTGCAGTGGGCAGCTGGGAGGAGGTGCTCTTATTCTCCATGGACTTTACAGTCTCTCAAAACCTTTTGGAATTCGTGCTACAGGATGCAAATTTCCATTTGAAAAAGCTAACCTTAGCTTTCCTAACTGACTGTGTATATTAGTTCCTGACTTCCCTCACATATCGCGGGGACAATTTGATGCTAATGCAGAACACCACAGGATGTTTTTGTGCTGGTCAAGGGCAGTCAAGTCTGGGTTGAACCAAGGGCTATATCTGTTCTTAGTTCTACATTTCTTGAATGGGACATGCTTATTTAAGATGGTGAGGAAAGCACTTTTAAAGAGCAACCAGGCATCCTCTACTGACAGGATGAGGTCAATATCCTTCCAGGATACCCGGGGCAGGTCGATTAGAAAGGCCTGCTCGCTGAAGTGTTTTAGGGAGTGTTTGACAGTGATGAGGGGTGGTCGTTTGACCGTGGACCCATTACGGACGCAGGCAATGAGGAATTGATCGCTGAGATCCTGGTTGAAGACAGCAGAGGTGTATTTAGAGGGCAAGTTGGTCAGGATGATATCTAAGAGGGTGCCCATGGTTACGGATATAGGGTTGTACCTGGTAGGTTCCTTGATAATTTGTCTGAGATTGAGGGCATCTAACTTAGATTGTAGGACGGCCGGGGTGTTAAGCATATCCCAGTTTAGGTCACCTAACAGTACGAACTCTGAAGATAGATGGGGGGCAATCAATTCACATATGGTGTCCATTGCACAGCTGGGGACTGAGGGGGGTCTATAACAAGCAGGAACGGTAAGAAACTTGTTTCTGGAAAGGTGGATTTTTAAATGTAGCAACTCCGCCCCCTTTGGCAGTTATATCTTGTCGGAAAATGTTGTAGTTGGGGATAGACATTTCAGTATTTTTGGTGGCCTTTCTAAGCCAGGATTCAGACACGGCTAGGACATCAGGGTTGGCGGAGTGTGCTAAAGCAGTGAATAAAACAAACTTAGGGAGGAGGCTTCTAATGTTAACATGCATGAAACCAAGGTTTTTACGGTTACAGAAGTCAACAAATGAGAGTGCCTGGGGAATGCGAGTGGTGCTGGGGGCAGTTAAGCCAGGTGAGGTCACCGCATGTGTGGGGGGTGGAACAAAAGAGCTATCTCAGGCATATTGGGAAGGGCTGGGGGCTCTACAGTGAAATATGACAATAATCACTAACCAAAACAGCAATAGACAAGACATATTGACATTAGGGAGAAGCATGTGTAGCTGAGTGATCATAGGGTCCAATGAGTAGCAATAGATGAGAAGAAGAAGAAGTAGCCTGAAGAAAGGAGGAGAGATTCCTAGAAACAAACTCGGTTGACCGTTTTATCTGTGGATTAATTGTCAGAGTAGAGGACCTTGTGCATTTCAGGTAAAATAACAACCCAATGTTTATATCCCAGGACAAATTAGCTAGCAACAGCAAGCTAGCTAGCTAAATTGCCTTAATTGTTTAATGCTTTTTGACCTGTCCCCAAATTAATAGAATTGGTTTGTTTTGATTTTTGAACCTACGTGTCCTAATTTCATCTGGTGTGGGTGGACAAAATCAACTTGCATGCAATGGCGCACACGGACGGAAGCGCGCATGCGGTGTGGGTAGCATATAACAAGGACGTTGTGTGCGAGTGAAAGAGACGTCTGCCGAGTCTGGGCTCAGGGTAGAAGTGTCTAAGCATCGATCTAGGATCACCTTATTACTGTGAACATTTTTACCACATAATTTCTTTGTATAGACCTGGCCATAAAATAAAGTCCTATCCACAACTCGATTGTGAATATGTAAACACGTATTAGCATACACTGAGAGTACTCGATGTATGCTCTCTCTTTTTTGCAGTGTGTTTATATGTAGGCTACATACCAGATCGTGAAAAACACAAACTGGTAATATGTTCAAAAAAGGCATAAACATAGACAGCTCAATGTATGCCCGGATTGCTAGGCTGTTTTTGAGAATATACATACTGTTATTAATATTGTAAGTGCCTTGAACGATTCTGGGTTGTTCCACCTCAAAAAGCACAAGAAATAGGATTTCGACACCTTCAATCTCAGATTGTTTTGAAAATGTTGTTAGAAACAGATAAGATTAGCAACATTATTTTGTTGAAATATAATTTGATCTCGAAAAATTAAGATAATTGATTGCACCCAAATTGGCCATTTTAATTTTAGGATAGGATTCATATAATATTAAATGAATATAGTACCTAAGATCCGAATTGGACCAAACCTTACACCTAATAGCAGGAACAGCACCATCTACTGATCACAACCTGGTAATATCAGGATGTAGAGGACATAAACCTAACAACTTCAATGACTAATTTCTCTGAACATGGGAAAAAAAACATTACCAAATTCACTGAGAATAGATCACATAGGATGAAGAAACAATACTCAGAGCCACAGCTCCATACTGCTTGTCAGACATAGAGAACTGATAATGTATACTTGTTGGGTTGGGTTGGGATTGCCGTGGGGGGGGGTGGGTCTGTTGGTGGCTTTTGACAAGATCTTTGGATTCCTCATGTCTTACTCATTAGCTAGGTTTCCATCCAATTGGCGACAAATTTTCATGTTAGTATTCTAAAATCTGCATGAAAACAATATGCACATTGTCCCACCAGAGATGTTTCCATCAAATTGACTTGTTGCAGATGAAAGGTTGTGCATGATTACGTAGTTAACATAAAAATAACTTCTGTGGTTAAATTCCCATGTACCAAATAAAAAATACAAGTTAAATGGCATCGCATTTTCAACTCTACTGATGGTTTTGTCACAAAAAAAACGTTGGTTTGCGTTATATAGAAAATGGGCCAACTCTGATCTTGACACGTGCACTCTAGTCTACAGCTGGCAGATACAATGCAGGTATAGGCTACTACATGATGAGAATATTATGGACAAAAGAGATAAATCCTCTTTTTTTTGTCAGCAGCCAAGCATCGATCATCATGCCACCAGAATAAGATCCTCAACATTTATTTGAATTTAGCATCAAGCTAATCACTGTGCACTTTCACCACCCTGTGAAGTTCAACATAACTTATTTAGTCTGTAGCCTAATAAACAGCATACTTTCCCAACAAGTCTTAGTGAGAGGACCACACAACATGTCATCACCTGCCTCCAAATTTACTTTGATATGATGGTTATTATATCAATATTTGCGCATAAAAGCGTTTCCACCACCATTTCTCGCATAATTAATCGTATCGACACAAAAAGAGACCACCATGTCTAGTGTATTTTGCACTGGCATGGAAATGTGAGTGTAAGTACTAGCATTTCCTAGTGGAGAGACTCACACACACAAACATACACACACCACGGGATGAAAATGGTGTGTGTGTGATGGGGTAAACCTAGAGGAGCAAGTTTAACAAATCATATAGACCAGGAAGGAAGAAGGGGAATGAAGGACTGTATGACCTTGTCTTCCAAGATAGCCCTACAAGTCTGCAAACGTATAACTTTGCTGTTGCATGCATTGTACTGAGGCATTACTTTTCTAATTCTATCTTGAACATTTTTCTGGTGTGTTCTGGAACTTTCCCATAAGAGTTTTGATGCTACAGTGTGTGTCTCTCCCTGTCCATCGAAGTCTGTTTAATGCTTAATCTGCCATCTTAGAGGAACTCAGTGTAATTAGTCCCAATGAGGATCACCTTCCTTCCGGCCGCTAGACATTCATGTCATACAGACAAGCTGCTAGCCCTGTTTGACCCGGCTATGACGAGGCTCTGGGAACTAACTCTCTCTCTCTCGCTCTCTCTCGCTCTCTCGCTCTCTCGCTCTCTCTCTCTCTCGCTCTGTATCTCTCACATATTGTTTTGTGTCACTGTTTTCCTCTCTTACTGTAGGGGTATGTAGGAAGAATGTATGCCAAGCAAAAACCATTCATTGCAAAGTTTAAGAAACCATATACCTACAGTGCATTCGGAAAGTATTCAGACCCCTTGACATTTTCCACATTTTGTTACGTTACAGCCTTATTCTAAAATGTATTACATTGTTTCCCCCCTTCATCAATCTACACACAATACCCCATAATGACAAAGCAAAAACTGTTTTTTAAAAACATTTTTGCAAATGTATAAAAAATAAAAACAATGGAAATATCACATTTACATAAGTATTCAGACCCTTTACTCAGTACTTTGTTGAAGCACCTTTGGCAGCGATTACAGCCTCAAGTCTTCTTGTGTATGACTCTACAAGCTTGGCACACCTGTATTTGGCAGAGTTTCTCCCATTCATCTCTGCAGATCCTCTCAAGCTATGTCAGGTTGGTTGGGGAGCGTCGCTGCACAGCTATTTTCAGGTGAGATGTTTGATTGGGTTCAAGTCCGAGCTGTGGCTGGGCCACTCAAGGACATTCAGAGACTTGCCCCGAGAGACTTGTCCCTAAGCTATGTGCTTAGGGCTGTTGTCCTGTTGGAAGGTGAACCTTTGCCCTAGTCAGAAGTCCTGAGCGCTCTGGAGCAGGTTTTCATCAAGGATCTCTCTGTACTTTGCTCTGTTCATCTTTCCTTCGATCCTGACAAGTCTCCTAGTCCCTGCTGCTGAAAAACACCCCCACAGCATGATGCTGCCACCACCATGCTTCACCGTAGGGATGGTGCCAGGTTTCCTCCAGATGTGACCCTTGCTATTCAGGCAAAATATTTTAATCTTGGTTTCATCAGACCAGAGTGTCTTGTTTCTCATGGTCCGAGAGTCCTTTAGGTGCCTTTTGGCAAACTCCAAGCGGGCTGTCATGCCTTTTACTGAGGAGTGGCATCTGTCTGGCCACTCTACCATAAAGGCCTGATTGGTGGAGTGCTGCAGAGATGGTTGTCCTTCTGGATTGTTTGTATCCTGTATATTTGACTGTGATATGGGGTTGTCTCCCCTATCTTAAGATGAATGCACGTACTGTAAGTCGCTCTGGATAAGAGCATCTGTAAAATGACTAAAACGTGAAATGTAAATGTTTTACATATCTCATATTACTGTATTTAATTATAATTTATATTGATGTCACAAATGTATAATTGGTAAATTTGATAAAAAGTATAGTTTGTTTCATTTGACTGTGTCAAACCTAGCAGTACTATTTATTTATCAGAGAGTTAGGCGGATATTTAGCATTTTGCAAAATACCATGATTATTTGCCTCTGAAATTAAACCATCAAGTGATACATTTTAAACAAATAGACAAAACAAATAGAAATAGAACAAATAGTCCATCATTATACTGTAACGTCTGCTTCCAGCTCTCACTCTCAGACACATAGATCCCCTGAACGCAGCTCACTCTCCAGATCACCTGTCTTTGGATCACCTGTTCACACTAGAGGTCGACCGATTATGATTTTTCAACGCTGATACCGATACCGATTAACGTTTGAGTTCCTTGCTCAGAACATGAGAACATATGAAAGTTGGTGGTTCCTTTTAACATGAGACTTCAATATTCCAAGGTAAGAGGTTTTAGGTTGTAGTTAATATAGTATTTATAGGACTATTTCTCTCTACACCATTTGTATTTCATATACCTTTGACTATTGGATGTTCTTATAGGCACTATAGTATTGCCAGTGTAACAGTATATCTTCTGTCCCTCTCCTCGCCCCTACCTGGGCTCAAACCAGGAACACATCGACAACAGCCACACTCAAATTATCGTTACCCATCGCTACCCATCGCTCCACAAAAGCCACAAGGGGAATAACTACTCCAAGTCTCAGAGCGTGACGTTTGAAACGCTATTAGCGCACACCCAGCTAACTAGCTAGCCATTTCACATCGGTTACACCAGCCTTTAGGCTGATAGACTTGAAGTCATAAACAGCGCTGTGCTTGCGAAGAGCTGCTGGCAAGCGCACGAAAGTTCTGTTTGAATTAATGCTTACGAGCCTGCTACTGCCTACCATCTCTCAGTCAGACTGCTCTATCAAATCATAGACTTAATTATAACATAATAACACACAGAAATACGAGCCTTTGGTCATTAATATGGTCGAATCCGTAAACTATCATTTCAAAAACAAAATGTTTATTCTTTCAGTGAAATACGGAACTGTTCGGTATTTTATCTAACGGGTGGCATTCCTAAGTCTAAATATTCTTGTTACATTGCACAACCTTCAATGTTATGTCATAATTACTAAAATTCTGGCAAATTAGTTCGCAATGAGCCAGGCTGCCCAAACTGTTGCATATACCCTGACTCTGCGTGCAATGAACGCAAGAGAAATTACACAATTTCACCTGGTTAGTATTGCCTGCTAAACTGGATTTCTTTTAGCTAAATATGCAGGTTTAAAAATATATACTTATGTGTATTGATTTTAAGAAAGGCATTGGTGTTTGGTTAGGTATAGTTGTCCAACGATTGTGCTTTTTTACGCAAATGCGCTTTTGTTAAATCATCCCCCAGCGTTGCATCGATTATGTGCAGCGCAGGACATGCTAGATAAACAAGTAATATCATCAACCATGTGTAGTTATAACTAGTGATTATGATTGATTGATTGTTTTTTATAAGATGAGTTTAATGCTAGCTAGCAACTTACCTTGGCTTCTACTGCATTTGCGTAACAGGCAGGCTCCTCGTGGAGTGCAATGAGAGGCAGGTGGTTATAGCGTTGGACTAGTTAACTGTAAGGTTGCAAGATTGGATTCCCCTGACAATGTGAAAATCTGTTGTTCTGCCCCTGAACAAGGCAGTTAACCCACCGTTCCTAGGCTGTCATTGAAAATAAGATTGTGTTCTTAACTGAGTTGCCTAGTTAAATAAAGGTATATTTTTTAAAAAGTAATCAAAATAAAAACTTGGCGCCCAAAAATACCGATTTACGATTGTTATGAAAACTTTAAATCGGCCCTAATCAATCGGCCATTCCGATTCTTACAGCTAATTCCCCCCCTACTTTTTTCAATTTCCGCCTGAAGACATACCCAAATCTAACTGCCTGTAGCTCTGGCCCAGAACCAAGGATATGCATATTCTTGGTTTCATTTGAAAGAAAACACTCTGATGTTTGTGTAAATGTGAATTGAATGTAGGAGAATATAACACAATAGATCTGGTTTAGATAATACAATGAAAAAAAACATATGTTTTTTCATTTTTATTGTTGTATCATGAGCTTTAAAATGAACAAGACAAAACAAACATTCAGATAGGATGATGGGGACAATTTCAGTGAAAAACATAAGAGGGCAACAGTACTTGTGCAAAGTTTCAGAATGATAACCTCCAAAATGAGTGTGCTACATGACAATTATCATTGTGTCCCACACAAGTAGCCCAAATGTACCCAAGTGGCCAACTTGGGTGAAGTTATACATTTTGAATGGAATAACTATATACAAAATACCAAAATGGTATTCTAACACCCACCCCCCCAAAAAATGGAGAAAAAACATGAAAATAATATATATACATTTACAAAATAACACTTTCAATATTTGGAAGACCCTCAGTCCTCTACACAATATTGCGCTGCTGATGCCAGGTGCCATAGCAGTCTCTTTCTGCTGTAAAGCAGAGGGTCACCAAGCATGTGGTGCGGGTGATGGGGGACTTCATTTTGCAAAGAACACAGCGACGCCTCCAGGCTGTGCCCTTTTGGCCCTGAGCCACATCCATGCCTGCAGAAATAAATGTGGGCAGATGAACACCACTTGTGGCAGGAGCTAGATGAACCAGCTTCAGTGGGGGATGGACACCTTGGAACTGGGGGCTCCCGTTCGGAGTCAGTGTCACTGTGAAAGAAAATGTTCAGTTAGAATAGTTTCACATTTGAGCCCTGTATCAACAGGTATAATAAACATATATATATATAGAGTACAGGGAACATAAGGTTGAATATATTATAATAGACCTGCTAGATCTACTGTCTCATTTATATTATGACAGACCAGCTAGATCTACTGTCTTTATTATATTACAACAGACCAGCTGTATCTCCTGTCTGCATTTCACTTTGGCCATTGTTGTGGGCACTCCCCTCAACAGCCGCAAATAGGCTATTTCATGTGGGGGTGGGGTGGAGCGGCAGACACACGCATCTCGTCCATGCTCCCTCTAATCCACAATATGTATATATACACACATAAACATACATACAAACATACCCCCACCCACAATGTATAGCCAACGTGAACTTTTCACATTTCATGACATTTTTATATATTGGTACTACATTTTTATATTTTATATTATTAATTTCAAACAACGGCATTAGCATGTGAAGAACTTACCAGTCCAAAACAATGTCCTCTCTGTTCAAAAAATAATCCTCAATTTGGGAATCAAAGCTATGCTAGCTAAATGAGTTGTCCTCCAACAATCTCTCTCACTTTCCCGATCAATTTCTTCTAAAATTGTGTGTACATCTGTATATCTAGACTTAGATTTAGCTTTCCCTGACTTAGTCGCCATACTGATTGATATATAAACAGCTGAAGATGCGCTTTACCAAAAAAATGCTGTGCGTAACATGCGCTCCTTCCAGTATGAAGCTTCAATGGCGAATGACCCTCTTTACGCCAGAGTTTACTACATGGGTTGGTCTTCCAACACATAACCATTACATATTGCCGTTTACCTCAGCTCATTGGCTATCTACCCAGCTAGATTTCAAGACGATCAGTGGTCATTGGGTTAAAATACAGTCAATCAACGAAACAGCGGTCATATCATTGGTGCACAATGATGTCATTATTTGTTGTCTTCAAATCGGTTTCTTTCAGTCAATACGTCCCGCGAAATGACCCATCAAGTTTGGTTTTGTTACAAACAAACCAGTTGATTGCAATGAAACCAAACATGACTGGAAAAGTCACGTTTAGTGTGTGTATTTACATCGAATGTGTCATCGAAAATTGAGTGAGACGAAATTCACGATACAAGCGGTTCACAAAATGTTTCGCGTTAGGCTATAAAAATGTATTTTATCAAACAAAAGATCATTCATTGTGTAACAATGAGCATTGGGATGGCAAACAGAGGAAGATCGTTAAAGGTAAACAGTTTATTTTATTGCAATTTGTGATTTTGTTACACCTGTGCTGGTTAAAATAGTTTTTTTATGGGGCTCTGTCCTCAGATAATCGCATCGTATTCTTTGGCAGTAAATCCTTTTTAAATCTGACAACGCAGTTGGATTCTAGACTCTCGTATCATGTGAGCCACTTGTATTTTCATGAATGTTTAATATGACTATTTATGTTGTCACGTTCTTACCTTTATTTCCTTTGTTTTGTCTTTATTTAGTATGGTCAGGGCGTGAGTTGGGGTGGGCAGTCTATGTGTGTTTTTCTATGTTGGGATTTTGAGTTCAGCCTAGTATGGTTCTCAATCAGAGGCAGGTGTCGTTAGTTGTCTCTGATTGAGAATCATACTTAGGTAGCCTGGGTTTCACTTGAGTTGTGGGTGTTTGTTTTCCGTGTTTGTGTTTGTTGCCACACAGTACTGTTTCGGTTTTGTTCGTTTCACGTTTATTGTTTTATAGTGTTCAGTTTATGTCTTTAAATAAACGTTATGGACACTTACCACCCTGCGCATTGGTCCTCCGATCCTTCTCGCTTCTCCTCCTCAGAAGAGGAGGAGGAATGCAGTTACATATGTAGCGATCACCGTATGTTGTCGAATTTAATCCCGCTAACGGGTTCAGTGCACAGAGAGGTTAACCTTCTTTTATGTAAAACCTTATTTGTTCATCAAATTCTGAATAAATCTCCACAGGTTAATGAGAAGGGGTGCTTGAAATGATGCACATAACTCTGCAATGTTGGGTTGTATTGGAGAGTCTCAGTCTTAAATGTCATGTTAGTGAGGGCCGAGAATCCACTCTCACATAGGTACGTGGTTGCAAAGGGCATCAGTGTCTTAACAGCGCAATTTGCCAAGGCAGGATACTCTGAGCGCCCTATCCACAAATCTGGCAGTGGCTTCTGATTACATTCATTTTTCACAGAACCGCTTGTTGCAATTTAGATGAGGCTCTGTAGTTCCGAATTTGGTATGTGGACTGGAGGCAGGTCATGAAAGGGATAACGAGTCCAATTGGTTGTGTCTTCCGTTTCGGGAAAGTACCTGCGTAATTGTGCACCCAGCTCACTCAGGTGCTTCGCTATATCACATTTGACGTTGTCCGTAAGCTTGAGTTCATTTGCACACAAAAAAATAATACAATGATGGAAAGACCATCCTTGTTAATGCAGACAGAGAAGAGCTCCAACTTCTTAATTATAGCCTCAGTTTTGTCCCGCACATTGAATATAGTTGCAGAGAGTCCCTCATTCAGGCGAGAAAAAACATCACACAGATAGGCCAGTCGTGTGAGAAACTTGTCCTCATGCAAACGGTCAGACAAGTGAAAATTAAGAAAACGTTAAGCTCGTCTCTCAATTAAAAAACATACGTGTCAATACTTTGCCTCTTGATAACCAGCGCACTTCTTCTGTATGTTGTAAAAGCGTTACATGGTCACTTCCCATATCTTTGCATAGTGCAGAAAATACACGAGAGTTCAGGGGCCTTGCTTTAACAAAGTTAACCAATTTCACTGTAGTGTCCAAAATGTCTTTCAAGTTGTCAGGCATTCCCTTGGCAGCAAGAGCCTCTCGGTGGATGCTACAGTGTACCCAAGGGCGTCGGGAGCAACTGCTTGCACGTGCGTTACCACTCCGCTATGTCTCCCTGTCATGGCTTTTGCGCCATCAGTACAGATACCAACATGAGCAGCAGCTACGTTTGGCTACATACGAGGCAGTTAGTGGAATTCCCGCGAGAGAGTAACGGTTTATGTGATTGGTTGTTAATTATTTGACTAGGCTACCTGTATTTGACATTGTGTTGTTATTTTGCTGAACACTAGATGGTTTAATTAGATTTTTGGCAGTGAAACGAGGTTACTCGGGCGAGAAAGAAACCTCACCCAAATGTATAGCGCCGTTGGAAAATGTGAATCACATTTTTATTTGGCATACCCCCGACGGCATTCGCGCAACCCCAGTTTGAGAATACCTGCTCTAAAACATTGTCAACTATTTAACCTCTAAGTGTCCACTTCTACCATACACGCAGTATACCGTTAGTCAAGGACCATTATTCCTCTAATCCATAATAGGAAGGGTTTAACGAGGCAGCTCACACAATGGTGTGAAACTGGCACCAATACCAAAATACATAAAACATTTGTAGTTAAATGTCAAAGTGCCCTCCCCCTTATTCCTTAAAGTCACTTCCCCTTTTCATTCCCTACTCCCCTTCCCCATTGTTCATGCAGTAATGGATCAGGGGTTGGCAGTAGCAGTAGAGTAGTGGACAGCAGGAGTAAAGCACAGCCCTCGATTATAGTGGTTTTTGAAAGAGGGAGGGTGTATGTGTGTGCATTCAATACTTGGTGTTGGGTTGGGAGGCAGAGGCCTATCGTATTGCTCCACTAGTAATATGGCCTTCCCATTAGATTGTGATTGTTCTCTAATAGAATAGGATGAGCCTGTGACCGGTGGCTCCATGGCACTCCATAGCATGATTCATTCCCTCATCTCTCTCTGCTTGTCATACGCTATCCGCTCCGATAACACTGTTTATATACATAATTATTCACACTTTCACTGGTGACGCTGAGAATGCCAATCACCTCTCCACTAACCAGAGCCACGACCTTCTCTCTGATTGGATATGTCCGAGGAATAAGAATCAGGAGGGAAGTTGTCTGGCAGCCATATTCGATACACTATTTAGACAGTTGAATGAACTTGTTCTCTTCTCTCCAGAGTGAACCATTGCTCGTTGCTCATAGATACTCCAATGCTTCTCAGTGTTAACTGGTTTTAATATGTTTACCTGGCTGGACCACAATATACACCAGTATACAAAGCATGTGGACACCCCTTCAAATGAGTGTCTTGACTATTTCAGCCACACCCGTTGCTGACAGGTAGATAAAATCGAGCACACAGAAATGCAATCTCCATAGATAAACATTGGCAGTATAATGGTCCGTACTGAAGAGCTCAGTAACTTTCAACGCGGCACCGTCATAGGATGCCACCTTTCCAGCAAGTCAGTTTGTCAAATTTCTGCCCTGCTAGAGCTTCCCCGGTCAACTGTAACTGCTGTTATTGTGAAGTGTAAATGTCTAAGAGCAACAACGGCTTAGCCGCGAAGTGGTAAGCCACACAACCTCACAGAACAGGACCGCCGAGTGCTGAAGTCTGTCCTTGGTTGCAACACTCACTACCAATTCCCAAACTGTCTCTGGAAGCAACGTCAGCACAAGAACTGTTTGTCAGGAGCTTCATGAAATGGGTTTCCATTGCCGAGCAGCCGCACACAAGCCTAAGATCACCATGCGCACTGCCAAGCGTGGGCTGGAGTGGTGTAAAGCTCGCCGCCATTGGGCTCTGAAGCAGTGGAAAGCGTTCTCTGGAGTGATGAATAACTCTTCGCCATTTGGAAGTCCGACGGACAAATCTAGGTTTGGCGGATGCCAGGAGAAAGCTACCTGCCCAAATATATATATAGTGCCAACTGTAAATTTCGGTGGAGGTTGAATAATGGCCTGGAGCTTTTATTCGTGGTTCGGGCTAAGCCCCTTCGTTCCAGTGAAGGAAAATCTTAACGCTACGGCATGCAATTACATTCTAGACGATTCTGTGCTTCCAACTTTGTGGGACGGCCCTTTCCTGTTTCAGCATGACATTGCCCCCGTGCACAAAGCGAGGTCCATAGAAAAATGGTTTGTTGAGATGTGGACGAACTTGATTGGCCTGCATAGAGCCCTGACCTCAACCCCATCGAACACCTTTGGGATGAATTGGAACGCAGACTGGAATGAGATGTTTGAAGAGCAGGTGTCCACATACTTGTGGTGTACTTTTGCCTGCCTCACAGGCAATTCTGTTTAGAGCTTGGGCAGTAGACTGATGTTGCCTCTGCACACTGATGTATGGTCAGTTTTGAGTTAACGCTCCATAATAGTTTTGGGTAAGCGGATCCTAAATCTCTACAGACGACCAACAGCTACCCAAAACTAAGTCAGCCAGTTTGAAACCATGTTTCTTGGGCCTCTATATTAAAGATCAATTAATCTAGTATTTTTGGTCTGGCTTCCTCTGCTCCTGCGTGCCTGCCAGGTCTTTGAACCTCTCCTTTCAGAGGATTACTACTGGATAATTATTTCACAGCAGAGCCAGTCAGTGGAGGGAAGTTACTAGCTCAGATAGAAGTGTAATCTATCATGTCTCTTTAGAATTAGGGCCTCAGTAGAATGCCTGCTTTCATCCTATTACACAGACTCAGAATCAATGCTTTCAGAATCCCCAGGCCATTGATACAGCTAGAACTACATGACAAGCTACCAAGTTCAGCCAAAGATCCCCAATATTCCAGTTTCGGTATACAGTCATAACTATGAAGTGGATGCACATTTGTTCAACATGGGTTGAATTAGAATCTGGCTGACACTTAGATTAAAGCAATATGGACAATTCCACAGTAACAGAGTGATGCTGAGACTCACATTACCAATTATTGCAAACCATACCATTGTATGCACAATGACTACTTCGAAGAATTTCATAAAAAATAAAAACATTTACTTGAAGAAAGTTTGCTAAAAGAATGACGGTTTGCTGTTTGTGGCATCATTCTGTTACCAAACTTTGCATCTGAACTGTTCTTCAAGTAAATGTGTTGTAAAGTTTTCTGTGGAAATTCTTAAAAGTAGTCCTTGTGCATAGTTGTGTGGTTTGTTTGATTTTGCAATCATTGGTTTTGTTTGTGACAAATTTTAGTCTCAGCATCGCTCTGTTACCATAGAATTGCCCCTATGTAAACACAATTTATAGCCTATTAATCTTCATCGTCAATATCCTTATGTCCAGCATTTCCCTCTGTTATGAAGTGTATAATGACAGCATTGTGACCAGTGTTGTTGTTGTTGTGTAATACAGTCAGCTCATTTGATATTGCGTCCATTTTGGTCTGCCAGCCGATATGTCTAAGCTGAGATTTGACCCAGTGTGATCTCTGTCTTAAGTGTTATCACTGATGGCCTGGGTAATGGCAGGGCTGGGCTATAACATGTCTAGTCAAGCACTCCAAATAATTCACCATCAACCCATTTAGAGTGTTATAATTGGATGATGATTACAGTGTTTAATCATGCTTTGTGCCCAGCAAAACACTGGCTGTTTAAACCCAGCTCTGTGGTCATAGCACACAATGGCTGCAGTTAACAGAAGCATATCTGACGGACTGAGAGCTGGCTCAGTCACTATGTGATCTGGGATGTCAGTGTTTGAAGGTGTTGATAAAGCCCATAGCCAGACTCATCCTGAGGTGATGGTACGTCAGAGTGAATCAGTGACGAATGCACAGACAGTGCTACGAAAGAGCTCTCTCTCTCTCTCAATTCAATTCAAGGGGCTTTATTGGCATGGGAAACATGTGTTAACATTGCCAAAGCAAGTGAGGTAGATATACAAAAGTGAAATAAACAATAAAAATTAACCGTAAATATTACACTCACAGAGGTTTCAAAACAATAAAGACATTACAAATGTCATATATATATATATATACAGTGTTGTAACAATGTACAAATGGTTAAAGTACACAAGGGAAAATAAATAAGCATAAATATGGGTGCTATTTACAATGGTGTTTGTTCTTCACTGGTTGCCCTTTTCTTGTGGCAACAGGTCACAAATCTTGCTGCTTTGATGGCACACTGTGGAATTTCATCAAGTAGATATCAAAATTGGATTTGTTTTTGAATTCTTTGTGGATCTGTGTAATCTGAGGGAAATATGTCTCTCTAATATACATTGGGCAGGAGGTTAGGAAGTGCAGCTCAGTTTCCACCTCATTTTGTGGGCAGTGAGCACATAGCCTGTCTTCTCTTGAGAGCCATGTCTGCCTACGGCGGCCTTTCTCAATAGCAAGGCTATGCTCACTGAGCCTGTACATAGTCAAAGCTTTCCTTAAGTTTGGGTCAGGTATTCTGCCACTGTGTACTCTCTCTGTTTTTTTGTTAATTATTTCCAATGTGTCAAGTAATTATCTTTTTTCTCGCTCTCTCTCACACTCGCACACACACACACACACACACACACACACACACACACACACACACACACACACACACACACACACACACACACACACACACACACACACACACACACACACACACACACACACCATTCATCTCCATATCTCTTGCTTTCTCTCTTTCAATTGTTGACGAACTGTGAAACAAGGGTGCAGAACTAATGGAACTACAGAGCAGAGCATGAACATCTCTCACCCAAGGAGAGGTAGATTAGAAGAATGAAACATACAGTGCATTTGGAAAGTATTCAGACCCCTTGACTTATTCAACATTTTGCTTTGTTACAGCCTTATTCTAAAATGGATTTTTTTTTAAATCCCTCATCAATTTACACACAATGCCCCATAATGACAAATTCCTAAAAAAAAAAAAACAGAAATACCTTATTTAAATAAGTATTCAGACCCCTTTTCAGACCCCCTGCTATGAGACTTGAGCTCAGGTGTATCCTTTTTCCATTGATCATGCTTGAGATGTTACTACAACTTGATTGGAGTCCACCTGTGGTAAATTCAATTGATTGGACATGATTTGGAAAGGCGACCCTAAGCACACAGCCAAGACTAAGCAGGAGTGGCTTCGGGACAAGTCTCTGAATGTCCTTGAGTTGCCCAGTCAGAGCCCGGACTTGAACCCGATCTAACATCTCTGGAGACACCTGAAAATAGCTGTGCAGGGTCGCTCCCCATCCAACCTGACAGCTTGAGAGGATCTACAGAGAAGAATGGGCGAAACTCCCCAAATACAGGGGTGCCAAGCTTTTTGCTGTAATCGCTGCCAAAGGTGCTTCAACAAAGTACTCAGTAAAGGGTCTGAATACTTAGGTAAATGTAATGTTACTGTTTTTTATTTTTAATACATTTGGAAAAATGTCTAAAAACCTGTTTTTGTTTGTCATTATGGGGCATTGTGTGTCGATTGATGAGGGGGAAAAAAACAATGTAATACATTTTAGAATAATCAAATCACATGCGCCGAATACAACAGGAAGAAGCACTGCTCCAAAAAAGCCAGACTACGGTTTGCAACTGCACATGGGGACAAAGATCATACTTTTTGGAGAAATGTCCTCTGGTCTGATGAAACAAAAATCGAACTGTTTGGCCATAATGACCATCGTTATGTTAGGAGGAAAAAGGGGGAGGTTTGCAAGCCGAAGAACACCATCCCAACCATGAAACACGGGGGTGGCAGCATCATGTTGTGGGGGTGCTTTGCTGCAGGAGGGACTGATGCAGTTCAGAAAATCGATGGCATTATGAGGCAGGAGAATTGTGTGGATATGTTGAAGCAACGTCTCAAGACATCAGTCAGGAAGTTAAAGCTTGGTCGCAAATGGGTTTTCCAAATGGACAATGACCCCAAGCATTCTTCCAAAGTTGTGGCAAAATGCCTTAACCTTTCTAGCGAACATTCCGCTGAAAAGGCAGTGCGCGAAATTCAAAAATATTTTTTCACACATTAACAAGTCCAATATAGCAAATGAAAGATAAACATCTTGTTAATCTAAACATCTTGTTAATCTACCCATCGTGTCTGATTTAAAAAATGCTTTACAGCAAAAGCACCACATATGATTATGTTAGGTCATAGCCAAGTCGAAAAAACACACAGCCATTTTCCCAGCCAAAGGTAGGAGTCACAAAAAGCAATATAGAAATATAGATAAAATTCATCAGTAACCTTTGATGATATTTTTCAGATGAGACTCATAGGACATCATGTTACACAATACATGTATGTTTTGCTCGATAATGTGCATATTTATATCCAAAAATCTCCGTTTACATTGGCACCTTACATGCAGTAATGTTTTGATTCCAAAACATCCTGTGATTTTGCAGAAATACTCATAATAAACACTGATAAAAGATACAAGTGTTATTCACAGAATTAAATATAGACTTCTCCTTAATGCAACCGCTGTGTCAGATTTTTTTTAAACTTTACGGAAAAAGCATAATCTGAGAACGACGCTCAGAGCCCAAAACAGCCAGAGGCATATCTGCCATTTTGTAGTCAACTTAGTTAGAAACAACACCATAAATATTCACTTACCTTTGATGATCTTCATCAGAAGGCACTCCCAGGAATCCCAGGTCGACAATAAATGACTGATTTGTTCCATAAAGTTCCATAAAGTCCGTAATTTATGTCCAAATAGCCACTTGTTAGCGTGTTCAGCCCAGTAATCCATCTTTATCAGGCGCAGGCACTTCATCCAGACAAAAACTCTAAAGGTTCCGTTACAGTCCTTTAGAAACATGTCAAACGATGTATAGAATCAATCTTTAGGATGTTTTTAACATAAAACATAAATAATGTTCCAACCGGAGAATTCCTTTGTCTTCAGAAAAGCACTGGAACGAGAGGTAACTCTGTCGGGAGCGCGCATCATGAGACCAAGGCACTCTGCCAGACCACTGACTCAAAGAAGTCTCATGAGCCCCTCCTTTATAGTAGAATCCTCATTCAAGTTTATAAAGACGGTTGACATCTAGTGGAAGCCGTAGGAAGTGCAACTTTATCCATATCTTAATGTGTATGCCAAGCTTTGATATTTGGTATGCCAAGCTTTGAAAAACTACAAACCTCAGATGTCCCACTTCCTGGTTGGATTTTTCTCAGGTTTTCGCCTGCCATATGAGTTCTGTTATACTCACAGACATCATTCAAACAGTTTTAGAAACTTCAGAGTGTGTTCTATCCAATACTAATACTAATATGTGTATATTAGCATACTCTGGGCACGCTATTCATCCAAAAGTGAAAATGCTGTCCCCTATCCCAAAAATAGCTTAAGGACAACCAAGTCAAGGTATTGGAGTGGCCATCACAAAGCCCTGAACTCAGTGCTATAGAAAATTTGTGGGCAGAACAGAAAAAGTGTGTGTGAGCAAGGAGGCCTACAAACCTGACTCCGTTACACCAGCTCTGTCAGGAGGAATGGGACAAAATTCACCCAACTTTTTGTGGGAAGCTTGTGGAAGGCTACTCTAAACGTTTGACCCAAGTAAAACAATTTAAAGGCAATGCTACCAAATACTAATTGAGTGTATGTAAACTTCTGACCCACTGGGAATGTGATGAAAGAAATAATAGCTGAAATAAATAATTCTCTACTATTATTCTGACATATCACATTCTTAAAATGACGTGGTGATCCTAACTGACCTAAGACAGGGACTTTTTACTGGGATTAAATGTCAGGAACAGTGAAAAACTGAGGGGGGGGGGGGGGGGGGTGTATCAAAGCAAATAAAATAAAATTAACCAACAATTCAGTTCAAGAACTAGAGTTAAGAAAATATTTGCAAAATAAACTAAAGTAAAAAAATAACAATAAAAAGTAACACAATAAAATAGCAATAACGAGGCTTCATACAAGGGGTACCGGAAGCGAGTCAATATGCGGAGGTAAGTCGAGGTAATTTGTACATGTAGGTAGGGTGAAGTGAAGTAGAGTTGCTATATGTGGAATGAGTATGTGTGCTGCATATATGCACCCAGACATGATATCAGTGTGGTGTATGTTGAGTAGTCTATGTTATTCTCGAGATGTGTGCCCCATATTTTTGTTTTCAGTTAGCCTAAATATATCCCATAAGGGCTATGTGCCTTGTTCCCTGGGGTGTTTAATGCATCTCTCCAGTCACTGAAATGGCAGAAAGAGGCTGTCTTCTGAGACAATCAGCTGGCAGTGATCTCTCTCTGCTAAATTAAATCCAATAGGAGGAGTGGTGATATGAAGAGACGAGCAGAATCTGATCTATCCTGTCAGGGATTGGAGTTTGGAGGTGTGTGTGCATGCGTGAGAGGGTCTGGATGCTGCGGGCCTCTTGATCAGAGTTATAACACAGTGGTGTTTGTGGTAATAGAGGCTCACACTCTCTCCTTGACTCTAATGTGTTAAGATAGATGCCTTGTTATTTCAGAGACAAATTATGGATCTTCAGGGCCATTGAGTGGTTTGCAGAATATAATTACTTTGGCTCTGAAATCAATCAAAACTAGTTTGCCTCGCACGTTTATCAAGCCAGAGGGGCGGTTAGCTAGAAGAACATACGCTGTTTTCATTGGAAATTACAATGGGATGTGATTGTGTTTGACTGGACAGTGAATATGGTTGGATAATTTGTCTTTCCACACCAGGAGAATGGACCTGGGGAAGTGACAGGTGAGGTTTGAATATTTGCATAAGAGAAGGGGTCCTGTTTCTTGTGTACAGAGAACAATTCTTTAAAGATGCATTATACAGAAATAGCTCCACCATTTCCTGGTTGCAAAAATTCCTAATTTCAGTTTATGTGAAAAAACAAGCAACTAAAGTGTAGAGAATCATTGTACCTGTAACGTCTGCTTCCAACTAGAACCCTCAAACACGTAGATCCCCTGAACGTAGCTCACTTTCCAGCCCACTTTCCAGCACAAAGTCTCAAACAACTAGATCCCCTGAACGCAGCTCACTCTCCAGATCCCAATCACCTGAATTCTAATCACCTGTTCACACACCTGTATGTCATTATCACACACTATTTAGTTCAGTTCTTTGCACCCCATCACTGTGAGGTATTGTTTGTTTTGTGTCACATGTCTTTCGGGGCACTGGTTTTCCCTTGAGTTACTCCTCCTGTGTATGATAGTTTTTGCCCGCCTCACTAACAGCGCCTATTCCCTGCCTGTACTGTTGCCCTTTTGGACCCCCTGTGTATGACCTTCTGCCTGCCCCTGGACCCAGCTACCTGCCTCCTCCTGTGGTCCTTGTATTACATAAAGATGGCAAGATGCAGTAGATGGTATAGAGTACAGTATATACATATGAGATGAGAATGTAGGGTATGTAAACATTATATTAAGTGGCATTGTTTAAAGTGGCTAGTGATACATTTTTTACATACATTTTTTCCATTTTTAAAGTGGAGTTGAGTCCGTATGTTGGCAGAAGCCACTCAATGTTAGTAGTGGCTGTTTAACAGTCTGATGGCCTTGACATAGAAGCTGTTTTTCAGTCTCTCGGTCCCTGCTTTGATGCACCTGTACTGACCTCGCCTTCTGGATGATAGCGGGGTGAACAGGCAGTGGCTTGGGTGGTTGTTGTCCTTGATGATCTTTATGGCCTTCCTGTGACATCGGGTGGTGTAGGTGTCCTGGAGGGCAGGTAGTTTGCCCCCGGTGATGCGTTGTGCAGACCTCACTACCCTCTGGAGAGCCTTATGGTTGTGGGTGGAGCAGTTGCCTTACCAGGCAGTGATACAGCCCGACAGGATGCTCTCAATTGTGCATCTGTAAAAGTTTGTGAGTGCTTTTGGTGACAAGACACATTTCTTCAGCCTCCTGAGGTTGAAGAGGCGCTGCTGCGCCTTCTTCACCACACTGTCTGTGTGGATGGACCAATTCAGTTTGTCTGTGATGTGTACGCCGAGGAACTTTAAACTTTCTACCCTCTCCACTACTGTCCCGTCAATGTGGATAGGGGGGTGCTCCCTCTGCTGTTTCCTGAAGTCCACGATCATCGGCTTTGTTTTGTTGACGTTGAGTGTGAGGTTATTTTCCTGACACCACACTCCGAGGGCCCTCACCTCCTCCCTGTAGGCCGTCTCGTTGTTGTTGGTAATCAAGCCTAACACTGTAATGTCGTCTGCAAACTTGATGATTGAGTTGGAGGGGTGCATGGCCACACAGTCGTGGGTGAACAGGGAGTACAGGGGAGGGCTCAGAACGCACCCTTGTGGAGCTCCGGTGTTGAGGATCAGCGGGGTGAAGATGTTGTTACCTACCCTCACTACCTGGGGGCGGCCCATCTGGAAGTCCAGTACACAGTTGCACAGGGCGGAGTCGAGACCCAGGGTCTCGAGCTTGATGATGAGTTTGGAGGGTACTATGGTGTTAAATGCTGAGCTGTAGTCGATGAACAGCATTCTCACATAGGTATTCCTCTTGTCCAGATGGGATAGGGCAGTGTGCAGTGTGGTTGCGATTGCGTCGTCTGTGGACCTATTGGGGCGGTAAGCAAATTTAGGGGTGCGACTGTATCTAGGGTATTGTGCACGGTTAAATTGAGTTCCTCAACTGATGTTTGTAGGCGTCATTGGGTAGGCAGAGGCGTCATTGGGTAGGCGGAGGGAGTCTGGAAGGGCATCTAGGAATCTTTGTGTTGTCCGAGAATTTATAGCACGACTTTTGATGATCCTTGGTTGGTGTCCGAGCAGATTTGTTTGTTTTTGTTGCGATTGCACCATAATAAAATGGTGGTTCGATAGTCCAGGATTATGAGGAAAAACATTAAGATCCACAGCATTTATTCCACGGGACAAAACTAGGTCCAGAATATGACTGTGGCAGTGAGTAGGTCCAGAGACATGTTGGACTAAACCCACCGAGTTGATGATGGCTCCGAAAGCCTGTTGGAGTGGGTCTGTGGACTTTTCCGTGTGAATATTAAAGTCACCAACAATGTGAATATTATCTGCCATGACTACAAGGTCCGATAGGAATTCAGGGAACTCAGTGAGGAACGCTGTATATGGCCCAGGAGGCCTACAAACAGTAACTATAAAAAGGGATTGAGTAGGCTGCATAGATTTCACGACTAGAAGCTCAAAAGACAAACTTCTTTTTTTTTTGTAAATTGAAATTTGCCATCAATGTTAGCAACACCTCTGCCTTTGCGGGATGCGCGGGGGATATGGTCACTAGGGTAACCAGGAGGTGAGGCCTCATTTAACACACTACATTCATCAGGCTTAAGCCATGTTTCAGTCAGGCTTCCAGGTGCACAGTGTTTCCTCCAACACATTGGTGCGGCTGGCTTCAGGTTGGATGCGCGCTGTGTTAAGACCTGTTAAGAAGCAGGGTGGCTTGGTTGGGTTGTGTATCAGAGGATGCATGACTTTCAACCTTCGTCTCTCCCGAGCCTAGCTACTAAACAATTGGATACCATGAAATTGGGGAGAAAAAGGGGGTAAAATTTAGTTATTTAAAAAATAATAATAATATATTTTTTTAAATGGCAGGAATGGAGGAGGTCTTTATTCCAGTAAGATTGCTAAGGCGAATACCGCCATGTTTAGTTTTGCCCAACCCAGGTCGAGGCACAGACACTGTCTCAATGGGGATAGCTGAGCTGACTACACTGACTGTGCTAGTGGCAGACTCCACTAAGCTGGCAGCCTGCAACCTATCTCATTTTGGAGCTTGGGGAGTTAGAGCCATGTCTATTTTCATAGGTAAGATGACAGCACCCCTTCAACTAGGATGGAGTCTGTCACTCATCAACAGGCCAGGCTTGGTCCTGTTTGTGGGTGAGTCCCAGAAAGAGGGCCAATTATCTACAAATTATATATTTTGGGAGGGGCAGAAAACTGTTTTCAACCAGCGATTGAGTTGTGCGACTCTGCTGTAGAGCTCATCACTCCTCCTAACTGGGAGGGGGCCAGAGACAATTACTCGATGCCGACACATCTTTCTTGCTGATTTACACGCTGAAGCTATGTGACCCCTGACTGTTTCATCCTAACATCGTTGGTGCCGACGTGGATAACAATATCCCTATACTCTCTACACTTGCCAGATTTAGCTTTAAACAGCACCATCTTCAGATTAGCCTTAACGTCGGTAGCCCTGCCCCCTGGTAAACAGTGTAAGATCGCTGGATGATTCGTTCGAAGTCTAATACTGCAGGTAATGGAGTCACCAATGACTAGGGTTTTCAATTTGTCAGAGCTAATGGTGGGAGGCTTCGGCGTCTCAGACCCCGTAACGGGAGGAGTAGAGACCAGAGAAGGCTCGGCCTCTGACTCCGACTCACTGCTTAATGGGGAGAACCGGTTGAAAGTTTCTGTCGGCTGAATGAGCGACACCAGTTGAGCATTGCCACAGCATCTCCTAACGATCTAGTCTCATCGTTGCAACTCCCCAATGGGCTCGGGAGAGGCAAAGGTCGAGTCATGCGTCCCCCGAAACATGACCCGCCAAACTGCGATTTATAACACCTGCTCGCTTAACCGGCTGCTCGTGTCGGAGGAAACATCGTTCAATTGATGACCGAATTCAGCCTGCAGATGCCCGGCCTGCCACAAAGAGTCGCTAGAGCGCAATGAGCAAAGGAAAGCCCCTCCTGCCTAACCCGGACGGCGCTGGACCAATTGTGCGCCGCCCAATGGTATTCCCAGTCACGGCTGGTTGTGACACAAACAAACAAACCCCAGGCTGTAGTGACGCTGCAACACTGCGATGCAGCGCTTAGACCGCTGTGCCACTTGGGAGGCCTTATAACTCACATTTCTATGTGGATTTGGTCAGGTTGGCCAAAAAATGACATATTGCAGCTTTAAGTCATGATGTAATTTCTTGAAAGTCCTCACACATTCTACCCAATTGAAATCCCTTTACGTACAGTTAGGTTTTGTGTGGAGTCCTGGCATGATATAGCCTAGTTAATCATTACAGTAGCTATAACTTACAGGCTACCTGAAATAATATGCTGAAATTGATGTCCATATTAGTTTATGATGAATTAAACTTTTTAATTCCTGTTTTTGAGAAATGACTCCATTAAACGTGCATCAGTACTGGGTGCATTTACCGTTAACAATATCTAAGTAAGATGTGTTACTGTTCACTGCTAATGGGTCCATCAACCAGAAGTAATTTCCTCTTAATAATGTCGCACAAATAATATTTTATGACTGGTTATTAACTAAGTTCATTTATCATCAGAAGCCCCAGGGCTGGGGACCAGCCATGAGATTGGGTGCCACTGCAAAGCAGGTACTCACTAATGGAACTCAGTACTCATGTGAAAAGTAGGACGGAAGGGAGTTACTAAGTTTTATCTCACAAAGTTGGACAGAACTGCATAATTTGACTGTCACTTGATAGCTAGGTAGCACAAAGGTATGGCATGTGTATTTAAAGTTAAAAAATTCTGTAGGAAAGTGTATGCAAGCTCATATGTGCTTGTGCCTGTGTGTGTGTGTGTGCCTTATGTGTGTGTGTGTGTGTGCAGCGGCACATTGTCTGACAGGGATAACAGAAACAAACATGGACAGTGTAGAGGATCTGTTCCTGCCAGCCGCTCTGTCCCAGAGCTGTACCCAGGAATGCAGATGAACTGTGTGTGTGCGTGCGTGTGCATGGTTTTATGTCACTGAGCTCTATGCAAGAATACAGATGGACTACAGCTAGTTCTCTCTGCAGGGCCATGTGCAGAGAGAAGTGATTGATAGGAAATCAAGTTAATTGTGATGCGTCATCCATTGTGAGAATGAATAAAAATCCTGATAATGATTTGCATGTACTGTATATAGCTCTTTTTATGTAAGTGTTCAACCACCTTCCCACCACTGCAATCGAGCTAGCAGATAGGTTGAAATATGACAGTCTATACTTCCTTTAGAAAAAAGTATACTACAGTGGCCATGACTGAAAATATCAGTTTCTACCATCCAGACCAATATTAAGTAGTGGTCGATTGATTAATCGGAATGGCCGATTAATTAGGGCCGATTTCAAGTTACCATAACAATCGGTAAACTGCATTTCTGGACATTAATCATGGCCGATTACATTGCACTCCATAAGGAGACTGCGTGGCAGGCTGACTACCTGTTATGCGAGTGCAGCAAGGAGCCATGGTAAGGTGCTAGCTAGCATTAAACGTATCTTATAAAAAACAATCAAACTTAACATAATCACTAGTTAACTACACATGGTTGATGATATTACTAGTTTATCTAGCTTGTCCTGCGTTGCATATACAGTGGGGCAAAAAATAATTTAGTCAGCCACCAATTGTGCAAGTTCTCCCACTTAAAAAGATGAGACGCCTGTAATTTTCATCATAGGTACACTTCAACAATGACAGACAAAATGAGGGAAAAAATCCAGAAAATCACATTGTAGGATTTTTAATGAATTTATTAGCAAATTATGGTGGAAAATATGTATTTGGTCAATAACAAAAGTTTATCTCAATACTTTGTTATATACCCTTTGTTGGCAATGACAGAGGTCAAACGTTTTCTGAAAGTCTTCACAAGGTTTTCACACACTATTGCTGGTATTTTGGCCGATTCCTCCATGCAGATCTCCTCTAGAGCAGTGATGTTTTGGGGCTGTTGCTGGGCAACACGGACTTTCAACTCCCTCCAAAGATTTTCTATGGGGTTGAGATTGCTGCTGCTGGTGAGTCTCTGATCCCCCTCTACGCAGACGACACCATTCTGTATACTTCTGGCCCTTTTTTGGACACTGTGTTAACAACCCTCCTGGCAAGCTTCAATGCCATACAACTCTCCTTCCGTGGCCTCCAATTGCTCTTAAATATAAGTAAAACTAAATGCATGCTCTTCAACCGGTCGCTGCCTGCACCTGCCCGCCTATCCAACATCACTACTCTGGATGGCACTGACTTAGAATACGTGAACAACTACAAATACCTAGGTGTCTAGTTAGACTGTAAACTCTACTTCCAGACCTACATCAAACATCTCCAATCCAAAGTTAAATCTAGAATTGGCTTCCTATTTCGCAACAAAGCATCCTTCACTCATGCTGCCAAACACACCCATGTAAAACTGACCATCCTACCAATCCTCGACTTCGGCGATGTCATTTACAAAATAGCCTCCAATACCCTACTCAACCAATTGGATGCAGTCTATCACAGTGCAATCCGTTTTGTCACCAATGCCCCATATACTACCCAGCATTGCGACCTGTACGCTCTCGTTGGCTGGCCCTCGCTTCATACTTGTCGCCAAACCCACTGGCTCCATGTCATCTTCAAGACCCTGCTAGGTAAAGTCCCCCCTTATCTCAGCTCGCTGGTCACCATAGCATCACCCACCTGTAGCACGTGCTCCAGCAGGTATATCTCTCTGGTCACCCCCAAAACCAATTATTTATTTGGCCGCCTCTCCTTCCAGTTCTCTGCTGCCAATTACTGGAACGAACTACAAACATCTCTGAAACTGGAAACACTTATCTCCCTCACTAGCTTAAGCACCAACTGTCAGAGCAGCTCACAGATTACTGCACCTGTACATAGCCCACCTATAATTTAGCCCAAACAACTACCTCTTTCCCTACTGTATTTATTTGATTTATTTATTTATTTTGCTCCTTTTCACCCCATTATTTGTATTTCTACTTTGCCCATTCTTCCACTGCAAATCTACCATTCCAGTGTTTTACTTGCTATATTGTATTTACTTTTCCACCATGGCCTTTTTTTGCCTTTACCTCCCTTATCTCACCTCATTTGCTCACATCGTATATAGACTTGTTTATACTGTATTATTGACGGTATGTTTGTTTTACTCCATGTGTAACTCTGTGTCGTTGTATGTGTCGAACCGCTTTGCTTTATCTTGGCCAGGTCGCAATTGTAAATGAGAACTTGTTCTCAACTTGCCTACCTTGTTAAATAAATATAAATAAATAAAAAGATCTGGAGACTGACTAGGCCACTCCAGGACCCTGAAATGCTTCTTACCAAACCACTCCTTCGTTGCCCGGGCGGTGTGTTTTGGATCATTGTCATGCTGAAAGACCCAGCCACGTTTCATCTTCAATGCCCTTGCTGATGGAAGGAGGTTTTCACTCAAAATCTCACGATACATTCTTTCCTTTACACGGATCAGTCGTCCTGGTCCCTTTTCAGAAAAACAGCCCCAAAGCATGATGTTTCCACCCCCATGCTTCACAGTAGGTATGGTGTTCTTTGGATGCAACTCAGCATTCTTTGTCCTCCAAACACGACGAGTTGAGTTTTTACCAAAACGTTATATTTTGGTTTCATCTGACCATATGACGTTCTCCCAATCTTCTTCTGGATCATCCAAATGCTCTCTAGCAAACTTCAGACTGGCCTGGACATGTACTGGCTTAAGCAGGGGGACACGTCTGGCACTGCAGGATTTGAGTCCCTGGCGGCGTAGTGTGTTACTGATGGTAGGCTTTGTTACTTTGGTCCCAGCTCTCTGCAGGTCGATCACTAGGTCCCCCCAGTGTGGTTCTAGGATTTTTGCTCACCGTTCTTGAGATCATTTTGACCCCACGGGGTGAGATCTTGCGTGGAGATTATCAGGGAGATTATCAGTGGTCTTGTATGTCTTCCATTTCCTAATAATTGCTCCCACAGTTGATTTCTTCAAACCAAGCTGCTTACCTATTGCAGATTCAGTCTTCCCAGCCTGGTGCAGGTCTACAATTTTGTTTCTGGTGTCCTTTGACAGCTCTTTGGTCTTGGCCATAGTGGAGTTTGGAGTGTGACTGTTTGAGGTTGTGGACAGGTGTCTTTTATACTGATAACAAGTTCAAACAGGTGCCATTAATACAGCAAACGAGTGGATGACAGGGGAGCCTCTTAAAGAAGAAGTTACAGGTCTGTGAGAGCCAGAAATCTTGCTTGTTTGTAGGTGACCAAATACTTATTTTCCACCATCATTTGCAAATAAATTCATTAAAAATCCTACAATGTGATTTTCTGGATTTTTATTTTCTCATTTTGTCTGTCATAGTTGAAGTGTACCTATGATGAAAGTTACAGGCCTCTCTCATCTTTTTAAGTGGGAGAACTTGCACAATTGGTGGCTGACTAAATACTTTTTAGCTCCACTGTAATCGATGCGGTGCCTGTTAATTTATCATTGAATCATAGCCTACGTCGCCAAACGGGTGATCGCGAAAAAAGCACTGTCGTTGCATGTGTACCTAACCATAAGCATCAACGCCTTTCTTAAAATCAATACACAAGTATATTTTTTTAAACCTGCATATTTAGTTCACATTGCCTGCTAACATACATTTATTTTAACTAGGGAAATTGTGTCACTTCTCTTGCGTTCTGTGCAACATAGTCAGGGTATATGCAGCAGTTTGGGCCGTGTGGCTCGTTGCGAACTGTGTGAAGACTATTTGTTCCTAACAAAGACTGCCAATTTCGCCAAACGGGGGATGATTTAACAAAAGCGCATTTGCGAAAAAAGCACGAAAGTACCTAACCATAAACATCAATGCTTTTCTTCAAATCAATACATAGAAGTATATATTTTTAAACCTACATATTTAGTTCAAAGAAATCCAGGTTAGCAGGCAATATTAAACTAGAGAAATTGTCACTTCTCTTGCGTTCATTGCACGCAGAGTCAGGGTATATGCAACAGTTCGGCTGCCTGGCTCATTCCGAACTAATTTACAAGAATTTTACGTAATTATGACATAGCATTGAAGGTTGTGCAATGTAACAGGAATATTTAGACTTATGGATGCCACCCGTTTAATAAAATACGAACGGTTCTGTATTTCACTGAAAGAATAAATGTTTTGTTTTCGAAATGATAGTTTCCGAATTTTACCATATTGATGATCTCAGTCTCGTATTTCTGTGTGTTATTATGTTATAATTAAGTCTATGATTTGATAGAGCAGTCTGACTGAGCGGTGGTAGGCAGCAGCAGGCTCGTAAGCATGAATTCAAACAGCACTTTTGTGCGTTTGCCAGCAGCTCTTCACTCTGCTTCAAGCATTGAGCTGTTCATGACTTCAAGCCTATCAACTTCCGAGATTAGGCTGGTGTAACCGATGTGAAATGGCTAGCTAGTTAGCAGGGTGCGCGCTAATAGCGTTTCAATCAGTGACGTCATTCGCTCTGAGACCTTGAAGTAGTTGTTCCCCTTGCTCTGCAAGGGCCGTGGCTTTTGTGGAGCGATGGGTAACGATGCTTCGAGGGTGGCTGTTGTCGATGTGTTCCTGGTTCGAGCCCAGGTAGGGGCGAGGAGATGTTCTCATGTTCTGAGCAAGGAACTTAAACGTTAGCTTTTTTACATGGCACATATTGCACTTTTACTTTCTTCTCCAACACTTTGTTTTTTAATTATTTAAACCAAATTGAACATGTTTCATTATATATTTCAGGCTAAATTGATTTTATTGAGGTTTTATATTAAGTTATTATAAAAGTGTTCATTCAGTATTGTTGTAATTGTCATTATTACAAATAAATACATTTTTAAAATGGCAGATTAATCCATATCGGCTTTTTTGGTCCTCCAATAATCGCATCGGTATAGGCGTTGAAAAATCATAATCGGTCGACCTCTAATATTAATACAGTTGTATTATGTTGTAGAGACCTGACTAAAAACATGTAGAAGTGAGGACTGAATGACTGGTAACTCTGTAAGCTTGTCTATCTGTCACGCTGGCAGATTTCTATCTCCCTGTGTCCTATCTTATCAGACAGACAGAGACAACATTACTCCCTATAAGACACACACATCTCTCTTTCCTCAGTTGAAGTTCTACAGAGTGTTTGTTGCCATGAACACACACACAAGAAATAGACATCTTTTTTTGTGCTGGCCCTCTGTAGTTGTTAAAGTTGGATTACTCCGGGGCTATAGCACACAAAGATGCACATCTACCCTACGCTTTCCTGTTCAGAGTTTCCATACTTTTTCAATCACAGCTGCCAGATTCTTCAGTCACACAGGGGAACTTCCTCCTCGCCTGTCACCCCTGCAATTCCCTACTATTCTTCATATTATGCAAATACAGATCAGAGATTCCAATAGGTTCTGGAATCTTACGAAAATGACAATGGAAACAGCGGGAGTGTTACCAAGGTAAACTCTGACAAATCAGAGTAGGGTAACAGCTGGAGGTAGAGGAAGTAAATTGAGAGTTTAGAAAGAGTTAGATACATTTGTCCTGGTCTGCACAGACAGACAGTATCTGTTACTAAAGCTCCCCACAGGAAAGGGAAACTGACCTTGTACTGTATGGAATTGGTTGTCAATTAAAAGCTTTTGTGGAAACATGTCAGATAAAAACATCAGTATCTCCCAGGCGTGGGAGTCAGAGAGAGAGAGAACGTTGACTGTCCAATGCCTTGCATACAGGGAGGAGTCCAGTGAATGCTGTCAGCTTTGATGCATTTCTCGTAGAGAGGCTGAGCTTTGAAGGCTCTCCAATTACAGGGATTTCTACACTGTCAGCCTGCCTCTCTCAGGACCACCGTTACAGGGCTGTCAGAGGTGCGTGTCTAGTTTTTCTTGTCGCTTGCTATTATATTAGGGTTATGAATAGTTGAAAAGGAGTGTCCAGTAGGTGTCCAGTAGTTCTGAATACTTCCTTTAGCTGCCTAGTGTAACAGGCCGAAACGTTTATGGTACTGTGATAAGGTACCAAGCAGAGATAGGCCTACACACTTCGAGGGCATAACTGCTCTGGCCATGCGAGAGAACAGGCTTTGGCTACAAAACACATAGAAGGCTGTTTGAAGTTGCCATCTTGTTTTGGTTATCCTCTATCTGGGCATCCCTTCTCAGAAAAAGTAATCTCTTGAAAGTTGAAACACTTTGAAATTCCCCAATCTGTTCATATTGAGATATGTGTGATTTACTTTGTACTAGTCAGTGTCAGAGTAGGCGCTGAAAAGCATTTTCCTCAACTTCAAATCCACTAGTGTTGACACAACTGGTCAGCAGGCCTGCAGTAGAACTCTGATGAGTCAGTCAATGTAGTCAATGTTCCAGTTCTAGAATGCTGATTCCTGCTACTGTAGCTAACCTGCCCGCGGCGCTAGCTCCTCTGAGGGAGCTTTCTTAGCTCTTCCAGCTCTCTCAGACTTTTGATCAAAGCAACGTGTCATTCAGACTCGGGCTCTCTCCAGCTATGTGCTGAGTAAACACGGCCCAAACTAGCCCCACATTCTGGTTTCCACGCCTCCCACTTTGAGCCTATGGCTGCTGAGCACTCAGCTCCACGGGGGAGAGCAGAGACAGATTTGGAGGAGAAGCGGGACAGCTTGGATGATTGCTCGCTTTTTGAGCTCCTGTCCCTCTTATAGAATATTAGCTCAAAAGTATTGTGGAGCTCCTGCACATAAATGTAAACAGTAGCTGCACCCAAAATGAGTACCAGCACCGGCTAACGTCATCAGTTGTGAGAGAATTAATTCATAGACTTTGGGTTGTATGAGACAGGGAGGGTTCTTCAACCCTGAAAGCTACAGCGGAATGACTGAAATATAGATTAGTTTCCTCTCTCTGAGGAGAGGTTCAATAATTATGCCGTCCGTCACTTTTAAGGAATTTCTAATTTGCACAGAGCGGAATTGTTCAAGGGACAACAGCGAGAGAAATAATGGAAGAGAAGCACATTATATGCGTTCAACTAATGAAATATCACACAGGATGATATGAATCACTGAGGAACAGTTGGTGAATGTAAATTGCTTTGTAAATGGCTTTTGCTACAACTGTTTTGCAAGAGAGATTTCATCATATTTAGCCTACATTACAGCAACACCTACCTTGTCTTTAGTTCTGTTTCCTTATGTTTTTAAATTAGACTGCATAAATAGTGGAAGAGAGTGATTGACAAACCAGGCCTGCTATTCAAAATGAAGGAAATCTCAGAGTAGCATTAGCAATAAAGACGTGTGTCGTGTCCCAGATGTGATATCTAACAGCCCGTCATTTAACAACTAGGACCTGGCAAATGGAGAGACATTATCTCTCACTCTTTCCGTCTCGCTCTCTTTTAATCAGTTGAAGGGATCTTTTCTTCACAGACACAATGCATGAAGAGCATCTCTCCAATAAAACACCTCTCCTCTCTTCGTCTCTCTCTCAATCAATTGTTTTATCAGTTGAAGGGATCTTTTCTTTACAGACACAATGCATGAAGAGCCTCTCTCCAATAAAACACCTCTCCTCTCTTCGTCTCTCTCACTCTCCCCCTCTTTCTTAGTCTGCCAATTACCACCCTTCTCTCGGAGCAGTGTCAACCAGATTTCACCCTGTGGTGACGTTTGGGTTGTGACGCATGGCGTCTGATGGGGCCAGGCAGACCAACGGAGAGAATGGATTGCAGTACTGCTAGTGTTGGGTGTTGAATTGAGCCCACTGAAATGTTTATGAACCGGCCAAAGATGCATTTTAGGGAGAGAGTTTATTTAACCTTTATTTTGACAAGGAGTCAATGCTGAGACCAGATGAGCCCTGTAAAGCACACCTATACACATCACAATACAATAAATGCATTAAACTACACATTCATATACACATTAAAATACATGTAATTATACACAATGATACATGAAAAGCAAAACACAATCATAAAAAACAGACACATTCTTCAGTAAAAAGGTCCCCTAACAATCTCTGAAATGCCCTAGAGCAGCTAATTCCTCCAATTTTAAGTGTATTGTAGATCATTCCACACGTAAGGTGCAAGGAAATTAAAGGCTGATTTACTTAACTCTCTGGACACCAAAGGAGTCTCCACAGTTAACCAACCGTGTGAACAGGCTTGATAACTTGTCATTTTAAATCTTAACAGAAAGGAATGAGAGAAAAAATAGATTGTTTTAAGTTCACCAACTTTACTTTTTAGCCCTGTTGGCAGACAAGCGACTAACTGCTCACTGAATCGTAATATTCAAATGTATTCTGCATTTGGATATTTTCTAAAAAGTTTATTTTATTTTATTGAGTTCTGTCAAGTGGAAGATTCCATTAAAGCTATGACACAGACCCGTCAGAAGGGTGCTCACTCAGTCAGACATTTAGAAGTTGAGTCGAGGAAAGTTTTGGGAGGTAAATAGTTGCCTATTGTAGAGAAGTCTCAGCTCTCAGCCCCTCTCGGTGTTAAACAGTTCGACAGTGTGCTGTTAGCACTCAGTCAACACTCAGTCAGAATGATTTTGACAGTGGGGTTATCTGCTGGTATTTAACTGAAATTGAAAAGTCTTAACTATTGACAGGACAGTTACCCATACCACTCAATCTGTCTGCTCAGAAACTCTTCAGGATCCATCGGACCGGGTGGAGAGTTGTGAACCCACCCATGCATTGTGGAGAGGTTTAAAAGCTTACACCTCAAGGAAAATGGTCCAGAGGAGAAACGTCAAAGAGAAATAAATAACTTCTCAGTCAGGGAACTGTTCTCTAAAGAAAATGTGGACAGGAGTACCGATACAAACAGAAAACTGACAATTAAAACTCGTAACTTTCTCCAGCTTTCGGTCTGCTACTTTGATTCCCCACAATATTCCCCACAAATACTCCTCAGAGCCAGAGTAAATTAAGTCAACCATCTTATAACAGCAGCCACATCCCAGTCCACTCTAATCCACAGAGGCTCGTGGCAGCTGGAATTGCCTTCCCAATAACCCTTCAGTGTGAGGTTAAGACCATAATAGTTGTGCTGCTCCTGAGAAGACCCTTTTAGCTGACAGTTCCTGTGTCATCTGGCCTACATTATGACTATGAAATGCCTCTCGCGCCCCACTGGCTCCCCTCTCGCTCCCCTCTTGCACCCCTCTCGATCTCCTCTGTCTCGAAACCACTTTCCTTCCCCTCTCTCCCCTCTCCCGCTGAAAAATGACCAGGGTGATTAGGTAGCAACCCAGAGCGGCTGGGCCACCGTGTGTGCGTGTCCTTTAAACAATAGACACAATGGTGCCTGGCCTGCTACATAACCCCTCTGTGAAAACAGTCATCAATGCAGCACAGCACTGTTTGTGTTTTATAGCACAGCAGTGGTTGATAAGATCGCAGGAGAGAGCAGGCCACTGGTGTCTCTTTAACAACAAGGACAGGCCGCTACACACTGTGAAAACACAAGGATGTACCTCACTGTGTTTGTGTTTTACAGTGATGGCAGGGCCAGAGATAGTTCCCTGTAGTCCTCTCAGAGCTGTTCCTCTCAGGCAGTTTCGGTTTTTACAGAGAGAACTCCATCAGGGTGGATTAACCATGGTTAGGATAAACATATCCTATCCTGTCTCATCCTTCATCTCAGCACACTCTGGGTTTTCCTGTACGTGTGTGTTTGTGATGGTGATATAGCGGGCTGATGGTTTGCCAAGCTAATAAAAAAGCAATTTCCATGATTCTAGAGGGAATGGGAATGCTGTGGTCATCATTCTGATTTCTACATTCTGTTTCTAATGCTTTTACTGTTGGCTATATTAGAGAGCAGAAATATGAACTACACTCAGGTCTCCTGGCTTTATGACAGAGGGGGACAGACAGAGATACTGTAGATTAACAGAGAGAGAACGAGAGAGAGAGAGAGAAAGAGAGAGAGACACACACTCAGGGATAAGGACTAGCCTGTATGAGGGGTCGTGCGGTATTGTTTGGATACAGTGGATACGTTCTGAAGCTATTACCATCACCATCAGAGAGGCAAGGAGAGGGGAGATACATACAGGTGGTATAGAAGTCATCACTGCTGATGAGATTTAGAGGCTTTATGCCACAGTGAACTTGTCCTCACTGCTGTTCCCTAGCTGTGAGAATGGAGGCTAAAACAATCTCGTATCCTCCTCCTGTCTGTCTTATTGATGTACCCGCCCAGACTTCCGGCTCCCGACTGCTACACGCACAATGATTTCTTATTTCACCCGGCGCACAACAGACGACCGTTCTCGCTTTGTCTCTTTCTCTCTACCTCTGTTTCTCTCTCTCTCCACCTCTACCTCCCATTATCTCGCTCTCTCTCTCTCTTCTCTCTAACCCCCTCTATCTTCACCCTCTACATCCCTCTCTCTACCCCCACCTCTCTCCCTCCCTGGGCAGATTAAATGATATTTGGGAGATGGAGCAGGCGAGATCTCAGTGTCATATTTCTTGATTAAAAGAGGTGTTGTGCTTTTCCAGGCAAATAGAACTGCCCCCCCCTTGCCCTTTCCACTTTTATATTGCAGAGCCAGTCCCCGGTAACTGTCTCCTGGTAACTGTCTCCGATGTGTCTGTGTGAGAGAGTTATAACAACTAAACCCAGAACAGGAGCCGAGCAGACACTCTTCAACTGTTCCCCACTTCACATTGACTTCACGGCGAGTCCTATGGCGAGTCCTATGGCGAGTCCTATGGCGAGTCCTATGGCTCAGAAACTTTTCCTGTTCCACAGCCACACACGCACAAACACACACAAATGAATGTAGAATAGATGATACTGTACTTAGAATGGGGTCTTTTAACCAAAGCCTTTCAGCTGGGAGTCTCAAGCCCGTTTTAGAATGAACATTTCTTCATGCAGTTATTGTTATTTAAAGGAGCGTGAACTAATAAGACTCTTGCATGTATATGACTGTGTGGTTATCGTATCATAATAGACTCCTACTCCTCTGTTCACTGTAATTACATTCCACTGAAGCTATCTCACCTTGTCAACACTGGAGAGTTTTCACTGTGTAATTGGTTGTGTGTGTGTGTGTGCATGCGCGTGATGTGTTCATTATTGAGTCAAGGGATTGAATCTGTGTGATGATCAGATAAGTTGAGGAATAAGAGAGAATTGCATGTGTAAAGTATCTTTGTAACAGCAATGAGTTTCATTCAATGATACATCAGTTTTTTGTTCTAACTGACAAAAATATAACTGACAAAAATATTCTGATTTTGATCGCTCTAAATCAGATCATGACCCCTCTAGTTTTCCCTCAGACTGATGTGATGACTGATGCTTTTTGCATTTTTTATAACCTAATTGTCCACTCCAAGCATTCATTTTAGACACACTCATAGACTCGTAAGTTGATGAGCCTCTGACTCACTTGGCTACCAAAACTCCCTCGTCTGACATATTCTCTGTTTCTGCATTTCTGTGTTCTGCTGACTAGCCCTGTCATTAGGCTGGGTAATAAAGCAGTAGATATGGGGTTCAAAGGCCTTCATTAGCTGTAGGATGAGAGGACCCCCCCCCCGCCCGCCAGAAGTGAGACATTAAATAAATAAGGCCACCCACGTTAAGAACATATTCTGTAAACTGCTCCATCTGTGAGAGAAAGAGGGAGAGAGCGAAAGAGATATTGCGAGAGAGAGAGAGAGAGACAGGGCAAGCGAGAGAGAGAGAGACAGGGCAAGCGAGAGAGAGAGAGAGAGACAGGGCAAGCGAGAGAGAGCGAGAGACAGGGCAAGCGAGAGAGAGAGAGAGACAGGGCACGCGAGAGAGAGAGAGAGACAGGGCAAGCGATAGAGAGAGAGAGACAGGGCAAGCGATAGAGAGAGAGAGACAGGGCAAGCGAGAGAGAGAGAGACAGGGCAAGCGAGAGAGAGAGAGACAGGGCGAGAGAGAGAGACAGGGCAAGCGAGAGAGAGAGAGAGACAGGGCAAGCGAGAGAGAGAGAGAGACAGGGCAAGCGCGAGAGAGAGAGAGACAGGGCAAGCGAGAGAGAGAGAGACAGGGCAAGCGAGAGAGAGAGACAGGGCAAGCGAGAGAGAGAGAGAGTCTCTTTAAACTACAGATGAAGTCAGAAGTTTACATAAACTTAGGTTGGAGTCATTAAAACTCATTTTTTCAACCACTCCACAAATGGCTTGTTAATTAACAAACTATAGTTTTGGCAAGTCGGCTAGGACATCTACTTTGTGCATGACACAAGCAATTTCTCCAACAATTGTATACAGACAGATTATTTCTCTTATCACTGTATCACAATTCCAGTGGGTCAGAAGTTTACATACACTAAGTTGACTGTGCCTTTAAACAGCTTGGAAAATTCCGGAAGGTTATGTCATGGCTTTAGAAGCTTCTGATAGGCTTATTGACATCATTTGAGTCAATTGGAGGTGTACCTGTAGATGTATTTCAAGGCCTACCTTCAAACTCTGTGCCTCGTTGCTTGACATCATGGGAAAATCAAAAGAAATCATTCAAGACCTTAGAAATAAATGTTGACCTCCACAAGTCTGCTTCATCCTTGGGAGCAATTTCCAAACGCCTGAAGGTACCACGTTCATCTGTACAAACAATAGTATAAACACCATGGAACCACACAGCCGTCATACCCCTCAGGAAGGCGACGTGTTCTGTCTCTTAGAGATTAACGTATTTTGGTGGTCGAAAAGTGCAAATCAATCCCAGAACAACAGCACTTGATCTTGTGAAGATGCTAGAGGAAACAGGTACAAAAGTATCTATATCCACAGTAAAACGAGTCCTATATTGATATAACCTGAAAGGCCGCTCAGCAAGGAAGAAGCAACTGCTCCAAAACTGCCATAAAAAGCCAGACTACTGTTTGCAACTGCACATGGGGACAAAGATTGAACTTTTTGGAGAAATGTCCTCTGGTCTGATGAAACAAAAATGAAACTGTTTGGCAATAATGCCCATCGTTACGTTTGGAGGAAAAAGGGGGAGGCTTGCAAGCCGAAGAACACCATCCCAACTGTGAACTACGGGGGTGGCAGCATCATGTTGTGGGGGTACATTGCTGTAGGAGGGTCTGGTGCACTTCACAAAATCGATAGCATCATGAGGGAGGAAAATTATGTGGATATATTGAAGCAAGATCTCAAGACATCAGTCAGGAAGTTAAAGCTTGGTCGCAAATGGGTCTTCCAAATGGGCAATGACCCCAAGCATACTTCCGAAGTTGTGGCAAAATAGCTTACGGACAACAAAGTCAAGGTATTGGAGTGGCCATCACAAAGCCCTGACCTCAATGCCATAGAAAATGTGTGGGCAGAACTGAAAAAGCGTGTGCGAGCAAGGAGGCCTACAAACCTGACTCAGTTACACCAGCTCTGACAGGAGGAATGGGCCAAAATTCACCCAACTTTTGGGGCGAAGCTTGTGGAAGGCTACCTGAAACGTTTGACCCAAGTGAAACAATTTAAAGTTAATGCTACCAAATACTTTTTGAGTGTATGTAAACTTCTGACCCACTGGGAATGTAATGCAAGAAATTAAAGCTGAAATAAATCATTCTCTCTACTATTATTATTTCACATTCTTAAAATGATGTGGTGATCCTAACTGACCTAAGACAGGGAATTTTTACTTGGATTTAATGTCAGGAATTGCGAAAACTGAGTTTAAATGTATTTGACTAAGGTGTATGTAAGCTTCTGACTAAATCCCAGAACTCCTTCACTGTCATTATTGCTCATAGATTGGCCCTGGAAATACTCTATTGCAAAATGGCTTCCAAATTGGGTTTGTCTTGTGTTGTGACACAGATCCCTGTTCCACTCCAAGCAGACTAGATAACTGTATTCAATCACGTTCTCTCTCCTCTACTTTCACTCTTTCTTTCTTTCTCTCTCTATATCTCCCTGCATCCCACTCTCTCGCATCTTTTCATACTGTCTGATAAAATATATGAAATTCAAGAAAGAGAGAGATAGAGAGGGGGGGGGGGTGTAAAATACTGTGAAAATACTGTGAAAATACCAGTAAAAACACTAAATAGAGATACAGTGCCTTGCGAAAGTATTCGGCCCCCTTGAACTTTGCGACCTTTTGCCACATTTCAGGCTTCAACCATAAAGATATAAAACTGTATTTTTTTTGAAGAATCAACAACAAGTGGGACACAATCATGAAGTGGAACGACATTTATTGGATATTTCAAACTTTTTTAATAAATCAAACACTGAAAAATTGGGCGTGCAAAATTATTCAGCCCCTTTACTTTCAGTGCAGCAAACTCTCTCCAGAAGTTCAGTGAGGATCTCTGAATGATCCAATGTTGACCTAAATGACTAATGATGATAAATACAATCCACCTGTGTGTAATCAAGTCTCCGTATAAATGCACCTGCACTGTGATAGTCTCAGAGGTCCGTTAAAAGCGCAGAGAGCATCATGAAGAACAAGGAACACACCAGGCAGGTCCGAGATACTGTTGTGAAGAAGTTTAAAGCCGGATTTGGATACAAAAAGATTTCCCAAGCTTTAAACATCCCAAGGAGCACTGTGCAAGCGATAATATTGAAATGGAAGGAGTATCAGACCACTGCAAATCTACCAAGACCTGGCCGTCCCTCTAAACTTTCAGCTCATACAAGGAGAAGATTGATCAGAGATGCAGCCAAGAGGCCCATGATCACTCTGGATGAACTGCAGAGATCTACAGCTGAGGTGGGAGACTCTGTCCATAGGACAACAATCAGTCGTATATTGCACAAATCTGGCCTTTATGGAAGAGTGGCAAGAAGAAAGCCATTTCTTAAAGATATCCATAAAAAGTGTCGTTTAAAGTTTGCCACAAGCCACCTGGGAGTCACACCAAACATGTGGAAGAAGGTGCTCTGGTCAGATGAAACCAAAATTGAACTTTTTGGCAACAATGCAAAACGTTATGTTTGGCGTAAAAGCAACACAGCCCATCACCCTGAACACACCATCCCCACTGTCAAACATGGTGGTGGCAGCATCATGGTTTGGGCCTGCTTTTCTTCAGCAGGGACAGGGAAGATGGTTAAAATTGATGGGAAGATGGATGGAGCCAAATACAGGACCATTCTGGAAGAAAACCTGATGGAGTCTGCAAAAGACCTGAGACTGGGACGGAGATTTGTCTTCCAACAAGACAATGATCCAAAACATAAAGCAAAATCTACAATGGAATGGTTCAAAAATAAACATATCCAGGTGTTAGAATGGCCAAGTCAAAGTCCAGACCTGAATCCAATCAAGAATCTGTGGAAAGAACTGAAAACTGCTGTTCACAAATGCTCTCCATCCAACCTCACTGAGCTCGAGCTGTTTTGCAAGGAGGAATGGGAAAAAATTTCAGTCTCTCGATGTGCAAAACTGATAGAGACATGCCCCAAGCGACTTACAGCTGTAATCGCAGCAAAAGGTGGCGCTACAAAGTATTAAATTAAGGGGGCTGAATAATTTTGCACGCCCAATTTTTCAGTTTTTGATTTGTTAAAAAAGTTTGAAATATCCAATAAATGTCGTTCCACTTCATGATTGTGTCCCACTTGTTGTTGATTCTTCACAAAAAAATACAGTTTTATATCTTTATGTTTGAAGCCTGAAATGTGGCAAAAGGTCGCAAAGTTCAAGGGGGCCGAATACTTTCGCAAGGCACTGTATGTGATCGTATACAAATGTCAGCAAGGTTTGGAATGATTATGTTTTAGTCGAATATATCTGTTTGGGCTTCTTGCAGTCAATTTGCAGTCTGTAAATTCTAAAGAATAAATCGACCCGCGGCCAAATCTAGTTGATGATCCCTGGTGTACGTTGTATTCCCGATAGTGTGTTTATTCTGCTCTACCTGTCAGTACATTCCTCTCTTCCCTGTGATGTACAGCTGGAATATAGTTTGGCACTGTATTCCACAGACAGGCAGCTACAGTGTCTGTGGTGTAACAGACAGACAGCTACGATATCTGTGGTGTAACAGACAGACAGCTACGGTATCTGTGGTGTAACAGACAGACAGCTACGGTATCTGTGGTGTAACAGACAGATAGATACGGTATCTGCAGTGTAACAGACAGACAGCTACAGTATCTGCGGTGTAACAGACAGACAGCTACGGTATCTGTGGTGTAACAGACAGACAGCTACGGTATCTGTGGTGTAACAGACAGACATCTACGGTATCTGCGGTGTAACAGACAGACAGCTGCAATATCTACGGTGTTACAGACAGAGAGCTACGGTATCTGCAGTGTAACAGACAGACAGCTACAGTATCTGCGGTGTAACAGACAGACAGCTACAGTATCTGCGGTGTAACAGACAGACAGCTACGGTATCTGTGGTGTAACAGACAGACAGCTACGGTATCTGTGGTGTAACAGACAGACAGCTGCAGTATCTGTGTTGTAACAGACAGACAGCTACAGTATCTGCAGTGTAACAGACAGACAGCTACAGTATCTGCGGTGTAACAGACAGACAGCTACGGTATCTGTGGTGTAACAGACAGACAGCTGCAGTATCTGTGTTGTAACAGACAGACAGCTACAGTATCTGTGTTGTAACAGACAGACAGCTACGGTATCTGTGGTGTAACAGACAGACAGCTACAGTATCTGTGGTGTAACAGACAGACAGCTACAGTATCTGTGGTGTGATTACTGCTTTGGGATAGCTTTCTAATGCTCCTAATAGGATGAGGGGAATGAGATATCTCCTTTCTACTGGCTGCTACTGTAGCAACCCAAACACTCCCCATTGTTTCACATCTAGATGAAACCACTGTCTTTTTCAAAGACTAGATGAGAAGATGGAGGCCTTTTATAGATAGATAGCATTCAATATCTTCTGCCTCCACCTCTGGTGATGCACTGTTACAGACTGTACTCTCTCACACTCTCTGACTGCTCCTAGCTTTAATTCACACATTGCTTTGTTGTGGTTGTACAACTGTGACATCGCTGAATGAGAACTGCTTACTGGGTATTGAATCAGCCACAGGCCAGTGGGTTTATAGAATACAAAAATACATAGATTAGATTTTTCATTGGGGGAGGCGTGGTGAATGTGTGCTGTTCTAGCAGAGTGAATATGACATGTTTCTAGTGGGATGAGAGAGATATCACTCTGTCCCTCTCTTTCTCACTCTATTTCTCTCTCTCTCCATTGGCCAATGTTATAGGTCCTTAGTGAGATATGAGAGAGAGAGCTTGATAGAAAGGCAGAGGGCAAGAGTAAGAACATGAAAAATAACTGAGAGAGAGAGGGAATGAACAGAGAGAGGGGTCTAATGATGACATGGTAATGGCTCTCTCTAGATGAAGGCTTCTGGAAGAAATCTTGATATTATAACGAGTCGCTATGGAAACCCCTCGCTGTCCTCTCATGGCTCCGCTAGCCATTGACATAGGGCATCTCTAAGTTTTAATTGATGGCCTATGGCCGATCACTTCAATCGACAAAACGCAAACCTGATTATAGCAATATCAATTAAAGTGATTTGGGATCTAATGGTCCCCCGTGACTTGTCTTATAACACTCCTAGCCCCGAGCCACTTGTGGAGATCTTGAATGATAGGAACATGGCTGGAGGGTAAGATGAAGCTATTATCTTATTACTTATCTAATCTACTCAGATCTCCACAAGTGCATGGGGGCTAGGGGCTACAAAGGCCTCCTGTAATGTGGGCACTAGGTTGTGTTTAACCCCATAAAGTCGACTCACTCACCGATATGTCAATCTAAGTTAAATAACCAATAAATCCCCATCAAAATGTCAGTTCAAGCTAGAGATGGTTTTTTTTGTGCATTGGATGCGTCTCAATCCACCACATCCACCAGTGTCGCACTTCTGCATCTGCGGTGAAAGTTGGCAGAGCTAGAGAGCGGTGTTTGTCAGATCCCAAAAATCGGTTGTCTTATGAAAACGTCTGTAGCGTCCGAACGGTTTGACCTACAAACTGTTATGACCCCATGGGAAGGGGAGACTCATGAACACGATGGGGTTCTCCATTTTGCTCTACAACCCCCACAGTGTCAGGAGACTCGTCTGAAGTCGGTACCGTCGATGTGCCACCTTCTGTTTGGTAGCATCCAAACCGTTTGGGCTACAAACTAATGGGACTCCACTGTGGAAAAGGGAGATTCTCACGAACACGATGGTGTTCTCTTTTTTGCCCTATGACTCACACACACACACGTGTCACAGGACCCGTCTGAAGAATAACTGGTACCAGTTTTAAAAAAGCTAATGGAAGTAAGAAATAAAGGTTGTTTTGTGCCTACTGCAAAAAAGGGGTTAAATAAGTGTGAAACAATTAGTTTTTTTATTCCTCCTAGATTTAGTACAGACACTTCAAAACCTTGTTTCTTATGACATATTTGTTGACTGTCCTTTTTGCCATTTATGAATGTGTTATTCAATGTGTTCCTATGTGCTTCAGTAGTAAAGGCCAAAATGTGTTATCTCCTACTCGATACCATCGTGATACTCGATACCAAAATGTGTTATCTCCTACTCGATACCATCGTGATACTCGATACCAAAATGAATGACACTTGATCCAGACAGATTATCTCAGCTACTGCTCTCTTCAGTCTTTGGGCAGTTCACTATCATTGCATTTGACATATTTTACATCAACATTTTAATAAGTTATAGAATCAATTTGACTTTGTTTTTACCAATCTAACTACATAACAACATAATGCTAATCATTTATTTGAATGATACATCTCTACTGATTAAACTGGGTAAATCAAAATGTAGCCTTTTCAAAATACAGGTGAATGAATATTCAATAGGAGTGTGTGCCTTCATTGAGTTATTGAGCTTTTTTTGGCTGATTTCATGGGGCTACAGATTACAAACAATCTGTTTTCCTTCCATTTGGGGAATATTTTATTGTACTGATCAACAACATTTGCATAGAAGTAACTTAATTCATGACCTCATTAACGAGGAAGGGGGGGGGGGGTGGAACCCCATTCACACACAGTCAGTTCGCTGGGGCAATAGATCATCTTTGGAAGAGACATGAGAGAGATCGATTATGTGAATGAATAGCCAAGTACTTTGTTTTGGTGGCAATCAGCCTTGAAATCAATATATTTTCCATTATGGTTAGCATATTATCACAAACAAAGTACTTGGGTAGTGAATTGATGTTAGCTTCAGCTGTGAGCTAGCAAGCAGAAGTTAGTCCACAAAGCTGGATGCTACTGGTATCTTCTTCCATTGTAAAGTGTTCTAGCCTGCATGGACATTGTTTTGCGAACAGTAATGAACAGTTTAAACATTTCTACATGTCGTGTCGCACAAATCACATTGAAATCACAGACAAAAAGCAAAATAGTAGAAAAAGAAATAACAATAATAATAATAATAACACAAGGAATAAATAGATAAATAAAATCACAAGGAATAAATACACATTGAGTAATGATAACTTGCATATATGCACAGGATACCAGTACCAAGTCAATGTGCAGGGGTATGAGGTAATTGAGGTAGATATGTTCATATTGGTAGGGATAAAGGGACCATTAAAGTGTGTTCACTTCTGTGCAGCATGAGTGGTGAGCTAACATGATGCAGCTCAGACTCCCAGTGCAGGCTAAGTGCAGGCTATAAAGGGGACATCGGCTGCACTGATAGACATACTTGATCCGTGAGACACATTTGACAGAAGTACCGAATGTAACAAAAATTCTAGTACCAAAACGTTTTTTATGTTTTAGTATCAACACTACTAGACATCTAGCTGGCTGAGTGCTTCTGGAAGACATTTTTCAGTGGTTTACTGTCTGATGTGTGTGCCTGCGTGTGTACGTACGTACGTGCGCGAGACGAAAATACTGCATCCAAACTCGCTGAAAAGGTTTATTATTATGACAGTCATCGATGGATGGCCCGGTCTCATTGGTGGATCAGATTAAGGGGTATTTGTATGTGTGTGAAAATAGCCTTTGAGATTGAAGATGCCATTATGTTTGTCTGATGGTATTGTTATTGCTATGATGGATTACAGAGCAAACGGCTGGTGGCCGACCTTCAGGAAATAATTACCTGCTTATCTGACAATATGGAGGCTAAATGTAAAATAGATCACATGCTGAGACACACACAATACAGTCTTTACATGACAAGTCTTTCTTGTTACGTAAGGATTTGTTTTTTAAGCCCTGTCTTCTTTACAAGATCTCATTTTCAAAATGGCAGCACAAAAAATGCATGGCCTGTGCCTTTTTTAGCAGGGACCCATTGTGGTGTTGACTGTCGTAATTAGGTCAGTTTATTTGGTCGTTTCATGTGTTGTTGAACATCCTATCATCAGTATAAGATGTCGATTGGAAATTGAAAGTGAATGTGATGTGGCACCTCTTTACGAGCCTGCCAGACCAGACTAGTTGATGTGATATACTGTGAGATGGAGCAGGATCATGAGGGATAGACAGGCCTATTTAAAGATTGTCACATTACGCCACACAGATGCATATATTGTATGTGCCAGCCGTTCATTGAGAGGCATTAGATAGACGCTGTAATCTGTAAAGAGGTCACTCACAACGAACACTTACGGTATGCACACACACACATGTCGCATAGACAGTCACTGTACTGTCTGTCTGTCTGTCTGTCTGTCCCAGTTTAGCTGTCTCTCTGCCTGTCTGTCTATCTATCCCAGCTGTCTGTGTTATCCACTGACCTGGTAACAGGTAGTGGTCAGCAGATTATTCCTCCACAGGGTTAGCAAGGGATAAGATTCCTGGCAGGCCTCATAGCAGCCTGTCTAATATCAAAGATACTGGTAATACTCTCCTGGAATGAATAGTCTCCTCCAGAGAATGGAGCTATGCTCAAAATCCTGACTGCTGAATTAAATAAAATATGTAATTATGTTACCAGGGAATTGCCCTGCACTGAACAGGCCAGGTAGACCAACATGATCTCATTGTTTCCCTTCGAAATTCGACGTATTAAGGATGATTATTTTTGAAGATTTCATTTTGTGTGGTTACAGGGTTAGTTCCGCATGGTTACAAGGTTAAAATATAAACAACTCAAATGTTAATAGTTTAGGCACTCATTCTGAGAGGTTAAGGTTACGGCTATGGTTTGGGGAAGGCTTAAAACAAAGCAATTAAAAACGATGCACTAGGTATCTTCAGTATTCATAGTGTTCTCACAGCTTGCTGGAGCATTGTGAACTGTAGTGTTCTAAGCAGCACGCACCAGCTCCAAGCCTAATGAGTTCCCACCCAGTGCTGGACAATCGGTTCTCTTTTTTTTTTGGAGAGTCGAGAAAAGCATTCAGTATATCGACGTTCTCAGGACCTTTTCAAACATCCGAAATTGCTGTCTATTTCTTGTGACCAGCCTGGGCAGACACCTCACCCAGACACAGATAAACTTTTAATGGACTTTTAAAACCTTGCCAGTATGGATCAGCAGGTGTGGATTGTACTGAATACTTGAATGTGCCTAGAGATTGAGATTTGGGGTTTTCTACACTGAACGTAAAATGCACATGGTACCTGTGGCCTGTCTGCATCAAGCATCAGTCCAGGACCAACACAAAAGACAGGTGGCCTGTCTGCATCAAGCATCAGTCCAGGACCAACACAAAAGACAGGTGGCCTGTCTGCATCAAGCATCAGTCCAGGACCAACACAAAAGACAGGTGGCCTGGCTGCATCAGGCATCAGTCCGGGACCAACACAAAAGACAGGTGGCCTGTCTGCATCAGGGCATCAGTCCAGGACCAACACAAAAGACAGGTGGCCTGTCTGCATCAGGCATCAGTCCAGGACCAACACAAAAGACAGGTGGCCTGTCTGCATCAGGGCATCAGTCCGGGACAAACACAAAAGACAGGTGGCCTGTCTGCATCAGGGCATCAGTCCAGGACCAACACAAAAGACAGGTGGCCTGTCTGCATCAGGGCATCAGTCCAGGACCAACACAAAAGACAGGTGGCCTGTCTGCATCAGGTCATCAGTCCAGGACCAACACAAAAGACAGGTGGCCTGTCTGCATCAGGTATCAGTCCAGGACCAACACAAAAGACAGGTGGCCTGTCTGCATCAGGCATCAGGGCATCAGTCCAGGGCCAACACCATAGAAAGGTGGCCTGTCTGCATCAGGCATCAGTCCAGGACCAACACAAAAGACAGGTGGCCTGTCTGCATCAGGCATCAGTCCAGGACCAACACAAAAGACAGGTGGCCTGTCTGCATCAGGGCATCAGTCCAGGACCAACACAAAAGACAGGTGGCCTGTCTGCATCAGGCATCAGGGCATCAGTCCAGGGCCAACACCATAGACAGGTGGCCTGTCTGCATCAGGTATCAGTCCAGGACCAACACAAAAGACAGGTGGCCTGTCTGCATCAGGCATCAGGGCATCAGTCCAGGGCCAACACCATAGACAGGTGGCCTGTCTGCATCAGGCATCAGTCCAGGACCAACACAAAAGACAGGTGGCCTGTCTGCATCAGGCATCAGTCCAGGACCAACACAAAAGACAGGTGGCCTGTCTGCATCAGGGCATCAGTCCAGGACCAACACAAAAGACAGGTGGCCTGTCTGCATCAGGCATCAGTCCAGGACCAACACAAAAGACAGGTGGCCTGTCTGCATCAGGCATCAGTCTGGGACCAACACAAAAGACAGGTGGCCTGTCTGCATCAGGCATCAGGGCATCAGTCCAGGGCCAACACCATAGACAGGTGGCCTGTCTGGCATCAGTCCAGGACCAACACAAAAGACAGGTGGCCTGTCTGCATCAGGCATCAGTCCAGGACCAACACAAAGGACAGGTGGCCTGTCTGCATCAGGCATCAGTCCAGGACCAACACAAAAGACAGGTGGCCTGTCTGCATCGGGCATCAGTCCAGGACCAACACAAAAGACAGGTGGCCTGTCTGCATCAGGCATCAGTCTGGGACCAACACAAAAGACAGGTGGCCTGTCTGCATCAGGCATCAGTCCAGGACCAACACAAAAGACAGGTGGCCTGTCTGCATCATGGCATCAGTCCAGGACCAACACAAAAGACAGGTGGCCTGTCTGCATCAGGGCATCAGTCCAGGACCAACACAAAAGACAGGTGGCCTGTCTGCATAAGGCATCAGTCTGGGACCAACACAAAAGACAGGTGGCCTGTCTGCATCAGGTATCAGGGCATCAGTCCAGGTTCAACACAAGAGACAGGTGTCCTGTCTGCATCAGGGCATCAGTCCAGGGCCAACACCATAGACAGGTGGCCTGTCTGCATCAGGCATCAGGGCATCAGTCCAGAACCAACACAAGAGACAGGTGGCCTGTCTGCATCAGGCATCAGGTCATCAGTCCAAGGCCAACACAAGAGATAGGTGGCCAGTTTGGCCACACACACACACCACAGGCATTCGGACACACACAGACACACACACACACACACACACACACACACACACACACACACACACACACACACACACACACACACACACACACACACACACACACACACACACACACACACACACACACACCTAGCTGTTTCTGTCTGGACCAGGTGCAGGTGGCTACAGAGCAGACAGGAGAGGACACACAGACACCACACACACACACCCAGCCTAGTCAGTCACCAACCACAGAGCAGGCATCCGACCAGAGGAACATTAAAGCGATATATTAAAGACATGGAGGCAGCAGGTTCACATTGATTCATGCGGCTGCTAGGCCCATATTTGGTTATGGCAGAGTTGTTATTCCCAGTCAAGTTGTGCAAATGTAAATCCCTATGGCTGTGTAGGTATGGTGTGTGATGTTTTTGAAGAGCAGAAGCTTTCCTATGCTTAACCCTGATTTATCAGACACCAGCAGGGATAAGGCTAATCGACTCTACAGATGTAGGGAAGCTAGCCACAGCCTTAAAACCTCTAGCTACCCTGCCAGCTAATGCCTGCAAGTGGCTACCCTAGTAGCTAATACCTTTGAGATCTCAGCCATAGAAAATACCTTTCAGTTAAATATTTTGGCTAAATGGAAAGACACACACACACACACACACACACACACACACACACACACACACACACACACACACACACACACACACACACACACACACACACACACACACACACACACTCTCTTTCCCTGGATAAATGAAATTCAAATGAATGTGAAATACTAATGACTCCTCTATCAATCCTAACCAATTAGCACATATTACTGCTCAACATACAGTGGGTCAAAAAAGTATTTAGTCAGCCACCAATTGTGCAAGTTCTCCCACTTAAAAAGATGAGAGAGGCCTGTAATTTTCATCATAGGTACACTTCAACTATGACAGACAAAATGAGAAAAAAAATCCAGAAAATCACATTGTAGGATTTTTAATGAATTTATTTGCAAATGATGGTGGAAAATAAGTATTTGGTCACCTACAAACAAGCAAGATTTCTGGCTCTCACAGACCTGTAACTTCTTCTTTAAGAGGCTCCTCTGTCCTCCACTTGTTACCTGTATTAATGGCACCTGTTTGAACTTGTTATCAGTATAAAAGACACCTGTCCACAACCTCAAACAGTCATGAACCGTACATCCGATTGACTTGGAACTCAAAATGTATGTTATCACGTCTGTCTCTAGTACGTTTGAGAGAAGCTAAGCAATATGTTGAAAGATTGAAGAGGAAATGACAACTATCTCAAATAAAATATTGTATCCTCAATTAAAGCCTAATAACTTCACTTCTCTACACTTTATCAACATGAAATTGCATATGAAGTGTTTTGAATTGTTACATGGGGCTTAAATGAGGGAGGATGTTTAACGCTTCCAGGGCCCCGATTCATTGCTGCTTGCAGCTATACTTTCATTTATTTTGGGGGCAATGTTTCATTTCATTTTCACTTTATATGCTAACTAATATTAAGAAATCTTTCTTTCCTCAATACGAATTCAATGTCTTAATATATACTTACTAATGTTAATCAATCATTCTTTCCACAGTATGAATTCAAAGTGAAGAACATCAAGAAGAAGAAGGTCAACATCATTGTCTCAGTGGATGGAGTGAAGGTGGCACTCAGAAAAAAGTTAAAAGTGAGTATTTATTTTTTCTTTTATAACCTGTTATTATCTCTCAACCAGTTTCTTTCCATTTGAACTGTCCAGAGCTTAGGGGCAGGGCGTAGAGTGGATGGCTGTTGTGTTGTTTCTAACCAACCCCAGTCAAAGTGGCAGAGAGGAGTGAACCTGTGCCCTGCTAAATATTGCTCCAGACAGGGTAGAGTTCAGTGAATCTGTGCCCTGCTAAATAACGTTCCAGACAGGTTAGAGTGGAGGAGAGGAGTGAATCTGTGCCCTGCTAAATAACGTTCCAGACAGGGTAGAGTGTAGGATGAGAGCAAATCCGTTCTATGCTATGCTAAATATACCCCCTGTTTTGCTCTCCATGTCATTTGTATAAAGCTTTCTTTATGGCAGTTTTACAGTGATTTGGGTTTATAATAAACCTTGACAGTAGTTCAACTGGGTTTACCTTGAGTGACCTCTCAGCTGTCTCTCAGTTTACTACAGTATTAACATCAGTCCCTATTAAAGCTAGAAGTACACTTATAACCTCTGGTATGCAAACAAGCCTAAAGGTATATAAAGGCCACTGGTATTCAGCAGATGTCTTCTTCCTTCCTCAACTCTCCATTGTCTGGAGATCTACTTTCTCTCCTCTCTCTATTCATTTTTTGTAAAGAGAGGACAGTACTAATGCACTAGACATGGCTCAAGGCAGTGACTGAAGGCTGAAGGCTACACTTAAGCTCTATAGGAATCTGTAATGCATTTAGCCTGTATAGGACCCTTTAACATGCCTTAACAACCTTTAACAATGGTGCGGAGGGCGAAGAGAGGCTACAGAGAGAAGGTATGTGGCCGGATATAAATATCCCCTAGCTGCATTAGCTCCCTCCCTCCCTCCCTCCCTCCCTCCCTCCCTCCCTCCCTCCCTCCCTCCCTCCCTCCCTCCCTCCCTCCCTCCCTCCCTCCCTCCCTCCCTCCCTCCCTCCACACTGATTACAGTCAGGCCTTAATTGAGTTGTTCTTAGTGGTCGTTTTCATTTGACCACTTTGAAGGGCAGCGAATGCGTGTGTTTGTGCGCGCATGCGTGAGTTCATTCTTGCGTGCATGTCCACTTTTTAACACTCTGAATGCCAATGATGCTTCCATATCCGCAAGGATCCGTCAGCCTATTATGCAGCTGTCTATATCGGCTGTCCGTTGGTCAATCGCTCATAAAGCCTCATCCACACATCCCAACCAACACAGATCTGTGAATGAAGCTTTATTTATGCAGTCAGTAGTGGGAGAATGAGACCTAGAATGAGGTATGGAGAAAAAACAATACATGAACACCAACTGCCAGACAGTCTTATATCAGAGTGATTCCAGTGTAGAAGGGATTTCCCTTTAGAGTCCACACAGACCAAGGCCCTTTAGAGTCCACACAGACCAAGGCCCTTTAGAGTCCACACAGACCAAGGCCCTTTAGAGTCCACACAGACCAAGGCCCTTTAGAGTCCACACAGACCAAGGCCCTTTAGAGCCCACACAGACCAAGGCCCTTTAGAGTCCACACAGACCAAGGCCCTTTAGAGTCCACACAGACCAAGGCCCTTTAGAGCCCACACAGACCAAGGCCCTTTAGAGTCCACACAGACCAAGGCCCTTTAGAGTCCACACAGACCAAGGCCCTTTAGAGCCCACACAGACCAAGGCCCTTTAGAGTCCACACAGACCAAGGCCCTTTAGAGTCCACACAGACCAAGGCCCTTTAGAGCCCACACAGACCAAGGCCCTTTAGAGTCCACACAGACCAAGGTCCTTTATGTGGAACTCTATGGGATCCTATGGATGGAGAGAACAGAGAAAGGAGGAAGAAGGCAGTGGTGTAAAGTACTTAAGTAAAAATACTTTAAAGTACTACTTAAGTCGTTTTTGGGGGTATCTGAATGTTTCTTTACTAATTATATTTTGGACAACTTTCACGTGTACCCCTCTACATTCCTAACGAAAATATGTTCACTTTACTCTGATACATTTTCCCTAACACCAAAAAGTACTTGTTACATTCTGAATGCTTAGGAAGGACATCATTATGGTCCAATTTATGCACTTATGAATAATAACGTGTTATCATCCTTACTGTCTCTTATCTGGTGGACTCAATAAACACAAATACTACGTTTGTAAATGAAATGAGTGTTGGAGTGTGCCTCTGTCTGTAAAAAATATATATAATGGTGCTCCATATTGACACATCCCGCCCAAAGCGGGAGGTTTACAAAATACTTACTAATTGGAGCATGTTTTTTAATTATATTTAAACCCAGATCATTTTAGACTTTTACTCAAGTAGTGTTTTAATGGATTACTTTTATTTGAGTAATTTTCTATTAAGGTATCTTTACTTTTCTTCAAGTATGAAAATGTAGTACTTATTCCACCACTGGAAGAAGGGAATAGAGAAAGGAGAAAATAATATGGGGAGGAAGACAAAGGGAATAGAGAGAGGAGAAAATAATATGGGGAGGAAGACAAAGGGAATAGAGAGAGGAGAATATAATATGGGGAGGAAGACAAAGGGAATAGAGAGAGGAGAATATAATATGGGGAGGAAGACAAAGGGAATAGAGAGAGGAGAAAATAATATGGGGAGGAAGACAAAGGGAATAGAGAGATGAGAATATAATATGGGGAGGAAGACAAAGGGAATAGAGAGAGGAGAATATAATATGGGGAGGAAGACAAAGGGAATAGAGAGAGGAGAAAATAATATGGGGAGGAAGACAAAGGGAATAGAGAGAGGAGAAAATAATATAGGGAGGAAGACAAAGGGAATAGAGAGAGGAGAATATAATATGGGGAGGAAGACAAAGGGAATAGAGAGAGGAGAAAATAATATGGGTAGGAAGACAAAGGGAATAGAGAGAAGAGAAAGAGGAGAATAGACGTAGTGATCGCAAGACTGTGAATGATAATTTATCTTGATAACCCCAGTAAAAGAAAGAGACACGCGCCTTGTACCCTGGTCAGTCCCCTTTAATAGATAGTAGATGCCTCTGCCATATCCAGAATCTCTGGTTGAATTGTTCTAAACAGCTGGAGTGAACTGAACATAGCACAGAATGAAAGGTGTTGTGATTTTGAATGGGACTCTATGGCTCTGTCTGCTTTGTCTCTCCGCCTGCTCTCTGGCCAAGACTGAAATGTCAACGCGTCCAGAGACCGCCTCATTTACATCTCACCGAATGGAGAGATGAAAGGAGGTATGAAAAGAGAGATGTTTGAGTGGAAATGGTGAAACGAAAAATCAATAGGAGGAATAATTCCAATCGCTCTCCTGTTGACATTTATATTCTCTCAGTAAACTTGGACAAAGCCCAGTGTAGAAAGAAAGAGAGATAATGAGAATGAATGAGGGATAGAGAACGAGAAAAAGAGAGACAAAGAGAGAAGATAGAGAGGGAGACAAAGCTGGGGAATATGAAAGAAAGAGTGCAAGTGAGAAAAAGAGAGAGCAAGTGAAAAAGAGCAGCCAAAGCAAGACTGAGTGAGAAAGATGGGAAGAAAGGGAGCAAAATAAGGTAAGTGAGAATGGGCGAAATAATTGCTTTATTCAGTGTGTGGATTGTGGATCGATTGGCTCTATTGAATCAATATCTCCAGTCCTTGGGCTCAACATCCAGCCCACCCTAGGTCATAGTTCATTACTGTGGCAATCAGAGACACAGTGGTGAATGGCAGTAGCCAGCGGGGTCAGCCTCATTTTAAAGTGTCTGGCGTGAACGTACTACACAGAGGTCCTGACCTCCTCTCACTCCATCTTAGCATCTCTCACACACTCCTTACACACACAAACCTCTGGCTGACTGTCTGCGGCACACTCCTCACTGAACAATTTATTCTGTCTTTCCACAGAAGAAGGAGTGGACGTGGGATGAGAGTAAGATGATGGTGATGCAGGATCCCATTTACAGGTAACACTTCACCACCATCTTACAGCAGTTAATGTGGCCCATCAGAGAGCAGGACAGGTCAGGGCGGGACCTGAATGGTTTCCTTAGTGACACACCAAGTGGATTAGCATCTCATTGGATCCAGATGGGCTGGGTCGGCCCACTCTGACCCTGGGACACACACACACACACACACACACACAAAATGACACACACACCCTACAGCTCTTCTGGGTGGTTCAGACCAGTCCAAGACATGACCATGGAGGGGGAAGAGAGTTTTCATTTCACAAACGATTGCCCACAGCTAATTCCTTGTGTTATACTAAAAGCCTAGCTGTGTTGCACAGTATACAATTATATATATTGTGTTTGTGTGTAGGTGTGTCTATGTGTGTGTTAGGCTGGTTTAGATATGGTTGATGGTAATGAATGGCCCAGTGCCCAGTGACCAGAATGAGCAGTTAAACGCCGCTGGGTTAATTGGCTGACTATGGTGGTTTAGTGATGAAGAGTATGCATCTGTAGACGCTTTATTGATTTTAATGATTCATCACACACACACACACACAAACACACACACACACGGGACTTTGGTGATGGATATTGTCCAGTGAATCCGTTATAGATTTTAATGACCGAATCTGTGTATAAAATATTATGTATGATCTAATTAAACATTTAATGTTGAGGGAGATGTTGTTGTCCTGGCACCACACGGCCAGGTCTATGACCTCCTCCCTGTATGCTGTGTCATCGTTGTTGGTGACCAGGCCTACCACTGTTGTGTCTTCGGCAAACTTGATGATGGTGTTGGAGTTGTGCCTGGCCATGCAGTCATGAGTGAACAGGGAGTACAGGAGGGGACTGAGCACACACCCCTGAGGGACCCCCGTGTTTAGGATCAGCGTGGCGGATGTGTTGTTACCTACCCTTACCACCTGGGGGCGGCCCGTCAGGAAGTTCAGGATCCAAATCAAACTTTATTTGCCACATATGCCGAATACAACAAGTGTACTTTACCGTGAAATGCTTACTTACAAGCCCTTAGCCAACAGTGCAGTTCAAGAAGAAGAAAGTATTTGCCAAGTAGGCTAAAATAAAAAGTAATAATAAAAAGTAACACAATAAGAATAACAATAGCGAAGCTATATACAGGGGGCACCGGTACCGAGTCAGTGTGCAAGGGTACAGGCTTGTCCAGTTGCAGAGGTTAGTTCCAGGGTCCTTAGCTTAGTGATGAGCTTTGAGGGCACTATGGTGTTGAACGCTGATCTGTAGTCCATGTGTATGAGCAACAGATGTATATCTGTATTCCCAGTCATGTGAAATCCATAGACTAGGACCTAATTCATTTCTTTATATGAACTGTAACTCAGTGAAATCTTTGAATTGTTGCATGTTGCATTTATATTTTTGTTCAGTATTGTTGGAGGGCATGGAGGTATGATATGGCGGGCCAGGGCCCCTAAGGCCTGCCCATAATGCTAGCCCTGCCCCTTCAACTCAAAATTTCAGAACTCAGAATTTCTCGCAACCTTGTAGGAAGTTCCTCTGTACGCTGCGGCAGCCAGCAGCATCTTGGCAGCAGGGTGTGGGTGTGTGTTTCTTTCAGCTGGGATAATAAGAGGCTGTGGTATTAGTCCAAATCACAAGATTACCTCTGAGGAAATGGACCAGGCCGTTGCTGGCTGGAGATTGATGTGTGTGTGTGCACACACATGTGTATGTGACAGAAGTGCAGAGAGGGGGCTCAAAATTTGAGGCAGCAGGTTCAGGCCCCTGAACACACATACACACACGCACGTGCTCACACACACACTGTAGTTGAGGGATTTGGAGGCTCAGACAGATTTGATGAGAAATTAGATAAATACAGTGCAGTGTCTGAAGCATTAATCACTTATACATACACACACACACACACACACACGCACACACTGTAAAACCATTGGAGGGTGAATGACAAAGCTAGCATGGAACATTTGTAATTCCAGTCCTGTAAATCAGTAGAGTAATGCTGGTGTCTCTTCCGTGAGACTGGACAACAGACAGACTATCTAGTTAGAACCCTGTGATTCAGCCCTGCCTTCACACACACAAACACATATGCACTGAGTATTCATTAATGAGTATTCAACATTAAGAACACCTAGTATTGAGTTGCACTCCCCCCTTTTGCCCTCAGAACAGCCTAAATTGATCGGGGCATGGACTCTACAAGGTGTCGAAAGCGTTCCACAGGGATGCTGGCCCATGTTGACTCCATTGCTTCCCACAGTTATAGTTGGCTGGCTGTTGAGTATGAAAAGCCCAGCAGCGATGCAGTTCTCGACACAAACCGGTGCGGATGGCACCTACTACCATACCCTGTTCAAAGGCACTTACATTTTCTGTCTTGCCTATTCACCCTCTGAATGGCACACATACACATTCCATGTCTCAATTGTCTCAAGGTTTAAAATGATTATTTCACCTGTCTCCTCCCCTTCATCTACACTGATTGAAGTGGATTTAACAAGTGACATCAATAAGGGATCATAGCTTCCACCTGGATTCATCTGGTCAGTCTAAGTCATGGAAAGAGCAGGTGTTCTTAATGTTTGTATACTCAGTGTATATACACACATACTGTATATACACCTGCTGTCAACAGAGGGGGCTCCCTGGCCTCATCAGAGATGTATTTAGTAGCAGCTAGCACAGCCTGCCTCAGGGCTACAGAGGAGAGCACAGTGGGATTTGTTATTCTGTCAGGAAGATTGAAGCTGCAAGCTGTTTTTAGAACATGGAACGTTTGTTCTCCTGTTGTTAGGAAGGATGTCTCAAATCCCTTGTCAAAGTTTGGTGTATGCGTTTGTATGTGGGATAGGATCTGGCCCAGTGTGTGTTTCCTCGTGTACCTCTCCCTATGGGGATACCTGCCAATACTTCCTCAGCAATTACGCTGATGAGGGTCACTCACACACACACACACACACACACACACACACACACACACACACACACACACACACACACACACACACACACACACACACACACACACACACACACACACACACACACACACACAGCAAGCATGCAAAATCAAGATGGTGATTAGTAGTATGTGACCTGTTTCAGGAAGCTAGGTGTATGTCGCACGTCACTACTTCACAGAAGAGGCATTTGTGACCGATCGGCTCGTTGTAGCAAAATTTGAAATTGTGTTTTTCACATTAGATAAAAGTAGAGACTCAGGGCTAGAAAATGGTCAATTATGCACTACAGTTGAGGAACAATGGGAAAGTAATTCTGCTTTGAAAGTTGATAAACTTGTAACCTTACTTTTGAGAAAATGGCCTTTGAATATTTTGAGAGCTCTTCTTTGTCTACACCCATTCAGCATCATTCACACCCTCTTAAGCTATAGCCCCGCCCATAAACTCAGAATATTGTCAGATTGTCTGTTCGTATATTTAGAGCGTTTTGCTCTTGGAGCTTTCAGAGCACACACTGGATGCTCTGGCCGAGCAGTAGGGTAGATACGATTGTTCTGTCCTAACAACAGCAGTCAAGCATCCAAGCTACCTGGCCAACGTTGGCTAGCTTGCTATTTACTTCCAGACACAAATGAGAGAACAGCTCACTCGCCCTTGCAGAGCTGGTTGGGCTGTTTTTATGTTATCCAGATCGTTGGTGACTGCAACTGTACTGTGCTGCTGCCAACAATTGAATTACGCTTTTTGCCATACGTTTACTGATATTGGCCATATTCAACGGGTGTTGAGAGTTCGTAATTATGAACACTCAGTTATTCTGCACTCTGACACACTCAGATGAGAGTGCTCTGAAATCGGAGTAGATGCTGAATGGGTGTAGACCAGGGTTTCCCAACTGGCGGCTTGTGGGCCAAATTGGTGGGTTTTGGTGGTTTATTGGTGGAATTTTCATTGTTGGACATACAAATAAAAACACCAGGACATCAGCTCCAAGTGACATTAATTTAAGAAATCTGTTCCCAAGTATTCTCAGACATAATAGAGACACGTGATCATATACAAATGTAAGCAAACTTTGAAATTATTATTTTAGTTGAACATACCTGTTTGGGCTTCTTGCGGTCAATTTGCGGTCTACAAGTTATTTGTAATTATGTTCTGGCCCACCGACCATCCCCTCAAGAAACAATCATCCCGTGGCTGAATCTAGTTGATGATCCCTGGTGTGGACATTTTCTCAAAAGTTGGGTTACAAGTTTATCAACTTTCAAAGCAGAATTACTTTCCCATGGTTCCTCAACTGCAGCATATAACATTTTCTAGCTCTCTCTCTACTTTTATCCCATGTAAAAAACACAATTTCAAAATGTTCTATATAGGATCGAATCCAGGTAGTGGGTCACATATACAAAAGTATGTGGAAACCTGCTTGTCAAACACCTATTTCCAAAATCATTTTATCTTTTATTTAACTAGGCAAGTCAGTTAAGAACAAATTCTTATTTTCAATGACAGCCTAGGAACAGTGGGTTAACTGCCTGTTCAGGGGCAGAATGACAGATTTGTACCTTGGGGATTTAAACTCGCAACCTTTTGGTTACTAGTCCAACACTCTAACCACTAGGCTACCCTATGAGGAGTTGTTCCCCCCTTTGATTCTATAACAGCCTCCACTCTTCTGGGAAGGCTTTCCACTAGATGTTGGGACATTGCTGCGGGGACTTGCTTCTATTCAGCCACAATAGCATTAGTGAGGTTGGGCACTGATGTTGGGCGATTAGGCCTGGCTCAGAGTCGACTTTCCAATTCATCCCAAAGGTGTTCAGTGGGGTTGAGGTCAGGGCTCTGCGCAGGCCAGTCAAGTTCTTACACAACGATCTTGACAAACCATTTCTGTATGAACCTTGCTTTGTGCACAAGTGCATTGTCGTGCTGAAACAGGAAAGGGCCTTTCCCAAACTGTTGCCACAAAGTTGGAAGAAGAGAATTGTCTAGAATGCTGCAGTGTTAAGATTGCCCTTCACTGGAACTAAAGAGCCCAAACCATGTGTGACTTTCTGTGAGCTTGTGTGGCCTATCACTTTGCGTGTTTTTACTTCACAATAACAGCACTTGCAGTTCTGGCAGGGCAGAAATGTTATGAACTGACTAGTTGGAAACTTGGCATCCTATGACGGTGCCATATTGAATGTCACTGAACTCTTCAGTAAGACCATTCTATTGCCAATGTTTGTCTATGGAAATTGCATGGCTGTGTGCTAGATTTGATATAACTGTCAACAACGGGTGTGCCTGAAATAGCCGAATCCACTAATTTGAAGGGGTGTTCACATACTTTTGTACATATAGTGTATCAAACTCAGCTCTACTGACCAGCTACTCTGCTGTACTCACTCACACGGTGGGCAAGGATAGACTCATGTACACTCAGAGAAACACACGCAATTTGTACACACAGTCGACAGGGGCAGGATATATACTTCTAGAACAGATATGAGTGTTCTGGAAGTCTCTATGCCTTCCAGGAAATAGCCATCATCATCTGTCACTCCTCTGACATAGAGGTTTCTATTTGATCCTGAGCTCCTGGACTTCATTCTCTTCAAAACATTTAAAAGCGTCTGCCAAATATAGACGGCTGGTCTTCATAGCTCTCATTCACTCTCTCTCTCTCTCTCTCTCTCTCTGTCTTGCTCTCTCAACAAATAGCAGAAAAGGCATGAGCCCCTTCATAGCCTTTTGACTGACCGACCGTGTGTGTGTGTCCATTAGGATCTGGTCCACTGTGTGAATGCGTCCTCATGTACCTCTCCCAATGGGTATATCTGGCAATACGTCCTCAGCAATTACACTGATGAGTGTGTACACACACGCATACGGTTTTGTTATTGTAGAAGTGGCGTGAACACACCCTGATAACAGAATTAAAGCGGTGGGAAGGGCAGTGTAGATGAAAATCTCATTAAAGCTTTGATTATTCTCACACACAGTCACACTGGCCTAGTCTGCTGAAAAAAACTGTGTGTGAAGAGTAACTTGGTATGCTGTTTACAGTAGTAAGCATGTTTGCAAACAAGTGAACATTCCATGCTCATTCATATTCATACATTATTAGGTCACAGTAAATCAATAAAGGTAAATAAACTGAAACCTTTCACAAAGAACTTTGCTGAAATGAGATGTGTGTGTATAAATACTCATAAATAGTGTGCGTACTGCATGCTCCAGTGCTATTAATTCCACCGTGATTATTTAATCAAGATAATCTCACCGTTTAATCTTGTTAACAGTATATAAACAAACTCTGTCTGCTACATTTACATACACTCTCTCTCTTATCCCAGCTCAGAGCCTTACCAGTACAGTATCAGGGTAAAATGTCCAGACTTTCACCCCCAGGGACCACAAATGGTGTCAGAGGGTGTTAACCTCTCTAGGTGGTGTGGTCCCACCTGGCCAACATCCGGTGAAATTGCAGAGCGCCAAATTCAAAAACAGAAACACATGAGTTTAAAGATTAACTTCTTGTTAATCTAACTGTCAGATTTCAAAAAGGCTTTACGGCGAAAGCGTACCATGAGATTATCCGAGGACAGAGACCAGCACACAAAACATTACAAACAGTTACCAGCCAAGCAGAGGTGTAACAAAAGTCAGAAATAGCGATAAAATGAATCACTTACCTTTGATGATCTTCATATGGTTGCACTCACAAGACTCCCAGTTACCCAATAAATGTTTGTTTTGTTCGATAAAGTCCCTCTTTATATCCAAAATCCTCAATTTTGTTGGTTCGTTTTGTTCAGTAATCCAATGGCTCCAAGGCGGTCAAAACAGTCTGCAATATTTCAACAGGACAATAGCTTCGTCAATATAAAAGAAAAACAAGAAAGACGTGCTCTCTGTCGTGCGCAGTAAACCGCTCTGGGACACTGTAGGGTCCACTCATTCAGAGTGGTCTTACTCTCTCATTTTTCAGAATACACGCCTGAAACTATTTCTAAAGACTGTTGACATCTAGTGGAAGCCATAGGAAGTGCAATCTGGGTCCTAAGTCATTGGATACTGTAAAGGCAGTCAATGTAAATTACAAACATAAAAGAATCCCACTTCCTGGATGGATTTTTCTCAGGTTTTCGCCTGCCATATCAGTTCTGTTATACACACATACATTATTTTTGACAGTTTTGGAAACTTTAGAGTTTTCTATCCAAATCCAAATGATATGCATATCCTAGCTTCTGGGCCTGAGTAACAGGCAGTTTACTTTGGGCACGTTTTTCATCCGGAGGTGAAAATAGTGCCCCCTACCCTAGTGAAGTTAACAGAGGACTCTAGTAACATCGTCAATCAGGGGTAGCTATTGGCAGACACGGGCCAGTCATATCATCCAATCATACAGCATATTGATCCTCGGTTAGTTTTAAAAAGTATTGTTGTTTAGAGGAGAGTACCATGTGTTTCATAAACTATTGCTCTCTTTCTGCACTAGAGTATCATTTGGAGCAGTAAAAGAGAGCTGTGAAATATGGCTGTGATTATATCTAAAAATCACTATAACTAATAAACTGTAAAAGGGCCACTAGTCCATAAACATAACAGCCCGGTTTCACTTACCTAACATAGTTTATGGTATCTCTGTTATACCGAATGGAATAGCCAGTTAGTTGTTTAGTGTAGTTGGATTCCCTCTCTCCCTCCCCCCTCTGCATCAGCAAAGCTCCATGGCTGACCTTGGGGTTGCTCTCAAAGCACTGACTACTCTACAGCCAGCCAGTCTCATCTACAGAAGCTGTCTGAGGGTTTGGGACTAGAGGATGTCATGTCTGACACACAGGCCCTTTGCTTTTTATCTGACTCTTTTACGGGAGAGAGAGAGAAAGGGAGAGAGAGAGAGAAAAAAATGCGGTTGAGCAGCAGGGGAAAATGGAGCTCCACACATACACCAACAGAAACACACACACAATTTACTGTAAGTCGTGGTGCTTTGCGGGATCTCTAGAGATCATGTGACCTTCATCTGATATCAGTAGATGTAAGGAGAAATAAAGGAAGAGCTATGTAATAGGATATGATAAGACTAGCCACATTGTTATGTGTATTACAGAGGATATGAGCAGAGTGGAGCTGGTTTTGAGCGAGGAGCGGAGCGTGCATCAAATGTCTGGAGTGTGGAGCAGATTCAAAGAATTTAGGAGAGTTAGCCTTCTCCCCTGCTCCAACTTCGCTCTGATACTGCTCAGCCACGAGCTCTGGCCATGCTCTGCCATCATTTTTTTTTTAAAATTCTTTACTGTTCTCTTAATTAGGCCTATTCTGTTGTATGTATTTAGGCAACGCCACCACTAATAGTCCCGTGAGGCTCAGTTGGTAGACTATGGCACTTGCAACGCCAGGGTTGTGGGTTCAACTCCCACAGGGGACCAGTATGGCGAAAGAAAAGTATGAAATGTATGCACTCACTACATTAAGAGTGTTTGCTGTATGAGATACTGTACATGTGATGTTGATATGAGTTGACCAAGAAATAGGTAAAACAGCCTGTGTAGTTGACGGAAGACAATGAATGCAGCATCACCGGAGACATTTTGGTTTCTAAATAGGCTATTGTTTAAAAAAAGAGTCTAAGTTTGTAATGATGCTGAAGTTGTCAATCAACTGTAAAATCTGAGCGTAACAGAACCAGTTACAACTGAAGTATCTGACCATTAATAGATGAGAGAATTAGCTTATTTTTTCCACAGTGGCCACAAAGCCTATTGCATTCAAAAAGTATTCAGACCCCTTGACTTTTTCCACATTTTACATTACAGCCTTATTCTAAAATGGATGAAATACTTTTCCCCCACTTATCAATCTACACACAATACCCCATAATGACAAAGCAAAACCAGTTTTTTTTAAAATTCTTACTAATGTATTAAAAATTATAAACAGAAATACATAAGTATTTAGACCCTTTGCTATGGGATGCGAAATTGAATTCAGGTGCATGCTGTTTCCGTTGATCATCCTTGATATCTTTCTCCAACTTGATTGGAGTCCACCTGTGGTAAATTAAATTGATTGGACATAATTTGTAAAGGCACACACCTGTCTATTTAAGGTCCCACAGTTGACAGTGCATGTCAGAGCAAAAACCAAGCCATGAGGACGAAGGAATTGTCCCTAGAGCTCCAAGACAGGATTGTGTTGAGGCACAGATCTGGGGAAGAGTACCAAAAAATGTCTGCAGCGTTGAAGGTCCCCAAGAACACAGTGGCCTCCATCATTCTTAATTTGAAGAAGTTTGGAACCACCAAGACTCTTCATAGAGCTGGCCACCCGGCCAAACTGAGCACTCAGGGGGGAACGGCCTTGGTCAGGGAGGTGACCAAGAACCCGATGGTCACTCTGAATGAGTTCCAGAGTTTCTTTGTGGAGATGGGAGAACCTTCTAGAAGGAAAACTATCTCTGCAGCACTCCACCAATCAGGCCTTTATGGTAGAGTGGTCAGACAGAAGCCACTCCTCCGTAAATGGCACATGACAGCCTGATTGGAGTTTGCCAAAATGCAGCTAAATACTCTCAGACCATGAGAAACAAAATTATCTTGTCTGATGAAACCAAGATTGAACTCTTTGTCCTGAATACCAAGCATCACGCCCGGAGGAAAGCTGGCACCATCCCTACTGTGAGGCGTTGTGGCAGGATCATGCTGCAGGGATGTTTTTCAGTGGCAGGGACTGGGAGACTAGTCAGGCTGGAGGGAAAGAACAGAGCAAAATAGTGCAAGATCCTTGAGGAACATCTACTCCAGAGTGCTCAGGACCTCAGACTGGGGCCAAGGTTCACATTCCAACAATTGGTCACTTGTGCTCCACCCTATGGGACTCGCAATCACAGCCAGTTGTGATACAGCCTGGAATCAAACTAAGGTCTGTAGTGACACCTCTAGGACTGAGATGTAGTGCCTTAGACCGCTGTGCCACTCAGGAAATTAAGTACTTTACACCACTGATAACAATCAGTGAATAGATACAAAGTTCCATCTTGAGTTGATGGGTAGGCTACAGTCTGGGATATGGGAATAATGGGAATTTCAATTATTGAAACATTGATTCTATTCTTGGATAATATCATGTATAAATGTACACCAAGGTCATTCTTTGTCATGCCTCATCTGAGCAGGATCAGATGGTGACAGGGGTCTCAACCGGGTCAGGCAACCAGGGAAGACAAGTCTGTGACGGCGTAGAGGTAAACTTTTGCAGATAGGACACTTTATTCTCTCTGTGCAGCAAACAAGATATAAACTATTTTAAGGGAGTCTGACAAACCTCTAAAGTTGATTTCTAAACTGTATCAAGGGTTGATAGAGGATTTCCCAATGACAAAACATGCCAAAGAAAAATGTTAGGAAGACCTGGGAGACACTATAGGTGATGATGAATGGATACAGATACTTTTGTATAAATAGTGTGTGTGAACACCCCTTCAAATTAGTGGATTCGGCTATTTCAGCCACACCCATTGCTGACAGGTGTATAAAATTGAGCACACAGCCATGCGATCTCCATAGACAAACATTGGCAGTAGAATGGCCTTACTGAAGAGCTTGTGACTTTCAACGTGGCACCATAATAGGATGCCACCTTTCCAACAAGTCAGTTCATCACATTTCTGCCCTGCCAGAGCTGCCCTGGTCAACTTTAAGTGCTGTTATTGTGAAGTGGAAACATCTAGGAGCAACATTGGCTCAGCCGCAAAGTGGTAGGCCACACATGCTAACAGAACAGTACTGCCGAGTGCTGAAGCGTATAGCGTATACGACTCATGGTGTAATTGTGATACCATACAGGAACTCAAGTCCTTTTGTTCACCCAACCTAGAATACCTCACAATCAAATGCCAACCATATTATCTTCTAAGAGAATTTTCTTCTGAGATAGTCACGACCGTGTATATCCCCCCTTAAGCCGATACCACGACGGCCCTCAAGGAACACTGGACTTTATGCAAACTGGAAATCACATATCCTGAGGCTGCATTTATTATAGCTGGGGATTTTAACAAAGCAAATTTGAGGACAGGCTACCTAAATTCTACCAACATATCAACTGTAGTACTCGCGCTGCTAAAACACTGGACCACTGTTACTCCAACTTCGGGGATGCATACAAGGCCCTCCCCGGCCGTCCTTTTGGCAAATCTGACCATGACTCCATTTTGCTCCTCCCATCCTATAGGCAGAAACTCAAACAGGAAGTACCCGTGCTAAGGACAATCCAACGCTGGTCTAACCAATCGGAATCCACACATCAAGATTGTTTTGATCACGCGGACTGGGATAAGTTCCGGGTAGCCTCAGAGAATAACATTGACGTATATACTGATACGGTTACTGAGTTTATCAGTAAAGTGCATAGGAGATGTTGTACCCTAACCAGACACCGTGGATAGATGGCAGCATTCGCGCAAAACTGAAATTGCGAACCACCGCATTTTAAAAATGGCAAGGTGACTGGGAATATGGCAGAATACAAACAGTGTAGTTATTCCCTCCGCAAGGCAATCAAACAGGCAAAACGTCAGTATAGAGACAAAGTAGAGTCGCAATTCAACGGCTCAGACACGAGACGTATGTGGCAGGGTCTACAGACAAGCACAGACTAAAAAAGGAAAACCAGCCATGTCGTGGACACCGTCTTGCTTCATGATAAGCTAAACACCTTCTTTGCCCGCTTTGAAGACAACACAGTGCCAATGATCCTGCCCGCTACCAAGGACTGTGGGCTCTCCTTCTCTGTGGCGTGACTATGACATTTAAGCGTGTTAAACCTCGCAAGGCTGCCGGCCCAGACGGCATCCCTAGCCGCGTCCTCAAAGCATGCGCAGATCAGCTAGTTGGTGTGTTTACGGACATATTCAATCTCTCCATATCCCAGCCTGCTGTCCCAAAATGCTTCAAGATGGCCACCATTGTTCCTGTACCCAAGAAAGCAAAGGTAACTGAACTAAATGACTATCGCCCCGTAGCACTCACTTTTGTCATCATGAAGTGCTTGGAGAGACTAGTCAAGGATATCACCTCTACCTTACCTGTCACTCTAGACCCACTTCAATTTCCCTAATGCCCCAGTAGATCCACAGACAATGCAGTTGCCATTACACTGCACACTGCCCTATTCCATCTGGACAAGAGGAATATTCCATCTGGACAAGAGGAATACCTATGTAAGAATGCTGTTCATTGACTATAGCTCAACATTCAACACCATAGTACCCTCCAAGCTCATCATTAAGCTAGAGGCCCTGGATCTGAACTCCTCCCTGTGCAACTGGGTCCTGGACTTCTTGATGGGCCGACCCAGGTGGTGAAGGTAGAAAACAACACCTCCACTTCGCTGATCCTTAACACTGGGGCCCCACAAGGGGGCGTGCCCAGCCCCCTCCTGTACTCCCTGTTCACCCATGACTGTGTGGCTAAGCACACCTCCAACTCGATCATCAAGTTTGCAGATGACACAACAGTAGTAGGCTTGATTCCCAACAATGACGAGACCGCTTACAGGGAGGAGGTGATGGCTCTGGGAGTATGGTGCCAGAGAATAACCTCTCATTCAACGTCAACAAAACAAAGCATCAATGGGACCACCGTGGAGAAGATGGAAAGCTTCAAGTTCCTCAGCATACACATTCCTGACAAACTGAAATGGCGCAACAGCGCCTCTTCAACCTCAGGAGGATGAATTAAATTTAACCCTTACAAACTTTTACAGATGCACAATTGAGAGCATCCTTTTGGGCTTTATCACCTCTTGATACGGCAACTGCACCGCCGGCAACTGCAGGAATGTCCAGAGGGTAGTGCGGTCTGCCCAACGCATCACCGGGGGCAAACTGCCTGCCCTTGCCCTCCAGGACACCTACAGCACCCAATATCACAGAAGGCCAAAAAGATTGTCAAGGACAACAATCACCCGAGCCACTACCTGTTCACCCCGCTATCACCCAGAAGGCGAGATAAGTACAGGTGCATCAAAGCTGGGACCGAGAGACCGAAGCTGTTTTTCAATCTCAAGGCCATCAGACTGTTAAATAGCCATCAATTGCACATAGAGGCTGCTACCTATATACATAGACTTGAAATCACTAGCCACTTTAATAAATGGAACTCTAGTCACTTTAATAATGTTTACATATCTTGCATTACTCATCTCAAATGAATATTCTGTATTCTATACTATTCTACTGTATCTTAGTCTCTGCCGCTCTGACATTGCTCGTCCATATATTTATATATTCTTAATTTCATTCCTTTACTTAAATTTCTGTGTACTGGGTATATGTTTTGAAGTTGTTAAATATTACTTGTTAGATATTACTGCACTGTCAGAGCTAGAAACACAAGCATTTCGCAACACCCGCAATAACATCTGCTGAACACCTGACCATTAACATTTGATTTGATTTGATGACAATGCCCACGTGCACAAAGTGAGGTCCATACAGTAGGACTAGTCTACTTGGCCTGCATGCAAATGTAGGCCTACTAATGTGCCCTTTTCGGGATGTCTGATAGTATTTCTGATTGTTTTAACTCACCACCACTAATGAGCTATGGCGCAAACAAAGTCTGTTTCTAGAATCAATTAAGAATGACAATAGTTCCTCAAAGTATTTGAACAATATTTCAAGCTTTCTCCCTTTTAATAACCACTTGGTATGAAAGGGAAAAATGTAATGTTCTGATCCAGTGGAAACGTCATAAAATACCTGATTACTTCTTATCTTATCCCTTGCACAAGTAGCCTGCAACTGTGTCTGTCCCAAGCTCACTGGCTCATAATATTTTATACAATGTTTCAAGTTTGTTGTAGCCAATGTGATTCATAGGATATTTATTTTTCTCTGGATATTTTCTACCTGCAGGCGGCAATGTTTTTATGTGTTGGCTTTATGTATGCAATGTTTACATAGTTGACAATGGCAATAAAATGTTCCTTTTATATTTGTAAAATTTTCATTTAGATAGAATGTAGATTACCCAATGATTTTGAGATACAAAGACTATTATAAATTAAATGAAACTGTTCCAGAAATGTGCATATGAAAATCATAACGGGCACGCAGATTGGTAGAAATGGTAAGATAAATTGACACTCCAAATGGAGATGGTTGCTTACCGTTGGTTTAGCCTATTACCCACAACTTCAGGGTCTGGAACAGGTTTTATTCTTCTGGTTAGGCTATCTTGATCTCTGGCTCCCTCTTGAGTCATTTGTGTCTTAATTATTTAATCAAACAGCATCCGACAAGTTCAGTACATGTAGTTGATTTTATTAAAACACATTGGGTGTGTCTCATATATATATGGACAGAAATCGGGGGTCCTCCCTCCAATTTTTTGTATTTATATATATATATATATATATATGAAAAAGACATTTAAAACTTTCAACCAATCAATTGGTCGAAAGAAAAGTCTACCCTGACCAATATTTTTTTTTCAGTCTGGAACAGCCCTAGTAAAAATGCAGGAAATTAGCTTTAGATGCACAAATAATTCTGAGGGAGGACCCCAGATTTTTATCCATAAACACCCAGAACTACCGCACTCACACACAAAGGTTATTATAGAAAACTATAATGAAAACTAATAATGAAAAAAAATTGTAACCGGTGTAAAATAATTAACAAAACTGTTTGAAAACTGAAACTATAATCTTTGACTTCAATACTAACTAACATTTCATTAAAACCATCATGCATAATGTTTGTTTTTTCTAAAATGATGCAAAAATCTGAGGGGGATTTTCAAGCTACTGAATCTGGCACATAAATGCAGGCAGGAGATCTTTCAAATAGGCCTAGTTTGTGCATCACTATGACTAGCTATCACTAATTAACAGGGATAATAACAATTCTAAGTAGCTACTAAAGTTCAAAAGAAGTGGCTGCTGAGATGACGCTGCAGTGGATAGCAGCCGTCTTATGGTCTCCTGACCAATTCAGCTATTTTGTGTTTTTTACGCTTATCTTAACTTAACTTTTTGTACATAATGTATCTGCCATCATTTCTTATGACCGAAAACAGCTTCTGGACATTAAACAGTGATCACTAACCTCGATTTGGATTAAAAATGTCTACTTTTTCGGACCAAGCCCTAATACCCGGGACTCAAGGGGGAAAGCATCTGCGAAAGACACGCAGGCGAGCCGGCACCCTGACAAGACTACAACGGCGGGCAAATAGACCGCCATTGCCCTCTGTTCTATTGGCAAACGTGCTATCACTGAAGAACAAACTGGAGGAGCTCTCTTCGAGACTAGCCTATCAACGGGACTTGAAAAACTGTAATATCCCATGTTTCTCAGAGTCGTGGCTGAACAAGGACATGAATATACATCTTGCTGGTTTTTCTATGCATCTATGCACCGGACTGTAGACTCTGGTAAAACGACGGGGGAGGGGTGTGTCTCTTAACAACAGCTTGTGCACGATCTCTAATATTAAGGAAGTCTCAAATTTTTGCTCCCCTGAGGTAGTATGGTCTGCAGCTTGTCAAGAAGTATTCTATTTACCAAGAGCGTTTTCATCTATATTTTTTGTAGTGGTCTATTTACCATCACAAACCAATGCTGGCACTAAGACCACAATAAACAAACTGCATAGGGCCATAAGCAAACAAGAAAATGCACATTCAGAGGCAGCGTTTCTTGTGGCCGATGCTTTTAATGCAGGGAAACTGAAATTTGTTTTACCTCATTTTTACCAACATGTCACCTGTACAACCACAGGCGCCAATTCTAGATCACCTTTAATCCACACACAGAAAAGCATACAAGGCTCTCCCACGGCCTCCCTTTGTCAAATCAGACCATAACTCTATCCTCCTGCTTACAAGCCAAAACTCGAACAGGAAGTACCAGTGACGCGCTCAATACAGAAGTGGTCTGATGAAGCAGATGCTAAGCTACAGGACTGTTTTGCTAGCATAGGTTGGGAATATGTTCCGGGATTCATCCTATAATTTGAGGAGTTTACAACATCAGTCACCGGCTTCATTATAGGTGCATTGACGACGTCGTCCCCACAGTGACCATACGTACGTACATACCCCTACCAGAAGCCATGAATTACAGGCAACAGCCGCAATGAGCTAAAGGCTAGAGCTACCGCTTTCAAGGAGTTGTAAACTAATCCGGACGCTTATAAGAAATCCCTCTATAACCTCAGACGAGCCATCAAACAGGCAAAGCGTCAATGCAGGACTATAATTGAATCCTAATACGCCGGTTCTATGCTCAATAATAGCGCTGATGGAGATGGCCGCCATTTTACGGTCCCATAACCAATCGTGCTATTGTTTATGTTTTTTGCCGCTATTTGTAGCTGATTTTGTACATTTTGTTTCTGCCACTGTCTTATGACCGAAAATAGCTTCTTGATATTAGGGCAGCGATTACTCACCCCGTACTGGAGGAATTCTGCTTCTTCTTCAACGAGTCGGACAGGAAGGATTTACTCCAGACACCCGACAAGGCCCACATCCTCGTCATTCACAGGAGAAAAAGACGGAGGTATCGTTGACGGCGGTCCGGTTGCCTTGTCCTTGAGGGTAATCTACCTTTACCATCGGTCCTATTAGCCAACGTACAATCAATCGATAATATATAGTTTACACTTACGCTCCACTGACAGCGTATGGAGTCAGATTTTGGGCTGACACTTGGACTCCATGGCCAGATGTACTCCACATACTTATGTACTTTCACCTCTTATCTTCACAGGGGACAAAAGAGATGGAAACAAAGCTAAAACAACAGTCTTCAACTTTAGTTCACACTCATCTTTTATGATGTTGTTGTAGGACTGGGCGAAATAGCCAAAATATATCACTGTATTTTTCTATTTATTTACGGCATGATGGTATTTGACTGTATTTGATGTTATTGAGTAATACAAGTTTTAAGTTTTACTTCATGAGTAGTGTGTCACCCTACGGTGGCAACACATACATTCTAAATGATTTAATTCAGGGCTTTCTCCATTCAGATTGTTTTATATTGTTCAATTCAACTTCAATCAAAAATAATTTCCTGCATTTTCTGCACTCATTTAAGATAATTTCCACACTACCACGTAGGCCTTATTTTTTATCAAACGTCACAATTGCGATTTAGATCAAAACACTTGGGTGAACTGTTGGAATCGTGGAAATAGAATGTTTATTTTAATTCTATAGTTAAATGATAAGTAATAGTGGGCACTTTGGATACAGTGTTTGACATCACAACAAATGAAAATGTCAGCTAGCCAGCTAAATAGAGATTAGCATTAGTGGCTAACACGATTTAAAGAATTGAAGAAAAGACAAACTAGCTGTTAACAATGTAAGAAACACAAACTAACAGTGTATTTATAGAACATTTGTGAATTTATATTAACAAGCAAAGTGGAAACAACATTGTTGTCATTGTTGCATGTGCTGCATTGACCCTGCAGACTGAACACAAGTGTCTAGTGGTCAAGCAACAACAAATTCGCTCCTTGAGTGATGGGGGTGGGGCTAGGTCTTTGTGGAAAGCGGCATGGAGAGAGCGGAGAGGGATGACTCAAGTAGGTGTAAACTATCAAAATGGACGTTACACACGGCATATTACATTTAACAAACCAAACTTTAAAATACCGTTATAGAAGGTAAAGTTAAAACCCAAACTGGTCCATGCATCAATAAATCAAATCAAAGTTTATTTGTCACATGCGCCGAATACAACAGGTGTAGACCTAACAGTGAAATGCTTACTTATAGGCTCTAACCAATAGTGCAAAAAAGGTATTAGGTGAACAATAGGTAGGTAAAGAAATAAAACAACAGTAAAAAGACAGGCTATATACAGTAACAAGGCTATAAAAGTAACGAGGCTACCGGTCTTTTCCTCTGAGGAATAATATCTTAGAACATAGGACTGGGCGGTATTGGTTCTGGGTCCTGCGATCCTCAAAAGGTTCTACAGCAGCAACATCGAGAGCATCCTGACTAGTTGCATCACTGCCTGGTACGGCAATTGCTCGGCCTCTGACCGCAAGGCACTACAGAGGGTAGTGCGTACGGCCCAGTACATCACTGGGGCTAAGCTGCCCGCCATCCAGGACATCTACACCAGGCATTGTCAGAGGAAGGCCCTAAAAATTGTCAAAGACCCCAGCCACCCCAGTCATAGACTGTTCTCTCTACTACCGCATGGCAAGCAGTACCGGAGTGCCAAGTCTAGGACAAAAAGGCTTCTCAACAGTTTTTACCCCCAAGCCATAAGACTCCTGAACAGGTAATCAAATGGCTACCCGGACTATTTGCATTGTGTGTGTGTGTCCCAAACCCTCTTTTTACTCTGCTGCTACTCTCTGTTTACCATATATGCAAAGTGTGTGTGTCCCCCCAACCCCTCTTTTTACGCTGCTGCTACTCTTGATCAAATGTCGTCACTAACTTACTGTATTTTTCTTACTCTCTCTTTCGCTCTCTCTCCTTTCTTTCTCTCAGAGCATGCGTGGGGGTGTGTGTGTGTGTATGTGTGTGTGATGACAGAATGCTGTGGCCTCTTAGCATCTGATATATCGGCAGCACATTTCATAGCAGATATTAATCAGAGTAAACAAAGCCAAGCTAAAAGGCATCACATAAATTACTGTGACATTATATCAACCTGTCTCCTACTGGGCTATCACGGTATTAAAAGTGGTGTGTTTGTATTTGTGCGTGTGGGTGGGTGGCTGCGTGCGTGTGTGTGTGTGTGTGTATGTGTATTAAAAGTGATGTTGCCTCAGCAAATTATGTTTTTTTTCATCCTCTACGAAGCACTGGGTTGAGCAAAGAAGGTTTCAAAAATTAAAAGGGCCTTGAACTAATTACTAAATGCTTTTAAGGTGTGTAGGGGGGGGGGGGTTGAAGACAATGACTGCTTTCATTAGGTGGACAGGGGAGTACCCTCTCCAATGTTCTCTCTCCGGTCCATCTCCTCTTCCCTCCCACCATCTCTTCCTCCGTCTCTCTTGTTGACACCCCCCCACTGAGACACAAGTTTTAATTTACCTGTCAGGCTCCAGTGCATCCCTATCTAACACACACACACACACACACACACACACACACACACACACACACACACACACACACACACACACACACACACACACACACAGTAAGGCAGGTGTCTTTCTATGCTTTATATAGACATCTAGTGTTCCTTTGTCTGGTGACAGGTGTTAAATCTAGATCCATCTGCTGCTGTTGGTATTGGTGTGTAGACTGTAGAGGTTTTTGAGGCAGAGTTTGGCACAGTGTTGATATATCTGTTGTTTGGTGTTGATGTACATGTATCTGTCTGTTGTTTAAATTGATCCCAGAGATTTCTCAGAACAGCGAGCTCACATTTTCTGGCTGCAGATAAATTCTTAGTCTTAACCCACCTTCATTAAAGCTTCTGGGCAGGCACTTTTTCCTCCCTCTCCTCTCCACCTCTACATGAAAGCCAGTGTCTTGGTGGGAGATAGATGTGTATCAGATCAGCTGAAGAAGACAGATAATGAACAATTTTATCCTTAAAGGTCCAATGCAGCTGTTTAAATCTTAATATCAAATCAATTTTGGGTAACAATTAAGTACGTTGCTGTGATTGTTTGTAAATTAATATGGTCAGAAAGAAACTAATTGCTCTTTAGCAAAGAGGAATTTCTCAAGCAAGAATTTCACTAGCTGTCTGGGAGTGGTCTGAGGGGCCTTATTGGATGAGCCTAATGGGATGCATATGTAACCTAAAAATGAGCTGTTATTGGCAGGCAGAGCGGTTTGAAACTCTCTTTGTTATTGGTCTATTAACTTATAACCTTCCTGGTGATGTCGCAAGGCAAGCCAAAACTCCATCCCACCAAAACAGGCTGAAATTTCATGAATTTCTTTCAAATTGCTCTTACAATAAAAGGGCATTATCATCCTTTTCACAATTGCACAGTATTAATCCAACCTCATAGTGTGGAAATATACAGTACTGGTCAAAAGTTTGGACACACCTACTCATTCAAGGGTTTTATCTTTATCTTTAAACAATTCAAAATGTGTGTGTGTGTGTGTATCCTCCCTGTCTTTGTCACACTCTCTGTGCTAATCACCACACCATCTACCTACATCACCATGGGTATGGCGAGGCATAGGACCTATTCCCACTACGAGAGATGAAGGAGAGTCTGAGGAGATTTCTACTTTTCACATTACATCCTTGCCTTACTTTTTATTGTGGCTAGCAACACAACATTCTTGGTCCACTGCTCAAATTGACCATAAATATCACAGTAGCCACTAGCTAGCCAGTAAGCACAAACTATGTGTTACAAATGATCTATAACGTATGTCATGCTTTATAAAGGGTTCATAAATGTGGCATAACTGTGTGACATATAACCACCCACCATGTCAAATGTGACATAACCCAGTATGTCAAATATGACATAAACCTGTGTTTTATAAAGGGTTGCATAATCACCCCTTAATAAAGGCCTTATAAATCATATTAAGTTGAGGCTTCACAAATCATTTATAACCCTGTCCTTCATCTTGGTAGAGCATTGCAATGCCAGGACATTGTGTTTGATTCCCGGGACCACCCTTACGTAAAAATGTATTCATGCATGACTGTGGAAGTCTGCTAAATGTTATATATTATATTTCACTAAAACATTTCTAGGATGGCCCAACCTCTTTCCCTCTTTGGTGCATAGTCAATATTGGACCTGACCTCAACTTCCCCCAAAATGCTGTGTTGCAGGATGACACACACTCTAAAGTGTAGTCATGCACAGAAAAAAACGTTGGGCCTTTTAAAATCAATTACAATGTTATGCCTACTTCTGTTTTCTTTCCTAATTCCGTTTCCAGGTTTCGGATTTCCCCCATTGTTTTCTGGTTTACCCACTTTTTGAGTAGAAAAACAACAATTAGATTTTATGTGTTCACAACAATTCTTACACTACATCAGGGGATGACTTTTTTTTAAATGGTGTAGTTGCCCATTAATTCAGTGAGCATGCCCTGCATTGTTGTTTGGTTAGCGGGTTTTCTGTAATGCAGTAAGAGCATATGATGTGATTCGGGCGCCAATGGAATGTTTGGAGTAAAAGGCCAGCATCACTCCGTATTATTCACAGCCCATGAAATGACACCATAGAGTGAAAGTATTCAGACCCCATGACATTTTCCACATTTTGTTACGTTCTAAAATGGATTCAATTAATTGTTTTCCTCATCAATCTACACACAATAACCCATTATGACAAAGCAAAATAATTGTATTTTTATTTATTTTTTTATACCTTATTTACATAAGTATTCAGACATAAGTATGAGACTCGAAATTAAGCTCAGATGCATCCTGTTTCCATTAATCATCCGTGAGAAATTTCTACAACTGTCCACCTGAGGTAAATTCAATTGATTGGAAATTATTTGGAAAGGCACACATCTGTCTATATAAGGTCCCACAGTTGACAGTGCATGTCAGAGCAAAAACCAAGCGATGAGGTGGAAGGAATTGTCCGTAGAGCTCAGAAACAGGATTTCACACTGCATGAGGCAAATGGTGGTCACACCAGGTACTGAGTGGCCTCTACCTGTTTTTAAAGTATCTGTGACAAATAGATGCATATATGTATTCCCAGTCATGTGAAATCCATAGATTAGGGCCTAATGAATTTATTTAAATTGACTGATTTCCTCATATGAACTGTTACTCAGTAAAATCATTGAAGTTGTTGCATGTTACATTTACAATATGTCTTCCCTGTTAAAATAAAGGTTCAATAGAAATAAAAAGGTAATATGTTTGAATGGTATGGCAGCCTATTGTAGCAGGACTACTTTTGGTCTATCCCATTACTCTTTGCGAGATACGAAGCAGAAATCGACACGCTATCTGATGCAAGACAAGGATGGAAGTCGTTATATAAAGCAAATTGCGACTGAAAATGTTGATAATTCCCAAGGGAGTTGCATCTTGCCTGGACATCAGTGGCTCAGTGCAGTGAAGCAAAAACAAAAAATCACTGTCAAGATTTAAAGCTACGGCGACAATTTCAGAATGTTACAGGCTGTTACTACAGTTTCAGGTAAAAACTCAATAAATCAAGTCTCAAAAATAAGGAAAATGTATGTACATTTCAGCTGTTTCAAAAACATTACTCTGCTATTTAAAAAAAAATGTACTGAAAGAGTGTTGGCTCAACAAGACAATTCTGTTTACACTGTCCTGCTTAGCAACTGTCAGGAGAGTGTTGTGCTCTACCTCCGCAGATAGTGGTCGAGAAGTGACAAGTTCGCAAGTTTTAAATTGCAGTAATACACATTAGGAACACCTGCTCTTTCCCTGACAGACTGACCAGGTGAATCCAGGTGAAAGCTATGATCCCTTATTGATGTCACTTGCTAAATCCACCACAGTCAGTGTAGATGAAGGGGAGGAGACAGGTTAAAGAAAGATTTGTAAGCCTTGAGAAAGTTAAGACATCAAATCAAATCAAATGTATTTATATAGCCCTTCGTACATCAGCTGATATCTCAAAGTGCTGTACAGAAACCCAGCCTAAAACCCCAAACAGCAAGCAATGCAGGTGGAGAAGCACGGTGGCTAGGAAAAACTCCCTAGAAAGACATGTATTGTGTATGTGTGCCATTCAGAGAGGCATGACAAAATATTTAAGTGCCTTTGAACAGGGAATTGTATTAGGTGCCCGGTGCACCGGTTTGAGTTTGTCAAGGACTGCAACGCTGCTGGGTTTTTCAAACACAACAATGGTCCACCACCCAAAGGACATCCAGCCAACTTGACACAACTGTGGGAAGGATGGGGGTCGACATCTCTGTGGAACGCTTTCAACACCTTGTAGAATCCATGCCCGATGAATTGAGGCTGTTCTGGGGGCAGAAGGGGGTGCAAGTCAATATTAGGAAGGTGTTCCTAATAGAGGTTGACCGATTATGATTTTTCAACACCGATACCGATTATTGGATGACCAAAAAAGCCGATACCGATTAATCGGCCGATTTTTATTTTTTGTTTTATCTGTAATAATGACAATTACAACAATACTGAATTAACACTTATTTTAACTTAATATAAAACATAACATCTATTTAGCCTCAAATAAATAATGAAACATGTTCAATTTGGTTTAAATAATGCAAAAACAAAGTGTAATATGTGCCATGTAAAAATGTGTGCCATGTAAAAAAGCTAACGTTTAAGTTCCTTGCTCAGAACATGAGAACATGTGAAAGATGGTGGTTCCTTTTAACATGAGACTTCAATATTCCAAGGTAAGAGGTTTTAGGTTGTAGTTAATATAGTATTTATAGGACTATTTCTCTCTATACCATTTGTATTTCATATACCTTTGACTATTGGATGTTCTTATAGGCACTATATTATTGCCAGTGTAACAGTATAGCTTCCGTCCCCCTCCTCGCCCCTACCTGGGCTCGAACCAGGAACACATCGACAACAGCCACACTTGAAGCATCGTTACCCATCGCTCCACAAAAGCCGCGGGGAATAACTACTCCAAATCTAAAAGCGAGTGACGTTTGAAACAGTATTAGCGCACACCCAGCTAACTAGCTAGCCATTTCACATTGGTTACACCAGCAATTAGGCTGATAGGCTTGAAGTCATAAACAGCGCTGTGCTTGCGAAGAGCTGCTGGCAAAACGCACGAAAGTGCTGTTTGAATGAATGATTACGGGCCTGCTGCTGCTCAGTCAGACTGCTCTATCAAATCAGACTTTATTATAACATTATAACACGCAGAAATACGATCCTTTGGTCATTAATATGATCGAATCCGGAAACTATCATTTCGAAAACAAAACGTTTATTATTTCAGTGAAATATGGAACCGTTCGGTATTTTATCGAACGGGTGGCATCCCTAAGTCTTAATATTCTTGTTACATTGCACAACCTTCAATGTTATGTCATAATTATGTAAAATTCTGGCAAATTAGTTCGCCATGAGCCAGGCAGCCCAAACTGTTGCATATACCCTGACTCTGCGTGCAATGAACGCAAGAGAAATTACACAATTTCACCTGGTTAGTATTGCCTGCTAAACTGGATTAGTAGTTATAACTAGTGATTATGATTGATTGTTTTTTATAAGATAAGTTTAATTCTAGCTAGTAATTTACCTTGGCTTCTACTGCATTCACGTAACAGGCAGGCTACTCGTGGAGTGCAATGGTTAGAGCGTTGGACTAGTTAACTGTGCGGTTGCAAGATTGGAACCCCTGAGCTGACAAGGTGAAAATCTGTCGTTCTGCCCCTGAACAAGGCAGTTAACCCACAGTTCCTAGGCAGTCATTAAAAATAAGAATGTGTTCTTAACTGACTTGCCTAGTGAAATAAAAGGTATAAAAAAATATATATAATAATCGGAAAATCGGCGCCCAAAAATACAGATTTCCGATTGTTATGAAAACTTTAAATCGGCCCTAATTAATCGGCCATTACAATTAATCGTTTGACCTCTAGTTCCTAATGTTTTGTACACTCAGTGTATTTTTAACCAGACAAATTCTTACTTTCAATAACAGCCCAGGCACAGTGGGTTAACTGCCTTGTTCAGGGGCAGAATGACATATTTTTACCTTGTCAGCTCAGGGATTCGATCTTGCAACCTTTCGGTTACTAGTCCAACACTCTAACCACTAGGATACCCTGCCACCCCCTAACCACTAGGCCACCCTGACGTGTATGTGTAGGGGAGGGTATTTTTGCGAGAAGCTAAGTGTGAAGAACATCATAGTGTAGGGTAGGCAGGGACATAACGCACTGCAGCTACTAAGAGGTCATTGGACATCAGCTAGGCCCCTGACGTGACACACGCACAGTTCTTAATTAAAGGTTGTGTTTATTTTCTCTCACCGCAGTAGCTGACCTCTGATTTGTCTTTTAGGGGTGTTTGTGTGAGTGTGTGTGTGTGTAATAATGTGTGTGTGTGTGTGATATCTCCTACCTCTGAGCTTATTGACGTCTAGCATTTCAAGAGCAATTAGAACAATTTTCCGCTTGAATTGTAGTCTACACGACAGCGTTACGGGTCAGTGTTACACAGAGTTTAATAGGAACCTCAAAGCAGAGAAAGGCATTATTTGACTGGGCTAGCTTTGTTGAATAAAACAAATGAATGCCATGATGTAATCGGCCTATAGTCTCAATACAAAACAATATAGTACACTTCTTCTTGGCATAGTAGTTCTGAATTAGTCAGCTGTCATCCATTGACGTTAATCAGATGTTTGCGTGAAGGTTGAGTTACACAAACAGATTGAGTTATTGTTCAGCCCTGAGTGTCCCTCCTCTATGGGTACTTTTGGTTGTGTATCTATTTCCTCTGTTTCTGTCCTGTAGGATCTTCTATGTGTCTCATGACTCCCAGGACCTGAAGATCTTCAGCTACATCGCCAGAGACGGACAGAGTAACATCTTCCGTTGTAACGTCTTCAAGTCCAAGAAGAAGGTGAGAAACCTAAACACACTTTCTCTTTTGCTCTTGCAGGGTAAGGTTATCCACAGTCCCATTGACATTACTAAGCCAAGTCCAGTAATGTGTGCTAAATGTAGCAAAGAAATTCACACATTTACACTCACTCTATCTTACCCTCTCACACACACACACACACACACACTCGCTCTCACACACTTTCACTCGTTCCCCCCCCCTATCAACTATGCGAAGCATGTGCGCACGCACGCACACACACACACACACACACACACACACACACACACACACACACACACACACACACACACACACACACACTCACTCACAGCTTTTACACTGATATTCACAGTGATGAAGTGTTATAGGCCCATGGCTGTACTGTATTCTACCTCTACAAGACCTGCTCGTATTAGAGACAGACAGAATAGGGATTTTTTTTTTTACCTTTGTTTTACTAGGCAAGTCAGTTAAGAACAAATTCTTAAGTACTTTTGGTTTCAAGTTATTTGTCTCTTAAAGGAATTCACAGATCAACAGTGAAAAAGGCCAGACACCACAAGTCAAACAGCATGGTAGAACATTGAGATTGGGAACCTGTAAATCCTTAGAGAATTTCCATTACCATTGCACACAGACACACCTCTCCACGTTTGGTCCAGTTAGCCCATTAAGATATCTCTCTATCCCTATCAGTGATGCCAACTTAGCAATTTTGTTGCTAGATTTAGCAACTTTTCAGACAACCCTGGCAACTTCTTATTTCAAACAGCACCTAGCAACAATTTTAGACACTTTTAAAAATGTATTTGGAACATTTAGCAACTTTTGAAAAGTGACTAAAACTCAAATGCACGCATTTCCCTCTAAATTAGTTTTTTTTTCTTTTTTTCTCTGTCACACACTCAGTCACAACACACGTGCCTGGCTGCAAAAGTGCATTGTGACGTCAGCAGCAGGCGCTCAGCTCGTGGACAGGCAACAGCAGGACAGCAGCAATTTCAGCAAATTGCAAATCATTGTTGGCTGACTGCAGCAGCAGTAGTATGCGTTCAACGAGACAAACCCAATGAATGTAGTTGGTCACGAATGTTTGATCTTGAACAGAACTTACAACATCAATTAACATGTCTCAATCAAAATTGTACAGAAAAGAGTGGGAGTCTGTACCTGAATTAAAATTGTGGCTGAAGCCAGTAATTGGGGATGATTGTCGTGTACTTCAAATCAGATATGCTTGCAAAAATGTATGACATCAAAAAACATTGTTCAACAGCAAAGCATATAAATAAATCAAAACCGTACAACCCCGCAACGCAGTCTACATTACCACAGTTGGTTAAGAAAGTGGATAACTGCAAAAGCGCAGAAGCTACTATGGCAATGGCCATTGCGGAGCATTGTTCGCTGCTAGCATGCGACCATTTAGGTATGGCTTGCAAAGCTGCCTTTTCAGATTCTGTGGCAGCAACAAACTTCCAAATGCACCAAGTGCATAGAAATTATTAGGGGAGTACTGGCTCCTTAGAACAGTCTATGACTGTTCTGAAAAGTGTAACATCAGATGTGGGGGATGAGAAGTTCAGTCTCCTTTTGGATGAGTCCATTGATGTCAGTGTCTCGAAATACCTGGGTGCGGTGATTCGGTATTTCAGTGCTAAAAAAAGAACCATTGTGTCCATATTTCTTGGGCTGGTTGACTTGGAGCGGGGCAATGCCAGATCAATAGCAAAGGTGGAAGTTGAGTTTCTTGAGAAGTGTAACCTTAAAAAAGAGAATCTTCAGGGTATTGGCACTGATAATGCGTCCGTGAAGACTGGGGTGCACAACGGGGTGCACAAGATTTTAAAGGAAGAATGTGCATTACCCAATTTGGTAATCATCCGCTGTGTGTGCCATTCTTTACAATTGGCTGTCAGTCCAGCATCCAAGAAACCATCCCTAGGAGCGTTGAGTACTTAATCAGGGAAACCTACAACTGGTTTTTGATTTCCCCAAAACGGCACGAGTCGTACAAAGCAGTGTATGCCACCATTAATTGTGGCCAGAAACCCCTGCAGATCACCAAAGTGTGTGCCACACGTTGGCTATCGATTGAGCCTGCGGTAACTCGTATATTGAGCCAGTGGGAAGAATTGAAGCTCCACTTTGAGTTGACAAAGGCCAGTGAGCATTGATACATGGCGGATGTGCTCCACACCATGTACATGGACAAGACCAACTACAGTGCCTTGCGAAAGTATTCGGCCCCCTTGAACTTTGCGACCTTTTGCCACATTTCAGGCTTCAAACATAAAGATATAAAACTGTATTTTTTTGTGAAGAATCAACAACAAGTGGGACACAATTATGAAGTGGAATGACATTTATTGGATATTTCAAACTTTTTTAACAAATCAAAAACTGAAAATTGGGCGTGCAAAATTATTCAGCCCCTTTACTTTCAGTGCAGCAAACTCTCTCCAGAAGTTCAGTGAGGATCTCTGAATGATCCAATGTTGACCGAAATGACTAATGATGATAAATACAATCCACCTGTGTGTAATCAAGTCTCCGTATAAATGCACCTGCACTGTGATAGTCTCAGAGGTCCGTTAAAAGCGCAGAGAGCATCATGAAGAACAAGGAACACACCAGGCAGGTCCGAGATACTGTTGTGAAGAAGTTTAAAGCCGGATTTGGATACAAAAATATTTCCCAAGCTTTAAACATCCCAAGGAGCACTGTGCAAGCGATAATATTGAAATGGAAGGAGTATCAGACCACTGCAAATCTACCAAGACCTGGCCGTCCCTCTAAACTTTCAGCTCATACAAGAAGAAGACTGATCAGAGATGCAGCCAAGAGGCCCATGATCACTCTGGATGAACTGCAGAGATCTACAGCTGAGGTGGGAGACTCTGTCCATAGGACAACAATCAGTCGTATATTGCACAAATCTGGCCTTTTTGGAAGAGTGGCAAGAAGAAAGCCATTTCTTAAAGATATCCATAAAAAGTGTTGTTTAAAGTTTGCCACAAGCCACCTGGGAGACACACCAAACATGTGGAAGAAGGTGCTCTGGTCAGATGAAACCAAAATTGAACTTTTTGGCAACAATGCAAAACATTATGTTTGGCGTAAAAGCAACACAGCTCATCACCCTGAACACACCATCCCCACTGTCAAACATGGTGGTGGCAGCATCATGGTTTGGGCCTGCTTTTCTTCAGCAGGGACAGGGAAGATGGTTAAAATTGATGGGAAGATGGATGGAGCCAAATACAGGACCATTCTGGAAGAAAACCTGATGGAGTCTGCAAAAGACCTGAGACTGGGACGGAGATTTGTCTTCCAACAAGACAATGATCCAAAACATAAAGCAACATCTACAATGGAATGCTTCAAAAATAAACATATCCAGGTGTTAGAATGGCCAAGTCAAAGTCCAGACCTGAATCCCATCGAGAATCTGTGGAAAGAACTGAAAACTGCTGTTCACAAATGCTCTCCATCCAACCTCACTGAGCTCGAGCTGTTTTGCAAGGAGGAATGGGAAAAAATTTCAGTCTCTCGATGTGCAAAACTGATAGAGACATACCCCAAGCGACTGTAATCGCAGCAAAAGGTGGCGCTATAAAGTATTAACTTAAGGGGGCTGAATAATTTTGCACAACCAATTTTTCAGTTTTTGATTTGTTAAAAAAGTTTGAAATATCCAATAAATGTCGTTCCACTTCATGATTGTGTCCCCCTTGTTGTTGATTCTTCACAAAAAAATACAGTTTTATATCTTTATGTTTGAAGCCTGAAATGTGGCAAAAGGTCACAAAGTTCAAGGGGGCCGAATACTTTCGCAAGGCACTGTATGTCTACCTGACATTCTTGAAATCAATCCTGTCCGACTTACAAGTTGCAGTGAAGTCATTTGAGGGAGAGCAAACGGATCCTGTCAAGCTTTTTGACAATCTGGTACACCTCTTAACATCAATTTGCAGCAGAGTAGTCAACTCAATGGCAACAATTGGACATCTCCGTCCATCTCTATACCTTGGGTACCTTTTCTGTTTAGGTGGGATTCACTGAAAATACAGTCAAGTTTTGGAGTGAAGTGTGTGACTACACGGACTCTTCCGGGTCAAATCCATTTGAAGAACTGTGCAAAGCTGCACTCGCTGCCCTCTCCTTGCCACACTCAAATGCGGAGGTTGACCGGCTGTTCAGCCAAATGAGTGTGGTTAAGAAATTGAATGTCACTGCACACTCTCAAATCCATACTCCTGGTGCAGTATGGAAGGAAGCTGGCTGGTGATACCTGTTACCAGCATAAACTACCAAGTGAAGTTCTGCAGCAGTTTTGCACCACAGCAGCGTACAGCTTTAAGGCCACATCCTCTACTGCTGTTTCCAGCTCCGTGACAATGCAGTTGGACAGTGAAGATGAAGAGGATTTCCTTGCCAATCTATGATTCATCATATTTACAGTACGTAAGGAGTGGACTTTCTGGAACTGGCGGAGACACACAGCTGATGGTGGCAGTGTGCACTGCAGTGTCAACGAGAACAGTGGCAATATCTGGAGGAAACCATTGAGCAGCTAGCCAGCCAAGCAGCACAACAACCTGGAGAGAGCTGCCTAGTCAATAAGATAGCATATATACCTTGTTATTAGCTTGTACCTATTGTTGATCAGTTAGGTAGCATGTTAACTAACTACCAATACTCTGCTTCAAACTATAATTGTTCAGAATGTGTAGGTTTACTAGTCAAAAAGAAAATAAATCAAATGTAATTGTTCAATAATGGGTAATGTGTAAATGTTCAATAATTCAATGTCTTGTGTTTAAAAATAAAAACATCTGATCATATAAAATGTGTTGTGTTTATATTACTTTTACAAATAAAAATATGTGATAATAAACAAACAAATGTCAAATCATATTTTTCACCGAGATGGCCAGTCAATTTGAGTAACGTTATTGTGTATTCTACGTAATGACGGCATCACGCAATGACATCACAATGTCATTTAGCTACTTTTAGCAACAAATCGACAGGCCCCTAGCAACTTCCCCTGAAAATTAGTTTGCAACACTGATCCCTATCCCTTTTTCTGTTATTGTCTCTCCATTCCTCCTTCTCCTGGACTCTCTAAAGTTGGATGTTTTGGTGCCGCTAGGGCAGTTCAAACAGCTGGTTGATTACTTATTTTATTAAGGAATGTTTGTTTTTCATGACTTCATAACTTTTGTAAGTTACTTTTCATAAATGCTTTATTGCATTGGAATTGTAAATATTGGGAATTTGTATGATTGTGTGCAGGGCTCCCTTGTAAAAGAGGCCTTGGTCTCAATGGGATTTCCCTTTTTGAATACATTTGAATAAATACTAATAAATTCCTCCCTCCCTCCTCTCAAGCTGTCCTCCTGTGGACAGTTTAAAGCAGTGTAATTAACGAGGCTGTCTCCATCACAGACAGTTAAACGAGGGGGAGACCTGCAGGGAGAACCCATTAGAGACCAGAGGCCTGGACTAATGGGAGACTGACTTGTGTGTGTGTCCTTCCTATCCATTGCCAGTTGCCACTCTCTGCCAGTCTCAGACACGGGCCCTGGCATGGGCCAAGTGGCATAGCTTTGGGCGTCCATCACCCAGGATACTGAGCCAGCAGGTGGCTAACATTATTTGACCATGCAAATACTCACCAATCTGGCTACATTTTCGAAATGAATGAATCTGATAATTCATCTTCAAAGACATCCCCCTGCCATTGTTCAGAGCAGTCACAGTTGCACCCCAGCCCTGTCTGTTTTAATGACTGTCTGAGAAACTGTTGAGCCATAATGGCTGTTAATTGGCAGGCTGAATTGGAGGGAAAACACCTTGACTCAGAACAAAGGCTTGGCAGTTGGGGAGACTGAGAGAGTCATTATGACACACTAACTTTAGGGGTCTGTTCTACTGCTGGTCCTTTATCTGGGTTTACAACTCTAACAATGCTAACGATGGTAGTACTGCTGGTACTTAATATGGGCTAATGACTAACAAGGCAAATGGTGCTAACAATGTTAGTGCTGCTGGTCCTTAATCTGGTCTACACTCTTCCAAAAAATAAAATCCTTATAGAACCAAAAAGGGTTCTGTCGCTTGCTTCACATATGGTAACCCTTAAAGTTCTTCACTGAACCAAAATGGTTCCATGTAGAACACTGAATGTTGCCATTTATTATGGCATTTTTAGCTAAGAATATAATTTCATAAACAATTAAATAATGAACTAATAATACCAGCATAGGTTTTTGGACTGTATTGTCATTATATGCAAGCATAGTTTGTAAATATGCACTGGTGGCTGGGCAGTACAGTATGGGTTGTTGCATGACTGGTTCCAGAGAAGAGGGAGAAAAAACTGCTAATCTGCCAAAATGAGGACATCATTTATTCTAAATATTTTATGCATACCTCCTCTCAGTCAGTAAGTTTTCTAAAGGCCTCATGAAACACAGACCCTTCAATTGACTCCATACTGAAATAAAAGTATCAATTAGCTCATTGCCAATGTCAGACTGGGTCTGTAGCTCTATTTGGAATATCCCACAATAACAAATATTTTGTATTTGAAAGAGTTAGTTGGCTAGCTTGAAAGGGGGACTTAAAGTAGCTAGCTCACAAACATGTTCAAATTCTGCTAATATTTCAACTTATTTGTCTAGCCTATGACTTTGGCTTCATATATTTTAATAAAATAATCACCTTTGCTTACCTCATTACTTTGAATAATAATGTGCTTATTGGTAGGCTACTTGCAAGTTGGTTCAACCACCGTCCTCTTGTGTCGTCATTAGGTTTGGGCGGTATCCAAATTGTCATACCTTCATACCGACCTTGTGCCATTCCGGGATATTCTGTAATACCGGTACTGGCTCTGTTTTCAAACCCCACTGATACTCTGTAATCCAAAGGTACATGCAAAATCTCATAGAGAATGCTAACTAAATGTTAAGCACATTGCAAACATTTTGTACAGTTTGTAGAAGTGTAGAAGTAACTCACAAATGCTACTCAGTTTGCTGCTTGTACAAAACAAATATTAGGCAGCAAGGCTCTTAATCCAGAACGGGATTCTCTGCTGTTGCCAAGTGAATGCTTGATTTGGGAAGAAGCTAAATGTCAGGAATTGTGAAAAACTATACATAAAAAAACCATAACTATTATATATATATTTTTACATTTTTTATTTAACTAGACAAGTAGGTTAAGAACAAATTGTTATTTTCAAAGATGGCTGAGGAACATTGGGTTAACTGCCTTGTTCAGGGGGAAAATGACCTTTTTGTTTTACCTTGTCAGCTCAGGGATTTGATTTTACAACCTTCTGGTTACTAATCCAACACTCTAACCACTAGGCTACCTGCCACACTGACAGTTGGTTGGCGGAAGTTTACATACACCTTAGCGAAATACATTTAAACTCAGTTTTTCACAATTCCTGACATTTAATCAGAGTACAAATTCCCTGTCTTAGGTCAGTTTGGATCACCACGTCATTTTAAGAATGTGAAATGTCAGAATAATAGTAGAGAGAATGATTTATTTCAGCTTTTATTTTTTTCATCACATTCCCAGTGGGTCAGAAGTTTACATACACTCAATTAGTATTTGGTAGCATTGCCTTTAAACTGTTTTACTTGGGTCAAATGTTTAGAGTAGCCCTCCACAAGCTTCGACAAAAAGTTGGGTGAATTTTGGCCCATTCCTCCTGACAGAGCTGGTGTAAATGAGTCAGGTTTGTAGGCCTCCTTGCTCGCACGCGCTTTTTCAGTTCTGCCCACAAATGTTCTATAGGTCTGAGGTCAGGACTTTGTGATGACGACTCCAATACCTTGACTTTGTTGTTCTTAAGCCATTTTGCCACAACTTTGGAAGTATGCTTGGGGTCAAGGCCCATTTGCGACGAAGATTTAACTTCCTGCTTCAATGTATCCACATAATTTTTTCCGTCATGATGCCATCTATTTTGTGAAGTGTACCAGTCCCTCCTGCAGCAAAGCACCCCCACAACATGATGCTGCCCCTGTTCTTCATCGTTGGGATGGTGTTCTTCGGCTTGCAAGCTTCCCCCTTTTTCCACCAAACATAACAATGGTCATTATGGCCAAATAGTTATATTTTAGTTTCATCAGACCAGAGGGCATTTCTCCAAAAAGTATGATCTTTGTCCCCATGTGCAGCTGCAAACCGTAATCTGGCTGTTTTCTTGCGGTTTTGGTGCAGTAGCTTTTTCCTTGCTGAGTGGCCTTTCAGGTTATGTCGATATAGGACTCGTTTTACTGTGGATATAGATACTTTTGTACCTATTTCCTCCAGCATCTTCACAAGGTCCTTTGCTGTTGTTCTGGGATTGATTTGCACTTTTCGCACCAAATTACGTTCTTCTCTAGGAGACAGAACGCGTCTCCTTCCTGAGCGGTATGACGACTGCGTGGTCCCGTGGTGTTTTTATACTTGCGTACTATTGTTTGTACAGACGAACATGGCACCTTCAGGCATTTGGAAATTGCTCCCAAGGATGAACCAGACTTGTGGAGGTCTACCATTTATTTTCTAAGGTCTTGGCTGATTTCTTTTGATTTTCCCATGATGTCAAGCAAAGAGGGACTGAGGTTGAAGGTAGGCCTTGAAATCCATCCATAGGTACTCCTCCAATTGACTCAAATGATGTCAATTAGCCTATCCGAAGCTTCTAAAGCCATGACATAATTTTCTGTACTTTTCCAAGCTGTTTAAACGCACAGTCAACTTAGTAAATGTAAACTTCTCACCCACTGGAATTGTGATACAGTGAATTATAAGTGAAACAACTTTGGGTCATGCACAAAGTAGATTTCCTAACGGACTTGCCAAAACTATAGTTTGTTAACAAGAAATTTGTGGAGTGGTTGAAAAATGTGTTTTAATGACTCCAACCTAAGTGTATGTAAACTTCCGACTTCAACTTTACATATACATTTTCATTTTCTTACGTTACTTACGTCCTTATTCTAAAATGGATAAATTTATTGTTTCCATTATCAATCTACACGCAATATCCCATAATGACAATGTAAAAACATGTTTTTAGACATTTTTGCAAATGTATTAAAAATAAAAAACAGAAATACCTTATTTACAGTATTCAGACTCTTTGCTATGAGACTAGAAATTTTAGCTCAGGTGCATCCTGTTTCCATTGATCATCCTTGATGTTTCTACAACTTTATTGGAGTCCATTTGTGGTAAATCCAATTGATTAGATATGATTTGGAAAGGCACACACCTGTCTTTATAAGGTCCCACAGTTGACAGTGCATGTCAGAGCAAAATCCAAGCCATGAGGGCGAAGGAATTGTCCGTAGAGCTCCGCGACAGGATTGTGTCGAGGCACAGATCTGGGGAAGGGTACCAAAAAATGTATGTGGTTTCGAAGCTCCCAAAGAATACAGTGGCCTCCATCATTCTTAAATGGAAGAAGTTTGGAACCACCAAGACTCTTCATAGAGCTGGCCACCCGGCCAAACTGAGCACTCGGGGGAGAAGGGCCTTGGTCAGGGAGGTGACACTTTGACAGAGCTACAGAGTTTCTCTGTGTAGATGGGAGAACCTTCCAGAAGGACAACCATCTCTGCAGCACTCCACCTATCAGGCGTCTATGGTAGAGTGGCCAGACAGAAGCCACTCCTCAGTAAAAGGCACATGACAGCCTGCTTGGAGTTGGCCAAAAGGCACCTAAATGCAGCATCATGCTGTGGGGACGTTTTTCAGCAGCAGGGACTGGGAGACTAGTCAGGATTGAGGGAAAGATGAACGGAGCAAAGTACAGAGAGATCCTTGATGAAAACCTGCTCCAGTGCGATCAGGACCTCAGACTGGGGCGATGGTTCACCTTCCAACAGGACAAGGAACCTAAACACAAATCCAAGACAACGCAGGAGTGGCTTCGGGACAAGTCTCAATGTCCTTGAGTGGCCCAGCCAGAGCCCGGACTTGAACCCGATCGATCAAACATCTCTGGAGAGACCTGAAAATAGCTGTGCAGCGACGCTCCCAATCCAACCTGACAGAGTTTGAGAGGATCTGCAGAGAAGAATGGAAACTCCCCAAATACAGGTGTGCCAAGCTTGTAGGGTCAAGAAGACCCAAGAAGACTTGAGGCTGTAATCGCTGCCAAAGGTGCTTCAACAAAGTACTGAGTAAAATGTCTGAATACTTATGCACATTTTATATTTTTAATTTTTAATACATTTGCAAAAATGTCAACCTGTTTTGCTTTGTCATTATGGGGTATTGTGATGTCATTATGGGGTATTGTGTGTAGATTGATGAGGGGAAAAAACAATTGAATACATTTTTGAATAAGGCTGTAATGTAACAAATTGTGGAAAAAGACAAGGCGTCTGAGTACTTGCCGAATGCACCGTAAATGGTTCTTTAATCTCATCTTTTTTCTGTGTATAGACTATAACAAGGCTAACAATGCTAGTGCTGTACCTGCTATTGATTACACACGGTTGTGAATGTAATCCTGGTGCAAGGACAAGGCCGTGTGAATGAAATTGTGTGTGTGGGGAGTGTGTGCGAGCGCAAGGCAGTGTGTGAATGGAAATGTCCTCTGCCTCTCTCTACTCGGCCGAACAGAGAGCCAATCGTTCAGACTGCAATGCTACCAATGTCACACACTCTTGTCACAATCCATCTCTGTCTAATCCATGGGTCTCAAACATACAGGGGTGGACGCAATATACTTTAAAATGAAGAAAAAAAAGAATCAAAACTGTGTAGAAATTATACAGTTTCTTGAGTTTGTACAGCTTGCTTATAATCACTGAAAACAAAGCTAGAGGACCATTATTTGCACATTTTGACAGTGAGGAAATGAGTTTGACACCCCTGGCCTAATCCATCATGTTCATTTATGTAATTTAGTAGATGCTCTTATCCAGAGCGACTTACGGTAGTGAGTGCATGCATTTTCATACTGGTTCCCCGTGGGAATCGAACCGTGGCATCGCAAGCACCATGCTCTACCAACTGATCCACACGGGACCACAGACGTACATGCACCACACATGTTACGCCCCTGAAAAAGGGGAGAAATAATCACGAGAGTGATACGATCTTGTTTTCTCAATGAGAACTTTTAGTGCAAATATTTTACAAAAGTAAACACATTTTACAGAACAACAGACCTACAGGAAATAGATAGTTTTTAGGGTACAAGGCTTATTCAAGTCACAACATTATACACTGTAATTCACTGAAACAGATACTAATTTCAATATAACTGTCAAGCACAAAGCTTTAACTCAGTAAACCATAACTCAATTTATTCAACAGGCAATAAAGTGTTTGAAAAAATATTATACAAATAACACCGCAAAATATCTTATTAACAATGCACATGTTTATTCACAATCGACATAAAATGGCAGCTAACTCTCAGTACGACGCTATTCTTCGCTGCAACCGAGCAGGGCAGCTGTATTCATTGATCTGGCCAAGGCTTTCGACTCTGACTCTTTCGAATCTGTCAATCACCACATCCTCATCGGCATACTCGACAGCCTTGGTTTCTCAAATGATTGCCTCACCTGGTTCACCAACTACTTCTCTGATAGAGTTCAGTGTGTCAATTCGGAGGGTCTGCTGTCCGGACCTCTGGCAGTCTCTATGGGGGTGCCACAGGGTTCAATTTCTGGACCGACTCTCTTCTATGTATACATCAATGAGGTCGCTCTTGCTGCTGGTGAGTCTCTGATCCACCTCTACACAGACGACACCATTCTGTATACTTCTGGCCCTTCTTTGGACACTGTGTTAACAACCCTCCAGGCAAGCTTCAATGCCATACAACTCTCCTTCCGTGGCCTCCAATTGCTCTTAAACGCAAGTAAAACTAAATGCATGCTCTTCAACCGATCACTGCCTGCACCTGCCCGCCTGTCCAACATCACTACTCTGGACGGCTCTGACTTAGAAAACGTGGACAACTACAAATACCTAGGTGTCTGGTTAGACTGTAAACTCTCCTTCCAGACCCACATCAAACATCTCCAATCCAAAGTTAAATCTAGAATTGGCTTCCTATTTCGCAACAAAGCATCCTTCACTCATGCTGCCAAACATACCCTTGTAAAAATGACCATCCTACCGATCCTCGACTTCGGCGATGTCATTTACAAAATAGCCTCCAATACCCTACTCAACTAATTGGATGCAGTCTATCACAGTGCAATCCGTTTTGTCACCAAAGCCCCATATACTACCCACCATTGCGACCTGTACGCTCTCATAGGCTGGCCCTCGCTTCATACTCGTCACCAAACCCACTGGCTCCATGTCATCTACAAGACCCTGCTAGGTAAAGTCCCCCCTTATCTCAGCTCCCTGGTCACCATAGCATCACCCACCTGTAGCACGCGCTCCAGCAGGTATATCTCTCTGGTCACCCCCAAAATCAATTCTTTCTTTGGCCGCCTCTCCTTCCAGTTCTCTGCTGCCAATGACTGGAACGAACTACAAACATCTCTGAAACGGGAAACACTTATTTCCCTCACTAGCTTTAAGCACCAACTGTCAGAGCAGCTCACAGATTACTGTACCTGTACATAGCCCACCTATAATTTAGCCCAAACAACTACCTCTTTCCCTACTGTATTTATTTTATTTATTTATTTATTTTGCTCCTTTGCACCCCATTATTTTTATTTCTACTTTGCACATTATTCCACTGCAAATCTACCATTCCAGTGTTTTACTTGCTATATTGTATTTACTTTGCCACCATGGCCTTTTTTTGCCTTTACCTCCCTTATCTCACCTCATTTGCTCACATCGTATATAGACTTGTTTATACTGTATTATTGACTGTATGTTTGTTTTACTCCATGTGTAACTCTGTGTCGTTGTATGAGTCGAACTGCTTTGCTTTATCTTGGCCAGGTCGCAATTGTAAATGAGAACTGAAATAAAAAAAATATATTAAAAAAGGGCTCATATTGCTCTCTGCAAACTTAACTCTAACTTCCTCAAGATGTTACTAAGACACACCTTAAACATTCTTGACATGCTAGCGAGTTATTACATTTAAATTACTCTTTTTGTTCATCAATAACGTACCCAGAAAAAGGGGAGAAATAATCATGAGAGTTATACGACCTTGTTTTCTCAATGAGAACTTTTAGTGCAACGAGAAAAGACCGGGATTTCCCCGGGAACTTGGGTGGAGACCAGAGCAATCGATCTTAGGCTCATAGATTAAGACCATTTAGTAGATCACAGATTAACATTTTTATCCTTCCATTAGGCACCACAAAATAAAGTAATCAATATAACGTTTACACATTCCTCTCACAATTCGTACCCTTTGTACGCTTGACGGATTTGAACTTTAACACAATTATATGAATGTTATCAATCTCTATCAACTAATTCTGAATGCATGATCTTTTTAACCTTAGATGTTTTAAGATCCTAACATACTTTGAACATACTAATACTTTTTAATGTATAACAGGCTATGAGTATTTCCTTTAACCTGTCACACACACACACACACACACACACACACACACACACACACACACACACACACACACACACACACACACACACACACACACACACACACACACTCATCCTGTCCAGTCATTCTGATTGTGGTGTGATGAAGTGTTCTTGGCTACTCTTTGACAACCTCTTATTACCTCCCAGTCGTCCTCCAACTATTTTAAAAGAATAGGAATGCTATTGATTTCTTCTACCTGTCTCTCCCCTTTACTCTCCCTATCTCTTTCTCTGGTCCGAGAACAGTATATTTAATTGAAGGACAGAGAGAAGTCATCCACAGTAGCTCATCAAAGAACATTGAATAACCACTCTCTCTCTCAACCTCTGTCTCTTTTCTCCATCCCTTCCTCCCTCTCCTTCGTCTATCCTCTCCAGTCCCAGGCCATGCGTATCGTGCGGACGGTGGGCCAGGCGTTCGAGGTGTGTCATAAACTCAGCTTGCAACACACACACCAGAACGCAGATGGACAGGAGGACGCAAACAATGACAAGACCTGCAACGAGGAGTCCACGCTCTCAGGTGAATATACACACACACAAACACACTCCTGATTGAGTGTAAGACGACCATTTGAGAGGATAGCATCACAGATGAGTCAGTCTATAGAGAGAGACTGTGACTGTGGAACAGAACAGTGGTGGGAGGACTGGCTCTAGTGACTGCTGCGTCCTTTCATAGGCAGATGAGCCCACAGCACCCACGCACCACGCTCACACATACACACAAACACACACATCTGCATTGACCCCCCCTTTGCACCAAATCTTTTGACTCATCACATTTATTCCTTGTGTTATTATCTTTCTATTATTTTTCTATTTTTCTCTCTGCATTGTTGGGAAGAGCCCTTAAGTAAGCATTTCACTGTAATTCTACACCTGTTGTTTACGAAGCATGTGACAAATACAATTTGATTTGACACACACGCACACGAGCGCTGATCACAGCTCTCTCTGTCTGTCCCACTAGTGTAAGCCTCAGGAGCCTCTGAGCACAGCCAATTGGCTTATCTGGAGTGTTAATTGTCAGAGCTGAGAGAACAAGAGAACCACTGGAGAACACCTTAATGAAGCTCCTCCCCTCCTGCCCCCTCTTTTTTTGTCATCCTTCCTCATCTTTTGGTTTAGAAACTTTCAACAAAATACCTCTGAGTCCTCTCCCCTCCTCTTATCTTTTTACGTTTCTCTACCTCTTGTGGTGTAGCAACTTTTTTTCTAGCAACGAAGTCTGTTACGCCATTGGCCCTCCTTCTGACAATGTGTTGGTGTGTTCGTTCACTCAGCCCGGGAGTTAACGGGAGCGGAGAAGTCGGCGGTTGCTGTGGAGACAGACATCGATGCGGAGGAGGCTCCCTTACCATTACCGGACAGTACGGTTGAGGAGTTTAACCGCGGCGTCACTGACCTGGACGGAGTGGATGCTACCGCCAAGACTGACCACACACACTTCAACAATATTGACAACGACAAGAAGGTATGGGGGTGTGTGTATGTGTTTTGGGGGGTGAGGTTGGGGCGTGTTTGAGGGGGAAAGAGAGGAGTGGGGTGCAAGCAAAGCAGGATGAAAGTTCCATACATAGAGTATTCTAACTAAGTGCTGGAATGAGAGAACACAGTAATTGCTTGTTAGACCAGTTAATACAATATCATTGGTCTATCTACTGTATTGATTGCTTACACCAGGGAATATAATACAATTGGTCAATCTATAGATTTCTTGGACCAGAGAATACAATATATTGTGGCTTCTCTAAAGATGGCTTGAGGAGGCGGAAAACAATATTGTGTGGCCTATGTATAGGTTGATGTACTGTGACACTGTTTTTGTGAGTCAGGGAGAACCCACACACACATTAGTTAACACTTCTCTCCATTTCTTCCTAACAAAGACCGTAATTAATTTGCCAGAATTTTACATAATTATGATACAGTGCCTTGCGAAAGTATTCGGCCCCCTTGAACTTTGCGACCTTTTGCCACATTTCAGGCTTCAAACATAAAGATATAAAACTGTATTTTTTTGTGAAGAATCAACAACAAGTGGGACACAATCATGAAGTGGAACGACATTTATTGGATATTTCAAACTTTTTTAACAAATCAAAAACTGAAAGATTGGGCGTGCAAAATTATTCAGCCCCTTTACTTTCAGTGCAGCAAACTCTCTCCAGAAGTTCAGTGAGGATCTCTGAATGATCCAATGTTGACCTAAATGACTAATGATGATAAATACAATCCGCCTGTTTGTAATCAAGTCTCCGTATAAATCAGAGGTCCGTTAAAAGCGCAGAGAGCATCATGAAGAACAAGGAACACACCAGGCAGGTCCGAGATACTGTTGTGAAGAAGTTTAAAGCCGGATTTGGATACAAAAATATTTCCCAAGCTTTAAACATCCCAAGGAGCACTGTGCAAGCGATAATATTGAAATGGAAGGAGTATCAGACCACTGCAAATCTACCAAGTCCTGGCCGTCCCTCTAAACTTTCAGCTCATACAAGGAGAAGACTGATCAGAGATGCAGCCAAGAGGCCCATGATCACTCTGGATGAACTGCAGAGATCTACAGCTGAGGTGGGAGACTCTGTCCATAGGACAACAATCAGTCGTATATTGCACAAATCTGGCCTTTATGGAAGAGTGGCAAGAAGAAAGCCATTTCTTAAAGATATCCATAAAAAGTGTTGTTTAAAGTTTGCCACAAGCCACCTGGGAGTCACACCAAACATGTGGAAGAAGGTGCTCTGGTCAGATGAAACCAAAATTGAACTTTTTGGCAACAATGCAAAATGTTATGTTTGGCATAAAAGCAACACAGCTCATCACCCTGAACACACCATCCCCACTGTCAAACATGGTGGTGGCAGCATCATGGTTTGGGCCTGCTTTTCTTCAGCAGGGACAGGGAAGATGGTTAAAATTGATGGGAAGATGGATGGAGCCAAATACAGGACCATTCTGGAAGAAAACCTGATGGAGTCTGCAAAAGACCTGAGACTGGGACGGAGATTTGTCTTCCAACAAGACAATGATCCAAAACATAAAGCAAAATCTACAATGGAATGGTTCAAAAATAAACATATCCAGGTGTTAGAATGGCCAAGTCAAAGTCCAGACCTGAATCCCATTGAGAATCTGTGGAAAGAACTGAAAACTGCTGTTCACAAATGCTCTCCATCCAACCTCACTGAGCTCGAGCTGTTTTGCAAGGAGGAATGGGAAAAAATTTCAGTCTCTCAATGTGCAAAACTGATAGAGGCATACCCCAAGCAACTTACAGCTGTAATCGCAGCAAAAGGTGGCGCTACAAAGTATTAACTTAAGGGGGCTGAATAATTTTGCACGCCCAATTTTTCAGTTTTTGATTTGTTAAAAAAGTTTGGAATATCCAATAAATGTCGTTCCACTTCATGATTGTGTCCCACTTGTTGTTGATTCTTCACAAAAAAAATACAGTTTTATATCTTTATGTTTGAAGCCTGAAATGTGGCAAAAGGTCGCAAAGTTCAAGGGGGCCGAATACTTTCGCAAGGCACTGTATAACATTGAAGGTTGTGCAATGTAACAGCAATATTTAGACTTAGGGATGCCACTAAGTACAGAGCAGTTCCATATTTCACTGAAAGAATAAACGTTTTGTTTTTTGAAATTATAGTTTCCGGATTTGACCATATTAATGACCTAAGGCTCGTATTTATGTGTGTTTATTATAATTAAGTCTATGATTTGATATTTGATAGAGCAGTCTGACTGAGCGGTGGTAGGCAGCAACAGGCTCGTAAGCATTTGTTCAAACCGCACTTTCCTCCGTTTGTCAGCAGCTTTTCGCAATGCTTGAAGCACAGCGCTGTTTATGACTTCAAGCCTATCAACTCCTGAGATTAGGCTGGCAATACTATAGTGCCTATAAGAACATCCAATAGTCAAAGGTCTATGAAATACAAATATTGAAGACTCATGTAAAAGGAACCACCAGCTTTCATATGTTCTGAGCAAGGAACTTAAACGTTAGCTTTTTTACATGGCACATATTGTACTTTTACTTTCTTCTCCAACACTGTTTTTGCATTATTTAAACAAAATTGAACATGATTCATTATTTATTTGAGACTAAATTGATTTTATTATTTTACTTATTATTTTAAGTTAGTGTTCATTGTTCATTCAGTATTGTTGTAATTGTCATTATTACAAATATATGTATAAAAATTGTCTGATTAATCAGCATCAGCTTTTTTTGGTCCTCCAATAATCATTATTGGTATCAGCGTTGAAAAATCATAATCGGTCAACCTCAAGTTGGCACCATGCATTGGGGAAGGTAGCGTTTTCCTGGCATCTGCCAAACCAATATTAGTCCGTCGGACTGCCATATGGTGCATGATTCATCACTCCAGAGAACGCGTTTCCACGGCTCCAGAGTCCTATGGCGGCGAGCTTTACCCAACTCTAGCCGACTCTTGGCATTGCGCATGGTGATTTTAGGCTTGTGTGCGGCTGCTCGGCCATGTATACCCATTTCTTGAAGCTCCGGAAGAACAGTTATTGTGCTGAGGTTGCTTAGAGGCAGTTTGGAACTAGGTAGTGAGTGTGCCAACTGAGGACAGAGGATTTTTACACGCTACGTACTTCAGCATTCGGCGGTCCCGTTCTGTGAACTTGTGTGGCCTACCACTCCGCGGCTGAGCCGTTGTTGCTCCTAGATGTTTACACTTCACAATAACAGCACTTACTGTTGACCGGGGCAGCTTTAGCAGGGCAGAAATTTGATGAACTGACTTGTTGGAAAGGTGGCATTCTATGACGGTGTCACGTTGAAAGTCACTGAGCCCTTCTGTAAGGCCATTCTACTGCCAATGTTTGGCTACGGAGATGGCATGGCTGTGTGCTTGATTTGATACACCTGTCAGCAACGGGCGTCTTGAATAAAAGTATTGAAAAAGAAGGGTCAACACTGCAAATATTGACTCTTTACATCAACTTCATGTAATTGTCAATCAAAGCCTTTGACACTTATGAAATGCTTGTAATTATACTTCAGTATTCCATAGTAACACCTGACAAAATATCTAAAGACAATGAAGCAGCAAACTTTGTGAAAACTAATATTTGTGTCATTCTCAACTTTTGGCCACGACTGTATATATGGAGCAGTTCCCGTTTTATTCAGGTTTTTTCAAGTGCTAGTGACAAATCATGCATTCCAATTTCTTGTTTAGATTGTAATGGACACATATTATAAAAAATGTTTTTTTGAAGGTTGTACTGATTATGATGAGCTAATGCTAAGCTATTTTCCAGCTATGTGTGGCGCCATGTTTGTTGACATAATACAATGCATTTTGACTGTCAGACCAAAGATGTTATAACAAAATGAGGTGAAGGGATGTTTCACTCAACTGACTTATGGTGCTTTCAATACAACTGGGAACTCTGAAAAGAATACGAGGTCAAATCATGACGTCCGTGATCTTTAGGTTGGAAAGTCGGAGCTCTAGAAAGAGACAGAGTTGTATGACCTTTCAAAAAAAAAATCCCAGTCTGAGCTCTTTTTTTCTCCAGAGTTCCCAGTTGTTGTGAACGTACTGAAATCGGAAGTCGTAGATTTCTGAGTTCCCGTTGATTTGAACGCAGCATCAGATTGTAACTATGGTACCTCAGGGTTGCCAGCTCAGACCCCCTTTCCAGGAGTTTTATTTTTATTTAGCTTATCAACTTCTCCTGTGTTTGCCCCCCATTTATTGTTAAATCCCCCATCATAGTAATATTTCCTGCATTGTATGACCCCAAGATACCTTCCCCCATTTCTATCCTCCATGGACTTGAAATCCCCCCAAAACCCCTCTGAAATGGTTTCATCCATATCTGGCAACCCTGTTTAGCTTTCACGCTACAGTTAGGCTAGGCAGTAGGCTTGTATTTGAGGTGATGATCTGTGAGGCGATAACATTTTATTTGCTTTGTGATTTGTCAAGAACTGTAAACGACTTGTCAAGTCATGTGCTCCGGTACTTGTACACACTGTAACAAATACATCAAAGATTTCAAATGTGCTGCTTTTCCTTCACTCTGCGCTCCAACTCATCCCAAACCATCTCAATTGGGTTGAGGTTGAGTGATTGTGGAGGTTACTACATGATTCCATAGGTGTTATTTCATAGTGTTGATGTCTTCACTATTATTCCACAATGTAGAAAATAGTCAAAATAAAAACTCTTGAATGAGTAGGTGTGTCCAAACTTTTGACTGGTACTGTATTTGCGATGGTACACAGCAGGGACCACTCAACAATGATTACAAATATGTAATCGTACGCATCAAAGGGTTAAAGATAGAGTTATGTCAACGGCGTGTTCAATATGGATCAGATTGGAAACAACATGGTGTGAAATCTCTACAGCAACAGAGGGTTAGGAAAGGCCTTGCTCACCCCCTTTGTGTGTGTGTGTGTGTGTGTGTGTGTGTGTGTGTGTGTGTGTGTGTGTGTGTGTGTGTGTGTGTGTGTGTGTGTGTGTGTGTGTGTGCACATGATGGATTACACAGAGATGGATTGGGACGGGAGTGTGTGACATTGGTAGTAAAGGTGTGTGTGGGTGGGGGAGGGGGGTGTACTTCATCCACTGTGGTTTTCTGGAAGCTCATGAAAGGAAATGAGCCAAAGAGCTTAAGGTCTATTTTCTCCTGTCAGGTCTCATTCATTTGACGAAGCCTTTTACTTCCAACCGCTCCTTTGTCGCAGCCACAAATCAATCCAACGACATCATGTGAACAACTTGAAAGACACCAAGGCTAGTGTTGTGGACTAAAGGCACAGTCCGTAGGTTCTGTGAAATAGAAACTTACATTTGAGTCAAAAAGGATATTCATATGATAGGTAAGATATACAAAACCTTGCAGAGAGCCTTTCTAGCAGACAATCTATTAGAAAAAAATGTAAACTACTGGAACCAAGACTTAAAAATAACTGATATTGGCACAAGATGGAGGTCATACTGGAGGTCATACTGTTAATCCAGTATAAACTAATGTATTGAATGTATTACACAAGAGAAAAAATTCACAAATGCTACAGCACAATGGCATGTCTTAAGTGTAAAACTAACAATGACTCAATAGTCCATTGTGCTATTGTGTATGTTTTTTCGCGTTATTTGTAACTTATTTTGTACATAATGTTTCTGCCACCGTGACTTTTGACCGAAAAGAGCTTCTAGATATCAGGACAGCGATTACTCACCCCGTACTGAAGAATACTTTCTCTTCAACGGGTCAGAAGGGAAGGATTTACTTCAGACGAGATGAGAGATGGAGGTGCCTTGTAAAAGAGATGTAAAAGAGATGGAGGTATCGAGGACGAAGGTCCAGGGGCCTTATAAGGATCTGTCGTCGAGAGTGCAATCTACCTTTACCATTGGTCCTATTAGCCAACGTACAGTCAAACGATAATGAAATAGACAAACTACGATCACCTATATCCTACCAATGGGACATTAAAAACTGTAATATCTTATGTTTCACCAAGTCGTGGCTGAACAATGACATGAATAATGTACAGCTGGCAGGTTTTAAGCTTTTTCGGCAGGATAGAACAGCGGCCTCTGGTAAGACAAGGGGTGGCGGTCTGTGTATATTTGTAAACAACAGCACGAAATCTAAGGAAGCCTCAAGGTTTTGCTCGCCTGAGGTAGAGTATCTCATGATAAGCTGTAGACCACACTATTTACGAAGGGAATGTTCATCTGTATTCTTCGTAGCTGTCTATGTACCACCCCAAACCAATCCTGGCACTAAGACCACACCCAATGAGCTGTATACGGCCTTAAGCAAACAGGAAAATGCTCATCCAGAAGCGGCGCTCCTATTGGCCGGGGACTTTAATGCCGGGAAACTCATTAGTTTTACCTCATTTCTACCAGCATGTTAAATGTGCAACCAGAGGGAAAAAACTCTAGACCACCTTTACTCCACACACAGAGACCATAACCACAATTATATCCTCCTGATTCCTGCTTACAAGCAAAAACTAAAGCAGGAAGCACCAGTGACTCAGTCAATAAGAAAGTGGTCAGATGAAGCAGATGCTAAGCTACAGGACTGTTTTGCTATCACAGACTGGAATATGTTTCCGGGATTCTTCCAATGGCATTGAGGAGTACACCACATCAATCACTGGCAATAAGTGCATCGATGACGTAATCCCCACAGTGACCGTACGTACATACCCCAACCAAAAGCCATGGATTACAGGCAACATCCGCACTGAGCTAAAGGGTAGAGCTGCCGCTTTCAAGGAGTGGGACTCTTAACCCGGAAGCTTATAAGAAATCCTGCTATGCCCTCTGACGAACCATCAAACAGGCAAAGCATCAATACAGGACTAAGATTTAATTGTACTACACCGGCTCCAACATTCGTCGGATGTGTCAGGGCTTGCAAACTATTACAGAGTACAAAGGGAAGCACATCCGCAAGCTGCCCAGTGACACGAGCCTAACAAAAGAGCTAAATTACTTCTATGCTCATTTCGAGGCAACACTGAAGCATGCATTAGAGCATCAGCTGTTCCGGATGACTGTGTGATCACGCTCTCTGTGAGTAAGACCGGTCAACATTCACAAGGCTGCAGGGACAGACTGATTACCAGGACGTGTACTCTGAGCATTTGCTGACCAACTGGCAAGTGTCTTCACTGACATTTTCAACCTGTCCCTGACTGAGTATGTAATATTAACATGTTTCAAGCAGACCACCATAGTCCCTGTGCCCAATAACACTAAGGTAACCTGCCTAAATGACTACCAACCCGTAGCACTCACGTCTGTAGCCATGAAGTGCTTTGAAAGGCTGGTCATGGCTCACAACAACACCATTATCACAGAAACCCTAGACCCACTCCAATTTGCATACCACCCCAACAGATCCACAGATGACGCAATCTCAATCGCACTCCACACTGCCCTTTCCCACCTGGACAAAATTAACACCTATGTGAGCATGCTATTCATTAACTACAGCTCAGCGTTCAACAACATAGTACCCTCAAAGCTCATCACTAAGCTAAGGACCCAGGGACTAAACTCCTCCCTCTGCAACTGGATCCGGGCTGCCCCCAGGTGGTAAGGTTAGATAACAACACAACCGCCATGCTGGTCCTCAACATGGGGGCCCCTCAGGTGTGCGTGCTCAGTCCTCTACTGTACTCCCTGTTCACTCATGACTGCATGGCCAGACTCCAACAACATCATCAAGTTTGCCAATGACACAACAGTGGTAGGCCTGATCACCAACAATGATGAGATGTGTGGTGCCAGGACAACAACCTCTCCCTCAACATGATCAAAACAAAGGAGATGATTGTGGACTACAGGAAAAGGAGGACCGAGCACGCCCCCATTCTCATCGACGGGGCTGTAGTGGAGCAAGTTGAGTGTCAAGTTCCTTGGTGTCCACATCACCAACAAACTATCATGGTCCAAACACACTAAGATAGTCATGAAGAGGGCACGACAAAGCCTATTCCCCCTCAAGAGACTGAAAAGATTTGGCATGGGTCCTCAGATCAGATCATCAAAAGGTTCTACAGCTGCACCATCGAGAGCATCCTGACTGGTTGCATCACTGCCTTGTATGGCAACTTCTCAGCCTCTGACCACAAGGCACTACAAAGGGTAGTGAGTACGGCCCAGTACATCATCGGGGCCAAGCTTTCTGCCATCCAGGACCTCTATACCAGGTGGTGTCAGAGGAAGGCCCTAAAAAACTCCAGCCACCCTAGTCATGAACTGTTCTCTCTGCTACCACACGGCAAGCGGTACCGGAGCACCAAGTCTAGGCCCAAGAGGCTTCTTAACAGCATCTACCCCCAAGCCATAAGACTTCTGAACAGCTAATCAAAGGGATACCCAGACCCCTCTTTTACACTGCTGCTCTCTGTTAATTATCTAATCATAGTCACTTTAACTCTACCTACATGTACATATCACCTCAATTACCTCTACTAACCGGTGCCCCCAGACATTGACTCTGTACCGGTACCCCCTGTATATAGCGTCCCTATTGTTATTTTTATCATGACACAAGGCGAGACCCAGATTTATTTATTTTTTTATTTTTTTATTTTACCTTTATTTAACCAGGTAGGCAAGTTGAGAACAAGTTCTCATTTACAATTGCGACCTGGCCAAGATAAAGCAAAGCAGTTCGACAGATAAAACGACACAGAGTTACACATGGAGTAAAAACAAACATACAGTCAATAATGCAGTATAAACAAGTCTATATACAATGTGAGCAAATGAGGTGAGAAGGGAGGTAAAGGCAAAAAAGGCCATGATGGCAAAGTAAATACAATATAGCAAGTAAAATACTGGAATGGTAGTTTTGCAATGGAAGAATGTGCAAAGTAGAAATAAAAAAATAATGGGGTGCAAAGGAGCAAAATAAATAAATAAATAAAAATTAAATACAGTTGGGAAAGAGGTAGTTGTTTGGGCTAAATTATAGGTGGGCTATGTACAGGTGCAGTAGTCTGTGAGCTGCTCTGACAGTTGGTGCTTAAAGCTAGTGAGGGAGATAAGTGTTTCCAGTTTCAGAGATTTTTGTAGTTCGTTCCAGTCATTGGCAGCAGAGAACTGGAAGGAGAGGCGGCCAAAGAAAGAATTGGTTTTGGGGGTGACTAGAGAGATATACCTGCTGGAGCGTGTGCTACAGGTGGGAGATGCTATGGTGACCAGCGAGCTGAGATAAGGGGGGACTTTACCTAGCAGGGTCTTGTAGATGACATGGAGCCAGTGGGTTTGGCGACGAGTATGAAGCGAGGGCCAGCCAACGAGAGCGTACAGGTCGCAATGGTGGGTAGTATATGGGGCTTTGGTGATAAAACGGATTGCACTGTGATAGACTGCATCCAATTTGTTGAGTAGGGTATTGGAGGCTATTTTGTAAATGACATCGCCAAAGTCGAGGGTTGGTAGGATGGTCAGTTTTACAAGGGTATGTTTGGCAGCATGAGTGAAGGATGCTTTGTTGCGAAATAGGAAGCCAATTCTAGATTTAACTTTGGATTGGAGATGTTTGATATGGGTCTGGAAGGAGAGTTTACAGTCTAACCAGACACCTAAGTATTTGTAGTTGTCCACGTATTCTAAGTCAGAGCCGTCCAGAGTAGTGATGTTGGACAGGCGGGTAGGTGCAGGTAGCGATCGGTTGAAGAGCATGCATTTAGTTTTACTTGTATTTAAGAGCAATTGGAGGCCACGGAAGGAGAGTTGTATGGCATTGAAGCTTGCCTGGAGGGTTGTTAACACAGTGTCCAAAGAAGGGCCGGAAGTATACAGAATGGTGTCGTCTGCGTAGAGGTGGATCAGGGACTCACCAGCAGCAAGAGCGACCTCATTGATGTATACAGAGAAGAGAATCGGTCCAAGAATTGAACCCTGTGGCACCCCCATAGAGACTGCCAGAGGTCCGGACAGCAGACCCTCCGATTTGACACACTGAACTCTATCAGAGAAGTAGTTGGTGAACCAGGCGAGGCAATCATTTGAGAAACCAAGGCTGTCGAGTCTGCCGATGAGGATATGGTGATTGACAGAGTCGAAAGCCTTGGCCAGATCAATGAATACGGCTGCACAGTAATGTTTCTTATCGATGGCGGTTAAGATATCGTTTAGGACCTTGAGCGTGGCTGAGGTGCACCCATGACCAGCTCTGAAACCAGATTGCATAGCAGAGAAGGTATGGTGAGATTCGAAATGGTCGGTAATCTGTTTGTTGACTTGGCTTTCGAAGACCTTAGAAAGGCACGGTAGGATAGATATAGGTCTGTAGCAGTTTGGGTCAAGAGTGTCCCCCCCTTTGAAGAGGGGGATGACCGCAGCTGCTTTCCAATCTTTGGGAATCTCAGACGACACGAAAGAGAGGTTGAACAGGCTAGTAATAGGGGTGGCAACAATTTCGGCAGATAATTTTAGAAAGAAAGGGTCCAGATTGTCTAGCCCGGCTGATTTGTAGGGGTCCAGATTTTGCAGCTCTTTCAGAACATCAGCTGAATGGATTTGGGAGAAGGAGAAATGGGGAAGGCTTGGGCGAGTTGCTGTTGGGGGTGCAGTGCTGTTGTCCGGGGTAGGAGTTGCCAGGTGGAAAGCATGGCCAGCCGTAGAAAAATGCTTATTGAAATTCTCAATTATGGTGGATTTATCAGTGGTGACAGTGTTTCCTATCTTCAGTGCAGTGGGCAGCTGGGAGGAGGTGTTCTTATTCTCCATGGACTTTACAGTGTCCCAGAACTTTTTTGAGTTAGTGTTGCAGGAAGCAAATTTCTGCTTGAAAAAGCTAGCCTTAGCTTTTCTAACTGCCTGTGTATAATGATTTCTAGCTTCCCTGAACAGCTGCATATCACGGGGGCTGTTCGATGCTAATGCAGAACGCCATAGGATGTTTTTGTGTTGGTTAAGGGCAGTCAGGTCTGGGGAGAACCAAGGGCTATATCTGTTCCTGGTTCTAAATTTCTTGAGTGGGGCATGTTTATTTAAGATGGTTAGGAAGGCATTTAAAAAAAAAATATCCAGGCATCCTCTACTGACGGGATGAGATCAATATCCTTCCAGGATACCCCGGCCAGGTCGATTAGAAAGGCCTGCTCGCAGAAGTGTTTCAGGGAGCGTTTTACAGTGATGAGTGGAGGTCGTTTGACCGCTGACCCATTACGGATGCAGGCAATGAGGCAGTGATCGCTGAGATCTTGGTTGAAGACAGCAGAGGTGTATTTAGAGGGGAAGTTGGTTAGGATGATATCTATGAGGGTGCCCGTGTTTAAGGTTTTGGGGAGGTACCTGGTAGGTTCATTGATTATTTGTGTGAGATTGAGGGCATCAAGTTTAGATTGTAGGATGGCTGGGGTGTTAAGCATGTTCCAGTTTAGGTCGCCTAGCAGCACGAACTCTGAAGATAGATGGGGGGCAATCAGTTCACATATGGTGTCCAGAGCACAGCTGGGGGCAGAGGGTGGTCTATAGCAGGCGGCAACGGTGAGAGACTTGTTTTTAGAGAGGTGGATTTTTAAAAGTAGAAGTTCAAATTGTTTGGGTACAGACCTGGATAGTAGGACAGAACTCTGCAGGCTATCTTTGCAGTAGATTGCAACACCGCCCCCTTTGGCAGTTCTATCTTGTCTGAAAATGTTGTAGTTTGGAATTAAAATGTCTGAGTTTTTGGTGGTCTTCCTAAGCCAGGATTCAGACACAGCTAGAACATCCGGGTTGGCAGAGTGTGCTAAAGCAGTGAATAGAACAAACTTAGGGAGGAGGCTTCTAATGTTAACATGCATGAAACCAAGGCTATTACGGTTACAGAAGTCGTCAAAAGAGAGCGCCTGGGGAATAGGAGTGGAGCTAGGCACTGCAGGGCCTGGATTCACCTCTACATCGCCAGAGGAACATAGGAGGAGTAGAATAAGGGTACGGCTAAAAGCTATGAGAATTGGTCGTCTAGAACGTCTGGAACATAGAGTAAAAGGAGGTTTCTGGGGGCGATAAAATAGCATCAAGGTATAATGTACAGACAAATGTATGGTAGGATGTGAATACAGTGGAGGTAAACCTAGGTATTGAGTGATGAAGAGAGAGATATTGTCTCTAGAAACATCATTGAAACCAGGAGATGTCATTGCATGTGTGGGTGGTGGAACTAATAGGTTGGATAAGGTATAGTGAGCAGGACTAGAGGCTCTACAGTGAAATAAGCCAATAAACACTAACCAGAACAGCAATGGACAAGACATATTGACATTAAGGATAGGCATGCTTAGTCGAGTGATCAAAAGGGTCCGGTGAGTGGAGAGGTTGGTTGGTGATTTAGACAGCTAGCCAGGGCATCGGTAGCAAGCTAGCATAGGATGGAGGTCTGTTTTTAGCCACCCCTTACGTTCCGTCAGTAGATTAGTGGGGTTCCGTGTGGTAGAGGGGATTAATCCAAATCACACAACAACAACAAAAATAAAAACAATAGATATAGTTATAGAGGCCCAAGAAGAAAACATAATAATAATAATAAAAATAAATAAAAAATAAAAAAAAGATGCAGATTGTTGGAGTCTTACAATATGAATTAATCCAATATAGTAAGGAAAGAGAATAGTCATGGACAGGCAAAAGGGTCAAAACCATTTCAGAGTCCAAAAAGTACCGAAGGGCAGGCAGAATCAAGGTCAGGGCAGGCAGGCAGGAAAGCTGGTTGACTTGACTAACACACAAGATGAACTGGCACAGAGAGACAGGAAACACAGGGATAAATAAGCGACATCTGGAGGGGGTGGAGACAATCACAGGAACAGGTGAAACAGATGAGGGCATGACAAATTTGTTGCTGTTTAATTATTTGTTACTTTTATTTTTAATGTTTTACTTATCTTTTTTTTCTTAACTTCTTAAAGCATTGTTGGTTAAAGGGCTTATAAGTAATAATTTCACTGTATTTGGCGCATGTGACAAATACAATTTGATTTGAGCTTGATGAGCAAAAAAAACAATTAAATACATTTTAGAATACGGCTTTAACGGAACAAAATGTGGAAAAAGTCTATGGGTCTGAATACTTTCTAAATGCACTGTAAAATGTACTTTTAATCCGTCTGCCTGCGTATTTCAAGACATGGCATATGAGGGTGCAGAGAGATACCCAATGGGTTGGATGAAACTTTTCTCATCAATCATCTTGAGAAAACGTGTACTTCAAAACTGGAAATTAACCAATCAACACAATGGAAAGGTCAAATGCTTTATTATCTAAATGTTGAATGTGCGTGGGTGACGGAGAGAAACAAAATGGTCCAGTTTGAGAACTATTGGACTCAGTTTTGTTGGGTTGTTTAGATTATACTACTGGTATCCCTGAACTCTGTTCTGCTGTGATCTAGATGTGAGTTGTAGAACAAACAGCTTCGAGGTGTGCAGTCTGTTTCTACTCAACTCTTATCCTCCCCTCTCCTGTTTGGATGCCTGCAGGTGTGTTTGAAAGGAAAAGTGTGTTTTAATGGCGCATACTGCTTACACTGCTCAACAGATGTCCTCGGAAACTATCTACAGCAGGAGATTGGGATGCTACTGCTTGCTGTCTCTCTCTCTTTTTCTCTCTCTCTCTCTTTTTCTCTCTCTTTCTCTCTCGCTCTCGCTCTCTAACATTCTCTCTCTCTCGCTCTCTAACATTCTCTCTCGCTCTCGCTCTCTAACATTATCTCTCTCTCTCTCTCGCTCTCTAACATTATCTCTCTCTCTCTCGCTCTCTAACATTCTCTCTCACTCTCTCACTCTCTCACTTTCTCACACTCTCACTCTCTAACATGCTCTCTCTCAAATCAAGGGGCTTTATTGGCATGGGAAACATATGTTAACATTGCCAAAGCAAGTGAAGTCTCTCACTCACTCACTCTCTCTGTTTCGCTCTCTCTTTTCGCTGTATCAGTAAATAATTCAAAGTGCCAACTTTCCAAAGACTATTATTGTTTTCACCTCATGACTGAAGAATCAGGAAGGTGAGGTGTTAAGTATTCAGTGGTGTGTGTATGTGTGAATAAATTATGGCTGTGTGTTTTTCACCAGTGTCTAACCTGAACAACTTCAGAAAAACAACCACTTAGCCTGATATCCATTAACTACACAAACACAACACTGAAACATAAACGGTATACGTGTAGCAATAGTTTAAATGTGCTGCTAACTGCTAAAATGCTGTTTTAGCCTCACCTCTCCAAATAGTTGGCATTTGCCCAACCCTGTCATAGAAATAATCTGTCATGAATAATGTCTTCACTGATTGGATCAGCTCTTCACTGACAAACTCTCTCTCTCCCTGTTGCGCCGCATAGATTTACTATAGTAACACTAGAGCCATTCAGTCTGCTCATTTAAACACTGTCCTTGGAGGCTCACTGTATCAGCTACCGTATATAAACATGGCCACAGGCATAGACAGTTCTGAGGGAAGGGACCCCTTACTATTAAGATTAAGAATATATACTCCTCTGCTGCACGCACACACCTCTCCCCTTCCTCCATTACCCCAGGTCTAGAGGCATTGACCTGGCTGTGCTTAGTCGTACTGAGCAGGCAATTAATATCAGTCATCAATAGTAATGTCACAGACACAGATAGACACGGTTCTTTATTTATGAGGACAGAATACAGATAAAAACCTGAATATCACACCACTGTATATGCTGAGTGTTTCACCCTCAAGAGTGTATCAAGAATGGTCCATCACCCAAATGACATCCAGCCATTTTGACACAACTGTGGGAAGCATTGGAGTCAACATGGGCCAGCATCCCTGTGGAATGCTTCGATACCGTATGGAGTCCATGCCCTGACAAATTGAGGCTGTTCTGGTGGCAAAAGGGGGGTGCAACTCAATATTAGGAAGGTGTTCTTAATGTTTGGTACACTCAAATGATTAAAGATACTGCAGTAATTCTATAATACGATGCACTTAGGGTAGTCCTATTATGACAGTGACTGTTTGAGTTTCATTGTGTGTGTGGTTTGGTTTTACTATCCTTGTGGGTACCAGAAGTCCTCACAAGGATAGTAAAACGAGGACAATTCGAACAAGTGGGGAGATTTTGCCGGCCCCCACAAGGAAAAAGGCTACTTTAGGCTTAAGGGTTAGGTGTATGGTTAGAATTGGGGGTTAGAGTTAGAATTAGGGGTTAGGGTTAGGATTAGGGGTTAGGTAGGGTTAGATTTTGAATGGCAATACATTTTTGTGTCCCCACAAGGATAATAAAGCAAATGTGTGTGGGGGGGGGGGGGGGGGGGGGGGGGGGGGGGGCTGCTCTGCCTGTCATCTCTGCTGTATTACATAATCTGTACTCCTGCCTTCTCAATCCACGTGCAGGGCTCTCAGCTTGGTGCTCTCCATCACAACAACCCTACACGCGCGCGCACAAAGATATTTCCAATCCTGTCTAGATTGTGCCTCCAGAGAGCAACTGTAGTTAGTTGGCAACAGTGCTGATGTTTCGTGTTTCACGTTCAAGTCTTTAGTTCGGCAGGCTAACACATTCAGGCGACCAGGTTTAAAACTAGTCAGTCACAAACTTGTGGGGAGAGAGATAGATGTCTGGAGCTGAGTGTGCCTAAACTGGTACAAGGCATGGTTATTTTGCATGTTGGAAAATATTTCCTGTATCCAGAGGTTTCTTCCTGTCCTGGATGGTTGCCAGGATACAGGAGGGAGTGACACTTCAGAGGTCCTTTGTTGTTAACTTCCTCCCCCGTTCCTCCCTGTTCCAAAATAGCCTGTAGCTCCTAGCGCTCTGTGTGGATGAGCTTCTCTTATCCCCTATCACTCACACACACACACACCACTGGCATCCCTCACCCAACCCCTTATCCAATCCTACCTAGCCCCACTCCATTACCCCCTAGCCCCTGCTACTCTGCCCCCCCCCCCCCACCCCCCCCCACACACACACACACACTCTCTCTCTCACACAGCTCTCTCACAGTTATGTGGGTGGATCCATGGTAGATAGCAGAGAGCAGCTAGTGTAATCACTGCTAAGGGACCAGTGGAGCCAGTCTTCCTTCTCTGTCTCAGGGGTCCATTGCTTCATCTCTCGTTCTTCTCCTCCCTCCCTTCGTTGGGCTGTGTTGCTGAGTGGATGGGGTGGCAGAGAGATGGATGGGCAGATTACTGCGGCTACAAAGGACATCTGAGGGGACTGGGTGGAGTAAACACACACACACACCCACACACTGCCTTATTCACAGCTGCTGTTACAACACTAGCCCCAGACCCTTGACGGGTGCGTGTGTGTGTACTGAAAGGCAGAGGGCCATAGCACTTAAGGGCTCTCAGGACATCCAGGGAGGGAGACTTGGAATGGAACATTTTTGTTTTTATTTAACCTGTTTTTATTTAACCTTTATTTAACTAGGCAAGTCAGTTAAGAACAAATTCTTATTTACAATGACGGCCTACCCCGGCCAAACCGTCACGACGTTGGGCCAATTGTGTACCACCCTATGGGACTCCCTATCACGACCGGTTGTGATATTGCCCGGGATCGAATCAGGGTCTGTAGTGACACCTCTAGCACTGAGATGCAGTGCCTTAGACTGCTGTACCACTCGGGAGCAATGGAACATGCAGTTCGACCTCTGAAGCGAAGGAGATGAGTGCACTTCAGTGTTCTCTGAAAGGAGGGAGTGGAGACTTGGAAGGGAACATGCAGTTTGACCTCTGAAGGGAAGGAGATGAGTGCACTTCAGTGTTCTCTGAAAGGAGGGAGTGGAGACTTGGAAGGGAACATGCAGTTTGACCTCTGAAGGGAAGGAGATGAGTGCACTTCAGTGTTCTCTGAAAGGAGGGAGTGGAGACTTGGAAGGGAACATGCAGTTTGACCTCTGAAGGGAAGGAGATGAGTGCACTTCAGTGTTCTCTGAAAGGAGGGAGTGGAGACTTGGAAGGGAACATGCAGTTTGACCTCTGAAGGGAAGGAGATGAGTGCACTTCAGTGTTCTCTGAAAGGAGGGAGTGGAGACTTGGAAGGGAACATGCAGTTTGACCTCTGAAGGGAAGGAGATGAGTGCACTTCAGTGTTCTCTGAAAGGAGGGAGTGGAGACTTGGAAGGGAACATGCAGTTTGACCTCTGAAGGGAAGGAGATGAGTGCACTTCAGTGTTCTCTGAAAGGAGGGAGTGGAGACTTGGAAGGGAACATGCAGTTTGACCTCTGAAGGGAAGGAGATGAGTGCACTTCAGTGTTCTCTGAAAGGAGGGAGTGGAGACTTGGAAGGGAACATGCAGTTTGACCTCTGAAGGGAAGGAGATGAGTGCACTTCAGTGTTCTCTGAAAGGAGGGAGTGGAGACTTGGAAGGGAACGTGTAGTTTGCTTCGATGTCTACTGTAAAGGGCATGACTGTCTCGTATCAGGACATCTGATCTCCTCTTTGATGGGGCAGAAGTGCCCTACGTGTGCTGCAGATAGGGTGGAAGGGAGCAGGGAGAGAGTGGGTAGCATCTACAGGATGTTGAATTCTTAGTAGATATTGCCTTGATATTGTTTTGACATTGAAGTGTGAACTTAGAGACATTTGTCATGTCAAAAAATATTTGGGAAGTGTTTTGTAGTTGTATTTCTGCTCAGAACACGAACTTCAGACCCCATTTTCTTCTCTTCGTTTGTTTACTTGTCTGAATAAAAAAAATGCAAATGCTGTTTCCATCCAAATTGGGACCAGATTGCTGTAAACACATTTGGCATTCACTGCATACGGATTGTTGTTTTCGCTGTCTGTTGAGTTAAACACACTTGGAAGGCTGTGGATCAGACACTGTTTGAGAATCTAATCTTTATTCAGTATGCCTGTTAGTGTGTTGTCGTTATCTTGTTAGAACTGCTTGGTGAATGTGTCTGTACGTGCGTGTCTGTCTGTCTCTTGGTGCCTGTGGGGCATAGTACAGCCTCAGGCAAAATGACGCTGGGTTTTATTCAACACATTGGTCTCTCTGCTGCCCTCAGTGTGTGTGGTTCAGAGTGCTTTGACTGAATGTGTTGGTATTTCACTATGAACCAACAGAGGCCAGAGGGCCATTGTTCAAAAACCACAGGTTTCATGTATTTCTCCCCAAGGCTAAATACATTTCTCCCCAAGTCAACACACCCTGAAATCCCGATGAATAACAACAATTCACTCGCTACCAATCTGCTTTCTTCAAATATACAGTAAAAATCTACTGACTGTTTCTTCATAGGAAGGAGTAAAGGCGCTATATCTGACAACAAGGGTATTGAATAACCTCTACTGTGTCTTTGTTAGTGTAGCTTTTCAACTACTCATCGTACTATATGTGTACAGAATACTCAGTGGCGCATGACTCGTCACAAAGCTCTGCTTGACTGAGAGGGATGGATGGACACCTTTATGGGAACTGACAGGAAGTATCTGTCTCTACCATTCTCTCTCGGTCTCTCTCCTTACCATTCTCCCTCTTTCTCTCTCTTCTGTCTCTCTCACTCTACCACTCTCTCTCCCTACCACTCTCTCTTTCAATCTCTCTCTCTCCCTATCACTCTCTCTCTCTTTCTCCATCTCCCCTTCATATTCTCTACCAACGTAATGTCTCAGTGTAGTTCTTCCGACCAATACAGCTGTTTTCTCTCTCTCTCTCTCTCTCTCTCTCTCTCTCTCTCTCTCTCTCTCTCTACTTCCCAGCGCCCCTAACCATTACACATGTATTATATTAACCTCTTAACTGTCCTCTTTACTCCTACTCCCATTATACCACTGACAGTTCTCTATGCAAAGGTACTTAGCAGATAAAATACATAAAACAGTCTGTCTTGGAGCTGACAGCCAAGGTATTCTTTTCCTCTTCAAACTACTGCAATTATTCTGATGAGATGGAAGGTCTACCACTCTCTGAAATGACTGTTTTAGTCACCATGGTTACAGATATGGGAGACCTGGTCTCTTTAAAGGAGATATTTTCCACCAAGCTGTGTATTGTGATTCATGTTGTAGTGTCACTTTGACAATGTCTCTCTGAAAGAAACCATCATTTTTTATTATTATAAACAGTACAAAGATGTGTACTTCACTTGTTGAAATCACTACACGCACATACACACACACACACAAACAGACATACACATGTATCTACACACACACACACACACACACACACAAACAGACATACACATGTATCTACAAACACACACACATACACACATACATCCATACACACCCACACACACACACGCACATACACACACACACACAAACAGACATACACATGTATCTACAAATACACACACATACACACACACACACAAACAGACATACACATGTATCTACAAACACACACACACACACAAACAGACATACACATGTATCTACACACACACAAACACACATACACACACACAAACAGACATACACATGTATCTACACACACACAAACACACACACATACACACATACATCCATACACACACACACACACACACATACACACACACACACAGCGTACTAGTTTCACTGTTCATCATTAAGTCGTGAGCGTAAACAGCCTGTCTGGTAATGTTCCCATTAAGCTGTAGATCAGACAGCGACACACCATCACTCATCTACTGGCCCAGTGGGGGTACAAACCTTGAGTTGTCTTTCTTTATTTCCCACACTAATCAATCTCTATCAATCAATCTCTCTCTGAACCCCAGCGGTTGCCGGATCGAATCCCAGTGCTGGCGGGGAGTGAGCTGGCAACCAGAGGGTTGCTGGCATCAATATCTCAGTTGCAACCAACCGCTGATGTTCGCTTGAGCAAGGAGCTTTAACACCCTAAAAAAAAATGCTCATTGGGCGCTGCTCTGTGACTGGCCTGTGCTCCAACCTAATATGTGTCTGTGTATCAGGGGGGGTTGGATAAAAGCAGAAGACACATTTCTATCTTGCGTCTATCCATACTAATAAAGTATATCTTGTGAATTCTTCTCAGCAAAAGCATCTTCTCAGTCAATGCAATTATCTTTGTCTGACACACACATACACAAATGCAACTATCTCTCTCTGACACACTGACAGATTGAATTTGCTCTTCAAGGCAAAACAATATAGTCCTCCAGTCCTTTGACAGATACAAGCTGCTATTGTTCATCTTTCCAATTCATTATTGTGTGAATGCTTTTCCAGTAGTGACATATTGGGTTGTCTAGGTGGATGCGTGAGTGAGCATGAGTTTTCCTTTTCTCTTAGGGCCTGTTCAGCCATGCCTCTGTTTTACCTCAAGCTCTGCTTATCACCGGGGGAAATGTACACTCGCACTGCCAAAGGACACATTCTGAATATGAACATCAATATGTCTCTTTCTTTGACTTTCTCTCTCTCTTTGTTTATCTTTCTCCATCTCCTCCTTATGTCTTCCATCCTCTTTCTCCTTGTATTGATGTCTCCCTCTCTCAATCTATCAATCCACCATTAACCCTCTCCTCTCCTCCATGGCAGGTTCCAGAGGAGGCCTCTCTGCTGCTTGCGTCCCCCAGGATGCTGCTGCCGTCATCGGGTACTCTGCCTCCCACCACCCCCCTGTCAGTCCACCACCAGATCCAACTGCTACAGCAACAACTACAGCAACAACAGCAACAGACACATGTAGCCGTGGCACAGGTAGGACTGAGACACACACGTTTGTGTATGTTAACAGATGGTGTTTGTAGTACTGTGGTAGGTCTTGTTGTTTGAACTACAGTGAGATGGTCATTACCAAAACAAATGGTGTTTTAACCTTGCCCCGGTGTACTGTGTGTTTGTGTGTGGTTCCCTGCTAGCTACCATCTTGTTTGACTTTACTAATATTAACCTTTATGAATCATGTCAACCTTACCTTGTGTGACCTTAACACCAGCTCTTCTACACAAACACACACACACTACACATATTACCAATTATTCACAGCAGAAAAGAGGATTAGTGTATGTACTGTACATCCGTATTGACAAAACATGATTAATACAGCATGCATGTTGAACCACTGTCACCTTTACAATGTATCTGTAGATACAGGAGAATAGAAAGGTTACAGTTGGGTTACTATTGTATAAAGTAAGAATTGTTTTCAGTGACCTAGTCAGGGCGCTTAGGTCATACACTCCCTCACACTCCATCTGTGTGGAATTAACACACACACACACACAGGTTCACACTGTCAGCCAGTTGGCGAAGCTCCCCCTATTTTCCCTCTATTTACACACAACTCCATGAACACACGCACACTTACACAACACAAAACCCACACACTGTCAGCGAGTTAGCAACAACCCTGGAGTCCAATGGCCGCAATTTCACAACTGAGCTCCCTTTATTTAACTCAAACTGCTTGAACACACACACACAAGACAATAATTTATTAATTTGACAAAGATCTGAAATCACACTGGATGTATTAGACTTTAGAATTGCATTGGGGGCATACTTATTTCACTGTAAAGCCTTACCTATGGATTGTGGATCAATGACATGGGGTATCAGTCTACTCATTGACACCCAGAGAACATTAGCATCGTAGCTCTTATTGCAGGACTAAGAAACCACTGTGAATTGAGGCACATTTATTGTACCAGTCAACCTACTATGTGTATTGAACACTATTCCAGAGGAAAAACAATATAATGTGGATGTTTTGGAGCCTGAAAACTCCTGAGGAGGACTTTGGGGAAAAAGCTAGTTATTTCAAAAGGAGAACAACAAGTGGCTACCTAGCTAATACTTACTCACATGTGTTAGGTTCTAATTCTCAGAGTAAAACACTCAACGGACATTATGAAAGCTTAACCAAGTTTATTCTGCCTAGAGAGTCAATACAGCTGCATTCAGACAAAAACATGTTCACACAAGCACTGATATTTAACCGTCCCTCATAGGCTGAGTCTGTACAAACATCGTTCTTTACTGCTAGGCAGGACACTAGTCATACGGGCCATAAACGTATATTTCTCCCTTAAGGTGACCTGACCTGACCTGACCCGACCTCAACCCCCCCATCACCAATCCATGGCTCTCTCCCCTTATCAATGCCTGCCCCACGTAATCGCTTCCCTGCACTCAACACATTCCAAGCTTAGTTGCACACACTATATACATTCCTCCTATAACCAATAACTTCTGGTGTAGACCCTCTAAACCCCAGCTCTCCATCAGTGACATGAAAAAGTATATTTCTTATTCTCAGAACCCAACACATGGGTTCCTAAATCATTGCTAAGAATATTGAAAATGACTGCAGTTTCTACTGTTCATTGTTTTCAGGCTGGTTGCATTAGCGCTAGCTAGGTACCAAGCTAAAGCTAGCTAGGTACCAAGCTAAAGCTAGCTAGTTACTCCAGAAGTTGCTGATAACATCTGTATCAAAGATATTTGCAAACATTTTTGATCCTGCTCGTTTGATCCTGATCTAATTTCAAATGCTCACAGACGTTTTCACATTTGGTCGAACAAATAATGCCTTATTACCAACGTGGTAATGTCCATCTTTGACAGTGATTGTAATGGTGGCGCTGGGCTTGCAAATTCAGCACACACAACATTCTATAATGGAATTGTGTTATTTGACTTGTCAAATTAAAAGCTTATGACGTGTCAAATAGTGTTATTTGAGGTGTATCTTTTTTGCCGCGCAAAGACCCAAACGGCGTTCCATACATCTGAGGCTGTGATGTTGTGATGTTGGTTTATTTATCTCTCCAGCAGCGTGTTTGGCCGTGGTTCCCCGAGGAAAGCCCTGCCTCGTCAGATCAAACCACAGACACAGTGTTTTTGGTGTTGAAAGAGAGAATTTTCCTTCTACAAATACCAGACATGGACATGGGAATAACCCAAACACACACTTCACACAGCTTCAGCTCAACGCTAGATGGGGACAGGGGAATAACCCAAACACACACTTCACACAGCTTCAGCTCAACGCTAGATGGGGACATGGGAATAACCCAAACACACACTTCACACAGCTTCAGCTCAACGCTAGATGGGGACAGGGGAATAACCCAAACACACACTTCACACAGCTTCAGCTCAACGCTAGATGGGGACAGGGGAATAACCCAAACACACATTTCACACAGCTTCAGCTCAATGCTAGATGGGGACATGGGAATAACCCAAACACACACTTCACACAGCTTCAGCTCAACGCTAGATGGGGACAGGGGAATAACCAACCTCAATATTTACATTCTAACCTCCTCTTCCTCCCTCCATTCATCTCCTCCCTTCCAGCCGATGTAGGCCTATTAAGTAAAGATTAGTCCGGCCTCCTCCTGTTGTTATTGGCTAATTGCTGTTTGTATTGTCTTGCTGTTGAAAGTGTAAGGCTTTACACTTGTGGGCCATCAGCGCATTAGATGCAGCCAACGGAGCTTAAGGAGTCTTGGCTCTTATCCTGCTTATCTCTGTCCAAACCCCAGCTCACTGCACAGGCATGGATAAACCCATCAGTTCTGCTGCCTGCCTTGCGGCATTAAGACTCTGCCCATAGCTAGTTTCAACTGGCCCTTGATGAGTAAGGGGACTTAAAAACCCACTCCGAGGTTAAAAAGAAGACAATAATAAGCTGATTATAAAACACAACATTTGGAAAATAAGTGAAGCAGAGGAAGACGTGACTGCCTTGTGGAAGTCTAGTTCTGAAGGCCTGTGTATGTGCGTGTGCGTGGCTGTGTTTGTGCTTTCTTGCGTGTGTGTGTTTGTACTTTCTTGCGTGTGTGTGAGACAGGGTACCCGGGTAGCTGGACCTGATTGAAAGCAACCCTCTAACCCCTGTCTGCCAGTCCAGTCAGTTGATCGCCCTGAGAGGGTGATGATGTCACGGCTGACTTTGTGCAACAGACAGTAAGGAAGAAAATATTATATTTTATCTCCGCCAATCAGGTGTCAAGGTGGGTCAAGTATATCACTTCCATTTAGCCTCAGAGGGAGGGCCAGGACTGGATAACGATCGGCCCAGTTAGGTTGGGACAGTGCCAAATCTCTGAGACTGAAAGGACTTCTAACCAAAGTGCTGACAATAGCTGAGAAGTTTGAAGTTAGCTGCTCCATGAAAGCTCACAATCATTGAGAGTTGAAAAGAGAGAAAAAGAGGAAAGGATGAGAGAGTGAGTGGAGGAGAGAAGAATCATTAACATAATCAGTGAAGTGTGAATACTTGTGTTTGATGAGACTCTCACACTGCAGAGCAGAACCTTTTTAGTTTTGGTGGCTAATGAGATTTAATCTACACACTGAATGAAAATGTAAAGGCAAAATGTAAAGTGTTGGTCCCATATGTTATGAGAGGAAATAAAAGATCCCAGAAATGTTCCATATGCACAAAACACTTATTTCTTGCAGATTTTGTTCACAAATTTGTTTACATCCCTGTTAGTAAGCATTTCTCCTTTGCCTATATAATCCTTCCACATGACAGGTGTGACCTATCAAGAAGCTGATTAACCAGCATGATAATTACACAGGAGCACCTTGTGCTGACAACAATAAATGGCCACTCTAAAATGTGCAGTTTTGTCACACAACAGGATGCCACAGATGTCTCAAATTTTTAGGGAGCGTTCAAATGGCATGCTGACTGCAGGAATGTCCACCAGAGCTGTTGCCAGAGCATTTAATGTTAATTAATGCAGACCACATGTATGATGACGTGTGGGTGAGCCATTTACTAATGCCAGCGTTGTGAATAGAGTTCCCCATGGTGGCGGTGGGGTTATAGTATAGGCAGGCATAAACGACGGACAACGAACACAATTGCATGTTATTGATGATCATTTGAATGCACAGAGATACTGTGACGAGATCCTGAAGCCCATTGTCGTGCCATTCATCCACCTCATGTTTCAGTATGATAATGCAAGGCCCTACTTTTTTTAAGGTATCTGTGACCAACAGATGCATATCTGTATTCCCAGTCATGTAATCCATAGATTAGGGCCTAATGAATTTATTTCAATTGACTGATTTCCTTATATGAACTGTAACTCTGTAAAATTCAAAAACACTTAGGTTGGAGTCATTAAAACGAGTTTTTCAACCACTCCACAAATTTCTTGTTAACAAACTATAATTTTGGCAAGTTGGTTAGAACATTACTTTGTGCATGACACAAGTCATTTGTCCAACAATCGTTTTTCAAACAGATTATTTAACTTAATATTTAATTCACTGTATCACAATTCCAGTGGGTGAGAAGTTTACATAAACTAAGTTGACTATGCCTTTAAACAGCTTGGAAAATTCCAGAAAATTATGTCATGGCTTTAGAAGCTTCTGATAGGCTAATTGACATAATTTGAGTCAATTGGAGGTGTACATGTGGATGTATTTCAAGGCCTACCTTCAAAATTAGTGCCTCTTTGCTTGACATCATGGGAAAATCTAAAGAAATCAGCCAAGACTTCAGATAAAAAATTGTAGACCCACACAAGTCTGGTTCATCCTTGGGAGCAATTTCCAAACACCTGAAGGTGCAATGTTCATCTGTACAAACAATAGTATGCAAGTATACACACCATGGGACCACGCAGCCCTATAACGCTCAGGAAGGAGATGCGTTCTGTCTCCTAGAGATGAATGTGCTTTGTTGAGAAAAGTGGCAAATCAATCCCAGAACAACAGCAAAGGACCTTGTGAAGATGCTGGAGGAAACTGATCTATATCCACAGTAAAATAAGTCCTACATCGACACAACCTGAAAGGCCGCTCAGCAAGGAAGAAGCCACTGCTCCAAAACCGTCATAAAAAAGCCAGATTACAGTTTGCAACTGCACATGGGGACAGAGGATATTTCTCCAAAATGTACAGTCTGATGAAACAAAAATAGAACTGTTTGGCCATAATGACCATTGTTATGTTTGGAGGAAAAAGGGTGAAGTACACCATCCCAACCGTGAAGAACAGGTGGCAGCATCATGTTGTGGGGGTGCTTTGCTGCAGGAAGGACTGGTGCACTTCACAAAATAGATGGCTTCATGAGGGAAAAAAATTATGTGGATGTATTGAAGCAACATCTCAAGACATCAGTCAGACATAAGTTAAAGCTTGGTCGCAAATGATGGGTCTTCTAAATGGACAATGACCCCAAGCATACTTCCATTTTGTGGCAAAATGGCTTAAGGACAACAAAGTCAAGGTATTGGAGTGGCCATCACAAAGCCCTGACCTCAATCCCATAGAACAATTGTGGGCAGAGCGTGTGCGAGCAAGGAAGCCTATAAACCTGACTCAGTTACACCTGTTCTGTCAGGAGGAATGGGCCAAAATTCACCCAACTTATTGTGGGAAGCTTGTGGAAGGCTACCTGAAACGTTTGACCCAAGTCAAACAATTTAAAGGCAATGCTACCAAAAACTAATTGAGTGTTTGTAAACTTCTGACCCACTGGGAATGTGATGAAAGAAATAAAAGCTGAAATAAATCATTATCTCTACTATTATTCTGACATTTCACATTCTTAAATTAAGGTGGTGATCCTGACTGACCTAAAACAGGGAATTTTTACTAGGATTAAGTGTGAGGAATTGTGAAACTGAATTTAAATGTATTTGGCTAAAGTGTATTTGAACTTCCAACTTCAACTGTATATTTTTGTTCAGTTTAAAATTCATACACTACTGGAAGCTATCTCTCTCTCACACACACACACACACATACACACACACACACTCTGTCTCTCTCTGCCTGGTTGCGTAAGCTACATGAGGATTATCCTGAACTGGGTGGCAATAGAGTTGTACATCCTCTGGTTCTTGTAAGAACATCACCTCAACACTAAGTCGTTGATTGAGAGAGACCCCCCTAAAACTACGTTTCAGCCTGTTACAGTTCATTAGAGACGGTCATTATTGAGCCATCTATATTACTTTATTTTTTTAAATTATTATTTAACCTTTATTTAACTAGGCAAGTCAGTTAAGAACAAATTCTTTTACTTTTTCTTTCTTTCTTTCTTTCTCTCTCTCTCTCTGTCTCTCTCAGACACATTTAGTCTTTCTGTGCTCTGTGTTATTATTCAGGCTGCGTTCCCCATCAGCACAGAGCAGCGTTTTTGTAGCGTGTCTCACAGGACTTCAGAAGTCACGTCTTGGACAAATGTGACACCTTCCTTCTCCCAAGACCTTTCGGACTAAACTCAGTTTAGCTTTCACACTTTGATCAGTACAGCATGTCTTCTCCTCAGAGTCCCGTACCTCAGCACCCATATCGCATGCTGTGTCCTGGCGGTGCTTGAGGTGTCGTACTGCGGTATATTACCCTGACCGCAGCGTTAGACTGACTGGATTTACACATGAACTCTGAGGGTGATGGCCTGCACTAATGTAGGCTAGATCACTGCCAATTTGTCGCTGTGGAGTGATGATGGAATCTGATGTTAACCCTCTTTACTGTCCAGGGGTGGAATGGGGAAGAGGGGAGAGGATAAGAAGAGCTAGGGGGAGAGAGGAGAGTGAAGGGGGCGAAGGGGAGTGTACAGTAAGGGGAAGAGGGGAGGGTGTGGGGTTGAAGAGTGGCTCCATCTTGTGTCTGTATGGTTTAGAGGCTTCTTATTAGACACAAATTCCTTCAGCTGTTTTCCCCATTCCATCACCATTAACTGTTTGTCTTTACAGTTATTACATCAACGTTTATTGGTTGCGTACACAGATATTTTGCAGGTGTTGTGGCAGTGAAATGCTTATGTTTCCAACAGTGCAGCAATATCTAGCAATACAATAACAATACACACATAATCCTAAACTAAAAAAAAAATAATGACAATATCCGAACGATCATGTCAGAGTCCAGACAATAAATACTGTATATGAACAGAAAAGGTGTGTACAGAAACAGTAGTTATCTAGGATGAGTCATGAATAGAATACAGTATATACATATAAGGTAGTTAAAACGGTATGTAAACATTATTAAAGTGACTGGTAGCCGGCTAGTGACTGTGTCTAAGGTTCGGGGCAGGGTACTGGGCGGAGGCCGACTAGTGATGTCTGTTTAACAGTCTGATGGCCTGGAGATAAATCAAAAATCGAATCAACTTTTATTTGTCATGTGCAGAATACTTACTTTCCTTTAACCAACAAGGCAGTTCAAGAAATAGTTTATTTACTAAATAAACTAAAGTAAGGAGGGGGGCTGAGCATGCACCCCTGTGGGGCCCCCGCGTTGAGGATCAGTGTGGCAGAGGTGTTGTTGCCTACCTTCATCGGGAGTTTAGGACCCAGTTGCACAGGGAAGGGTTCAGACCCAGGAGCCTGAGCTTAGTGATAAGCTTGGAGGGCACTATGGTGTTGAAGGCTGAGCTGTAGTCGATGAACAGCATTGTCACGTAGGTATTTGTCTCATATTTGTGAGAAAGGGCAGTGTGCAGTGCAATTGCGATTGCGTTGTCCGTCGAGCTGTTGGGACGGTATGCAAATTGTAGTCGGTATAGGGTGTCTGATAAAGTGGAGGTGATATGATCCTTAGCACTCTTGAATGTCTTACGTCTGCCACGGAGATCAGGAGCACACAGTCCATGTGAGCGACGGGGGCCTATGCTGCCAGCTCTGTGTTGTTTTCCTCAAAATGGGCGAAAAGGTGTTTAAGTTGTTTGGGAGCAAGGCGTCAGTGTCCACGACATGGCTGGCTTTCCCTTTATAACTCTTGATTGTCTGGAGTCCCTACCACATGTGTCTCGTGTCTGAGCCATTGAATTGCGACTCCACTTTTGCCTCTGATTTGTCATAACTGGTCTGTTTGTACATGTTCATGTTCCCAGTCACCTTGCCGTGGTTATATGCGTTGGTTTTGCGCGAATGCTGCCATCATTTCACGGTTTTTGGTTTGGATAAGTTCTAATTGTCACAGTAGCGTTACCTTGGTTAGAGTTTTTGTAGCTATGGTACATGTATGAATAAATCAGAATCATGTCATCTTGTTATATTGAAAGACAGAATCAGAGAGCTTCAGACTCTCTAGCTACAGCCTCATCAAATCAAATGTATTTATATAGCCCTTCTTATATCAGCTGATATCTCAAAGTGCTGTACAGAACCCCAGCCTAAAACCCCAAACAGCAAATAATGCAGGTGTAGAAGCACGGTGGCTAGGAAAAACTCCATAGAAACGCTATGAGGGGTAGCCAGTCCTCTTCTGGCTGTGCCGGGTGGAGATTATAATAGAACATGGCCAAGATGTACAAATGTTCATAAATAACCAGCATTTTCAAATAATAATAATCACAGGCAGAACAGTTGAAACTGGAGCAGCAGCACGGCCAGGTGGACTGGGGACAGCAAGGAGTCATCATGCCAGGTAGTCCTGAGGCATGGCCCTAGGGCTGAGGTCCTCCGAGAGAGAGAAAGAAAGAGAGAATTAGAGAGAGCATACCCAAATTCACACAGGACGCCGGATAAAACAGGAGAAGTACTCCAGATATAACAAACTGACCCTAGCCCCTCGACACATAAACTACTGCAGCATACATACTGGAGGCTGAGACAGGAGGGGTCAGGAGACACTGTGGCCCCATCCGATGACAGGGCCAAACAGGAAGGATATAACCCCACCCACTTTGCCAAAGCACAGCCCCCACACCACTAGAGGGATATCTTCAACCACCAACTTACCATCCTGAGACAAGGCTGAGTATAGCCCACAAAGATCTCCGCCACGGCACAACCCAAGGGGGGGCGCCAACCCAGACAGGAAGATCACGTCAGTGACTCAACCCACTCAGGTGACGCACCCCTCCTAGGGATGGCATGGAAGAGCACCAGTAAGCCAGTGACTCAGCCCCTGTAATAGGGTTAGAGGCAGAGAATCCCAGTGGAGAGAGGGGAACCGGCCAGGCAGAGACATTAAGGGCGGTTTGTTGCTCCAGAGCCTTTCCGTTCACCTTCACACTCCTGGGCCAGACTACACTCAATCATATGACCCACTGAAGAGATGAGTCTTCAGTAAAGACTTAAAGGTTGAGACCGAGTCTGCGTCTCTCACATGGGTAGGCAGACCATTCCATAAAAATTGAGCTCTATAGGAGAAAGCCCTGCCTCCAGCTGTTTGCTTAGAAATTCTAGGGCAAATTAGGAGGCCTGCGTCTTGTGACCGTAGTGTATGTGTAGGTATGTACAGCAGGACCAAATCAGAGAGATAGGTAGGAGCAAGCCCATGTAATGCTTTGTAGGTTAGCAGCAAAACCTTGAAATCAGCCCTTGCCTTAACAGGAAGCCAGTGTAGGGAGGCTAGCACTGGAGTAATATGATCCATTTTTTGGGTTCTAGTCAGTGCTAAATACGGATGCTAGAATCCTAACTGAAGTTTATTTAGTGCTTTATTCGGGAAAGTAGAGCATTGCAGTAGTCTAACCTAGAAGTAACAAAAGCATGGATTCATTTTTCTGCATCATTTTTGGACAGAAAGTTTCTGATTTCTGCAATGTTACGTAGATGGAAAAAAGCTGTCCTTGAAACAGTCTTGATATGTTTGTCAAAAGAGAGATCAGGGTCCAGAGTAACGCCTAGGTCCTTCACAGTTTTATTTGAGACGACTGTACAACCATCAAGATTAATTGTCAGATTCAACAGAAGATCTCTTTGTTTCTTGGGACCTAGAACAAGCATCTCTGTTTTGTCCGAGTTTAAAAGTAGGAAGTTTGCAGCCATCCACTTCCTTATGTCTGAAACACAGGCTTCTAGCGAGGACAATTTTGGGGCTTCACCATGTTTCATTGAAATGTACAGCATGACTCATGACTCAATTCATGCTCCATTTTCCTTGAAGTGAGAAATGAATGCAGTGCTTTAGAGACATGGGCTGTATGCCAAGCCAGAAATAGCCATTTGTATTCATAATGGTCCTTGAAGTCAGAAAACCACAGCAGAAGTGTTCCTATAGAAAATCCTATAGAAAATCCTACACAAAGTTTTAAGTAGAAGCGCTCGCTCAATGTCAAGTTAGAAATACCACAGTAGCACTCATTGTCAACCATTCACAAATCGATGAGCCTTTTTCTTTGCTGAGTCTTCATTGCTTCTCTTGTCAGGATATATGCTAGCGGCATACCACCCTGCATCCCACTGCAGGCTTGCCCCTGGAGCTAAGCAGGATTGGGTGTGGCTGGTCCCTGGATGGGAGACCAGATGCTGCTGGAAGTGGTGTTGGAGGGCCAGTAGGAGGCACTCTTTCTTCTGGTCTAAAAAAAGATCCCACTTCCCCAGCATTGATTGGGGACATTGCCCTGTGTAGGGTGCTGTCTTTTGGATCGGATCGGATGGGATGTCACTCAAGATCCCATGGCACTAATTGTAAGAGTAGGGGTGTTAACCCCGGTGTCCTGGCTAAATTTACAATCTGGCCCTCATACCATCATTGCCACCTAATCATTCCCAGCTTCCAATTGGCGCATTCCTCTCCTCCGTAACTGTTCCCCAGGTTGTTGCTGTTAATGAGAATCTGTTCTCGGTCAACTTATGTGGTGAAATATACAGCACATCCAATTTGGTCTGTGACTATTTTGGATGACGGTTATTGGTCAGCCAAATGACCTCAGTCACCATTATAATAGTTTGAATAGCAATTATTTTGTACAACATTTTTTAAAGACTCACATTTTCTGACTGCATGTGCTGCTGCTGCAGGGATGCCTATGCAACCAAAGACTTTTTTGCTAGAACACCTTGCTTGTTTTAACAAGAAGCAACATAGTTTCATCACATGGTATAGAGTCCATGTTACAGCGCAAACGCTCTTAACCGCGATCCACACAAACACAATTTTTCTTTATCCTTAATTGGCAGTTACACGATTATACGGTAATTGTGCCAGCCCTACAGCCAATGCAACTCTGCTTCCCCTTGGAATGAAGCTTTATAAAAGAGGTTGAATCTCAGCTCTGGCTAGTAATACCCTGTAGACTAATGCACATGCATGTCCCTTGATATTGAAGGAATCACTCAGCTACTGCTCTGGCCATCACCAGTGTCTCTCCACTTGTTTCTGAGAAGACATGATTAATCCCCAGGGTTGTCTGTGTCCTGAGCCTGGTGTTGAAACCTGGGATAGAGAAGAAATAGGGTATCTTCTTCTCTGGTTTAAATGATTTAGTGACTAATGCCACTGCAGGCTGCTCCTTTAATGGAAACTGTCTTTCTTCTTCTTTTGGTCTAATCCTGCTACAGACCATACATGGCATTAAGTTTGCATGAGCTTGAGCTTGGAGTCTGGCAGTCCACGTCTTGTACTTCATGTTATGGGTTTTGGTGAGACAGACACACTGACACTCTCAATAGCATGAAGTCGTTTATGTAAATGCATATCTCAGGAGTGTTGGTACTCTCTCTCTCAGGTGTATGCACATACTGTAGTGTGTGTGTGTGTGTGTGTGTGTGTGTGTGTGTGTGTGTGTGTGTGTGTGTGTGTTCTCTCTCTCCCAAATGTGTCCTTATCTCAGACGTACAGTATGTGTGTGTTCTCTCCCTCTAGGTGCACCTGTTGAAGGACCAACTGAGTGCGGAGGCTACAGCCAGACTGGAGGCCCAGGCCAGAGTGCACCAGCTGCTGCTCCAGAACAAGGACCTGCTGCAGCACATCTCCCTACTGGTCAAACAGATCCAGGAGCTGGAGGTCAAAATGTCAGGACCCTGCTCTAGTGAGTACACTCATGGATGCATTACCACACACACACACACACACACACACACACACACACACACACACACACACACACACACACACACACACACACACACACACACACAGAAGCATGGAGACAGTCTTGGGGCTCTATATTAGCAAACCTAACGCAATGGTTAATCTAAGCACAGGCAGTAGGGCTATAAGTGCAGGGGTGTGTCAGAAATATTTTTGCTATTTTCCCTATCACAATTATCGGCGCACTTGCTGGCGTTGGTGACTCTCTCCTCCCATTTCTCTCTCATCACAGACCATTTCACACCTCTTTAAGCTCTCTGGCCAAGCATAGACTCCAACAGACCAACCAGCATGTTATCATGTAACCTGTTACTTTATACCACCCCTTTCTCAGCTGCATCAATATACATCATTTATCATGTTACACCTCAAAGGACCAACCTGCTCTACACCTCAGCCAACTCAGCCCTCTCCTCTCCTCCTGAGCTCACACTCCGCACCTCACCTCCTCCTAATATAGTGTTTGACACCGTTTCTCAATCCCTACCATGCCCCAGTCCAGCCTGGTCTCGTAGACTGGACGTAACATAATAAACGTACATCTGGGACACTCAAATTAGTATGATACTGTATAATGCGTTTGGTATGGTTACATAAGACAAAAGTAAGACGGTTGGTCGGAGTGGGTGGATGGGTGGGAAAATGAATACATACCATATGAATCTTAAAAACGCGGATGGATGGGCCAATGACACGAACGTCTAGCAACACATAGGTTGCAAGATCGAATATCATCACGTACAACTTTAGCATTTGAGCAAATTAGCAACTTTTCAATTACTTACTACTTTTTGCTACTGTCTAACTACTTAGCATGTTAGCTAACACTTTGGCCTAACCCTAACCTTAACCCTTTTAGCTAACCCTAACTGTAACCCTTTAACCTAACTCCTAAACTTAACCCTAACCTAAACCCTAACCCCTAGCCTAGCTAACATTAGCCAGCTAGCTATCGTTAGCCACCTAGCCACTTACCTAGAATTCGTAACATATCATACATTTTAGAAAATCATAACACATTGTACGTTTGCAAATTCATAATAAAAAATATGAATTGTAATTCATAATATATCAGACGAAATGGGTAATGGTCATCCACAAATGAATACATACCATATGAAACATAACATATAACACAGATGTGTGGGTGTATAACACGAACGTGTAGCAACCCACAGGTTCGCGATTTCGAATCTTATCATGGACAACTTTAGCATTTTAGCTAATTAGCAACTTTTCAACTACATACCACTTTTTTCTACTTTGCAACTACTTAGCATGTTAGCTAACCCCTTTTCCTAACCTTAACCTTTTTAGCTAACCCTTCCCCTAACTCTAACCTTAACTCTTTAACCTAACTCCTAGACTTAACCCTAACCTAAACCCTTACCCTTAGCTTAGCTAACTTTAGCCACATAACTAGAATTCGTAACATATCATACTTTTTGAAAATTCGAACATTAGCAATTTCTTAACATATAATACGATGTGAAATGCATAACATATCATAGGAAATGGGTGATGGACATTACAAAGTAATAGATACCATACTAAATGTAACATATCATACTAAATGGATTGCTCGGTTTTACATACAGAATAATACTAAATGCTCTGAGACCAGGTTGCCCAATCTGCTCATACATCCAGGAGTAGATGAGAATGAGGCTCCTGTTAGCATTAGCCATGTAAAACAGATGAATGTAAGCTCAATGTGTAGAAGGATGCTTATCTTGATGACATTTTTATTTTCTCTTTCCCTCCTTCACTCCTTCAGTGGGTTCCCAGGATAGTCTGTTGGAGATCACTTTCCGTTCCACCGTCCCCCCAGTTTTGTGTGACCCTACGACCCCGCGACCCCAGGACCATGTCAACCTCACCCTGCCAGCGCTGGGCATCAACATGGGCATGGGCCAGGATGGGACGGCCGCCCCACTCTCCTCCTCCTCCCTGCCCCTAGGCAACCACCTAGGTAGGGATCAGTGTCTCCTCAAGCTAGAATGTTTCCGCTTCCTGCCCGGACCCCCAACACCTGAACCTCGTCCTCCTACTCCTCCGCAGCGGAGGGGTCAGAATGGGGTCAAAGGTCAGGACAGGTCAGGTTTGGTGATGTCATCAACCCGCGACGAGGTGCTTGGCAGTCTGGAGCTGTTGAGGTTCCGGGAGTCTGGCATTGCGTCTGAGTATGAGTCCAACACTGACGATAGTGATGATAGTGATGAGAGGGATGAGAGACATGAGAGAGAAGAGAGGGAGGAGAGAGAGGAGAGGGATATCATATACAGCTGGGGGTCTGATGAGGAGACCCTCCGTCTACTAAATGTGCTTAACAGACAGGGACCACCAGACTGCCTGGGGGATGAGATAGCAGTGTAGCACGACAACACACACACATTCACACATGCACGCACTCATAAACACACACCAGCACATACCACCCTGCTCGACCCAGATTGACACACACACACCCCACCAGGTGAAAACATCTGAACAGCCATTATAACCTGACCACCACTGCTCCTCTCCCTCTGCTCACAGACATTTTTGTCAGAATTATCGGAACAGATTCCTATACTGCACTTCTGTGTGTGTATCCCAGTCTACAGGTTATGACTCAAACTGTCTGTCTACACAGTGTGCAGTGTGCAGGCCCTAAAACATGGGTGTCAAAGTCATTCCATGGAGGGCCGAGTGTGTACTGGTTTATTATTTCCTTTCTATTTGTGTTCAATTTAGACCTAGACAACCAGGTGATGGGAGTTCCTAACTAATCAGTGACCTTATTGATCAATCAATTACAAGGGAGGAGCGAACACCTTCAGACACTCGGCCCTCCATGGAACGAGTTTGACACGTGTCCTAGTGTACAGGACTGTTGGTGTCTGTTACAGAGGGAGCCTCTTCTCCCTCTCCACAATTCGTAAGCAAATACTATTTTTAGTAAGATTATGATGATATCTGTATCTGAACATGACATTTTCTACATGGTCATTGTGATGCTCTATAATATGTATTATGTTGGTTGAGGACGTATTATTCCAGCTCTTTTTGTTTCTGAATAACCCATTTTTTGGAATCATATGTGGACTGTTCCCCTTTAAGACCTTGTGCACAAATTTATGTAAACCTTGGATTATTCAGACCTCTAGGAATGTAATTCATTTATAGCAATTTGTGTCGTATCAGTGACTAGAACGCCCGCCAGAAACTGTTCCCCTTTAAGATCTTGTGCACTAACAGTGACTAAGAGCACCTGCCAAATGTTCCTCCTATTAAACCCTATTCACAGCATGGTCATAGGACAACAGTGTGTGTGGGTAGTATAGAGGTTACAGAAGTAATCATATACAGTAAAAGGCCCAAAGCAGGTCAAGTCAGTTTACATCAGTCAGTTATCCTCAGCTCATCTCTTGCATCAGATTCAGTAGAGTAGAGAGCAGAGATTTGAAGTTTACAGTTATTTAAAATAATTCAACCTTTGATCAAACTTTGATCTCTGAAGTCTCTGTTCTCCTGTATGTATAACCCACCTGACCCAGAGTGCGGTGTGTGTGTGTGTGCGTGCGTGTGTGTGTGTGTGCGTTCATGTGTGTGGGAATAGTTATACCACCTCCAATCAACCCCTTTTGTGATCTCCTTGAGTGGATTAGCGAGGAAGGTTTCTAGGTTGTACTCATCCAGTAGTTAGTTGGTGAAGCATGGTGATGGTCTCAGAAGGCCTCCAGGTCTAGAGGCAAGGGTCCAGCTGTTCACCTTCCTCAATCTCTAGTGTCCTCAGTCACCCACACAACAGCCTCTGGCCTCTCCCTCACCTCTCTTCCTCTCTCCTCTCCAGTCACCCACACACAACCCTCTGGGATAAACACTCCCCATGTATACTATTTTTATCCTCCTCCTTTCCTCTCTTCCTCTCCTCTTATCCACACCAGCTCCTATCTTCTCCTTTCCTTTCCTCTCTGCTCATCTCCTTTCCTCATCTCCTGTCTCCTATCCTCTCATCTCCTTTCCTCTCCCCTCATCTCTTCTCCTCTCCAATCTCCTCTCCTGCTGAAGGACGTGTTGATGATTAATAGGAACGTTTGGCTCCAGACCTGAATCAATGATCCCCAGTCTTGAACCTAGTCACACCCCAACACGTAATCTACCAATAAAGACTCATCACTCACCCTGACTAACACACAAAGGCACACACAGACCACACACATCACTGGAGTTGATAATGATTATTTGTTTAATATTTAGACAGATGCTCTTCTAAAGTTGTACATACACTGTGTAAAATGCCACACACACTCACACGCCCTATCAAACACACACACACACACACACAGCTCTGCCACTGTGGAAAGTCTTGCAAAGTCAGTCGGTTAGAAAAGTTTGTGTGACTCTTAATATATTGACAGTTCTGCTGACTACCTACCCCTCTGACATTTGATGGTTTCTCCTAGTGACAGCAGAGATAACAGGGTCCTGGGAAATGCCACATGATGCTGCAGGGGTGGTGGCAGATCCCAGAGGTCACAGTGACACCGAGCGGACTTTGAAATGTTCAGACCTGTCTCTCTGTCCATGCGCACCCAGCCAACATAACAGTACCACAGTCATCAACGTCACTGTCATTGTCACACCCAGTGGCTTAGTGGCAATGTTAATTAAAGCCACACTCCCAGATTCACAGCTCTGTGGTTAATGGAGTGTGGATCACCCAGGGAGAATGGGAAAGCTGCTGTGGAATTGACCAGACAGCGCACACACGCATGCACATAGACCCACATAGACACTCACACACACACAGCTGTGCAGTTTTATTGGCAGGCGGGTGGGGTGTCCATCCCATCTGTCCTAACTGTGTGTAGGATTTTAGAGACACTAACTTGTTATTTCTGGAATGATGAAAGAGATTCCATCTTAATTAAATTCAAAGGGACTTTATTAGCATGGAAAACAAATGTTTACATTGCCACTCTCTCTCACACACACACACACACTATGTGGCAGCATTGAAGACCTTCCAGAGAAGCGTAGCAGAGGTAACAGGCTGAGGCTGTCACTGCAGCCTCAAAAGAAACAAGAACCCACGCGGAGAGAAAGATGAGGGAGTGAGAGAGAGACAGAGAAGGAGAGACAGGAGAGGGATGGAGAGAAAGATGAGACTAACAGGATTTTGTTCTTCAGTTCTGATATTTTGCTGCTGTTGGTGTTTACTGTTTACAGAGGAGATGTTTACCATGTTCTTCTGAGCTCCCTGCGTCTTCTCACATCATAATTGAAATCTAGTGAAAATATCAGTGCATGCTTTATCCCAACCATTTTGTCTGCATATAAAGAGGTTATCTGGTGGGTCTGTTTGTGTGGGATTTGTTTTTATTTGTGCTTGTTAATGCACATGCGTGTGTGTGAGCCTAAGCATGAAAACAAAAAGCTATTCACCTCTATCTGTGGTGATAGGGTACATAAGCCGTCCTCCCTCGTCAGCTCAAAGACTAGGGTCTGAAAGCAGTGCAGCCTTTCATTGTTGGAAGGGGTTCGATTCCAGGCTGTATCTCAACCGGGCGTGATTCGGTGTCCCATAGGGTGGTGCACAATTGGCCCAGCGTCATCCGCGTTAGGGTTTGGCCAGGGTAGGCCGTCATTGTAATTAAGAATTTGTTCTTAACTGACTTGCCTAGTTAAATAAAGGTTAAGAAATGCTCCCTCCACAGATTTTCTATGGGATTAAGGTCTGGAGACTGGCTAGGCCACTCCAGGACCTTAATGTGCTTCTTCTTGAGCCACTCCTTTGTTGCCTTGGCCGTGTGTTTTGGGTCATTGTCATGCTGGAATACCCATCCGCGACCCATTTTCAATGCTCTGGCTGAGGGAAGGAGGTTCTCACCCAAGATTTGACGGTACATGGCCCCGTCCATCGTCCCTTTGATGCGGTGAAGTTGTCCTGTCCCCTTAGCAGAAAAACACCCCCAAAGCATAATGTTTCCACCTCCATGTTTGACGGTGGGGATGGTGTTATTGGGGTCATAGGCAGCATTCCTCCTCCTCCAAACACGGCGAGTTGAGTTGTTGCCAAAAGCTCCATTTTGGTCTCATCTGACTACAACACTTTCACCCAGTTGTCCTCTGAATCATTCAGATGTTCATTGGCAAACTTCAGATGGGCATGTATATGTGCTTTCTTGAGCACAGGGACCTTGCGGGTGCTGCAGGATTTCAGTCCTTCACGGCGTAGTGTGTAACCAATTGTTTTCTTGGTGACTATGGTCCAAGCTGCCTTGAGATCATTGACAAGATCCTCCCGTGTAGTTCTGGGCTGATTCCTCACCGTTCTCATGACCATTCCAGGCTGAGGGAGATTGACAGTTGTTTTGTATTTCTTCCATTTGCGAATAATCGCACCAACTGTTGTCACCTTCTCACCAAGCTGCTTGGCGATGGTCTTGTAGCCCATTCCAGCCTTGTGCAGGTCTACAATCTTGTCCCTGACATCCTTGGAGAGCTCTTTGGTCTTGGCCACGGTGGAGAGTTTGGAATCTGATTGATTGATTGCTTCTGTGGACAGGTGTCTTTTATACAGGTAACAAACTGAGATTAGGAGCACTGCCTTTACGAGTGTGCTCCTAATCTCAGCTCGTTACCTGTATAAAAGACACCTGGGAGCCAGAAATCTTTCTGATTGAGAGGGGGTCAAATACTTATTTCCCTCAATAAAATGCAAATCAATTTATAACATTTTTAACATGTGTTTTTCTGGATTGTTTGTTGTTATTCTGTGTTTCACTGTTCAAATAAACCTACCATTAAAATTATAGACTGATAATTTCTTTGTCAGTGGGCAAACGTAAAAAATCAGCAGGGGATCAAATACTTTTTTCCCTCACTGTATATGTATATGTATTGCCATGGGGTAGAGAGAAATGGTATAGATAATCTCATGCTATTCTACACATTTTGCAATAAAACTGAGATTATTATATATTTTTTCCTGTAGTTCTAAACATTTTTGTCTTGCTTATGACGTGTTTGAATGCTATCTGTGGAGGGGGGGCCCGACCTCCAGTGGGCTGCGGAGATTTGTGGAATATCAGTGGAGTTGCTGTAGCAGGGTTTCAGGAGAGTTTCTATGTTGAGAATGTTGCTGTAACAGGGTTCGAGGAGAGTTTCTATGTTGAGAGTGTTGCTGTAATAGGGTTCGAGGAGAGTTTCTTTGTTGAGAATGTTGCTGTAACAGGGTTCGAGGAGAGTTTCTTTGTTGAGAGTGTTGCTGTAACAGGGTTCGAGGAGAGTTTCTTTGTTGAGAGTGTTGCTGTAAGAGGGTTCGAGGAGAGTTTCTTTGTTGAGAGTGTTGCTGTAACAGGGTTCGAGGAGAGTTTCTTTGTTGAGAGTGTTGCTGTAACAGGGTTCGAGGAGAGTTTCTTTGTTGAGAGTGTTGCTGTAAGAGGGTTCGAGGAGAGTTTCTTTGTTGAGAGTGTTGCTGTAAGAGGGTTCGAGGAGAGTTTCTATGTTGAGAATGTTGCTGTAACAGGGTTCGAGGAGAGTTTCTATGTTGAGAGTGTTGCTGTAACAGGGTTCGAGGAGAGTTTCTATGTTGAGAATGTTGCTGTAACAGGGTTCGAGGAGAGTTTCTATGTTGAGAGTGTTGCTGTAACAGGGTTCGAGGAGAGTTTCTTTGTTGAGAGTGTTGCTGTAACAGGGTTCGAGGAGAGTTTCTTTGTTGAGAGTGTTGCTGTAAGAGGGTTCGAGGAGAGTTTCTTTGTTGAGAGTGTTGCTGTAAGAGGGTTCGAGGAGAGTTTCTTTGTTGAGAGTGTTGCTGTAAGAGGGTTCGAGGAGAGTTTCTTTGTTGAGAGTGTTGCTGTAACAGGATTCGAGGAGAGTTTCTTTGTTGAGTGTTGCTGTAACAGAGTTCGAGGAGAGTTTCTTTGTTGAGTGTTGCTGTAACAGAGTTCGAGGAGAGTTTCTTTGTTGAGAGTGTTGCTGTAACAGGGTTCGAGGAGAGTTTCTTTGTTGAGAGTGTTGCTGTAACAGGATTTGATATGTTCATTAATCTGGAGGTTAGAATATTAATTATTGTTCCTGAGGTTTTCTGCTGTTGTTTGGGTGCAGACATGTCCATAAATGGGGGGGGGGGGCGCGCTTGTCATGATCTGGGAACCACTGATTCTACTCGCTCCTGTCATCTCCAACACATTCTAGTTGATCTCTGCTAACACAACAGTATGTATTGGATGTTATTGGTGAACTTGTGAAGGACTCTATTGATCAGACCTTTGAGTTAACCTCAGTGTAATATTTAAAATGGCTGTGCAAGTGGGAATCAATGAGATGCAACACAACACACATACATCCAGACACACGGAGAGACAGCCTATGGACTGAGCTAAACAGACCATTGATGAAATGTTATGGCCGCTTAATTCTGAAAATGAAAGAGAGAATGGGGTAGAGAGACAGAGGCCGAGAGAGAGGGTTGGGGAGGGAGAAAGACGGGGAGAGGGGGGGTGTAACACACACAGTAACACACTGGCCCCTCATTGAGAAGCACTTTACTGTGGGGGGGAACTCATAATCCCATCGGCCGCTGTAGCTGTAGGTCTAACCTTATACCTCTGACTCCCTGTCCAAGCCACAAGAGACAGGAAGCAGGACAGTGTACAACTCAACGGGAGGTTACAGAATGAACAGACTTAAATTATTCATCCCCAACACCCACTAATTTCAATTATTCATATTAAAAAACGAGGGTGTGTGAATTATAGATGTTTGGCCTACAATAGCTGTGCTCTGGGTGTGCATAGTGTGTGGCTGGGCTACTGTACTGTGGGTCAGGGGAACAGGAAGTCTAGCTCTCTGGGTCATGTCTGGCTCCAAAGTTAGACATAACTTATCTAAAATAATTAGCCTGTTTTATTTGAAGTGCTTCATTTTCATCTCCGGTTAGTGCACAGTGCAGACACTACTTTACTTTGGAACAGTCAATTAAATTAATTAATCGCCACAAATGAGCGTGTTAAATTTAATTTACTACCCAGCATTCAGTCTCGTTCAGTGACTTAAAGGGACAGTTTGACATTTTGGCAAGAGTCAGATGAACTCATGAATACCATGTTTGTCTCTGCATGCAATTTGAAGGTAGTTTCTGGAGCCATTGGTTTACTAGTGTTAGTGCATGACTGGAAGTCTAGGGGAGCAGCTGCTAGCTACTCCTGTAGACAGCAGCTACACTACATGATCAAAAGTAACATTTCTGCATGGACTTGCTTCCATTCAACCACAACAGCATTAGTGAGGCCTGCCACTGATGTTGGGCGATTAGGCCTGGCTCACAGTCTGCGTTCCAATTCATCCTAAAGGTGTTTAATGGCTTTGAGGTTGGGGCTCTGTGCAGGCAAGTCAAGTTCTTCCACACGATCTTGACAAACCATTTCTATATGGACCTCGCTTTGTGCACGGGGTATTGTCATGCTGAAACAGGAAAGGGCCTTCCCAAACTGTTGGCACAAAGTTGTAAGCACGGAATCGTCCAGAATGTAATTGTATGCTGTAGCGTTAAGCTTTCCCTTCACTGGAACTAAGGGGCTTAGCCCGAACCATGAAAAACAGCTCCAGACCATTATTCCTCGTCCGACAAACTTTACGGTTGGCACTATGCATTGGGGCAGGTAGCGTTCTCCTGGCATCTGCCAAACCCAGATTAATCTGTCAGACTGCCAGATGGTGAAGCATGATTCATCACTCCAGAAAACACTTCAGAGTCCAATGGCGGCGAGGTTTACAGCACTCCAGCCGGCACTTGGAATTGCGCATGGTGATCTTAGGATTTTGTGCAGTTGCTCAGCCATGAAAACCCATTTCATGAAGCTCTCGACAAACAGTTATTGTGTTGACGTTGCTTCCAGTGGCAGTTTAGAACTCGGTAGTGAGTTTTGCAACTGAGGACAGACTCGGTGCTTCAGCACTCGGCGGTCCCGTTCTGTGAGCTTTTGTTGCCTACCACTTTGCGGCTGAGCCGTTGTTGCTCCTAGACGTTTCGACTTAATAATAAAAGCACTTACAGTTGAGCTGGGCAGCTCTAGCAGGGCAAAAATTTGACACACTGACTTGTTGGAAAGGTGGCATCCTATGACGGGGCCATGTTGAAAGTCATTGAGCTCTTCAGTAAGGTCATTCTACTAATAATGTTTGTTTATGGAGATCGCATGGTTGTGTGCTAGATTTTATACACCTGTCAGCAACAGGTGTGGCTGAAATAGCCAAATCCACAAATTTCAAGGGGTATCCACATACTTTTGTACATAGTGTACATTCAACTTTCTTCAAACTGCATGCAGAGATATAATCTGTCATCACACAGATGCTCTTTCTAACATGCTAAATAGCCACACGGCCACTTAAGACTAGTTGGTCTACTAGTCCCTAATGCTGTTTCTCTCACCACACACACACACACACACATTAAAGGGTCTTGTCGTGGTGCGCTTGGCTAGGTGTTATACGGTAAGTGTTGAGCGTTAGGTCTTGGCTAGGTTCTCTGCTCTCCCTTTGTCAGAACGCTGATACACTTAGCCCTGTGGTACGTTGTCTCCTACTCTCCTCCACTCAGCCCTGTGGTACGTTGTCTCCTACTCTCCTCCACTCAGCCCTGTGGTACGTTGTCTCCTACTCGCCTTCACTCAACCCTGTGGTACGTTGTCTCCTACTCTCCTTCACTCAGCCAGTGGTATGTTGTCTCCTACTCTCCTTCACTCAGCCCTGTGGTACGTTGTCTCCTACTCTCCTTCACTCAGCCCTGTGGTACGTTGTCTCCTACTCTCCTTCACTCAGCCCTGTGGTAGGTTGTCTCCTACTCTCCTTCACTCAGCCCTGTGGTACGTTGTCTCCTACTCTCCTTCACTCAGCCCTGTGGTACGCTGTCTCCTACTCTCCTTCACTCAGCCCTGTGGTATGTTGTCTCCTACTCTCCTTCACTCGGCCCTGTGGTACATTGTCTCCTACTCTCCTTCACTCAGCCCTGTAGTACGTTGTCTCCTACTCTCCTCCACTCAGCCCTGTGGTACGTTGTCTCCTACTCTCCTTCACTCAGCCCTGTGGTAGGTTGTCTCCTACTCTCCTTCACTCAGCCCTGTGGTACGTTGTCTCCTACTCTCCTCCACTCAGCCCTGTGGTAGGTTGTCTCCTACTCTCCTCTACTCATTCCTATGATTTTCAATGCCGATACCGAGGACCAAAAAAAGCCGATACTGATTAATTCCCGATTTTTATATATATATATATATATATTTGTAATAATGACAATTACAACAATACTGAATGAACAATGAACACTTTTATTTTAACTTAATATAATACATAAATAAAATCTATTTAGTCTCAAATAAATAATGAATCATGCTCAATTTGGTTTAAATAATGCAAAAACACAGTGTTGGAGAAGAAAGTAAAAGTGCAATATGTGCCATGTAAAAAATTTTACGTTTAAGTTCCTTGCTCAGAACATATGAAAGCTGGTGGTTCAATATTCCCAGTTCTTCAATATACCCCGTTAATAAGTTTTAGGTTGTAGTTATTATAGGAATCTGACGCATCAACTATTTCTATCTATACCATTTGTATTTCATATACCTTTGACTATTGGATGTTCTAACAGGCACTTTAGTATTGCCAGCCTAATCTCAGGAGTTGATAGGCTTGAAGTCATAAACAGCTCTGTGTTTCAAGCATTGCTAAGAGCTGCTGGCAAACGCAGTAAAGTTTGAATGAATGCTTACGAGCCTGTTGCTGCCTACCACCGCTCTGTCAGACTGCTCTATCAAATATCAAATCATAGACTTAATTATAATATAATAAACACAGAAATACGAGCATTTGGTCATTAGTATGGTCAAATACGGAAACTATCATTTCGAAAACAAAACGTTTTTTCTTTCAGTGAAATACGGAACCGTTCTGTATTTTATCGAACGAGTGGCAACCCTAAGTCTAAATATTTCTGTTACATTGCACATCCTTCAATGTTATGTCATAATTATGTAAAGTTCTGGCAAATTAGTTCGCAACGGCCCAAACTGTTGCATATACCCTGAGTCTGCTTACACTGAACGCAAGAGAAGTGACACCATTTCCCTACTTAATATTGCCTGCTAACATGAATTTCTTTTAACTAAATATGCAGATCCCAAAAAATATAATTCTGTGTATTGATTTTAAGAAAGACATTGATGTTTATGATTAGGGACATTCGTGCAACGATTGTACTTTTTTCGCGCTTTTGTTAAATCATCACCCATTTGGCGAAGTAGGCTGTGATTCGATGATAAATTAACAGGCACCGCATTGATTATATGCAATGCAGAACAAGCTAGTTAACCTAGTAATATCCCCAACCTTGCGTAGTTAACTATTGATTATGTGAAGATTGATTGTTTTTTATAAGATAAGTTTAATGGTAGCTAGCTACTTACCTTGGCTCCTTGCTGCACTCGCGTAATAGGTGATCAGCCTGTGATTGTCTCCTACTCTCCTCCTTTCTCAAACTGTGATAACATCTCTGTGAGGAAGGCTGCTGTTGTTTGACTAACAGCCCAAGTCTCACCGCTGTGTGTGTGTGTGTGTGTGTGTGTGTGTGTGTGTGTGTGTGTGTGTGTGTGTGTGTGTGTGTGTGTGTGTGTGTGTGTGTGTGTGTGTGTGTGTGTGTGTGTGTGTGTGTGTGTGTGTGTGTGTGTGTGTGTGTGTGTGTGTGTGTGTAGTCACTGTGACAGAAGTGGGTTACTCACAGCTGAGAACAAAGTCTAAAGTTTTTCTTCAGATGAAGAGTAAAGTTGAGTCCATAAAGAAACAGCAACCTATAAGACTGATATAAGGCTCTGACTGACTCTGTAGAAGTTGTTATCGTCATGGACATTCTCTCTAAGGGTATATGTTAGTAATACAGCCAATTATGTGACAGGAGATACAACTTTTAATAACACTTGAGATAAAACCTTAAATGATAAATAAACCAATTGGAACGTTACATTGCATTCCAGTATCTCCCAACAAGACTGGACCTTATGATTCTAAGTTCCAAAGTTGTGGCTAAACTTTGTTTCCTATTCCTGTGACTAAGGCTTCATTGGGCTGTGGGAGTATCTCAATAGTGTGACCTTTCTCCCTCTGTTCTGTTAACCTGGGTCTTTTTTCTCTGGTACAAAACGTTTCATTCCATCAGGTCCTTCGCTGGCCTGTTGTATAAAGAGAAACCCAGTATACTGTACTGTATATGTGTGGGAGTGAAAATGCACTTACCCTGCATCTCATTCTGTCCCTGACCTTGCTTTTGCTCAATAAACGTCTCCTTTCTTACTTTCTCTCTTTCCGTACTCCTCTACTTAAATTGCTGTGCCACACTGTACCGTACTATCATAACAGTTGATTGCCTTTCTAGAATTCTGTCTCTTTCATTTAATTGTCTTTTTTTCCATTTAATTATCTTTCTTTTATGTTTTCTGTACTTCATCCCTATATGTTTATTCTCCTCTTGTAACGATGTACGCTGAGAGTCGGGAAGCAAGTTCATGGAGTGAATACATTTCATAAATAAACAAACACAACAAGAAACACGAACAGCGCACCGACATGAAACAGGAACAGCGTACCAACATGAAACAGGAACAATGACGACTGGGGAAGAAACCAAAGGGAGTGACATATGAAGGGCAGGTAATCAAGGAGGTGAATGGAGTTCAGGTGATTGTAACGCTGGTGACAGGTGTGCGCCATAAAGAGCAGCCTGGTGACCTAGAGGCCGGAGAGGGAGCACACGTGACACCTCTGCACTTGAGCAGAAAATACAAAATGTATGTGTTAATTAAGAATTAACATGGCAACAATCCCTAAGGGTAGGCTGTAAAAAAAAAAATATATATATATATATATATATATATATATTCCCCCCATATTCACCCCAGTAGTACATACCTCTCAGGAGGGAGGGGGGTTGAGAGCGAGAGAGGGAAATAAGAGAGGGGGGGAACAAGAGAGAGAGAGAGGTAGAGACAGGACAGGGACACCAGTATGTATTATAGTACAGGGCCAGTCTCAGCCTCGGGTGTAGACAAACAAGCTCCAGCGTCTTAACACGGGGAGTTAATGTGTAATGGAGCCGACTATGTTTGTGCTATTCATTATCATGCCCGCCCATACTTAAAACACTATCCTCATTCTATCATTATGCAGCCTTCTGATAGGGATTGTAGCTAAGAAAAGTGTGGGAACTGCTTTTCTAGCATAAAGAGTGGCTGAGAGCTGTCACACAAACACACGCGCACAGACACACAGAGATAAACAGATTGATTTTCTGTTAAATATCATTTTTGCTGCCTCCCAGGTGGCACAGTTGTTAAGGGCGCTGTACTGCAGCGCCAGCTGTGCCATCAGAGACTCCGGGTTCGCGCCCAGGCTCTGTCGTAACTGGCCGCGACCTGGAGGTCCATGGGGCGACGCACAATTGGCCTAGCGTTTTCCGGGTTATGGAGGGCTTGGTCGGTAGGGATGTCCTTGTCTCATCGTGCACCAGCGACTCCTGTGGCGGGCCGGGCGCAGTGCGCGCTAACCAAGGTTGCCAGGTGCACGGTGTTTCCTCCGACACCGGCTGGCTTCTGGGTTGGATGCGCGCTGTGTTAAGAAGCAGTGCGGCTAGGTTGGGTTGTGTATCGGAGGACACATGACTTTCAACCTTCGTCTCTCCCGAGCCCGTACAGGAGTTGTAGCGATGAGACAAGATAGTAGCTACTACAACAATTGGACACCACGAAATTGGGGAGAAAAAGGGGTAAAAATATATATATATATATAATTTTTGCCGAAGTGATGCCAAAACGTTGGTAAATACCATTAAATTGCTGGGAGATTATATGTAGTGTGCAACTGTTTTATTGTGATAGTTTATAGTTTATTCGCCGTTAGTCAGCACCTCCACACAAACTATTTTCTGGGTGTGCGCCAGCTCATGTTTTTTTTTAATCAAATATAATTTTTCTAACAGCACTTCTCTTTAGTCAGGCTACAGAGCATCCATACCCCTGGCAAGCCTCTAACAGTGAAAAGAGATATCAGTGTTTGTCTGAATAACCACCTGGATGTCTGCTCTCCCTCTCTCTTCCTCCTTCAAACACCCTTCGTTCACTGCTGATTCATATTAGCTCCCTCTCCAAAGACACACTAATATATTCTAAGATCTCTGGAGCTGCCAGTGTCTTTGAAATCATCTGAATTGCAGCCGCAACACAAAGTGAAGTCAAGGGCACCTGTGATGTGCTGTCTCACTGCTCTCACTGTTTCTTTCCATATATCTGTCGAGAGATGAGATGTGGTGTTTAGAGTTACAATCCAACCCAGTGTTTAGCCGTAAAGTCCCTATTTGTCCCTATGATGAGCCCGTAAGGGCTCCGGAGCGATTGTCTGATCAGCGAGAAAGAATCAGGCAGTAAAATGTGTTCCATTGGAATGTGCTCAGTATTCTGAACTCTACATTTTCTCTAGCATATGTACTGGAGTTTATTAGAAAGCAATCTGCATAAGACCATCTGATAAATGATTTAACATAGAACATAAAATGTATTTATATAACACTTTGTACGCAATTTTTGGAACCCGCTTTACAAATCCACTTTTTATTCATTCTAAGCACTTGTTGTGTCTTACTAATGCCTTCTGAGAAATTATTTTCTCCACGAGGTAAGAAAATCTATTATTGTACTGTGGACTGACAACAACCCGCGTCTTTGTGCATTTACCCATCCTGTAATGCATTGTGGTCCCTTTTTCTGCTTCATTGTGATTGGTGGATGTGGATATGTGCATGTGTCATGCCCCTTGCTTGCATCCTGACTTGTTGATGGTTGTGTAACGTGTTGCATCCATATGGAGTGGTTGTAACACTGTGCCTTGTGGCACCCCATTTGCTCATTCTAATACTAAGCCATACTTAAACATGTTTTTGATTTTGCAACATTCTGTAATGTAGCATAAAAGATGCAGTAAATATTGGAATGTCAGGAGTGTTCTTTTGCTCCAGGTCATGAGATTTAATGTTGTCTATACATTCTATTTATATCTGTTCCATTTCATTGGTGCCTGTAATGTTCTATGTATCTGAAACCTTGCATTTAACTAAAAATGCCTCACTTTTATCTTACACAATCCCTCTCCCTCCCTCTCTCCCTCCAGTTGACCAGAGTATGTTTGAGAACTCCAACGCCTCCAGAGCTCCAGGCCAGGGGCTCCAGGCCTCCAGGTTGACCCAGGCCTCGGCCCGTCGCTCCCTGGTCACTGCTAACCCTGCCCTGGGTAGCAGCCCTGCCGAGGCCCCCTCCTCCACCACTGTCGCTGGAGGTCAGCAGAGGCTGAAGAACGCCCTGAACCTGGGAAAGGTGGTGGGGGCAAAGGTCAATGACCTGCTGCGGAGGAAGGAACCCAGTCTTCTAGGAGACATCGGGGTCACAGAGGTCAACAAGAACGTAGGAGCAGTCTGGAGCAATATGGAGGAGATGACCCTGGGGACTACTGCCAATAGGTAAGGAGGGATACACACATTACACATTACACACAGACACTTTTAGACACTGTGCTCTGGAGAATCACTCCAATATTGGTTTTATTCTGAGTCAAACTGTAGCTAGTTATTTCAAAAAGCAACTTTTCACTCCATATTAAAATCATAACCATGGAGTCTAAGATGTTTAAATGATTCATCAGAGTAAAAGGAGGGTTAGTTAGACTGAAGACAGAGATTAAACCATACACATACACACACACATGCAGCCTTGGGTCTCCCTCTGTCTAAAGAGGCAGAATGAGCTGTCTGTACATACTGTAGCTGATCATTGATCCGTCTGTCTCTTGACTGAACTCGCTGCCGAACTCACATCCTCATCATATAATTGGTAAAACCGTGATGTGTGTTTGGACACTGATGTGTTGAGAAATATGGATTGTGTGTGTGTGTGTGTGTGTGTGTGTGTGTGTGTGTGTGTGTGTGTGTGTGTGTGTGTGTGTGTGTGTGTGTGTGTGTGTGTGTGTGTGTGTGTGTGTGTGTGTGTGTGTGTGTGTGTCAGCGACAGTGAGTGGTAAGTCACGTACAGACAGACTAGTCATAAATGACTGGTATTCTTTGCAGCGACTTCTTATTACTATGGAAATGATCACCATGGCAATATGCTCATTTATGGGGGACAGATAGAGAAATATTCCACTGATAATATAAACACACAGTCAACAAACACACACAATCTCACAGCATGAGTTTTACAAAGATTGACACAGTTCTCTTCTCTATCCCTCCAGTCATACCTCTCTGGACTCCTTCCCTCGTCTGGACCCCCCTCCCCCCGGTAAGAAGCGTCTTCCTCGCGCCCTGAAGACCACCCAGGACATGATGATCTCATCTGACCCTGTCGTCACCACTCCCCCTGAGACCCCTGATCACTCCCTCTCCTCCCCTGATAAGACCCCCCTCATTAGCAAGGAGCATACCCCACCCCAGGGAGAGAGGGATGGAGAGAATGATGGAGGGAGAGACGGATTCACCGGACTGACTGGCCCTCTGGACAGCGAGAGGAAAGAGGAGGATGAGGTGGTGGAGATGGAGAGAAATGGAAGTAGTAAGATGGATGGAGTAGAAGGGGATGAGACGGAAGAGAGGAGAGAGCCAGAGAAGACCCAGATTCAGCTCCAGCTCTCTGTCCCAGACCTCATCCATAAGGACCACCCGGACCCCCACAGGTCGAAGACGTCTGAGCCCAGGCAGAAGGCACCGGGAGTGGACACGAGGCTGGCCTCCACCCCTCTGAAGGCTCCATACAGGATCAGTCTGAGTGTGAGTGAGGATGGGCTGATGGAGAATGGCTCCCTCTGTATGAGAGGATCAGCAGTTACAGACACAGAGGAGCTTGAACAACACCCCGACCTGCTCTCCTTTGAGTAGAGACACACATAAACACACACACACCACATACATACAAACATACACACATACATGGATACATACACACAGACAGTGATGTGGTGAGGACTTGGCAGAGAGAGAGAAGACAGAAATTGTGTGCGCGAGAAAATAAGAGGGAGAGAGGATGTTTTTGACTAGACCCTAGACTTGGGTTAGGGCACAGGGAAATAGATTGTGATGTTGTGTGTTTGTATGTGAGTGGGAGTTGGATATAGTGGTAGAGGAGTGTATTAAGGAAGGGTATGTGTAAGAGAGGTAGAGAGAACAAGACAGACCGGGAAAGAGTATCTATTTTAGCATCATGAAGGGACAGACCACAGTGGCTTAGAATCTTTTCAAGAGAACCAAAACCTCCTGGTCTGACAAACATTGTTTTATAACCTTGTTTTAAGTCATGTTTTATAGTGTTAATCTTAGAAGATAATGCTGAAGGAAGATTTATACCCAAGGATTCTAGATATCTAGATTTCAAATAAATAATTTGAAATGTCATAGTACCCTTTCATGCTGAGACAGAATGTATTTTTTATGATCTTTTATAATTGTTGCCCCTCAGAAAATGTCAAACCGTCAGCGCTAAATATGAAAACAAAAGTGAACATAACCAGTAGCATAACACAGTTTTGCGGGGCCACCTCGCAAGGTCTTGCGTGGATTACGGGGGTGTCTGGTACACCAGTGAACACAACATAAACACTGATTAATATGATTCAACATCACAAGCTCTTTCTCTGTTTTTATACGCCCACTGCTGTGTTCCTCATTCTCACCCTTCAAGTGGAGACATGTATTGTGGGAGACGTGCGATTGGGTTTGTTTCGCCTGTGTATGTGTCTGGTTTATGTTTGTTGATCGACGGTCATTGTTTTAGTAGTGCCACTCACAGTCCTGTTGTTTTATTTCCTTTTTATGTGTAATCTTTATTTTGTCATTTGATTTGAAGTAATGGTCATTCTGCAACAAAAAAAGTCGTAAAAAATATATCACAAACACACACACAGGACACATAGTAGGACAGAATGAGGGGAATGTAAGGCAGGTCTCTCCCAGAGAAAAGAGGCTTTGTCTGGGGCTGCTATTCTCACTTACAGGCTCCTCACCACTGTACTCATCTACCCCTTCTCTTCCCCTCTCATCCACTCCTTCCTGAGATGAACAAACAGATAGAATCCACTATCACAGCCCTTTTATGCTCCTAGCACAGATTGAGATTAATGAGACTTTAACCAGTGTTTCACAAAACTGACCGTAGATCAGTGTGTCAGGGGAACTACTACTCTAATAGACAATGCTTAGTTATCCTGGGTGGGGTGTATGTGGATCTGTGCTTCCATCAGTCAGCACACAGAATATTAGTCTGGACCCAGTATTTCTGGAATGTAGTAGCCAGACACTGAGACTGGAGAGGGGGGGGGGGGGGGCTGCAGGCGACAACATGAAGATTGATACCATTGGGAGTATTTACATCCAGATTGTTCTTAGCCTATTGTATCAACCGAGTGTTTTCCAAACCGTGGGTCATGGGACCTGGCTGAAAACGTCTGTGACTAAAAACATGGATTTGTGTGATTGGATGTTGGAAAGGCTATATGTATGTCAATGTGTTATTAGATCATCTGTTTGATAAGGCAACCTAATCATGATGTAAACTAAAGCAATAATTGATATATTTTAAATGAATCAATCATTGTTTGTAGAGTCTAGACGGGTGTTGGCGTTATATTGTTATTTCTAAATGAGAACACTAAAGAGGACAGTTGATTATAAAGCTACATTTTACAGCATCAACACATAGCTTATCTGTATCAATACTATGCTGACCACTTAAGTTATATCAGATCTTGAAATGTGAAGGAAAATACTGTACATTTGTGGAAATATTTTTACTACACCTTTATAACGTCTCTGTACATGAAAATCGTTTCACATCTTATTAAGAAATGAATGAAAGTGCTTTATTTTTAAATACAATTTAGTCATAAATCTCATAGAAAATGTTTCTATTTAGCTAGTTGCAAAGATATTTGATTGAAATGGAATGATATCACATACTGTGCATTTGATTTGTTATGATTGATTTATTCATAATTGTAGTTATTGTTTTAAGTTTTGTATTCTACAAGATGGTCAATATAATTTCACTACTCCGCTGTTGAATGAAGGAAAGCTATAATGAGCAACAATGATGTGGATGTGTGTGACTGTAGGAGAGAGAGAGAAGCTTTGTGGTGTATTTTGAGAGATATGGACAGTTCTGATGAAGACCTTTCACTGGAACAGTTTTTCTATTCATTATTTGTAATACATTTGGGTCACCATGTGTTACAACAAATCTGTGATTTAAATGGTTGTTTTTGATTTATTTAGATTTTATTGTTTTATGATTCTCTGTTTTTTAACATTGGGGAAATAGTTACTCTTGCTACTGGAAAATATAAAGTTAAAAAAATGAAATATGACTCCTTGTGCCTGTAACTTATGGACGAAACGGAGAGAACTTAGCGCTCTTCTCTCTTTTCAGAAGCTTTCCTGTCTATTTTGGGCCATACAGATGTAGGATCTTAATTTGATCACTTTTCTTATTGCTGAAAATTTTTTCTGCATGACAGGAAATACAAACTTGTAATGTTTTCGAGGTTTAAAAATGCTTCTAACATTTGTAATTTCCACTTTAAAATGTCAGCCTTGATTTGCCCTAACAAAAAATATAGCAACCCCGAACAAATAATGTTCATTAAAGATGCACTATGCAGAAATCGCTTCACCATTTCCTGGTTGCAAAATTCTAATTTCAGTTTATGTGACAAAACAAGTGTCACACCCTGACCTTAAAGAGATGTTTTATTTCTCTATTTGGTTAGGTCAGGGTGTGATCTAGGGTGGGCATTCTTTGTTGTCTATTTCTTTGTTTTTGGCCGAGTATGGTTCCCAATCAGAGGCAGCTGTCTATTGTTGTCTCTGATTGGGAATCATACTTAGGCAGCCCTTTTTCCCACTTTCTGTTGTGGGACCTTTTTTTTGTTAGTTGCTGTGTGAGCGCTACATTACTTTACGTGTCGTTTATCTTTCTTGTTTTTTTGTTTCATTTAATAAATTTAAAATGTACGCCTACCACGCTGCATCTTGGTCTCATTCGAACGACGGACGTAACAACAAGCAAGTACAGTGTAGAGAATTATTGTACCATTTTCAATAACCAAAAATAGATTATTTTCAGCTGGTCTACCAAAATGAAAGTAAAAAACTTTCAAAAACTAAACTTAAGAATGGGAAGCATAGAAATAACGCATATTGAACAGATCTACCACTTCCTAGATTGCTTTCAATGAGAATGACAGATCTATAACTCACATTTCTATGTGAATTTGGTATGATACCCCCCCAAAGTATTGCAACTGTAATTATAATCCACATAATATTTCACATTTCCTGTTGCTGCAAGAATATTTTCCTGCTGTAGCAAACTGGCTCAGATTAAGATCCTACATCTGTGTCCTATTGTATTATTTCTTACCCTCACACATAACCATGGCAACTTGTGTCACATTCAAAAGTGCCACTGTGACAGCCTGTTCTGCTGAATTTAGGACCCTGGAAAGTTTAGAGACGTCCATTAAATATAATTAGATTTTTCTTTGTAATCACCCATGTTTATGTTTCCCTTCATGCAAAATGACGATTAAGAGCAGAGGCAGAAATTACATGGCAAATGTGATCGACTGGCTCGAGTCGGTCTTATGTTTTTACATTGGATAAAAGTAAAGACAGAGCTAGAAAATGGTATATCTTACACTACAGTTGAGGAGCAATGGGAAAGTAATTCTGCTTTGAAAGTTGATAAACTTGTAACCTCACTTTTGAGAAAATGGCCCTTGAATGTTTTGGTTAACCTATTGGAGAGGCCTTCAGCATCGTTCATATCCTCATTGTTGTTATGAAAAAGTATAAACAGAAAAATGCAGGCTGCATGACATCAGCAGCCTGGGGGTCCAAAATAGCATAACTAGTGTATTTTAACACCAATTAACCCACCTGTTTAAAAATGAATTTAGTATATGTCAATCTAGCAAACCAGGGAACTAAAAGCAACTTTCTAAACAATGTTTTGATTTGTTTATTAGCTTGTTCGCTAGCTAGCTAATGTTAAGTTAGCTGGCTAGCCAGTTCAAGTAATGACCATATCATAAAGATGACAACGTCTTCGCTTTAGCTCATTTGTCTTCATTATTACAGGAAAATAAACTCACGACAATATCATTATTTCCAAGTTAATAGCGAGCCAATTACAGAAAAATAGCTTACGATTCTGAGTGTGAGGAAATAAAAGCAGCACTCTACCAGAGCATTTTAGAACTTGGATACGTTATAGCCTAATTTGACTTTGTGCAGGTCATGTTCTTCACTTTACCATCTCTGGTAAATATATACTATATAAAATAAACGTTTATTTGTCACATGCACAGGATACAGAAGGTGTTGTGAAATGGTTACTTGGATTGTAAAGAATTTTGTTTATACATCTAGCTAGCTAGCTAAACAATGAACTATAATTCCAACTCATAACGTTACTACCCTGCATGAATCTGCAAGTAGCTAACCAACCAGGTTCAATGTTAGCTAGCTAACAATAGGCTATAACTAGCAATGCAAATGGCTCTGAGATACTAATAATATTACCACACAGATAATACACATAATGTTAGCTAGCGAGCCAGTTTCTTGTATGCGGAGGAACTGGTGAAAGCTATACTACCAAATCTAATCAGGACCCTGGCTTGAACCTAATATCTATCTCCTGTCCCTGTTCTCTGAACGTTATTCTATGGAGAAGCAAAATAAAGAGGCTACAATAAATTATGTATATTTATCACGCCCTGGCCATAGAGAGGTTTTTATTCTCTATTTTGGTTAGGCCAGGGTGTGACTAGGGTGGGCATTCTATGTTCATTTTCTATGTTTTGGATTTCTTTGTTGTTTGGCTGGTGTGGTTCTCAATCAGAGGCAGCTGTCTATCGTTGTCTCTGATTGAGAACCATACTTAGGTAGCCTTTTCCCACCTGAGTTTTGTGGGTAGTTGCTTTCTGTTTTTGTGTCTGCACCAGACATAACTGTTTTGGTTGTTCTCTTTGTTGTTTTGTTAATCAGTGTTCAGTTCCACCTTGGTCCTCACCTTCTTCCACCAACAGCCGTTACAATATTGTCAGACCTCATTTGATGTCCATGAATTTGCATACATCCTCTCTTGCACAAAGTGTCATAAATGGCATTTGTGTCATTTTTCTATTGCCTTCAAATGCTGTATACCTTTTCTGATAGGATCCGGTGTTGTATCTCAAAAATGGAATGCAGCACCAGCGTGTGTGTCTGTGTGCATGCATGTGTGAGGGTCTAACATCCTCTGGCAGCCATGTGCGACCTATGTAACAACACTAATTAATATGTAAATTAGATTAAATGATTTATTTACAGTCACTTTATGCAGATCTTGGTGCTAGATTCAATCAGATTGACATCTGCATAGCGTTATTTTGGTGTTGTCGGAGGTGGAACTGCTATTTTGCTAACTATTTTCCAACCGTTTCGTTTTGATTAGAATCAACAACAAAAAATTTGTCCATTCCACTCTTCCGACCAGCAAAATAAAGTATCCATTCTTCTCTAATTAAACATCTCTCCCTAATTTCGGTATTACGCTTGTAATGTCATCAGTAGGCTACAGTACGAGAATCAAAATAGAGGGGCAATTAGTCTACACACACACGCACACCCACTGGCAAAGATTTCCAGCTGGTAGGCAGATGCTGGAATAAGTTTCTCAGTGACAGAGCGCTTTGTTGGGATTTTTGTGGGTCTGAAAAAAATCCCTGGAATGTAAAATAACATTAACTGGTTCAAAATACTGTTCTGTTCCGAAACAGTATAGATCACTTTCGTTTTTGGTTTGGGTTCGGTTCTTCAAATAATGTCATTATTTTCCGGTTTTCGGTTCTGTTCCCTGAACCGGTTCCAACCATTGGCTAGAGCTGTCAAATCCACAAGTGGCTCATTGGGCTCCCGAGTGGTGCAGCAGTCTAAGACTCTGCATTTCAGCACAAGAGGTGTCACTACAGTCCCTGGTTCAAATCCAGGCTGTATCACATCTGGCTGTGATTGGGAGTCCCATAGGGTGGTGCACAATTGACTGGGGTAGGCTGTGATTATAAATAAGATTTTGTTCTTAACTGACTTGCCTAGTTAAATAATAATAAAAAATTGCCTTATCGCAGACAATACACTAGATGCAACTAAACCACACCCGACTATAATGCAACAAATTCTATGTAGCTGCATAGAAGTTAATGATAGGCATAAATCCCCCATCTAAATGAACATGAAAACATTGCATGAACCTAACATCAATGGTTTGATGTTTGAGAGTCATTATATCTAACATGGATAGAGCCTACACTTTCTTGCTCTGTTTGAACTTCTAACGCAGTAGGGAGAAGCTAATAAGGAAGGGAGTGGTTTGTGACACACCAACAGCCACTCACCGATACAGTGCCTTGCGAAAGTATTCGGACCCTTGAACTTTGCAACCTTTTGCCACATTTCAGGCTTCAAACATAAAGATATAAAACTGTATTTTTTTGTGAAGAATCAACAACAAGTGGGACACCATTTTAATAATTTTGCACGCCCAATTTTTCAGTTTTTGATTTGTTAAAAAAGTTTGAAATATCCAATAAATGTCATTCCACTTCATGATTGTGTCCCACTTGTTGTTGATTCTTCACAAAAAAATACAGTTTTATATCTTTATGTTTGAAGCCTGAAATGTGGCAAAAGGTCACAAAGTTCAAGGGGGACGAATACTTTCGCAAGGCACTGTATATCAGCTCATACCGCAGTTACAGTTAGTTATCTGCCCTGCATATGTCGGTCAATGCTGTTTTACACTTGATCTGATTGAATCCAGGCCCACGTATGTAAACAGTTAATCAGATCAAGACATACAGACGTCATTACTAATTGAAACACTTATATATTCAAGTGTTTTTCTCTGTAAAGGAATCTAGGTCTTAATGCGTAATACATTTGGTGTAACCATCTCAAAGCCTCTGTGTTCATCTTCTCTTTGTTGACTTTATTGTATTTTATGTCTTTCAAAGGGAATAATGAAGTGAACCAAAGAATAAACTGGTTTATCTAGCTATCCTATCTATCAACCAGACTAAAAGAGGAAGAGAACACATTTGTTTTTCGATAACTTCCTCTGAGAAGGATGAAAGTAAGTTAATGTATTATGTGCTTTTTGATTGTAACACATCTTCTGTAGTGAGAGGGAGGTAATTCCACTGACTGAAGTTAATCATCTGTTTTATTGTATATTTAATCTATTCTTTAATTTGAGCCAGCAGCAGGCAGGCAGCCACTGCATTTTTTCTTTATCAATAAATATCACAGTGGTCCTCTTCAAAAAACATGAGAAGGATTAGAAAAGTTCTGCTTAGCCAAGTGACACAGTGTGATGTACTTATGAACTGAAGGACAGAATGTTACACTGATAAGAAATAACAATAGGACACAATTAAACTCTGCTATAATCATACTTTTCACAATTTCAGAGAGTTATTTTGACCTCATAGTGAGGACATATCATAATCACGTTTTTCACTGCACTGCCCATTTAACACTGTCCTGACAAAGATACTGTATTGACTGACTGATTCGATCAAATGTGTGTTGTAGACACGTGCATTGTACTTGACTTTAAAAAGTAATTTACACTTCATCTGACTTCTGCAGTGTTTACCTTGTATGTGATCTCTGCGGACGTCAGGGAAATTGCCTGCAGTGCAGTGCGCTGGGCTATAATGTGCCTTTGATTGAATCCTGGCCTGAGTTTGTGAGTATCATCCTCTATGTCCTAATGCGACCTGTCTGCTGTTTCCGTATTGTGATAGAGCTCTGTCCCATCAGTCCATTCATAATTCAACAGCTGGTTCTGGTACTGGAGTGTGTATGTGTAAGTGTGTGTGAGTAATTGGGTCTGGACCAGGACCACACAATGTGTCTACACACACACAGTCATGAATATTCACATGACAGGCTGGCTGTTTACACTCCTTCCTAGCTCTCCTAAAACAGACTGGCAGACTCTGTTTGTTGAGAAGGTAAAAGCCCACAGGCCAAAACACAAGAGTAAACACACACTTTTAATAGAGCCAGTGGAAGAGTGGGGAGTCAGTCGGAAGAACTCAATAATCAGAGTGAGTGAATGCATCTCATTTGATTAGAAAGTCTCATACACAAACTAGACAGACACAGGCCCAGGCAGACAGGTAGACTTCACAGGTTAAATGGCACTAAACATAGGTAGAAAAACAGGTGACAAGTTTGCCTGAGACACTAGTGAGTATCCTTTCTCTTCTGTCTTTATCTCCCTCTTTCTCTCTCACTCCCTTCCTCTCACTCTGATAGGATAGTCTGAACTCCAATACACACTACACTAGACTACTAAAAGATGTTATGCCTACTGTCATCCCCAACATTATGTCTATTGTAAATAGTTCCCTGACCTCTGGCTCTGTTCCAGCCTATTTTAAAACTGCTCTGGTCCAATCTCCTTAAACATCTCTTTCTAGACCCCTCCTCACTGAATAATTATAGACCTATCCTAAGCTTCCTTTCTTATCCAAGATTTTAGAAACGTTGTTTTCAAGCAATTGTTGGCTCGTTTGAGTTTGAACAACTTATTTGAAAAATTCAAATCGTTTTTCCGCTCACTTCACAGCATGGAAACGGCTTTATTGAAAGACAGTAATGACCTTCTATTGGCTGCCGAAGCCAGTGAATTTTATTTTTAATTTTTATTTAACCTCTATTTAACTAAGCAAGTCAGTTAAGAACAAATTCGTATTTACAATGACGGCCTACCAAAAGGCCTCCTGCGGAGACGGGGGCCTGGGATTAAAATAAATAAATAAATACAATATAAATATAGGACAAAACACATATCACAACAAGAGACAACACAACACTACATAAAGAGAGACCTAAGACAAAAATATAGCAAGGCAGCAACACATGACAACACAGCATGGTAGCAACACAACATAACAACAACATGGTAGCGACATTATTGGGCAATGCTCTATTCTAGTTATTTTGGTTCTCAGTGACGCGCTTCCCACTAGGTGGGAATCTCCGGCGACGCACGTCTGGTTCAGGTCATATCTTTGTGGCAGACATTTCTCAGTGAGCATGGGTGGTTCAGGTCATATCTTTGTGGCAGACATTTCTCAGTGAGCATGGGTGGTTCAGGTCATATCTTTGTGGCAGACATTTCTCAGTGAGCATGGGTGGTTCAGGTCATATCTTTGTGGCAGACATTCCTCAGTGAGCATGGGTGGTTCAGGTCATATCTTTGTGGCAGACATTTCTCAGTGAGCATGGGTGGTTCAGGTCATATCTTTGTGGCAGACATTTCTCAGTGAGCATGGGTGGTTCAGGTCATATATTTGTGGTAGACATTCCTCAGTGAGCATGGGTGGTTCAGGTCATATCTTTGTAGCAGACATTTCTCAGTGAGCATGGGTGGTTCAGGTCATATCTTTGTGGCAGACATTTCTCAGTGAGCATGGGTGGTTCAGGTCATATCTTTGTGGCAGACATTTCTCAGTGAGCATGGGTGGTTCAGGTCATATATTTGTGGTAGACATTCCTCAGTGAGCATGGGTGGTTCAGGTCATATCTTTGTGGCAGACATTTCTCAGTGAGCATGGGTGGTTCAGTATCATCCCCAGGGCCTATTCACTATGGCAGGGGTTCTCAAAGTGCCGTCCGCGGAAGTACTACGGGAGTCGGCTGCCAGATCTCAAAATATATACATATTTTTCATTCCACAGCATTCCACCAATTATAATTTTTTTAACTCAATACTATTCCTATTATTACTATTTTTTACATAAATGCACTGTAATTTAAGCTGTAAAGGTCAAATGCAGCCATTTTCATCTCAATATAAAATAATTTCTAGGATAACAATGAAGTACCTTACCGTGATTGTTTTAAATTAAAATGGTCAAAAAAGATACAAAGATATATTATTAGCAAAAGAGCAATTTCTTAAGCAAGAATTTTGTTAGGACTGTCTGGGAGTGGTATGAGTGGGGAGGGGAAAAGTATCTGTTATGGGCAGAGTTTGGAACTCACCAGGCAGGCCAAAACTCCTTCCCACCCAAACAGGCGGAATTTTAAAGCGGGCATTTCAAACAGCTCTTACACTAAAAAGGCATTATCATAATTTTCATAATTTGTCAGTATTATGCCAACTTCAGTGTGGAAATATACACTGAGTGTATAAAACATTAGGAACATCTCCCTAATATTGAGTTGCACCAACTTTTGCCCTCAGAACAGCCTCAATTCATCAGGGCATGGACTACAAGGTGTCTAAAGTGTTCCACAGGGATGCTGGCCCATTCTTGATACACACGGGAAACTGTTGAGAGTGAAAAACCCAGCAGCGTTGCAGTTCTTGACACACTCAAACCGGTGCACCTGGCACCTACTACCATACAATGTTCAAAGGCACATCAATCTTTAGTCTTGCCCATTCACCCTCTGAATGGCACACATACACAATCCATGTCTTAATTGTCTCAAGGCTTAAAAGTAATTCTTTAACCTGTCTCCCCCCCTTCATCTACACTGATAGAAGTGACATCAATAAGAGATCATAGCTTTCACCTGGATTCACCTGGTCAGTCTATGTCATAGAAATGTTTTGTGTTTTGACTACACTGGGGCTTGAAAACTGAAAAGTTCTCTCTCCCTCATGACAAAGTGTGTAGAATTGCAGGAAATGATCTTGAAAACTGCAACATTTTCTTTCCAATGCCAAGAGGTGGGCCTTTTAAATGTTCTTTCCCTGGACCTGAGACTTGGTTCATCCAGCCATGCACTGCAGACATCATAGTAAAACTGCTTGTATAACTCTTTTTATCTCACTCAAGTTGTGTTCTGACTAAGAGGGGGGGTCCCTGATGAATTTGCTATCACAAAAAGGGTCCCCAACCCCCAAGAAGTTTCAGCTGATTCAAATGATCAAACCTTGATGATTAGTTGATCATTTGAATCAGCTGTGTAGTGCTAGGGCAAAAACCAAAATGTGCACCCTTTGGGGTCCCGAGGACCGAGGACCCCAAAGGAACTGATTAGAGAGCTGCGTGTCATTAGCATAGTGAAAGTAAATGTTCTGATTGGGGAAGAAATTTGGAACTTCCCCAATCAGAACATTTACTTTCACTATGCTAATGACACGCAGCTCTATTTACCAATCAGACCCAGTGACCAATCTAGCGTAGCTACCCTTCATAAGTGACTTGCTAACATCAAATGTTGGATGTCTGACAATCTGAGGTTATATCTGGTCCCCACCTTGATAGAACTCAGAGTACAGCCGGCTGCGACTGGGAGATCAATGGGGCGACGCACAATTGGCCCAGCGTCATCTGGGTTAGGGGAGGGATTGGCCGGCAGGGATGTCCTTGTCCCATCGCGCTCTTGCTACTCCTGTGGGGTTCTGGGTGCATGCACGCTGACACGGTCACCAGGTGTTAACGTGTTTCCTCCGACACGTTGGTGTGGCTGGCTGGTCATTTGTCCACAAAGGTAAAGCCTAAGGCCAGAAATCTTGGTGTCTTCTTTGAACCTGACCTAAATCTCGAGCTGCATGAACAAAATGTTGTCCAGTCCTGCTTTTACTGTATACTGTTGCTAAGGTCAAGTCTTTTATTTCAGTTCTGATCTGGAGAAACATATGCATGCTTTTATTTCAGTTCTGATCTGGAGAAACATACGCATGCTTTTATTTCAGTTCTGATCTGGAGAAACATATGCATGCTTTTATTTCAGTTCTGATCTGGAGAAACATATGCATGCTTTTATTTCAGTTCTGATCTGGAGAAACATTTGCATGCTTTTATTTCAGTTCTGATCTGGAGAAACATACACATGCTTTTATTTCAGTTCTGATCTGGAGAAACATTCGCATGCTTTTATTTCAGTTCTGATCTGGAGAAACATTCGCATGCTTTTATTTCAGTTCTGATCTGGAGAAACATACGCATGCTTTTATTTCAGTTCTGATCTGGAGAAACATTCGCATGCTTTTATTTCAGTTCTGATCTGGAGAAACATTCGCATGCTTTTATTTCAGTTCTGATCTGGAGAAACATTCGCATGCTTTTATTTCAGTTCTGATCTGGAGAAACATTCGCATGCTCTTATTTCAGTTCTGATCTGGAGAAACATTCGCATGCTTTTATTTCAGTTCTGATCTGGAGAAACATTTGCATGCTTTTATTTCAGTTCTGATCTGGAGAAACATTCGCATGCTTTTATTTCAGTTCTGATCTGGAGAAACATACGCATGCTTTTATTTCAGTTCTGATCTGGAGAAACATACGCATGCTTTTATTTCAGTTCTGATCTGGAGAAACATTCGCATGCTTTTATTTCAGTTCTGATCTGGAGAAACATACGCATGCTTTTATTTCAGTTCTGATCTGGAGAAACATTCGCATGCTTTTATTTCAGTTCTGATCTGGAGAAACATTCGCATGCTTTTATTTCAGTTCTGATCTGGAGAAACATTCGCATGCTTTTATTTCAGTTCTGATCTGGAGAAACATACGCATGCTTTTATTTCAGTTCTGATCTGGAGAAACATACGCATGCTTTTATTTCAGTTCTGATCTGGAGAAACATTCGCATGCTTTTATTTCAGTTCTGATCTGGAGAAACATACGCATGCTTTTATTTCAGTTCTGATCTGGAGAAACATTCGCATGCTTTTATTTCAGTTCTGATCTGGAGAAACATTCGCATGATTTTATTTCAGTTCTGATCTGGAGAAACATTCGCATGCTTTTATTTCAGTTCTGATCTGGAGAAACATACGCATGCTTTTATTTCCTCACAACTAGATTGTAACTGTTTGTATATCTGTCTCAGTCAGAAATAACTCCATTTATTTTTTGTTGAACCTTTATTTAACTAGGCAAGTCAGTTAAGAACAAATTATTATTTACAATGACGGCCTACCCCGGCTAAACCCTAACCCAAACGACGCTGGGCTAATTGTGCACCGCCTATGGGACTCCCAATCACGGCCGGTTGTGATACAGCCTGGAATCAAACCAGGTCTGTAGTGACACTTCTAGCATTGAGATGCAGTGCCTTAGAGAGCTGTGCCACTCAGGAGCCCTCCATCATCTACAGTTAGTACAGTTAGTTCAAAATGCTGCAGCTAGGCTTTTAACAGGCACAGGACAATGTAACTATATCACACCTATTTTAGCTACCCTGGCTACCAGTCACTTTTAGAATAGATTTTAAAATTGTATTAATCACATTTAAGGCTAGGCTTGGTTTAGCCCCATCCTATATCTTGATCTTTAACCTCCCTATGAACCAGGACGCAGCCTGAGATCCTCTGGCAGGGCACTGTCGACCATTCCAAAATCTAGTTTGAAAACAAAGGAGACCAGTATTTTCCATTAGGGCCCCTGGACTTTGGTATGGTCTGCCAGAGATCAAGCTTGCAGATTCAGTGACTCTTTATAAATCCCTGCTGAAGACACACTTTACATTTTTCATTTAACCTTCCTATGGTTTTTGTTTCTTTGTTAGTACAACCCTCTTATTTTATGATGTAAAGCACTTACTTGTATTGTACTATATATTGTTATTACACTCAATGGATGTCCGCCTCAGCAAGGGGAATAGGCTTTATCAGCCTTATCAATGTGTGTGTGTGTGTGTGTGTGTGTGTGTGTGTGTGTGTGTGTGTGTGTGTGTGTGTGTGTCAGTTTGTACTCCCACTCTATCCTCCATCCTCTCAGATATGATGAGGGTGCTGTGCTGATCCTCTCTGGACTAGGTCCCTGCGGGTCCCTCACTCCCCTGCTCTCAGCTTATTTCTCTATCTCCCTCGCTTCCCCTCTCTCCAGGGAACATGCCTGCGACAGACAGTGATTAATTACATCCCTGTCTGACAGGCCCTCTAGGACAGACTATTCCTTGTTCTAGTTCTACCCCTCTTTTCATCAGCAGACCAATGACCAACTCCAGGCTGAGAGCCATGAATCACTGCAGACAGAGGATTTTGTTTGACCCAAAGTTTGACCCTTCAAACTTGTACGAGAGAAAGAGAATATGGGTAAGTCTCTTACTTCCGTCATCCATGCGTTGGTCTGTCCTCCAGGGGCCCAGTGTGGCTGAGCCCAGGTCAGACAAGGCCCTCTTTATGGGGCAGGCTGTAAACAGAGAGCCCATAAATGGGCTGAAAGTCCCACTATTCACAGTAACAGGAAGCAGCAGGACAATGTGTTGGGGGCTGTGGAATGCAGAGTGCTACAGGGGGTCTGCTCTTATAGCTTGACTCCTCACACTGTATTCAATGGGTTTGTTTTTACTTTGAGAGGTCTATCCAAGTTCTAATGTAGGCCTACTATGTATTTTTAATACCTACAATTGTAAATAAACTTGGTCTTGATACAACACTACATCTTTCATGGGTTCATATGTATTCAAGGCATCATAGTGTTAACCACTTGATACTGACTGGTTTTGTACTTAACTATGACAAGTTAGCCTGAGCTCCAGGCTTTCCCACTATGGGAGAGAGTTCTCTTGACTTCTATTCCTTTAATAATTCTCCATCAGCACAGCTCCTTCCACCTCAAAAGAGTTGTGAAAAGCAATTATTTGTTTGCTTCTTGGTAAAAACAGCATGGCAGGGCAATCGATCAGAGTATAACAGAGATCAATAGGCCTGGTTAGATTATTAATTTGTGTGGATGTGAGGTCTGTTCTACCCAGCAGCGAGACAACTGTGGGGATCAATGGGCTCCCGAGTGGCGCAGCAGTCTAAGGCACTGCATCTCAGTGCTAGAGGCGTCACTACAGACCCTGGTTAGATTCCAGGCTGGATCACAATCGGTATTGATTGGGAGTCCCATAGGGTGGCGTACAATTGGCCCAGCATCGCCCGGATTAGGGTTTGGCCGGTGTGGGCCGTCATTGTAAATAAGAATATGTATAGTTAAATTAAAGAAAGTGGCAGAAGTAGTAAAAAAATCTATTAGTGGTAGCAGTATGTTGTAAAGTATAGCTGTGCTGATCCCTAGTGGCAGTACTATGCTATTACATCATGTGTAGTTTTACTCTATATTGATTTAGCTGGTCCAGACCATAAAAAGAGACATATAGGACTAACATATATTGTTGACACATAGTCAAGTACCTTTCTTTATTTTGAGATATGGAAACAATACGAACATATATAATCACAGACTTACAATCACAGGGTTCTTTCTGTGTGGCAATGCATGGACTCACACACGCTTGTTCCATCATACATACAAACACTTGTTTTATACTCATATGTGCCTTCGGTAATCCTGATCACACAGATCAGATAGTGTGAGTGATTCACATTCAAGTCAGTTTTAGTTCTGTTGGAGACAGTTGTTCTTTGTAACAGGGGGGCTGACAGCTGCTCAATGAGGCGGGCTTTCACAAAACCCAAAGGAGACATGTTGCTAAAAAACTATGATGATTGTCTTTTGAGTGGGGAAGGGAAATGATTTATATAACACATTGGTATCAGTGCTGTAGTCTTTGGAGACTCCTTCAATATTGCCTAGCAGACAAAACATTGACAATAAAACACCTCATTTCAATCCTGTCATCTTTGGGTTTTTTTAATACCATATGGCAACGGGGGATTGGTCTATGTCATTGCTGACTTCGATTTTTCTTTCATTTGATCAGTGCTGTAAAGCAGGGTTGATTCAATTCAGTTCAGGAAATCGCCAATTTGTGCAATCTCTGACAACAGCAGTTCTGTAACAGCATAACTCCACTAACTAATAAACCTGAATGAAACATAATGCCTATCAACAAACTGGGAGGATGCAGGAAGCCTCCCCACATACAAACCTATAAATTAATATACATGTAAACACACACACTAATCTCTAACCTTAAATCTCTAACCTTCATGAACATTTGTCCATGAAGAAATGCCATCATGCTCTATGGTTGTGGGGATTAGAAAGGAATCATTGAGATCTATTCTGAATAACACACTGAAGGGACAGTGTGCCAAAACATCAACAAATATACTAAATGGGAACATTATAGTGGTAGCCTCTAGATTATAAACACATAGAAGGTACTGTAGCTAAGGCAGTGGATGGATCACCTCACATATTGGTGGTACATCACCCAGCGGTCCTAGAGTCAGTACTTCACATAGGCAGGACGTCGTCAACAATGTCTCAATCAGCATCCACACTTGTCGCATGATGCCAGTTGAATGGAAGTGTGAGTTACAAATGGAGTAAATCGCAGTGTATCAACAATAATGTGCTTTAAATAGTTATTTTTGCTCATGTTAATATGGTCTCTTTTTCAAACAACTTAAAAAAGCATCTGGAAAGGTTGGACAGGCAGGACGGAGCTTTGGAAGATCAGCTACTGTAGGTATAGTATAGGAGAGGAAGACGAGGCCTTTCTCCAGCATGACCGCCAAGGGGTGCTGCAGTATTTATAGAGATGGGCAGGATGCCACTAGCCCCCTGCCTGAAACTGTTCTAGTTTCAATGCCAGCCTACTGATTCAGAAGCCACTGTGCCCCGCCTAAGATTCACAGGGTCTTTGGACTGAATAAGAGCAGCAGACAAACAAGGGGGAGAGTCAAAAATGCAGAATAAATACTGCCTCTAACATTTCAGTTCAGTGCATGCAACAATTTGTTGTTAATTTCAACATCTTCAACACACAACCTTTGTAGCCTATAATCTCACCATAGTCAGACCTAAACTAGCTGTTCTCAAACATTGATTTGTCATGCAGACTATAAAACTCAGAGACAGACAGAACTGGAAGTCGGCTACAACACTGACACAGCTGTAATGCTCTCCAACTGAAATATTCAACTGTGAAAACCCTATTCATGGGTTCTGAGCGTACAGTAGGCTTGTTGCTATGTACTGTACAAAACTAGGGAATGACCCATCCCTTTCATAACGTATCGAAAACTTAACTTCCATTCACATCAGCCCAACCAATCAGGAGTAAACATAGTATATGTGGCAATTTGGACAAAATTGAATAACACTATATATGGTAGAAATTATTATATAAAAACATATGGTAGAAATTACAAAAAAAGTATATATTTTTTTTTATGTACCATAGAAAAGTGCCACAGTTGAATGGTTGGACTTTTAGTCTCAGAACGTGATTTTTAGTCTCAGAACGTGATTCTACTGATGTTTGAGTGGTACCTTCAGAATTCAAGTCTCAAAACAAACAACATCTCATAGACAAAATATGTCATAGGAAGGTAACTTTGGATAAGATTAAATTGTGGCTCAGCCTTCAACAAGAGACCCAAGATCAATCAGTAGGAACGGTTTCAATTACTTAAAGATAACATATTCAAGTAGTTGAGTATGAAAAAGAAACTAGGGCCCCAAGCTAAACAGCCTGCTAGGTTGACGAGAGAAACCCATAGGGCACTCGGTACTGTACTCTTTGTGCTCTATAAAAAGGTAGGTGGACATAAAGTCATTCTCTTGTTCAGGGTTTGACATCAGCCCAGTGTGGAGTGGGAACGTATGGATTTATCCATCTACTGAGAGTCAAGCCATCTCCCTCTGATAAACATATGACCAATCTGGATCAATGTGAAAAGCAGACTCCAGCAGTATACATCCCAATAGGAGGACATGGAAAATTGTGAAAGGACAGATTTGTATAATCCATACTGTAGCTACATACAGTAATTAAAGCTACAGGGCATATTAGGTTAACTCTGGCCCTAGAGGCTGCAGAAAGCAGTGGTGATCTGATATACAGTTGAAGTTGGAAGTTTACATACACCTTTACATACGCCAAATACATTTAAACTCCGTTTTTCCTGACATTTAATAGTCGTAAAAATTCCTTGTCTTAGGTCAGTTAGGATCGCCACTTTATTTTAAGAATGTGAAATGTCAGAATAATAGTAAAGAGAATGATTTCAGCTTTTATTTCATCACATTCCCAGTGGGTCAGAGGACATTTCTCCATAAAGTACTATCTTTGTCCCCATGTTCAGTTGCAAACGGTAGTCTGTCTTTTTTATGGCGGTTTTGGAGCAGTGGCTTCTTCCTTGCAGAGCGGCCTTTCAGGTTATGTCGATATAGGACTCGTTTCACTGTGGATATAGATACATTTGTACCTGTTTCTTCCATTATCTTCACAGGTTCCTTTGCTGTTGTTCTGGGATTGATTTGCACTTTTCGAACCAAAGTACATTCATCTCTAGGAGACAGAACGCATCTCCTTCCTGAGCAGTATGACAGCTGGTCCAAGGGTGTTTATACTTGCGTACTATTGTTTGTACAGATGAATGTGGTATCTTCAGTCATTTGGAAATTGCTCCCAAGGATGAACCAGACTTGTGGAGGTCTACAAAATTTTTTCTGAGGTCTTGGCTGATTTCTTTTGATTTTCCCATGATGTCAAGCAAAGAGGCACTGATTTTGAAGGTAGGCCTTGAAATACATCCACAGGTACACCTCCAATTGACTCAAATTATGTCAATTAGCCTATCAGAAGCTTCTAAAGCCATGACATAATTTTCGGGAATGTTCCAAGCTGTTTCAAGGCACAGTCAACTTAGTGTATGTAAACTTCTGACCCAATGGAATTGTGATATAGTGAATTATAAGTGAAATAATCTCTGTAAACAATTGTTGGAAAAATTACTTGTGTCATGCACAAAGTAGATGTCCTAACCGACTTGCCAAAACTATAGTTTGTTAACAAGAAATGTGTGGAGTGGTTGAAAAATGAGTTTTAATGACTCCAACCTAAGTGTATGTAAACTTACAACTTCAACTGTAAGTATACACACCATGACAGAGACTGACTGAATGGGGCCTAGGCACTTCAACTAACGGTGTGTGAGCTCTCAGTGCGCGTGTGTGTGTGTGTTCACTGCACGGTCTGGTACAAGTAGCCTCTCTTGTAAGCACTCAGGGGGTAGAATGTGGCAACGACAAACTTCCTGTCAAAGGTCCGTCCTGTCAGCAGTCTCTGGGCCTCTTTGGAGTCGCCTGCGTTAGCATATTCTACAAACACCTGGGGGAAAACACACACACACAGATTAAGACAAGGCAGTAAAAATGCAGATCTACAATATGTACAAATCTCTCATTTGTATGGAAGTATTTAAATTACAATAGACCACTGGTTATGGGGCTAGTGTGTGTCTTACCTGTCCTTTGCCTGGGTTCTCCTTGGGAATGAGAAGAGAGACCACAGAGCCGTACTTCTGGCACTCCTCCTTCATGTCCTCCAAGATGTCTGACAACACAACAGCTTCATTTTGATCGAAAGTCACATTTTCAGGGGCATTTTTGACATGTATATTTCCATGTATATTTTTTATTCAATGTAGCATCTGATCATATGTTTTAAAAGGATACTGCACAATTCTGGCAATTAATATATTTTTCTACTTAGTTAGATGTACAGTGCCTTCAGAAATTATTCACACCCGTTGACTTTTTCCAAATGTTGCTGTGTGACAGCCTCTATTTAAATTGTATTCCAGTTTGACTTCGTTTCTGGCCTACACATAATGTCAAAGTGGAATGATATTGTTAGTCATTAAAAATGAAAAGCTGAAATTGAGTCAATAAGTATTCAACCCCTTTGTTATGGCAAGCCTAAATAAGTTCAGAAGTAAAAATGTGCTTAACAGGTCACATAATTTTTTAATTGTACCTTTATTTAACTAGGCAAGTCAGTTAAGAACAAATTCTTATTTTCAATGACGGCCTAGGAACAGTGGGTTAACTGCCTGTTCAGGGGCAGAACGACAGATTTGTACCTTGTCAGCTCAGGGGATTGAACTTGCAACCTTCCGGTTACTAGTCCAACGCTCTAACCACTAGGCTACCCTGAATACAAAGTGTTGTGTTTGGGACAAATCCAACATAACACATCACAGAGTACCACTCATGTTTTCACGCATGGTGGTGGCTGCAACATGTTATGGGTATGCTCGTCATCGGCAAGGGAGTTTTTATTTAGGATAAAAAGAAACGGAATAGAGTTAAGCACAGACAGAATCCTAGAGGAAAACCTGGTTCAGTCTGCTTTCCACCAGACACGGGCAGACAAATGTACCTTTCAGCAGGACAATAACCTGAAACACAAGGCCATATTTACACAAGTTGCTTATGTAAGAGTTTAACTTTAGTCCGCCCCCTCGCCCCTACCCGGACCCGAACCAGGGGCCCTCTGCACACATAGACAACTGACACCCATGAAGCATCGCTACCCATCGCTCCACAAAAGCCGCGGCCCTTGCAGAGCAAGGGGAACCACTATTTCAAGGTCTCAGAGCAAGTGACGTCACCGATTGAAACACTATTAGCGCGCACCACCCTTAACTAGCTAGCCATTTCACATCGGTTACACTTACCAAGACGACCTTGAATGTTCTGTCTAGCAATGATCAACAACCAACTTGACAGAGCTTGAAGAATAAAATTTAAAAAACTGCAAATATTGTACAATCCAGGTGTGCAAAGCTCTTAGAGACTTACAACTGTAATCGTTGCCAAAGGTGATTCTAACATATATCGACTCAGGGATATGAATACTTATGTAAATTAGATATTTATACATTTTATTTTTAAAGAAATTAGCCAACATTTCTAAAAACATGTTTTCACTTTGTCATTATGGGGTATTGTATGTAGATGGGTGAGAAAAAAAAAATCTATTTCATAAATTTTGAATTCAGGCTGTAACGCAACAAAATGTGGAATAAGTCAAGGGGTATGAATACTTTCTGTAGGCAGTGTAGTTTTGCAAGCCAATGCTAACTAGTGTTAACTGACTGGAAGTCTACCGGTACACTCGCAAAACTACCTCTAACTTCTTTCATACTGCATGCAGAGACAAACATTTTATCCACAAGTTAACCTGACTCTGGGTAAGTAGAAAAATGTCTTAATTGACAGAATATTGCAGTGTCCCTTTAAAAGCTAGAGTCAGCGACACAACGTGCACAGCAGAATTGTGCAGACTTCCGCAACAACTAAGAGCGCAGACAAACTTCTCAGCTGTTTTGGTCCCACATGTACAGATACTCTGTTAGTGCATAGTCTTGCTGCTGCTCGTGGCAACGTCATATCACCGAGTCTATATATAGCCTCATCATATGGTTTAGTTCACCGATGACTCGTGGCACTGACTTGTGGTTCCACGAGCCCCAGTGTATTTCCATCGCCGATCTTCAAAATGACCAACTGTAGGAGAAATTTGTTCTTAAAATGTATCGTCAGTGGAGAAGGTTGTTTTGAAGAGGCTGTTCCCTACCTTCATACTCCTCCTCATTGTGTAGGTGGCTGTCGTCAATCAGGTTGAGCAGGCGCAGAACAGGAGAGGGCAGCAGCACCAAGTCTTCTATGTGAGGAGCTGTCACACATTTCTTCAATCAATAGGTTTAAGAAGCCTTCTCTATGGTTTATACAGCTCCACCCAACCTCCCTACTATGATTATAATATTTGTTGTTTTCAGTGAAAATTCTATATGCATATCATAAAGACGTAGATTACAAGCATAGAGGAAAAAAAAGAGGGTTGGGTTCAGGTGCAGAGAGAGATAAGATTATGCTATAATGCAAGCTATCATATGAGCTGGCTGAGCATGAGGTACAGTGCCTATCATAAGAATCCACCTCCCTTGGATTTCTTATTTTATTGGGTTACAAAGTGGGATTAAAATTTATTTGTACTTTTTTTTGTCAAAGATCCACACAAAATTCTAAAACATGTCAAAGTCAAAGCCAGGTCGCAGTTGTAAATGAGAACTTGTTCTCAACTAGCCTACCTGGTGAATAAAGGTGAAATAAAACATTTTTTTAAACGTGTTAGAAAAATGTTTATTTTTATGAAAAACAAAACGATAATATACCTTGATTATATAAGTATTCACTGCCCTGAGTTAATACATGTTAGAAACACCTTTGGTGGCAGCGATTGCAGCTGTGAGTCTTCTTGGGTAAAAATGATTCATGCTCTGTCAAGGTTTCGGGGATCATGGCTAGACAGCAAAGTCTTACCATAGATTGTCAAGCAGACCTAAGTCAAAACTGTAACTTGGCCACTTAGGAAACTTCACTGACTTCTTGGTAACAACTCCATTGTTGATTTGGCCTTATGGTGTATGTAGGTTATTGTCCTGCTGGAAGGTGAATTCATCTCCCAGTGTCTGGTGAATGTAGACTTAAGCAGGTTTTCCTCTAGGATTTCACCTGTGCTTAGCTCCATCGCCTTTATTTTGATCCTGAAAATCTCCCCAGTCTTTTCCAATGTCAAGCATACCCATACCATGATGCAGCCAGCACCATTCTTGAAGATATGGAGGCAGTTACTCAATGACGTGTTGCATTTTCCCCAATATTACAGCTTTGCATTTAAACCAAAATGTATTTTCCTTTGTGTTTTTTTTAACAGTATTACTTTAGTGCCTGGTTGTATACAGGATGCAAGTTTATTTTTATTCTATACATTTGTATTCTTTGCGCTCTGTCATTGAGGTCATTACAATGTTGTTGATCCATCCTCCGTTCTCCCTTCACTGCCATTGAACTCTGTAGCGGTTTAAAAATCACCAATGGCCTCATGGTGACATCCCTAAGCAGTTTCCTTGTTGTCCTGCTGCTCAGTTCAGAAGGACAACGGTACCTTTGACGTGTCTGGGTGGTTTAAGACATCATCAACAGCATAATTATTAACTTGCCCATGCTTAAAGAGATATTCAATGTCTGATTTGTTTTTGTGAGCCAGATACTAATCACTGCCCTTCTTTATGAGACTTTCCAAAAGCTCCCGGGTCTTTGTTGATGAATCTGTGATTTAAATGCAATACTTGACTGAGGGACCTTACAAATGTTGTATGTATGTGGACAGAGGATGGGATTGTCATTCAAAAATTCTGTCAACCGCTATTATTTCATTTATGTGATTTGTTAAGCCAAATTTGTCTCCTGAACTAATTTACGCTTGCCTAAACAAATGGGGTGAATACTTATGCAACGACTATATTTTTATTACATTTGTAAGCATTTGTAGATGTTTTTTCTCTCACTTTGACATTATGGAGTAGTTTGTGTAGATCAATGACAAAGAAAAACAATTAAATCCATTTAAGTTCCAGTTTGTAACACAACAAAATGTCTGCTGTGGACTTTGTATTGGTGTTTCTGACTTACCAAAGGGAATACTGAAGAAAGGGCTAAGCAGGGCCGTCTCGGCTGTGCCTCTGTGCTTGGGGTCATTGTGAAGCATGCTGCAGGTGCACACAAACAATAATGTCAACGTTAGGAACCCCTCTCTCAGGAAAATCATCACATGCATATCAATAAGTTTACAATTTTGAAAATGACAACTTATGTTTAAGGGAGCAAAGTCAATTTGCTACAATGGATCAAATGTCTGCATTTATGCACAAACTAAAACAAAATGCATATGAATGAATGTTGTTACCTCTTGATCAGGTCTCTGAGGTGATAGACAGGGATAGCAGGACACACCACACTGTTACTGGCAAAGATATGGTCGACTATCGCTGCACTGTTGTCCTGCAGGAGCAAAGAACAGTAGGCAACATAACAGCAGGTTGGACAACACACCCATATCTGTCTAATACATGTATATTACCTAAATGTCTTATCTGTGTACAGTGCATTCAGAAAGTGCAGACCCATTCACTTTTTCCACATTTTGTTACCTTACAGCCTTATTCTAAAATGGATTAAATAATGTTCCTCGTCAATCTACACACAATAACCCATAATGACGAAGGAAAAACAGGTTTAGACATTTTTACAAAAAATTAACAGAAATAACTTATTTACATAATTATTCAGACCCTTTACTATGAGACTTGAAATTGAGCTCCGGTGCATCCTGTTTCCATTGATCATCCTTGAGCGGTTTCTACAACTTGGGAGTCCACCTGTGGTAAATTCAATTGATTGGACATGATATGGAAATGCTCACACCAGTCTATATAAGGCCCCACAGTTGACAGTACATGTCAGAACAAAAACCGAGCCATGAGGTTGAAGGAATTGTCCGTAAAGCTCAAACAGAATAGTGTTGAGGCACAAATTAGGGGAAGGGTACCAAAAAATGTCTGCAGCATTGAAGGTCCCCAAGAACAATGGTCTCCATCATTCTTAAATGGAAGAAGTTTAGAACCACCAGGACTCTTCCTAGAGCTGGCCGCCCAGTCAAACTGAGCAATCGGGGGAGAAGGGCCTTGGTCAGGGAGGTGGCCAAGAACCCAATGGTCACTCTGAAAGAGCTCCAAAGTTCCTCTGTGGAGATGAGAGAACCTTCCAGAAAGGCACATACCAAATCTACGGTGAAGCATGGGTGGCAGCATCATGCGGTGGGGTTGTTTTTCAAGGGCTGGGAGACTAGTCAGGATCGAGAGAAAGATGTAAGGAGCAAAGTAGAGAGATCCTTGATGAAAACCTGCTCCAGAGTGCTCAGGACCTCAGGCTGGGTTGAATGTTCACCTTCCAACAGGACAACGACCCTAAGCACACAGCCAAGACAACACAGGAGTGGCTTTGTCTTTGCGTGGCCCAGCCAGAGCCCGGACTTGTACCCGATTGAACATCTCTGGAGAGACCTGAAAATAGCTGTGCATTGAGGCTCCCCATCCAACCTGACAGAGCTTGAGAGATCTGCAGAGAAGAATGGGAGAAACTCCCCAAATACAGATGTGCCAAGCTTGTAGAATCATACCCAAGACTCGAGGCAGTAATCGCTGCCAAAGGGTCTGAATACTAATGTAAATGTGATATTTCAGTTTTCCTTTTTAATAAATGTGCCTGTTTTTGCTTTGTCATTATGGGTTACTGTTTGTAGATTGATGGGGTGAAAACTATTTAAATCAATTTTAGAATAAGGCTGTAATGTAAGAAAATGTGGAAAAGTGAAGGGGTCTGAATACTTTCTGAAAGCACTGTATGTGAAGAACATATTGATCTATTAGCTACAGGTGGATGAGAGTCCACTGCATTGTATATGACAATAATGTGGTAAAGTCATTTAAATAGGTGTGTTTGTGCTGGGGTGGAACAAAAGCCTACACAGTCAGTATAGTGGCAATACAGGCCCAGAGACGGATTGCCGTGCTGTGGACGTACCTTCCACTTGGGTGACCTGACAGTGTCTTTGAGTTTGATGCCGGAGTACATCTCCAGCAGGATGATACCCAGGCTCCAGAGGTCCACAGTGGCCGAGCAGCCAGAGTTACCCTCCGCCTCCAGCCCCGCCTGGGCCAGCGAGTTCTGAAGCTCAGCCTCCGGGGCACGGTACCCATCCGTCTGGATGTACTTCACATCCTTGGAGCACACAAGGAAAGAACGGACACTATTATACGGGCAGAAAACCACACACACAAAAGTTTAGCCTGGTCCATATAATTGCTTCCTTGTTGTATGTCAACTAATTTTATGCATAACTGATCAACGTACAAAGATGCTAAAACCAACTTGAAAACCCTCCCTTAGAGGTATGTAGCCCACACCAATCCCTGTTCTCAACTCCACTTCACCTGGTTACCCTCCTTGAAGCTGAGTCCAAAGTCGATCAGTTTGAAGCACTCGTCGTCTGCGCTCCAGAGCACGTTGCGGGGCTTGAGATCTGCGTGGACGTAGCCCTCTCGGTGGAGGAAGGCCAGGGCCTCCAGGATGTCTCTCGCACAGTGCTGCACCAGCCACATGGAGTGGCCCTGCTGCTGGGCACCACCACTCTGGAGGCTGCCCACCTGGCCCTGGGTACTAACCAGCAGCTCAGACACACTGACATCCAGCAGCTCTAGCAGCAGGCAGCGTGTGGCCACACCCACATGGCTGTGGTTGGTGAACACCCCATATAGCGTTACTATGGAGACATACAGGAATGGAACAGTCAGCATAAGCACAGATTTGTTTCGGTGGTGAAGTTGGGGGCTCTGTTTAAATACTGAAAAAATGCATCCCTCCCTTGCGGTTACACTGATGTGATCTGTAAAGCAAGGTTATCACCCGGTTATAAAAACATAGAAGACTTGTCTGAGTATCCACATATCATGAATGTAAAGTAAGTGTATGGCGATATCAATTTAATAATCAAACCATATTATTTTAAAGCCCACTCCGGCAACAATTCCAAAGTCCACTTGTAAACGTGGTGATGATCAATAAATATAGACAACATTGAATTGTTTTATATAGGGGCAAAGTAAAAACTCTCCAATATCTTATCTTTCATTTAATTGTTGCAGAACAAGGTTGGGTTATTAGTAGAGAACCACCAATAATCTGTTGAGCCGATATATCAGGTAGATATTGGCCCCTCGCCGATGGTCAACCTACAGGGGGGGGTAGAGACCACATCTGGCCCACCGGGCACTTCAGTCCAGCCCGCGAGACCCCAAAAAATGTAGTGTTATCCAATTGGTAGTTACAGTCTTGTCCCATCGCTGCAACTTCCGTACAGAGGTCGAGAGCCGTGCGTCCTCCGAAACACAAACCAGCCAAGCCGCACTGCCCGCTTAACCCGTAAGCCAGCCTCACCAATGTGTCAGAGGAAACACCGTACACCTGGTGACAGTGTCAGCGTGCATGATGCCCAGGCCCACCACAGGAGTCGCTAGAGCACGATCGGTCAAGGAAATCTCGGCCTGCCAAACCCTCTCCTAACCCGGACGACGCTGGGCCAATTGTGAGCCGCCTCATGGGTCTCCCAGTCGCAGCCAGCTGTGACACAGCCTGGAATCGAACCCGGGTCTTTAGGGACACCTCAACCTTAGACTGCTGCGCCACCCAGGAGGCCCCGCAAATTGATTTTAACAAACAATAGGTCCCCCAAAAAATGCAGCCAGCTGTTGAATTTCAAAAGCCCGATGAACATGCAACATGTTCCACAAGGAGCCATCTGACTTGTGGTGACAGTCGGATTAAATTGATTGTCGTAATAGGGAAAGGAGGAATCTTCCTGCATGTTTATGAAACGGTGTAGATCAGCGGGTGTGCGCGCGCGCTCCAAATTCTCAAACTATGAGCAGGTTTGAGTCATTCAGGCAGAACGTGCATCGTTGTTTCATCTTTTTTTCCTAACCTCGCTCTCCTTGTTAGATATTGTGCACATTATGACTTGGTAGCTAATGTCATCGCCATTGAGCTAGTTCTCATAGTGGCCATAAACCTCACCAAGAGACATGAGCGATGCGGAGATGTGAAAGGGAGCGGAGTGAAAGGGAGCGGAGTTACAGCCTCGCTCTATCAGGTCATAGCAGTAGGATCAAGTTACAACTAGAGGTTGACCGATTAATCGGAATGGCCGATTAATTAGGGACGATTTCAAGTTTTCATAACAATCGGAAATCTGTATTTTTGGACGCCGATTTAGCATATTTTTTTTTTTTTAAATGTACACCTTTATTTAACTAGGCAAGTCAGTTAAGAACACATTCTTATTTTCAATGATGGCCTAGGAACGGTGGGTTAACTGCCTTGTTCAGGGGCAGAATGACAGATATTTACCATGTCAGCTCTGGAATTCAATCTTGCAACCTTACAGTTAACTAGTCCAACGCTCTAACCAAATGCCTCTCATTGCACTCCACAAGGAGACTGCCTGTTACACGAATGCAGTATAAGCCAAGGTAAGTTGCTAGCTAGCATTAAACTTACCTTATAAAAAACTATCAATCAATCATAATCACTAGTTAACTACACATGGTTGATGATATTACTAGTTTACCTAGCGTGTCCTGCGTTGCATATAATCGATGCAACGCTGGGGGATGATTGAACAAAAGCGCATTTGCGAAAAAAAACACAATCGTTGCACGACTGTACCTAATCATAAACACCAATGTCTTTCTTAAAATCAATACACAGAAGTATATATTTTTAAACCTGCATATTTAGCTAAAAGAAATCCAGGTTAGCAAGCAATATTAACCAGGTGAAATTGTGTCACTTCTCTTGCGTTCATTGCACGCAGAGTGAGGGTATATGCAACAGTTTGAGCAGCCTGGCTCATTGCGAACTAATTTGCCAGAATTGTACGTAATTATGACATAACATTGAAGGTTGTACAATGTAACAAGAATATTTAGACATAGGGATGCCACCCATTAGATAAAATAACAAATAGTTCCGTATTTCACTGAAATAATAAACGTTTTGTTTTCAAAATGATGGTTTCCGGATTCGACCATATTAATGACCAAATGCTCGTATTTCTGTGAGTTATTATGTTATAATTAAGTCTATGATTTGATATTTGATAGAGTAGTCTGACTGAGCGATGGTAGGCAGCAGCAGGCTTGTAAGCATTCATTCAAACAGCACTTTTGTGCGTTTTGCATGCAGCTCTCTGCAACCACAGCGCTGTTTATGACTTCAAGACTATCAGCCTAATGGCTGGTGTAACCGATGTGAAATGGCTAGCTAGTTAGCGGGGTGCGCGCTAATAGTGTTTCAAACGTCACTCGCTCTGAAACTTGGAGTAGTTGTTCCCCTTGCTCTGCATGGGTCGTTACTACTGCTTCGAGTGTGGCTGTTGTCAATGTGTTCCTGGTTCGAGCCCAGGTAGGGGCGAGGAGAGGGACAGAAGATATACTGTTACACTGGCAATACTAAAGTGCCTATAAGAACATCCAATAGTCAAAGGTATATGAAATGCAAATGGTATAGGGAGAAATAGTCCTATAAATACTATATTAACTACAACCTAAAACCTCTTACCTTGGAATATTGAAGTCTCATGTTAAAAGGAACCACCAGCTTTCATATGTTCTGAGCAAGGAACTCAAACGTTAGCTTTTTTACATGGCACATATTGCACTTTTACATCTCAACACTTTGTTTTTGCATTATTTAAACCAAATTGAACATGTTTCATTATTTTATTTGAGGCTAAATTGATTTTTATTGATGTATTATATTATGTTAAAATAAGTGTTCATTCAGTATTGTTGTAATTGTAATTATTACAAATAAAAAATTAAATCTGCCGATTAATCGGTATCGGCTTTTTTGGGTCCTCCAATAATCAGTATCGGCGTTGAAAAAGTCGACCTCTAGTTACAACCCAGCCAGTTCTTGACAGATAGCTGAACTAGCCAATTGAGTCGTTTCAAATTTAATCCTGGCAGCTGAAAAAAAAGTACTTTTCAGATCACGGAAAATGACAACAAAAATACTTGTTTCATAAGAATCCGTGATCACAAGTCATCATGTTGGACCAATTTGCATCGAGTCTATGTTCTTTTATATTCTCAAGCTAACATCTGTGCCTATATGATGTCCTTCCATATGGAAGGCAAACATAGTTTGTCATCTGTAGCACCATAGACTCCACAGATCAGCCAAAACAAGCGCAATAACTCAATGCATGCACATACTCCTATTGAATATGCATTCACCTGTATTGTGAGTATGCCTATGTAACAGTTTAGACTTTACGACTGCCCCCTCGCCCCGACCAGTGACGCTCTGCACACGTCAACAGTCACCCTCGAAGCATCGTTACCCATCGCTCCACAAAAGCCGCGGCCCTTGCAGAGCAAGGGGAACCACTACTTCAAGGTCTCAGAGCAAGTGACGTCACCGATTGAAACGCCGCTAGCGCGCACCACCGCTAACTAGCTAGCCATTTCACATCGGTTACACCTATACCATCTTAATTAACCCACTTTATCAAGAGATTTACCATTCAAAATAAAGTATTACCTTTATGTTGTTATGTAGGTAGATTGGTAAAAACAAATGTATTGTTTGGTTTTCAAACCTATGCATTATGTATACTGAATATCTGCCTAAAATATCAGCTTCCCTGACCCCCAAGAATTGATGTTTGCCCTAAAAAAAATCCATATAGGTCGTTCTCTAGTTATTACAATGCGTCAGTCAGGGTCATCATCATCAGGTGTTCGTTTGACGTGGCTGAGAAGGGCTTTACGACATGCCAATGAAGGCTTTAAAATCCAGCGTTGCCAGAAAAACAGCTTACTATGACAGATCAGAGACTAGATTGAGATTTGTGACTTGGTTGTAATGGCGGACAGGCAATTAGCTTGATAAAAACACAGATTTCAAGTACGATGCTAAACCCTTTGTAATACGATTCATAATTTGATTCTCAGATTACCTCATCGATGACCAGGCACACTAGAAGACGAGCTCTGTAATTCCAGAGATTGTGCACAGTAACGTTACAACCATATTACAATAAAAAGTTCCGTACCGATGTTTTTGTGTCCTTGGATGTCTTCCAGCACGGACCTCTCCTTGTGGTACCCGTAATCCCCGCCCTGAGCGTCCGCCAGGAACTCCTTAACGGCGGCCGTACTCGTCCTTCCCGAGCTCACCCGGTATACGGAGGCCGAGACTCCTTGCCCGAGTCGGGCCTGGACGTTCCAAATTTCTCCAAATATTTCAAACAACACCGGCTTCATTGCCTGATCAACGGTTCCGGGAGATCCTGCCATCAATACTGCGCTACTATCTGGACGGGGTATCTTCCCACTTGGATCTGATGAACTACAGTGAGCCATTGAAATGAGTGAATCAAGGAAAATTAGCTAGCTAGTTAAATTTTAGACAGTTGCATGCAGCTGCGGGAACATAGCAACGACCAGCGAGACACACTGATAAAAAAAATATCGCATGTTTCGACACTAGCCAGCACTGTAAACGTGTCTCCTCTCCATTTCTCGATCATGGAACTCAATACGTCAGTTGCGGGTTTCAACTTTAGCTACCAATAGCTGACATGTTAGCTACTTCGCGAGCTAATTTAGCGAACTCAAACAGTAATTTAACATGCATGCACACGGTCACCAAATAAACTACCTAAACGCAAGCATTTATTCCGAACACTTTGGTTAATCCAAGTAGTTTGCAAAAGCGAAAAGTTCTCCCTTCTTGATTTGTAGAATGGTATATTTTGTCATTGTTTAGCCGGCCATCTTCCCGGAAGCAGCAGCCGTCATTAAATGGTTAGTGCTATTGGGATTATTGGGACGTCCCTACCCCCTAACCTTGAGCTCGTTTGAGTAGTCACGCGAAAGCAAACTGCTGTAGACAAAAGTCGAAGAGTGAAGTCAGACACTGATGTGGTTTTCCAACAGCAAGGCTCAGTGCAACATGGCGGTGTTGACATTGTTTATACAAGTTTGTCTTTGTAATGTAAAAATAAACATGTCTCCAACCCCCATATCACACACTCACAAACTAAATATACACTGTGTACAAAACATTAGGAACACCAGCTCTAACGGCAGACTGACCAGGTGAAAGTTATAATCCTTATTGATATCAACAGTTAAATCCACTTCAATCAGTGTAGATGAAGGGGAGGATATAGTTTAAAGAATAATTTTTAAGCCTTGAGATAATTGAGACATGGATTGTGCATGTATGCCATTCAGAGAGTGAATGGGCAAGACAAAATATTTAAGCGTCTTTGAATGGAGTATGGTGGTAGGTGCCAGGCACACCTGTTTGAGTGTGTCGAGAACTGCAATGCTGCTGGGTTTTTCATGCTCAACAGTTTCCCACGTATCAAGAACGGTTGACCACCCAAAGGACATCCAGCCAACTTGACACAACTGTTGTAAGCATTGGAATCAACATGGGCCAGCAATCCTATGGAATGCTTTCAACACCTTGTAGTCCATGGCCTGACGAATTGAGGCTATTCAGAGTGTAAAAGGTGGTGCAACTCAATATTAGGAAGTTATTCCTAATGTTTCGTACACTCAGCATATGTGTGTACATTGTACTATCAATCGGTGAGAGAGCCTCATTATACCATATTCAATTGTACATATCCACTATTACATGAATTGCGCAAAGTTGGTTCCTGTTTCAGGTCTTCCACCACATTCACGTGAGTCAAACAAAAACTCCCTAATGATTGGTTGACAATGGAGCCTCCCATAATGCAGGTAACGGCTGTAGCTTGTAACTAGAAATGTACAGTCCACTAAATTACCTTTGATCACATGGTTTTTGAAAGTCCATGCAGTCCTCTTGTAGGCGTTACATGAAGCATATGAATTCTGGTCTCCTATTAAAGCAACCAACATCTTAGACCTGGCCTGGCCTGGCCTGGCCTGGCCTGGCCTGGCCTGGCCCACCGTACCTCTTTAACCGTCCAAATAAAATATTTATAATTTATTGAACCAAGACACGAGCCGACAGAAAGACGCACCCGAGCGAGTGAAACAGCGCCCCTATGATGCTGTCTGGATAAAAGGAGTATGGCATGTCATGCTTTTTCTGGCCAGACCGCATGAAATTGTTGTATGTTGTGATTATATTTTTGCTTAGTGTAGCTTCTGCCGGCTGGTATGCAACTGTGGAAAAGTTGGTTTGCCTTTGGATAGCCTAGCTTCGGGGCTAGTTAGGGACTGTCAATAAATTGCACAATATAAATGAGACAATATTTTCATTTTACACACCTTTTATTTTTTCTAATTTAATGCGTTCAATATTTGTATATGAATTTATACAATTTAAAGTTGGTTTGAAGTTAAGTCATTGAAATGTGGAGCTATTGGAATTTTAACATATTGTCTAATTTACCAATGGATCCTGACCAACCCCATAGGGATATTCAAAGTAAACCCAAATTGACCATGGACATTATGATTGGGTCGCATGCAGCTGCATTCCGAACTGATTATGGTCACGTTCCCCTGCTCAGACGCTGCATGCATCAACCAATGGTTGCTCCCACATCATCGACTGTGCCACTATCTAACAGGTTGCTATAACATATGTGACTTGCTGATACATAAAATACCTAGGGAGGGAGAAAGGGAGAAAATACCTAATACCCATAATTAAAGTCAAACGTCACGTTTCTACTTCTTCTCGTACCTGATTGGATGGATAGTTGTTATCCCCTACAGATAGGGGATCAGTCTTCAGTTAAAAAATGACAAATAATTATAACTACGGCAATTTTTCTCGTTGGATGGTCTCATAACTATTTTACTTCCCATAGTCTGTTCATGGTTCATCTTTATCGTTAATCTAATCTTTCTGATCTTTCTCAGTTTGCTGACCTTTTCTTCAATACTGTAAAGGCAAAATGTAAGTGAGCTGCAGGGCGTTCCCATTCGACTCGAGTGCCACGTCAAAGCGATGTAGGAGGTGTACTCGAGGGGGCGGGGCGCACGGTGGCCAATACAATATTCTGCTGTTCGACGCTGTCCGGTCAAATTGATTCATAGACACAGCGTTGAAGGTAAGCTTATATGAACTCAAATTTCTATTATCTTAGCTACATTTACATCGAATAATATAGTTCGCCCCAAAAATATATAAACCAGTTTTGTAGAATACGAGGTTTCAATTATCATCATTCGCCTCCTAGCTTGCTGTTTAGGACCACAAATGGTATGATGATGATTGTCATCATTTAGTTAGGTTGCTAGCTAATATCCGTTTTTATTAGTTAACATAACCGCGGAATTATTGTTCTATATGATAGTGTTAAATGTGTAGTATTACATTTAGTAAGGTAACAGAAATATCCTGCCTGGAAATAGATTTGGTGCATCAAAGAGGGACTTGTGTATTTATTGCATTTTAGAACACTTCCTATCTCTTGGATTGTCTGACAGGGGAAATGTTCTGTTTAGTGTCAACATAAGTAAACACCACTTGGTGTCCCGAGGATATGGTTCTGGCCTGCTTATTGCAGTAGACTAGGCTTCAAGATAAAGCACATTTACGCCAGTATTGGGGTGGCAAATTGACTGCTCAGTTTCTGGGAAAATGGTCAGATGGCCATGTAATCTAGTTTGTAACAAGTCCCCTACTGGAATGTCCTCATATGTACCTAATGAAGTTACCTAGCTAATGATTTGCTTGAAGAAACATGGCAGGCACACCTGTCTCATTATGGTACCACAGAGATCAATGATATACGTGTTTGAGTTTATTTTATTTTTACAGGGACAGTGCACATTAATCAATATTTCAGTAAAAGTGCCGGTTTTAGCCAGCCGGCTCATTTTCAACCGCAGTCCCTGGGCAGGTTATTAAAAACAATTTACAATATAGAGAATAGCAACATAGGACAAGCAAGACATAGCATACAGACATAGCAACATAGAACAAAAAGCAGCAAGACAAATTGTTGTATGACTAAAATTCAGATAATACATTGTACAATCTGGCCATTGTTGAAACAGAGAGCTACCAACATCTATGTTTCTATTTAGAACAAGTGTATTGAAATGACGCTGTACAAGTGTTTTTATATCTGATGTGACTCTGAATCTCACAATACGTTTCCATTGTTTTGGGTGTGGTAGTTGTCAGAGGAGTTGTGCCCAGTAATGTGGTCAACCGTCATGACTGTGTAGGCTAGTTACATATTCCTGACACTCACAACACTTTCCTATTCTGTTCTGGGTGTGGTAGGTAGATTCCCTAGAGGATATTATTCTAGCCCTAACCCAGCAGTGTGATCATTGTCATGGAGAGCACCAGAAGCAGACTGGCCCATAGGCTAGCTGAAGCCGGCCAGTCTCACCTTGTGCAGTTCTGGGACGAGCTGACCCCCGAGCAGCAAGCTGAGATGACCTCTGACTTAGAAGCTATGGACTTCCAGGAGATCAACAAGTTCTTCCGCAGCGCCATGGAGGTGTCGCACAGTAGCAAGCAGGAGAAGATGGATGCCCGCATGGAGCCAGTGCCCAGGGAGGTGTTGGGCAGCGTGACCAGGGACAGAGACTGCCTCAAGGACTGGGAAGAGAAGGGTGAGTTGGCTGGTACAGGGGTTCCCATTTTTTTGGGGGGGGGAGTTGGGACAAGACCAGGATCAAGTACTGTATGTCAAATACATGAAAACTCCAATCTTGATTTAGCTTGGAGTTGACACTTTTGTGACTCAGTCATAATGATGCATTGCTTCAGCAAAGCCTGAAGCAGTTTCTATTTAGCTTTATAAATAGGAGCTTATTTCATTCAAGGGATTGAGTTCCACCGATTTACAACAACCTCAATTATTTTATATGCTACCAGGAAGTGAAACAGGCAGACGGGGAAATCGTATCAGGTTTTATGGTGTGCAATATGATTTGTGTGTGTGTGTGTGTGTGTGTGTGTGTGTCTTCTCAGTTACACAAGGGCATAAACTGAGGTCAAACCTTATGAAACACTCCCAGTTGGTGGGATGATCATTGCTGCAGGGCTACTGAAACTAACCCATCTAACATGTCTCTGGTAAACCACTTCAAACAGCACAGTGACAGGCAGCAGCATGGAGGATTTACTGGGATCAGATAATGCCAATCCTGAGGTTAAACAAGACCGTGGCAACCATTACGTGACCTGGCAACCCTTTTAGGGTAAACGGGGTAAACCATGATGGCTTGTGATGTTGAAATGGCTAAGTGGGGTCCTAGATTTTATTTCACAAAGCACCGTCAGTGCCATCTAACGACTAGATGCACGATATATCGGCTTCAAGATAAAGCATATTCACGATATATTGGTAAGCATACGGAATCGGCCAATATTAGCAAAACAAGCTGATGTGCAAAATCGATGTCAAAGCTGACGTGCATACCTATATAACGTAGTTAGATGATGTAATGACGCCACAAAATACAGTGCTACACAGAACAAAAGAAGAAAAACACTAGGCGCACTTCGAACAACTAAACAAGTTCAAGTCGAGCAGTCATTTGAAAGAGTAAGAATATTTTCAGCGAGACAACTCAAAGGCGAAATCCATTAACGCCAAGATAATTGTTCTCTGTCGTGGATTATGTTGGCATTCGTCGACTGGTTGAGCACCTCAAGCCCCGGTACACAATACCAAGTAGGTGCTACGTTTTGAATGTTGCCCTACCAGAGTTACACAGTATTGTTGAAACGCACATCCCTGAGCTACTTGCTTTGGGCGTCACTGTTATTAGATTCACGACTGACATATGAACCAGTGACGTCAGCCCTGTGGGTTTATTGAGAACATCAATTCAGTCACACCATTCCCTTGTCCAGTTTCTCATTCTTCATGATCTAGGAAATATGGAGTTTGTTTGATAAATTTAACTGGCGTAGCCTTGTGAAATAGACTACTTCCTTGGAGTAAAACCTCTAAATGTTTATCAGGCCTGACCTGTAGCCAGGGATGTCCAGCCTGAGGGATGAAGGAGAAAAGCGAGAGCTTCTGGTTCTGCTTGAGACGTAAATGGGCTGCTGCTCACTGTGCCCTCACTCACTCGTCAGTTCTTAAGTGTGTGTGTGTGTGTTTGTGTCAGGGCAGCCATCATCTACAGCAGCAAGCTAAGGATACATGCATCCCAGGTGTATGTATATATGAGTCAGGGTAGCCAAAGCCTACAATAGCACCTCCCAGTCAACTCTCACCACTACTTCAAGGTCTCAGAGCAAGTGACGTCACCTATTGAAACACTATTTAGCGCGCACCACCGCTAACTAAGCTAGCGTTTCACATCCGTTACACTTAGGACCCTTGAGTGTGTACGTGGTGTGTGCGTATTTGTGGGCTAATCACTGACTCCCATAGCAACAGTTTATTGTAAGATAAAGTAGAGCTGTATAATAAGGGTGTTGTTGACCTGGTATGTTTAGATAGAGATTGACTGACTGTAATTGAACTATGGGTTATTCTGAGTTTATCTTGCTGTTTCGCCTGCAATGATTATCAAAACTCCTTGCCAAGGTAGATTATACTTTAGCCATAAAAATTCCATAGTGTTCTTGAGTTTTGGCAACCATCACAAGTACGTTTTAGTTATATTGCTTGAATAAGCTACAGGCCTATTGTTTGTACCATATTTCATAGTTCTACAGTTGCCATGGTTCCCTAGCAGGAGCCTAAGCAGAGGGCTCCTGTACATTTTTAAAGGGGGAGGCTTACAAGCTGAAGTACACAATCCCATCCATGAAGCACGGGGGTAGCAGCATCGTGTTGTTGGGGTGCTTTGCTGCAGGAGGGACTGGTGCACTTCACAAAATAGAACATCATGAGGAAGGAAAATTATGTGGATATATTGAAGCAACATCTCAAGACATCAGTCAGGAAGGTAAAGCTTAGTTGCAAATGGGTCTTCCAAATGGACAATGACCCCAAGCATACTTCCAAAATTGTGGCAAAATGGCTTAAGGACAACAAAGTCAAGGTATTGGAGAGGCCATCACAAAGCCCTGACCTCAATCCTATAGAACATGTGTGTGCAGAGCTGAAAAAGCATGTGTGAGCAAGGAGGCCTACAAACCTGACTCAGTTACACCAGCTCTGTCATGAGGAATGGGCTAAAATTCACCCAACTTATTGTGGGAAGCTTGTGGAGGGCTACTCTAAACCCTTCACCCAAGTAAAACAATTTAAAGGCAATGCTACCAAATACTAATTGAGTGTATGTAAACTTCTGACCCACTGGGAATGTGATAAAAAAATAAAAGCTGAAATAAATAATTCTCTCTACTATTATTCTGACATTTCACGTTCTTAAAATAAAGTGGTGATCCTGACTGACCTAAGACAGGGAATTCTTACTCTGATTAAATGTCAGGAATTTTGAAAAACTGAGTTTAAATGTATTTGGCTAATGTGTATGTAAACTTCAGACAGAGATTGAATTTATTATCTTTACATGATGTAAAATAAATGATAGTTTTGTACATTAACTGTTGTTCTATTGTCTCTCCCAGGTCTGCGGTGTATCTCCCAGAGCAGCGTGGCTGTTCTCCTGCTAGCGGGCGGCCAGGGGACCAGGCTGGGGGTTTCCTACCCTAAAGGCATGTACGACGTGGGCCTGCCTTCCCACAAGACCCTGTTCCAGATCCAGGCAGAGAGGATACTGAGGCTGCAACAGCTGGCAGAACAGAGACATGGAGCCAAGTGCTGCATCCCCTGGTGAGAGTGGGACTGGCAGATACGGGCATAATGATACACTATGGGGGATATACTGTATAGAACATACAGCACCACAGCAAACTGACCACAAAGCACTATTTCTCAATCCAGTCCTGAGGAGCCCATTTTTTGTTTTAGCCCCATTTGTGAAATCACAAACAAGCCATACAATGTTATTGTATCAAAAATAAGTTATGTTCCCCCTCTGTTCTCCAGTTTCATCTGTCTGATTTATTTACTAGACCTAGATAAGGAGCCTTCAAAAAGTATTCACACCAATTGTCTTTTTCCATGTTTTGTTGTTACACAGTGGAATTAAATTGATTGAATTGTACATTTTTTGTCACCTGTGTAAAATACTCATTTATCTTGATTAGCTAAGTATTCAACCCCCTGATTCGATACATGTTAGAATTCCCTGCGGCAGTGATTACAGCTCTGAGTCTTTCTGGGTAAGTCTCTAAGAGCTTTCCACACCTGGATTGTGTAACATTTGCTCAATTTTCAAAATTCTTCAAGCTCTGCCAAATTGGTGGTGGATCATTGCAAGACAACCATTCTCAGGTCTTGCCATACATTTTTAAGCAGATTTAAGTCAAAACTGTAAGTTGGCCAACTCCAGTGTAGATTTGGCTTTAGGTTATTGTCCTGCTTAAAGGTGAATTTGGTGGAAAGCAGACTAGACCAGGTTTTTTGCGAGGATTTTGCCTGTGTATAGCTCCTCCCCAAAATGTTTTGCAGTATTTAGTGCCTTGCTGCAAACAGGATGCATGTTTTGGAATCTTTTTTTTATTTTTTACCTTTTTATTTAACTAGGCAAGTCAGTTAAGAACAAATTCTTATTTTCAATGACGCCCTACGAACAGTGGGTTAACTGCCTATTCAGGGGAAGAATGACAGATTTGTACCTTGTCAGCTCGGGGATTTGAACTTGCAACCTTTCGGTTACTAGTCCAACACTCTAACCACTAGGCTACCCTGCAGCAGGTATCATGTGGGTACGTGGCTACCATGCCGCCCCAATTCTGTACAGGATTTCCTCATTTCACTGTCAACTAGGTTAGTATTGCGGAGTAACTACAATGTTGTTGATCCATCCTCAGTTCTCTCTTATCACAGCCATTCAACTCTGTAACTGTTTTAAAAGTCACCATTGGCCTCATTGTAAAATCCCTGAGCAGTTTCCTTCCTCTCCTGCAACTGAGTTAAGAAGGACACCTGTATCTTTGTAGTGACTGGGTGTATTGATACACCATCCCAAGTGTAATTAATAACTTCACCATGCTCAAAGGGATATTGAATGTTGGGTAAAAAAATTAAGATAACCAATCTACCAATAGGTGCCTTTGCGAGGCATTGGAAAAACCTCCTGAACTTATTTAGGCTTGCCATAACAAAGGGGTTGAATACCTATTGACTCAAGACATTTCATCTTTACATTTTTTTTATTAATTTGTAAACATTTCGAAAACCATAATTCTACTTTGACATTATGGGGTATTGTGTGTGTAGGCCAGTGACAAAATCTAAATTGAATCAATTTTAAATCCGGGCTGTAACAACAAAATGTGGAAAAAGATAAGGGGTATGAATAGTTTCTGAGGGCGCTCACCTGAATCTATCAAGGAAGTGGTTTGATCCCGGAAAGGAGCAGGATTATAATTCCCTGTGGAGTAGATGAAGGAAGTCATTAAGACGATTCAGAAGTGGGTTGACGGAAGGAGACGTCTTGCTGGCTTCCAGGGTTGGGCTGGGCTCTGTCTGTAATTAAGGTCAGGGGTCAGGACTAATAGCTCACCATGAGATGCCAGGTGACATTCATTCCATTCATAAGGAAGTACTTCTGGTTTTGTCTAGTCATGGGTGGTCAGTGTCGTTTAAGATGAGGCCTTTTTTTTCTCCTCTCTTTTCTCATCAGCATGGCATTATTTCTATTACAGCATATTGTCATGTCATTCATATTCCATTCACAGAGTTCAATGTAACATTGATAAGATTAGGCTACTACATGATACTCTAATGTTCCCTATACCCATCATGAAGTTTCTACAACCTAGCCTATGAATGAAAGTTACCTATGTATGTGCACACAGTCCGAGAAATGTTTTTGAGGTGAGACAGTGGCACATACAATGCCGGCTTGCACGCTCTTGCCTGCATCTAGCTGATATAGGGTGTAATCATTAGTCCAACAGTTGCAAATGAGAGTTTCTATTGGACAAATTAAGCTATGTTTATCCCCGTTTTGTTCTGTTTGCTTCCGTTTAAGAAACGTTTTTCAACAGAGTTGGCGGAATGAATACATACCTGATCATGCTTAAACACAGTTCACTTTCATAGCAGCCACATTGTATTCCTTCTCGCGCTCTCGTCCTCACCTTTTTTCTTTGTTTGTGTACTTCAATGCACAATACATCAGCTGTATGTGACCAGGTGAAAAACCTTGCCAAGGCAAACCATATCATAACCGTTACATACAGCCAACATCATTGTCACAATATTGGCTAAAGTAATGTTATAGTCAACATAGCTAATAGAACTATCGCGTTAGTAAACCCGCTAAAATCATGCAGTAACGTTAGTGTCAAGGTAAGTTTTTGGTCATTAAGCAGTTTATACTGGTGGGCCCCAGTGGCAATACATTCTTAAAACCAAAATCCTACCTTGAATTGGAGGAGTTCCAGTGTTGTGTTAGATAGTCATAGCCAGCTTGCTAACATGGCATGTATCTTTTTAAGTAGGCTAAGCTAGCTAAATAAGTGAAACTGAAAGTTAAAAAAAATAATCTCTTGCGTCTCCTTCGCGTCTTTCACTCTCTTTGAGTCAACTACTCACCACATTGTATGCATTGTAGTGCTAGCTAGCTGTAGCTTATGCTTTCAGTACTAGATTTATTCTCTGATCCTTTGATTGGGTGGACAACATGTCAGTTCATGCTGCAAGAGCGCTGATGGGTTGGAGGACGTCCTCCGGAAGTTGTCATAATTAGTGTAAGTTTATGGAATGAGGGTGAGAACAATGAGCCTCCTAGGTTTTGTATTGAAATCAATTTACCCAGAGGAGGACGGAAGCTAGCTGTAGATCTTCATGGCAAAATAGTTTTAATAAATGTATTTGGTGACGTGATTTATATTTAGTTTAGTTTATCAAAAAAAGGTAACTAACTTTTTATTTTATTTTATGAAATCCACTGAGGAGGATGAACATCAACTGTTGTTCATTAGTGCTGATAATATTAATAATAAATGCATTGTGGGTTCAATGCTGTATGTAACACAGAATAAAACAATTGATGGTGAGTGACTGCTCATTACTGTAACTTATTAGGCTATAACCATCTTATTTACTTAAATAAAATATTCAATCAAGTTGTCAGGTAAAGATGCCTAAGCAACCGCTCTCTATCCCCCTCGTGTCTCTCTTGCTCTTCCTCTCCATGTCTGTCTACCGGCCCCACAGGCTTGCCCCAAGAACCGAGTAGGGAGCAATGGATTCTGGTCATTGTAGTTAATTAGCACGTTGTTAATTGGTTATTTAAAAACCAAAATAAACAGACATTTCAGTTAATGTTCATAGAAATAAAATGAATTCATGGGTTGCACCTCCATCACGTCGTTGCCATGTTGATGCTTGGGGGCTAAGGACTGTTTGGTCTAAATTACACTATAGGGGCTTGGGAATACGATGACATTAGTGAAGTAGACACATTTAGTAGGAATCAACTTTCCCATCATGTCAAACTTTTAGACAAATGGCAATTATGTCATTAGCTAGCAAAGTTTGTACAAAATAGCTAGCAATGCTAACGTTAGCTAGCTAAAATCTGGAGGCCTCCCCTTAATCTTAGCTAGCTAAAGTTGTACTACTAATTATTATTTTTCTTAAATGTGTAACGGTGTTCTTCATTTGTCGAAAGAGAGTCGGACCGAAATGCAGCGTGGTGGTTATTCATGATCTTTAATGAAAACTAATGACGATACATGAAACTAACTATATAATACAAAACAACAAACGGAACGTAAAACTATATTACAGCCTATTTTATTTTATAAAAAATTATTTATTACCTTCAATACCATTCATTCTTTACAACTCATAATTTTCATACATACTCCAACAATGGTATTTTAATTTAACAAAACAAAAAACCCAAACAAAACCTCAGGGGAGCATCTTCCCTCCCCGTCACCCTACAAACTACCTTTCCCTATCTCCCCGTCGCTAATCTATCCCCTTACAAATCTAAATGACACCCAGCCCTAAACCCCCCTTCCACCTCTCCCGAGCAGCATGCTGCCCCCACTTCCTCTCCTCCCTCTTCATCCTCCCTCTTCATCCTCCCCCTCAAATCTCCTTCCACCCTCCTCACTATCCCTTCCACCCCCCAATCTCTCCCTGTCTTCACCATGTTCTGCCTGGCTTCCCACAGCCCCCGTTTTAAAGAGACTCATGAGAAGCCAGAGCAGAAACCTGTCCCTATCCGTCCCTCTCGCTCTCCCTACACCTCTCTCTAACCTGGCCCACGTCAATACAAAATCCCCCCTTACCAAACCTAACAACACCCGTGCCCTAGCCCATACTACTCCGGCAAAGGCACAGTCCCAAAAGACATGGCGCACAGTCTCCTCCCTGCCACAAGAGGATCTTGGACAGGTGGGGGATTGCACCAAACTATACCGGTACATGATGGAACGTACCGGCAAGCACTTATGGAGGCTCAACCAATTCAGGTCCTTGAGCCTGTTGTCCAGACCCCGCGCCTGCACTCCCTCCCAGACCACTTCCGAGATTCCCACTACAGGCGCCGGACTCCCTGCCTTTAAGACCTCCTCGTACAGGTCTGTGATCTAAACCTACTCGGGCAACTTCAACCTCAGGGTGTGCACGCAGCCACTTGGCCGCATGACCAAAGTGCCACGGCAGCTGTTCCGCCCGAGGACCCGTGTTAGACCACACCATTACGCTTCTCGCCTGATACGAGAAGAACACCCGCAGGAGGTAACCGGACGGGTGTATCACTGGATGAGCAAGCTCCGTTAACAAAAAAGAAACAAAAATTGCGTCCAGCTTGAGGGGGAAATGTGGTACCCCCCCTACCTCCCTCCCTGATGGGACAGAGCATGCGTGCCCTGGCGACCCACTCGCACCTGCCACTCCACATGAACTGAAACACAAGCCTCACTAGAGGCCTCCTCAGACAAGCCGGCAATGGGTAGATGTACGCCAAATACAAAAGAGACAGCAACACATCCACCTTTAGGACCAGGACTTTGCCCATAAAAGACAAATACCTAGCCTTCCACATTGCTAGCTTCCTCTGTACCACTGCGATACGCATGTTCCAGTTTAGCGTCGCTGAGCCGGAGGTCTCAAAATGGACCCCGAGAATCCTCAGGGCCCCCTCAGAGAGAGAACCCCCCGGGCACATCCGTTCTACCGCGCCATCTACCGAAAAACTTGACGGAAGACTTTGCATGGTTCAGAACCGCTCCCGACGCTCGGGTGAAATCCCCAAAGATGGCAAGGGACCTTGTCAGGCACGAGTCCTTGCACAGCAGCAAGGAAGTGTCGTCGGCGTACTGCGTCATCTTAACACGCAGCCCACCACTTCCAGGGATCAACAAGCCTTCCACCCCTGTGTCTGCCCTAATGGCAGCCCCCAGAGGCTCCATGTACAGAACGAAGAGGAGAGTGGGCACCCCTGCCTGACCCCAGACGAGAGGTCAAAAACGTCACCCAAGTGACTATTTACACTAACTCGGCACCCCGCTCCGACATATAATGTACGAATCCATCCTATGAACTTCTCCCCAAATCCTAATCGACCTAACACTCTGAATAAAAAGGATCTATTCACGCGATCAAAGGCTTTCGCCTGATCTAGCGCTGCTACCATTAAAGGCAGTCCTCTATCTTCAACCCAAGCGATGGAGTCCCTGATTAACTGTAGGTTCCATCTAATAGAGCGGCCCTCTACCCCGCACGTCTGATCCTCATGAACGACGTAGGGAAGGGCTGTGCGCAACCGGTCTGCTAAAACCTTTGCAAGTAGCTTGTAATCTACGCACAGCATGGTCAATGGCCGCCAGTTGCCAAGGTCTGTTACTTCCCCCTTCTTATATAAAAGTGACAGCACACCAACAGCCATTGATCCCCCCGGGACCCCCGTCTCAAGGATGGCCTTCAAGACTTCGAGGACCACTGGTCCAAGTATACCCCAAAACTTGAGATAAAACTTCACCGGCAGCCCATCCATCCCAGGCACCTTCCCTTTTCCCATCCTCCTAAGAGCGCTCTCAACCTCTTCTAGTGAAATCTGGGCCTCCATCACTTCTCTAATGTCCTCCGGCAACCGCCTGGACAAGTGTTCTAAAAACACATTTCCCTGCTCTACATCTATTTCCCTTTACTTAAATAAACCTTGGAAATGATCAGTTGTCACCCTGACCATATCCTCTGGTTCTCTAACTATACTACCATTTTCTTCCCTAATACCATGCATTACCTTCCTACTCTGTCTGGCCCTAACCGACTTAAAGAACATAGCGGAACAAGTCTCATTGTGTTCTAGAAAGCCACTATGCGCACGCTCCAGGAAAGCTCGAGCCTTCCGCTCCTGCAACTCCCTGAGCTGCGCCTTTAGGGTAGCGGATCTCTCCCAGTCAAACGACCTGCCGAGGTTGCCTGCCTCATACTCGAGTTCAATTAACCTTTGAATACGATCCACCTCCCTCCTCTCCTCCCTTTTTTTCCTCTTGCAATATCCTATTATAAAAGCCCTAATCCTCACCTTAACTAATTCCCACCACTCTAACACCCCCTCGCACATGGACCGGAGGCCTTCAAGCCTCCAAAAGAAATCATAAAACCCGTCAACAAAAGCCTGCTCCTTCAGCACATCCTGATCTAACTTCCAGTACCCCCTACCAAAGAGGCAGACTGGCGACCCCACCTGCAGGAGCACCCCGTCGTGATCCGAAAAGAAAACAGGCAACAGCCGCCCAGACAACTTACCCAAAGACCTGGGTACAAAAATATAGTCGAGCCTCCGCTCAACCCCCCTGGAGTTGCGCCATGTAGGACCGGCCATTTTCGGAGTAGTGTGCAGACCACCATCAACCAGACCATGGCAAGCCATTAGCCTGGTAATGGCGCCTGCACTGCTATCCCCCCCTATTCCTAAATCTGTATTAAAATCCCCCCCTATCACTAATTTCCTATTTGTGACACACAGGGGCGTCAGACAGTCCACCATCTCCCTCCTGTCTGCCACCACCTGTGGCCCATACACCACCACTAATCTAAATTTACAATCCCTTATCGTGACATCCACCCCTATAACCCTCCCCTGCATTACCACAAAAGAATCCTCCACTTTTACCTCCCTGTGCCCACACAAAATCCCTACCCCCGATGAGTGCACCCCCCCAATACCCCAAACCGACTCCCCCTTGTCCCACTCCCTCTTAAACCTACTAACATCCCCTCCATCCCTCAGGTGAACCTCCTGTAAAAAACAAAAATCAAACCCCACACCCTCCAAATAACTAAAAACCGCCCTCCTCTTAACAAAATCCCTTAAACCCCTTACATTTAAAGTAACAAAAGTAAAATTAGACCCCATGAAAGAATCAAATAAAAACATGTAATACACTCATTCTAAACCCAGACAGAAAAAAAATCAAAAACATGAGACTCACCCGATGCTCCCCTGCTCCATATCTACCGGTGAGAACACCATCCGTACTCCCGACATCCCCCCCTCTTCCTCCATCTCACCAACCCAGGATGCAGGAATAGTGTTTGGCTCCGGGGTGCCCTGCACCCTGGGTCTACCCCCACAATCCTCCCCCTCCCCAGTGCTGCAGCTGGATTGGAAAAAAAATCGGGGAGGCTGAGTCCCCAAACAAACTCCCCACCTCCTCCTGTACCCAGTCCTGAGTCTTGTTAGGTGTGTCCCCACCCAACAGAAGTTGAGGGCCTGGGGAAACCAGCAGCAACCCAGAGGTTTCTCCCACCCCCATCACTCTCTTGGCCATCCCCTCCCTCTCACTGTCGGCCAATCGCACCCTCCTCTTCATTCTCTTCTTTGGTGATGGCGGCAGTGGAGAGATACCACCCTCCCCCCCCCACCAGCTCCTCCACCATACCCCTCATCTCTTCCACCAGGGCACTTTCCCCCCAGTCCACTTGCTCTTCCACCGTCTCCTTCTCCAACACTCCTCCCTCGCTTTCTTCTCTCTCATGCTCCTCCACTCGGTTGCCTTCTTCCGCCGCTTTTCCTGGTTCTCCTACTCCCGTGCCTTCCGTTTCCTTCTCTCTTCCATCCGCCGCTTCTTGCTCCTCCTCCTTCCTTGCGGCCTTCCCCTCTGGACCTGTACTCTGGTCATGAGGCTTGCTTCCTTCCCCTCCTCTTCTTCCCCCATCCCCCGCTCCTGCTCCCCCCCCCAGCCGCAGACGCATATGACCTCTGACGAGCCGGGCACCCCCGCCACAGGTGTGCTGACGAGCCACACCCGTGGCACGCCTTAGGCTTGTCACAATCCTTCGCCTCGTGTTCCTCAGATCCACAAAATCTGCATTTTCTTGTGCTGCACGAGGCGAATATGTGGCCGTAGGCCATACAGCGCCTGCAAAATGGGGGCTGACGTGCATAAAACAACGTCCCCCTGTCAGCCCCTAGGGAGAACATAGCAGGAGGATGGAGGTAGCCACCATGTCCCTTTGGGTCCTCTCTGAGGAGGGCCTGGAAGCCTCTCCTCCCATTCCAAAACCCAAGGGAGTCTTTGAGGTGCCTTGCTGAGGAGACGTTATCCATGTATCTCCCCAGAAAGGCCCTCACCTCTTCATCCTTAACGTATGGGTTGTAAATGTTGACAGTTACAACCCTAAAGTTATTCTTCGCCAGGCTTGTTATTTCATAGTGGCTCATCGGCCTCTCGCCTCCCACTGCTCTTGCCCTTCTCAGGATATCATCGTGTTTCTCCTCTGTATATAGTGCCACGTCGTATGCTCCCTCCAACGAGTTGCCTTGGAAACAAAACACGTCTTTCACCGTCAGCTTTAGAATCCCCATCAATATTATCCTTCCAAAAGTTTCCCGTCCTAAAGGCTCCAACTCCTTTTCCTTCCAAGCAAAACGAATCGTATTGGCCAGCCCAATCCCAGGGACCGACCGTGTTGATGTATTTAGCACCATCTCCGCAAGGAGAATGGCGCTCGTTCTCTTCTCTTCCAAAACAATGAAAAAAGAAAATCCAAAGTGACTGAGCCTATCTGGTGCAAACAAACACAGAGACAGGAACAACCACCCACGAAATACAAAGTGAAACTCAGGCTACCTAAATACGGTTCCACATCAGAGACAACAAGAATCACCTGACTCTGATTGAGAACCGCCTCAGGCAGCCAAGCCTAACTAGACACACCCCTAATCATTAGCAATCCCAAATCTTATAAAACCCCAATACGAAACACAACACATAAACCCATGTCACACCCTGGCCTGACCAAAATATATAACGAAAACACTATGACCAAGGCGTGACAGAACCCCCCCCCCCCCCCCCAAGGTGCGGACTCCCGGACGCACCTCAAAACCATAGGGAGGGTCCGGGTGGGCGTCTGTCCATGGTGGCGGCTCGGGACGTGGACCCCACTTCATTAATGTCCTAGTTCCTCCCCTTCGCGTCCTTTGATAATCCACCCTCGCCGCCGACCATGGCCTAATAGTCCTCACCCAGAACCCCACAGAACTGAGGGGCATCTCGGGACTGAGGGGCATCTCGGGACTGAGGGGCATCTCGGGACTGAGGGGCATCTCGGGACTGAGGGGCATCTCGGGACTGAGGGGCATCTCGGGACTGAGGGGCATCTCGGGACTGAGGGGCATCTCGGGACTGAGGGGCATCTCGGGACTGAGGGGCATCTCGGGACTGAGGGGCATCTCGGGACTGAGGGGCATCTCGGGACTGAGGGGCATCTCGGGACTGAGGGGCATCTCGGGACTGAGGGGCATCTCGGGACTGAGGGGCATCTCGGGACTGAGGGGCATCTCGGGACTGAGGGGCATCTCGGGACTGAGGGGCATCTCGGGACTGAGGGGCATCTCGGGACTGAGGGGCATCTCGGGACTGAGGGGCATCTCGGGACTGAGGGGCATCTCAGGTAGGTAGTAGGCTCCGGTAGATCCTGGCTGGCTGGCGGATCTGGAAGATTCAGGTTGACTGGCGGATCTGGAAGATTCAGGTTGACTGGCGGATCTGGAAGATTCAGGTTGACTGGCGGATCTGGAAGATTCAGGTTGACTGGCAGATCTGGAAGATTCAGGTTGACTGGCAGATCTGGAAGATTCAGGTTGACTGGCAGATCTGGAAGATTCAGGTTGACTGGCAGATCTGGAAGATTCAGGTTGACTGGCAGATCTGGAAGATTCAGGTTGACTGGCAGATCTGGAAGATTCAGGTTGACTGGCAGATCTGGAAGATTCAGGTTGACTGGCAGATCTGGAAGATTCAGGTTGACTGGCAGATCTGGAAGATTCAGGTTGACTGGCAGATCCTGGTTGACTGGCGGATCTAGAAGATCATGGCTGACTGGCGGATCTAGCTGCTCTATGCAGACTGACAGCTCTGACTGCTCCATGCAGGCTGACAGCACCCTGCAGACTGGCAGCTCCTTGCAGACTGACAGCTCTGACAGCTCTTTGCAGACTGACAGCTCTGGCTGCTTCATGCAGACTGACATCTCTGGCTGCTTCATGCAGACTGACAGCTCTGACTGCTCCATGCAGGCTGACAGCTCCTTGCAGACTGGCAGCTCCTTGCAGACTGACAGCTCCTTGCAGACTGACAGCTCTTTGCAGACTGACATCTCTGGCTGCTTCATGCATACTGACAGCTCTTTGCAGACTGACAGCTCTGGCTGCTTCATGCAGACTGACAGCTCTGACTGCTCCATGCAGGCTGACAGCTCCTTGCAGACTGGCAGCTCCTTGCAGACTGACAGCTCCTTGCAGACTGACAGCTCTTTGCAGACTGACATCTCTGGCTGCTTCATGCAGACTGACAGCTCTGACTGCTCCATGCAGGCTGACAGCTCTGACTGCTCCATGCAGGCTGGCAGCACCTTGCAGACTGGCAGCTCCTTGCAGACTGACAGCACAGGCTGCTCCGAACAGGCAGGAGGCTCCGGCAGCGCTGTAGAGGAGGAAGGCTCTGATAGCGCTGAACAGGCGGGAGACTCCGACAGCGCAGGAGAGGAGAAAGGCTCCGACAGCGCTGGAGAGGCGGGAGACTCCGACAGCGCAGGAGAGGCGAGGCGCACTGTAGGCGTGGTGCTGGCACTGGTGATACTAGCTGCTACCGGAGGACTGGTGTGTGGAGGTGGCACTGGATAGACCGGACTGTGCAGGCGTACTGGAGCTCTTGAGCACCGAGCCTGCCCAACCTTACTTGGCTCGATGCCCACTCTAGCCCGGCTAATACGAAGAGCTGGTATGTACCGTACCGGGCTATGCACCCGCACTGGAGACACCGTGCGCTCACTAGCATAACACGGTGCCTGCCCGGTCTCTTTAGCCCCCCGGTAAGCACAGGGAGTTTGCGCAGGTCTCCTACCTGGCATAGCCATACTCCCTGTAAGCCCCCCCCCCCAATACATTTTTGGGGCCTGAGTCTCAGGCATCCATCCACGTCGCCGTGCTGCCTCTTCATACCAGCGCCTCTCCGCTTTTCCGCCTCTAGTTCCTCCTTGGGGCGGCGATATTCACCAGGCTGAGCCCAGGGTCCTCTTCCGTCTAATATCATCTCCCAAGACCAGAAGTCCTTATCGCTGCTCCTCACGATTAACAGGGAGAGTTGGCTCAGGTCTGACTCCTGACTCTGCCACTCTCTCCCTGAGCCCCCCCCCAATACATTTTTGGGGCTGCTTTTCGGGTTTCCTTGCCAACCGTGTTCCCTCGTATCGTCGGCTCTTATCTCCGGCTGCCTCTGCTCTCCTAAGTGCCTCCACCTGTTCCCATGGGAGGCGATCTCTTCCATCCAGTATCTCCTCCCAAGTGTAACAACCTTTGCCATCCAATACGTCTTCCCATGTCCATTCCTCCTTTCGCTTTTCCTGCTGTCGCTGCCTGTTACCACGCTGCTCGGTCCGTGTGTGGTGGGTGATTCTGTAACGGCGTTCTTCGTTTGTCGAAAGAGAGTCGGACCAAAATGCAGCGTGGTGGTTATTCATGATCTTTAATGAAAACTAATGACGATACATGAAACTAACTATATAATACAAAACAACAAACGGAACGTGAAACTATATTACAGCCTATCTGGTGAAACTACACAGAGACAGGAACAATCACCCACGAAATACAAAGTGAAACTCAGGCTACCTAAATACGGTTCCCCATTAGACACAACAAGAATCACCTGACTCTGATTGAGAACCGCCTCAGGCAGCCAAGCCTAACTAGACACACCCCTAATCATTAGCAATCCCAAATCCTATAAAACCCCAATACGAAACACAACACATAAACCCATGTCACACCCTGGCCTGACCAAAATATATAACGAAAACACAAAACACCATGACCAAGGCGTGACAAAATGTCTGTTTTCAAGCCACAGTATTGCACTTTAGACCATTGTGGGTGCCTTGAGTAGAGTGCTCAGTCCTGAAACGAACTGTTTTAAAACAATATTGTGCCGCAACCCATCAATAGAACAGGCTTGAATGCTCTAACATGATGACCAGACACGTTAAGTGCGCGAGCATCGCAAAATAAATGTAGAAATCCATGTTATTCAATTATTGTACCCACACTGCTCACGCGTGCCAACGAGCATCTGCGTTGCCAAGGGCTAAAATAGAAGTCATTCCTATTTCTGGCGCAGATCGCGCTGCAAGTCCTGCCTCTCCCATCTCCTCATTGGTTTGTAGAAGCAGGTACCCACGTGATACCTGCTAAAGGGTAGCCTAGTGGTAAGAGTGTTGGACTAGTAACCGGAAGGTTGCAAGTTCAAATCCCGGAGCTGGAAAGGTACAAATCTGTCATTCTGCCCCTGAACAGGCAGTTAACCCACTTATCCTAGGCTGTCCATTGAAAATGAGAATTTGTTCTTAACTGACATGCCTAGTTAAAGGTTAAAAAAATTGAAAGACGAACTGTTTTGCCGGTAGTCCTGGTAATTCAATGAAAGTTTAGATGCGATCACCATATAAGTTAAACTATGAAAAAGCCTGGAAGGAGGAGCGATGACTAGAAACGATTAGGTTGGCCGTTTTATGTATGGATTCATTGTCTGGAGTAGAGGTTCTTGTGCATTTCAGGAAAAATAACAACTCAATGTTTATATCCCAGGACAAATTAGCTAGCAACAGCAAGCTAGCAAAATAGGACAAATTAACCTTAGCTAGCAAGTGCAATTTGACTGGTAAACTCATGGGTACTCTCGCAATGGCTGCCTTGTATTGTGATACAATCATATCCATGCTTTTTTAGAATCGTCTATCAACTGATGCTGGATTGCCATGGTAATGTAGAATGTTAATTCAAATTATGCTAATTGATGTGGCTCATGTAATGTAGTTTTAGTAATGTCAGTTGCGTTGATTCAACAAATCACAATACAGATTGAAGGGTACACTTCCTGCTTTTGCTTCCTGGCATGGGTCTAGGTCAAAAATATACCGGTTACGATAATATCCTCACAAATCTGGGATCAGCGGCATTGTTAACTACCCGCGCTGTTTTTAACTAGCATAGCTGGTCCCATTTTTGCAAAGCGTTATGCGTTATTAGAATCCCATTGTCTTAACCTTTCACCTCTAACCTAGGTGTGGGTACACTCAAGATGTCTGCCAGTCCAACCATTATTCCATCATTGACTTGAATTGAGATGCCCTTTCTATTCATTCTATTTTTGTGGGTTTTTAACCACATTGCCACCATGTATTTTTAGCTTTTGTCAGATCAGAGCATTCAGATGTTAAAAGTCATGAAAATATTAGCCTAATCTGGCAATGTGGATTATGAATAACTTTCTGACAAAGTTATTTTATGGGACTTATGTCACTGATACAGTGAAAAGTCAAACTTTTGATAAAAAAAAACAATTGAAGCACTGTCTTTAGAGTTGTATTAGTCTTGAATCAAACCCAATGTATCACCCCATTCTCCCTGTGCATAATGACCAGTGAATGAATGAATCATGAACTGAATTGTGCCTCCTGATTTCCCCCCTAGGTACATCATGACGAGCGGCCGGACCATGGAGTCAACTAAAACGTTTTTTTCGCGCCACAGCTACTTTGGGTTGTGCAAAGACAACGTGATATTCTTCCAGCAGGGCATGCTGCCTGCCATGGACTACAATGGCAAGATCATCCTGGAGAGCAAAAACAAGCTGGCCATGGCCCCAGGTACATAACCCAACGTGTGTCAGTGTGTGTATATGTCTGTGTATTTTAGATGATAACAGGAGTCTCGTGTGTGTGTGTGTTTCAGATGGTAACGGGGGTCTTTACAGAGCTCTGGGTACCCAGGGGATCGTGGAGGACATGGATCGGAGGGGGGTCAAGTTCATCCATGTCTACTGTGTGGACAACATCCTGGTTAAAGTAGCAGACCCTGCCTTTGTTGGCTTCTGTGTCCAGAAAGGAGGAGACTGTGGGGCTAAGGTTAGTAGCCCTCCATCTCTTTCTCACTGGAAGTTTTTTTTCTTTCTCTTCTTTCTTTCTCTCTCTAGCTGGCTCTCTCTGCCCTCTTCTGTGTCTCTCTCTCAACTGGGGGCCAAAGGTGACTCACCAAATGTGATCCAATACTCTTAAATGACTTCCTTCCTCTTCTCAGTATATCCTAAATTGGTTTCCTCTCCTGTTCCCTGCTCCCTCTAAGCCAATGTTCACAAAGGCTTTGAACTGAAAGCAATGTGGTTGGTCACTTTTGAATAAGAAGGAAGAAATGAAAATGAATTTAGACCAATCCTTGATCTCCTGGTTGTTCATCTCCTGTTATACAATACCAGACCAGGAAGTAGTCTTTGTTCTATGTGTTCAGTGAAGGTGTGTTTTGACTGTGTTTCGATAAGAGTGTGATTGAGGGGATCCTATTAAACTGGCCCGGGTAGGTGGAGTTTGCAACTAGTAAAAATGCATTTGTTTTGGAAACGGGCTGCCTCCTGGGTGTGAGCCGGGCTCCTCCCTGGCCGATGGTGAAGTAGACTCAAACAAAAGTGACTTAGGTTAAGCATGTGGAGTGATGAGTAGGATTCTGTGCTTTCACATGCAAAAGTGATTGCTTGTGATTAAAATGCTTTGCCTGCCTTCCCAATGAAAACTAGTTAGAAATTCAAATGTATATTTTATGGAAAATAAATGTTGAATGTTTCTGTACGATGCATCATGCTACCTTGTTGACAATATTACAGAGCAGCTCAGATTACTGTACCATTTAAGTGGGATACACCTCCCCCAGTCTTTTGCATGGTCACATGATGGACCATAGCCCAGTGCAACCTGGGCCAGTTTAACCGAATCCCCTTATTGAAACAGTGAAAACTGCCCTGGCACGACTTCGTCTATAAAGACCTGCAATTCTAATTCACCACTAGGTGGGGGTGTAGTCTGCTATCATTCAGGATTTCAGTAGCAGAGAGCTGAGGTCTGAACAGTGGAGTTTTTAGCCAGACAATGTAAGGAACTATATGATGGACTATTCCATTTAAAACACATCCAGGGATGCGCATTCATTGCTACTTCAAGTATTTCTCCCTAGTTTGATGGATGAGATTATATAGGACACAAACCTATACTGAACAAAATATAAGCGCAACAATATATTTTTTTTACTGAGTTATAGTTCATATAAGGTTATCAGTCAATTTAAATTTATTAATTAGGCCCAAGTCTAGGGATTTCGAGTAACTGGGCAGGTGTGCAGCCATGTGTGGCCCTGAAGGGCATAGGCCCACCCACTTGACAGCCAGGCCCAGCCAATCAGAATAGTTATTTCCCCACAAATTAGCTTTATTACAGACAAAAATAGTCCTCTGCACCCCCCCTCAGATGATCCTGCAGGATGTGGAGGTCCGGGGCTGGCCTGGTTACGTGTTCTGCAGTTGTGAGGCCTGTTGGACGTACTGACAAATTCTCTAAAACGACATTTGGAGGCAGCTTATGGTAGAGAAACTGACATTAAATTCTCTGGTAACAGCTCTGGTGAACATTCCTGCAGTCAGCATGCCAATTACACACTCTCTCAACTTTAGTAGAATGTGGCATTGTGTTGGGTGACAAAACGACACGTTATAAAATTGCCTTTACTGTCCCACGCACAAGGTGCACCTATGTAATGGTTGTGCTTTTTAATATGCCATACCTTTCAGGTGGATGGATTATCTTGGCAAAGCAGAAATGCTCACTAACAGGGATGTAAAACAATTTGTGTACAATTTCAGATGAGCTTTTTGTGTGTATGGAACATTTCTGAGATTTTTATTTCAGCTCATGGAACATGGGACCAACACTTTACATGTTGTGTTTTATATTTTGTTCAGTGTAAATAACTGCTGCAACTATATGAAGTGAGTGGCCTGGTTTTACTGCCTCATTATGGACAGTGAGGGAACCACATAGCCCTCCAACACAGACAAGGCTTGGCCCACTCAGCCTATAGTATCACAAAAATGAGGTATTTTGGAATGTTCACCTGAAATGGTTACTCTGGCAACGTGTTCGCCGCAAACAGAAGCCTTGTTGAACTCGCCTCTGATATATCTATTTTTTTCTAGACAATGAGTTTGGGCACAGTGTACTATTTTTGAGACTGAAAATTTTACAGGGAACAGTGGTTAAATACGAAACTTTCTAGAAGAAAAAGTTATTTTATACCTCCAGCCAATCGCAATCACTCTAACGAGACATATTGCAGACTTGTGGAAAAAGATGTTGGCCATCTCCTTAAGAATAAACAGGGATCCAAATCTTTCCATAATCTACCTAAGGATGAAAAACCAGCTTTGCTTGATTTACAATCCGATATGTCCTGCTGATAAGGGTGGGTTGGTTGTACTCATGGATAGGACAGTTTATGTACATGAGTGTCATAGACGGCTGCTTGACAACACCTTTTTACAAGAAACTCAGAAGTGACCCTACTTCCCAATTTCAGAATACTATCTTTACTGTCCTAGATGGTTATTTAAGTTCTGGTCAGATAACCAAAAAATAACATGATTTTTGGCTATTCAACACCCTAAAATTGCCACTTTCTATACTTTGCCGAAATTACATAAGAATGTTACAAAACCTCCAGGGTGCCCTATTAGTAGCAGGCGTTGATGCAGTGACGGCCCCTCTATCTACTTTAGTTGACTTTGTTATTAGACCACTTGCAGAACAGCTCCCCTCCTTTGTAAAGGACACCAGCAGTATGATCTCTGTCATTGAATCTCTTGATCCTCTCCCTGAGAATACCTTGTTAGTTACTTTTGATGTTGAGTCGTTATACACAAATATTCCACACGAGGGCGGTATTGAAGCTATGGAACATTTTCTTCTGCAACGTGACCCTAATGAACTACCTTCCAGTGCATGCATTTTAACATTGGCTGAAGTCGTACTCACACATAACTATTTCATGTTTCTAAATTATTTCTTTATTCAGACGAAGGGTACTGCTATGGGATCCCCCATGGCTCCTAACTATGCTAATTTGTATGTGGGTTTTCAATCCTCTCAAATGTTTTCTTGCCTAACATCATTATTTGGAAACGGTATATTGATGATATTTTTGTTCTATGGAGGGGTGATGTAAAACAGCTCCAGGCGTTCCATGCTATTCTTAACTCCTGTTCTGATCATTTGAGATTTACTATGCAATCTGATACACGTCAAATCAGTTTTCTTGATCTTCTGATCTTGTGTGAAGATAATGTTCTATACACTGATCTGTACAGGAAGCCTACTGATCGTAACAGTTTGTTGAGGGCTGATAGTTGTCACCCACTTCCCTTGAAAAATAGTTTGCCCTACAGCCTTTTCTGTCCAATCAAAATCATTTGCAAAAAAACATTTTTTTTATTTCACCTTTATTTAACCAGGTAGGCAAGTTGAGAACAAGTTCTCATTTACAATTGCGACCTGGCCAAGATAAAGCAAAGCAGTTCGACACACACAACGACAGAGTTACACATGGAGTAAAACAAACATACAGTCAATAATACAGTATAAACAAGTCTATATACGATGTGAGCAAATGAGGTGAGATAAGGGAGGTAAAGGCAAAAAAGGCCATGGTGGCAAAGTAAATACAATATCAAATCAAATTTATTTATATAGCCCTTTGTACATCAGCTGATATCTCAAAGTGCTGTACAGAAACCCAGCCTAAAACCCCAAACAGCAAGCAATGCAGGTGTAGAAGCAATATAGCAAGTAAAACACTGGAATGGTAGATTTGCAATGGAAGAATGTGCAAAGTAGAAATAAAAATAATGGGGTGCAAAGGAGCTAAATAAATAAATAAAATACAGTAGGGAAAGAGGTAGTTGTTTGGGCTAAATTATATGTCGGCTATGTACAGGTACAGTAATCTGTGAGCTGCTCTGACAGTTGGTGCTTAAAGCTAGTGAAGGAGATATGTGTTTCCAGTTTCAGAGATTTTTGTAGTTCGTTCCAGTCATTTGGCAGCAGAGAACTGGAAGGAGAGGCGGCCAAAGAAATAATTGGTTTTGGGGTGACCAGAGAGAGATACCTGCTGGAGCGTGTGCTACAGGTGGGAGATGCTATGGTGACCAGCGAGCTGAGATAAGGGGGGACTTTACCTAGCAGATGACATGGAGCCAGTGGGTTTGGCGATGAGTGTGAAGCGAGGGCCAGCCAACGAGAGCGTACAGGTCGCAATGGTGGGTAGTATATGGGGCTTTGGTGACAAAACGGATTGCACTGTGATAGACTGCATCCAATTTGTTGAGTAGGGTATTGGAGGCTATTTTGTAAATAACATCGCCAAAGTCGAGGATTGGTAGGATGGTCCGTTTTGCAAGGGTATGTTTGGCAGCATGAGTGAAGGATGCTTTGTTGCGAAATAGGAAGCCAATTCTAGATGTAACTTTGGATTGGAGATGTTTGATATGGGTCTGGAAGGAGAGTTTACAGTCTAACCAGACACCTAAGTATTTGTAGTTGTCCACGTGTTCTAAGTCAGAGCCGTCCAGAGTAGTGATGTTGGACAGGCGGGCAGGTGCAGGTAGCGATCGGTTGAAGAACATGCATTTAGTTTTACTTGTATTTAAGAGCAATTGGAGGCCACGGAAGGAGAGTTGTATTGCATTGAAGCTTGCCTGGAGGGTTGTTAACACAGTGTCCAAAGAAGGGCCAGAAGTATACAGAATGGTGTCGTCTGCGTAGAGGTGGATCAGAGACTCAGCAAGCAAGAGCGACCTCACAGAGAAGAGAGTCGGTCCAAGAATTGAACCCTGTGGCACCCCCATAGAGACTGCCAGAGGTCCGGACAGCAGACCCTCCGATTTGACACACTGAACTCTATCAGAGAAGTAGTTGGTGAACCAGGCGAGGCAATCATTTGAGAAACCAAGGCTGTCGAGTCTGCCGATGAGGATGTGGTGATTGACAGAGTCGAAAGCCTTTGCCAGATGAATGAATACGGCTGCACAGTAATGTTTCTTATCGATGGCGGTTAAGATATCGTTTAGGACCTTGAGCGTGGCAGAGGTGCACCCATGACCAGCTCTGAAACCAGATTGCATAGCAGAGAAGGTATGGTGAGATTCGAAATGGTCGGTAATCTGTTTGTTGACTTGGCTTTCGAAGACCGTAGAAAGGCATGGTAGGATAGATATAGGTCTGTAGCAGTTTGGGTGAAGAGTGTCCCCCCCTTTGAAGAGGGGGATGACCGCAGCTGCTTTCCAATCTTTGGGAATCTCAGACGACACGAAAGAGAGGTTGAACAGGCTAGTAATAGGGGTGGCAACAATTTCGGCAGATCATTTTAGAAAGATTGTCTAGCCCGGCTGATTTGTAGGGGTCCAGATTTTGCAGCTCTTTCAGAACATCAGCTGAACGGATTTGGGAGAAGGAGAAATGGGGAATGTTTGGGCGAATTGCTGTGGGGGGTGCAGTGCTGTTGACCGTGGTAGGAGTAGCCAGGTGGAAAGCATGGCCAGCCGTAGAAAAATGCTTATTGAAATTCTCAATTATGGTGGATTTATCAGTGGTGACAGTGTTTCCGATCTTCAGTGCAGTGGGCAGCTGGGAGGAGGTGTTCTTATTCTCCATGGACTTTACAGTGTCCCAGAACTTTTTTGAGTTAGTGTTGCAGGAAGCAAATTTCTGCTTGAAAAAGCTAGCCTTGGCTTTTCTAACTGCCTGTGTATAATAGTTTCTAGCTTCCCCGAACAGCTGCATATCACGGGGGCTGTTCGATGCTAATGCAGAATGCCATAGGATGTTTTTGTGTTGGTTAAGGGCAGTCAGGTCTGGGGAGAACCAAGGGCTTTATCTGTTCCTGGTTCTAAATTTCTTGAATGGGGCATGTTTATTTAAGATGGTTAGGAAGGCATTTAAAAAAATATATAAAAAAAAACAGATTTTGACAGAAATATGTCTGAGACGCAAAGAAAATTCAAGGAGAGGGGCTACAAAAATGATCAGATTAATATTGCCATTGACAAAATTCAAAACGAGACATGACCTTTTTCAAGGTCAGTCTCTCAAAAATACACATTGTTGTGTTCTAACTACCCGCTATTCAAAGCGTTCTGAACAAATTAAGGGAATTGTTCACAAACATTGGCACATTATCAGATTTTAGAGTCTCAGTAATGTGTTTTCGGACCTTCCCTTGGTCGTATTCTCGCGGGGCAGAAATCTCAGAGACCAATTGGTACACTCTGATTTACCACCCCAAGATATTCCTGAACAACGTCTATTTGCGCCCCTACTGGATGTAAATTACAAATGTAACGGCTGTGCTCAATGCAATGGCACTTATAAATGTAGATCCTTCAAACACCCACAAACAGGGAAATCGTTCCCAATCAAATGTGTTATCACGTGCTCCACTAAGGCAGTTATTTATCTTAGAACTTGTCCTTGTGGTAAAAATGATGTGGGTAAAACAAAGTGCAAATTAAATGTACCTATCTCAGAGCATCGTAGCACCGTTAGGTGTAAACTTTACTTACCCAGTTGCTGCCCACTTCTTGGAGTCAGGCCACTCCATTTCGTCTCTGCGTTATATTGGCATCGAACATGTCACCCTCCCTAGGAGAGGGGGTGACCTTGGTAATTTATTGTTAAAACGAGAGGCTGCCTGGATCTTTAACTTAAAGACCCTTGCTCCCTTCGGTCTCAATGTAGACTTTCTTGTGATTATTGTGACTTTGCCATTGTAATTGTTTGTAAGCTTTTGTAGTCAAATGAATTTATGATCGTATGCTATCCATTTGTTCTTTGTATGACATTTTAATATATGATAATTAACCAATGATATTAGGCCACTCTTGACCATGATTACAGACACCTGTCTTTTGACACTACATAAACGAGTCATCCCGCAGTGTTTGTGATTATACCCTGATGAAGACAGCTTGGCTGTCGAAATGTTGGTAATTACATTTTTGCATCTGAGCTCCTAGAGTGTGCGGCTCTCTAATTTTCAAGTTAAATACGAAACTTAACTTTTTTTTTTCTCAGGAAAGCGACAGTTTTTACGACTTGTTTAACTAGTGTGGCAGTCTAACTATTAAACTATTTTTCTTTTTGTATTTTTGTATTTATTTGACCTTAATGTTGGAGAGATCTGGCTCAAATTCAGCAGTACAGCATTCCCACCACGCACGCGCGCACACACACATACACTGTGAGGCCAGTTCATGAGTAATGTGAAGAGAATAGAAGTAGTAAGACTCGCACTTGGGTCAGTTGTGGGAAATACGAACAGAGATGGGGCACTAGCTGTTCTATCATCCATTTCCTCCTGATGGCAGCTTTGTGACGTCTAACATCCTCTCATCACTGTCTCAGGACAGGAACACGCGCGCAAACACTCTCAGAAATATTTTGGCTGGCTGGTCCCAGTTTGACACTAGACGCTGCTATTACTCTTCATTAGTGTGCTTTCTTCACATGAGTGGACACTCCTCCCTCACCCTCTGTATTCCCCCTAAACTCCTTCCTATCTCCTTTAGTTAGTTATTACTGACAGGCCTGCTCCTGTTGGAACAAACAGTTAGCAGTTAACACACACACCAATGTTCTGCAAGACCTTCAGCAGATTGTTAAATTGACATTTTAGGCTTTAGTTCTGCGTTATTGGCTTGGGTTCTTCTCAGTCACTTGACAGACCATGAGAATGTCCCTAAAAATAAATTAAATGTACTACATGGTCAAAGGTATGTGGACAACTGCTCATCAACCATATCATTCCAAAGTTGTGAGCATTTCATATGGATTTGGTCCCCCCTTTGCTGCTATAACCGCCTCCACTCTTCTGGGAAGGCTTTCCACTAGATGTTGGAACATTGCTGTGGGGACTGGCTTCCATTCAGCCACGAGCATTAGTGAAGTGGGGTACTGATGTTGGGCGATTAGGCCTTGCTCGCAGTCGGCATTCCAATTAATCCCAAATGTGTTCGATAGGGTTGAGGTCAGGGCTCTGTGCAGGCCAGTCAAGGTCTTCCACACCGATGTCAACAAACCATTTCTGTATGGACCTCGCTTTGTGCGCAGGGTCATTGTCATGCTGAAACAATAAAGGACCTTCCCCAAACTCTTGCCACAAAGCACAGAATCGTCTAGAATGTTATGGTATGCCGTTGCGTTAAGATTTCCCCTCACTGGGACTAAGAGGCCTAGCCCAAACCATGAAAAACAGCCCCCGACCATTATTCCTTCTCCACCAAACTTTACAATTGGCACTATGCATTGGGGCAGGTAGCGTTCTCCTGGAATCTGCCAAACCCAGACTTCCAGGTGGTGAAGCTTGATTCATCACTCCAGCGATTCCGTTTCCACTGCTCTATAGTCCAATGGCTGCGAGCTTAACACCTCTCCATCCGATGCTTGGCATTGCACATGTTGATCTTAGGCTTTTGTGCGGCTCCTCGGCCATGGAAACCGATTTCCTGAAGCTCCTAACAAACAGTCCTTGCACGGACATTGCTTCCAGAGGCAGTTTGGAACTCTGTAGTGAGTGTTGCAATCGAGGACAGATGATTTTTACATGCTTCACCACTCGGCAGTCCCATTCTGTGCGCTTGTGTGGCCTACCACTTCGCGGCTGAGCCGAGAACTGCTCCTAGAAGTTTCCTCTTCACAATAACAGCACTTAGAGTTGACCGGGGCAGATTTAGCAGGGCAGAAATTTGACAATCTGACTTGTTGGAAAGGCGGTGTTCTATGACTGACACTTTGAAATACATTGAGCTCTTCATTAAGGCCATTCTACTACCTTGTTTGGCTATGGAGATTGCATGGCTGTTTTCTCGATTTTATACACCCGTCAGCAACGGATGTGGCTGAAATAGCCTAATCCACAAATTTGAAGGGGTGTACACTTATGTTCCCTCTAATTTTTGGGGGTACTGAGCAAATTTCATGTTCGCTGAGCGCAAACTTGAAAGTTGTGAATATTCTGTGCAACTTCCAGCGTGCGCTTACTGTGAACACTGAGGCTGTACCTGCTTTAGGTTAGTTTTAACTGTGGCCAAGTAGGCTGTGGCTATTTAATCATAATATAAGCCTACCAGAGTGGCCTACCATCAAAAACAAGGGAGAAAATGCATCCCATAACATTTTAACGTGGAAATGGCTGTTTTGTAGTTCAGCTTACAATCGAGGAAAAGTGTAGTGTTTGTGTAGGCCTACATTCCATGAGACTTTTGAAAAAAAAATGCAGGGCTTGACATTAACCTGTGTATCCCCTTGTCCTTCAGTCAAGGAGGTGACTGAAAATGTTCTGTGTTGTTTGATTCAAGAAAACACATTACAAAGTTAAATGCATTATTATTCCCATACTATTATTACAGAGAATCAGACAAATTATGCTACCCTCTGTCTATTGGCTACTTTGCTTATTCAAGCCTGTCTCAAAATACAAAATTCTCCCTTTAAGACTAAAACAAATCTTTACCTGACTTGCTTTTCAAAGATTTCTAGAAATGTACATGTTTTGTGCTCTTGTAGGAAGAAATCACTCCCCACTCCTCACTAACTAGCAAAGGATATTAACGGAATGTGCACACATGGTTGTTTCATGCAGCTCTCGCTTTGTTCTCAAAACAAGCGCATCTAACTTAAGACCGCTCATAATGTAAACACAGTCCATTTCAAAGTAAATGGCAGAGATCCATATATGGCAATGGTCTATTTGCATATAAACCTACTGCAGCTCTTATTGGTTATGCCGCACCGGTCTGTGTGGAGTAGGGGCTGAGGCATGCGTGTCAATGCAATAGAAACATACTCTGATGTGTTCTGCCGACAACTAAGTCTTGTGTAATTTGTTTTGCATACTAATAAGTCTTGGATAGTTAGTTTTGTGTTCGTATGTTGCTTTGAAAGTGGCTAATATTGCATTGATTCTATCACAATTGCCACAGTAAAGGGAAATGTTGATTGTGTTAACAAACAGGGAAAACTCTAGAAAGTTGAGTGAAGTTCAATCTCGTGCTTCTCCGTGGGCAGATACTGTATTTCTGCACAGCAGTCTCGCCCCGTGCACCACACAGTTTAGAGGGAGCATTGATGTCCACATACTTTTGTGTGTGTATATATAGTGTATTTAACTCCAAGTTGAGAGCTGTAGTAAACCCATTCCTGTTGTGTGTCAGATTAAGAGCTGTGGTGTGGCGGTTCTGCTAGGATCAGAGGAATGCAGGGACCCACCCTCGTGTCATTAACTGACAAACATTACAGTTGATGTGGATTCTTGCCCCAATACTAACCCCCTCATCAAGCCCAGCTCTGTCATTTTGACTACCAACCAGATGGGCTAAGGGCTGGATTTCTGATTCAGACAAATGTAGAGTCAGATGCTATTTTTAAGAATCCCATCCATATCTACATTTCTGAGACGTTTTGACCCAGGTTCAATCCCTTCCTGTGGCATCACTTCCAGGTGGTGGAGAAGACCAATCCAACGGAGGCGGTGGGCGTGGTCTGTAAGGTCGACGGACGTTACCAGGTGGTAGAGTACAGCGAGATCACCTTGGCTACGGCTGAGAAGCGCAGCGCGGACGGACGGCTGATGTTCAATGCAGGAAACGTGGCCAATCACTTCTTCACCCTAGCCTTCCTCAGGGACATCGTCCAGTGAGTCTCAAACACACACAAACATTTATGCAAACACACAGCCACACACACCTCCATACAGTAAGTGAGTAATTACATGGTGAATGTGTATCCCTCATTAAGCAGGTATTTGAGATCATTACTTGCCTAGTGGGAGCCTCATAACCTGAGAGCTTAGTAGTGGCTTTGGACCTACCTGGTTTCTAATGAGCAGTGTCTGTCAGCTGATATATCCCTGGAAACATCGCAGTGATTTTAATGAATATCCAGAATCTAAGGTGAAGTAAATGAAAGGAGAAAAAGCTGAAGTTTAGTTTGGAAGTTTTTTTTTTTTTTTTTTCCTCTTCACTTTTAACAGTTAAAACCAAGTGCGTGTTTCAAATTTCCTGATCTCACTCTCTCTCTGCATCCACCTCTCTCTCTGCATCCCCCCTTTCAGTTCAATTCAAATGGGCTTGATTTGACATGGGAAACATATGTTTACATTGCCAAAGCAAGTGAAATAATCATTAAACAAAAGTAGGGCTGTCATCGACTAAAAAAAATCTTAGTTGACCAGGAGTCGTCTGTTCTTTTGACCAATCAATTGGTCAAACTTTTAAAACGTGTATATTTTTACATATATTGACACATTTGATGTGTTTTAAACAAATCAACCATATTCACTGAGCTTGTCTGATGCTTTAAGCACACTGTTTGATTAAATAATTAACACACAAATGGTTAGTGGGAGTCCGACAGCAATTGATTTGATTGTGCCGTAATAATAGTAATAACAATAAGTAGATCAAGAAAAAGGAGCATTATTATAATAATATTTTTCCAACAATTTGAAACCGTGTAAACAACACTACATAAATAATACCATGGAAGCTGTTCTGAGGGACAAAAAGTGTAAAGCCTTCATTACAGCAAAGAAATAAATAAAAACAGCCAAATTTGTGAAAATGTTTACTTGACATGTCGTTGTGAGGCTTGATGCTCATGGAATGAGTAGGCTATTAAAAATTCAAACAGGCAACAGAGGCAGGATTTGTCTTATTTCTGTAGATACAGTATATTGATTTATAAAGCCAGGCACATTTAACAGTTAGGTTATTGATTATAGACCTAATTAAGTTGTGATTTCCTCTCTCCTCACTTTTCGTAGAAAAGGCAATGGCAGTTTTCTCAGAAAAGGCAATGGCAGTTTTCTCATCTCCACATTCTGCTTCTGCCTCCACTGTATTGTTCTCAAGACCAATGTGCTGGTTAACTTTGCTATTATGCGCATAGCAACATTGTCTAGGAAAAGGCGCCAATTCAACAATGCACTGATGTGTTTCAGAACCGTAGACCGCTATCACTGTCCAACACGGGAGAAAGCGCTTTTGTTTTACCATTGTTCTTATGTAATATAACCATATACAATTTCAGTAGCACATGTCTTAGAGTGATGAACTGTACCATCCCCAGGGCCTCCACAATGGATTAGTCCACTCAAACAGATGCGAATCAGACAGGTGTCTTGTACACCACGATATTTGTATTTCATTCTTTTGCTACTGCTCGACTAAAGAAATCTCGACCAAACAATCTATGATGGTCTTTTACTGTCCCCAGCACAAGCTGCACCTGTGGAATGATATTGCTTTTTAATCAGCTTCTTGATATGCCACCTGTCAGATGGCTGGATTATCTTGGCAAATGAGAAATGCTCACTAACAGGGAAGTAAACACATTTGTGCACAAGTTGAAATGTTTTTTTGTGCGTATTTCTGGGATATTTTATTTCAGCTCATGAAACATGGGACTAACACGTTTGCTTTTATGTTTTTGTTCAGTCTAGGATTTCTATTTCTTTTTGCAATTTAGCAGCTATGAAACAAAACAGCAGAAATACTTTGAAAACAACTACTGCAGCCTTTTTCTGACCCCAACTCACATGTGCTCATACTTGACTTTTTACTATTTTTATTCAATGTGGGGCTCGCACTGTAGTGCCCTGCAACTTGACCAACCGCCAACGTGGCTGGTAATATAGACATTCTTACCTGCAATACCTAAATCTACCCGCATTTGGCAGGTGTTAATTGTATGCCCTGGATATGGGAGTTTATCAATGTTGGATTTGTTTTCAAATTCTTTGTTGGTCTCTAATATGGTCATATATTTGGCAGGAGATTAGCAAGTGCAGATCAGTTTCCACCTAATTTTGTGGACAGTGGGCACCTCCTGTCTTCTCTTGAGAGCCAGGTCTGCCTCTCTCATTAGCAAGGCTATGCCCACAGAGTCTGTACAGTCAAGGATTTTCTTATTTTTGGGTCAGTCAGTGGTCAGCCACTGTGTACTCTCAGTGGGGTCTTTGTTGTTCTCGCTCTCTCTCGCTCTCTGCATCCCCGTCTTTCTCTTACCCCCTTTCTCTCTCTCCGCCGTGGTTGGCCATGGTTTTGCAAGCTCGATCCAACTTAGCTATTTTGTTTATTTTTTACTTTATTTGCAGGGAATGTATCTGCTATAATTTCCTACAACCGACAATAACTTTTGATCATCAGATCGGCAGTTACTTACCTCAATTCTGACTTCTATTCATCTGGCCTGGGCTCTTTCTGTAATTCCTGTTAACCTGAAATGACACGACGTCAAGGTTCCAGTTTAACTTAAAAAATTGTCAAAATAATCAAAAAGTATTTTTAGTGCCGACTTCATGGATGCAAAAGTCAGCACAGTACAAGCAGTCAAAGCCAACTGTTTCTCCCTACCATCTAGACAGGCAGTATCTCGCAACTTGAAAGCGAACACTGCATCCGGGAGAACCATGTCGTACTTACGCATCCTATTGTACCTCTGTTCGAAATCAGTGATGTAGTCCGTCATAGCAACCGAAATATCTCTCGTAACACTGTCAAAGTTTGAATATGCCTCGTAGGCACGGTCTTTCTCTTCTTTAAGAAATACAGAATCCAGTGCTCTGATCAAAGTTCCCATACCGTCATCCTTGTTCAAATCCTCCAGGGATATTTCCAGTGCTGCATCTCTTTTTCTCGTCTAGATCAGTAACCCGTGTCCAGATTCCAAGTTCATTTTTCCAACTTTCATATGACCTCTTCTCGTCAGTGGCACATTGTAGTTGTTAGCCATCCTCTGCTACCAATGTTAACTCAAAATGACAACGACAAGGTTCCAGTTTAACAAAGTTTACTATACTATAAAGTAGCCATTCCACTCAAGGCTAGGTCCATCAACAACAAGACTCCCTGCGCAGGCGCACTCTTGACTGAGTGATAGCCCCGTAATAACAGAAATATAGGGATACTTAAAACATGAACTTAACAATTCCGACCATATTTTCGTTCTACCCAAGAGGGTCAGCCGACTTTATAGGCAGGAGTGGGGGATCCTGACGCGATTAAGGTCAAGGGAAAACCAGCCACCTCTTCCCTCCATTCTACTGGCCAATTGATAATAAAATGTGCAAGTTCTGCCTCTTAAAAAGATGAGAGGCCTGTAATTTTCATCATAGGTACACTTCAACTATGACAGACAAAATGAGAGAATTTCTGGCTCTCACAGACCTGTATCTTCATCTTTGAGGCTCCTCTGTCCTCCACTCGTTACCTGTATTAATGGCACCTGTTTGAACTTGTTATCAGTATAAAAGACACCTGTCCACAACCTCAAACAGTCACACTCCAAACTCCACTATGGCCAAGACCAAAGAGCTGTCAAAGGACACCAGAAACAAAATTATAGACCTGCAGCCGCTTGGTTTGAAGAAATCAACTGTTGGAGCAATTATTAGGAAATGGAAGACATATAAGACCACTGATAATCTCCACACAAGATCTCACCCCGTGGGGTCAAAATTATCACAAGAACGGTGAGCAAAAATCCCAGAACCACACGGGGGGACCTAGTGAATGACCTGCAGAGAGCTGGGACCAAAGTAACAAAGCCTACCATCAGTAACACACTACGCCGCCAGGGACTCAAATCCTGCAGTGCCAGACGTGTCCCCCTGCTTAAGCCAGTACATGTCCAGGCCTGTCTGAAGTTTGCTAGAGAGCATTTGGATGATCCAGGAGAAGATTAGGAGAATGTCATATGGTCAGATGAAACCAAAATATAACTTTTTGGTAAAAACTCAACTCGTCGTGTTTGGAGGACAAAGAATGCTGAGTTGCATCCAAAGAACACCATATCTACTGTGAAGCATGGGGGTGGAAACATCATGCTTTTGGGCTGTTTTTCTGCAAAGGGACCAGGACGACTGATCCGTGTAAAGGAAAGAATGAATGGGGCCATGTATCGTGAGATTTTGAGTGAAAACCTCCTTCCATCAGCAAGGGCATTGAAGATTAAACGTGGCTGGGTCTTTCAGCATGACAATGATCCCAAACACACCGCCCGGGCAACGAAGGAGTGGCTTCGTAAGAAGCATTTCAAGGTCCTGGAGTGGCCTAGCCAGTCTCCAGATCTCAACCCCATAGAAAATCTTTGGAGGGAGTTGAAAGTCCGTGTTGCCCAGCAACAGCCCCAAAACATCACTGTTCTAGAGGAGATCTGCATGGAGGAATGCGCCAAAATACCAACAACAGTGTGTGAGAACCTTGTAAAGACTTACAGAAAACGTCTGACCTCTGTCATTGCCAACAAAGGGTATATAACAAAGTATTGAGAAACTTTTGTTATTGACCAAATACATATTTTCCACCATAATTTGCTAATAAATTCATTAAAAATCCTACAATGTGATTTTCTGGATTTTTTTTCCCCTCATTTTGTCTGTCATAGTTGAAGTGTACCTATGATGAAAATTAAAGGCCTCTCATCTTTTTAAGTGGGAGAACTTGCACAATTGGTGGCTGACTAAATACTTTTTTGCCCCACTGTATGCTGCCGCTACTCTGTTTATCATATATCCTGATGCCTAGTCACCTCACATACAGCGCCTTCAGAAAGTATTCACACTACTTGACTTTTTCCAATGGTTTAATTTGAGATGTGTTTGTCACTGGTCTACACACAATACCCCATAATTTTTTTTTTTACAAATCAGTTGCTAATGATAGCTGAAATGTCGTGAATCAATAAGTATTCAACCCCTTTTGTTATGGCAAGCCTAAATAAGTTCAGGAGTAGACATTTGCTTAACAAGTCACAAGGCCTCTCTCTGTGTGTAATAATAGTGTTTTAACATGATTTTTTTTTTAATGACTACCTCATCTCTGTACCCCACACATACAATTATCTGTAAGGTCCCTCAGTCCAGCAGAGAATTTCAACATAGATTCAACCACAAAGCCTGGGGAGATTTTTCAATGCCTTGCAATTAAGGGCACATATTGGTAGATGGGTAAAAAATATATATTAAAAAATAACCAAACATTCAATATCCCTTTTGATCATGGTGAAGTTATTAATTACACTTGGGATGGTGTATCAATACACCCAGTCACTACAAAGATACAGGTGTCCTTCCTAACTCAGTTGCAGGATATGAAGGTAACTGCTCAGGGATTTCACAATGAGGCCAATGGTGACTTTTAAAACAGAGTTGAATGGCTGTGATAAGAGAGAACTAAGGATGGATCAACAACATTGTAGTTACTCCACAATACTAACCTAGTTGACAGAGTGAATAGAAGGGAGCCTATACAGAATAAAAAATATTCCAAAACATGCATCAAGGCACTAAAGTAATACTGCAAAAAATAGGGGTAAAGCAATTACATTTCTGTCCTTAATATGAAGTGTTGTGTGTTGTGCAAATCCAATAACACAATACCACTCTCCATATTTTCAAGCATAGTGGTGGTTGCATCATGTTATGGGTATGCTTGTAATCATTAAGGACTGGGGAGTTTTTCATGATAACAAATAAATGAAGTGGAGCTCCATTAAGCACAGGCAAAATCCTAGAGAAAAACCTGGATTATTCTGCTTTCCACCAGACACTGGGAGATAAATTCACCTTTCAACAGGACAATAACCTAAAACACAAGGCCAAATCTACAATGGAGTTGCTTACCAAGAAGACCGTGAATGTTCCTAAGTGGACCACAAACAGTTTTGACTTAAATCGTCTTTAAAATCTATGGCAAGACTTGAAAATGGTTGTGTATTAATGATCAACAACCAATTTGACAGAGCTTAAAGAATGTCTAAATATTGTACAATCCAGGTATTCAAAGCTCTTAGCGACTTACCCAGAAAGACAAACTGCTGTAATCGCTGCCGGTGATTCTAACATGTATTGACTCAGGGGTGTGAATACTTTTGTAAATTTGATATTTCTGTATTTCATTCTAAATAAATTTTCCAAATTGTCAAAAAACCTGTTTTCACTTTGTCGTTATGGGGTGTGTAGATGGGTAAAAATGTAATCCATTTCATATTTAGGCTTTAACATGACAAAATGTGGAATAATTTAAGGGGTATGAATACTTTCTGAAGGTACTATCTACCTTTTATCAATCCAGTATCTCTGCACATTGTAAATATGGTACAGGAACTGACTTTTAATATATGTGTGTGTGCGTGCGCTTACTTGTTTTTATTTCTCATGTGTTTTTGTTCTACCTTGTTGTTTTTGCATTACATTGTTATTAATTACTGCACTGTTGGCGTTAGAGCTCGCAAAAAAAGCCATTACTTGTGCATGTGACATTGAAACTTGAAACTCTCTCTCAGGACGTTTGAGCCTCAGCTGCAGCATCACGTGGCCCAGAAGAAAATCCTGTATGTGGACACGCAGGGACGGCTAATCAAACCCGACAAACCCAACGGGATTAAAATGGAAAAATTTGTCTTTGACATATTCCAGTTTGCCAAGTAAGTGCAGTGATTTTTCCAGCTGACTTTAGCATGTGTGGAGCTGGCTGCATTTCCCCTTAACCTGTGGAGAGGGAAGGGGGAGACACAGCCAGGCATCCGTTAGTAAGACCCAGGTTCTGACACCCAGATCTCTGGAGCCCCAGCTTCCATCCCCCATTTCCTTGCCAGGTTCCAGGACCTCAGACACCTAGCCCAAACCCCAGCTCCATAGCCACTGTCCCAGAGCCAGCCCAGCCCTCCTCCTCCGGCTGCTGGGGCCTGTGAGATGTAGGTTTTACGAGCTGCTCCAGTCTCTTTCTCAGCGGTTGATTCATGACATCACCTCTGTCATGTTGCTGCTTTTAGAACTTTACATGGAGTCAAAGGATTCCTCATTGCAATGAGGATGCAATTCTATGTGGCTCTATTTTAGAACTCTGCCATTCTCAGGTGGTTTTGATAAAGATGATAAATATGTTTTGTTGTTCAAGGGTGGGTTACCTTGGAAACGGTAGCACAAAAAATGCATTTTCACACTGGGTTTTGTATGTCTCAGGGCCTTTGTGGTGTATGAGGTTCTTCGTGAAGACGAGTTTTCTGCCCTGAAGAACGCCGACAGCCAGGACGGTAAAGACACGCCCACCACGGTGAAACACGCCCTCATGTCCCTGCATCACCGCTGGGTCCTCAATGCTGCAGGACACTTCATAGATGAGAACGGGACACGTGTGCCTGCTATACCCAGGTGAGAGACACACACACCAAACACACTCGCAGTGAATATACATTCTATTTATCTCTCCACCTGTTGTCACGTTCATCACCATATAGTCTCCCTGTCACACCTTTTCCACAATCCCACTTTTTCTCACAGTATCCCTCTCACGGTTCCCCTTAACCCTGTGTGTCCTGTGTAATGTTTTAATGTTTCCAGAGATGGACCTGCAGGATGTGGCACAGCTGATGTCAACCAGAAGTAACTATTTTCTGTGCTACTGACTGAGTTACTGCATGGTGACGGGGCTTTGGCTTTCACACAGTTGCTCACTGTAACCCACTGTCACACATACACCTGGGCTGTGTCTCAATTCTCTATACTGGCTTCCTCTGTCTCCTGTCCTACTTTCACCTGGTCAGTTTATTATCAGTGTGGGTGAAGGGAAGGAGAGGAAGGGACTAGTGTGTTGAGATGCAGCCTGGAGTTTAGCTGTACTAGGGCCCTGGTCAAAAGTCATAGTGAGGTCACAGGGTACCTGACCTGCCCACTGACTTGGTCTGCATGTGATTAGGTAAGTGTAGGCCAGTTTATCATCCTGTTGCTTTCACCAATCAAACCATCCTAGAGCAGTGATTATCTCGAGGGAGGGAGGGAGGGAGGGAGGGAGGGAGGGAGGGAGGGAGGGAGGGAGGGAGGGAGGGAGGGAGGGAGGGAGGGAGGGAGGGAGGGAGGGAGGGAGGGAGGGAGGGAGGGATGCATAAGATATTGGTGCAGGCCCTAGTGCTAACTGGGACAGTAGCTACTAACCCATGGAATGTGGAGCATGCTGGGTCATGGGTAATGGGCACTGGGCATGCTTTGCAATTGATTTTGAGGGGCCATTTCAGATCTGATGTTGGCCAGTTACCTGTGATTGTGACGGCAACACTAAATACATTTAAATCATTGTTCAAAGATTATGATTTAAAGTAGTGTATTCAACAGCCTTTTGAAAATATTTATTTCATTCATAAATGTTCATAAATGCTACTTAGTGGTGACATTAGATTGCAATAAGGTGTAATGGCTCTTTCTGTATGATATATGCTCTCTCCCAATCAATATAGACTTCATTCACTTTCACTTCAAACTGCCTACTTAGTCTTCCTGGACCCAGATGAAGCCTACTCCTGGACTAAATGGAATAGGGTTTATCTGGGTCCAGGAAAAAGGTCTAGAAGTCTCTGATGTGAACGCTTTAATGCTTTGCTCCAAACATCTAATCATCTAAGAACAGCTGGAGCAGAGAATCACACATCCAGCTGCCTCTTCTCTTTTCTTACTCCATACACAAGAGAAAAGCACTCAACCTTTCCTTCTCTCATTCCTTCCTCCTCTTCTTTTCCCCACAGTCTGAAGGATGGAACAGACCTGCCAATCAAATGTGAGATCTCCCCACTGGTGTCCTATGGTGGAGAGGTAAGGGGGAGAGACTTAACAGTAGGGACCTGTTCAAATATAAATAAATATTAAGAAGTGATTCCTGTTATAGTTACTTACTTCAGTTCAAATAGAAATAAATATTATAAAGTGATTCTTTGTTATAGTTACTTAATTCAGTTTTACCAGTGTTGTTGATATAATAGCCTGATGTCACTTCCTGTTGTGTTGCAGGGTTTAGAGGAGCTGGTGAGTGGGCGAGAGTTCCGCCCTACCCTGGTCATCGATGAAAGTGGAGCCCACGAACTGGTGAAGAATGGCTTGTGAGGGATGGAAAATGGAGGGAAGGAGGGAGAGAGCGAGTGAGCAAAAAACAGATGAGCCAAAGACCTATTTCCACTCCCTCTCCTCCTCCCTACAACTGAAAGAAACTGTGACGTTAGTTTCTGTGCAATAATGCTGCGTTCATTTGCTTTCCTAAATAATTGAAACACAATGCATTTCCAACATCCCAAAACAAGCTTCTTAATTGGAATTATAAGTGGGAAAACCCGTACTATAACTCAGTACCATGAGATCCAACCCCCAGTTGGAATGTTTTCCAAATGTTTGTTTTTTTCCTGAGGAGCACGTGGCCGCAGCACAGGATGAAGGACAGAAGCCGTGTGGGGCTGAATGAAGCAGTCTGAAGATCAAGCTATTTATTTTGCTTAAGTCCAATATTTTTATCTGTCTTGTAGATGGAAATTACCACCTATGCATTTTACCAAGTGATTTGTACATACAGATACAAATAGAGATAGGTATAGCAATTGTAGTCAGATGAACCTGATATAAATGATTGATTTATTATTAACATGTAATGTTGGTTCATGGAAAGTTTTTTTAATGATAACTGGGTTGCATAGCACACTACTGCTAGTATTCTGCCTGATTGGCTTCCAAATGACGCTGTTCACATAAGAATTGTTTTCCATTTTCTTTATTAAAGAAATATCCAATTTGAAGAGGTATGAGTCTTCTTTGATTAAACATAAGGTTAGCATGGTGTGTGTGCGTGCACCTGTGTGTGCGTAGTTGTCTGCACGTGCGCACCCTGTGTGTAGATTTGTCGGTCCTTTGTGTGATGGGTGTGTCTTTTGCATTAGAAGTCCTGGTGTGTTGAATCAGAGTTTCCAGCAAGCAGCACATGGTTTGTGTTTTAAGATGGGCCATAGTGAGCATGCTACACTTACTGCTGCAGCCACTCGGGAAATCTACTCTGTGGCTGCTAACTGTCTCTCCCTCTGTCTGTCTCTGTCTCTCACACACAAACAATCCTCTCACTTTCTATTGCTGACTTTCTCCTTTTTTCTTCTCCTTTCCCTTTCATTTGCTCTCACTCCCGCTTCTATCTCTGACAGAAGGTATTGCAGTGACCGAGGGATATGCTTACGTAACACTTTTATAAAGGATACCTCAATGTAAAGTGTAAATGTTGAATTTACTGAGGTAAATTACCTTGCTGTATTTTGTAGAATGTTATATTTCTTCAGGCAGATATGAAACATGGCCATGTGCATCGATAGAGTTTTAGCACACTGGACTGTCCTTAGCTGGACTACTGTAGAGCGTGCTTTCCTCACTAAGCCACACCATGCTTTTCCATCATGAAGGAAGGGGTGCATTTAAAGGGTAATTCCACCCCCTTATCATTATTTGATACGTTGATCCTTACCTTCTTAATCCTCATTATCCCTTTTATTTCCTGAGTCTGATGTTTTAGTCCACATCAGCTATGGAACACTGGTGGTGATATTGTCATCAGGTGGTGACTGTCCTTACTCATCACTAAGGTGAATTCATTCTGTGGTCCTAGTGTTATCAATGTATAAAAGTGCTTCATGAATTGTAAGTATCTGTGTACTTGCAGTGCGTACTCGCTGGCCTACACACAGTACCCCATAATAAAGAAAAGCTGAAATGTCTTGAGTCAATAAGTATTCAAGCCCTTTGTTATTGCAAGTCTAAATAAATGAATGAGTTTGCTTAACAAGTCTCATGTTGCATTTACTCACTCTGTGTGCAATAATAGTGTTTTTTCCTTTAATGACTACCTCATCTATGTACCCCACACATACAATTATCTGTAAGGTCCCTCAGTCGAGCAGTGAATTTCAACACTGATTGAACCACAAAGACCAGGGAGATTTTCCTATGCCTCGCAAAGGTCACCTATTGGTAAATCGGTCAAAAATGTTTTTGTAAAACAAGTTATTAATTACACTTTGGATAGTGTACCAATACACCCAGTCACTACAAAGATACAGGTGTCCTTTCTAACTCCGTTGCAGGAGAGGAAGGAAACTGCTCAAGGATTTCAATATGAGGCCAATGGGGACTTTAAAACAGTTAGAGTGTAATGGCTGTGATAAGAGAGAACTGAGGATGGATCAACAACATTGTAGTTACTCCGCAATACTAATCTAGTTGAAAAGAAGAAAGCCTGTGCATCCTGTTTGCAACAAGGCACTAAATTAATACTGCAAAAAAATTGGCAAAGCAATTCACTTTTTGTCCTGAATACAAAGTGTTATGTTTTGGGCAAATCCAATAAAACACATTACTAAGTCCCACTCTCCATATTTTCAAGCATAGTGGTGGCTTGTTTGTGTTATGGGTATGATTGTAATCGTTCAGCACTAGAACGTTTTTCAGGATAAAAAAAGAAAGAATGTAGTTAAGCATAGCCAGAATCCTAGAAAACCTGGTTCAGTAAGCTTTTCACCAGACACTGGGAGATTAATTCACACTAAAACACAAGGCAAAATCTACACTGGAGTTGCTTACCAAGAAGACGGACAGTGAATGTTCCTGAGTGGCCGAGTTACAGTTTTGACTGAAAATCTATGGCAAGACCTTAAAATGGTTGTCTAGCCATGATCAACAACCACTTTGACAGAGCTTGAAGGATTTTGAATAGAATAATGGTCAAATGTTGCACAATCCAGGGTTGAAAAGCTCATAGAGAAAATCCCATAAAGACTCACAGCTCTAATTACTGCCAAAGGTCCTTCAACAAAGTATTGACTCAGGGGTGTGAATACTTACGTAAACGAGATATTTCTGTATTTAATTTTCAAAAAATGTGCAAACGTTTCCAAAAACATGTTTTCACTTTGTCATTATGAGGTATTGTGTGTAGATGGGTGAGAACATACTTAAGCCATTTTTAATTCAGGCTTTAACACAACAAAATGTGGAATTATTCAAGGGGTATGAACCATTTCTGAAGGCACTGTATTTGTCAACAGTATCAAATGTAATTTCTTCCACACAACAAGAATATGCAACGTTGAATTTACGTTTTTTTGCTTAATGAATTATTGCTGCCGTGAATTAAAGTGGTTTCATCGCTCCCTCAGGCTATCAAAATAACTTTCTCCTCCAGGAGAAAAAAGCATTCTGATTGGGTACTGGGCTCTGACTTAATTGAAACCTTATTTGTAGCATGTGAAATTCTGGGACTTTGGCATGCCCCCAAGAATTCTCAGAATGTGATTCCCCCTCTTTCTCTGCCTCCGCTCCAAGCTCCGTTTTATTATTTTTTTCAAGTGTCTTGCATCAGCCCAGTGAGTATGAGAGGGAACTGAGCGGAGCGAGGAAGAAAAGATCGAAAAGGCTTGGATTCTGACAGAACTGGAGACACGGATACTCACTGGAATACTCCACCGCTTCCTCTGAACAAATGGTTTGAAAGGACAAAACTCTTTAAAAGTACGTTTCAAACTTTTTCTCAAAAATAACCATTTTTTAAATGTGTTTCAAGGGTGAAGGGTTCCACTGGAAGCTATAGTGATACTTTTGCTTTCTTAGAATTGTGTCAGTACCTCTAGGTGTCTCAGCGTGTTTATAGTCTAGTTATGAACCCAATATCCCGGTTTTTCTTGAGTGAGAGAGAGCTACTGTTTACATGGCAGACTAGAATAGAGGATAGCAGAGAGATGAGATGCAGCCTATCTCAGATCCACACTTCACTGTGTAAAGCACCGCTGCAATCCAGCTGCCATTTACACTCATACTGTATTAAACGGTGTCTAGTTTGATTTAAAACGACATCTCTTTAAAAATGTTGACTGCAAAAATATGTTGTGCTTCCCCATTGATAGAGGGATATTGTAAGTCTTTTTTTATTGTCTGGAGAAGCAGCAGTGGAACTAATGCAGAAATAGCTTGAGGCTTTTTCACTTTCGTGCATCGAGTTCAAACCCCAGAGAGAATTTGTTGTGCTTTGTTTTTCTGGACATTTGTTTACTGTGTTATGGAAAAGTTGAGCAACAGTAGACCACTTGAGTTCCTGGCCCTGATACGTTATTTTGGCTTGGTATTATCATACATACCATGCATCTTTGTGTGTCTATCCTTGTCCTCTTGTGTCATGCAGGCAGGATATAGGTATTACGTAGGTGGTATGTGGGTGACAGATCCAATCCAAACAGAGGCTAAATTCAACCATTTTGATGTGGGGACGTAACACAATCACTTAGCAGGCAGTTTTATCCCAAATAAATATCAATATATACATAGTCATGACTCATACAGGATCTAATAGTCACTGGTCTGGTGTTGCCGACATCTTGCTCCAGCCGGGCTGAGCCATCTGAACCAGGTTAGTGTAGATGACCACAGTGTCATAAAGGACAGTTGTTCTGAGGAGGTCAAGGTGGTGAGGCATGTGGTGTGACCCCTTAGCCATTCCTGGCAGGGTGTGAGTGGGTATGTGAGAGTGTGTGTTGAGCCAGGTTCATGACCTCACTGATGGTAATAGCCAGTCTTGACATCTCTCTTCCAGCTCTCAACATGTGCTTTAAGTTATCAGAGGAATAGACATATAATTTCAATTAGCAACTCCTCCCTCGCTCTCTATCTCTCTATCCCTGCCTCCCTCTCTCCCTCCTTCCCCCTGAGGCCTCAGAGTCTGTCCAGATACAGAGGTAGAGATGTAATGACACACTACTGAACCAGCAGGGTCAGGGTGTAATTTCAACTCCTTTCAAAACACAGCAGAGGCACCCAGTGCTTACATGGACTTGCCTGCCTGCCGTAGGTCCATGTCTGACTGAGCCCATACAGATCAGGCCCCTCGCTGGCAGCATATTCCATAGTGTACCATTTTGATGTACACTTATGGGTCAAACTTTATTTGGATAGTTTGGATATTCCATAGAAAAAGTATTCCATGTATTATTGTGGGTCACATTTGATTTGGATAGTCCGGAAAGTTCATCTGTAGGTGCTCTACAGATAGTTTGTCGATAGTATGACCATCTGTTGATAACAAACTGCTTGCTAAAGTTAGGGTTAGGCTTAAAGGGTTTCACATATTTTCCTCTTTAAAATAACTGATCTCAGTCCTCTTTAAAAAAAAAATTAAGCTGGTGGCGCCTTTTAACTTGAGTCTTCAATATTCCCAGGTAAGAAGTTTTAGGTTGTAGTTATTATAGGACTATTTCTCTCTATACCATTTGTGGGAGGCTGGGAGCTGGGAGGGAATAGGCCCACTCACTTGTGAGCCAGGCCAACCCACTGGGGAGTTTATATTTCTGTTCAGTATAGATCCCCTACATACTGGTCTTACAAATAATTAGGAAAAAAATGTCTGGGAGGTTCTCTTCTGCACTATTCAACCAATCCAGTAAATGTGGAGGAGGAGTTGAGTGTCGCCTTGGGTGAGTTCGAGCGGATCACTTTTGTCAAGTCAGTGGTCACCGCCTTTTCAAAGTGTGTTGCATTATGGGGATAAAAATTGTCCAGCATAGGGCCTCCCGAGTGGCGCGGTGGTCTACTAGAGATTCTGGGTTCAAGTCCAGGCTCTGTCACAACTGGCCGCAACCTGGAGGCCCATGGGGCGGCGCACAGTTGGCCCAGCGTCGTCCGGGTTAGGGAGGGTTTGTCCGGCAGGGATATCCTTGTCTCATCGCGCACTTGCGACTCTTGTGGCGGGCCGGGCGCAGTGCACGCTGACACGGTCGCCAGGTGTACGGTGTTTCCTCCGACACATTGGTGCGGCTGGCTTCAGGGTTGGATGGGCATTGTGTCAAGAAGCAGTGCAGATTGGTTGGGTTGTGTTTTGGAGGACGCATGGCTCTCGACCTTCGCCTCTCCCAAGTCCGTATGGGAGATGCAGCGATGAGACAAGACTGTAACTACTACCAATTGGATACCACAAAATTGGGCAGAAAAAAGGGGTGACATTTTATTTTTTATTGTCCGGCGTGTGCCTACATGTCAACTGCATGAGGCCATGACTCTTCACCATGACTCTTCACCAACCTTATCCTGCTGCCATCGCCTGCATTGTTGGAGGTGATTTTGTTTGACCCATGCAAACGTGACCCAAGATGTGACTGAAAAAGGAACCAACTTTCCCCAATTCGTGTATACATGGATATGAGCGAATTAATGTCATGTTTGAGGGTCTCTCACACCAATTTATTGTACAATGTACACACATACAGTGCCTTGCGAAAGTATTCGGCCCCCTTGAACTTTGTGACCTTTTGCCACATTTCAGGCTTCAAACATAAAGATATAAAACTGTATTTTTTTGTGAAGAATCAACAACAAGTGGGACACAATCATGAAGTGGAACGACATTTATTGGATATTTCAAACTTTTTTAACAAATCCAAAACTGAAAAATTGGGCGTGCAAAATTATTCAGCCCCTTTACTTTCAGTGCAGCAAACTCTCTCCAGAAGTTCAGTGAGGATCTCTGAATGATCCAATGTTGACCTAAATGACTAATGATGATAAATACCATCCACCTGTGTGTAATCAAGTCTCCGTATAAATGCACCTGCACTGTGATAGTCTCAGAGGTCCGTGAAAAGCGCAGAGAGCATCATGAAGAACAAGGAACACACCAGGCAGGTCCGAGATACTGTTGTGAAGAAGTTTAAAGCCGGATTTGGATACAAAAAGATTTCCCAAGCTTTAAACATCCCAAGGAGCACTGTGCAAGCAATAATATTGAAATGGAAGGAGTATCAGACCACTGCAAATCTACCAAGACCTGGCCGTCCCTCTAAACTTTCAGCTCATACAAGGAGAAGACTGATCAGAGATGCAGCCAAGAGGCCCATGATCACTCTGGATGAACTGCAGAGATCGACAGCTGAGGTGGGAGACTCTGTCCATAGGACAACAATCAGTCGTATATTGCACAAATCTGGCCTTTATGGAAGAGTGGCAAGAAGAAAGCCATTTCTTTAAGATATCCATAAAAAGTGTTGTTTAAAGTTTGCCACAAGCCACCTGGGAGACACACCAAACATGTGGAAGAAGGTGCTCTGGTCAGATGAAACCAAAATTGAACTTTTTGGCAACAATGCAAAACGTCATGTTTGGCGTAAAAGCAACAAAGCTCATCACCCTGAACACAACATCCCCACTGTCAAACATGGTGGTGGCAGCATCATGGTTTGGGCCTGATTTTCTTCAGCAGGGACAGGGAAGATGGTTAAAATTGATGGGAAGATGGATGGAGCCAAATACAGGACCATTCTGGAAGAAAACCTGATGGAGTCTGCAAAAGACCTGAGACTGGGACAGAGATTTGTCTTCCAACAAGACAATGATCCAAAACATAAAGCAAAATCTACAATGGAATGGTTCAAAAATAAACATATCCAGGTGTTAGAATGGCCAAGTCAAAGTCCAGACCTGAATACAATCGAGAATCTGTGGAAAGAACTGAAAACTGCTGTTCACAAATGCTCTCCATCCAACCTCACTGAGCTCGAGCTGTTTTGCAAGGAGGAATGGGAAAAAATGTCAGTCTCTCGATGTGCAAAACTGATAGAGACATACCCCAAGCGACTTAGAGCTGTAATCGCAGCAAAAGGTGGCGCTATAAAGTATTAACTTAAGGGGGCTGAATAATTTTGCGCGCCCAATTCTTCAGTTTTTGATTTGTTAAAAATGTTTGAAATATCCAATAAATGTCGTTCCACTTCATGATTGTGTCCCACTTGTTGTTGATTCTTCACAAAAAAATACAGTTTTATATCTTTATGTTTGAAGCCTGAAATGTGGCAAAAGGTCGCAAAAGTTCAAGGGGGCCGAATACTTTCGTAAGGCACTGTATATTTTCACCTCATGAGTTTGTGATATGGGGATTGGAGACATGTTTATTTTTACATTACAAAGACAAACTTGAAAACAATGTCAACACCGCCATGTTGTACTGGCCTTGCTGTTGGAAAACCACATCAGTGTCCGACTCTTGGCTGTCGCAGATGCACCACACCCGACTTCACTCCTCGACTTTCGTCTACAGTCGGTTTGTTTTCACCTTACCACTCAAACGAGCCCCTTGTTAATGTCCAAAAGCAGAAGTAGTGTCACAGGCTCTATTTTCAATTCCCCTGAGAACCGGAACATCCGGTTGTTGGGGACTCGGCGGAGGATAGGGTAAGGCTTAAGGTTGGGGTTAGAGCTAGGGTTGGTAGATAGTTGGTTAAAATGTTACTGATAGTCTGTAGAGCGTTTACAGATGGACTATACAAATAAAGTGTTATATTTAAAGACAGAGTGAACTACTGGTTAGTATGCACAGTCACACTCAGTCTTGTCCTACTCTAAGTACCAGTGTACATGAATATCACAACCACCCAAACGTCTAAACTGGTTTGTGATCAATGCTTAGCAAACTAGGCTGAAGTTGTTTGTCTCTTGCTGGTTCAGTTTTGAGGTCCACATGATGAGAACATAGTGAAGAAAGAGATGAATAAAACATAATGACTTTGCTCTGAGTGGGAATATGCCTTGAGTGGATGGAGAGAGGAAAGAGAAAAATAGAGGGAAGACCGATGAGACGGAGCTGGTCTCTTAACGCCTCACGCAGATGGATGGATTGGCAAGAACCTGAAAACAACAGGAAAACGTTAGAGAGAAATATCTCGGCTCGCTCTCTCTCTCTCTCTCTCTCGTGACTACTACTTTAGAATGGAACATTTAGTTGAGTATCATGAATAAGCAGTACGATATTCAAGGAAACATAATGATCCAAACTGTCTCTGAGTGTACTGGAGTGTCTTGGGAGAAATGTCTTGACAGCTTGAAACCACTCAGACATAGCGTAGAAATAGTACAGTACTTATGGTGGTGTTTTTAGAAGTAGAAGTGGAGCAGTAACACATTATTTGGATAGTCCCAAGGAGATGTTTGTAGATGTTCAGTAGACGTTCAATAACTGTCAACAACATTTCAACTAAGTCCACTAACCCTAGCCCTAACATGAACCCTTATCCTAACCTTAAACTTAACCCTTACACTAACTGTAAACTTAATCTTTATGTTAACCCTAATTCTAAACCAGTTGCTTATCAACGGATAGTTTGTTTGTATAGTATGACCATCTGTATGGGACGATTCAAATAAAGTGTGACCATGGAGATATTTGTAGTAGCAGTAGTAGTGTTACATTTGCAAGCAGTAGTTGTGAAATGTATTGAAGCAGCAGTAGTTGGGTAAATAATTGAAGCAGCAGTAGTTGTGTAGTTTACTGAAGCAGCAGTATAATTTATTGAAGCAGCAGTAGTTGTGTAGTTTATTGAAGCAGCAGTAGTTGCATAATTTATTGAAGCAGCAGTAGTTGGGTAATTTATTGAAGCAGCAGTAGTTGGGTAATTTATTGAAGCAGCAGTAGTTGGGTAATTTATTGAAGCAGCAGTAGTTGGGTAATTTATTGAAGCAGCAGTAGTTGGGTAATTTATTGAAGCAGCAGTAGTTGTGTAATTCATTGAAGCAGCAGTAGTTGGGTAATTTATTGAAGCAGCAGTAGTTATGTAATTTATTGAAGCAGCAGTAGTTGGGTAATGTATTGAAGCAGCAGTAGTTGTGTAATGTATTGAAGCAGCAGTAGTTGTGTAATTTATTGAAGCAGCAGTAGTTGTGTAATTTATTGAAGCAGCAGTAGTTGGTAATTTATTGAAGCAGTAGTAGTTGTGTAATTTTTTGAAGCAGCAGTAGTTGGGTAATTTATTGAAGCAGCAGTAGTTGTATAATTTATTGAAGCAGCAGTAGTTATGTAATTTATTGAAGCATCAGTAGTTGGTAATTTATTGAAGCAGTAGTAGTTGTGTAATTTTTTGAAGCAGCAGTAGTTGGGTAATTTATTGAAGCAGCAGTAGTTGGGTAATGTATTGAAGCAGCAGTAGTTGGGTAATTTATTGAAGCAAACAGTAGTTGGGTAATTTATTGAAGCAAGCAGTAGTTGGGTAAATTATTGAAGCAGCAGTAGTTATGTAAATTATTGAAGCAGCAGTAGTTATGTAATTTATTGAAGCAGCAGTAGTTGGGGAATTTATTGAAGCAGCAGTAGTTGGGGAATTTATTGAAGCAGCAGTAGTTGTGTAATTTATTGAAGCAGCAGTAGTTGGGTAATTGTTTGAAGCAGCAGTAGTTGGGTAATTTATTGAAGCAGCAGTAGTTGGTAATTTATCGAAGCAGCAGTAGTTGGGTAATTTATTGAAGCAAGCAGTAGTTGGGTAATTTATTGAAGCAAGCAGTAGTTGGGTAAATTATTGAAGCAGCAGTAGTTGGGTAATTTATCGAAGCAGCAGTAGTTATGTAATTTATTGAAGCAGCAGTAGTTGGGTAATTTATTGAAGCAGCAGTAGTTGGGTAATTTATTGAAGCAGCAGTAGTTGGGTAATTTATTGAAGCAGCAGTAGTTGTGTAATTTATTGAAGCAGCAGTAATTGTGTATTTTTTTGAAGCAGCAGTAGTTGGGTAATGTATTGAAGCAGCAGTAGTTGTGTAATTTATTGAAGCAGCAGTAGTTGGGTAATTTATTGAAGCAGCAGTAGTTGGGTAATTTATTGAAGCAGCAGTAGTTGGGTAATTTATTGAAGCAGCAGTAGTAGGGTAATTTATTGAAGCAGCAGTAATTGTGTATTTTTTTGAAGCAGCAGTAGTTGGGTAATGTATTGAAGCAGCAGTAGTTGGGTAATTTATTGAAGCAAGCAGTAGTTGGGTAATTTATTGAAGCAAGCAGTAGTTGGGTAAATTATTGAAGCAGCAGTAGTTGGGTAATTTATCGAAGCAGCAGTAGTTGGGTAATTTATTGAAGCAGCAGTAGTTGGGTAATTTATTGAAGCAGCAGTAGTTGGGTAATTTATTGAAGCAGCAGTAGTTGGGTAATTTATTGAAGCAGCAGTAGTTGTGTAATTTATTGAAGCAGCAGTAATTGTGTATTTTTTTGAAGCAGCAGTAGTTGGGTAATGTATTGAAGCAGCAGTAGTTGTGTAATTTATTGAAGCAGCAGTAGTTGGGTAATTTATTGAAGCAGCAGTAGTTGGGTAATTTATTGAAGCAGCAGTAGTTGGGTAATTTATTGAAGCAGCAGTAGTAGGGTAATTTATTGAAGCAGCAGTAATTGTGTATTTTTTTGAAGCAGCAGTAGTTGGGTAATGTATTGAAGCAGCAGTAGTTGTGTAATTTATTGAAGCAGCAGTAGTTGGGTAATTTATTGAAGCAGCAGTAGTTGGGTAATTTATTGAAGCAGCAGTAGTTGGGTAATTTATTGAAGCAAGCAGTAGTTGGGTAAATTATTGAAGCAGCAGTAGTTGAGTAATTTATTGAAGTAGCAGAAGTTGTACTTTAAGTGGTAATATTGACATGAACAGATTTAGTTGAGTAGTAAAGAATTGAGATGGGGAAAGGCAGAGTGAGAGTGGGTCTGGGGCTCTGAGAGGATTTAAGCACCATGGTCCAGCAGTCAGACTGCTGCTGTTATGGGGGGAAATGGAAAATAACTTCTTGGACCTGACCGTTGAGTTTCCACAGGGCTTCATTTAACTCTAAAAACTCCATCCAATACTGTTCAGTTTAAAACCTCTCTCATTTTTCTCCTCTCCCTCTCTCCCTTTCTCTCTTTCTTGCTTTGTCTTTCTCTCTCTACTTTCTCTCTTTTCCTCTCTGACGCTTCCCCTCAGTCTCTCTCTCTCAGGTCTCGTTAAGCCCAGCTGGGTATCATTAACGCTGAATACAGTCCAGATAGTCTTACCAGCCAGACAGTCAGGGAGAGGGTCACTAGTATCAGGGCTGGGAGTGACACCAATTGAGAGTGTATAGTGTTTGAGTGTGTGTCACACAGAACCCTACAATTGTGTTGCTGATTTGGACTTCATCCTAGGTAGCACATGGACCAGCCATCATTGTATATAATCTTCCCTTCTCCCCCTCCCTGCCATGTGTCACACATTAGCATTACACATAAATGCACATAATGGAGTCTTGTGCTCTCCAGTGTTTCCTCTCCCTCCCACCTCTCGTGTGTGTGGCGTGCATGCGTGGCGCGCTTGTGTCACAGTCTGAAACTTTACAGCCTATTTTTTTATATGCCTACACCTGGCTCTGGTTTTGGATTTTTTTTTTAAACTACATTTGATTAGGATTTCATGCATTCCCATCAAAATGAAATCTCTGCTATGGCATGTTATGTTATGGGCTTAAGGGGAAACTAGAGAGGCTGTAATCAGAAGCTGATGTGGCTGGTCATGGTAGCTTGTCTAGCGTATGGCTGCATACACACACATACACAGCTCCAGCTAATGAACGCATGGCCAATAAAATGCTCTCTGCATTGTTTTACTTTCTGTTCATTTGCCCCGCCTGTCTGCCCAGGTTGCATTGCTCTTACCAGCCATAGCTTGTACTTTCATACCCTTGAATTAATCAAATGTTTAGATTTTTATGTTTTCCAGAGAAGAATAGTTTGTGGATATACTTTTATGTTTGCATGTGCGTGTGTGCAGTGTACACGCATGTGTGTGCTTGTGTGGCCTGCGTGTGTGTCAAATCACATTTTATTGGTCACATACACATGTTTAGCAGATGTTATTGTGGTTGTAGCATAATGCTCCGACAGTGCAGTAATATCTAACAAGTAAAAAATAACAATTACACAACATATACCCAATACACACAAATCTAGTAAAGGAATGGAATTAAGAATATAAAAATATATGGACATGCAATGTCAGCGGCATAGAATAAGATACAGTAGAATAGTATAGGATACAGTATATACATATGAGATGGGTACTGCAAGATATGTAAACATTATTGAAGTGACTAGTGTTCCATTTATTAAAGTGGCCAGTGATTTCAAGTCTATTTATATAGGTCAGCAGCCTCTAAGGTGCAGGGTTACGTAACTTGGGGGAAGCCGGCTAGTGATGGCTTTTTAAACAGTTTGATGGCCTTGAGATAGAAGCTGTTTTTCAGTCTCTCTTTCCCAGCCTTGATGCACCTGTACTGACCTCGCCTTCTGGATGATAGCGGTGTGAACAGGCATTGGCTCGGGTGGTTGTTGTCCTTGATTATATTTTTGGCCTTCCTGTGACGTCGGGTGCTGTAGGTGTCCTGGAGAGCAGGTAGTTTGCCCCCGGTCATGTGTGTGTGTGGGTGTCACCCTCTTAGCCCATTAATCACTACCAGATCTCAACACTGACTGAAGCTGGGAGCAAATTATAGCTTTCAGATAATCTCTCTGCTTTTTCTCTTCTCTGTCTTTCAGTCTGTTTCAGAGGCAGATATCTTTCAGTCAAGCTCTATGGTATATTAATGTACAGGGAAAGAGGTAAAGATCTCAGCTCCGATATGCACAATCATGACACTTCCTGAAGCCACATCATATGATAGGTTAGGAAAGGTTAGATTCTGTATCAAAATTTTTTGGACACAACCTGAATACAAGAGGAAGAGGGGGGTGCGGAAGGAGAAACAATAAGGGGTCACAGTTTATATTATTCTGTATTTATTAATTCAGCCTTCTCCTCGTTCATGTGTAACTAGGCACATTCAGGACCTCACATCCTAGTGGTTGACTGTGTTTCAAAGCAGGCTGTGTATAGTGACAGGTAGTGTGTTTCAGAGCAGGTTATGGGTAAGTTGTATGGATGCCCCTTTAATCAAGGCTGACTGGTGATTTCATGCTGCTATCATTGGTCTGTACAGCTTTACTTCACTGTAATTGGCCACTATAAAAGATAACTACCCTGCCTGGCGCACTACACAGTCGGGCTGTGGGAAGGCAGACCCTACACACACAGGCAAGCATGCACGCGCGCACACACACACACACACACGCAGAGACAGAATTACACACATTGCAGACTTTACTCAATGGTCTCAGGTTTTGCTGTAGAGCCCAGTTGGTTCCACAGTAAATCAAACCTCTCCATTCCTCTTCCTTTACTGTCATTAAGCTCTCCTCCATGCACAGAATACTGTGCATAGACTTACAAGTATATTCAACAGTTGTTCCTACACCATCAAATGATCTTAGTTGCATAAACATTTTTCACTTTGCTTCCATTTTGCTGTCGTCCTTTGCCGTTATTGAGCTGATCACCCCATGAAAAGTCTGGAGCAAATGTTATTCACATCGCAGTTCACTTTTACTCTGAGCCTGGGCTTGTTCCACAGCCACTCTCCTCTCTCCAGTCGTTCTCTACCCTACTCCTCTCTCCACTACTCCTCTTGCTCATGGCATAGCATGTGAGTGCTGCTGACAGTAGAGCTTGGTCAGAGGGCCAGGTCAGAGGGCCAGGTCAGAGGGCCAGGGAACCAAGGCAGGCGAGCAGAGGAGGGGACGAGAGCAGGGCACCTCTGTGTGTTGACTCTACCGGTTCCCCCATGGTGCAAGGACCATCAGCCCTCTGTATGACCGTGAGAGGACGAGGGAAGGAGAGGAAGTCTTTCTAGGAGAATATGATTTGTTTCTGCACATCCAAAACCCCTGTACAAACAGCATAAAACCCACATCCCCTCTTTTCAGTCCCACCTTGTACTAAATACAGTGCGCACGGTTTGATCAGTAGTAGCAGACCGTTTCAGTTCACAGACCGTTTCAATTCACTGACAGTGCTCACGTCTTGATATGTGTCTGTCTCCACACAGTCAACATACAAGTTTCTGTCCAGTGCAGCCAGTTCATGATATCTGTAGCTAAATAACCATTTCCCAATTCCAGCCCCACAAAGCCCAGTCTGTGGTTTTCTGACGGGAGTATCTGTCCTTGGCCACTTCCTGTTCTGAGCCTGGGGGGAACCAATGGTTTTGCAGAACGTTCTTTTTCCCAGCACCAGAAGCAACGTTCTGGTATTCATATTTAGGAACAGCATACTAAGTTGCTGCTCTGTACAACTTCAACCCACTAACTTCACTTTACATGAACATACATTTGGAGTTAAATAAAAGCAAGAGGGAGTGACAGAGCATGATGATAGTGAGAACATTTCTGATCCAATCTTCAAAATAAAACATTCATGAAAAGTAAAAACATTCATGAAAGCCTTGAAGCACAGTAATATTTCTCTCCCATAGGTTTTACCACTGTGAACCTGTGAGATAAGTTAATATTTCTGACTGGTCGGGTTCTGGTGGCAGGGGAGCGGTGGGGTTGTAGGAGGGTGGGGTTAGGTCTGGGGGGGGGGGACCTGATGATGGTGGACAAAGGGGGTGACTGGGGGAGGCTGAGGACTTCTAGTACTGGGGAGGGGTTGGGACTGGTGGGACATCTAGGAGAAGTCTCACTGTCTTCCTGGCAGGTGGGATGAGGTGAAGCTTGGAAGAGGTGGATGGGAGGTTAAGCTGTATGGGGATGTGGGATTGAGGCTTCCTGTGGTGTTTCACAGCCATTTTTGTTTTACACACATTGTAATGTCCAAACCTTAATCAACTAATCAAATTGTACCATTGTGTATTCTACTGCTAATTCCCATGATTGGTCTAAATATATCTATTTTTTTAATCAGGAATACTTATGCAGTGCTTTGACCAGCTGTGTGTGTGTGTGTGTGTGTGTGTGTGTGTGTGTGTGTGTGTGTGTGTGTGTGTGTGTGTGTGTGTGTGTGTGTGTGTGTGTGTGTGTGTGTGTGTGTGTGTGTGTGTGTGTGTGTGTGTGTGTGTGTGTGTGTGTGTGTGTGTGTGTGTGTGTGTGTGTGTGTGTGTGTGTGTGTGTGTGTGTGTGTGTGTGTGTGTGTGTGTGGGGGACTTCTCAGTCACATCAGCCTATTCATCAGTAGGAATTATCCACCAGCCTACACACACACTGCCACGTCTCACCTCCCTTTAATTATCCAGATGTGTCACTTCAACAAAGAGTCCATTGAAGGGGAATACGTCCATATTTTATACAGGGAGAGCAGACTCTTCTATGGTAGAAAAATATACAAGGAAAACTTTAGTTTATGAGTTTTTCCTTTTGACAGTTACATAATGTACAGTGGGGCAAAAAAGTATTTAGTCAGCCACCAATTGTGCAAGTTCTCCCACTTTTAAAGATGAGAGAGGCCTGTAATTTTCATCATAGGTACACTTCAACTATGACAGACAAAACGAGGGAAATAAATCCAGAAAATCACATTGTAGGATTTTTTTATGAATTAATTTGCAAATTATGGAGGAAAATAAGTATTTGGTCACCTACAAACAAACTGCTATCACAGACCTCTAACTTCTTCTTTAAGAGGCCCCTCTGTCCTCCACTCGTTACCTGTATTAATGGCACCTGTTTGAACTTGTTATCAGTATAAAAGACACCTGTCCACAACCTCAAACAGTCACACTCCAAACTCCACTATGGCCAAGACCAAAGAGCTTGGAGATTGGGAGAATGTCATATGGTCAGATGAAACCAAAATATAACTTTTTGGTAAAAACTCAACTCGTCGTGTTTGGAGGACAAAGAATGCTGAATTGCATCCAAAGAACACCATACCTACTGTGAAGCATGGGGGTGGAAACATCATGCTTTGGGGCTGTTTCTTGCAAAGGGACCAGGACGACTGATCCGTGTAAAGGAAAGAATGAATGGGGCCATGTATCGTGAGATTTTGAGTGAAAACCTCCTTCCATCAGCAAGGGCATTGAAGATTAAACGTGGCTGGGTCTTTCACCATGACAATGATCCCAAACACACCGCCCAGGCAACGAAGGAGTGGTTTCGTAAGAAGCATTTCAAGGTCCTGGAGTGGCCTAGCCAGTCTCCAGATCTCAACCCCAGAGAAAATCTTTGGAAGGAGTTGAAAGTCAGTGTTGCCCAGCAACAGCCCCAAAACATCACTGCTCTAGAGGAGATCTGCATGGAGGAATGGGCCAAAATATCAGCAACCGTGTGTGAAAACCTTGTGATGACTTACAGAAAACGTTTGACCTCTGTCATTGCCAACAAAGGGTATATAACAAAGTATTGAGAAACTTTTGCTATTGACCAAATACTTATTTTCCACCATAATTTGCAAATAAATTCATTAAAAATCCTACAATGTGATTTTCTAGATTTTTCTTCTCATTTTGTCTGTCATAGTTGAAGTGTACCTATGATGAAAATTACAGGCCTCTATCATATTTTTAAGTGGGAGAACTTGCACAATTGGTGGCTGACTAAATACTTTTTTGCCCCACTGTATTACTCTGGGAGCACAAGACAGGGCACTGTGTGTAGATAGAACTATACTGAACAAAAATATAAACGCAACATTTAAAGTGTTGGTTCAATATTTCATGAGCTGAAATAAAAGATCCCAGAAATGTTTCATATGCACAAAAAGCTTATTTCCCTCAAATGTTGTGCATGAAAGTGTTTATATCCCTGTTAGTGAGCATTTCTACTTTGCCAAGATAATCCATCCACTTGACAGGTGTGATTTACCAAGAAGCTGATTTAGACCTCATGCAGCTTATGCTGGGGACAATAAAAAGGCCATTCTAAAATGTGCAGTTTGTCACACAACACAATGGCACAGATGTCTCAAGTTTTGAAGGAGTGTGCAATTGGCATGCTGAGTGCAGGAATGTCCACCAGAGCTGGTGACAGAGAATTGAGTGTTAATTTCTCTACCATAAGCTGCCTCCAAATTTGTTTTAGAGAATTTGGCCTTACAACCACACCTGTAACCATGCAAGCCCAGGACCTCCACATCCGGCTTCTTCCAACTGCGGGATTGTCTGAGACCAGCATCCTGGACAGCTGATGAAACTGAGGAGTATTTCTGTCTGCAATTAAGCCTTTTTGTGGGGAAAAACTCTTTCTGATTGGCTGGGCCTGGCTCCCCAGTGGGTGGGCCCTATGCCTTCCCAGGCCCAACCATGGCTGCGCTCCTGTCTAGTCAAGTGAAATCCATAGATTAGGACCTAATAAATGTACTACACAGTAAAATCATTAAAAATGTGCATGTAGTGTTGACATTTATTTCCAAATAGTTAAGAGGTCAATAAATATTGTGTTCTTTTTTTCTCTTCAACGGTTAAACCATTTTAGACAATTATATCTGTACTTATTCTTTAGGATCCCGTTTGGGTTTTATTTGGCAGTTGAGTTCATAAAAAAGAACAGTGGTCTCCCAATTTTTTCCATCTCTCTCTGTCTCACTCTTTCTCTCTGATAAACCCATCAGTGATTTGACCTCCACACCTCAGACTCTTGAGGTATCAGATATGGCCCTTGAGTGCTTTGTTTGACTTCTCTCCGACCGGTTCAAGCCTGATTGTTTTCCTTTGTGAAAGCATTGAAGTGCTTTGCTGTCTGATATTCGTTTGTTATTCTAAAGATGACTTTGATCTGAGTTTTCTGTTGACTGTTTGAATTTGTCAGACAGACATGCTCTGAGACTCCCAGCTTCATCTGTTATTAATGCATATATGGTAGGGTGGACCATAAGGTTGAATTCCCCTTCAGGATTTAGTACAGAAATAGGATCAAGCATTTAGTTTGCCCCTGTCTCATGATGTCAGTTTATTTGACAGCAGTAATGAGGGACAGACAGCAGTGGACCAAAGCACAACCGTTCACTTGCTTTGTTAAATATCAATCCCCAGCCTCTAACCCTATACCCTATCCTCTACCCATGACTTCTATTCCCTGCATGCTCCAGTTTAGTGCACACTGTCGAGCCCATTGCATGTATCAGAAGTCAACTGTATAACTTAGGTTGCATATGTGCACACTAGGCACAGTATGGTACATTCAACTCCAACCAGAGCCCAGTGAGTAATATAGGCTGGTTTTGGGGAGGCCCTACTTAGTAAGTCTAGGTTGATTCCTGCAGGAGCTATAGGAGTGTATGAAACCAATTCCTGGGTAAAATTATCCCTATAGTTGGCCCCAGCAGCCCCATAGAGCAGGCTGTGTACTAACACACGACAGTAGACCCCTAGTAGCAAACCCACTTGAGCAGGCTGTGTGAGGAGGAATGTGAGGGACAGTGTATGGCAAGACACAGGTCCTGTCTGTCCACTCTGCCCCACTCCGGCCCCTCACCTTAGGCCTAGGAGGGCCCCTAACTCCCCCTGTGCCTCCTCATGTACCTCGTTCTGTCATGCTACCTCCGCCTCTCTTCCTGTCTCCCCTGTTCCTCCCCTGTCTCCCTCTACTCCCCTGAATTTACCTCCAGATCAGAAGATCCAACAAATCTCTGCTGTCTATAGGGCCTCTAGTATAGCTGCAGAATGATAAAGTTAGTTGGACCCTGAAGAAGTCTGATCAAGACCCTCTCCACCCCATTTTAGTCAGGAAGTATTTTAATCAGTGAGGTGAGGTGAGAGGTTGGGCTTATGCACCTGTGCTCTCTTGTTTTTTTCTCCTCTCCTCCCCTCCCTGTCTACCTCCCTCTCTCTCCAGTCCTGACAGCCTGTCAGTGAGAGGTGAGTGAAAGTGAACAGTAGCTCAACCATTGGACTGTAGAAACACTACTCTCAATAGTTTGCTGCATCAGAATAAAACATTGTCAAGAGGAGTTACTCACTGATCATTACTGAAAGCTTGATCTCAGCTCCTAACATGTCAGCAAACTTTTACAGACATTGCAAAAACATTTACATTTGGACTTGATAACTATCGTAACTTTTCACATGAAAAAGGAATTTGAGTTTAAAACGATACTGGTGAGTGGATAAGTGTTCCATGCTGCTATGAAATGAGAATGAGCAGAAGTTTTCCATAATGGTGAATGTGAGACAGCCCATAACCCTGTGTCCTGTGTGTCAGAGCCTGCTCTGATGTTACCATAGCAAAGCCTTGTTATGAGACAACAGCCCTACGCTCCATGCAGATACCTACCTGGATTGAGAATACATCTCTTACTAAGTAAAAGTACTTTTGAAGTACAACTTAATTCGTTTTTCTGCGTATCTGTACTTTACTATTTGTATTTTTGACAACTTTTACTCTAGTACATTCCTAAAGAAAATATGTACTTTTTACTCGCATCCATTTTCCCTGACACCCAAAAGTACTTTTGGAATGGTCAAGTAGAACAGCAATCTGGTCAAATTCACACACACATCAATATAACGTGTTGTCATTACTGCTGCCTCTGAACTGATGGACTTACTAAACACAAATAATGTGTCTGTAAATTATGTCTGAGTGTTGGTGTGCCCTTGGTAGTCGGTACATTTTTTTTAAACAATCCAATCGTGCCATCTGGTTGGCTTTAGTTAAGGAATTTGAAGTATGACAGTTGAGTACTTTTTCCACCACTGTACTTACACTACCGGTCAAAAGTTTTAGAACACCTACTCATTCAAGGATTTTCTTTATTTTTACTATTATTCTACATTGTAGAATAATAGTGAAGGCATCAAAACTATGAAATAACACATATGGAATCATGTAGTAACAAGACGTGTTACACAAATCAAAATATATTTGAGATTCTTCAAAGTAGCCACCCTTTGACTTGATGACAGCTTTGCACACTCTTGGTATTCTCTCAACCAGCTTCGTGAGTGGGGGGAGTCACCTGGAATCCATTTCAATTAAGAGGTGTGCCTTAAGTTAATTTGTGGAATTTCTTTCCTTAATTCATTTGAGCCAATCAATTGTGTTGTTGCAAGGCAGGGGTGGTATACAGAAGATATCCCTATTTGGTAAAATACCAAGTCCATATTATGGCAAGAACAGATCAAATAAGCAAAGAGAAACTACAGTCCGTCATTAATTTAAGACATGAAGGGTCAGTCAATACAGAAAATTTCAAGAACTTTGAACGTTTCTTCTTGTGCAATCACAAAAACCATCAAGCGCTATGATGAAACTGGCTCTCGTGAGGACTGCCACAGGAATGGAAGACCCAGAGTTACCTCTATTGTAGAGGATAAGTTCATTCGAGTTAGCAGCCTCAGAAATTGCAGCCCAAATAAATGCTTCACAGAGTTCAAGAAACAGACACATCTCAACATCAACTGTTCGGGGGAGACTGTGTGAATCAGGCCGTCATGGTCTAAATGCTGAAAAAAAATCACTACTAAAAGGGCACCAATAATAAGAAGAGACTTGATTGTGCCAAGAAACTCAAGCAATGGACATTAGACCGTTGAAAATGTGTCCTTTTGGTACCAACCGAAAGACACAGTGTTGGTGAATGGATGATCTCTGAATGTGTATTTCCCACTGTAAAGCATGGAGAAGGAGGTGTGATGGTGTGGGGGTGCTTTGCTGGTGACACTGTCAGTGCTTTATTTATAATTCAAGGCACACTTAACCAGTATGGCTACCACAGCATTCTGCAGCGATACGCCATCCCATCTGGTTTGGTTTGCGCTTAGTCCCACTATCATTTGTTTTTCAACAGGACAATGACCCAACACACCTCCAGGCTGTGTAAGGGCTATTTTACCAAGAAGGAGAGTGATGGAGTGCTATATCAGATGACCTGGCCTCCACAATGCGCTGACCTCAACCAAATTGAGATGGTTTGTGATGAGTTGGACCGCAGAGTGAAGGAAAAGCAGCCAACAAGTGCTCAGCATATGTGGGAACTCCTTCAAGACTGTTGGAAAAGCATTCCAGGTGAAGCTGGTTGAGAGAATGCAGTGTGCAAAGCTGTCATCAAGGCAAAGGGTGGCTACTTTGAAGAATCTCAAATATAAAATATATTTTGATTTGTTTAACACTTCTTGTTACTACATGATTCCATGTGTGTTATTTCATAGTTTTGATGTCTTCACTATTATTCTACAATGTAAAAAATAAAGAAAAACCCTTGAATGTGTAGGTGTTCTTAACCTCTGTGCTCTGTGCAGGCCAGTCAAATTATTCCATACTGATCTCGACTATCCATTTCTGTATGGACCTCACTTTGTGTACGGGGGCATTGTCATGCTGAAATAGGAAAGAGCTTTCCCCAAACTGTTGCCTCAAAGTTGGAATCACAGAATCGTCTAGAATGTCATTGTATGCTGTAGCGTTAAGATTTATTTTCAATGGAACTAAGAGGCCTAGCTCGAACAATGAAAAACAGCCCCAGGCCATTATTCCCCCTCTACCAAATTTTACAGTTGGCACTATGCATTCGGGCAGGTAGAGTTCTCCTGGCATCCGCCAAACCCAGATTTGTCCGTCGGACTGCCAGATCGTGAGGCGTGATTCACCACTCCAGAGAACGTGTTTCCACTGCTCCAGAGTCCAATGGCAGGAAAGCTTTACACCACACCAGCCGACGCTTGGCATTGCACATTTTTATCCTAGACCTGTGTACGGCTGCTCGGCCATGGAAACACATTTCATGAAGCTCCTGACGAACAGTTCTTGTGCTGACGTTGTGTCCAGAGGCAGTTCAAATCAAATCAAATTTTATTTGTCACATACACATGGTTAGCAGATGTTAATGCGAGTGTAGCGAAATGCTTATGCTTCTAGTTCCGACAATGCAGTAATAACCAACAAGTAATCTAGCTAACAATTCCAAAACTACTACCTTATAGACACAAGTGTAAGGGGATAAAGAATATGTACATAAAGATATGAGTGAGTGATGGTACAGAGCGGCATAGGGCGGCATAGGCAAGTAGATGGTATTGAGTGCAGTATATACATATGAGATGAGTATGTAAACAAAGTGGCATAGTTAAAGTGGCTAGTGATACATGTATTACATAAAGATGCAGTAGATGATATAGAGTACAGTATATACATATACATATGAGATGAATAATGTAGGGTATGTAAACATTATATTAGGTAGCATTGTTTAAAGTGGCTAGTGATATATTTTACATCATTTCCCATCAATTCCCATTATTAAAGTGGCTGGAGTTGAGTCAGTGTGTTGGCAGCAGCCACTCAATGTTAGTGGTGGCTATTTAACAGTCTTGAGAGAGAAGCTGTTTTTCAGTCTCTCAGTCCCAGCTTTGATGCACCTGTACTGACCTCGCCTTCTGGATGATAGCGGGGTGAACAGGCAGTGGCTCGGGTGGTTGTTGTCCTTGATGATCTTTATGGCCTTCCTGTGACATCGGGTGGTGTAGGTGTCCTGAAGGGCAGGTAGTTTACCCCCGGTGATGCGTTGTGCAGACCTCACTACCCTCTGGAGAGCCTTACGGTTGTGGGCGGAGCAGTTGCCGTACCAGGCAGTGATACAGCCCGACAGGATGCTCTCGATTGTGCATCTGTAGAAGTTTGTGAGTGCTTTTGGTGACAAGCCAAATTTCTTCAGCCTCCTGAGGTTGAAGAGGCGCTGCTGCGCCTTCTTCACGATGCTGTCTGTGTGGGTGGACCAATTCAGTTTGTCTGTGATGTGTACGCCGAGGAACTTAAAACTTACTACCCTCTCCACTACTGTTCCATCAATGTGGATAGGGGGGTGTTCCCTCTGCTGTTTCCTGAAGTCCACAATCATCTCCTTAGTTTTGTTGACGTTGAGTGTGAGGTTATTTTCCTGACACCACACTCCGAGGGCCCTCACCTCCTCCCTGTAGGCCGTCTCGTCGTTGTTGGTAATCAAGCCTACCACTGTTGTGTCGTCCGCAAACTTGATGATTGAGTTGGAGGCGTGCGTGGCCACGCAGTCGTGGGTGAACAGGGAGTACAGGAGAGGGCACAGAACGCACCCTTGTGGGGCCCCAAGGATCAGCTGGGTGGAAATGTTGTTGCCTACCCTCACCACCTGGGGGCGGCCCGTAAGGAAATCCAGTACCCAGTTGCACAGGGCGGGGTCGAGACCCAGGGTCTCGAGCCTGATGAAGAGCTTGGAGGGCACTATGGTGTTAAATGCCGAGCTGTAGTCGATGAACAGCATTCTCACATAGGTATTCCTCTTGTCCAGATGGGTTAGGGCAGTGTTCAGTGTGGTTGAGATTGCATCGTCTGTGGACCTATTTGGGCGGTAAGCAAATTGGAGTGGGTCTAGGGTGTCAGGTAGGGTGGAGGTGATATGGTCCTTGACTAGTCTCTCAAGGCACTTCATGATGACGGAAGTGAGTGCTACGGGGCGGTAGTCGTTTAGCTCAGTTACCTTAGCTTTCTTGGGAACAGGAACAATGGTGGCCCTCTTGAAGCATGTGGGAACAACAGACTGGGATAGGGATTGATTGAATATGTCCGTAAACACACCAGCCAGCTGGTCTGCGCATGCTCTGAGGGCGCGGCTGGGGATGCCGTCTGGGCCTGCAGCCTTGCGAGGGTTGACACGTTTAAATGTTTTCCTCACGTCGGCTGCAGTGAAGGAGAGTCCACATGTTTTAGTTGCGGGCCGTGTCAGTGGCACTGTATTGTCCTCAAAGCGGGCAAAAAAGTTATTTAGTCTGCCTGGGAGCAAGACATTCTGGTCCGTGACTGGGCTGGTTTTCTTTTTGTAATCCGTGATTGACTGTAGACCCTGCCACATACCTCTTGTGTCTGAGCCGTTGAATTGAGATTCTACTTTGTCTCTATACTGACGCTTAGCTTGTTTGATTGCCTTGCGGAGGGAATAGTTACACTGTTTGTATTCGGTCATGTTTCCGGTCACCTTGCCCTGATTAAAAGCAGTGGTTCGGGCTTTCAGTTTCACGCGAATGCTGCCATCAATCCACGGTTTCTGGTTTGGAACTCAGTAGTGAGTGTCGCATCCGATGACAGACCATTTTTACGTGCTACGCGCTTCAGCACTTGTCGGTCTCATTCAGTGAGCTTGTGTGGCCTACCACTTTGCGGCCAATCCGTTATTGCTCCTAGATGTTTCCACTTCACAATAACAGCACTTAGAGTTGACCGGGGAAGCTCTAGCAGGGCAGAAATTTGACCAACTGACTTGTTGGAAAGGTGGAATCTTATGACAGTGCGGTGTTGAAAGTCACAGAACATGGCCTTGGTAAATGGAAAATCTGTTGGGTTTTCTTCATGCTAACTCTATGTCCACTTTTATACATGAGAGCTGTTCTCTCTGGCCACATGGTAAATACCTCTCTGACTCTCCCTCCCCAACACATGACACAAGCCACCAGCTGTTTGTGTTTCATTAACTGTTTAAGCCCAGCATTAACACCAATATATTTACCCTTATAAGGAGGCCAGTGTCTTAGTGTGATATGGCTGTAATCTGATATAACAGGAAATGGAGCACTTCTGAAGGAGAAACTAACTAGATGATTTTGTTGATGATGGTGAATGCACAATGAGGCCATTCAGAGGTCGATGGGTGTTGGTGAAGGGGAGCTGTTGAGAGTTTGTACAGTTTTACAGCTGTTTTGTTCTGTGATTAGCTGATTACAATAACACAATTACAGTGATGTTATTGTATTTGTGAAAGTAAGGATGGCTTAGAAATCGTATACCGAATGTCTGACGACTTGCATGAAAGCAGGATTCCTTATATTCTGGAATTTAAGATATCATAAATGTCTATTGATTTATAGGAACTGTATATAGATAAAGAAGTTGTTCTGTAACGTTGGGTGTCATCAGAGTTCCATCTTGGCAGTGGTATTGGGCAGCAGATCTGAATATGTATCCCACAGCCAGAATACAACTCTGTTATATTGTATGAAACTCCAGATTTTAGCACTGATATATGGCAATGGCCTGGTTATTGTGAGGTTCCTAGGTGGTGTGAGTGTGCAAGTGTGGTCTCTGGTTGTAGAGCTATGTGAGTGTGTGGAGGATGGTTAGTATGTGTAAATGTTTACTGCAGAGGGCACAGCGAGGTTTAGTGTGTGTGTGGGGGTGGGTGGGTGGTCATGTTTAACTATACTTGTGGAGACCAGAAGTCCCAACAAGTATAGTAAACAAACATAACATTTTAAGAACTGGGGACATTTTGTTAGTCTCCACAAGTTATAATGCTATTTCTAGAGGGTTTAGGGTTCTGGTTAGAATTTGTGTTAGGGGTAGGAGCTAGATTTAGGGTAAGGTTTAGGGTAAGATTTGGAGTAAGGGAAGTAGTGAAAATCAGATTTTGAATGGGACTGAATTGAGTGTCCCCACAAGGTCAGTTATACAAGACTGTGTGCATGTGCATGTGTGCATATGTGTGTGTGTGTGGTTGTGAGGAGTGCTGTGCTGCTTGACCCTGACATGTTGATCTATCAGCCACTCCTACGCAGCCTCGCACTGCCAAGAGAAAGTTGTTTGGCCAGGGATGAACAGCCGGAAATGTCCCACACACAAACACACACACACGTGCCCTTTTGGCCTAGGATGACGACCAGGGAACCTCCCCTTTGGCTTTCTGATCTCTCCAGCTTAACTCTATACAGTCCATAGTACACTCTTCACCCCTCTGCCTTTCTCTTCAAAACCACACTGCCACTTTACCTAAGGTTCCGAAACCCTATGAATTTACATGGTAGTTGCATAGGTGCAGTGTATTGACTTTGCATTTCCACATTGTTACATGGTACTTCCAACTATTGCTGTCCAAAGATTACAATCTTACTAGAGAAATGTTCACTTTTATATTAACAAAGATAGAACAACCACTAATGATTCTGCTCCAGTCGTTCTCCTTCTTTAAATAGTGTTTGTTACATAAGAAGCTATTAACACAGTGAGATTGCCACAAACAATTACTGTTTGTAATTATGTAACAATCAGTTAGAATGACAGTAAAGCATTTACATGTGCAACCCCAACTCTCTCCCCCCACACCTTTTACTGGATCATTAATAGTGGTAGGTCAGACAACCACATGAGACTAGAGTAAATCACTAAAAGATCACTGTGAGTGGACATCGACATTTCCTCTAAGGTAAAAGAAGATTAGACCATTGGCCTGTTGGTCTGTTGAAGAGAGGAGGCGTGCTGGACCTCTCTCTGTGTCTCTCTCTCTCTCTCTCTGTGTCTCTTTCTTTTTGCCTCTCTCTCGCTCACTCTGTATCTGTCTGTCTGTCTGTCCCTCTGTCTTTCTCTGTTTCTCTCTGTCTCCCTCTATGAAATGCTGCCTTAATTTATTCCTGCCTCCTGTCTGAAGTCCTCTCTAGCACACACACACACAGCCAGGGGATGGAGAACTACTAAAGAATGTTACACACACACACACACAGCCAAGGGATGGAGAACTACTAAAGAATGTTACACACACACACACACACACACACAGCCAGGGGATGGAGAACTACTAAAGAATGTTACACACACACACACACACACACAGCCAGGGGATGGAGAACTACTAAAGAATGTTACACACACACACACACAGCCAGGGGATGGAGAACTACTAAAGAATGTTACACACACACACACACAGCCAGGGGATGGAGAACTACTAAAGAATGTTACACACACACACACACACACACACACAGCCAGGGGATGGAGAACTACTAAATAATGTTACACACGCAGCCAGGGGATGGAGAACTACTAAATAATGTTACACACACAGCCAGGGGATGGAGAACTACTAAAGAATGTTACACACACACACACACACACACAGCCAGGGGATGGAGAACTACTAAATAATGTTACACACACAGCCAGGGGATGGAGAACTACTAAATAATGTTACACACACAGCCAGGGGATGGAGAACTACTAAAGAAAGTTAAAGAATTTACATTTAGATGTATGGATATAGTTTTATGTACAGTTTTATTACTCAGAGCTGGCTACTGTAATGTTAAATTATCCCCGCCATTTTAATATGCTTTCACTCTTCACTCGTGGTAAGATAATGAATGAATGGAAATTCCACTTTCAGACAGCAATTATTGTCTTTATTGAGCAAATGAAAACCATTCCTCCAGTAAAAGCTGCAGCTTTCCCTTGAACCTCTCAGATGGTCTGGTTCCCTGGAGGAAAGACATGAAACTGCACCAACTGCCTGAATATACCACATGGATCCAAACACAGACCCTAAAACGTCTGTTTCATTTCACCACAGTCCAAATACTTAAACTTGTATGACATATTCTGACGGTTGTTTTCTCATTGATTTCAGGTTTGAAGACCCTCTGTGTGTGAAAGTGTGTGTGTGTGTGTGTGTTTGGGATGAAGTGCCTGTGGGGGGGACACTTTCCGCTGATCATCCTGCTCTACCTGTTAGGAGACGTCACCTCACAGGTTAACCCAGGTGAGTGTTGGCATGGGAATGGTATGGAGAAAGTGTGTGTGTGTGTGTGTGTGTGTGTTTCTGATAGGTGAGAATTGTCTGTTAATTGAATGATTCGAATATTCCGCCCTGAAACATATAATTGTATGGAATTGATTAGAATGTATAAAATCATAATCAATAAATGTGTCGTCCTAGTCAGAATTAGGGTAAAACAATATGTCTTTATGGTATTTTAAACACAGACTGTCTAAGCTTGGTGCCGACCTGACTAGAGATTTGGGAGAGAGAGGGGAGTACGTCAAGGACAAGGTCACTATCTCTGTCGGCTGGGTAGTGAGACAGACAGTGTGTGCATAGCAGGACATGTGTGTGCGTATGTTTGTGTGTATGTGTGTACGTATGTTTGTGTATGTGTGTGCGTATGTTTGTGTGTATGTGTGTGCGTATGTTTGTGTGTGGGCGTGGGAAGTCAGTATAAAATAAATTGTTTTGTATTCTTGACTTTAGAATGTTCCGTGAATAAACCTTTTTGACTATTTGGCTGGGCCTCCGTCTGTTTCATTCGACCAGGATCTTACACATTCTGGTTTGCAGACTGAGACTAATATAATTAAATTGGGTAATGTACCCGGAGAACATAATTCTCTTATCAGTTTCCATTTGGTGGCCTTAACTGCTATTGCTGTCTCTTTGATGTGAGTGGGACTGTTCTGTTGTCCATGGGTCTCCACTGTTCTGCTGTCCATGGGTCTCTCCACTGTTCTGTTGTCCATGGATCACCACTGTTCTGCTGTCCATGGGTCTCCACTGTTCTGTTGTCCATGGGTCTCCACTGTTCTGTTGTCCATGGGTCTTCACTGTTATGTTGTCCATGGGTCTCCACTGTTCTGCTGTCCATGGGTCTCTCCACTGTTCTGTTGTCCATGGGTCTCCACTGTTCTGTTGTCCATGGGTCTCCACTGTTCTGTTGTCCATGGGTCTCCACTGTTCTGTTGTCCATGGGTCTCCACTGTTCTGTTGTCCATGGGTCTCCACTGTTCTGTTGTCCATGGGTCTTCACTGTTCTGTTGTCCATGGGTCTTCACTGTTATGTTGTCCATGGGTCTCCACTGTTCTGTTGTCCATGGGTCTCCACTGTTCTGTTGTCCATGGGTCTCCACTGTTATGTTGTCCATGGGTCTCCGCTGTTCTGTTGTCCATGGGTCTCCGCTGTTCTGTTGTCAATGGGTCTCCGCTGTTCTGTTGTCCATGGGTCTCCACTGTTCTGTTGTCCATGGGTCTTCACTGTTATGTTGTCCATGGGTCTCCGCTGTTCTGTTGTCCATGGGTCTCCGCTGTTCTGTTGTCCATGGGTCTCCGCTGTTCTGTTGTCAATGGGTATCCACTGTTCTGTTGTCCATGGGTATCCACTGTTCTGTTGTCCATGGGTATCCACTGTTCTGTTGTCCATGGGTCTTCACTGTTCTGTTGTCCATGGGTCTTCACTGTTCTGTTGTCCATGGGTCTCTCCACTGTTCTGTTGTCCATGGGTCTCCACTGTTCTGTTGTCCATGGGTCTCCACTGTTCTGCTGTCCATGGGTCTCTCCACTGTTCTGTTGTCCATGGGTCTCTTCACTGTTCTGTTGTCCATGGGTCTCTTCACTGTTCTGTTGTCCATGGGTCTCTTCACTGTTCTGTTGTCCATGGGTCTCTTCACTGTTCTGTTGTCCATGGGTCTCTTCACTGTTCTGTTGTCCATGGGTCTCTCCACTGTTCTGTTGTCCATGGGTCTCTTCACTGTTCTGTTGTCCATGGGTCTCTTCACTGTTCTGTTGTCCATGGGTCTCTTCACTGTTCTGTTGTCCATGGGTCTCTCCACTGTTCTGTTGTCCATGGGTCTCTTCACTGTTCTGTTGTCCATGGGTCTCTTCACTGTTCTGTTGTCCATGGGTCTCTCCACTGTTCTGTTGTCCATGGGTCTCTCCACTGTTCTGTTGTCCATGGGTCTCTCCACTGTTCTGTTGTCCATGGGTCTCTGAGGGGTCTCTGAGGGAAAGTGTGATGTAAATGAGACGACCAATTATATTTTACTAGGAAACCCAGTGGTAACATTTGGTGTGCCGAGATGGAGCACTAACACCTTGGCAACAGCCATCATCAAGTCCTGAGAAATGCAATCACCTTGGACTGTAGTATGTGTCACAACATCATAGAGCTGCTTTCATTAAATATAAGTTTAGAATTGTATAAAAGAGCAGGGCACAGGTTCAAGCAATAGACCTAGGAGTGTGTGTGTGTGTGCACACGAGAGCTTGCGCGTCTGCACGTGCGTGTGTGCTTTGAGGTCTTTTACAGCTGTGGCGTGGCAGTCTATACTCTGAGGGAGATAATTGTACAGTCAGTCCTCCACATTAACATTGCTGTTTAATTACATCCTGCTCAAGGCAAACTACAAACACACCAGAACATTTTTCACTAACTCGTCTGGGGCGCCTAAAAGTAAACAAAGGCTATGTTTCATATGCTGTAAACTTGTATTTATCTGTAGCTTGGTGCAGCGAAATGACCATTCGTTTTCGTGGACTTTCATGATCATACATAACAACTTTAACATATTTTTCAATGGAGTGACACACACACTTGACACGCCCTTCTCTCTATTCATGTGTGTATTTTACAGCCTACAATGTGGCTGATCTTTAAGACTAGCATGTTGCTATAATGGCAGGCTGAGCGAGAGAGTAGGTTTTAAGAAGAGGGTGTTCTCTCCAAAGGGACAGGGCAGTGGTGGGTGCTGTGGTTGTTTTCAGGCCTCTCTACATCTCGTTATGACAGTTGATAGAAGTCTCTGATCTGGTTTACCAGATATACAGCAGTGGATCATCTTGACAGTGTCCAGCTTTCACCTATCTCTATTACTCAATGTATAGTCCAGCGTTATACAGTTTCTCTCTTGCTCCATCTCTACTCCAGCCTTATAGTCCCTCTCTATTTCTCCTCCATCTATCTCTACTAAAGCCTTATTCCAGAGTCTCTATATGGCTCCCAGTCTACAGCGAAAAGCTTGTCGCCCACTCAGAGTGTAAATAGAAAAGACAGAGATGGTATAACAGCACTGTTCAAGGATTTTAAAAAGGGGAAAGTTGGCATCACCTTGCCTCTCAGTGCTACTAAATGCAGTCATGCAAATTTTCTGCATTCTGATATGTATTTTTCTTCATCCATGCAACAGAATGGTAGTTAGACACAGTAAGACCTGTGCTGGAGTCAACAAGACTCATAGCAAATTTGTTGAGTGACAAAGGACTTAAAGATATATATTGGACAGACACACAATTCCCTCATCCATTCTCTTGCATTTAGGAAGTCTTTGTCTAGTCTAGAGGATTTGAAATATGGAAATAATGATGATTTGTCTCACTTGTCTTCAAAATGATTGTCCCACAATGGGGCATATTTGGGATTTAGAACATTTTGTTGAATGAATTTAAAGTAACTTTGGCCATGTACCGATCCATTGGTACTCTGCACTCCACCACTTCTAAGTGGTGAACAACAATCCCAGCAAATACACATGGCAAGCCCCTTTCCATGTACATTCCTGCTGTCAGAATGTCTGGAATGCATTAACCACAGACTCCAGTGGGATAGCTGGATCCTCTGCATGCACACACACACACACACACACACACACATACACACACATACACACACACACACACACACACACACACACACACACGCGCACACACATACACACACACAATATATCTTCAACTCCCACCAAGGTCAGGTCATCCAGTTGTTTTAGCCTATCTTGAGCCTCTGCGATATTGCTCTCATATTAAAACAATAGAAAGGTTATGAGAGTTTACGCGAGACGGTCACAAACTAAATTTACTATAATATCAGAGCCTGGAGCCTGTGGTTAGACAGCAAACACGATGGAACAAGCCTGCCTTTCACTGGCCAGGGCACATAGAAAAAAAATAAGTGGTGAGAGAGGGAAAGAAGCCACTTGGAGCTGGATCGGTGTGTGTATGCTGAAGCATCTCAAGGTCCTGGAGTGGCCTAGCCAGTCTCCAGACCTGAACCCAATAGAAAATCTTTGGAGGGAGCTGAAAGTCCGTATTGCCCAGCGGCAGCCGTCGAAACCTGAAGGATCTGGAGAAGGTCTGTATGGAGGAGTGGGCCAAAAATCCATGCTGCAGTATGTGCAAACCTGGTCAAGAACTACAGGAAACGTATGATCTCTGTAATTGCAAACAAAGGTTTCTATAACAAATATTAAGTTCTGCTTTTCTGATGTATCAAATACTTATGTCATGCAATTAAATGCAAATTAATTACTTAAAAATCATACAATGTGATTTTCTGGATTTTTGTTTTTAGATTCTGTCTCTCACAGTTGAAGTGTACCTATGATAAAAATTACAGACCTCTACATGCTTTATAAGTAGGAAAACCTGCAAAATCGGCAGTGTATCAAATAGTTGTTCTCCCCACTGATATATATATATATGCATGCTTTAGTTTAGGATGGAGTCTGACTTAGCCACTGGTAATGACTCTTATTTTCACCAACTATATCCCAGGAAATATCAAACACTTTCTCTGCCTTCTCCTCCTTTGTCTGTGGGCTGAGCATTTGGATCTGTCTGGCTGTAGTTGATGGAACATTATATTTATTATGGATCCGTTTACTTATTTTCAACAAGTGAATCGCAGATAATGTTGTTGTTCAGAGTTTCATTCTGTTGTATTTGTGTCCTGCAGTGACAATAATATCATGAGCTTCATTCACGCAATATTAAGTAATAAGACGTGTAAATAAAGTGATTTTTCAGTTACTCTAGTCTGAAATCAATAAACTATCAATGCCTGCAAATTCAGGACTCGTCTTCCCCTATTTCTCTCTTTCTCTCTCTGGTTCTCTTTCTCCCTGCCTCTGTTTGCAGTGGACACCTGTATGTGAATGGACTCATGTTTCTCTTCGTTCACTCAGACCAGTGGTGAAATACCATGGTCAACTAGCCCAACCTCCACCACCCATTAGGGAAATATTTTCAACACGCAAAAGAGCACAGATCTGTGAAAAATTATCAAATATACTATAATCTGCAGCGTGATTTTATTTGAAACATTATTTTACCAGAGGTGAGTAAACTGCAGTAAAATTGTTATGGATGTTTTTCTCACTTATGGAAGGGTTTCCCAAACCTGGGGTGCCAGGATCGAGTATCTGAACTGCCTGGAGAGCCAATTAAATGTTTCCAAATACAATTACAGATGTTATCACATTTGATTGCAATTATATTACCAAGATTACCACTAATAGACTGGAAATATGAGAAGTGTGTGATGATTATGGCTGATGTCTGTTGGGGCATGACGGAGGGGAGGGATGGAGGAGGTCAGGGGAAGATAAAGAAAGGGGGAGGATGGAAGGGAGGATCAGGGATCTGCAGAGGAGAAAAAAGGCAGTCTCACATCAGGAATAATTTTTTGTTTTGGGACTGATCTCTTTCTGAATTGAATCTCACCATCACTGCCAGGATGAACTCTTCAAGGTTTCCCCATCTTGACTTTTAAGCTAATATTTGTAAGAGAGAGGGAGGACAGAAAGGAAGGATAAAAAAGCGAGGGAGGACAGAAAGGGCCTTGAGCGTTGTGTGTTCTATGTGCTGTTTCTGGCAGTTTCACAAAGACTTTCCTGTGTCTCAGACAGAGCTGAGCTGAGGGGCCATGCTGAAGGGAGAGTCCCCCTGGCCTGCACCACCTCCTCTACTCCCTGTGACCATCCATCATACTGTACACTACAGAAACACTCTCTCTCTCACCAAGTGTCCCCTTGCATTTCCTCTGCCTCTCCTACTGACCAGTCAACCCTGTGCGTACACACTGTACACTCACACTGTACACTCACACTGTACACCCACACACCCACACACTCACACTGTACACCCACACACTCACACTCAAACAGGACATCAATACAGTTTGCTGAAATGTTCTGCATAATCATCTAAGACATTGGTTGGGTTGTATTCAAGTTAATTGTTAACATCAGTTTTCTACTGAGTAGAGAAGACAGTTGAAGCAGTGATTATAAACCATAAACCTCAATAAATACTCAATATACACTCAGCCCTGCTGGGATTATATTGATGGAAAATCACCTTTTATTTTTACTCTTAGAAACAGCAACAAAAGTAAAGGATATTCTATTTCAGGCTTGTAAAAGTGAATAGATACCATCTACACTGAGTATACAAAACATTAAGAACCCCTGATCTTTTCATGAGACTGACCAGGTGAAAGCTATGATCCCTTACTGATGCCACTTGTTAAATCCACTTGAATCAGTGTATATGAAGGGGAGGAGGCAGGTTAAAAAAGGATTATAAAACCTTCAGACAATTGAGACACAGACTGTGTATGTGTGCCATTCAGACGGTGAATAGGCAAGACAAAACATAAACGTTTTTTTATTGTAGAAGAAAGTAGTAGGCGGGTGTATGTCTGTGATTAGACAGATAAGCCTGGTCAATACAGACTATGGGTTTGTCTGAGAGATCCGCACTCCCACCAGTAACACAGAACCCAAACCGGCAGCGCCCGTGCGCCATCGTGCATATATGTAATCTTGCCCCCCCCCCACACCAAACGCGATCACGACACGCAGATTAAAATATCAAAACAAACTCTTAACCAATTACATTAATTTGGGGACATGTCGAAAAGCATTAAACATTTATTGCAATTTAGCTAGCTAGCTTGCAGTTGCTAGCTAATTTGTCAAATTTAGCTAGCTTGCTGTCACTAGATAATTTGTCCTGGGATATAAACATTGAGTTGTTATTTTACCTGAAATACACAAGGTCCTCTACTCCGACAATTAATCCACACATAAAATGGTCATCCGAATCATTTCTAGTCATCTCTCCTCCTAGGCTTTTTCTTCTTTTGACTTTATATTGAGATTGGCAATTTTCATAAATTAGGTGCATTACCGCCACGACCTCGTTCGTCTTTCAGTCACCCACGTGGGTATAACCAATGAGGAGATGGCACGTGGGTACCTGCTTCTATAAACCAATGAGGAGATGGGAGAGGCAGGACTTGCAGCACGATCTGCGTCACAAACAGAACTGACTTCTCTTTAAGCCCTTGGCAACACAGACGCTCTTTGGCGCGCCCGAGCAGTGTGGGTGCAATAATTGAATAATATAGATTTCTACATGTATTTTGCAACGCTCGCGCACGCACTTCGAGCAGTGTAGTCAGCCTGTAAAAGTTACTACCACACAACTTGGTGTAGCGGAAGTGGTCCAGACCTGAATATTTCTTGAGCTATTGCCTATATTAGGGATCCCAACCTGCGGGCCGAATTCGGTTGTGTGTGGTTTTATTTGGCTCCCCAAAGAAAGTTTTTTTGGGGGGTTACATTTTCATTGTTGGACATAAACTGTAAAAATACCAGGAAATTAGCTCCAAGTGATTTTCATTTGGGGAATCTGTTCCCAAGTATTTCCATGCATAATAGAGACGTGATCATATACAAATGTAAGCAAGGTTTGAAATGAATATGTTTTAATCAAATATTATATCTGTTTGGGCTTCTTGCGGTCAATTTGCAGTCAACAAATTATTTGTAATTATGTTCTGCCACCCCGACCAAAGAAATTGCCCCGCAGCTGAATATAGTAGATGATTCCTGGCTTACAGATGAAGTCGGAAGTTTACATACACTTAGGTTGGAGTCATTGAAATTCATTTTTCAACCACTCCACAAGTTTCTTGTTAACAATCTATAGTTTTGGCAAGTAGGTTAGGACATCTACTTTGTGCACGACACAAGTAATTTTTCCAAAAATTGTTTACAGACAAATTATTTTGCGTATAATTCACTTGATCACAATTCCAGTGGGTCAGAGCTTTACATACAATAAGTTGACTGTGCCTTGCCTTTAAACAGATTGGAAAATTCCAGAAAACAATGACATGGCTTTATAAGCTTCTGATTGACATCATTTGAATCAATTGGAGGTGTACCTGTGGATGTATTTCAAGGCCTACCTTCAAACTCAGTGCCTCTTTGCTTGACATCATGGGAAAATCAAAAGAAATCAGCCAAGACCTCAGAAAAAGAATTGAAGACCTCCACATGTCTGGTTCATCCTTGGGAGCAATTGCCAAGCGCCTGAAGGTACCACGTTCATCTGTACAAACAATAATACGCAAGTATAAACACCATGGGACCACGCAGCTGTCATACAGCTCAGGAAGGCGACGCGTTCTGTCTCCTAGAGATGAATGTACCTTGGTGCGAAAAGTGCCAATAAATCCCAGAACAATAGCAAAGGACCTTGTGAAGATGCTTGAGGAAACGGGTACAAAAGTATCTATGTCCATAGTAAAACAAGTCCTATATCGACATAACCTCAAAGACCGCTCAGCAAGGAAGAAGCTACTACTCCAAAACCGCCATAAAAAAAGCCAGACTGGTTATCAACTGCACATGGGGACAAACATTGTACTTTTTGGAGAAATGTCCTCTGGTCTGATGAAGCAAAAATAGAACTGTTTGGCCGTAATGACCATCGTTATGTTTGGAGGAAAAAGGAGGAGTCTTGCAAGCCGAAGAACACCATCCCAACCGTGAAGGATGGGTGTGGCAGCATCAAGTTGTGGCGGTGCTTTGCTGCAGGAGGGACTGGTGCTCTTCACAAAATAGATGGCGTCAATAGGAAAGGAAAATTATGTGGATATATTGAAGCAACATCTCAAGACATCAGTCGGGAAGTTAAATCTTGGTCGCAAATGGGTCTTTCAAATGGACAATGACCCCAAGCATACTTCCAAAGTTGTGGCAAAATGGCATGAGGACAACCAAGTCAAGTTATTGGAGTGGCCATCACAAAGCCCTGACCTCAATCCCATAGAAAATTTGTGGGCAGAACTAAAAAAGCATATGCAAGCAAGGAGGCCTACAAACCTGACTCAGTTACACCAGCTCTGTCAGGAGGAATGTGCCAAAATTCACCCAACTTATTGTGGGAAGCTTGTGGAAGGCTACCCGAAACATTTGACCCAAGTTAAACAATTTAAAGACAATGCTACCAAATACTAATTGAGTGTAAGCTTCTGAACCCACTGGGAATGTGATGAAAGAAATAAAAGCTGAAATAAATTATTCTCTCTACTATTATTCTGACATTCCACATTCTTAAAATAAAGTGGTGATCCTAACTGACCTAAGACAGTGAATTATTACTTGGATAACATGTCAGGATTTGTGAACATCTGAGTTTAAATGTGTTTGGCTAAGGTGTATGTAAACTTCCGACTTCAACTGTATATGCTTTGCATATATGTGTGGATTTGCATGGGTGCGCACATGCATGCTTGTACTAAAAGCTGAGTTGTGTTGTAGGTGTGTGCCGGTACCCTCTGGGGATGTCCGGAGGACAAATTCAGGATGAAGACATCTCTGCCTCCAGTCAGTGGTCTGAGTCTACAGCTGCTAGATACGGCAGGTACTGTATACACACATGTGCGCGGACACACACCCACAGTGGAGGCTCCTCAGAGGAGGAAGGGGAGTACCATCCTCCTCAGTGAATTTCATAAAAATAAAATAGTGAAACATTAAAGTTATCCTTTTTAGATAAGACTATGCTAAATATATTCACATCACCAAATAACTGATTAAAACACACTGTTTTGCATTGAAGGTCTACAGTATCCTCAACAGCACTCTGTAGGGTAACACCATGGTGTAGCCGGTGGACAGCTAGCTTTTTATTTAATTTTTTTAAATTTTTTTTACCTTTATTTAACTAGGCAAGTCAGTTAAGAACAAATTCTTATTTTCAATGACGGCCTAGGAACAGTGGGTTAACTGCCTGTTCAGGGGCAGAACGACAGATTTGTACCTTGTCAGCTCGGGGGTTTGAACTTGCAACCTTTCGGTTACTAGTCCAACGCTCTAACCACTAGGCTACCCTGCCGCCAAGAGCTTCTGTCTTCCTCTAGGTACATTGACCTCAATATAAAACCTACGAGGCTCATGGTTCTCACCCCTTTCTATAGACTTGCACAGTAATTATGTCAACTTCCAGAGGACGTCCTCCAACCTATCAGAGCTCTTGCTGCATGAACTGACATGCTGTCCATCCAATCAAAAGATCAGATAATGAATCTATTGCTGAAAGCATCAACTAAAGCTAGCTAGCACTGCAGTGCAGTGCATAAAATGTGGTGAGTAGTTGACTCAAAGAGAGAGGAAGACAATAGTTTAACAATTTTGAACAAAGTCATTTATTCCTAAATGAAGGAGAAGCAAGAGAGAGAGAGAGAGAGCGCTAAACTATATTTGGTTGTATTTTTTTAAACTTTCATTTAGCTAGCATATGCAGCTAGCTAGTTTAGCCTACTCAAACACCTGGCTCAAAAAGAGAGGTATGCTATGTTAGCTAGCAGGCAATGGCTATCCAACACGGGAACTCTTCTAAGTCAAGGTAAGCTTTTGGTTTTATTAATTCATTGCCACCGGGCCGGTGTAACTGCTAATCTGCTTTCTGACAGTACACTGTACTGCATGATTGTAGTGGGTTTACTAATGAGTTAGTTCTAGTAGCTATGCTTACTATGATGTGACAACGATGTAGGATTTGTGTAGCGGTCATGATATGAGGGTTTCGTTGGAAAGGTATTTTTTTGCCTGGTTACAGACAACTGATGTGTTGTGCACAAGTCCACAAGCAAAGAGACAAGGTGAGAGGAGAGCACATAGATGGTTGTGGAAAGGAATTATATATACAGTGGGGCAAAAAAGTATTTAGTCAGCCACCAATTGTGCAAGTTCTCCCACTTAAAAAGATGAGAGAGGCCTGTAATTTTCATCATAGGTACACTTCAACTATGACAGACAAAATGAGAAAACAAAATCCAGAAAATCACATTGTAGGATTTTTAATGAATTTATTTGCAAATTATGCTGACTAAATACTTTTTTGCCCACTGTATATATATATATATTACAAGCAAAGTGATCATGCTGTTTTATGTGACTGCTATGAAAGTGAACTCTACGCCGATTCTGTTGAAAACGTTTCTTAAACGGAAGCTAACGGAAAGACGCAGGGATAAAAAAAATACCTGAATTTGTCCAATAGAAATTCATATTTTCAACTGTTGGACTAATGATTACTCCCAAAATCGTCTAGATGCAGGCAAGAGTGTGCAAGGCGGTATTGAATGTGTCACTGTCTGTCACCTTGATTACTCTCTACCTGTGCACCCAGCTACATTGTAAAGTTTCATTCATAGGCTAGGTTGTAGCAACCTCATGATGGTGTCATGACGTGGCCCTTTTTGGGTTTAGCTAGTGGCCCCTCTCTCTCTCCTACACCCAGGTTCTGTTATCTCAGGTTGTAAATTCCTGGAGGAGACTCCCTCCCCCTGGCCATGCAGAAAGAGACACAGAGAGAACAAAGGATTTCACATGGCAAACTCATAAATCCCCAAAATGAGGATTTGATACAAAAATGTCCACTTGTGGGAATGGTCCGTGGACACTTAAGGGATGGGTATGACGAGTGTGTTTCATTTGGTGACCTCAGAGAGGACAGGAAACACACATGATTATATCTCTGTATATGTACTTTTCTCAATTATGGTTTGCATCTAATTCTTGGATAAAATGAAAGAGGAAAGATGAAACTATTTGTGAAATGATGTAAGGTGATGTTAAACCTTCAATGAAAGATAATTGTATTCCCTTTAAAGTTTAACTAAGTCATTGGCCTGCCCCGTGAGCACAGACATGATCTGGTGTCATAGAACAGCACTTTTCTACTGTTACGAATAAAAACCCCTCCTGAAGAAATCCTCTTCAGACCGTGCATACCTCAGTCAGCTAAGGGGGCAAAGGTTTGAGTAGAGACCACAAAAATCTCAGTTTAAGCTAAGGTTGTAATGGTTGTTGAATTTCTAACCATACCACGTGAAGCATTGGCTACACGCGGGAAATGGTTCAACTCTGATCGATCCTGACAGAATTAGAGTATCATGTAATAGCCTAAACCTATTGATGTTACATTGATCTGGGTGAATGGAATATGAATGACAGTCATCCATTATGCTGTAATAGAAATAAGGCCATGCTCATAACAACAATTATCATCCTCCCTCATCTTAAGTGGCACCGGCCGCCAATGACACACACAAACACACATATACATCCATAAATACCTCTCAATTTCGATTGTGGACTGGACACATGCAGGCTCTCCCACAACTACACACACAAACACTCATGCACATTCATATACACTCACAAACAGTTTTCAAGATTGTGTGTGTGTGTTTTCAGTTTACTGGGTATCAGTTTCTGCTCCCTGTGTGTAAAAAAAACACATGGTTAAGCCTGGAAAGAGCGAGAGAGAAAAATAAGAAACAGAGAGAGAGTGATTGCGTGTGCATGTGTGCTTGTTGGAGAATGGGTGGCTGATGTAATCTAGGTTCTGTTCTGGACAGCATAGTTTTATTCTGGCTAGCCTCCCCTCTCCCCTGCCAGCTCAACCTTACATGAACACTTTCACATTAATTTACGACAAATGTGTTTGTTTAACAGACTGTATGAACTGACATCCACCCACCACAATTTCCACTGACCTCTCTCTCCCTTTTCTCTTCCCTTTCCCTCCATCTCTCTCTCTCTCTGTTCCCTTTCTCTCTATCTGTGTTCACCGCCTCCCTTTCTCTCTACTCTCCTTTTTATTCCTGCTCTCTCCCTCTCCTGTCCTCTCTCCTCCCCTCTCCACCCCCTCCTCTCTCTCCCACCCTCTTCACCCCTTCCTCTCTGTCCCATCCTCTCCACCCCTTTATCTCCCACCCTCTTCACCCCTTCCTCTCTGTCCCATCCTCTCCACCCCTTTATCTCCCACCCTCTTCACCCCTTCCTCTCTGTCCCATCCTCTCCACCCCTTTATCTCCCACCCTCTCCACCCCCTCCTCTCTGTCCCATCCTCTCCACCCCTTTATCTCCCACCCTCAGGTTAGACTTTGAGGAGGGTGATGGTGCGTGGTGTCCAGAGATAACGGTTGAACCAGACAGTCTAAAGGAGTTCCTCCAGATAGACCTGCGTTCCCTCCACTTCATCACCCTGGTGGGCACCCAGGGCCGCCACGCAGGGGGCATCGGCAACGAGTTCGCCCAGATGTACAAGATTAAATATAGCCGTGACAGCAGCCGCTGGATTTCCTGGAGGAACAGACAGGGCAAACAGGTGATTATTGATTTACATGATTAATGATTGACAAGGAGGACAGGAATATAAAAAATTTCATACATTGATAATGGTAATTTTGGTGATTTGTGACGTCACTCTCCGGTGGTTAAGGGGAACTGGAATGTGTGATTTATTTCTTATTATTTAGGCTAATTGGTTGATTGATTCATGGCTGTAGGTGATAGAGGGAAACAGGAATGCATATGACATTGTGCTGAAGGACCTGGAGCCTCCGATCATCGCCCGCTTCGTGAGGTTCATGCCCGTCTCAGACCACTCCATGAACGTCTGCATGAGGGTAGAGCTCTACGGCTGTGAGTGGCTTGGTAAGACAGATGGAGAGGAGAAAGGGATAGGAGGAGGAGCTCCCTACTCTGAGCCATAGGTAGACAGAGTTGGGCAAACTCGCTGCCTAGGCTTTAGCTCAGTGGGCTAATGCAGTCTCTCTCTATGTCAGATGGTCTGGTGTCCTACAACGCCCCAGCAGGAGAACAGATGAGTCTGGAGGGCCAGCCTGTCCACCTCAATGACTCGGTGTATGATGGAGCCGTCATCTACAGGTGGGTGTGCATAACTCCTTTTCCTTCTCGTCCTCCCTCGTCATCTTGCTGCTCCTCTTTTCTCTTTTCCTTCATCTCCTTGTCCTTATTTTTTCCTCCTTCTCATTCCGCCTCTCAATATATCCCTCCTCTCTCGGTTCATCCAACCTCATTCTCTGTTATTCCTCCTCCTCCTTTTGTCTTTCCTTCACCAACCTCTGAGCCTTGGTTCCACACTGGCCCTGTTGTTGCCTGGTTGCCATAGTTCTGGCAGGATGTAGACCGTGGCATGGATCACTGTGGTTATGCCACGCACACACACACACACACACACGTCATTTTTCTCTGTGCAGTTATGCAATGGAGTGTTAGGAACACACACACACACAAACAATTACACCCACGGATGGCTTCTGATCCATGAACGCGTGGGAGAGTTTGATTAAGTGTTTTTGGAATTAAACCTGACTTCTTGGGAGCATAAATGACTATTTGGGTATCCTTCCGTTCTGTGTTAGTGTTTGAGTCACTGTGTGCTGAACAATATCCTCCATGACACTGCCATCAGTTTGTCTCTGCTATAGTAGTCAGGAAGTCTCTTTCCCTCTCTCTCTTTCTTTCTCCTCTCGCTGTCTGAGTTTGAGTCTGTTAAAGTAGTCCAAGAAGAGAAAATGGCTGTTTTGATACCACAGCCAAGATGAGATATTGAGGGTGGTGGATAATATGATGCTACCACCTAGTGGTGGGTGGAGGGAAGCAAGGTTGTCAAGTAGTTGTTTACATGTCGCCAGGTCTCCTTAAAAGGATAGTTCAGCCACAGACTCTCTTGTTCACCACAGAAACAAAGTTTTCTAGAGATTTTTACTTTGTATTTTGACTACCTCAAAATACTCCAACACTGAGCTCTATCTTCATCTCCTCTCTCCATCCCCAGTATGACAGAGGGGCTAGGCCAGCTGACTGATGGAATGTGTGGATTAGATGACTTCACCCACAGCCACGTCTACAATGTGTGGCCTGGTTACGACTACGTGGGATGGACTAATGAGAGCTTTCCCAATGGATATGTGGAGATCATGTTCGAGTTTGACCGCACTCGCAATTTCACCACCATGAAGGTGTGTGTGAAAGGATTGGGGGGAGGCAGACAACCTCTTTTTTTAAACCTTTATTTATTTATTTATTTAACTAGGTAAGTCAGTTAATAACAAATTCTTATTTACAATGACGGCCTACCCCAGCCAAACCCTAAACCAGACGACACTGGGCCAATTGTGCCTGTTGTGAATCGAACCAGGGTCTGTAGTGACGCCTCTAGCATTGAGATGCAGTGCCTTAGACCGCTGCGCCACTCGGGAGTCCCATTTCTTGCTACTCCACCTGGTATTTCAAGTGTACACCACCTCCCAAATAACAGGCATTGCATTTCCAAATCTTTCAGCTTGACCCTATTTCCATCGCCCTAAAACATTTTTCCTGCAGGTTGACTGTAATAACCTGTTTCACTGTAACAACATATACCCCTCTTGCTCTCCCCTCTCTCTTTCTGTCTCTCTCTTTCTCTGTTTCTAGGTGCACTGTAACAACATGTTCATGAAGCATGTCAAGGCATTCCGCCAGGTGGTGTGTTACTTCCGTTCTGAGGCTGACTGGGAGGCCACGCCCCTTTCCTTTAGTCCCGTGGTGGATGACGTCAATCTCAGCGCCCGCTTCGTCACCATCTCTATGGCCAATCATATGGCCAGCGCAATCAAGTGCCAGTTCTACTTTGCTGAAGCCTGGATGATGTTTAGCGAAATCACCTTCCAGTCAGGTAAACATGTGTACCGGTACACACACCTCAGATAACCTCCAACTCATGTATAGAGAACACCCCTTTCAATATGAACAGTAAACTATTATCTGTTCTTTGTTGTGATTCACGTCTGTCTCTGCTCTTCCAGACACAGCCATGTACAACACTACCCTGGCACCCCCCAAGACCGGCAGCAGCCCCCCCACTAGCACTCAACCAGGTCAGTGCCCACTCCACATGCATCACACAAACACAAGCTGTAACACACACTCCCACCCGTGAGCAATGCATTTCATGCAAAGCATTTCCTGCTTTAATTATGTAATCCATTCAAATTATGTCTTCCTCTATCCCCTCCCCAGGGGATGACCCCACCCACAAAATAGATGACAGCAACACCAGAATTCTGATTGTCTGCCTGGTGGCCATCATTCTTATCCTTGTCGCCATCATTGTCATCATCCTCTGGAGGCAGGTCTGGCAGAAGATGCTGGAGAAGGTGAGAGATGCCACCTGGTCACACATACATACAAATGAGTTTTTCCTGAGTCAAAAAAGCATTTTGATTCTCCATTTCTCTGAATTGTGAACGTTAGTTATTGTGACTGTTTGTTACTATCCGGAAATTTAAAATATTATTAAAAGTTGGGTAAATAAATCCTACCACGGGTTGATCAATCGAGGCTGGTCAGATGTGTCTCTTTACCCCAGCATCCTTTATTCTAGGCCTCGCGGCGGATGCTGGACGATGAACTAACTGCTAGTCTGTCACTACAGAGCGAGACGTTCGCCTACAGCCACAACAACCCGACATCATCGTCAGCACCCAGTGAGCAGGAATCTAGCTCCACCTACGAGCGTATCTTCCCCCTGGGCCCTGACTACCAGGAACCCTCACAACTCATACGCATGCTACCTGAGTTCTCCCACACCTCCAAGGATGCCGGTGAGTAGACCAGACACACAAGGCAGAGTTTAAATGACCAGAAAAGACATGAGAGAGTTGAATTAAGGAGGTTGAAAAATTATCATGTCTGCTCATTCTGTAAGCATGAAGTCACCCCATTGTGTATGATGATGTCATATTGCTGAATCTACCTTAAACTCTTTTCTCTGGCATCAGTTTTGACCAGCACAGCAGTGACAGCCTCCAAGGCTCCCACTGCAACAGTTGCCCAGGACGGAGTCCCTCACTATGCCGAGGCAGACATCGTCAACCTGCAGGGCGTAACCGGGGGCAACACGTACGCTGTCCCTGCTTTAACCATGGACCTGCTGTCAGGGAAGGACGTGGCAGTGGAAGAGTTCCCCAGGAAACTGCTCACCTTCAAAGAGAAGCTGGGCGAGGGACAGTTTGGAGAGGTTTGTGCTCTCTGGACATTACATAGTAATCAATGCCATGTTTGATTTACATTAATTCAACTCATTTCTTATGCACAGTATTGATCAGTGTCATTAATTTAGGCTGAAGAAAAAGCTTGCACAACCTTTGTGGCTCTTCAGAACCATCATTAGTGAACACTAGATGTCGTGTGTTGATCAGAGTCTCCAGGCTCTACAGAACCATCGTTAGAACCATCGTTAGTGACCACTAGATGTCGTGTGTTGATCAGAGTCTCCAGGCTCTTTAGAACCATCGTTAGTGACCACTAGATGTAGTGCGTTGATCAGAGTCTCCATGTTCCGTCTCCCTACAGGTCCACTTGTGTGAGGCAGAGGGCATGAAGGAGTTTATAGATGAGGATTTCTCCTTCAACATCAGTGACAACCAGCCAGTACTGGTTGCTGTTAAGATGCTCAGAGCAGATGCTAACAAAAACGCCAGGTGAGGGGGAAGCATTCTCCTGATTAGAGAACACAGTGAATGTCTGCCTCTGCTGCTCCCAAATGTATTGCCCACTTAGACATGTTTTGAGTGATTTTTTCAGCACATGTTTTATGTGTGTGTTTTGGGATTCATTCCTATTTATCATTCAAAGCTCTCAGTCTCCCTACTGACCTCTAACCGCTGACCTCTGTGTTATAATCAGGAATGACTTCCTGAAGGAGATTAAGATCATGTCACGTCTGAAGGACCCTAACATCATCCGTCTGCTGGCCGTGTGTATCTGCAGCGACCCCCTCTGCATGATCACAGAGTACATGGAGAACGGTGACCTCAACCAGTTCCTGTCCCGCCATGAACCTGAGGGACAGATGGCACTCATCAGCAACGTAACCACTGTCGGGTAGGGAAAAGGGGATGGAGGCTGGGACAGGGGTGTGTGTGTAATCCTGTATATCTCTTCACCTCTCCTGGTGCTGACTCTCTCCATCTCTGCCTCTCCTCTGCTCCAGCTACAGTGACCTGCGCTACATGGCCACTCAGATTGCCTCAGGGATGAGGTATCTCTCCTCGCTTAACTTTGTCCACAGAGACCTGGCCACGAGGAACTGTCTGGTGGGGAAGAACTACACCATCAAGATTGCTGACTTTGGCATGAGCAGGAACCTGTACAGTGGAGACTACTACCGCATCCAGGGTCGGGCCGTGCTGCCCATACGATGGATGTCCTGGGAGAGCATACTGCTGGTAGGACTGAGGGAGGGAGAGGGGGAGGGAGGGAGAAGCTGGTGAGACGTGGTGGCCCCCTGGTGGTCTTATATGGAATAGATACAGTGGGGCAAAAAAGTATTTAGTCAGCCACCAATTGTGCAAGTTCTCCCACTTAAACAGATGAGAGAGGCCTGTAATTTTCAGCATAGGTACACTTCAACTATGACAGACAAAATTAGGGGAAAAATCCAGAAAATCACATTGTAGGATTTTAAATTTATTTATTTGCAAGTTATGGTGGCTGACTAAATACTTTTTTGCCCCACTGTACCTTAGTTCACTTTTTCTTTTTCTTTTTACCTTTATTTAACTAGGAAAGTCATTTAAGAACAAATTCTTATTTACAATGACGGCCTAGCAAAAAGCAAAAAGATTCCTGCAGGGACGGGGGCTGGGATTTAAAAAATATATATATATAGGACAAAACACACATCACGACAAGAGACAACACAACACTACAGAAAAGAGACCTAAGACAAGAACATAGCATGGCAGCAACACATGACATCACAGTATGGTAGCAACATGACAACAACATGGTAGCAACACAACATGGCAGCAGCACAACATAGCAGCAGCACAACATGGCAGCAGCACAAAACATGGTACAAGCATTATTTGGCACAGACAACAGCACAAGGGCAAGAAGGTAGAGACAACAATACATCACGCAAAGCAGCCACAACTGTCAGTAAGAGTGTCCATGATTGAGTCTTTGAATGAAGAGATTGAGATAAAACTGTCGAGTTTGAGTGTTTGTTGCAGCTCGTTCCAGTCGCTAGCTGCAGCGAACTGAAAAGAGGAGCGACCCAGGGATGCGACTGGCAGAACGGGTGTTGTATGTGAAGGATGAGGGCTGCAGTAAATATCTCAGGCCTCCCCCTATCTAAGAGGGTTTTATAAATAAGCATCGACCAGTGAGTCTACAGAGACGGGTATACGGAGATGACCAGTTTACAGAGGAGTATAGAGTCCAGTGAGGTGTCCTATAAGGAGCATTGGTGGCCGAATGGTAAAGAACATCTATCCTCACGAGAATACCCTTACCTGCCAATTTATAAATTACGTCTCCGTAATCTAGCATGGTTAGGATAGTTAGGATGGTCATCTGAATCAGGATTAGTTTGACAGCTGGGGTGAAAGAGGAGCGATTACGATAGAGGAAATCAAGTCTAGATTTAACTTTAGCCTGCAGCTTTGATATGTGCTGACAGAAGGACAGTGCACTGTCTAGCCATATTCCCAAGTACTTGTGTGAAGTGACTACCTCAAGCTCTAAACCCTCAGAGGTAGTAATCACACCGGTGGGGAGAGGGGCATTCTTCTTACCAAACCACATGACCTTTGCTTTAGAGGTGTTCAGAACAAGGTTAAGGGCAGAGAATACTAAGAGAACACTAGTGTCCAACACTTGTTGGACACTAAGAAAGCTTTGTTGTAGTGCGTTTAACACAAAATCCGGGGAAGGGTCAGCTGAGTATAAGACTGTATCATCTGCATATAAATGGATGAGAGAGCTCCCTAGTGCCTGAGCTATGTTGTTGATGTAAATTGAGATGAGCGTAGGGCCTAGGATCGAGCCTTGTGGTACTCCCTTGGTGAGAGCCACTGGCTGAGACAGCAGATGTTCTGACTTTATACACTGCACTCTTTGAGAGAGGTAGTTAGCAAACCAGGCCAAAGACCTCTCGGAGATCCTTTGTTAATAATACTGCTGAAAATATCCAAAAAAAGAAGGTCCAAGTGTCTTAAACAGAGGGGATCAAGCTGATTCTATACCCATTTACAGAGGCCAGGTCATGAAGGAACGCTTGCTCATTAAAGAAAGAAAGATTTAGGGAGTCCCATTGCTTTAGGACTTGGTCAGGTGGTTTAAGCATGTCCCAGTTTAGGTCACCTAGCAGGACAAATTCAGACTTAGTGTAAGGGGCTAGGAGAGAGCTTAGGGCAGGTAGGGTACAGGCTGGTGCTGATGGAGGACGATAGCACCCAGCAACAGTCAACAAAGAGCTATTTGAAAGTTTAATGCTTAAAACCAGCATATCAAATTGTTTGGGGACAGACTTTGTGGAGACAACCGAGCACTGAAGGTGATCCTTGGTTAAGATTGCCACTCCCCCACCTTTGGAAGATCTGTCTTGCCGGAAAAGGTTCGAACCAGAAAGGTTAACACAGACCACAAGTCAGAATTGAGGCTAGCAACAGTAGATGGGCCACGGTGTACATGCACATTTCCAGACATGAATCAAGGCACAGCATAGGACAGGAAGAGCTCTGCAGTGCTGATTTATGACTTTTGAATGTGCATTAGATGGCAACAAGATCATATTGTACAGCAATTTCATCAGGTAACATGAATACTAAGCCGACAAGTGGTGGTTAGAACAGGATGGGAGGCCAAAAGTCTGTGTAACCAATAGAGTCAGAGTCCCAAGTGTGGGATCAAACATAGTCTGTTCATAATGTTTTTTCCACTTCAATCAGTGTAGATGAAGGGAGGAGACAGGTTGAAGAAGACATTTTAAGCCTTGGGATAATTGAGACATGGATTGTGTATGTGTGACATTCAGAAGGTGAATGGGCAAGACAAAAGATTTGAGTGCTTTTGAACGGGGTATGGTAGTCGGTGTCAGGTGCACCGGTTTGTGTCAAGAACTGCAGCGCTTCTGGGTTTTTCACACTTAACAGTTTCCTGTGTGTATCAAGAATAGTCCACCACCCAAAGGACATCCAGCCAACTTGACACAACTGGGGGGGGGGGGTGTTCCTAATCTATGGTATACTCAGTGTATGTTTACTGTAATGGGCCTGTGAATGAGGGCTTTGGTTATCAGTTGAACTATCCCCTTTATAAGCCCCTACAAATCATCTAAACTCAATAACGTATGTAGCCTAATGTCTGTTGTTCTGCCTCTTCACTCCCAGGGTAAGTTCACCACAGCCAGTGACGTGTGGGCGTTTGGGGTGACGCTGTGGGAGACCCTGACCTTCTGTAAGGAGCAGCCTTACTCCCAGCTGACTGATGAACAGGTCATAGAGAACACTGGGGAGTTCTTCAGGGACCAGAAACGACAGGTGAGAGACACACTCAAACTGACTCACTCTCTTTTGCTGCAGATGTACCTGCCTATGTTCTACAGTATTGTACCTGATTGTCTTGTCTATCTGTTGTAGATCTACCTGCCCCAGCCAGTGCTGTGTCCTGACTCTTTGTATAAGATCATGCTGTGTTGTTGGAGAAGGAACACCAAGGAGAGGCCTTCCTTCCAGGAGATTCACCGAGTGCTGCTGGAAAGCCAAGCTTAGGGCCCGAACCCCTGGGCCAGCACACACACACACAGACAGACAGACGGATGAAACGCATCAACAACACATTAAGCATCGGTCTATAAGTCAAAGGGTCAACTCAGTTCAACTTTTGATGCACAGAAAAATTACAAATGGCTGTCCGTTGTCTCAGCTAGATAAGTAAAAGTGAAATCTAGCAATGAAAGTTCTGCACTTTTGAAAATGTATCATTTATTCCAAATGGTGCTAGAAATAAGTATGACGTTTCCACCTTGTTTAATGCAGTGTAATGTAATGCCACGTCTATGAATTCAATTGTGTTTTCTTTAAGAAGACTACCTGAATGTAAATCAGATGTCTTCATTAAGCAAACCATCAGTGTTCAGTTTGGAGAATTTTGATACATTAAAAGTTTTATTTTTATTTTGCAAGGTTATTCATCTCAGTCACTGATCGTTTCTTTGTACACTTTGCTTAGAGCTAACAGGGATAATGGTAATGTAGTCAATGCATTATATGACTCTTTACATGATCCTGACTTCCTATCATCCATTTTGAATCTGTTGACAATGTGTCATATAGATATAACATATCTAATCTGTTGGCTTTGAGTAAAGAGTTACAAGTGATGAACAAATTCATAACAGGCAATAACCATCACTCGACCATATCTCAGCTATAGTACTCTCTGGCAGTACACTTTGCCACATTGTCTGCCAGTGATATTTGACCAAGAGTGCTCAAAGACATTGGTGTGTATGTACTTCAATAGATCTTGTTAAATCTCAAATAGTAATATTTTGTATTGATATTTATGTATTGTTTATATTTCAGTTTGCTTTCTGTTTATATATTTGGGTACTGATCAGCTTCTTTTTGCATGGGAAAATTTGTACAAAGTTGTACGTTGTGCAATTTTCTAGATTCAGTTTTGTATTTCGTTAAACATCTCAGTCGAGAGTAGTTTCAGAAAATGACAGTAGGCTTTGTGGAATGTGGGGTGTACAAATGTTGGTTCTCATTCATATTTGTGACCAAATAACTGTCCAAATCAGATCGTAGATCTGCTGCATTACTTATGGTCCATGTTCAGTCCATACTGAGCAGATTATAAATAAACTGCATTAGTGCTGGTCCATGTTCAGTCCATACTGAGCAGATTATAAATAAACTGCATTAGTGCTGGTCAATGTTCAGTCCATACTGAGCAGATTATAAATAAACTGCATTAGTGCTGGTCAATGTTCAGTCCATACTGAGCAGATTATAAATAAAATGCATTACTGATGGTCCATGTTCAGTCCATACTGAACAGATTGTAAATAAACTGCATGGTTCATGTTCAGTCCATACTGAGCAGATTATGGTGCTAATCAGGATCCAGACTGGAGGGGAGAGGATGTGCTAACTAAGTTCTGATGGGTCTTTGGAAAGGGAATTTTAGGAAACGATGCTTCTAGAGAGAAAGATTTTTTAAATGGTTAGTGTGTTTGCTACCTTGATACAACAAATGTTCTAAGCTATCATTGTGTTGTATTGAACGTGTTAAAATGCACAGTTGTTCTGAACAGGACAACTGTTTATGATGTATCTCTGTTGAAAGAGAGTGAGAGCTGAACGGTGATTAGAGGGTTTCTGAATAGAGTTAAGGTGAGGATGATAATCAGTCAGAATGATTTCAGACAATCTCAACTGCACACAAGGACAGTTGTTGTACAACAAGACCGTTATTATAGTAGCTATTATGATTATGCAATTCTTTCACCATTAGCTTTAGGTTTGAACCCTAAATGACTTCAATATGTTATCAACCTGTCTCCTGTCTTCATGGTCTACAGGCTTAGTTTTGATGTCCTGCTTCCTACAATCACACACAGATGCAACTTTACTCAGGGGCCTTCTCCTTCTTCTCAGCAACCTTCGCCCCTGGACCTTATTATTCACATTCTGGTGTCATTATGGGCCATCTTTATAGGTTGTTCAGTTATAGGCTGAGACCCAAATCAAACACTATTCAAGTTTTAATGTCACATGCACAAGCACAGTGAAATGCTTTTCTTGCAAACTCAAAACCCAACAATGGGCTTTCAATAACAATGTATTAATAGAAAAAAAAACACGAGCAATAAGAATAGGAATTATGAACTACACGATCAAGTAAGTAAGCGTACTATATACAGGAAATATTTTAAAAGTCAGTTAATGTTTTATTTCTGTATTTCATTTATCATTTTCAGGTTCTCTCCTGACCACGAACTGATGTTATATTGCCCTGTGGGAAGTATATTTGTACATATATTGTAGTCCATAGTAATGGTTTGATAGTCAGTAATATGGATGAGGCATGCATTGATATATATCATTAAGACCAAAATGGGACCTGTTCACAGCATCTCAATGTTTCAGCTTGTTTGAATGCTTTATTATTGTATTATTACAGATTTCCATCTATAAAGCAAATGAGGGCATACTTATTGTATATTAATGAAGTTGTATAGAGGTTATTAGTGTGTCAGTGCACAAGGAAATTCAATTGTGGTTGAGTTTTATAAGATCTTTGTACTCAAATGTTTTTTTTTTATCAACTAAAACATTGAATTTTGTCTGATTTGTCATGGAGATAATTTGTTACAGACGAAATAAAACAAATCACCTAAATGATGCATTGTCTGTTGTTTTGATTTACAATAAAGACTACATTCATGTGACCAATGGATATAGGTTTATGTGAATCACAAAGTTCAGGATATGACTATGTGACAGACTTCGACAGGATTTTCTACTCAACCAGACAAAGACAGGATTTTCTACTCAATCTACTCTTATTTTCCAATATCTGGGCTGACAGTAGTCTAAACGCTATTGGCTGGGGCTAGGATGTCGCCCAATCATACCATATGATGCGGTGTTAGCAAGGGGCAGTAGTCTGATTTCAACGTCGTACTCTACAGTTTGTGGACAAATTGTTGCTGTATTTATATATATAAGTTTATTGCAACTTTCTCTCTCTCCGCTAGACTAGTGGACAGCGCTGTTACTGTAAATAGATTAGCGTCGTCACTAGTTACCAGAGCCCCCCCGCCTATTTCTACAATTTATTTATTTTATTTCAAGTGTGATTTTAAACCTAACCGTATCCTTAACCTTATGCCTAACCCTGACCTTAAATTAACCAAAAAGCTGATTTTATATATGCAACTTTGACTTTGTGGCTGTGGCTGTGGCTGTGGTAGCTAGGGAAACCAACCCCTTTCCTGGAGCGAAACCTTCCTGCAGGTTTTCCCTCTAGCACACCTTCCCAAAAGAGTAGAGGCAAACGGGGACCAACTCCATGTTAATGCCCATGATTTTGTAATGAGATGTTCAACGAGCAGGTGTTCACATTCTTTTGGTCATGTAGTGTATAGATAGATAATCATAAAGACATCTGTTTGGGTCATGTAATCTTATTTCATGAATGTTTTATACATCACCTGAGATAGTAGTTTTTGTAAAGACATTGAGGACACTGGATCCATCTGCCCTTCACCAACTGCCTTTTCATAGCAACACTCATAAAATATTAACACCACAGTTTCTATGACAGTAGTTCTGTCCTCCTCTTCCCTGGATATTTTTGTTGTTGTTGCTCACTGCTGATTCCAGAGTCACCTCTACTATTCTGCTTACCTCAGGGTTCTTCTGACCTCAGGGCTCTGTATTGGAGAGCCCAGTTGACTGTGGTGGTGTCTCATCACTTCTGTATTGATGACCAACCTGACTTAAAGCATCCTGCACTCTTTCCCCACCCTCCTCTGGAACCTGCTCATGCACATTCTCTGGCTGGTGTGTGTGTGTGTGTGTGTGTGTGTGTGTGTGTGTGTGTGTGTGTGTGTGTGTGTGTGTGTGTGTGTGTGTGTGTGTGTGTGTGTGTGTGTGTGTGTGTGTGTGTGTGTGTGTGTGTGTGTGTGTGTGTGTGTGTGTGTGTGTGTGTGTGTGTGCGTGTGTGCGTGCGTGCGTGCGTGTGTGTGTGTACATACGTTATTATAGTATTTGTTCAAGGGGAATTTTACTCTAATCATTTGTTCCACAAAACGCTCAAGTTTTCAAGATGTATTCAGTTTCCAAGATGTTTTCAGTTTCCAAGAAATATGTTGCATTTGGAAAGTTTTCTTTTTCCCCATTTTGTTACATTACAGACTTATTCTTAAATTGCTAAAATAGATATTTTTCCTTCATCAACCCACACACAATACCCCATAATGACAAAGCAAAAACGGTTTATTTATACATTTTTGCAAATGTATAAAACATTTAAACTGAAATATCACATTTACATAAGTATTCAGACCCTTCACTCAGTACTTTGTTGAAGCACTGTTGGCAGCGATTACAGGCACACCTGTATTTGGGGAGTTTCTCCAATTCTTCTCTGCAGATCCTCTCAATCTCTGTCAGGTTGGATGGGGAGAGTCGCTACACAGCTATTTTCAGGTCTCACCAAAGATTTTCGATCAGGTTCAAGTCTGGGCTCTGGCTGGGCCACTCAAGGACATTCAGAAACTTGTCCCAATGCCACTGCTGTGTTATCTTGGCTGTGTGCTTAGGGTCGTTGTCCTGTTGGAAGGTGAACCTTTGCCCCAGTCTGAGGTCCTGAGCTCTCTGGAGCTCAAGGATCTCTCTGTACTTTGCTCTGTTCATCTTTCCCTCGCTCCTGACTAGTCTCCCTGTCCCTGCCACTTTAAAACATCCCCACAGCGTGATGCTGCCACCACCATGCTTCACTGTAGGGATGGTGCCAGGTTTCCTCCAGACGTAACACTTGGCATTCAGGCCAAATAGTTCAATCTTGGTTTCATCAGACCAGACAATCTTGTTTCTCATGGTCTGAGAGTCCTTTAGGTGCCTTTTGGCAAACTCCAAGCGGGCTGTCATGTGTCTTTTACTGAGGAGTGGCTTCCTTCTGGCCACTCTACCATAAAGGCCTGATTGGTGGACTGCTGCAGAGATGGTTGTCCTTTTGGAAGGTTCTCCTATCTCCACAGAGGATATTCTGGAGCTCTGTCAGAGTGACCATCGGGTTCTTGGTCACCTCCCTGACCAAGGCCCTTCTCCCCTGATTGCTCAGTTTGGCCTGGTGGCCAGCTCTAGGAACAGTCTTGGTGGTTCCAAACTTCTTCCATTTAAGAATGATGGAGGCCACTGTGTTCTTGGGGACCTTCAGTGCTGCAGCAATTTTTTGGTACCCTTCCACAGATCTGTGGTTCAACACAATCCTGTCTCGGAGCTCGATGGCTTGGTTTTTGCTCTGACATGCACTGTCAACTGAGGGACCTTATATAGACAGGTGTGTGCATTTCCAAATCATATCTAATCAATTGAATTTACCACAGGTGGACTCCAATCAAGTTGTAGAAACATCTCAAGGATGATCAATGGAAAAAGGATGCACCTGAGCTTAATTTCGAGTCTCATAGCAAAGGTTCTGAATAGTTATGTAAATAAGGTATTTCTGTTTGTTTGTTTATATACATTTGCAAAATGTCTAAAAGCCTGATTTCTCTTTGTCATTATGGGGTATTGTGTGTAGATTGATGATGGGAAAAATATGTAATCCATTTTAGAATAAGAATAAGGCTCTAAGGTAACAAAATGTGGAAAAGGGGAGGGGGTCTGAATACTTCCGAATGCACTGTATTGCACTCATCATGATGATGAGTCTGATCTCTCTGGCTTATTTTGATAGATTAGAATCTTTACCAACATATTCACCTTGACTCAGTAAAAATGGAGCGGAGGCTCTGGTATGTACACACACAGACACACACACACAAAATGTAGCAGAGGCTCTGGAATTTACCACACATAACATGCCCTCACTGGTGTGTACAAGCACCAATAGCACTTCTACCTCTCACAGTGAACTATTGATACAGATGACCTTTCTGTATTTATATCGCACACAATATTAGCGCTCATCTCTGTTTGTATTTTAATGCTGTGATTTAAGGGTTTGATTCATCTATACCTCTTTTAATTGTGCAGTTCTGGCTGTTTATGCAAAAACCTGATTCTGGATCCTCGTGCTAAATACCAAAGTCTAACCTCAAGCCCGGGAAACAACTACACACACCCTCACAAGGTAGGCTATACAAACCACAGAAATCCATGACTGGATATCTGTGGTTTGTATAGCTATAGCCTAGCCAGTTAGCTTGGATTGACTGGATAACTGGCTAGGCTATAGCTGTACAAACAACAGATATCCAGTTAATCCAAACTAACTAGCTAGGCTATAGCTATACAAACCCAAGTCAATTCAAGTGTGTGATACTGTACACATTAAAAGTTGTAAGCCGTTTTCACAACAACCTCAAGTTATCTGAATCTGCGACATGAACATCACATATTTCTATTGTTGTTTTTTAAATACAGTACCAGCCTAACTATTTTTGAGTACCAATCTACCAACCAAGCAAGATCTCAATTTCAGTCATATCAGCTTGGCAAGTATTGATATTAATTTGTCTGATTATATTACTCGTTAGATAATTTTGAAGTGGTGGATTGTAACTGTAGATTAACATTGCATCTGTACAAATGAATAAATATTAAGTAATTGTTCTATCTGTTGGGTGTCATGACTTGCGTTTCTATCCTTGTCAAATCCACTCCAGAAAGCCATTTGCCAGACCATACTATCAGTATCAGCTAGTTGTTTAGCATCAGTCCCCTGCTGTGTCTGATCGCCTCTCTGTTCCCTTCTCAGATGGATATTGACGGGACATGTCAGATGCCTTGCATGATAAACTACTGCAACTGGAAGACAAAGTGCACAGGAAACTGAAGGAGGAAAATAAGGGTATGAGAGCAACTCCACAGTAGCCTGAATGAAGGAACACTGGACAAGAGAGAACTCCTATCTAATGGACAGACACTCCTATCCTGTGCTGCAGATGACTGAGGCGCTAAAAAAAAATCATCTGATTGACACTATGTCATTGATGGAAGTGATGAATACTGTTTGCCTTATTTTTCTACATTGGGAGGCCTCAAAGACAATGTGTGCTGGTATTATGTTCTAATTTGATTGCCACCATGTCACTCATTGCTGCTGCTACTAATGTATTGTATTTGTATTGCATGTATTGTCACAAACACATTTTAAAGTATGTGTATTATTTAATGTATCAAATAATGTAATAACATTCCAATAAACCATATGACTTTTATTAATGATGTCTGCCCCACTGATGCCCTGAATGACTTTGTGGATTCAAAGTGGTAGACCTACGCTAACTGTAATGATTTTGTTCATTTTAACCAGCATATAGGGCCTACTACTGTAAATGCATGATCCACTTCACATAATTGTTTCTCTGGCTTGCTTGTTTTTTTAGTGCTGTGATAACCATCAACAAAAAGGTTTCACCAGACATTGAAATAAAAGCAAATATGCACATAGCTTACTCACAACATAGGCTACACAAAAACAGAAATATTCCCATGACGTGCCATCACTGTCTTAATAAATGCATAGTGTCAATCAATCCAAATTGCGCCACGATTGACTGTTGTCTCCACATGCAAATCCTGTGCGGTCCATTGTTAGGAGGCTGTCAGCAGTAGGTCTACTATCCCCCATAAAGTTCACATATGTGGTCTGTGTGATCCAGTCCCCTGTCCTCTGTGGTGTCCCGCCGGGGTGCGCACATGTGTGGTAGTGTATCTGCTCCGGGGGTGGCTGGGCGCACACCCAGCAGCTGTCGTCCTCTACCGGAGCCTCTGTCAGCATCTCCTCCTCGACACCGCTGAGTTTTGGGTTGCAGAATGCCCAAACCATGCCGCAGAAATACACGAAAAACGACCCCATGACGAAGACCATGAGAGCGTAAGATTCGATCATCGCCTTCGTAACTGCAGATGTCATCGTTCATGTGAATTGTGTTGTGCGTATTAATGTGCATACACTTTCCACCAAACAAACACTTCTCTCACCAGCAACAATAGGCTGAAGCAAGCAGATAAATCGCCGCTATAAAATGATATAGAGAGCTATAGAAATCCAGACAAACATTGATATCCCGCCAGAAATGACTTGGAGAGGTAGTAAATGGCTTTGATCCAGCCTCGGAGGAGCATTCCCTCTGCGCAGTCTGATGTGATGTCCTGGCAGCTCAATGACAATGACAGTCACTACTGTCCCGTCTGTAGAGCGGTGGAGATCATGAGCAATTGCTATCAGGGCTCAAAAACATGATTCATCATATTCTTATTTCAGAGAGGACAGCATCCTGGGATGGGTCAAACCTTTAACAGAACCAGTCATTGCTAGGGTGGGCGCTAGGCAGACAGGAAAAATTGGATGTAAAATGGAGCTTCCCTCTCTGGAACGAACCCCTTTCATCTGTGGTGTCAAAGTTGTACCATTTCTCAGAGTCTGGTTGATTCCTCCACTATAGACATGGCTAGACTATGTCTCTCAATGTACATAATAATGTTGACAGACATCAGGTAGGAGTTATGAGGTTATCACTATATAAATGAGTCATCTCACAGTGTTTGTCATTATACCCTGTTGAAGACAGCTTGTCTGTAGAAACGTTGTACATAATTATTTCTCACCTTCATTTTTTAGGAGTTATCAGGTTATCAGCCTTATGCACTCCTAGCAGGAAAAATACACCTATTTAGGTCTGCGTCCATATTAACCAAGTGTCTTAGAGTAGGAGTGGTGATTTACGATAAATGTTGCCTTTTATAATGAAGCAGATTATTATGGACATGACCTGATCCTAGATCAGCACTCTGAGACACTTGATAAATACAGGCCCAAATCTCAGCACTTCAGAGGCCACTCCACACAAATAAAATGTTTATACCCTCCATAGGCTACAAATAGTAATTCGAACCCTGATTAATCCTCTTGTAATAAGATAGAGACATAATAAGACACAAATCTGTTAGGCAGTGGCTGGCTGGCTCTTCTCCTCTGACTCCTCTATTGCTGCCATCTGCTGCCCTTAAATGATCTTTCCAGACCTTTCCTGTTTGACCATGACTCCTGGTTCTCTTTTAGCAAGCAGCATCCCATCTAAAGGAGTCCGTATACTAGCTGGCCCTCACACTTTCTGTGTCACTCACTGTAAGTTGCTGATCAGTATTCCTACCCATATCCAATGAAATTATCAATAGCCCCTAGGGCCTATAAATCAAATCAAAGTGTATTGGTCATATACACATGGTTAGAAGATGTTATTGCAAGTGTAGCGAACCAGCATATACTGATACTTAAAAGATCACAAAATATTGACTGTTCTGAGTTGTGCATAGATGTCTCAGGTCACTACCAGAACAGTGTTTTAGATTTGTAAGTCAGACTTGGTCAGGCCTAGGCCTAATTGACATTGCAAAGAACTGTGGAGGCATTCTATGGAGCAAACAATGTTGCAAAATGTTTGAGAATTAATATGGCTATTAGGTGTGTGTGTGTGTGTGTATATATATATATATATATATATATATATATATATATATATATATATATATATACAGTGGATTTAGAGTATAGAAAGGGTGGGAAAGATCTCCCATACAAGCCTCATACAAAGTAAATGCTAGAATGCAAATTGAAAACTACAACAGACAGCATGAGCATTCATGTTTGTCAACTGGAGAAAAACTAAATGATTAACTCGTCCCTCGTTGTGGGTATGGTAGTTTATTTGAGGGAGCCGCCCCTTATGTTTTTCCGACACTCTCCCTCATCAAAGAACTACACGCCCCACCCGGCGCCAAAGTTTTTGTCCCGGATGTCTATCACGCCGGAAGAGAAGAAGGTTCTTTCCCCAGCCATCTTGTGGCAACATCTAGCGAAGTGTTCGCACCAAGCCTCGTAGAATCGGAGGAAAATCCTGCTGAAGGGGCGCCATCATGCCCGGACATATGCAAGAAGGTTTCGGCTGCGCCATAGCTAACCGATTCGACCAACTATTTGACGACGAGTCGGACCCGTTCGAGCTGTTGAAGGAGGCGGAGAACAAGAAGAAGGAGGCTCCTGTCCCTGGTGCCGCTAAGACCGCGGCGCAAGCTGCCAAGCTCCAGAAAAAGGAGTCCCAGAAAGACAGGAAGGTCGTCCCTGCAGATAAGAAAGATGAGCCTCTGGCACCGGTGACTCTGAAGAAAGATGGTAAGACTGTTTTCCGCAATAGTTGTCCTCTTGATCTGCAAAATCGCAGTTCGCCCTGGATAGTTAAGTATTAACTTTAAGTTAGCTAGCTAACTTAGCTAGCATTGCTTTCAAAGCCTCCATGAGGTCGACATGATTCCCTTTGTCAACTAAAGTTGAAACGCTTATCACAGTTGTTGCACAAAAAAGTCACGACAGTGTAACTAGGTGTGGTACATTATTGTGCCCCCTGAAAACGAACTTGCAGGCGAACTTGTTTTGCTGCCAATATTAAAACGCCTCTGGCCTTGTTTAGCCAGGATTGTTAGCCGCAAGTTAATTAGCCAACGTTAGCTAGCCAAAGTAATTTGCTAGCTTGCTACCAACTACCTGTTGACCAGTGTTTGATTAGTGCATACTTGTTAAATGCACGATTGGCGAATTCGTTTTTTTGCAACATAAATTGTTTACCTAGCTAACCGTGTATTCACACCGGGGTGTAAGCCAACTTTCACATGTGAAGCAATCGTGCTAGGTTAAAATTGAGGATTGTTTTCTAACTAGTTAACCTACGAATTGGCTAGCTAGGTAGCTCACTAGTCTTACGCTACCTGGTTGCATTAGCCCGTGTCGTGACCAACCTCGTGGCCCAGGTTTGGACTGTGCAACAGCGGCAGTCACCTAACTGTCACTCGCTAAGTGGCGCACATTGTTCTCGACAAGGCAGGGAATGATGTCATCTTGCGTAGCGCGGTTGTGAATATGGGCGTTCTGTGTTAGTCTCAAATAAAGAAGCTTCACGAGTATGCTTTTTCTGCTACTCGGTAAACGAACAAGGTTAGAGAAGGCGATATATATTGACCAAACAATTACATTGTCGTTTACGTCTGCGTGAGTAAACTAGTGTTACTCGCCACATTGTCGTTTACGTCTGCGTGAGTAAACTAGTGTTACTCGCCTATACATTATCATGGTTAGTGTAAAATAGGAGGCCCTTGTATTTTGTTAGCAGCCCAGTTACGGCAGTCAAAAGCAAAGTGAGAAAAAAAAATGGAACCCCAAGAGAAGAGACAGGTGCATGCACCAACGTGCTTTCAGCTGCTGGTGGTGCATGGTGTGGGAGTCTATTTTGGTCAACAGTGGGAGGGACTTGTCAGACCAGTCTCGGAGCATGTTTTCATCTGCTGTGTACTGGCATGGTGGATACTACAAAGCTCAACCTCTGTATATATATATATTTTTTAATTCTCCGTATTTTAATAGTGTGCCCTTACACTCCAGTTCAGCACATCAGTCCTGCTCTCTTTTGGAGTTGGGTCTTGAGAAAAGTTCTAACTGTAGTTGGTCTCCATTAAATTCCTGTTCGAGTTATTTTAGCTAAAGAATCTTTGGAGGAAATGAGTATTGTACTTGTTTTATTGGGGGATCAATTACTAACTCTCCTCTGTCCTGTCCTACTCCAGGACCTGGTCCCAGGAGGATGGGTCCCAGACGTGAGGGTCAGGGCCCCGCTGGGGGTCCACCCCGTGAGGGCCAGGGCGAGGGCCGCCCCCCTACAGACAGACCCCCCCGGACAGACAGGCGGCCGCCACGCCGTTTCGAGAGGCCCCCCGGCGGAGAAGATAAGCCAGCCGAGGGAGGAGAGTTCTCTGTGGAGAAGTGAGTTCTGGGTAGAGCAAGGCTGTGTTCAGTTGGCACTAAACGTGGGTGTTTTGAAAAGGAGTGAAAGGAAGAGGTACTAACCCCCACAATAATACGACTAAGATCCCTGTGGGTGCAGACCTTTGTTGCAGCCAAGCAATAACCCATCTGATTTCACAAACTGATATTAGTCCTTAACACTAGAACCGCTGGGCCTCGAGGAGGACCCCCTCAAGCTAATGAGCAGGAATTCTGACTGCCACATTCTAACATTGTAATTAATACATTTCATATATGCCATCAAAAAGTAATAATTTGGTTGTTTATGGAGGTCTTAGGTAACATTAGAATACGTTTTTTATAGCACAATATCATTTTCATTAGTTTAGTGTTTTAGGCTCTATGTAAAAACGCAACACAAATTTAAGTGTCCGATCCATTTTATTTGTGGAGTTATGTTACAACTATGAAACAGAAGGCCTATGTGTTGGGACGAGGTAACAACTTGTTTTAATAACATCTAAATATATCGGTAGCCTAAACATATGTGCCAAGTGTGCTTGATAAATATTGAATATTGTCACAAAGCAATAATAGCATGTTAACTTTCTCAGTATGACAGCAGTCCAAAATTGTAAATTGTTAGCTCGCGCTTACATGGTGTCACATAAACAACGAGACGTTGCTGATATTGTTTTTTGCTTGTGGTGTAGGGTCTGCTCTCTGATGACATTTTGTGCTAACGTTGTCACAGTCTTATTTTATCTAAATGGTGCTGTCCTCTCCTGTCTCAGTTTCATTTGGTGGTGGCTCGGGCACCTTCTCGGGGTGCACCGTTCTGACTTTTTTATGCTTAAGCCTCGAGGTTGTGGGTTCAGTTTGAGGCCCAGAAGTATAATCATCAGAGATGTCATGATTCATTTCTTCCCCGCCATCGGAGTCATTTTCATTCAGATTTTGTAGCAGCGCTAACGCAGCATGTGCATCCATTCGTCTTGGTCCATTACGCACGCTTTCACTGTACTCCAAGTAGGCCAGAGTGGACTGATAAGACTGCGTGATTTGGTGGACTAATATAGGGGACATCATTTAGAGATTATAAATACAGTAGAATGGCCTGCCCTGTTTTTCACTGACAATTGGTGATTACATAATTATGCATTGTTCGCTTCCCTGCGCCCAACCAACTGGGCACAGCACCTTCAATGCTCGGGAGAAGTAGGGGCAACGGGGAAAAACCCACAAACTTAAATGACATACCCTTCTAAAACTGGTTATAACTCCAGTTCTGTTTGCGATATTCAGATTCTAGCGACAGTGTGTTGTAGAACCTTTTAGGAAATGTCAAGTACGGAGGGGACATGATGGCAGAGTAATAATTTTATTTAAATTCATGGGCAGTCCAAATTACTGCTTTAGAGGTTCTATTGATAACTGATACAAATGACAGAACCCACACTGGCCTTCTGTAAGACAGTATTGTTCTCGCTTAAAAAATGTAAACTTACCAGTCGTTTATTGTTAACAAAAGTGACCCCTTCTCTATTTGACAGGAATTTTCCCCCTCGGGCTGTCAGAGGTAACTCAAACATACCTTGATTATGGGTTCCACTCCACCACCACTCTACTGTTAAGTTACAAAGTCATGCCACCTTCACTGATGGTTTTTCACCTTTGCCTTGCCACATATTAAACTGTAACCACACAGCAGGGTGTGTATGTAAAGAGTGGCGGTAAACATATAAAACCCTGTTATGATGCATTTCAAATACGCCTTTTCTGTTGTATAAAGAGTTGCTGATCTATCATGAATAGCCAGGTTTTTTTTATACTCTCAATTCAACGGTGATTTCTCTTAAGGTAGAATCCTGCATCGGGTCGGATACCCATGGCTACCTATCAGTGAGCCACAAAAATATCAACTTGTGGGTGAAATGAACATTCTGTCACCACGTGGGTCGGGTCGTGGTTCAGAACAATTACATTGTGGGCTGAAAACATTTAAAATCAAGATAAAACACTTTTTTAAACCCAGGAGCTTATTGGGTTGAGACAAGGCTTTCAGCCATGCACGCTTTGAGTGTGTGTGGAGCTGGGAACTGTCCCTTATGTGTGTGGTGCCAAAAAATTCTACCTTGTCCACATGCAGAGATCATGTTCCCTCTCATCACGTGAGAATAGGCTATATAACGTGTAAACCAATGCGGCTGTTAAGTTTGATAAGCCTACTAAGTAAATGTATCCTATTTTTGCAACCTATATTCGGTTCTGGGAATGGTTTAATTAGGCCTAAACTATTTGATAGTCTAAACAATATTTAATCTAAAGGTATTATTTTAGGACAGCTATTGGCTTTCATCACAGTTAAGAAGGCTAATTAGAAGGCTCTTTCAGTGGTTTGAGTGACTTGTTGCATTGTGAAAATGAAAATATATTTTTCTTAATTCATGGTATGGTTTCTGTTTGTCCAAATGTTGAATAGACATGCAGACAAATTAATTCATGCAGGAAAGGGGATTAAAAATAATTATGCCTACTACTCTGGAGTCACAAACAGTTAAATATATTGATGTTATATGGCGGGGTAACGGATCGGCTCACGGAACAATTCTATCTATCGATCTGGGTGAGTCGGGTTGCAGAGAGAACTCTTTCCTGATATTGGGTGGGGCTCAGAATTTATGTGGCCGGGGCGGATGCTGCTCCAAAAAACAGATCCCTGCAGGACTCTACTCTAAGGAAGGATGGAATTAAGAGTGCATTTTGAAAGTATTCAAACAGTGCCTAAGGAAAGGTAAGATCTGTATGACTATGGCATAACACTGTTTGTGTCGTTCACAGTATTGGTTATTTTTCACACGTTGTGTTTTGGGGTCCTCATTCTAACACTTAATGTTTGTTATATCTTCCTTTATGTACTGGGGTCTGTTTCTGAGGATGTCTGCTCTATTCGTTACATTTCTATGTACAATGTTTCACCTCACTGAATACACATCAACTGTAGCTTCCTGTGAAGCAGTCTGTTGATTGGTTGGTTTCCTTGTCTGTCCAGGCCCATTGGTGATAGGCAGATGAGAGGACGTGGAGGTGGCCGAGGTGGTATCCGTGGCGGCAGGGGCCGGGGCATGGGCAGGAGCGACGGCTTTGACGCCAGAGGAAAGCGTGAATTCGACAGACACAGCGGCAGTGATCGATCGTACGTCTTCTGTGTCATGTTGTGAATTATGTATTAACTCCGGGATGGATAAGTCGTATCTCATTATTAGGCCGATTTCCTACTCCAGATCTAAATGGCATGCTCAATGGAGAATCTCTATTCTAACCAGATTTTTTTTGTCCAGATTGAGGGGCATAAAAAACCATTTTTAGGGTCATTATCCATTGAGATGCATTTGTAGTCCAGCACTAGGCTTCATCTTTGTCTGGAGAACAGGTGCATAAGAACTACTAGTTTTAAGTATAAGAACTAGTTTAAAAAAAAATGTGATAAACTATGTTTTTTGCTGGAGAGACTATTGATGTAAAGCTGTACGCTAAAGCCCATGTTGTTTCAGCAGCCAGAAAGGTGAGGAGAAACGTGGAGGAAGTGGATCTCACAACTGGGGCACCGTCAAGGATGAGATGGGGTGAGCAGCACAGCCGACCTAGCACAACACCTTTTCTCTCTCAACTTTCTCAAAGGCTGTCTGCAAACCTAGTGTTGTTGAGTTACCTTGTTCAGTTGCGTGTAAACTAATTCAACGTGTTGAGTCGAGACCCCTGGTCTATACTGTCCTGGTCACCTGTCAACATACTCAATGTATGAGAGTTAAACTAGTTTTTTTCCCTCTCCACAGCGAGCACGACCAATCGAACGTGACCGAGGAGACCCCCGAGGGAGAGGAGCCTCGGCCTGCTGACTCTGAGAACAAGTGAGTTGAGGGCTGAGCCTTACATTTCTCCCTCTTCTGCCCAGTGTTCATTTGTTCACTCCCGCTCAGGAATTTAAAAGCACGGTCAGGAATTTAAAAGCACGGTCCACCATATTTCTCATATTCTCCTGCCAGTTGTTTGTTCTGACAGTTCTGTTTTCTGCTGTGTGTTGTAGGGAGAACGAGGTTGGTGAACCTAAGGAAGTGGAACCCAAGGAGATGACTCTGGATGAATGGAAGGCCCAGCAGGACAAGGAGAAAACCAAGGTGGAGTTCAACATCCGCAAGGCCAACGAGGGAGCCGACAGCCAGTGGAAGAAAGGATACGTGCTGCACAAGTCCAAGGACGTGAGTAGACTGTCAAAACCACAATACTGACTTAGCCTCCATTTTTTTTATTTTACATGACCTACTATGTTTTCGTCCCTCTCCAATAAAGGAGAAGAAAGCTGATGCTCTTATTGAAGCTGCGGTGGAGGCTGAGGCAGTTGCCCCTAAGGTGAGTATCACATCTGACAGAAGTGCACGCACTCTCTCTCCCCATGAAAATTAAAGGGAGAGTGTGATATTTTGGCAATTCTGTCTCTTTCTGTCTACCCCCCTGAACTCATGGATAGCATTTGGAAGGAAGTTGGTTGTTTTGTAAGCTATTGCTAACTAGCGTTAGCACAATGACTTGAAGTTCACAGAAACCGCTAACATGCTTTGATCTAATCATCAACTCTTATCTAAATGATATGAGCGCACATCTGCTTCACTCCGCCTGAACTGACTGCCGTCCGGCAACAAAATAACAGTTTCCCTGTAACAATAAATCTATACCACTTACAGTACAATAAAACATGTAAAAATGATTCTCGGCTCTTTATGAACTCTTGAAACAATCCAAATTTGATGATTTAATTGACACAGTAACATTATTTTAATGTCTTCACACCTCCAACAGTGTCTGTTCTCCCAGGGTTTTGTGGGAACATCCAGCCTTAGAGAAAGCCACAGATAAGGTGTGCTTGACCCCTGTGATAGCCCACAGATGGTCATCCATCCAAACAATATCATAAATGGTGATCGAGTCATGCTGGCTCTTGGCATCTTCATTGTTAACATTTGTTCGCTCAATTTGAAACTTTACACGCGGTGACTTTACAAGTGTATCCATGAGTTCATCCGAGTCTGGTTAAGTAGAAAGAAGATTGATTGTCAAAATCTTACACTATCCCTTTAATGCAGAACTCGCCAGAACAATTGTCAGTGTGCACAGTAAGGGGCCATTTGTCCGCTTGCTGTCGGCTAGGTGGTTTTAGGGACTACCCACCGGTGGGCAACTGACGGCTGTCATTTTTGCCTATTTCACAATGTAGAATTGGTTTGCAACTAAGTACTTTTAAACCAGCAGACTCTTAACAACCCTACTGGTCTGTCTGTGCCATGAGATGACAATGTTGCTCAGATGTGTGTTCTGTCATTGATGTTCTCTTTCTTCCCTCGGTCTCTCAGGCTGAGGACGATCACCACTTCCGGAAGCCGGCCAATGACATCACAGCCCAGCTGGAGATAAACTTTGGAGACCTTGGACGCCCCAGCCGTGGTCGTGGTGGGCCCCGTGGCGGCAGGGGGAGCCGAGGGCGTGGAGAGGGCAGAGGAGAGTTCCGTGGAGAGTTTCGTGAGCGTGAGCCCAGGGAGCCCCGTGAGCGTGATGGTGGAGCCCCCACCAGGCCGACCCGTGGAGGACGCACTGACAAGGTAAAGAATACTAATTACTACTAGTCTGTTACAGCTGCTGTGGAAAGGATTTGAGATTAAAAGGAATTTGGATTAAGTACAACATACATGGTCATTTCACTGTATATGTCTGATCAATCTAATTTCCTCTTGTTTTCCCAACCCTCTAACCCTCCTCTCAGCCGAGCGGGGTGATTGTGCCCAATGTGGATGATCCAGAGGCCTTCCCGGCCCTGGCCTAAAATGGAGCGGCTGCCCCATAGGCCCACAGGGAGCCCATAGCAGTCCCCCCAAGCAGACCCCTAGGCCCCTCTACGAGGCTCGCATGTTTCTGAATCCTTCAGCAAAAATGGTATGATGGAGATGACCGTCATCACTCATGACACTCTCATCTGAGGACTGAATTTTACCCGTTTTGGAAAAAAAGAGGGGGGGGGATATGGAAAAGAAAAAAAACAAAGAAAAAAGAAAAGGACTTGTTGCTACTTCCGGAGGTTTTGTACTTAGAAACAAGGTAGCAGGGACGTTTTCATACGGTATTTTTTTCAGAGATTATGCGTTCTTCATGAATAGTTTTTTGTATTGCTGCTTGAAAATATGCATTTCCAAATATAAGGTATGAGAAGAGTTATCATTTTAGCTTGTGGTGTCCCATAGCTGTGGAGGGATGGAACCCAAGCCAACTAGCTCTTACCATACTGGGTATTTCTGAAGAAGTTTCTGCATCATCACTCAGTGAGATTTTAAGGGCTGCTTTAGTTCTGGGGTTTTATGTATTATAATTTTTTTTAAAGTAAGGCCTAGACCTCTGATGTAGGCCTGTAAAAGCAAACTTTTTTTCATGGTAAGAGCTCTTTGAGTGAGATTGTATTTCTGATGGTGCAGATAAGGACATGCCTTGATCGTTGATCTAGTGATTGTACCTACACCCAACAAATTGTTAGAGTAGAGCCTAATTCACTTATGTATTAAAAGGTATTTTGTATAGAAAAGTTTCCAAATGACTCAATAGATCACTTGCAGGGGGAAGGAATACTTCAATTATTTAAAATGTATCACTGACATCTTTGGATCGTGTGGCTCCTAAAGGTGAACATTGTACTGTTTCAGTACAATGTACACCCTCTTGGCCTGTGTCTCAATGGTGTACCATGACTTCCTCTCCTTGTTTCCTCTATACTGATCTGGAAACACAGTTAACATATTAGTTCAGGTCCAATTAAAGAAGAGGAAGCCAATTTTAGACTAGTGACCTGTATCGATAGGTCCCATTGTACTGTTTCATTTACACACTCTTGGGCTGTGTCTCAATGGTGTACAGTGGCTTTCTCTCCTTGTTTCCTCTATACTGATCTGGAAACACAGTTAACATATTAGTTCAGGTCCAAGGAAAGAAGAGGAAGCCAATTTTAGACTATTGAGCTGTGGCCTTGGTCATTTGGAAGCCTTCAGGCCTTGCACTGTTTAAACACTCCACTCCAGGGCAGTGTTCAGCAGGGCACCGTGTCACGCAATGTTAAAATATAAATATACTTAATTAGAACAGATGTGCTCTTCTGAAATGTAGAGTAAGGAGTCATGTCAGCTCTACTTGTGGCATTTCTATCTGCAACACTGTACATCGCACCCTGCTGAACGGGACCCAGTATACTGATACAGTTGTGAACCTGCTCCTGCAGTATTTCCTGTGGTAGTTGAATATCCTCCATTTTGATTTTACCTCTGGTTCCCTAATGCGGCACTACTGCGTAATTGCTCTGAAAGAAATACAGTTGTGTGTGTGGATCAGCCAAGTGCTCTACAGATCTGTGTGAACTCTAACCCTGCTATTATAGACCTCTGTCGGTAAATAAAGAAGGTCGATTCATTTTTGAGTTGTTGACTTAAATTCCGACACATGTATCGATACAGAATCACACACACAAGAAGCCAGTTTGTGATTTGGTTGCTTGCCACCGACATGGTGAAGTCTGAAAATGTATGTCCCACTGCTGTGTTATGGTAGTTTGGCTGATACAAAATGAAGTCCTAAAACCTAACTGGAAGTCCTGACTCACTGTGTACCACGTGGGTTGCGTCAGCCAGGCTAGTTTATTGGTGCACTGGTTCCTGAGTATAGTGGAATTAAGAAATTAAACATAATTCTGATAGCAGACGTTTTAGCTCCCTAACCGTGTAATTTGGCTGTATGAATTGAAAGCAAAGATGTTTCTTTTCGAGATCTACAGTACCGGGACAGCAGGTAGCCTAGTGGTTAGTGTTGAGGCCAGTAACTGAAAGGGTTGCTAGATCGAATCCCTGAACTGACAAGATAAAAATCTGTTGTTCTGCCACTGTACAAGGCAGTTAACCCACTGTTCATAGGCCATCATTGTAAATAAGAATGTTATTAGCTGACTTGCCTAGTTAAGCAATGGTTACATAAAATAAAAAAACAGTCACATTTTGGTCACACCTACTCATTTAAAGGGTCTATTTTCTACATTTGAGAATAATTTTGAAGACTTCAACAATAAAATAACACATGGATTAATTTAGTACCCAAAAAAGTGTTCAAGTAAATATATTTGAGATTCATCAATAGCCACCCTTTGCCTTGATGACAGCTTTGCACACTCTTGGCATTCTCTCAACCAGTTTAACCTGAAATTATTTTCCAACAGCCTGGAAGGAGATCCCACATATGCTGAGCACTTGTTGGCTGCTTTTCCTTCATTCTGCGGTCCAACTCATCCCAAACCATCTAATTTGAGTTGAGGTCAGGTGATTGTGGAGGCCAGGTCATCTGACGAGCACTCACTGTTAAAATAGTCCTTATACAGCCTGTAGGTGTGTTGGGTCATTGTCCTGTTGATAAACAAGTGATTGTCCCTCTAAGTGCAAACCAGATGGGATGGTGTATCGCTGTGGTAGCCAGGCTGATTAAGTGTGCCTTGAATTCTAAATCACTGAATGTCGCCAGCAAAGCACCCCATCACCTCCATGCTTCACGGTGGGAACCACGAATGCGGAGATCATCCGTTCATCTACTCTGAGTCTCACAAAGACATGGTGGTTGGAACCAAAAATCTCAAATTTGGACTCATCAGACCAAAGGACAGATTTCTACCGGTCTAATGTACATTGCTCGTGTTTCTTGGCCCAAGCGAGTCTCTTATTGGTGTCCTTTGGTAGTGGTTTCTTCGCAGTAATTCGACCATTAAGGCCTCATTTACGCAGTCTCATCTGAACAGTTGATGTTGAGATGTCTGTTACTTGAACTGTGAAGCATTTGTTTGGGCTGCAATGTGAGGTGCCGATTTCCGAGGCTTATAATTAATGAACTTATCCTCTGCAGCAGTAGGGGTCTTTCCTTTCCTTTTGGCGGTCCTCATGAGAGACAGTTTCATCATAGGGCTTGAAGGTTTTGTGACTGCATTGAAGAAACAAATAGCTTATTTGAGCTGTTCTTGCCATAATATGGACTTGGTGTTTTAACAAATGGGGCTACCTTCTGAATACCACCCCTACCTTGTCACAACACAACTGACTGGCTCAAACACATTACGAAATTCCACAGTTTAACAAGGCACACCTGTTAATTGAAACGCATTCCAGGTGACTACCTTAAGCTGGTTGAGATAATGCAAAGCTGTCATGAAGGCAAAGGGTGGCTACTTTGAAGAATCCCAAATATAAAATCTATTTTGATTTAACACTTGGTTACTGCATGATTCCATGTTATTTCATTTTGATGTCTTAACTATTATTCTACAATGTAGAAAATAGTACAAATTTAGAAAAACCCTTGAATGAGTAGGTGTCCAAACTTTAGATGGGTACTGTATATATTTTTGTAGCCCTGTATGATGGGTCTCTACTGTATATGTATATTATTGATAGATATCAGACAAAAGTCTTTGTTCAAGTGGTGATTCCGTCATGGATATATTTTTTACATCAACATAGAAAGAAACAATGATAATCATATACCATAGGCCTATAGTCAAACAATGTTCTAAGTAACCTATAATAATAACAAAAACAGAAGAAAATAATACAAATGAAGTTTCCACATTGTTGCCGAACTTTCTGCTCACATTTCACCATGCAATAAGCTTCCACATCGGCAAAAAAACACAGTTTCCCCTTCCTGTCCTTACTTTTATGGCTGCCACACTTCCGTATTAATGTTTTAATTTCCTTTCATCCAACAGCACTAAGTCTTTCCATAGGCAAAATCTCATACCACTGAAATCGTTAGTGGCTTGTCCTTAATCCAATTAAATAGCATTCATGTTCTTGCTAATAAAAGTTCCCATTTTCTAAAAGAATCAGTCTAAAAGGGTTCAGAACCTTGTTTCTTGATTAATGACCAGAATTTGGTTGGGCAACCCTAGAAACCGATTGCTGATTTATTCAGACCTTTGCTATGATATTTGAAATTGAGCTCGGGTGCATCCTGTTTCTATTGATCATCCTTGATGTTTCTACTACCTGATTGGAGTCCACCTGTGGTAAATTCAATTGATTAGACATCATTTGGAAAGGCACACACCTGTTTATATGCTGTCCTACAGTTGACTGACATTTACTCCTGAGGTGCTGACCTGTTGCACCATTGACAACCACTGTGATTATTATTATTATTATTATTTGATCCTGCTGGTCATCTTTGAACATCTTGGCCATGTTCTGTTATAATCACCACCCGGCACAGCCAGAAGAGGACTGGCCGCCTCTCAGCCTGGTTCCTCTCTAGGTTTCTTCCTAGGTTCTGGCCTTTCTAGGTAGTTTTTCCTAGCCACCTTGCTTCTACTCCTGCATTGCTTGCTGTTTGGGGTTTTAGGCTGGGTTTCTGTACCGCACTTTGTGCCATCAGCTGATGTAAGAAGGGCTTTATAAATAAATGTGATTGATTGACAGTGCATGTCCAAGTAAAAACCAAGCCATGAGGTGTAAGGAATTGTCCATAGAGCTCCGAAACAGTATTATGTTGAGGCACAGAACTGGGCAAGGGTACCAAAATGTTTCTGCAACATGAAGGTCTCCAAGAACACAGTGGCGTCCATCACTCTTAAATGGAAGAAGTTTGGAACCACCAATACTTTTTCTAGAGGTGGCCACCCAGACAAACTGAGCTATTGGGGGAGAAGGGCCTTGGTTGGAAGTTGACAAAGAACCCGGTGACCTCTGACAGAGCTCCAGAATATCCTCTGTGAAGATGGTTGTCCTTCTGGAAGATTTTCCCGTCTCTGTAGCACTCCACCAATTAGGCCTTTATGGTAGAGTGGTCAGATGGAAGCCACTCCTCAGTAAAAGGCACATGACAGCCTGCTTGGAGTTTGCCAAAATGCACTTAAACGACTCTCAGGCTTTGAGAAACAAGATTGTATGGCCTGATGAAACCAAGATTGAACTCTTTGGCCTGAATGACAGGTGTCACGTCTGGAGGAAACCAGACACAGCCCATTAACTGGCCAATAATATTCCTACGGTGAAGCATGGCAGCATCATGTTGTGGGAGGCACTGAGAGACTAGTTCAGAAGGAGGGAAAGAATAACGTAGCAAAGTACAGAGAGATCCTTGATGAAAACCTCCTGAAGAGCATTCATTGGACTCATCAGACCAAAGGACAGAGGTAGTCATCTGGAATGCATTTCAATTAACAGGTGTGCCTCGTTAAACATTAACTTGTGGAATTTCTTTCCTTCTTAATGCGTTTGAGCCAATCAGGTATTTTGTGAGAAGGTAGAGGTGGTATACAGAAGATTAGCCCTATTTGGTAAAATACCAAGTCCATATCATGGCAAGAACAGCTCAAATAAGCAAAGAGAAACGACAGTCCATCATTACTTTTAGACATGCAGGGCGGTCAATATGGAAAATTTCAAGAACTTTTAAAGTTTCTTCAAGTGCAGTCACAAATACCATCAAGCGCTATGATGAAACTGGCTCTCATGATGACCGCCACAGGAAAGGAAGACCCAGAGTTACCTCTGCTGCAGAGGATAAGTTCATTAGAGTTACCAGCCTCGGAAATCGGCACCTCAGATTGCAGCCCAAATAAATGCTTCACAGAGTTCAAGTAACAGACACATCTCAACATCAACTGTTCAGAGGAGACTGCGTGAATCAGGCCTTCATGGTTGAATTGTTGCAAAGAAACCACTACTAAAGGACACCAATAAGAAGAAGAGACTTGCTTGGGTCAACAAACACAAGCAATGGACATTTAGACCGGTGGAAATCTGTCCTTTGGTCTGATGAGTAAAATTTGCTAATTTTGGTGTGCTGCCCACAGTGTAGCATAGAGGTGGGGGTGCTTTGCTGGTGACACTGTCTGTGAATTATTTAGAATTCAAGGCACACTTAACCAGCATGGCTACCATAGCATTCTGCAGCGATACGCCATCCCATCTGGTTTGCGCTTGGTGGGACTATCATTTGTTTTATAATAGGATAATGACCTAAAACACACATCCAGGCTGTGTAAGGGCTATTTGACCAAGAAGGAGAGGGATGGAGTGCTGCATCAGATGACCTGCCCTCCACAATCACCTGACCTCAACCAAATTGAGATGTTTGGGATGAGTTGGACTGCAGAGTGAAGGGAAAGCAGCCAACAAGTGCTCCGCATATATGGGAACTCCTTCAGGACGGTTGGAAAAGCATTCCAGGTGACTACCTCATGAAGCTGGTTGAGAGAATGGCAAGCATGTTCAAAGCTGTCATCAAGGCAAAGGGTGGCAACTTTGAAAAATATAAAATTTAAATATATTTAGATTTAACCCTTTTTTGGTTACGACATGATTCCATATGTGTTAGTTCATAGTTTGATGTCATCACTTTTATTTTACAAAGTAGAAAAAAAATAAAAAATAAAGAAAAAGCCTTGAATGAGTGTGTCCAAACTTTTGACTGGAACTGTACAGTTGAAGCTGGAAGTTTACATACACTTCGGTTGGAGTTATTAAAACTTGTTTTACAAACCACTCCACAAATTTCTTGTCAACAAACTATAGTTTTGGCAAGTAGGTCATGCACAATCTACTTTGTGCATGACACAAGTAATTTTTCCAACAATTGTTTTCAGACAGATTATATCACTTATAATTCATTATCACAATTCCAGTGGGGCAAAAGTTTACATACATGAAGTTGACTGCCTTTAAACAGAAAATTATATCATGGCTAATTAGAAGCTAATGATTGGCTAATTGACATAATTTGAGTCAATTGGAGGTGTACCTGTGGATGTATTTCAAGGCCTACCTTCAAACTCAGTACCTTTTTGCTTGACATTGTGGGGAAATTAAAAGAAATCAGCCAAGACCTTAGAAATGAAATTGTAGACCTCCACAACTCTGGTTCATCCTTGGGAGCAATTTCCAAATGCCTGAAGGTACCACGTTCATCTGTACAAACAATAGTACGCAAGTATAAACACCACGGAACCACGCAGCCGTCATACCGCTCTGGAAGGAGACGTGTTCTGTCTCCTAGAGATGAACATACTTTGGTGTGAAAAGTGCAAATCACTCCCAGAACAACAGCAAAGGACCTTGCGAAGATGCTGGAGGAAACGGATACAAAAGTTTCTATATCCACAGTAAAACGATTCCTGTATCGACATAACCTGAAAGGCCGCTCAGCAAGGAAGAAGCCACTGCTCAAAAACCGCCATCAAAAGTTTGGTTTGCAACTGCACATGGGGTCCAAGATAGTACTTTTTTGAGAAATGTCCTCTGGTCTGATGAAACAAAAATAGGACTGTTTGGCCATAATGACCATTGTTGTGTTTGGAGGATAAAGGGGGAGGCTTGCAAGCCGAAGAACACCATCCCAACCGTGAAGCACGGGTGTGGCAGCATCATGTTGTGGGGGTGCTTTGCTGCAGTAGGGACTGGTGCACTTCACAAAATAGATGGCATCATGAGGAAGGGGAAATGATGTGGGTATATCAGTCAGGAAGTTAAAGCTTAGTCACAAATGGGTCTTCCAAATGGACAATGACCCCAAGCATACTTCCAAAGTTGTGGTAAAATGTCTTAAGGTCAACAAAGTCAAGGTATTGGGAGTGGCCATCACAAAGCCCTGACCTCAATCCTATAGAAAATATGTAAGCAGAACTGAAAAGGCGTGTGCGAGCAATGAGGCCTACAAACCTGACTCAGTTACACCAGCTCTGTCAGGAGGAATTGGCCAAAATTCACCCAACTTATTGTGGGAAGCTTGTGGAACGCTACCTGAAACGTTTGACCCAAGTTAAACTATTTAAAGGCAATGCAACCAAATACTAATTGAGTGTATGTAAACTTCTGACCCACTGGGAATGTGATTAAATAAATAAAGCTGAAATAAATAATTCTCTATTATTCTGACATTTCACATTCTTAAAATCAAGTGGTGATCCTAACTGACCTAAAACAGGGAATTTTTACTATGATTAAATGTCAGGAATTGTAAAAAAAAAAAAAAACTGAGTTTAAATGTATTTGACTAAGGTGTATGTAAACTTCTGACTTCAACTGTATGTGCCACTTCCTGTTTTGCATTTTAAACACTTTGGGGGTCTTTGAGGGTCAAACTTATTAATAATGTATGGGGTTCTATGTTGTCTGTGTAAAATGTTGTACTGGAACAGCAGAATGTGGTGTTGCATGAGTAGAAAGATACATGCTGCCCATTCCTCCTTGTCATAATCCATCTCAAGGTCCCTCCAAGATTCTTGCTACATTATCTATATTGTGTTTATCCCAAGTATGAATTGACTCAAAAATAGTAGATAAAACCCTTTGAGTCTGTGAATTGGGGAAACATTTATCAGCTGGACCGCTCATTGATGCATCTGGAGGTAATGTCTCTCTAAATATACAGTTCAACTTGCAAGAAACAATAATAGTAATTTTTGTGGGATATCAAATGTAGCTTAGATGTGTGTAAAAGACATAAAGAACATTGTTTGAGTATAGATCATAAATAAATCTGATCTCTCTGCTGTGCCATGAGTTTAAGATACTGTTGTTAAAGCCTGAAAGCTGTAATTACTTGTCAATGATGAGGATATACACTACATTGCCAAAAGTATATGGGCACCTGCTTGTTGAATTTCTCATTCCAAAATCATGGGCATTGGTCCCCCCCTTTGCAGCTATAACAGCCTCCACTCTTCTGGGAAGGCTTTCCACTAGATGTTGTAACATTGCTTCCAGCCACAAGGACATTATTGAGGTCGGGCACTGATGTTGGCTCGCAGTCTGCGTTCCAATTAATCCCAAAGGTGTTCAATGGGGTTGAGGTCAGTTGTTGTGCTGACGTTGCTTCCAGAGGCAGTTTGGAACTTGGTAGTGATTGTTACAACCGAGTACAGACTTTTTAGCACTCTGCGGACCCATTCTGTGAGCTTGTCTGGCCTACCACTACGCGGCTGAGCCATTGTTGCTCCTAGACATTTCCACTTCACAATAACAGCACTGACAGTTGACCAGGGCAGAAATTTGAACGGACTTTTTTTTTTTGAAAGGTGGCATCCTATGACGGTGCCTCGTTGAAAGTCACTGAGCTCTTCAGTAAGGCCATTCTACTGCCATTGCTTGTCCTATGAAGAGTGCATGGCAGTGTGCTCGATTTTATTCACCTGTCAGCAACGGGTGTGACTGAAATAGCCGAATCCACTCATTTGAAGGGTTGTCCATATACTTTTGTATATTTGTTGAAAATCACAAGGGGAACAAAATCAATGCTAGCACTTAAAGGGGCTGTAGCCTTTTCAATGTTCAATTACAGCATTATTTAATCTGAAGTTATTCTTCTGCTATTTATTATGTTACCAATAATATTTACATGTTAATATTATGTTCTGATTGCAATGATTATGTCTCCTCTTATTAAAAAGCAATCTATTAGCTGTCCGATAGCACATTCTGGTGGAATGACTTGTCCTGCACTTTATTAAAACCCAGAGTTCATTGAGTGAATATTGGCAAAATATTTTGTTTCCTTTCTAAACATAGCAATGTGAATGCAACGAGGACTCGGACCACAAAATAGGTGAAGTGAATTGGCAAAAGAGTTGAGTCCTCATTCAAAGGCAGTGTGAATACAAGGAAAACTAAGTTATTTAGCTTTCCCCATAGTTCACTTTAAAGAGGACAATATGTGAGAACACCCGTAATCAACATGATGCAGTTCATTAATTTAAACAAGTTAAAGAATGATCACAATGATAAGCTTTTGAATTAGTACAAACATAATGTGAACCCATTGTTGGGGGGCATGTGTAATCTGCAGGCGACTGTGTTGACCACTAGACCAACCTCCAGTACAACATTCATTTCTGACATCAAATTACCTACATGCCCCTTTACCATGTGGTCCTTGTACCATTCTCTCTTTTCAGACAATGATAAAGCTCTTATTGTGTTTCTGGTTGTTCTCATAAGCTTCACATCTCTGGTTTTACTCTTTGCTCTATATAAATGTACTCCAAAAAGAAGTGTTTCTACCTCAACGCTTACTAAAGTCACTTTCACATCATGTAAAGAGACAAATAACTTCCCCAACTCTGGTATATTTCATTATTCTGAATTTTGAGGCTATAGTCTCTTTCTAATCCTGCTACTACAGTAATGGTTTATTGGGTATTTGGATTTAGGTCTTCAAAAGATCTTGAATTTAACATAGGCCTACAATAATTACATTGTTAGTCATTTGTCAATTAGTTGGTGATTATGCTAGTGCCTGTTGCTAATGAAGACAGCCATTTTGAACCATTGTATATGTTATGTTGCCAGCCACCCCTTTGTATAACAAACCACTGTTAAACCTTATAGTAAATCATGTATGTAAGCTAAATAGGAGACAACTACAGTATCTGAAACTGTTTATCCATCTAATCTGGATCCCAATATCTATCTCTTATTTATCTCCGAATACATGCCTGTTTGCTCACCACAGGTGATGTATTGGGCCAGTGATGTATTGGGCCGTTCGCACCACCCCCTGTAGCGCCTTACGGTCAGATGCCGAGCAGTTGCCATACCAGGCGGTGATGCAACCGGTCAGGATGCTCTCGATGGTGCGGCTATAGAACTTTTTGAGGATCTGGGGACCCATGACAAATCTTTTCAGTCTCCTGGGGGGGGAGGAATAGGATTTGTCGTGCCTTCTTCATGACTGTCTTGGTGTGTTTGGACCATGATAGTTTGTTGGTGATTTGATTTATTTCACCTTTATTTAATCAGGTAGGCTAGTTGAGAACAAGTTCTCATTTACAACTGCGACCTGGCCAAGATAAAGCAAACCAGTGCGACACAAACAACAACACAGAGTTACACATGGAATAAACAAACATACAGTCAATAACACAATAGAAAAAATTATATACAGTGTGTGCAAATAAGGTAAGATATGTAAGGCAATAAATAGGCCATAGTGGCTAAATAATGACAATTTAGCAATTAAACACTTGATTGATAGATGTGGAAGTAGAGAGACTCGGGTGCAAAGGAGCAAAATAAATAACAGCATGGGGATGAGGTAATTGGATGGGCTATTTACAGATAGGCTAAGTACAGTTGCAGCGATCTGTGAGCTGCTCTGACATCTGGTGCTTCAAGTTAGTGAGGTAGATATGAGTCTCCAACTTCAGTGATTTTGCAATTCGTTCCAGTCATTGGCAGCATAGAACTGGAAGGAAAGGCGACCAATGGATGAATTGGTTTTGGGGGTGACCAGTGAAATATACTTGCTGGAGCGCGTGCTACGGGTGGGTGCTGCTATACCTAGCAAAGACTTATAGATGACCTGGAGCCAGTGGGTTTGGCAACGAATATGAAGCGAGGGCCAGCCAACGAGAGCATACAGGTTGCAGTGGTGGGTAGTATATGGGGCTTTGGTGACAAAACGGATGGCACTGTGATAGACTGCATCCAATTTGCTGTGTAGAGTGTTGAAGGCTATTTTGTAAATGACATCGTCGAAGTCAAGGATCGGTAGGATAGTCAGTTTTATGTGGGTATGTTTGGCAGCATATAAGTGAAGGATGCTTTGTTGCAAAATAGGAAGCCGATTTTAGATTTAATTTTGGATTGGAGATGCTTAATGTGAGTCTGGAAGGAGAGTTTACAGTCTAACCAGACACCTAGGTATTTATTAAATAAACCATGGGAGTTATGTAAAATGCACTATGAATTCATATCTTGAAATTGACACATTTTCACAAAATGTTGGAATGGAGTCAATGGAATGGTATCAAACACGTGTTGGATACCATTCCCCTCCTGTACTCATTGTTTACCGACGACTGCGTGGCCAAGCACGACTCCAACACCATCATTAAGTTTGCTGACGACACAACAGTGGTAGGCCTGATCACCAACAACGATGAGACAGCCTATAGGGAGGAGGTCGGAGACCTGGCAGTGTGGTGCCAGGACAACAACCTCTCCCTCAATGTGAGCAAGACAAAGGAGATTATCGTGGACTACAGGAACATCGACAGGGCTGTAGTGGAGCGTGTCAAGAGTTTCAAGTTCCTTGGTGTCCACCATCGCCACCATGGCCTTTTTTGCCTTTACCTCCATTATCTCACCTCACTTGCTCACATTGTATATACTTATTTTTATACTGTATTATTTACTGTATGTTTTTTTTACTCCATGTGTAACTCTGTGTTGTTGTATGTGTCGAACTGCTTTGCTTTATCTTGGCCATGTCGCAATTATAAATGAGAACTTGTTCTCAACTTGCCTACCTGGTTAAATAAAGGTGAAATAAAAAAAGAGCAACTCCTTGCTTAAAGTCACTGTAAACTGGGGGAATTGTAACAGGAGATTTATATTATATTGGACTTTTTTTAATGAGAATAAAAGTTATTAAACCCTGAGATGAAAACATTCAGCGCTGGTTTCAAAGACTCCGATAAGACCTTTTGCTGGACTGAAGTGCACTTTCAATCAGGACTTTAAAGTTACATTCCCAGTCACAAAAAAAAGTTAACATTACTTTTCCCATCATACACCACGATGTGAGCGAACAAGTCATCAATGCGCCTGCTCAGAGCAGAGTTGGTGTGGCTGAAATATGGCTACAGTGCTACTTCAAGCGTTGGAGCGCGCTGAGATAGCGAAGCTACCAAAAGCTGTTCAAAATAAACTAGAAAAGTTATTTTCTGATCTGCAATATGAAATAGATTCCCTCAAGTCACACCAGGAGCAATTTAGAGTCGATAGCGGTAAGTTATATCCGAATAAGTCATTGTAATGATGTGTACAATTCCAGCTCGCTAGCTAAAGTTATCTAGGCTACGTAGCTAGCTAAAGACAGAATCACAGATACATCTGTCTCGTTTTTTTACCGGATGTATACATTTGAAATATCCGCGTGGCGTTTCCACTCACTACCAAATATGGTAGTGAGAGGAAGCCCTGTTGCCTGCAGTGGGAGAAGATGGAACGAGATGGATTTTGGCCGACATTGTGCTAATTTGCTCATTGATTAAACATTTCATCTCCATACAATGTTCTGTTCCTAAAACTATAATATGTTACGAACACAGTGGACTAAGTTTTGTAGAATTTTCTCTTGGCCAAAGTGTTCTTTTTAAATTGTGTTGTTTAGTAAGAGTAGTTTTTGCGCACTTGCACTATAGAGTAGGCGTTCCCTAACGGAAATATGCGCATGCGTGTTAGTAAGCGCCAATAGGATCTCGCTTGCTCTTGCTTGGCTCCGCCCACCTCCAGGCTTGTTCTTCCCACATTTGTTCCCATTTGAAACGACCGGCAGTGGTCTATCTTGGTTTAGTTATATATAAAAAAAAAACATGTTATCACAGATCGAACAATGAGGTTTAGTTAAACAAATATTTTACATTGTACGTTCGTTATCGCAGAACGTGGATGGCCTTTCCCAGCTGCATCGACAACTGTTTATCTCACAAGGCCTAGTGATATGATGGATTAAAAAATCGTTAGCTAGCTAGGGTAGCTTGTCAACATTGTTAATCAGCCATGTCTAAATTGTTTAGCTTACTGGCTGACGTTGGCAACGTGGTGGATGACTAGTTCGTTTGTTAAGAACTTCTCTATACTCCCAGATAACTTTATTAAACTACTTTGATTTATCATTACGCCTTCGAGACAATAGCAGCAACGTTAACATGTGTTGTCACTCTTGTAGAACAACAGTTCTTTGAGAAAGTGCAACGTCTTGAACAGAGTCAGGAACAGTTTGTGACCCAGACTGAACAGCACCACAAACTCCGAGAGGAGTTCACCAAGATCGGTAAGTGGAACTAGCTTCTTGATCTACTCAAAGGCTCTTTACTTACCACTGCAGTACATGTACAGTATGTAAACCCCGGTATGTGATTCTTTGCAATTTACTGACCATGACCCAAGTTTGACCTTGGGTCAAGTACATCCCATCATTGGGGATGACGATCCACCATTTTATGAAATTGCAATTTTTTCTATAGATGAAGAACTCAAGAGTGTACTAGAAAAGAATAAAGAGTATGAAATCAACCAAGAGAAGTTGACATCTGAACAGGTGAGAGCCTCATGGTCTTGTCACCTCTTTAACGCTTTGTGTAGGGCTAGGTAATATATAACATTTATTCAAATTTGTTTTGCCCGATATTCCAAATACCTCTGTCGCATGAATCAACTTCTACTTTTAGTTTTTTTATAAGTGTTTATCTCCACATGTTCTTATGTATTTTTGTCAAGTCTCCTAAGCTCCTTCTGTGCTGTGTGCACCTTCCATTTACACCAGAGATCTGAATGTAATGACGAGATGCGCATGCCTCCGCCCTAACAATGGGAGTCGTTGTTGTTAAGGCGCCAAGCTTATATCCATAGAATAACATTGGGCTTATTTTGTTGAGAGTGAAACCTCTGTTAGTCTCTTTCTCACTGTTTGCACACACCCTGACCAAGACCCTGCCACTCACAACAACAAAGATAAGAGAGAACTTCTTCCTCTCTGACAAGCATTTTCAACTTGCTATTTGCGGTTTGGTACAACAGAATTAGTCATATTGATACCGAAACACATTGAGACATTATTTTGCTGTAATAGAGAATTTAGGCTTTCTAATGATACCCTTTGGAAATGTTATTTTTCTGTCACGCGTGGCATTGCGGCATTTCATCCAAAGACGACTAGCTGTCTAGTCTGTTTTTCTAAATGTGAAATAAGCATAAAACATAATTGTATAAGGAATTGGCAACTCGTTCTCATTCTGAGAAATAAGGTAGGCCACTTGATTTCAATATCTAAACAAAGTGGACAGGCTAACATGCTGTTCAAACAGTTAGAGATGGACAGAAGGGTGTATTCATAACAATGAAACTTTTCTGCCTTGTTAGCTAGCAAATGGATCCATGTTGGCTAAACTTGAACTATAAAGATTAGCTGGCTACTCACTTGGTCTTGTGCTTAAGGGATTGTTTATGAGACCTGTGTTAATTTTCTATGTTTGCTGCAAGAAGTTAGTCATTATTACTGAATGTGCATTATTCATGGTTCTGGTTACATTTGCAACAAAGGGTATTTTCATAGACAGACTTGAAAGCCAGAAGAGTGATTATTGCAAAGAAAAGGCAGGCTGGACTATTTTCATAAAATAATTACATGATTACTCGGTCTTGTGGTTGTGGAAGGCATATATGGGGCGGCAGGTAGCCTAGTGGTTAGAGCGTTAGACCTGTAACCGAAAGGTTGCAAGATTGAATTGAGCTGACAAGCTAAAAATCTGTTGTTCTACCCCTGAACAAGGCAGTTAACCCACTGTTCCTAGGCCGTCATTGAAAATAAGAATTTGTTCTTAAAACTGACTTGCCTAGTTAAATAAAAGTACAAAATATTTTTTTTATGTATAATTTCAAAAGCCCTGAATTCATTAGATTTATTGCTGACTGTTTTGAAATGCTGTGTTTGACCTTTTGATTTTACAACAAAGCTTATTTAGAGAACATTAAAACCATTGATACTTTTTTAGGCCATATCACCCAGCCTTAGGTTCGTGTTGACACCTTTTTTGGGCTTGACATTGACTTTAACATCTTTATTCTAGGCCCAGCTCTGTAAAGCCAAAAATGAACTGGAGGCAGAGAAGCGGGAGCTTGTACGTACATTGGAGAGGAGATCCCAGGAAGTGGCCTATCTGAGTGGTATGGATTAATCTATGTGGAGAGATGCATACACACAGACACACACTTGATCTAATGTCTATTGGATTTATTTTTTTAATCAGAGGACCTGCAGCGCCTCAATGACAAAGTGGCGGAAGTCAATGCCTCAAAGATGGGGCTGCAGCTCAAGTTGGATGAGCTTGAATCCTCAGAGGTCAACATCAAGGTGAGCCTATTTGAACGCTCTGTAGCTCGTGGCCACTTGAATAGGACCCACCTCTCAAGGAAAGTGTTGAAATGATATAATACATGTATATATCATGTGTAATCAATGCTGTTGTGCCGGTTCCCTCAGTACCGTGAGAAGCGTATGGAGCAGGAAAAGGAGCTGTTGCGAGGCCAGACTGCCTGGCTGAACGCAGAGCTCAAGGCTAAAAGTGAGGAGCTGCTGGCTCTTTCACGCCAGAAGGGCAACCAGATCCTGGAGCTGAAGTGCAGCTTGGAGAACAAAGAGGATGAGGTAAGAACATGACAGTTTAAAATATATATATTTTTTTATAGCTGTACATTCTGGTAATCATATTCATCTATTGAGTATGGAGTCATTCACATATCAAAAACAAACTATTACCTGACTGGCTTCTCCCCCAGTACTCTGTCAACATTATAGTAGTCTTTTTTTTTGTTGTAGTTGAACAGAGTCCAGGAACAAGTGACCAGTTTGAAGACTTCAAATGAAGGCCTTCAGAAGCAGGCTGAAGACATAATCAACAAACTGAAAGAGGATAAGGAGCAGCAGGCTAGCATGGAGGAGAAGTTTAGAAACGAGCTGAATGCCAACATAAAGCTCTCCAACTTGTACAAGGTATGTAGAACAAGTCTTGGATTTGTTTTGGATTACAGTGGATAGTCCATAGCTCCCTAATAATGGTGGTCATCATTGCTACCTTGATGTTTTTTTTGTAAGTAAGCTTTTGGAGAACATTTTAGTTAACAGGTGCATGCAACATTTTTGTGGTGGATGATGTGGAGCATTGAATACATTGTTTCTTTCCCAACACTGGCCAACAACCCTTTACCTTGTCTTCCCAGGGAGCTGCTGCAGACTCTGAGTCCAAGAGTGAGGAATTGAGTGGGGCTGTAGAGGAGCTGCAGAAGCTGCTGAAAGATGCTGGAGAGGGTAAGAGTGAGAGAGAAACCACACAGACACCATCTCAATGCAAAACCTTCAGACATGGGCACTTGGTTTGCTTGTCACAAGTAGGCTACCATTATCCTCTCCTTTCCTCTCTACAGCGAACAAGGCCCTAGAGGTGAGGTTGCAGGAGATGGATGACTGTCGGGACAATGAGGCTGCTGCGCTGAAGGAGAGGATCATCAATTTGGAAAAAGAACTGGAGAACGCCAACGAACTGCTGTCCGACACCAAGCTCAAAGGTCAGGTCTTAGACACAATCTTGCCTGATTCTACTGAACAATTGACTGGACTGTGAAATTGCTTCATTTTGGACGATGTCTCTCAGAATTAACTTCTTTACCAGTAAGTTTGATGTTATTTGAATGAGCATTCGATGGCTAATATCAACTGTCCACTAACTGATTTGTGTTAGGTTGATGTGGCTTCTTTGGTCACGCTCTGAAGACCTCAGTTTGAGCTGGAGGATGAACTTTGACCCTGTGCATGGTTGTGTGTGTCCAGGCTCTGCCGGTGCAGCCTCAGTGCTGTCAGAGGAAACGATTACCACCATGTCCCCGACCGCAGTCGCCGTTGCCAAGATAGTCAAACCTGGCATGAAGCTGACTGAGGTAACGCCACAGTTGCACTGCTTTGGTGACAGAGGACTCTTCTATGTTACACATTTTCACGTCACATATTTACTCAACATTTACAGAGATTTACTTTGCAAAGAAAAGAGTTATAACACATTACGCTCATAGTACTGATGTTTGAGGGTTGGACTGTATAACTGTTTGAGCGACCTCTTCTCTCCAGTTGTACACAGCGTATGTGGAGACCCAGGAGGCACTGCAGCTGGAGCGTGTGGAGAACAAGCGGGTGAATAAGTACTTGGATGACATAGTGCAGGAGGTGGAGGCTAAGGGTCCCATCCTCAAACGCCAGAGGGATGAGCATGAGCGTATGCAGAAATCTGTGGCCAGCCTTTCATCCAAGCTGGAACAGGCAGTTAAGGTGTGTGGGTTTTAGTTTGTGCATTTTATTATTGCCATACAGAGGACCAAGAGACTTTTGTTAGTCAAACATCTGAGGATATGTAAGGATAATTAGAAACCAATCCAGTGAACTCATGATAAATGCAATGGCTTGGGATGGTTTTGAACTGCACTAAACTGTATCATCCAGAATGTCTAGGGTAAGTGAAAATAATGTATTTGAGATGGTATTGGTGAACTGCACTGCAATGCAATGTATTTTAGTTTTTGTCACCTGCACTAGTACAGTGAAATGCCTTTTCTTGCTTGCTCTTTCAAAATCAATAAACAAAAGTAAAGTAGTACAAAAATAAGACATAAGAAAGTAATTAAATTACAGTGCCTGTCAAGTTTGGACACCTACTCATTCAAGGTCATTCATATTTTTTGTGTTTTCTACATTATAGAATAATAGTGAAGAAATAAACTATGAAATAACACATGGAATCATGTAGTAACCAAAAAAGTGTTAAATAAATCTAAATATTTTTTTGATTGTTCAAAGTCGCCACTCTTTGCCTTGATGACAGCTTTGCACACTTGGCATTCTCTCAACCAGCTTCACCTGGAATGCTTTTCCAACCGTGTTGAAGGACTTCACACATGCTGAGTACTTGATGGCTGCTTTTCCTTCACTCTGCGGTCCAACTCATTCCAAACAATCTTGATTGGGTTGTGGTCAGGTGATTGTGGAGGGCAGGTCATCTGATGCAGCACTCCATCACTCTGCTTCTTGGTCAAATAGCCCTTACACCGCCTGGAGGTGTGTTTTGGGTCATTGTCCTCTTAAAACACGAATACCAACCAAGGCTAAGCGCAAACCAGATGGGATGACATGTCGCTGCAGAATGCTGTGGTAGCCATGCTGGTTGTGTGCCTTGAATTCTAAATTAATCACTGACCGTGTCACCAGCAAAGCACCATCACGCTTCCTCCATGCTTCACGGTGGGAACCATGCATGTGGAGATCATCCGTTCACTTACTCTGCGTCTCACGAAGACATGGCGATTGGAACCAAAAATCTCAAATTTGGAATCAGCAGACCAAAAGACAGATTTGCACCAGTCCATTGCTCGTGTTTCTTGACCCAAGCAATTCTCTTCTTCTTATTGGTGTCCTTAAGTAGATCGAACCCTGGTTCGACTCCAGGCTATATCACTACTGGCCTCATGAGATCCAATTTCATCATAGCGTTTGATGGTTTTTGGGACTGCACTTGAAACGTTCAAAGTTCTTCAATTTCCGTATTGACTTAATATCTTAAAGTACTGATGGGCTGTCATTTTTCTTTGCTTACTACCTCGTGAAGCTGGTTGAGAGGTTGCCAAAAGTGTGCAAAGCTGTCAACAAGGCAAAGGGTGGCTACTTTGTTGAAATATATCAAGTAATATACACTTTTTTTGGTTACTACATAATTCCATATGTTATTTCATAGTTTTGATGTATTCACTATTATTCTGCAATGTAGAAAATATTCAGCATTTTAAGAAAAAGCCTTGAATAAGTAGGTGTGTCCAACCTTTTGACTGTTACTGTATATAAAGTAGAGGTCGACCGATTAATCGGAATGACCGATTATTTAGGGCCGATTTCAAGTTTTCATAACAATTGGAAATCTGTATTTTTAAAAAAAAAACATTTTTTTTCATATTTATTTAACTAGGCAAGTCAGTTAACACATTTTTATTTTTGATGACGGCCTAGGAACGGTGGGTTAACTGCCTCGTTCAGGGGCAGAACAACAGATTTTCACCTTGTCAGCTCGGGGGCTCTATCTTGCAACCTTACACTTAACTAGTCCAACGCAATAACGACCTGCCTCTGTCTCGTTGCACTCCACAAGGAGACTGCCTGTTACGCGAATGCAGTAAGCCGAGGTACGTTTAATTAGCTAGCAACTTATCTTATAAAAAACAATCAATCATAATCACTAGTTAACTACACATGGTTGTTGATATTACTCAATATTATCAAGCATGTCCTGCATTGCATATAATCTGACTGAGCATACAAGTATCTGATTGAGTGGTGGTAGGCAGAAACAGGCGTGTAAAGATTCATTCAAACCGCACTTTCGGGCGTTTTGCCAGCAGCTCTTCGTTGTGCGTCAAGCATTGCACTGTTTATGACTTCAAGCCCATCAACACCCGAGATGAGGCTGGTGTAACCAAAGTAAAATGGCTAGCTAGTTAGCGCACGCTAATAGTGTTTCAAGCATCACTCGCTCTGAGCCTTGGGGTGGTTGTTCCCCTTGCTCTGCATGGGTTACGCTGCTTTGATGGTGAATGTTGTCGTTGTGTTCCTGGTTCGAGCCCAGGGAGGAGCGAGGAGAGGGCCGGAAGCTATACTGTTACACTGGCAATACTAAAGTGCCTATAAGAACATCCAATAGTCAAAGGTATATGAAATACAAACGGTATAGAGCGAAATAGTCCTATAATAACTACAACCTAAAACTTCTTACCTGGGAATATTGAAGACTCATGTTAAAAGGAACCACCAGCTTTCATATGTTCTCATGTTCTGAGCAAGGAACTGAAACGTTAGCTTTCTTACATGGCACATATTGCACTTTTACTTTCTTCTCCAACACTGTTTTTGCATTATTTAAACCAAATTGAACACGTTTCATTATTTATTTGAGGCTAATATTATTCTGACTTTTCACATTCTTAAAATAAAGTGGTGATCTTAACTGACCTAAAACAGGGAATTTTTAATCTGATTTAAATGTCATGAATTGTGAAACTGAGTTTAAATGTATTTGGCTAAGGTGTATGTAAACTTCCGACTTCACCTTACACCTATACATACAGTTATCGGGATATATGATAAACGGAGTAGCAGCAGCGTATATGATTGTGTGTGCATGAGCAAATCAAGTGGGTGTAGAATATGCATATAAAATGGAATGGTCAATGCAGATAGTGTATGTGGACATTTTGTTAGCTATTTAGTAGTCTTATGGCTTGGGGATGGAAGCTCTTCAGGAGCCTGTTGGTGTCAGACTTGATGCTCCGGTACCGCTTGCCTTGGTTGGTATTCATGAACTGCACTGCACTTGCCTATAATGTGCACTTATAGTGTGGCAGAACCCATTCAGTGGAATTATAACTAGTTACTGTGTTTCAGGAGGTTCACCGTCTGCAGAAGGTGACTGACGAGGCCAACAAGCGCTCTTCTGTCCTGGAGAGAGACAACCAGAGGTCTGATGTGCAGCTTGCAGACATGGGGCAGCAGGTAGGGCCCAAACAGAACATCCTGTCTTATAACCTCGCAAACCTCACTATTGTCGTAGAATTAGGTGTGGAAAATCAATAACAATGTCGATCAAAAAGTGATGGTTTCAAGAATACAGGTTTGGGACACAACTTTTTCACCCCCTCCCCCACCAGATCCGTGTCCTACTCATTGAGCTGGAGGAGGCGCGTGGTAACCATGTAGGCCACGACGAGGAGGTGAGCTCTGCTGACATCAGCAGCACGTCAGAGGTCATCACGCAGCACCTGGTGACGTTTCGTGGGGTGGAGGAGCTCCAGCAGCAGAACCAGCGCCTCCTGGTGGCCCTCCGAGAGCTCAGCGAAGCACAGGAGAGGGAGGAGGAAGAGACCACTGGCACCAAGTGTGATATACTTAATTGTCCATATTTTTTGCAGATCCATTTATGTTTTGCTTTCAACCTAAGCCCCCAAGATAAGTATCCGACTGTCCTTTTCTCCATCCAGAAACAACCCACTAGGCTAGATACATTTGTGGATCTGACATTGTTGGATTGGCATAAGCAATATGATAGTAGCTCCTGCTCCACCTTCCTCTTAGGTTCCCCTGTGTCAGTAAAATGTTTGTCTGTGGATAAGTAAAGGTCATTCCAACCCCCCCCCCCCCCCAGGTGCAGTGAGCTGGAGTGCAGTCTGGAGAAGGCCCAGGCAGAGCTGGAGGCTCTGCGAGAGCAGCGTAGCCACCAGATGCAGCTGGCTGAGTCCATCGTTAGGCAGAGAGATATGTACAGAGTGCTGCTGGCCCAGGCCACCGGAGTCAGCTTCCCTCAGCAAGGTCGGGTTCAGATTAATTCACAAACATTTCCTTCTTCAGGGCCTGATGAGGCTAGTGTAGCAGAAATGTATATGTGGGTGCATGAATAAAGTACTGGAGCAGCATATACTGTGTGCAGGCTTTTGGTTCTTTAAGAAGTAATTTTTGTCCCAGCCCCAGTGGATAACTTTGGGATGTGTATATATTAATTACATATTGACCTCTTGTCTCAGGTGCAGCAGCTGCTGAGGAGTTCTCTAGCACCCCCCGCCGCTCCCCAGCCGCCACCCCCACCACACCCACTGGAATCATTACTATGGCAACCGAGTCAACCGAGGTGGTAGAGGCCAAGGCAGCCCTCCGACAGGTGAACTACCACAATCTTCTGTGCTGTTTTACACATTTTCTTAGTCAGTCACTAGAGGGCAGTATACACCTAACTACAGGAATTCTGTGGCAGTCTACCATTTAACATTGAGAATGGAAGTCTGCATATCAGTGTACATGTATATGCAGCATTGCTTGATACATCAAACATTATCTGTCCTTTTTGTTCCACCAAACCGCCATGTTATGGTAGATCATAAACAATATCCTTCAATTAGTTTTATACAAAATGGTTGCATTACTCTTACCAAACAAGATGTTCCTTTGGATATGTTTTTTTAGTTGCAGGAAGTGTTCTCTTCCTATAAGAGGGAGAGGTCTGAGAGTGACAAGACCCTGATGGAGCAGAGTGAGAAGCTACAGAAGCAGGTGTCTGATCAGAGATTCCAGAATGCCAAGATATCCACCCAACTGGAGTTTACCTCCAAGAGGTAAGAGAATTGCACATAACTTTCAGGTCACTATTCAACACAATGGCACATGATTAGGGTTGTAAAATTCTGTGAACTTTGCCCAAATTCCCTGGTTTTTCAAAAATCAGTAAAAGTTACACTTAGACAAAATGTCCAAAACACTTTGGTTTCTCAATGTGGGAACAAGAAGTTATTTCAGATTTCTTTGCAAAGTTCGCTTGATAACTTACTGATCCTACCTGGTGATGCCCCCCCCCCCCCCCCCCCCCACCACCAGGTATGAGATGCTTCAGGATAATGTTAAGGGCTACAGGAAGGAGATTGCCTCTCTGATGGAGAAGGGACAGAAGATGGCTGCTGCAGCCCAGACGTGTGAGCAGACTGTTCACACCATGACCCAGGACCTGAGGGTTGCCCAGGAGAAACTAAACATGGCAGAGGTGTGTGTACCTCATGTTTCTGTGTTCCAAGTATTTTGTTCATTGTATTAGAAAAAAAGACAATACTTGGTCTCACTCTCGTAATGTGTGTGTTAGTGGTCTTTCTATACGTCTAGTTTCTAATCCACAGTTGAGCTGAGTGTTTTCCTCCTCCAGGGTCGTGCTGAGAGCCTCAGGAAGGAGAGAGAGATGCTGAAGTTAGTGGAGTCCAGACTGACCCAGGAGAAGGAGACCATGCAGACCCAACAACGAGGACAGAACATGCTGCTCACCAATCTCAAGACCATAGAGGTACCTACAGACACACACACACCAATCTCAAAACAATTGATACATCGCACACTAACCACTCATAAATTGGTTGAGGCACTGTTCTCTCTACATTCGTGTCATGTTTTAACTGTTCTCCCTGTGTGCTCATTCAGGCCACGTTGGAGCGCTCCGAGACAGACACCAGGCAGCGTCTGAACGCCCAGATAGAGAAGCAGGAGAGGGAGATCGGCCAGCTGCAGAAGAGACTGGAGCACGAGGTGGAGCAACGCCACCTGCTGAGCAGAAACCAAGATGTAAGTCCAACCAACAATCATCCCAAGTCCAACTACAACCCCCCCCCCCCCCTCCTCTACCTGGATTCTATCCCTCTTTCTCCTTTAATATAGCACTTGTACTTTTTTCCCCAAGACTTGCTTCAAAAAGGCAGAATTCAAGCATTTGGTCACATACCATACACAAAATCAACCCTTCCTCGCCTTTCCCCATCCAGTTGCAGCTGATGGATGCCAAGAGGCAGCTGGAGACCCAGACGGCCCTGCTCCAGAAGACCAGGGATCAGCTGAGTGCTGCCCAGCTGGAGGTGAGCTCTCTCAGGCTGCAGCAGGGCAGTGGAGAGGGTGGTCGTCTGTCCCTGAGCTCCCCGCCCACTCCCATGGGCATCAGAGGTAAGAGTACATACAACGTACAGAATCACATCAGGTTGACTGCCTTCTGAGGCATCATAGAATGTTTTGGAACCACCCATAGAAGTTTGTGTAGCCTGAATGTTGGAATGGCTCCAATGTGGATAGTACTCAGAGTTTTCTTCAATACAGCCACTTACACAATTACTATTTTAAGAGCGTTTAAATCCCAGTTTGCTATCATGTCTTTAAATATTTTTCCAATTTCAGACTAAATGTCAGACTTGCAGTCATGTCAGAAGCTAGCATATTCATCACTTATCAACAACAGCTGCACATTCCAATTAAACATGTTTTGAAGTTCACTTTCCTTGCTTTGTCTAACACTCATGAATCTATCAAATAAGTAGGGGGATGCACGATATATCGGTGAACATTTCGGAATCGGATGATATTAGCTAAAAATGTCAAAATTGGTATCGGCCCGATGTCTAGGTTTAACGCAGATGTGAAAAACGATGTCAAAGCTGACGCGAATACCTATATACCGTAGGTACATGACGTAATGGCGCCATGTAAAATTTTGCGCTACACGTGCAACGCAGCATTCCCAACCTAGCCCACAATGTCTGCTGTGGATCGAGCAGTCAACAAGTTGAGCAGTCATTTGAAAGAGTAAGAAAATTTCAGCGAGACAGCTCAAAGGCGAAATCCATTTAACGCCAAGGTAATGGAATTCATTGCCCTTGACAATCAACCGTTCTCTGTCGTGGGTAATGTTGGCTTTCACGACAGTAATAGCTTCATTGCTATTAGCTTCACAACATACTATGGAATGCTGTTTGGGTCTTTGCGTGTCAAAGACTCAAATAACACTATTTGATGTGTTTTAAATATGATTTTCGTTTGACACGTCAAAAAACAGTTCTATCTATTATAGAATGTGTGTTCTGAAATTGCATGTGCAAGCCAAGCCCCACCACTAATATCAGTAACACTGTCAAAGCTATACAAAAAAGTCTGCAAACACCGGCTACAATTTTTTTTTTTAAGAATACGGCGTTTGTAATGAAGCATTATTTGTTTGACCCCAACTTCTGGGCTGGCTAGCTTTAGCTTGGTACAACCAGCCTGGAAAAACAATGACCAGTTGAAACTGCAGTCATTTTCGTTATTCTTAGCAATGATTTAGGAATCCGTTTAAGTATTGTTGTTTGCCTATTGAAATGTAACTTTGGTTCATGAAAATAAATGGCAAGCCAGCTACTTAACCCCGTTTCCCAAAGCTAACGTTAGCCAGCTACTTAACCCTGTTGCCCAAAGCCCAAACATTATAAGCAGCCAGCTAGCTTCATCTGGCTAGTGAGGCTTGATCAGACCAAGTTATGTTTGTGAAGCTAGCCACAATAAGGATTTGGCATAATAGTATAATTGGCTGGTTACCTTCAAAATGAAAGTACCTCTTTGAAAGTGATGCAGAAGGTTACAATTGGTGGAATCATGCCATATTTAGACTAGATAATGTTAAACAAGGTTGGAATGTGAAGTCGCCTCCCCAGTCATCCTATTGTGTGTTGACATTCATATTTCACTGTACAGCTTTACCTATTGATTGGGGATCAATGAAATGGGGTATCAGTCTACTCAATACCCAATATATTTTTTCCCCAACGTCGTCCTCAGAGTTATCGACTCCAAAACGCCCACGCAGTATTGTTTTTCCTCAGGAATAGTGTTCAATAGAAAGGTTAACAAGAAATGTGGCTCAATTCAGTGGTTTCAGTCCCACAATAAGAGCTATGATGCCAATGTTCTGTGTATCACTGAGTAGACTGGTACCCCATGTCATTGATCCACAATCCATAGGTAAGGCTGTACAGTGCATATATATATATATCTATATATATATCTATATCTATATCTATATCTAATATATATATATATATATATATATATATATATATATATATATATATATATTTATTTATTTAACTAGGCAAGTCCGTTAACCTCAGAGCTACCCCCCTACTTTTTTCAATTTCCGCTTGAAGACATACCCAAATCTAACTGCCTGGAGCTCAGGCACAGAACCAAGGATATGCATATTCTTGGTACCATTTGAAAGAAAACACTCTGAAGTTGTGTAAATGTGAATTGAATGTAGGAGAATATAACACAATAGATCTGGTTTAGATAATACAATGAATTTAAGCACAACCCCCACCTGTGGACGTCGGGCCCTCGTACCACCCTCATGGAGTCTGTTTCTGACCGTTTGAGCAGACACATGCACATTTGTGGCCTGCTTGAGGTCATTTTGCAGGGCTCTAGCAGTGTTCCTCCTGCTCCTTCTTGCACACAGGCGGAGGTAGCGGTCCTGCTGTTGGGTTGTTGCCCTCCTACGGCCTCCTCCACGTCTCCTGATGTACTGGCCCATCTCCTTGTAGCGCCTCCATGCTGACAGACACAGCAAACCTTCTTGCCACATCTCGCATTGATGTGCCATCCTGGATGAGCTGCACTACCTGAGCTACTTGTGTGGGTTGTAGACTCCATCTCATGCTACCACTAGAGTGAAAGCACCGCCAGCATTCAAAAGTGACCAAAACATCAGCCAGGAAGCATAGGAACTGAGAAGTGGTCTGTGGTCCCCACCTGGGGGTGTCTTGCTAATTGCCTATAATTTCCACCTGTTGTCTATTCCATTTGCACAATAGCATGTGAAATGTATTGTCAATCAGTGTTGCTTTCTAAGTGGACAGTTTGATTTCACAGAAGTGTGATTGACTTGGAGTTACATTGTGTTGTGTGTTCCCTTTATTTTTTTGAGCAATGTATTATTATAGACCTGCTAAATCTACTGTCTCATTTATATTATGACATTTCAGCTAGATCTACTGTCTTTATGGCCCTGACAAGCTGTATCTACTGTATCCATTTCACTTTGGCCATTGTTGTGGTTCTGCCCTCCCCTCAACAGCCTCAAATAGGCTATTTCATTTCACAAATAATATTTTATATTATTAATTTCAAACAACGGCATTAGCATGAGAAGAACTTACCAGTCCAAAACAATGTCCTCTCCGTTCAAAAAAATATTCCTCCATTTGGGAATCGCTAAATGAATCGTCCTCGATCAATTTCTTCTAAAATTGTGTGTACATCTGTATATCTAGACTTAGATTTAGCTTTTCCTGACTTAGTCGCCATACTGATTGATATATAAACTGCTGAATATGCGCTTTACCAAAAAAATGCTGTGCGTAACATGCGCTCCTTCCAGTATGAATCTTCAATGGCGAATGACCCTCTTTACGCCAGAGTTTACTACATGGGTTGGTCTTCCAACACATAACCATTACATATTGCCGTTTACCTCAGCTCATTGGCTATCTACCCAGCTAGATTTCAAGACGATCAGTGGTCATTGGGTTAAAATACAGTCAATCAACGAAACAGCGGTCATATCATTGGTGCACAATGATGTCATTACTTGTTGTCTTCAAATGGGTTTCTTTCAGTCAATACGTCCCGCGAAATGACCCATCAGATTTGGTTGTGTTACAAACAAACCAGTTGTTTGCAATGAAACCAAACATGACTGGAAAAGTCACGTTCTGTGTGTGTATTTACCTCGAATGTGTCGTCAAATGGAATGATACGGAATTCACAACACAAGCGCTTAGGCTATAAAAATGGATTTTATCAAACAAAAGACCATTCATTGCAATCCCAATGCTCATTGTTACACAAACAGAGGAAGATCATCAAAGGTGAACTATTTATTTTATTGCAGTTCGTGAATTTGTTACGCCTGTGCTGGTTGAAGTAGTTGTTTTTTATGGAGTTCTATCCTCAGATAATCGCATCGTATTCTTTCACAGTAAATCCTTTTTTAAATCTGACAACGCAGTTGGATTAGCAAGATTCTAGGCTCTCGAAACATGTGAGACACTTGTAATTTTTAATATGACTATTAATGTAGCGATCACCGTATGTTGTCGAATTTCATCCCGCTACCGGGTTCCGTGCGCAGAGAGGTTAAGTACAAATTCTTATTTTCAATGATGGCCTAGGAACAGTGGGTTAACTGCCTTGTTCAGGGGCAGAACTACAGATTCTTACCTTGTCAGCTCGGGGTTTCGAGCTTGCAACCTTTCGGTTACTAGTCCAACGCTCCAACCACTAGGCTACCTGCCACCCCCAGTGCAATTCTAAAGTATAATACATCCGGTGTGATTTCAACAGATTTTTGTCATTTGTCTTTTGTTGATTTTATATAACATTCCAACCTCGTTTAGCATGATCTGTTAAATTATGTCATTTTACTATTTGTATTCATTTGCATCACTGTCAATGACATACTTTTATTTTGAAGGCTAACCGCAAACTCCCCTGTTGTGGCTAATCCCTATTGTGGCTAGCTTCACATAGAGGAGTCGGGCCACCATTAATCAAATAAGAACTGTCTTATAAATTAGGGTTATTTTAAATGACACCTAGCTAGTTAGCTAGGATAGCTACTGAAACAGATTGTTGTTTTTGGGGAAGAACATTGTTTGCATCCATGAGCTAGCTAGCTTTTTTTTTTTTATGACCAGCACTGAAGGTGCGCGAGACATCATAGCATACATATCGATGAATCGTTGTGACTTTTGAAATACGAGTGATTGTGTAATAACTACCTAAAACATTAATGAATGCGTTAAATTGTGACGTGCTGTCATATTCAGGTCCTGATTAGTCAACAAGGTATTTTTTTGACATGCAAAGACCCAAACGGCATTCCATAGAAATCCTGGTTGAGAATGAAACGACCGAACAAATGAATAACGAAACAACAAGTGAAAGATAGGTTTTGATTATGTTTTACTGGTAATGGGGACATGTGTACATGCCAACAAAATTACGTTTTGGTGTGTGTGTGTAACCTTTTATTTAACTAGGCAAGGCATTTAAGAACAAATTCTTATTTACAATGACTGCCTACGCCGGCCAAACTCGGACGACGCTGGGCCAATTGTGCGCCGTCTTATAGGACTCCCAATCTCAGTCGGATGTGATAAGCCTGGATTTGAACCAGGGACTGTAGTGATGCCTCTTGCACTGAGATGCAGTGCCTTGGACCGCTGCCTGTGTGTGTGTGTGTAACCTATTTAACTGTGCTAGAATGATTTTAAAAGGCAGCTCAAATTTAAATATCGAGTATCGGGTTTTTTGGCAAGGAAAGTATCATATCGGCCTCACTACAAATAAGTTGTGGGTCAGAGTGCAGTTATTTAGTTTCCTAGCAGAAACGTTTGTTAGCATGTTTGCTTATTAAAGCTGTGGGATTCCTAGTTTTCCATGTAGCTGTAGGTCAGTGTCTACAGCTATGCTGTCTTTAGTTTGTCTTACTACATTTCCTATAAAATGTCATAACAGGCTAAATAAAACCCTGAAACAATGTGTTCTGGAGATGCACCATTAGCAGTGTTATTGATATTTTATTAAGGTTCTCGTTCTATGCTGACCATGCTAGCTGTGCTCTGTCTGTGACACTTACCTCTCCTCACCTCATCTTCTCATCTTTCCCCCTCACTTCTTAACTCCCCACCCCTCAAGGTTTCCAGGTTTCAGAAGGGGACTCTGAAGATCTGCATGGCCGCCTGAAGCAGGCAGAGACACGGGCAGAGGAGCTGACAGAGCAGCTGAGGACAGCCACCTCCAGCATGGAGCTGTACAGAGCCATGGCCCAGAGCCTAGAGGAGTCCCTGGACAAGGAGATGCAGGTCAGGACTCCACCCTGGCCCCTAAGTCCTTAGTAGGATACTACCCTGGCCCCTAAGCCCTTAGTAGGATACTCATGGATACCATTGTACTGTATGCTAGCATACAAGTAGACTTCCAGTTATTGTGCTAATGCTTGTTAGTATTGGCTCACAAAACTTTGACTTCTTCATAATGTATGCAGAGACGTAACAAAAAAACATGACCTTCCAACTTTAGTCCTCAAACCATATCCCTCATACCCTTATTCAGACCCCTATCGTAAACGGTACAGTCCTAAATCCCTCTGGCACTCTCTCCCTTGTCTCTCTAGGTGACAGAGCAGGCTCGGTCTGCCATTGAGGAGCGTGTGAAGGAAGCCCAGGAGCAGCACCGTCAGTTGGAGAAAAAGCTCCTGGAGGCAGAGAAGGAGAAGCAGGGCCTGCAGGAGGAGAAGATGAAAGCCCTGGCCTCCGTGGAGCAGCAGGTATGATGCAGAGAGGACCATTGCTAAACATCTATTCCCTTACAGTGCTTTATTAGGACTATTAAGGAAAGATTTCCACACTGTATAGCTCAAATGGTAGCTGATGCGTTCTGTATTATTTAACCACATCCAGTGCGCACGTAAGTGCTGGGTTCACACAATGCCGGGGTCCCCATTGTTCCACACATTTAATATCTAAATTCCTGTTTTCCTTATCCCTGTGTGTGTCAGGTGGCTGTGCTGAGAAGGAGTCTGAGCAGTGTGCAGGCGGACCACCAGGAGGCTCTACAGATGGCGGCGGTGGCAGCAGCCCAGGAACAGCAGGCCATGCTGGACAGCCAGGAGCAGGTCAGAGGGAGAAGTGGGCCGTGGCTAATTGGCCCTTATCTTGTTGCAGTGGTGTCCCAACTTTTCATATGGCATATCTGACAAAGCTATTTGCTACCTTGTTTTCCGCATGCTTGGTATAGAGCATTACCTAGCTTGATTGTCGCTAACCATGTAAACTGTGATACTGGTTCATACATTCATATAAACTACATTATGTATTGCATTCCAGCTAGAAGGTCAGCTAAAGCTGGTCTATAATGCTGGTCTTCTCCCCCCTCCCAGGCAAAGCTGGCGTCAGAGGCACAAGATAAGTATGAGCGTGAGATGATGCTCCATGCTGCAGACGTGGAGTCCCTCCAGGCAGCCAAGGCCCAGGCCCTGCAGGCAGCCACGCTCAGACAGCAGCTGGAGGAGAGGGCCCAGAGAGCCTCTGCTCAGCTGCTGGAGGCCAGAGTCTCCTGGGAGGAACAGGAGAGGATCCTCAAGGTATGTATTTGCAGTTGATTGATTGCAATCAAAGGAGATGCTTATATTATGAATAATAGATATGGTATTGGTGGCAAATGTTTAGAAGTGTAGATGGTGATAGTGTAAAATATATTTTTATACTTGTTGGAAGCTAGAGATTATAAACTGCCACTCACTTTTGCAAGGGTTGTACAGTTTACATAGTTGGTGTGCACCACAAGGCTGTAATGTGCATGAACTCTCTCTGTTAGGAGGAGATGTCTAAGGTGGTGTCTCGTTCTGAAGAGCTGCAGAGGCAGAACAGCCTCCTCCATGAACAGATTCAGACCATGAGCTGCAAGATGGCCGCCACCCTGCAGCGCCAGGCCAACGAGAGCCCTCTGAACATCTCCCTCACGGAGGAAGGCAAGTCTCAGGACCAGGTCCTTGAGATACTCAGGTAATGCCCCCCCCCACGCAATTACTTCACTCCTACAACACCCTTTTTTTTCTCATCGTAGCCTCTGTCCCCTCCCTGTCACGCTGCAGGTTTGTGCGCCGAGAGAAGGAGATAGCGGAGTCTCGATTCGAGGTGGCCCAAGGAGAGAGTCTTCGCCATAGGCTGAGAGTAGAGCACCTGGAGAGAGAGCTGAGAGAACTACAGGAGAGCCTTAGTGCTGAGAGAGAGCGAATGCAGGTGAGCTGGACACTGGACAGCCAATGATTTATGGCTTCATAGGGTAGTTACCTGGACCCAGGTTAAGCCTTTTCCTAGACTAAAATGCCCGTTCAATGGAGAGTGGAAAAACAGTTTTGTTCATAAATGAAGAGGGTATGGGTGAGAGAGCAGTTTAAGATGATAATAGCTCAGTGCTGCTTATGATCTTTAACCCCTGACCCCAGGTGACAGCTAAGACCCTGGCTAAGCACGATGAGCTGATGAAGAAGACCGAGACCATGAGTGTCCTGATGGAGACCAACAAGATGCTGAGGGAGGAGAAGGAGAGGATGGAGCAGGAGCTCCAGCAGACACAGGCTAAAGTAAGACAGCAGGTTTACTTTCTCAGTGTCAAAGCACCAACCTTTGGTTATAATAACAAAACCCTATCTTAAGTCATTTTTCTCTGGAAACCTTGTGTGAATTTGGTCCCTGTTTTTGGTGGGAGGGGGGGGGGGGGCTGTTTTAGGCAAGAGGCCAACTTTTTTTTTTTAAATTTTATTTTAAATGTTTGTTTTGATTGACATTTTCTTCATATCTCTCTCCCTGTCTGTCAGGTGCGTAAGCTGGAGTCCGACATAATGCCCATGCAGGAGTCCAACGCTGAACTGAGTGAGAAGAGCGGCATGCTGCAAGCAGAGAAGAGGATTCTGGAAGAGGACATCAAACGCTGGAAGGCCAGAACACAGGTTAGTGTTATTCCTTACACAATTTGTCCCAATCATATTATAACATACCCATGAAATATTATATTGACAGAAAACAAATACCCCCACCCCAAATAAAACAATAAAAACATTCTCAAAGTACGATTCCTTGTGACTCACAGTTTGTTTAAGGTCCAAAAGCCTGTTTATTGACTTTGGATTTGAAATGTAATGTGTTCTGTTTAACTCCTGTGTGTCCCTTTAGCACCTGGTGAGCCAACAGAAGGACACAGACCCAGAGGAGTACAAGCGTCTCCACTCTGAGAAGGAGGCTCACCTCAAACGCATCCAGCAGCTCACTGAGGAGACGGGCAGACTCAAGGCTGAGGTGGCCAGGTGAGAGTTAGCCTAGGCTGTAATATAAACAGAATATATAGCCTGGAATCCAAAACTGAATACCGCTCAGTTTGACTTTTCTGTTATTACATGGTACCAAGGACAGCAAGGAAGCTGAATTCAATGAGGAACCTATTTTGTAAAAACACCATGCTACACAATGAATTGGCAAACAACGCAAGACATAAAAAGTGAGAATCTGCTGATTGTACTATAAAAAGTATTTTGGGATGTTTTATATTAATGTATGATCTCCCTGTAGGAGTGGCGGCTCGGTGACGTCCCTCCAGAGCCAGGTGCAGATGCTGCGTGAGGGTCTGGGGAAGGTGAGCTCTGACAGGGATGCTCTGAGGAGGAGTATGGAGGCCAAGAACCTGGACATCCAGGAGAAGTTCCGCACCATCACTCAGGTCAAGAAGATCGGACGCCGCTACAAGACACAGTATGAGGAGCTCAAGGTGGAGCACGACAAGGTCAGTTGGTGAAACACCTGGTACCTGTTCTGGTTTTGTACAGGGAAAAGTTTAAAAATATATATATATTGATTTGTAACTAAGCTGTTTCATGAAACCCAGCCTTGAATTCACTCAGACTCCCAAGATTCAAGAACAAGATTCATCTCAATTGTTTAAACTAATAATACCCTTACTCATGTTGTCACTGAATAACAAATGTGTTGGTCCAGGTGGGATCAAGTTGAACACTCAATGTCTAACCTGATGTCCTTGATTTTAAATAGACATTCTCAGTGTGTGAATCCTGCCGTAATGTATTCAGCGTTGGACTGATCTCCTCTCCAGATGGTGTTTGAGGCAGCGTCCACCCCAGCCCAGGAGCAGGAGGCCCAGCAGGCCTCAGCCCAGGAGCTCCAGGGTCTGAAGGACTCCCTGGGACAGGCTGAGACCCGGACCAAAGACCTGGAGGGACAGCTGGACAACCTCAACAAGGTCAGAGCAGTGTTTCCCCTATACTTTTTTCCTAAGCAACATCCAGGATGACTTTCACCAAAATTGTAAATGCCTATTGGGCAGAGGGTTAAGATAAAGGGTGGTAAAGGTACCTGGTTGTATGAAACCATATTACCAACACAGACCTTGGTGTGTTCCCCTCAGGTTGTGGGTGAGCGTGAGGCGGAGGTGCGCGGGTCGCAGGAGCAGGCCTCCAGGCTGCAGACAGAACTGACCAGGCTGAGACAGGAGCTGCAGGAGAAGGCCTCCCAGGAGGACACCCTCAGACAGCAGATGGCTGAGAAGGAGGAGAAGACCAGGAAGGCCTTTGTCGGGGCCAAGCAGAGGATCAACCAGCTTATGGGTAAGAGGCCAGGCCAGACAAACCTGACTGTGGCTCAAGCTTGAGTGTGGCTGAGGTTTGCATCGAAGTATACAGTTGCGGCCAAATATTTTGCCACACTTGCACTTTTCTTAAATGATTCCATTTTTCTTCTAAAATAAGTTGAAATTTAAAATACTTTTGGTCTCCACACCTTGTTATTGTATCTTCAGCATTGCATAACCAATTTTATTTTTGTGAAATGAAGTTTAGAGTTTTTATTTAGTCCATTCCAGTTGTCTTTATTTTTTAAGTAATTGGCACCCTGGAGCTAGTACTTGGTTTCACAGCCTTTGGGCAAGATTACTGCAGACAAATGAGCCTGCTGCACCTTTCCACTAGCAATTTGGCCCACTCTTCAGAAGCAAACTGCTATAATTCTTACAGTTTTGAGAGGTGCCCTACATCAACTGCTGTTTTCTTTCAAGTATTAGTTTCGGTATTTCACTTACGGGATATTCCCCCAGCGTATTCGTCAGCAGCCTTTATTACACTACGCCAGCCATTATTGGCTGGATGTCGAGACGACGTGTGAGTCTGGGAAGGGTGTCCCTCCTACCCTACAAAAAGTCCAACCCAGTACCTGAGTCATTCAAACACCTCTTCTCGCTTTTCATCAGAAGGCTTACCTCGACACGACGACTGTGTTTTCCAGAACTAGCTAAACTGTTTACAGACGTGAGCTATTCTCAGGACTGAGCGGTAGTGACAATTTTCCTTCACCATAGTTAGAGGAAAATAATTTGAGGGAGGAATGGGTACAGCTGTGACACGGGTAACTCATTTACGACCAAGTTAGCTGTATCCAAACAGTGACTAGTCGTTAGCAAGCTAGCCACCGGTAGCTAGCTTTGGTAGTTTTACTTCAACAAGAAAAGTTTACCAGCTACACCCCGAGCTATCTTTTCTGACCTGTTTCGGAAACGGTATCCGGCCATCACACCGAGTGCCGCCTTCAGAGATAGCATAGAGATTAGTTGGTTATCGGACTAGCTTACCGAGCTATTTTTTTTTTCTGACAGCTAAAAACATAGCATCCAAGCTATGGCGACAAAAGCATCTCCCACCCCAAACGAGGAAAAGCTCCCGACATGAATCTGCTCCTGTGGAAACAAGACATCGGCCAAAGACACCCACTCGGTGTGCTCCGCTTTCCTCGGGCTACAACATTTCCAGGAAGCTTTAGCCTCCCCTGGCTCCTGTCTACACTGTGCCCTCTTCACTGTGAAGACCCTCTGTCGCAGGCTAGCATGCCAAGCTAGCCTGAGTTAACAGGACCCTGACATGGGGGGCCGGTGTCCCCGATGGCTCACCAGAGGTTATTGATATCCCCACAGCAGTGGTCTGTATTACAAAAGAGCTGTAAGTTTGATATATTGGTCCACAGAACATTTCCCCCTGGATTTAGGCTTGTTTGGGTGAGTTTTTGAGAAGTTGAATCAGGCTTTCTTGTCTCCTGCAGCAGTGGAGCCTTCCTATGTTTACCAATGACCAAATGAAGCGTTCGAAGATAATAACCCCCTTCCTACAACCAAACATGAGGAGGTTTGATAATGCTGTGTGGTTCCTTTGCTGCTTATGGTACTGGGGACCTTGAACGTGTGCAAGACATGGAATCAGCAGAATATCAAGATGTTTTGGAGTGCAATGTTCAACCCAGTGTCCAAAAACGTGGTCTTTGTCAAAGGTTGTGCGTCAAATCAAATAACATTTTATTGGTCGCATACATATATTTAGCAGATGATATTGCGGGTGTAGCAAAATGCTACAGTGCAGTAGTATCTAACAATACACAATGTAAAGAATGGAATTAAGAAATATATAAATATTAGAATGAAAAATGTCGGAGTGGCATTGGCTAGAATACAGTATATTCAAATGATATTAGAGAAACAGTATGTAAACATTATTCAAGTGACCAGTGTTCCGTGTCTATGTGCATGGGGCAGCAGCCTCTAAGGTGCAGGGTTGAGTAACTGGGTGGTAGCCGGCTAGCGACCATGACTAAGGGCAGTGTACTAGGTGGAGGCCAGCTAGTGATGGCTATTTAACAGTCTGATGGAAGCTGTTTTTCAGTCTCTTGGTCCCAGCTTTGATGCACCTGAACTGAACTCGCCTTCTGGATGATAGCTGGGTGAACAGGCCGTGGCTCGGGAGGTTTATGTCCTTGATGATCTATTTGGCCTTCCTGTGACATCTGATGATGTAGGTGTCCTGGAGGGCAGGCACTGTGCCCACGGTAATGTGTTTTGGCAGACCACACTACTCTCTGGAGAGCCCTGCGGTTGCAGGCTGTACAGTTGCCGTACCAGGCGTTGATACTGCTCTCAATGGTGCATCCGTAATAGTTTGGGGTGGTCCTAGGGTCCAAGCTGAATTTCTTCAGCCTTCCGAGGTTTAAGAGGCACAGTTGCTCCTTCACCACACGGTCTGTGTGGGTGGACCATTTCAGATGATCAATGATGTGTACGTAGAGGAACTTAAAGCTTTTCACCTTCTCCATTGTGGCCCCGTGGATGTGGATGGGGGCATGTTCTCTGCGGTCTCCTGAAGTCCACGATCAGCTCCTTTAGTTTTGTTGAGGGAGAGGTTATTTTCCTGACACCACTCTGCCGGGGATGATTGAGTTGGTGGCGTACATGGCCACTAGAGGTCGACCGATTTTTGTGATTTTTCAACGCAGATACCGATTATTGGGGGACAAAAAAAGCCGATACTGATTAATCGGACGATTTTTTTTTAAACGTATTTGTAATAATGACAATTACAACAAGACTGAATGAACACTTCTTTTAACTTTAATATAATACATCAATAAAATCAATTTAGCCTCAAATAAATAATGAAACATGTTCAATTTGGTTTAAATAATGCAAAAACAAAGTGTAAGAGAAGAAAGTAAAAGTGCAATATGTGCCATGTAAGAAAGCTAACATTTAAGTTCCTTGCTCAGAACATGAGAACATATGAAAGCTGGTGGTTCCTTTTAACATGAGTCTTCAATATTCCCAGGTAAGACGTTTTTAGGTTGTAGTTATTATAGGACTATTTCTCTCTACCATTTGTATTTCATATACCTTTGACTATTGGATGTTCTTATAGGCACTTTAGTATTGCCAGTGTAACAGTATAGCTTCCGGCCCTCTCCTCGCTCCTACCTGGGCTTGAACCAGGAACACATCGACAACAGCCACCCTCGAAGCAGCGTTACCCATGCAGAGCAAGGGGAACAACTACTCCAAGTCTCAGAGCGAGTGACCTTTGAAACGCTATTAGCGCGTACCCCGCTAACTAGCTAGCCATTTCACACCGCATCGTTACACCAGCCTAATCTCGGGAGTTGATAGGCTTGAATTCATAAATAGTAGAGCTGCTGGCAAACGCATGAATGTGCTGTTGGAATGAATGCTTACGAGCCTGCTGGTGTCTAACATCGCTCAGTCAGACTGCTCTATCAAATCATAGACTTAATTATAACATAATAACACACAGAAATTCGAGCCTTGGGTCATTAATATGGTCGAAACCTGGAAACCATCATCTCAAAAACAAAACATTTATTCAGTGAAATACGGAACCGTATATCTAACGGGTGGCATCCGCCGTGTACACTGCTCAAAAAAATAAAGGGAACACTAAAATAACACATCCTACATCTGAATGAATGAAATATTCTTATTAAATACTTTTTTCTTTACATAGTTGAATGTGCTGACAACAAAATCACACACAAATTATCAATGGAAATCAGATTTATCAACCCATGGAGGTCTGGATTTGGAGTCACACTCAAAATTAAAGTGGAAAACCACACTACAGGCTGATCCAACTTTGATGTAATGTCCTTAAAATAAGTAAAAATTAGGCTCAGTAGTGTGTGTGGCCTACACGTGCCTGTATGACCTCCCTACAACGCCTGGGCATGCTCCTGATGAGGTGGCTGATGGTCTCCTGAGGGATCTCCTCCCAGACCTGGACTAAAGCATCCGCCAACTCCTGGACAGTCTGTGGTGCAACGTGGCGTTGGTGGATGGAGCGAGACATGATGTCCCAGATGTACTCAATTGGATTCAGGTCTGGGGAACGGGCGGGCCAGTCCATGGCATCAATGCCTTCCTCTTGCAGGAACTGCTGACACACTCCAGCCACATGAGGTCTAGCATTGTCTTGCATTAGGAGGAACCCAGGGCCAACCGCACCAGCATATGGTCTCAAGGGGTCTGAGGATCTCATCTCGGTACCTAATGGCAGTCAGGCTACCTCTGGCGAGCACATGGAGGGCTGTGCGGCCCCCCAAAGAAATGCCACCCCACACCACGACTGACCCACCGCCAAACCGGTCATGCTGGAGGATGTTGCAGGCAGCAGAACGTTCTCCACGGCGTCTCCAGACTGTCACGTCTGTCACGTGCTCAGTGTGAAACTGCTTTCGTCTGTGAAGAGCACAGGGCGCCAGTGGCAAATTTGCCACTCTTGGTGTTCTCTGGCAAATGCCAAATGTCCTGCACGGTGTTGGGCTGTAAGCACAACCCCCACCTGTGGACGTCGGGCCCTCATACCACCCTCATGGAGTCTGTTTCTGACCGTTTGAGTAGACACATGCACATTTGTGGCCTGCTGGAGGTCATTTTGCAGGGCTCTGGCAGTGCTCCTCCTGCTCCTCCTTGCACACAGGCGGAGGTAGCGGTCTCCTGATGTACTGGCCTGTCTCCTGGTAGCGCCTCCATGCTCTGGACACTATGCTGACAGACACAGCAAACCTTCTTGCCACAGCTCGCATTGATGTGCCATCCTGGATGAGCTGCACTACCTGAGCCACTTGTGTGGGTTGTAGACTCCGTCTCATGCTACCACTAGAGTGAAAGCACCGCCAGCATTCAAAGGTGACCAAAACATCAGCCAGGAAGCATAGAAACTGAGAAGTGGTCTGTGGTCCCCACCTGCAGAACCACTCCTTTATTGCGGGTGTCTTGCTAAATGCCTATAATTTCCACCTGTTGTCTATTCCATTTGCACAACAGCATGTGAAATGTATTGTCAATCAGTGTTGCTTCCTAAGTGGACAGTTTGATTTCACAGAAGTGTGATTGACTTGGAGTTACATTGTGTTGTGTGTTCCCTTAATTTTTTTGAGCAGTGTACAAGGGGTACCGGTATGGAATAGTTTGCCTAATTTCAGTTTGACAAAACAAGCAATGTATTGTGTAGAGAATCATTGTCACATCTAAACTGCTGTGAAATATCACTCTTTTTTTTTCTCTCAATTTTTTTGAATCTGGTGTACAAAAGTAAAACTTAAGAACAAGAAGCATAGAAATAGTGTGCACTCACATTTCTGTGAATTTGGTCGGGTCACGCAAAAAGTTATATTGCAGCTTTAAGAAAAGTGCAAGGGTGCAAATATATTTGTCCGCAACGGTATGTGAATGCTGATCTCTGATATTTTCTGTCATGAGATGTTAGCAAAAAAAGGGGGGGACCTTTTGACCCTATCCCATCCTCCTCCCCAGGCTCCAAGGACCAGCTGCAGAAGGAAAATGAGGAGCTGAAACAGCAGAGGGAGGAGCTGGAGGTCAGAGTCAGTGCTCTGAAGTCCCAATACGAGGGCCGTCTGAGCCGCCAGGAGAGGGAGCTGCGGGACCTGAGAGAACAGCAGGAGAGACACGGAGAGCAGAGGGATGAGCCTCTTGAACAGGGTCCCAGCAAGGTGAGAGATGGAGGCATAGATTTCAATAGAGCACTTGTGCTTTCTACCTGACTAGCCTGGATTGCTTTTCATTTTTCCTCTCCTACCTATAGGCTCAGGAACAGCAGAGGACCACAGAGCAGCGAGGACCACTGAAGACCACCCAAGCTGCAGACCGGGGCAGGTAAAGTATTCACACACACACACTCTCTCTCCCCCGCAAACACACTCACTACACTTGGGTAACTTGTGCAATGATGTTTTCATCTGTATTTCCCCCATAGCACCAGTACCTCTGAGCCCCCTACTGCCAATATCAAGCCTACCCCTCTGGGTGCTCAAGGCCCCAGCAAGCCCCCTGCCATCCCCGGGAACAAGCCCACCCCCCGGGCAAGCATCAGGCCCATGATCACCCCCGCCACCGTGCCCACCCCCACCCCTACTGCCACCGTCATGCCAACCACACAGGTGGAGAACCAGGAAGGTGAGTTCTGTGGAACCAATATCACTGTTGGTGTGATGTGAATGTTATAGCATTAATATTTGAGTATTGGTCTTTTTTCAAGCGCAGGATGGCTGTTTGAAGTGTTTTGGTAGTTGAAGTGCACTTTATTACTTGAATCAGATGAGATCAATGGGGGGGGAGAACGAGCACATTTCAGACGGAAGGATCGAGAATCAGACCGCAGACATGGTATTTCCATCTCTGAACAGTATTGACCCTGTCACCTGTGACCCCTCCAGCCATGCAGTCATCCGAGGGCCCGCCTGAGCATGTGACTGTTTACGGCAGTGCCAGCGGTTCAGTACGGTCAACCAGCCCCAATGTTCAGACCACCAACCCAATGCTGGTGGTCCAGCAGACCCAGACCCAGACCACAGCCTTCGTCCAGCCAACACAGCAACAGAGCCTGCCCCACACTGAACCAGCCAATCAGGAGCAGCCCCCGGCCCCAGTAATGGAAGCGGCACCCAGTTCGCAAATGGAGAGGCCGTCGACGTCAACAGCCGTGTTTGGTACAGGTGAGCGTCTTGATTAAATCTAACCAGGAGTTTCTATAGATTTGGGGTATAGTAGTGTTGTCTAACTAAGCTTAAGGGTTGACAATGAGTGAAGTTCTCACTGCATTACCACTGGTCCTCTAATATTGAATGAACAGCATATCTACCAAGTTAAGCTAGAATTGTGTATTTTTCAATTCTCCAGTTTCAGCCACGCCAGGAACATCTTCCATGTCCAAGAGACCTCGTGAGGAGGAGCAGGACAGCCCTTATGGGCCTGACACAGACACCCCCCAGGAGGACCCCTCTGAACCCCCCATCCCCAAGAAGCTACGCATCATCCAGAGAGTCGACCCAGAGGAGCCAGAGGCCCAGGAGGAGGTGCTGGCTGAGGGCAGTGCAGAGGGACTGGTGCCTGGAGAGAGCCAGGAAGCCCCAGAGACCAGCCAGGTATGTGTGTACTACCCATTCTCTCGAGAGGCTGATGTGGTCTTTCAGTCTGGATTGTGTGTCTAATCGTGTGTGTGTCAGCAGGTGGTGGAGGAGTACCCAGTACTAGAGGAGGCTGAAGAGGGTGCAGCGTCTCAGTCTGTCCCTGTAGAGCTGCTCCTGTCCGAGACCGCATTCATCTCATTTTCATACGACGCCAACGAAGAACCCCCCCAGCACGATGTCATCGTCATAGTGACCGACTCTGAGAGCGAGGACGAGCAGCAGGAGGAGGTGGAGGTGGAGGAGGATGAGGAAGAGGAACCGGTACTGACAAAGGGAATCTACTGTTGTCGATTTGAAATATTTTTGTTGCTAGACACTAATTGATCCTTCGCTAAGCCTTGGTTAGTGTTACATTTTCCCAGGAAGCCCAATTTCCTCTTTAACCACTGGCGAAATCCCCTCTCAGTGATCTCATAGTGTGTTTCTAATACACAATGAAATTAAACTGACTACTCCATGCTAATCAGGAGACTCTCGTGTGTGTCATGGTGGATTGTCATTACAATTGCTTCACAGGAACCTGGTAAAATGAAGGTTGTTGTGTTGCTAGCCACTGGATGGCTCTGAATGCACTGTCGGCATGCAGTTGTTATCAAGCACTCTCAAATCCTATCCAGATGTCGACAGCAGATGAAATTTCTATTCATAGCATGGATAACTTAGCTAGCTAACGCACATTTAGAAAAAAGCCTAGTTATATTATCTGGCTACTTAGCTAGCTAGCGTCAGCAATGTTGAGTGGTCAATAAAGTGAAGGCTTCTTTACCTGCTGAGCTAGCAAACAATAACACAAGTATAATTCTGTATTCTAAAATTACTCCAACAGGCTCTGCATTTCCAGAATCACAGTAGCAAGTACCCCTGGTGTACTGTTAAATTATTTAGCCATTTAAACAATTTGTTTTTGGATGAAAACGTTTTTGTTATGCCCTCAATGGCTTTCATGCATTTCAAATGTGAGCTTGCCTGAGGTGTTTGCTCTCTGTGATTGGTTGCCCAACATTTGGGGACGGGGCTTAGTGAATGGTCAATTGAACTCCCTCAAATCCTAGCAAAAATCTTGCCTAAAATGATCTGAGAGTATATGTCACTTAGAAATCTGGAACTCCATTTGATGGAATGAAAATGTTGATATGCAGCCCATACTCAATGTTGAAATTCAACTTGACTGTTCATTGAGACCTTTTACGTCCTCTCTTTAGGACTATGAGGAGGAGGAGGATGACGACGACGACGAGGAGGACGAGGAGGAGGATGAAGATGATGGAGGGATGGGGGATGAGGGGGAGGAGAGCAATGAAGGGAGCAGAGATGGCAATGAGGCATATGAAGGCGACGACACAGAGGTAAGATCCACACACACACATGCGAGGTTACTAACTTAACGATGTAATTTCCAGCATGTGTTTTGTAATTCCACTCTCTCTCATTTCCTGTCTTGCACCCACTCCCTAATTCTTTCCAACTGTCATGTCTCTCGGATGTTACAGCCAGGCAATGTTGTAACCAAAGTTGTGTGCACATGCACGTTTTTCTGTGTGACGAATTGGTGCCTCACCAGTGCTCTTGCTACACTCTGCTACCTCATGTCTGTGTTGTGATCTAGAGTGACGGTGTGTGTGTGGGAACTGAAGGTCCTGGAAGGTTGGCAGGGGAGAAGGGTGGGTGGGTGGGTGGGGGCTTTGTGGTCAGGGTGTGGATGCAGAAGAAAGCGGGGCACACCCTCTCCGTCTAGCTAGCTTTAAAGTTACTAGACCTCTAAGTGAATGCCTGTACAAGGGAAATTAATCATGATCAGCATGTGCGGCTTACCACAACACTGCAGGGCAGTAGATAGTGCATGGGAAACATCCTGTAACATCTCCTTCTGCCCTCTTTCCTCATCTTCTCTCTCTCCCACTGTGTGTGCCTCCCTCCCAGGGTCCTGATGGGACAGACCCAGGCACGGAGACGGAAGAGAGTCTAGGAGCATCTGACTCCACCCAGCGCCCGGCTGACTCCCAGACACACAGCTGTAAGACGATGGAAACTGTCACACACTTGTTTCCACAGTCGGTTAGACATCTGACACTTGAGTGACAGGGAGATGTAATATGTTGGTGTCTGTCTGGATTGAGAGATACATTTTAGTCGCTCTGTTGGTAGATTAACCAAGCCAGTAGATTCAACATGTCGGAAACTGATAGACATGGGCCTATTTTACGATATTATTGGGGTATCTGTTAGTTCAACAGACAATGATGTAACTGCGTCTGTCTGTATGGAGAGATTACGTTTGTTGGATTTTGATGTAGGAACTCAGCCAAAGTAAACCACAGTGTCGTCTCCTGTTCTGTCAGTCGAGGGCAGCAGCAGTATGGAAGCCTTCTCAAGTGACCCAACCAGCTCTGCTCCCCGAATGCACCAGTCTCCACGGCGAGCACCCCATCCGCTGCCCCCCCGCCTCAACATCAACCAGGAACGGGGACCCCCTGCTCAGGTACAGGTTTGTGCTTATGACTCAATATAGCCAGTTACACTGTGTGTGTCTGTGCGTAAGACAATTGTATTGCTGTTTTTGTGGTATGGTTATCTGTGTAGTACAGAGGTGTGTGTGTGTGTGCCTTACAGCGCCCCATGCGTCGCCAGTCGGTAGGCAGAGTCCCTCAGCTCACCCCTGGGATGGCCAGCGGCGGAGTAAGTCACAATATTGGAGTAAGTCACAATATGGGAACAGGTAGCATGCTACCTGTTCCCATAGACTTCCAGGCATTGGCTAACACTAGTTAGCAATGGCTCGTGAAAACGTCCTTCAACTTCCTTTAAACTGCACCTCAGACATATAAAATGGTATACACGAGTTTATCTGGTTAAGTAGAACATTTCGCGCTATCCCTTTTTAAACTGCAACTCATGTGTTCTGTTGTCAGTGTTTGATGTTGTCCTTTTAGCGCTATATCGGTATCGGACTATAATTATACCGAAAATAAATAAATAAAATGGGGGGGGGGAAGGAAATCTGAAATGTGGCCATTCTCATGTGTCATTGTCACAATGTAATAAATCACTATTTGAAGAATACTTCTTGGACAGTTATTCTTTTGTATGGCAATTTAGGAAAATTCGATGTGTAAAATATTACTTTCATTTACCCGCTGTAAAACAGTATATCGGCAGATGTATCGGTGAGTTTTGTCCCCCCCCCAAAAAAACTGTATCGGACCCAAAAATAAATTCCGCTCAGGATCTAGTATAATATTCTTTCCTCCCTCTGCCTTCTTACAGCAGCACTTTTTTGACGATGATGACAGGATGGTTCCCAGTACTCCTACTCTGGTGCCGCCACACCGCTCTGACAGCTTTGCAGAAGCTATCCAGTGAGGAAACACACACACACACACACACACATCAGCCGCTAAACACCACTAGTAAAGTCCCCATAGGAACCCCATAGTACTTCTAACCTCTTCTTGCTCTCTATGGTCCAGTTCTCCCCAGGTGGCTGGTGTACCCCGGTTCAGGTTCGGCACCCCAGAGGACCTGATGCCCCAGACCACCACCTCCCACTCTGACCTGGGACATCTGGCATCACAAGGAGGTACTGGACTGTACTTAGGCACACCTCATCTCTTTTCTATTTCTCCATACCCTACCATTGAGACACACCCACTCTCTCTTTCCTCATACACACCACTGAGATCAACATGTTAGTTATAAGCTCCTCACTGTTTTTCTCAGATACCTTTTAGAGATATTTGATTAGGAGAGATCTTACTTTTGCCATGTCAATTTCTCTTTGGTGAAGTCAAGTGTGTGTGTGTATGTTGTAGGTCTTGGGATGTATGATAGTCCTTTGTTCCTGCCTGGTCATGAGGATGAGTCTGGTGGCCTCAGTGTTCCCACCACACCCCTGCAGGTGGCTGCCCCAGGTACGGTACACACACACTAGTTCCTGGATTGTGCGGGACAGTACTGCATTTTGGCCCTTTTGTCCTTCAACCAAACAATCGTGTCCTGAATTTTTTTATTTTAACAAAACATAAATAACGAGAAGCAAAACATGCAATAATCCCGACCCTCACCCATGATTGGAGGACCTCAGACATTTACACTGTATATTTGTCACTATACTTATTCCACCCTTCAGATAGATGCAGATAAATAAATGTTTCCCCAAAAAATCATAATTCTACCATTTTCTCTTGCAATGCATCCCTCCATTCTCCCATGGTGTCACAATAGGGACTTGATCCGCCCCCATCTGCAACATTTCTGCTTTAAAATGATTTAATTTTTTTACCTAAGTGCACAATGTTTCCTGTTGACTGACTGGTCCTTAAAGTCCCCCAGCAATACAGTTTGCAGGTCCAACCACACCCAGATATTATATCATAATAAGCATTCCTGGACTTGACTCCAAAAACAAGCCACCGATAGACAGTACCGAAAGAGATGCTCTGTTCTGTTTCCGCATGTCAGTCTGCACCAGTCTGTTGAATACCCTGTATACTGAGCATTGTTTTTGTAGTGAGAATTTTAGATAATGGCTTTAATTGAAAAGAATGAATTTATGCTCAATTGTATGTCAGTTCATAAACCCGATGGTATGGACATGGAAAATCTATTCCCAACTATCTTGAATTTTATGCAGCATAGTTGTCAACCCTCTTGACTGTTAGTGATGATTTATATTAGTAATTTTAAGACATTTATGATTTTTTTTTATTGGTGGATGACAAACTTAATTTCCTTCTCCTTTAAGTAATTGCCTTTTCCATTTTTGTGGCAGAGCTGCAATGAGTTGGTTATTTTGTATTGAGCATACTTGTATGACACAATTCTTCTGTTATTGTTTACAATGTCCTGTATTTAATCAACGAATTCAAACTGCACTAATTTAGAAAAAATAAGTTGATTTGTCAAGTGTTTGTCACATTCAAACCTGTCTCTTGTGGTCAATGAATATATATATATATATATACTACCGTTCAAAAGTTTGGTGTCGCTTAGATATGTCCTTGTTTTTGAAAGAAAAGCACTTATTTTTGTCCATTTTAAAATGACATCAAATTGATCAGAAATACAGTGTAGACATTGTTAATGTTATAAATTGTAGACTGTTGTAGCTGGAAACTGCAGAGTTTTTATGGAATATCTACATAGGTGTACAGAGGCCCATTATCAGCAACCATCACTCCTGTGTTACAATGGCACGTTGTGTTAGCTAATCAAATCAAATCAAATTTATTTATATAGCCCTTCGTACATCAGCTGATATCTCAAAGTGCTGTACAGAAATCCAAGTTATTCATTTTAAAAGGCTAATTGATCATTAGAAAACCCTTTTGCAATTATGTTAGCACATCTGAAAACAGTTGTGCTGATTTAAAAAAGCATAAAAACTTGCCTTCTTTAGACTAGTTGAGTATCTGGAGCATCAACATTTGTGGGTTCGATTACTGGCTCAAAATGGCCAGAAACGAATAACTTTTTTTTCTGAAATTTGTAAGTCTATTCTTGTTCTGCGAAATGAAGGCTATTCCATGCGAGAAATTGCAAAGAAACTGAAGATCTCGTACAACGCTGTGCACTACTCCTTCACAGAACAGCGCAAACTGACTTTAACCAGAATATAAAGGGGAGTGGGAGGCCCCGCTGCACAACAGATAATACGTTAGTGTCTAGTTTGAGAAACAGACGCCTCACAAGTCCTCAACTGGCTACTTCATTAAATAGTACCCGCAAAATGCTAGTCTCAACTTCAACAGTGAAGAGGCGACTCCGGGATGCTGGCCTAGTCTACAGTAGGCCAGTTGTATTGCTTCTTTAATCAGGACAACAGTTTTCAGCTGTGCTAACATAATTGCAAAAGGGTTTCTAATGAGCAATTAGCCTTTTAAAATGATAAACTTGAACACAGGAGTGATGGTTTCTGATAATGGGCCTCTATACTCCAATGTAGACATTCCATTAAAAATCTGCAGTTTCCAGCTACAATAGTAATTTACAACATCAACCATGTGTGCACTGTATTTCTGATCAATTTGATGTTTTAAAATGGACAAAAAATGTGCTTTTCTTTCAAAAACAAGGACTTTTCTAAGTGGCCCCAAACTTTTAAACAGTAGTGTATATCATAAGGATGTGACGCTAAACAGAATGCCAAGAGTGTGCAAAGCTGTCATCAAGGCAAAGGGTGGCTACTGATGAATCTCAAATATATTTACTCAAACACTTTTTGGGGGTATTAAATTAATCCATGTGTTACTTCATAGTTGAGGTCTTCACTAACATTCTACGATGTAGAAAATAGTACAAATAAAGAAAAGCCCTGGAATGTCCAAACTTTTGACTGGTACTGTATGTAACCCCTTTTTTGGGGTAGGCACAAATCTACTTTGATTTGTTTCTTAAAACCGGTATTGGTTAACCTTCAGATGAGATCTGTGAAACTTGTGGGGGTCGTAGAGTGGAGTCCCATTCGTTTGTGGTCCAGACGCTATAGACGTTAATGTGAGAAGACTTTTCAGGATGCCTCTTGGTCTAACAAACACCGCTCTAGCCACCACCTTTCACTATTGAGAAGCATCCAATGCAAAAAAACAGGTCTCCTAGCTTAAACTGACAGACTGATGGGGATTTTTTTTAATATGCAACCAGTGCGTCAGTCGACTCTAGGGGGTTAATAAGTTCATTAGAGTTAACTGCACCTCAGACTGCAGCCCAAATAAATGTTTGTGTTCAGACATTTCAACATAAACTCTGGATAAGCGTCTGCTAATTCTCTCCCCCTCCCACCAGTGTCCATATTTGCAGAGGTCCCGCCATCTGACGGCACGGAACACACCTCTCAGTCTGTTCCCATGGTAACCACCTCAACCCCAGGCTTGGTGGTGGCCGAAGGACCAAGTCCTGGGGACGAGAGGGCTGATGTCTTCATGGCGCCGGGGGGAGACCTGTGAGACCACCTTGCTTACTCTATGAAATTCATCAAAAGTAAAGCTTGAAATTGTATAGCTGACTGAACTTGAACCGCAACAGTAATCGTGTGATCTCCGTAGTGAATGACCTGTGTGTTGTGTACGTGTCCAGTGTGGAGGTGTCTCTGGAACCTGTAATGTCTCGGGCGGGGGAGATAGAGGAACCTACCCAGGTCTCAGATGACTGCGGCCTGCCTTCTACCAGCCAGGAACTCTCCTCCAGCTCTGCAGGTACTGACCCCAACTCTCTACAGTACCAGACCCGCCAACATGCACACATTTTGCGTACCAACTATGCAATTCTCTGTCGATGTATGCAGGTACGAGATCCGAGTTAAAAGTAAGCAGAAATTAATAGGGCCTGGTTTTTTTACAGTTTTTTTTTTTTTATACAAAAATATCTCAAATAAATTTAGTCAATCTAACATCCCGATTTCTCGAGCTGCAACACACAGACATGTACGGAGTTTGTGTAAATGGACATGGAGATTAATACATCATTATTGGACATGGCTACCCCTTGTCTGCCCCTCCTGTTTGTTGTGATGCTGAGTTTGCCGACTGTCAGCGGTACGTAAACACATGGACAAATCCCTTTTCGACTCCATGTGTTGTGGAAAGGTCAACACTAATTGTTTCAAGCTAACATAAGATGGACATTCAGTGGGCTCTAAAGTGCCAGCAGTTCACTCGCATTTGCTAGTGAAATAAATGAAATGCGTATACAAAGAATAACTGGTCACATTTGTGCGTGTGATATATGTTTAATTCTGCATCCCAGTAGTTGTATTTTCCACGTAACATTATGAGGATCATGTAACCTGATTAACAGTAATTATGATCCACGTCACAAAAAGCATTACAAAATAATAATAAAAAATACATCTCAACATCTTGGCCTTAAATGGAGTCGGGGGTTTCAGTATTGGCTATAGAGGCAATGCTTCTAAAATCCCTTTGCACTAGAGTTGAGATTTTATACATTTAGAAAATCTGAAATTATGTATGCGCTGCAAAGAAATGCAATAGGCTGAAACAGTGGACTCTTCTAGCGAACAGCGTTCAGATTCCCTTTGTGGTAGCCTACTGAACAGGTCTGCAGTCCTCTAACCTCCACTAGCTAACCCTCAATACCTTAGTGTGCCCTACCCAAGCCAACAGGCCTACTCTATACCCTTACCAATACCCCTCCATTCATACTGGTTGTTGGAATTGTATTTGGTCTACATTCTAGTTGTGAGATTCCTCTCAAATTTGAGTATTTATACTGGTTTTATAGGAGCTTGGCTCTGACCTCCTTGGAATGTTTAATTAAATGGTCCATTGTCTCTGACTAGTAGGCCGTATTGCGTTCTCAGTTTTGGCTGTAGTAGTGTTAGAATGAGCCGTGTGTAACTGCTCCCTTTGTCTCTCTGCTTTAGACACTAGTAGGACTCAGCCCAAACCCTCTAGACCAGGACACAGCCGACAGCTCCAACGCTGGACAGAGAACCGCATGAGGAGAGGTGAGTGAACAGACATTTATATTGTACACAGCTCTTAATACAACATATAAAACCAAGTCGAGATTCATTGTTGATGATAAATCGATTTTAATAATCAAAAAATGCAGAAGAGAAATGTTTCATCTAAAATTATTTGTTACATTAGCATTGTCTTTGCATTATATATTATACAGGCGCTGTACAGAATCAGAATGATTTGTTTTTACATTAATAAAGCAGACCTTTGTCTCATACCAATATGTCTCGTTTGATGGGAACCAGGGACGTTGCCATCACGGGGTGTAACTGGGACTGGGAGGAGATTTGCCCGATAAACAACCGATCAGAGCTCCTGCCCCAACATTATTTCCATCTCCACAAGACATCATTCCCGCTACAAGACTGGTCACCATGGTTCCAAAGAGAACACCTGCGTTTTCCATAAATCTAAATTATGTATCTCCTGTAGTTATGGTGATCACTGATCATTTCATTGTTATGATGAATAATCTTCTTTTTTTTAAAGATTTGTTACGTGGAGTCCTTGCTAAAACATTGGTGTTGGTTTTATGAATAATGATGCTAATAAAGTTTGAGATCCATTAGGAAGATGGTGTGTCAATGAATCGGTTTTTGAATGTCCCTGCTTTTTCTCCTCAAACTTCCTTTGGACAGTTGAAAAAGTCTTTGGCAGAGTTCTTCTGGGGAGCAGAGCTCACCGGGGGAGTTGCTATGAAAGGTCGCTCATCTCCCATATTGACATTGTAGTATTTGGCTGAAAGACACGGGAAGAGGGTGGGTTAATTTGAGGAAAATATGGGCTCACTTGGTCTCTGGACCAAATGGCTGCTGTTGACACAAACTCCTAGGACAGGATCAGGACCAAGCCGTGCCAGCAGACCCATCTACTCCACCCTCTCTGACCCACCCTGCCTAGACACATGGGGCTCAGATGTGTCCGACCATTACGTTGTGTAAGGTCTAGGACTGGATTTTTACAGCAGACCGACAGGTGCAGGTTTTTCCACCAAACCATTTTTCATCAAGGACAGGCTACAGGCTCGGATTTGGGTAATAAAAATAGTATCTTGGCTAAATACTTACAGCGTGAGAAGAGGTAGTAGTTGTATCCCTCTGGTTTCTTGTGGGTTGGGATGGACACGGCGGAGGTCACGGTGGATGGGAAGCCTCTCCAGGTCAGACGGATGTTGATCTCCTGTCCCAGCAGAGGCGCTGAGAGGAGAGACCGTTCAGTTTAGAGAGACAAAATGTCATTTGAGGAGTGTGATATTTGAACTGGAACATTTGTCTAGGTGTCTTGGAGTACAAATTCCAGTTTGAGGAAATTATGTAGTTCTTAAATCTGTCGGTTTACTTCTAATAAAAACATTGTTGCGACATTCCACTACAATCTGATTCTGCACCCACACAACCTGACTATTGTGATTGTTTTCTCTGAATAACCTGCTTACATTCAGTGAACCTCGTTTCCTCTTTCTCTTAACCTCCTTCTGAGCCGCATCTGAGTATAGAGAACTAAATGCATCTCAGATCAAATAAAACCTGTCTGTGAGTGGTTCTCCAGGTTCTCAGCACTGCCTGCCTCAGTCTAATAAAATGTTCAGTGAAAGGACTGAAATGTCAAGTTGGGCAGCTCATTACCTGCTTGCCTAGCAACACGGTTGCGTACGGTATAAACAGAGTAGTGGACCTTCCTGCCGCATGTAGGGCTGATGCCAGACTGGTAGGAATACTTCTGCACCAAGCCTCCTGGAACAGACAATCATACAGATATCAGACGTGGTAGCTCAGGATGACATGGGCATGCTTGTTTTTTGTGCTTTACCAGAGACAGCCGAAACCTATGAGTAAATCTATTATCACTGGCTTTAGCAATAAAGAATATTCTAATGTATTTATATCAGAGTTAATATTGTCACAGAAGGTTGGTGTCACCTTATTTGGGGAGGACAGGCTCAAAATGGCTGGAGTGGAAAGGTATCAAATACAACAAACTCATAGTTCCCATGTGTTTTGATATTTTATTCGCTCCGATCCAGACATTATAAGCCATCCTCCCCTCAGCAGCCTCCACTGGGTAAGTAGTGTACAGCAGTCAGTCACCTCTCTTGAAGAAGTAGACCGACTCTCTCCTCTTGCGGTACTCTGGCACAGACAGGGCAGCCGTGATCTGTCCTTGCAGCCCATCGAAGCCCGCCCTGATTAGCTTGGGGTAGCCGGGCTCCATCATGCCATTCTCGAACCTCCAGTAGTTAGAACCCTATGGAGGGGGAGAAGGCACATAGATAAACAATTTTGTTCTCTATCAACTCCACTTAATGTAGTATAAAAGTAGGTATTATAACACTATGTTTGGGATAGTTACATTCTAGGCCTATTGAACAGATACCCTTCACTTCAAGTCAGTAATACTGTATGACAAAATGGAAATTCTATCATTTGCTTTGGGTATCTATGTTTTAATGTTACATAGGTGGTGTACCTTGAAGAAGTATGTCTTGCCCTGGCAGTTGCAGCGGGTGAAGACTGTGTCGATGGGAGAAGGGACACCCCACACGTCTGTGATCCCACGGGCAGGTCCAGGCACCCTATTGCTGTCCAACACCCAGAAATAGTGTCCTAAAGAAGGAGGAGAGTGGAAGCAACACTGGTATGGTATGTCCATCTGCATCGAGTCCTCAATTACTTTTCATCCTCATCCTATTTTTTTTATTTAACCTTTATTTAACTAGGCAAGTCAGTTAAGAACAAATTATTTACAATGATGGCCTACCCTCTAGTATCTATCTTCTAGTCTATAATACAGGGGTTGTCTTACTGTAGCTAACCATCTTTACCCTTGTAAATTAACGTGAAACATTTACATGTTTGGGGTTCTCTTGGGTTTGAAAAACAATCAGTGTCACATCTACAAAATGTGGATAAGAGCTGAAGGACAGTCCAGTCACAACATCACAAAGGCAGACAGGGTGCGGTCTGGGAATGCAAACCCAACATCTGGTGTGTCTGGTACATAGACTATATAATTACAGTATCTAGACCAAGTGTTATGGTCTGGCACTGACCTCTGAAAACCACCACGGTCCCATTCCTCAGCGTAGTCACTGCGCCGACGGGACGACCGCTGCAGATGTTGGTGTCATTGTGTTCATCTGGAGAAAAAGGAAGCACACGAGGACTAATAAGAAAAACAAGTTAACCAGGACCATTTGAAGTGTCTGTCCAAGTGTTAATTGGCTAAAGGGGCAATCAGCAGTTGCTACAGCAATTTTTTTGACTTATAAATGAATTACATGTACCCATTGATTCCTGAAGAATATAACAGTTCATGAGCTGAGTTCAGCTGTCGTACTTTATCAGAACCCAAAATATAAGCTTGTTTTACTCCAATGTTTGTAAACAAAGTAAATGTAAACAAACACTAAATAGCCTCAACATGGTTAACTATAATTTTGATATCAGGGTTGGTCAGTCCTTGTATCCATAGGGATGGGCCTAGTCTCCAGGCCCACATCCCTCAGCGTTTTACTTAAACAGTGGCGTGAACGCTTTGTTATTGTTTCAACTGCTGATTGCTGCTTTAATGTGACCTCTTTCTGTTTTGCTCTGTGAAGGAGCTGAGGACTTTTTTCCAAACCACAGAAAGTGCTGGACTGTCTTCTTAGGCTATGGGAAAACTGTCACCTTTTGACTGTCACCAGTTAATATAGTGCCACTACACTTGGCAAGAGGAAGCTCTTTTCATCCAAGAGAAGTAATACAATCCAATGCGACACATTAAGGAAAGGATAGGCTGGCAAATCGACCTAGTAATAAGGCTGGTGACTCTACCATTGCCCAGTAATAAGGCTGGTGACTCTACCATTGTACAGTAATAAGGCTGGTGACTCTACCATTGCCCAGTAATAAGGCTGGTGACTCTACCATTGCCCAGTAATAAGGCTGGTGACTCTACCATTGCCCAGTAATAAGGCTGGTGACTCTACCATTGCCCAGTAATAAGGCTGGTGACTCTACCATTGCCCAGTAATAAGGCTGGCGACTCTACCATTGCCCAGTAATAAGGCTGGCGACTCTACCATTGCCCAGTAATAAGGCTGGCGACTCTACCATTGCCCAGTAATAAGGCTGGTGACTCTACCATTGCCCAGTAATAGGTGCTCTACCACTTTGACTGTTTCGTTGCAATAGTATTAAAGTAAGACAAAGCAAGATCCAACATAGTTAAGCTTACCTGCTTGGTAGTCCCTGGGGTTGTCTGTGCCCAGATCTTGGTTGATATCAGTGAGGGTGCTGGGCCGTGTAGGACTGGGCTTGGGTTTCCCTGTGGGTTTGCTGGGCTTGGGTTTCTCTGTGGTTTTGTTGGGGGTTGGTTTGATGGTGGGGACGAGAGTGAGCTTCATGGGGTCTGTAGTGATCTCCTCTGGTGCAGCCTTGTCTCCTTCCTCTTCATGTCCCGTTGGGTCTGTGGATGTGGCCTGAGGATCTGAGGTGGGAGGCGTTGCCAGATCTCCAGTCTGGGGGATACTGCTGTCATCAAAACTTTCTGGGGTGTCCACTCTGCCAGGTTTAGCTTCGGGACCACTATCAGATGCTGGTGCCTCAGAGGACGCATTGGGATCCTGTGGGTCTGAAGGGGTGGTTGTTGGGGCATTCTCCTTGTAGCTGTCCTGCTCTGAGCTTGGGGTAGATCCTTCAGGGGCACTGGGTGTCTGGTCAGGCTTGGTGGAGGGGGTGGTGCTGTCTAGAGATGCAGGGGTAGCCTCAGGATCCTCTGGGCCTGAGGGTGTACCCTGTGTGGGGCCGGTAGAGGTTGGGTCGGAGGCTGGTGTGGTGGCAGCATTCTCTAGGTTTGAGGTTCTGGGTTCAGAGTCCTTTGGCAGTGTGTTCTCAGATTCTGCCTCCTGACCCTCAGGGTCCAATTCACTCTGTCCTTCAGATAGGAGTTCAAGGATGTCCTCTGCAGGAGTAGGCCCAGGCTGGGGCTCTGAGCTCGGGAAGACCTGGTCGGAGGGCTGGGGGGAGGCAGGGGTGGGCTCAGAGGAGGATCTAGCGGGAGTTGTGTCTAATGCATACGGGCTGCTGCTGGAATCAGGCTGTCCCTCAGGAACACTGGAGTCTGGAGTTAGAAAAACATGAGATTTGATGTCTGTGTCAGATTTGATTTGACTCCAAATGACTCAAAGTAGATTGTGAAACACCTTGTCAAATGCAATTTCCAGGAACAGTGAAATAGTGATATGTGTGATATGGCTCAGCTATCATCTCCCACACTGTGCCCAAATGCTGTGGTGTGTATTGTTGGATTCAAAATGTTGAACATTGAGATATTAAAAACATGATAGATCAGACGCATAGTATATTAAGGAGTGAGATCTGTAGAAAGACAGAGTGGCTGTGGATTGTGCTGGATGGACGGGAGGAGATCAAAGGATTGCTATAGGGGAGGCAGATGGACATCTGTGGACTAGGTGAAGGAGGGGTTGAGGTCAGATCCCCTGAAGGGAGTAATAAGGGTTTAGTATCCTGTTACCCTCTTCCTGTGGAACCATAAGAGGGAGGAGTGTCTTAAGTGGGATATATATATACCTGTGATGGTGAGAAATGTTTGTTTGGCTGTCTGAATTACAGCTGTAAAGACCCTTTGGCAGATTTAAACTTGGTTAAGCTTCTCTAGTGTCTGTGAGTTATTTACTCTGAAAAATAAGATCCTAACAGTATATATGCATTTTGTAAACTCCTGTCCTGACGGCATAATTAATTGCCGTACTGGGACAATAAAGATTGAATTTCATTGAATCCCTTACCTGCTGTCTCAGTGGGAACCTCCTTGGCTGGTTCAGCAAGGTAGGGGTTGGCCTCTGCTGGTGGGGTCCCCTCTTGGCCAGGTGTTGCCTCTGGATCCCATTCCTCAGGGAAGGGTGTGTAGTCCCCCACTAAAATGGCCTCTTGCTCAGCCTCAGGAGAGGGAACAGGGAGTTCTGGCCAGGTCTCACCCTTTACATCTGCGGAAGGGAATAAGGGCAAATGAATGTCAAATTCACATTCACACATCTTCTAACTAGCAATTCAGCATAGGCTAAATAAAAAGTGAATTTGTAGCTATGTTGAGAAACGAGGAAAAAGTTTCTCACCATCTCCCTGTTCATCCTGGAGTTCTGGTTCTGGAGTGACCAATGGCATGAACTGGTCATCTGACAAATTTGAAAATGAATGTAATTGTTTATTAACATAACTGAGTTATAGGTGGCATGTGTAATTGCACAACTCTGTCTCTCTGATATTTTCCTATTTTTCTAGTTCATCCTGGCATGTCTTGAATCAAACCACAGACACTGATGACATTCCAGGCTTGAATACACTTCTACAGTGCCAACGGGTCTGTAGTGGGCTGGCCAGAGTGCATCAATCCAAAAACACCCTGTTTTATCCCGAATCGACCTTTGGGTTGCAACCCACATATAACACTTCCATCTCCTCATCCATCCTGGCCTCATCTCTCCATTCCTCACTTCTCTCTTTGATTGAGACTGTGCCTGTTGCCCTCCTCCACACGGCCCACTCATAATGACATTATTTCCCCATGTTTCTCTTGGCCGTTGGGGCTGGCCCGGACACAGAGCTCCTGGCTACCTCTGAGGAGACATGGCCTCCGGGCTCCGGCTCAAATCACAGCTGGAGAGAATGTCACGGCAGCAGGACAGGCAGCCAATCCAAAACATCTTGGAATCACACTCTCTGCCATTTTTGACTGGTCAGGAAAAGTTCAAAAGATTTGTGTTTTTCATAAGACAATATTACTCTCTTATTACAGGGAATGTTTTGACTTTGTCATTGGAAGATGTTGGGCTGAGTGAATAATTGTGAAAATTCCATTTTCAGTCTTATTTAGGGCTGAAGTGTTGGTTATCCATCTCCTCAGTAAGGTTGTTCTGAAGATACTGACCTTCATTCAGTTCCTCCTGTGGATTGGGAGTCATCTCTTGCTCCTCATTTGGCTGGATCTGGGGAGGCTCTCGCTCTGTGTCAACCAAGTACTAAATGAGTCAGAGTATCCAAAAGCAACCAACTTTCCTATAATATCTCTCAAATCTAATACTTAATGAAATATACCTTTTGGTTTGTTATCAATTACGTTATTGCATGAGCTAGTCTTTGGTGTTGTACTGGCTGGTTTTGTGCTTGGTAATACTAAATGGTAAATACTAAGACAGAAAATAATTAAGATGAACAGACAGGCTTCTGCATTTTAACATGCATAATGCTATTGATATGAATATACTGCATGAATAGTGCCAGCATGCCTATCTTTAAATAAAAGCTATACCTTTTGGTGTTTCATCATTTACGTTATTACATGAGCTAGTCTTCAGTGGTGTTGTGCTGCCTGGTTGTTTGGTGTCTGTAGTAATTATTAAAAGAGAAAAAAATTAACTGACGCTGGCTACTGCATGAGTTTAACATTTACATGCATATTTACATGCATAGTGCCAACATGCCTATCTTTAAATCAACTAACTCTAACCACTTTTTCATTGTAAGTCATTCTATAATTTATACGATGTTATTTCATACATTAAATTATATACTATCTTTACCTGTGGATGCAATACAGAAAAGTTTGTGTCTACAGAAAGTATTTGTTGTGTTACAGTCTGAATTTAAAATGGATTCAATTGATATTTTTTGTGACTGGTCTACACAAAATACCCCATAATTCAAAGTGTATATATATATATATATATATATATATATATTTTTTTTTACAAATTAATAAAAAATATAAATAAATGAAATATCTTCCATCAATAAGTATTTGACCCCTTTGTTATGGCAAGCCTAAATAAGTTCAGTGGTAAAAATGTGCTTAACAAGTCACATTTAATAGCATTTAATATTTATTTTTTTAATGACTACCTCATATCTGTACAGCACACATACAATTATATGTAAGGTCCCTCAGTGGAACAGTGAATTTCCAACACAGATTCAACCCCAAAGACCAGGGAGGTTTTCCAATGCCTCACAAAGAAGGACACCCATTGGTAGATGAGTAAACCTTTTTTTTTAAAGCAGATATTGAATATCCCTTTGAGCATTGTCAAGTTATTAATGACACTTTAGATGGTGTATCAATACACCCAGTCGCTACAAAGATACAGGTGTCCTTCCTAACTCAGTTGCCGGAGAGGAAGGAAACCGCTCAGGGATTTCACCATGAGGCCAATGGTGACTAAAACAGTTAGAGTTGAATGTCTGTGATGGGAGAAAACTAAGGATGGATCAACAACATTGTAGTTACTCCATAATACTAACCTAATTGACAGAGTGAAAAGAAGGAAGCCTGAACAGAATACAAATATTCCAAAACATGCATCCTAATTTCAACAAGGCACTAAAGTAATACTTCAAACAATGTTGCAAAGCAATTAACTTTTTGTCCTGAATACCAAGTGTTATGTTTCGGGCAAATCCAATTCAACACATTACTGAGTACCACTCTTCATATTTTCAAGCATAGTGGTGGCTGCATCATGCTATGGGTATGCTTGTAATAGTTCAGGACTGGGGAGTTTTTCAGGATAAAAAAAGAAACGGAATAGAGCTTAAGCACAGGCATATTTCTAGAGGAAAACCTGGTTCAGTCTACTTTCCACCAGACACTGGGAGATGAATTCCCCTTTCAGCAGGACAATAACCTAAACCACAAGGCCAAATCTACTGTACACTTACTAAGAAGATAGTGACTGTTCCTGAGTGGCCGATTTACAGTTTGACTTAAATCTACTTGAAAATTCGAGGGCAAGACCTGAAAATGTAGGTCTAGCAATGATCAACAACCAATTTGATAGAGCTTGAAGAATTTTGAAAATAATAATGGGCAAATGTTGCACAATTCAGGTGTGGAAAGCTTACCCAGAAAGACTCACAGATGTAATCACTGCCAAAGGTGCTTCTACAAAGTATTGACTCGGGTGTGAATACTTGTGCAAATGAGAGATTTCTGTATTTCTATTTCAATAAATTAGCAAACATTTCTAAAAACATGTTTTCACTTTGTCATTGTGGGTTATTGTTTGTAGATGGGTGAGAAAATACATTTATTGAATCCATTTTGAATTCAGGCTGTAATGCAACAAAATATGGAATAAGTCAAGGGGTATGAATACTTCCTGAAGGTACCGTACATGCAAAAAAAACATGCATGGTTTCAGTGTAGAATTTTACTTCAGAAGACCATGCTAGGTGTGTTTGACATTTTACTAACCTTCAATACCACACTGGCTCTTGTAATCTGGGCAGCACTTGCTGTAGCGAGCGCAGTCCGGATCACAGTCACACTGCCTGCCTCTCTTAAAGGATTGGCCACACCGCCCTTTACACGAGTCACCTGGTACACAGACACAGTCAGACATACAGTACATCCATTATCACACCAGTCCCCTCCTGGTTATGTTATAACCCACGCATAATACCTGTACACCCATGTGCGTGTATATCATCTAAAAACACGTCAAGCATTCTAATGGGTTATTATGATCCACATTTTGTTTATCATAATGTAATGTCACTCGGATACCACAAATAAATAGATAAGAAAAGTCCTTACTTGTGGTGCACTGGGATTCGTAGTCCTTACAGCACTCCTCGTGAGTGAGACAGTCATAATCACACTGGCACATGTAACCCCTGTAATACTCTCCTCCACATCTCCCACTACAGCTTGCTATACAGAAAGGTCAACAACATAAAGAATATTTTGTGTCATTCACACAGTCATGTAGATATTTCCACAAACAGACAGTCACAAGTCACCAGCAATGACAACAGTATCAATATCATTCCAACAATAAGGCCTTGTCACATGGACTTGTCACTTGTCACACTGACAAGATAATGGTGGAATCCTACATTACAGAGCCAGAAAAAAACGATTTCCCCTCCTAGTTAATCATTTGTGAATGAGTAAATATAAATCAGTGTATATAAAGCATATACAGTCTGTTATACTTTTACAGAAATAAATTCAGTACGCTCATGGTAATTTACATTGTGACAACATGCATCCTTATCATCTCTAACGGAGGTTAGAACCATTTAGGATAAAACCCAGAAACACCACACATCAGAAAACGAATCAAAGCAATTTACATATGCAGTGATTAGAAATACTCACACTGAGCAGAATTGAATGGGAGAGCACAAGCCAGCAGAAGAAGAGCAGAAATAACTGATGGAGTCATCTTCACAGGTGTCCTCTGTTTCAACCTGAGCAATAGCATTCAGACAGACAGAAAGGAGAGAACAAAGAACATCACAACTCAATTAATTTATATTCCATTATAAATCATATAGCCTATGCACAATGACTTGAGAGTGAAAGGTCTCACTGTACCTTGAAAGAGTGACCCTCCGTTCAAATCCTGCTGAGTCCTGCACTGTGTCTGCTTTTATAAGGACTGAGAGAGAGGCAGGCTGCCGGTTTCTTCTCTGACAGGGATTCCCGTTAATTTGGAGAATCCGGTCCAATTAAAACCCACAAGTGATTCGCAGACTAGACTCCTACGCAATGAAGGGAGGGAACCCTAGACTGTACATTTCTCCCTGCACATTTTGAGTAAGAGTTGGACCTGCTCCAACACGTGTTTACTGTGCCAGTCAGATGACATCACACAGACTGGTGTACCCTTTTCTTTCAAAACAAGATTACAAAAAGAAGTTCAGCAAAAGGGTATTAAATTAACTCAAGACAGACTTATGCTATTTATTTAGTCTTTTCAGATCATTCCTATGAATATTGGCTAAGGCCGCAATCTGAAATGGGTAGGGTTATTATATCTTTTTCTGAATTCAATAAAATTCTGTTCTCGGAAATAACATCTCAAAATTCAACCAAGGAGGCTTGAATAAATATTTTGTGTTCAGATCCAAAATATATTTTGCCAGTATTTTTCAGGAAGAAGTAGCCTATTTAATTCGATTAGGATATTGCATGATTATGTGATTATGCAATGATTATGGTAATATTTTACCAGAAACGAATAGACTGGTGGGACCACGCCAGTCTTCTACTCAGAAGACTGTTTGTTTTTATTCTAAGAATGATTGGTGTGGTTTAGCCTATGTGGTCAGGCTGGTCACTGGTTGTTACTCATGTCACATAAATAAAAGTGGGATTTAGTGAACTTGACTGTGAGACTGCCTTTGAAAGGCAGGGCAAGTCTGTCAGACCATATCCATGCCCCATTGCCAAGAAAACAATGTGTCATAATGACAAATGGGATCAATGTTATTCTTAACGTTAAAAACCTAGGCCTACCTGATTCAAAGCAGATGTTGATTCAATGCTGACCGGTCACTGAAATGTTTAAGTAGCATAGCCAAGTTACTTATCACATCAAACTCAGCTAACAACAAATGTTCCCATACCTTCAGAGAACATTACCTAATGTTTTCTAAAAAACGTTCCGGTGATGTGCAAGGACAGTTTCCAAGAGGCCATTCCCTTAATAATGTCAAACAGAACATACCCAGAACGTGGTTACCATGTTCTCAGGATATTCAATATTAATGTTCTAGACACGTTTTATTGGAACCTTACTTGCAAAGATATTCCTGTGTCCAGTTTTTTCTGAGGGTTAGGAGATTATTCCATCAACGTCACACCAAACATACACAGAACATGTTCTCAGAATACAAGATATTAATGTTCTAGACACATTTCATGCAAACGTTGCAAGAACTCTCCTGTGTATCAGTCATCAAGATTGTCAACAGATGGTCCCAAGGGTAGCACTACAGGTTAAATGAGACATTGACATAGACATGGTGGCCTAGCAGGAAGATCATAATGCTGTGAACCAAAATATTGTGAGTTCAAATCCCAGGTGAGGACATGTTGAATAAAAATGACAGTATAAATGACCATGCCCATGTAATCACGTACAGGTACCTGCCAAAATAAAGGACATAAAACATCATAATAAGGTGTTGGGCCACCACAAGAGCCTAAATGCGCCTTGGCATAGATTCTACATGCGTCTGGAACTCTATTGGAGGGATGCGAAACCACAAGACACTAACTATTACAGACCTATATCCATCCTGCCCTGCCTTATTAAAGTCTTCGAAAGCCTAGCGAACAAACAGATCACCGGCCAGCTCGAATACCACTGTACATTCTCCACTATGCAATCCAGTTTCCGAGCTGGTCACGGGTGTACCTCAGCCATGCTCAAGGTCCTAAACAATATCATAACCGCCATCGATAAGAGACAATACTATGCAGCTGTATTCATCGACCTGGCCAAGGCTTTCGACTCTGTCAATCACCACATTCTTATCGGCAGACTCAACAACTTTGGTTTCTCAAATGACTGCCTCGCCTGGTTCACCAGCTACTTCTCAGACAGAGTTCAGTGTGTCAAATGGGAGGGCCTGTTAATTTTGAATAAAAAATGTAGAAAAACATAATTTCACTTGGACATTATAAGGTATTGTGTGACAAAAAAAGTATTTTAAATTGAGGCTATAACACAATAAAATGTGGCAAAAGTCAAGGGGTGTAAATACTTTCCGAATGCACTGTATCTGTATATCAAATATGTAAGTTGAAAACACTATGTTGAAAAATACTTTTTGTGTCTGTGAGTGTCCCTAACCTTTCCAACATACAAAGAGCTGTGAATGGATCGGTTGTTCAACAATCAGCACCTTAATTGGCTCAGCAACAGTAACAAGACGTGATGTGTAATTAATATATTTTTGTTACACATACCGTTGAAGTTGGAAGTTTACATACACTTAAGTTGGAGTCATTAAAACTAGTTTTTCAACCACTCCACAAATTCCTTGTTAAAAAAAACATAGTTTTGGCAAGTTGGTTAGGACCTCTACTACTTAAGTCATTTTTCCAACAATTGTTTATTTCACTTATAATTCACTGTATCACAATTCCAGAAAATGTCATGACTTTAGAAGCTTCTGATAGGCTAATTGACATAATTTGAGTCAATTGGAGGTGTACCTGTGGATGTATTTCAAGGCCTACCTTCAAACTCAGTGCCTCTTTGCTTGACATCATGGGAAAATCAAAAGAAATCAGCCAAGACCTCAGAAAAAAATGTCTGGTTCAAGTCTGGTTCATCCTTGGGAGCAATTTCCAAATGCCCGAAGGTACCATGTTCATCTGTACAAACAATAGTAATCAAGTATAAACACCATGGGATCACGCAGCCATCGTACCGCTCAGGAAGGAAACGCGTTCTGTCTCCTAGAGATGAATGTACTTTGGTGCGAAAAGTACAAATCAATCCCACAACAACAGCAAAGGACCTTGTGAAGATGCTGGAGGAAACAGGTACAAAATTATCTATATCCACAGTAAAACGATTCCTGTATCGACATAACCTGAAAGGCCGCTCAGCAAGGAAGAAGCCACTGCTCAAAAACCGCCATCAAAAAGCCAGACTAAGGTTTGCAACTGCACATGGGGACAAATATTGTGCTTTTTGGAGAAATGTCCTCTGGTCTGATGAAACACAAATGGAAATGTTTGGCCATAATGACCATCATTATGTTTGGAGGAAAAAGGGGGAGGCTTGCAAGCCGAAGAACACCATCCCAACAGTGAAGCACGGGGGTGGCAGCATCATGTTGTGCGGGTGCTTTGCTGCAGGAGGGACTGGTGCACTCCATATAGTAGATGGTACCATGAGGAAGGACAATTATGTGGATATATTGAAGAAACATCTCAAGACATCAGTCAGGAAGTTAAAGCTTGGACGCAAATGGGAATTCCAAATGGACAATGACCCCAAGCATACTTCCAAAGTTGTGGCAAAATGGCTTAAGGACAACAAAGTCAAGGTATTGGAGTGACCATCACAAAGCTCTGACCTCAATCCTATAGAAAATTTGAGGGCAGAACCGAAAAAGCGTGTGTGAGCAAGGAGGCCTACAAACCTGACTCAGTTACACCAGCTCTGTTAGGAGGAATGGGCCAAAATTCACCCAGCTTAGTGTGGGAAGCTTGTGGAAGGCTACCAGAAACTTTTGATCCAAGTGAAACAATTTAAAGGCAATGCTACCAAATACTAATTGAGTGTATGTAAACTTCTGACCCACTGGGAATGTGATGAAAGAAATAAAAGCTGAAAGAAATAATTATCTCTACTATAATTATGACAATTCACATTCTTAAAATAAAGTGGTGATCCTAACTGACCTAAGACAGGGAATTTTTACTCTGATTAAATGTCAGGAATTTTGAAAAACTGAGTTTAAATGTATTTGGCTAAGGTGTATGTAAACTTCCGACTTCAACTGTATGTTTCCATGAAACATGTCTAGAACATTAAAATCTTATGTTCTGAGGACATGGCAACCATGTTCTGTGTGTGTTTGGTGGGATGTTGATGGAATATTCTCCTAACCCACATAAAACTGGACTCATGAAGTTCTTGCACTGTTCCACTGAAGCGTTTTGAACATTAATATCTTACGTTCTAAGAACCACGTTCTGGGTAAGTTCTATTTGACATTAAGGGAATAGTCTCTTGGAAAAATTCCTTGCACAACACGGATACATTCCTATGAAAATATGAATGACCCAATGAGACTTAAGGGAACATTCTCTAAAGTTGTGGGAACATTTGTTGTTAGTTGGTCTGGGGCTCCTCTCCTGGGGGTGGACCTTTTTAGCAGTAGAAACAGCTGCTAGTGCACCACATATGCGACCTTGAACACAATAACAGGCAGGTTAGTGACATTTACCACACATTTGCCCCCAACTCCCTGCATGCTGTTTTCTTTGGCTGTTGAGTGTAATTAATGAAGTGAGACAGAAACACTTTCTTAATTTGACCGTGCTTCTCAAAGCAGGAACATCCTGCAGCAAGAGGAAATGTGAATTATTATCTGGATTATAATTCATGTAGATTTTTGTAGGGGTTGATACATTTTTTGTTAGAACAAATCAAGTCATATTTTTAAGTGGAAATTAATAACTTTAGAAGCCGTTTTAAACCTTGAATGCACTACAATTTGCATTTCCTGTTATGTATCTGCAACAACAGAGTGATCAAATTAAGATAGCAGATCATACATAGTTACTGTGCCCCACAGACTTGGAATGAACTCCAGGGCACAAGCTGGATAGATTTGTCCCCTATGCTTGCTTCAAGGCATTAATAGAACACCTGCTCATACAGAATTGCAATTGTTTTGTTTATTTGCTTTATTAGATTGTTTGTACTTTTTATTTATTTTTTATGCATCTTGTATTTTGTATATTAATCTGTATTTCAAGCAGTAAGAAGGCAGTAAAATATTTGGGCCGCAGTCGCTCACAACCATTAGGTCTTAATTCTCACAGCCAGACAGCTCTCTTGGCTCCCCACTTTCTTGTCGTGGTCAGCACACCTGTGTCTGCACTGGTCACAATGTCTATGGTCATCTCTGTGACTTTCACAGAAACAACCTCTATCTTAGATGGTGGTCTGGCTGGGTTTGCGGAACTAGTACTGGCATCACATCTCCCTCAGTGACAGGGTGAGCAGGGCCCAGCATGTTAATGGAACCTGTGAGACAGAGAGGACAAGAAAATACACTAGACCACTACATCTAGTGCAGATCATTTGGTATGTTATGCATAATCTTCATTGCTGTAGGCACTTGGCATCCCCCCACTTCCCGCTCTCACACCAGTACAGCCCACAGTAGAGAGGAGAGGCTGCATGCCCCAGGAACCTCCTTCCTGACAGTGCCCTCTGGTGTCTGACACCCAGACCTAACTCCAAAGTCAGTGAGCTGCCACAATGTCCAGTCTGTGGAGTTACTCTCTGTGGAGTTGCTCTCGGGCACAGCAGGGCACTGGAGAGAGAAGCGCTCCCTTTGGAAGTGCTGTTGGCTGCTGGGGATCACTGCCAGGGAAGGTGGGGGGCGGGGTTACTGAGTAAGATCTTGGTTGAGCCAGCCTGACACCAGTACCCACCGCCGTTGTCCCTGGCAACTACAGTGATGTAGTAATTGTCTCCACAGAAAAGGCATTTGGGGTGATAACTTTGTGAGGTGTGTGTCTGAACCAGCGATGTCCAGGACCAGTTAGCACCTGCTTTCACATTGCATCTTAAGGACATAGACTCCCTTAAGTAGATGGCTGATCTAGGAGTTCAAACATACACAAGCGCTCTGATATTGGGAGACCCTAGAGAAAGAGGGAAACGTAATATTTCTATGTGTGTGAGTATGTGTGTGGGTGTATGTGTGAATCTGTGCTATACCTTCAGACCCTGCAGTCTGGACTATCAACGCTGTTAGACCTGATACAAAACAATGTGTCGTTGATCAATGAGATCACAATTTATTTGGGGAGAAGTTTCTCTACTTGTTTACTATTCAGGAGGAATTAGTACAGTAACAAAATTACTGTATAAACACAGAGGAATGGGAAACAGTCTCTAATTAGACTGTAGATGGATATCATCCCCATGGGGGTAGGATGAATGTAAATGCATGTCCTTTCCTGCCATTTCTGATCCTTTCCTTCACAGCAAGACTCCAATCAACTTCCAGTCATGGCCATGGAGCTTAGGGCTTGAATAATACAGGAGTAGATAGTGTAGATAGATGCACTGGGGCTTTAGTGGCCAGATAGCACTCAAATAAACCCACCTAAACATGCTCTCTTAGGAATGACATCTTACCTGTATCTTGCTTTGTCAATCTGTAGTGTATATGGATGGATCTAAAGATTTTTAGCTAAGAGAGAGGGAGATATCAATAAAGTTACATTGTACACAAGGTCCATCCAACCAAATTTAGACTTCTGCTTAATCTCAACCCCTCCGAAAGACACATACAGGTTGGAGAGGATGGAGCAGGGGACGGCCCACTGGGCACATCACGTAATTTCAATTTGGTAATATTTGGTTGAGATGTTGATCAGTAAGAGTTCAACCTTTATTCACCAACTCAAAGCCAGAAGTTTGTTGAATTCCCAATGTGTTATCACTGTGCTTCATCCATCTCAATGCACAACCAAATTCCAATGGAAAAACGATGTCAGATTTTTGGTATTTATAAAACAACTTAATGTGTTATCACACCATCTAATAGCACAACCAAATTACCTGGATTGCAGCTGAGATTACATTAAAAGTACATAGCGCAAGTGATCAATGCTTTTCAAGATTTTGAGCAGATTATTACAGCAATTGTGAAGATCTCCACAGACCTCCTACAGTACCTTTGCATGATATCTTAAACAAGCATGCTTTCTATGATTGCATAATTTTACTAGGCAAGTCAGTTAAGAACACATTTTTATTTTCAATGACAGCCTAGGAACAGTGGGTTAACTGCCTGTTCAAGGGCAGAACGACAGATTTTGTACCTTGTCAGCTCGGGGATTTGAACTTGCAACCTTTCGGTTACTAGTCCAATGCTCTAACCACTAGGCTACAGTGCCTTCAGAAAGTATACAGCCCCCTTGACTTTTTACACATTTTGAATTTAAAATGGATAAAACTTAGATTTCTTTTTGTCAATGGCCTACACACAATACCCCATAATGTCAAAATGAATTAAAAATGAAAAGCTGAAATGTCTTGAGTCAATAACTTTCAAACCCTTTGTTATGCCAATCCTTAATAAGTTCAGGAGTAAAAATTGGCTTAACAAGTCACATGATACGTTGCATGGACTCACTCCATGTGGCAGACATTGAATATCCCTTTGAGCATGGTGAAGTTATTAACTACACTTTGGATGGTGTATCAATACACCCAGTCACTACAAAGATACAGGTGTCCTTCCTAACTCAGTTGCCAGAGAGGAAGGAAACCGCTCAGGGATTTCACCATGAGGCCAATGGTGACTAAAACAGTTACAGAGTTGAATGTCTGTGATAGGAGAAAACTAAGGATGGATCAACAACATTGTAGGTACTCCACAATACTAACCTAATTGACAGAGTAAAGAAGGCAGATGGTACAGAATACAAATATTCCAAAACATGCATCCTGTTTGTAACAAGACACTAAAGTAATACTGCAAAAAAATGTGTCAATGCCATAAATTTTTTTGTCCTGAATACAAAGTGTTATGTTAGGGACAAATCCAATACAACACATTTAAAAATATATATATATTTAACTAGGCAAGTCCGTTAAGAACAAATTCTTATTTAAAATGACAGCCTAGGAACAGTGGGTTAACTGCCTTGTTCAGGGGTAGAACGACAGATTTTTACCTTGTCAGCTCGAGGATTCGATCTAGCATACCTTTCGATTACTGGCCTAACTCTCTAACCACTAGGCTACCTGAGTACCACTCCATATTTTCAAGCATAGTGGTGGCTGCATCATGTTATGGGTATGCTTGTAATCATTAAGAACTGGGGAGTTTTTCAACACCAACAAAAAGAAAGCAGGGATAAACACAAGGCCAAATCTACGCTGGAGTTGCTTACCAAGAAGACTGTGAATGTTCCGGAGTGGCCGAGTTACAATTTTGACTTGTCAACAACCAATTTGAAAGAGCTTGAATCATTTTGAAAAAAATTATAGGCAAATGTTGCACAATCCAGGAAAGGAAAGCTCTTAGAGACTTAACCAGAAAGACGGACAGCTGTAATCACTGCCAAAGGTTATTCTAACATGTATTGAACCAGGGGGTTGAATACAAATCTAATCAAGATACATTTGTTTTCATACATTTTTTTTTTTACAAATAACATTTTTCTTCCACTTTTACAAGGTTGAATAAATACTCTTACATTAGTTTGTAAAATAGCCTTAACTTAAGGCTATTTACTGTATTACAAAACGATTATTCAATTGTGTTTGGTTGACAAAAATTCCAAATTAATTAATTGACAAATTAACAATGTATACAGTTGAAGTCGGAGGTTTACATACACCTTAGCCAAATACATTTAAACTCAGTTTTTCACAACTCCTGACATTTAATCCAAGTAAAAATTCCCTGTCAGTTAGTATCGCCACTTTATTTTAAGAATGTGAAATGTCAGAATAATAGTAGAGAGAATTATTTATTTCAGCTTTTATTTCTTTCATCACATTCCCAGTGGGTCAGAAGTTTACATACACTCAATTAGTATTGGGTAGCATTGCCTTTACATTGTTTAACTTGGGTCAAACATTTCTGGTAGCCTTCCATAAGCTTCCCACAATAAACTGGGTGAATTTTGGCCCATTCCTCCTGACAGAGCTTGTGTAACTGAGTCAGGTTTGTAGGCCTCCTTGCACGCACACGCTTTTTTGGTTCTGCCCACAAATTTTCTATAGGATTGAGGTCAGGGCTTTGTGATGGCCACTCCCAATACCTTGACTTTGTTGTCCTAAAGCCATTTGCCACAACTATGGAAGTTTGCTTGAGGTCATTGTCCATTTGGAAGACCCATTTGCGACCAAGCTTTAACTTCCTGACTGATGTCTTGAGATGTTTCTTAAATATATCCACCTAATTGTCCTGCCTCATGATGCCATCTATTTTGTGATGTGCACCAGTCCCTCCTACAGCAAAGCACCCGCACAACATGATGCTGCCACCCCCGTGCCTCATGGTTGGGATGGTGTTCTTCGGCTTGCAAGCCTCCCCCTTTTTCCTCCAAACACAACAATTGTCATTATGGCCAAAGAGTTCTATTTTTGATTAATCAGACCAGAGAACATTTCTCCAAAAAGTACGATCTTTGCCCCCATGTGCAGTTGCAAACCATAGTCTGGCTTTTTTTTATGGCGGTTTTTGAGCAGTGGCTTCTTCCTTGCTGAGCGGCCTTTCAGGTTATGTCGATATAGGGCTCACTTTACTGTGGATATAGATACATTTGTACCTGTTTCCTCCAGCATCTTCACAAGGTCCTTTGCTGAAGGCACGTTCATCTCTAGGAGACAGAACGAGTCTCCTTCCTGAGCTGTATGACGCCTGCGTGGTCCCATGGTGTTTATACTTGCATGCTATTGTTTGTACACATGAACGTGGTACATTCAGGCATTTGGAAATTGCTCCCACGGATGAACCAGACGTGTGGAGGTCTACAATGTTTTTTTCTGAGGTCTTGGCTGATTTCTTTCGATTTTCCCATGATGTCAAGCAAAGAGGCACTGAGTTTGAAGGTAGGCCTTGAAATACATCTACAGGTACACCTCCAATTGACTCAAAGGATGTCAATTAGCCTATCAGAAGCTTCTAAAGCCATTACATATTTTTCTGGAATTTTCCAAGCTGTTTAAAGGCACAGTCAACTTAGTGTATGTAAACCCAATGGAATTGTGATACAATGAATTATAAGTGAAATAATGTGTCCAAACAATTGTTGGACAAATGACTTGTGTCATGCACAATGTAAATGTCCTAACCGACTCGCCAAAACTATAGTTTGTTAACATGAAATGTGTGGAGTGGTTGAAAAATGAGTTTGAATGACTCCAACCTAAGTGTCTGTAAACTTCTGACTTCAGCGTTCAGGTCCTGAAAGATGCAGGTATAAGGGCTGGAATACTTGACAGAGAGAACTTGTTGTGAAGGGGAGTGCCTTGTGATACATCGGAAAGAGTGTATTTTGTAACAAAATACAGCACTGAAGCAGAGAACATTAAAAGAATCATTAAAATAATTGGGGAATCCTTTAAAGTGATACGCTACTACGCCAAGTCTTCCCTGAGCCACCAGTCAGCTTTAAGAGATGTCCGACCCTAAATGACAAATTAGTCCTCAGTTATCTTCCTGGTGACTCTCAAACAACTTGGCTTGACGACAAACCCAAGGGCTCTTTTAAATGTAACCATTGCATAAATATTGCACAGAAAAAGTATTTTGTTGACACAGCTTCTAAAATGGAGTATTACGTCAAGCATTTAATTAACTGTAAAATCACTCATGTCATCTATAGATTGGAGTGTCCACAGTGCAAGGTGTTCTACATTGGACGGACAAAGAGACGTCTTCAAGACCGCTTAGAGGAACACAAGTACGCCATACGGGTAGGCAATGAAGACTTACCCCATGGCAAGGCACAACAAGTCCTTACACCATGGCAACCCTGCCTCCCTATAAGCTATGGGTATTGATCATGTCCCGGCCTCAATTAGAAAAGGGGACCGTCTTAAACAGTTAACCAAAGGGAAAGTTTTGGGATTTACAAACTACAGGCCACTAAGTACCCTGGTTTAAATGAAGATATGGATTTACAAACTACAGGCCACTAAGTACCCTGGTTTAAATGAAGATATGGATTTACAAACTACAGGCCACTAAGTACCCTGGTTTAAATGAAGATATGGATTGACCCTGTCGGGTCGTGATAGGTCCATTTGCTGTCATCTAGTGGACATTTTGCTCAATTGCCCTCAGCTATTTTTAGACTGTTGTTGTTCATGTTTTGCTGTGTACTATGGAATATATTGCTCTCTTATTCTTGACACCTCTCCCAGTCATATTTAAGGTTAGAACTACCTTTCTAAGCATTCTGATACTTCTAGCTTGGAGTTGAATTTTTTGATAACATAGCTACAGTATTTCACTTTTTGATGTGTATAGTATTGCTTACTAGTTGTGTCCAAACAATTGTGTAACCACTCCCTCTTCTAATTGGGCTAATTGGAAAAGCATTTCAAAAGAGGACATTGTATTACTTCTTTTTACTCCCTGACAAAGGCCATGCAGCCAAAACACGTTGTTTTTTTAAACTTTGTTTCTATTGAACATGCCATACAAATAAAGGCGTTTTAATTCATTATATGAAGAGTGCCTTGGTCCTCCTTTCTTTTTGATGACCAATTCACCCCTTTTACCAAAGTGCACCTTCTGTCTACCAAAATGTACTACTGTGTACCTTAGTAGCGCTTCCCTTCCTCCTGGTTGAAAAACAAGTTTTAATGACTCCAACCTAAGTGTATGTAAACTTCCGACTTCAACTGTATGTTTGATTCACATTTCCATCTCACTCAAGAATGAAAGTTAAAGAATAGGACTAAATCAAATCAAACTTTATTTAAAGTGTATTTAAAGTTTGATTTGTTTTAGTCCTATTCTTTAACAAAAACATTTTTTAAATACTTTGTATTAATTTTTTAGATCGTAACAGAATCACAACAAACAATATATACATTTCACCTAACAATCAACATTTCATAAGACACTGTAATTGGTACAAATCATTGTTGACCCTAAGAAATAATTATACAAAACATTTATTTTTGGTTGAGATGGAGACTTGAATCCAACATATTTTTATTTTATTTATTTTACCAGGTAAGTTGACTGAGAACACATTCTCAGTTACAGCAACAACCTGGGGAATAGTTACAGGGGAGAGAAGGGGGGATGAATGAGACAATCGTAAACCGGGGATGATTAGGTGACTGTATGAGGGCCAGATTGGGAATTTAGCCAGGACAGCAGGGTTAACACCCCTACTCTTAAAATAAGTGCCATTGGATCTTTAGTGACCACAGAGAGTCAGGACACCCCGTTTAACGACAAACTGGAATTAAAGCCAGACTAAATCAGTGGCACGGATCAAACTATCCAAGCAGAAAATTAATCGGCATCTGCTTCAAATGTTGATATTTGGTTGTGTTGAAAACCAAACACAATTCAATATCCAAATTTGTCTACAAATTAATAGTTGATATGTTGGATTCACATGTCCATCTCAACCAAAAATCTAAGTTAAAGAATGGAGCTTAATCTAATCAAATTTTAAATGCACTTTAAATAAAGTTTTATTGGATTTAGTCCTATTCTTTAACTTAGATTTTTAGTTGTATGGAGACTTGAATCCAAAATATGAATGATTAACTTGAAGATTATATTTTAAATCAACCCAAATTTGAAACCTGGGACTATGTATTGTAATTTTGTTGTTGAATCCTGGGTTAAATATAAACTAGCTGCTGATGACTTGCTTTGCAAATGCTTTATAGGCCTAAATAGTATCACTGATGATATGACTTATAAAGTACTGTTACATTTCATTTGCTCGCTTAAACCTACCCTTTGGAATGACTTCGATAGCAACAGTGAATACATGTCGTTATTAAGACATCGCTCAATAATCATTCCCACGATAGATAGCACATTGGTAGTAATCATTGAGTAAGGGACAAATATAAAAGCTAAGCAGGGCTTGGTTAAAACCCTCGGTGGGAGACCAAATGAATAGCTGTGGATCAACTGCCCAGCCTATTTTTTTTATAGTGGACATAACGTTGAAGATATGACGTTGTAGTGGGGGGTTAAGTGCATTGTACAAGGGCATAAGGATTTGAACCCAGCAACCCTCTGGTTGTCAGCTCATTACCGACAGATGTTTCCTGTCAGGCCCGGGATTCGAAGTGGCAACCCTCTCTAACCGCTAGGCTACCTGTCGACCTTGTAATTGCCAACAGGATTAATATCATACTGTGTACCTACCAATAGCTGCCCACAGGCTGTAGGCCAGTCCAATTGACTCGCACAGAGTCTGGCTGAAAACAGAAAAGTAGCTTAGTGTGATGTTTTGTACACCAGTTTTCCATCCATAGCCTTTGAATTGTGTTGAAACGTGTGGGGGTCGCCACTATTTCGACCAATATCATATATTGATCAATTCAATTGACAAATAGTTGTAGTTTCACGGTTGCTTCCAGTAATATCGGAGTCCACCAAATATGCTAGCCCACTGTCTCCTATTATTTCAATGATCTCCCTCCACCTTCCCTTCTTCCACCGCCGAGCGCTCTCTCACGTTATACTCCTTCTCACAGTGCGGGTTGGTTTCAGCAGTCGGATGCTTGGTGGAATGCTTGCGAGACAAGCAATCCGTTCCGGTCACTATTGAAAAAGAGAAAGGGGTGGTGATACATGAAGAGATATGGCTTCTAAAGAGATAACTGCCTCTTGTTTTGTCAGTGTGAGCAGGGATGTTACAGGTAGGAATCACCATTCATATCACCATTATTGTCATATGTATGATGCACCGATTCTGTCTTTGACCATTGCCGTGTATGTGGTGGTCTGCGACTGGACAGAGGCTTTGGAAGTTTATGAAAAATACTGCTTTCGTATCTGCCACCAAGCGTTGTGCCATTTTTTGTAGTATTTTAAGCTACACGTGCATTGCATTAATTTGATCAAAAAGTTAGGAAGTTGTGTAAAGCAAAGACATCCTGCTTCCTCAGGACTTAAGATAAAAGCCCAGCCGGCTGATGGTGTCAAATCTCTAGCCCATAGGAAAATAGGCGTTGTGAAAATCATCGTGTGTGCATCACGCAAGGATTTACTCACTCATAATGCTATTTGCATTCATAAATTCATGCCAGCTTTTAAGAATAGGAATTGTTACCGTCTCAGCGTGTTGGCAGTAAGCCTGCTCTTTTTGTCTGCAGTTTGTGTGTGAAAGAGAGGGAGCAGTATGCATTTTCTTGGCAACAATTTGTATGTATTCTTTCCTTTCCTTTATGGAATGAGACAGACATGGCCACTAACCTACACTGCTCTTTCAGAGTATTATTTTATACCAGTGTATCCCAACCCTGATCCTCAAGTACCCCCAACAGTACACATTTGTATTGTAACCCTGGACAAGCACACCTGATTCAACTTGTCAACTAATCATCAAGCCAACAATGAGTTGAATGAGGTGTGTTTATCAAGGGCTACAGCGTAAAGGTGTACTGTAGGGGGTATTCAAGGACCAAGGTTGGGAAACACTGTTCTATACAGATGACAAGGCTGCCATTGAATTGACACCAGCTTACATGTCACAAACTTACACCATCAGGACTTAATCACACTTTCACTCACCTACACCACACACACATGCTCACATTAGCAGAGAGATTCTGAGTTAATTACTCCTAATGGCTCTATTAACCACACTGTGATAATTATTCCAGTGGAATCCCTGCCTCTCAATCCACTCACCTGCCAGCCAGCCACTCCCATCTGCCAGCTAAAGGTCATCATCTGCATGGAGACAAAAGACCGCCTCTGTTTAAACAGTCATCATGATGTTCAGGTCATCATCTTAATAATCAGAGCATTACTCTAACTATCCTGTCATAAGAATCAGCAGCATTCTTTCATTTGACAGTGCATTAGTCACAGGTGAAGTATAGTATATTCAGTGCCTTGGTTTGTTATCCATTATCTAATAACTTTCACCATGTCACTCTCTCCTCCTGTCCTCCTCTCTGGCCTTGCCCCTGTCTCTCTGATGGTACCTCTCTATGTCAGTGTGCCTGTCTGTCTGTGAAGGGATGTCCTCAGGCCCAGCCAGGTTATCTGCGGTAGGGGGGGGGGAGCACACCTCTGACTGGGATTATATGTGACACACTGGAGCAGAGAGGAGCCATGTGGTTGTTGGTAGTAGTCATATTGTTCACATAAGGTTGGAGTTTGTGTGAGAATAAATTGTCTGGAATTGTATTTTGAATCTCATTAATAACAGAATGAATGAGATTGCAGGCTTTCGCCTATGAAACACACAATAACAAGATGTTTGTTGGTTTATTCACATGATTATATAATGAAATTACAAAAGCTCTTTTAGTTTGCATAATACAAGGAAATTAACAGGTGATAATGGAAAAAATGCAACAAGAAATAAAAACTGGAGAGAAAAAACAGGAAGTGTTTTGTCTCCATCCACTCTCACCAAGTACTGCATTTCATCTCTGGTTTCCATATTCTATTAAAATGCTCTCTATTTAATGGCTTCATTCTGTCCTCTCTCACATATCCTAGTTTGATGGGGAAATTGTTGTGTGCCTGCCATTGAAAATATTGCTGTCTTTCACTTTTTCATGAAGAATACAATGGTTTTGGAGACCCACGGGTTTTCTCAATCAATAGCATAGTTTAAGATACCAGAAGCAGGATCATATTCTACAAAATACACAGTGACCGTGTTTCTGTGCAGCCTCTGATTATCTCCCTGTTTATAAAATGCCAGTATGTCAGTTTAAAATGAAAAGGTTGGTCCGCCTTCAGTCGGTTGGCGATAGGGCTGTCCACTTGAAGGTCAAGCTTGTCTCTCTCACTGTTCTGATGTGCTGTATACTTGGTTGATTTGTGTGATTGTGTGTGTGAAATGTTTGCTGTGTGTATCTGACCTTGGATGTTTTTCTATTTACAGAGAGTATCAGGAAGATTATTGACAAGTCCTCAACCAAGTTTATACGTGGCATAAAGCTTGAAACCAAAAATGGCAAATCAGAGGATAGGATACTGGTGAGTAGTGTTTGAATAACTGGTCAAAACAGCAGTTGCTATATTGATGTGCTGACTGAGTGGGTGGTATTCCCACAGATGATTGTTGAGCTTTTGATATAGAACAGCTCTCCAGACCATCCACACACAGTACTATTCCACCCCTCACTACGCCAAAAAACAAGTCTGATACAGTGGATGGATACTACACAACACATTGGATGGAAACCTGATGGGTGGTCTATGAGAGACATGATGCAACATAGGCAGTATTGAAGTGCAATTAATTGCTACGGTCAATTACATACCGAGTGCAAGCTATGGCCAGATTGGCGACATGCCATGAATATATTAAGTTGATAGGTTTCTGCTTCCCCATCCCTGGCTGTGCCTGGGCTTTGTATTGGGACTAGAGGTCGACTGATTAATCGGAATGGCTGATTAATTAGGGCCGATTTAAAGTTTTCATAACAATCAGAGATCTGTCAAAAAAAAAATGTGCACCTTTCTTTAAGTAGGCAAGTCAGTTAAGAACACATTCTTATTTTCAATGACGGCCTAGGAACAGTGGGTTAACTGCCTTGTTCAGGGGCAGAACGACAGATTTTTACCTTGTCAGCTCGGTGATTCAATCTTGCAACCTTACGGTTAACTAGTCCAAGGCTCTAACTACCTGCCTCACGAGGAGCCTGCCTGTTACGCGAATGCAGTAAGAAGCCAAGGTAAGTTGCTAGCTAGCATTAAACGTATCTTATAAAAAACAATCAATCAATCAATCAATCATTATCACTAGTTAACTACACATGGTTGACGATATTACTAGTTTATTTAGCGTGTCCTGCGTTACATATAATCGATGTGTTGTGCATTCGCGAAAAAGGACTGTCATTGCTCTAACATGTACCTAACCATAAACATCAATGCCTTTCTTAAAATCAATACACAGAAGCATATATTTTTAAACCTGCATATTTAGCTAAAGAAATCCAGGTTAGCAGGCAATATTAACCAGGTGAAATTGTGTCACTTCTCTTGCGTTCATTGCACGTAGAGTCATGGTATATGCAAGAGTTTGGGCCGCCTGGCTCTTTGCGAACTAATTTGCCTGAATTTTACGTAATTATGACATAACATTGAAGGTTGTGCAATGTAACAGCTATATTTAGACTTATGGATGCCACCTGTTAAAATACGTAACGGTTCCGTATTTCACTGAAAGAATAAACACTTGTTTTCGAGATGATAGTTTCCGGATTCGACCATATTAATGACCTAAGGCTCGTATTTCTGTGTGTTATTATGTTATAATTAAGTCTATGATTTGATAGAGCAGTCTGACTGAGCGATGGTAGACACCAGCAGGCTCGTAAGCATTTATTCAAACAGCACTTTTGTGCGTTTTTCCAGCAGCTCTTTGCAATGCTTCAAGCATTGGCTGTGCCTGGGCTTTGTATGGGGACTAGAGGTCGACTGATTAATCGGAATGGCAGATTAATTAGGGCCGATTTAAAGTTTTCATAACAATCAGAGATTTGTAAAAAAAAATAGTACACCTTTCTTTAAGGTGTTTATGACTTCAAGCCTATCAACTCCCGAGATAAGGCTGGTGTAACCGATGTGAAATGGCTAGCTAGTTAGCGGGGTGCGCGCTAATAGCGTTTCAAACGTCACTCGCTCTGAGACTTGGAGTAGTTGTTCCCCTTGCTCCTTATGGGTAACGCTGCTTCGAGGGTGGCTGTTTTCGATGTGTTCCTGGTTCGAGTCCAGGTAGGAGCGAGGAGAGGGACGGAAGCTATACTGTTACACTGGCAATACTAAAGTGCCTATAAGAACATCCAATAGTCAAAGGTTACTGAAATACAAATGGTATAGAGAGAAATAGTCCTATAATTCCTATAATAACTACAACCTAAAACTTCTTACCTGGGAATATTGAAGACTCATGTTAAAAGGAACCACCAGCTTTCATATGTTCTCATGTTCTGAGCAAGGAACTTAAATGTTAGCTTTCTTACACGGCACATATTGCACTTTTACTTTCTTCTCCAACACTTTATTTTTGCATTATTTAAACCAAATTGAACATGTTTCACTATTTATTTAGGCTAAATTGATTTTATTGATGTATTATATTAAGTTAAAATAAGTGTTCATTCAGTTGAAAAAATCGGTCGACCTCTAATTGGGACAATGTAGGACAGAGAGGTCTGTAATAGCAGCAGCTTGGGGAGGCTCTGTCTCTCTGAGACCCTGGCGGTGGAGGCAATGCTGGGCGCGGGCATACCACTGCCTCTGATTCTGGGTGCTTTCATCAGAGAGTATGTGGGGCAAAGATGTGAAATCTCCATTTGTGGAGCTGCAGCCTTGCCAGCTCACAGGACTAAATCTGGGTCAGTGAGCTCTTTTAGTATAGATCACAACCTGTGTGAGTACAGCAAATAGGGAGAAGTATAAGAAAACGACCGACCAAATAACAAAAGCTGCTTAACACTTTTAGAAAGAAAGGTGCTATCTAGAACCTAAAAGGATTCTGCGGCTGTCCCCATAGAAGAATCCTTTGAAAAAAAAGCTTTTGGTTCCAGGTAGAACCATTTTGGGTTCCATGTAGAACTAGGGTTCCATGTAGAACCAAATGGTTATACTTGGAACCCAAAAGGGTTTCTCCTATGGGGACAGCCGCAGAACCCCTTTGGAACCCTTTTTTCTAAGAGTGTAACAACTCCACATAAAACTGCATTGAAATGTTTTCATGTTTTTGTGCTCCCCAAAAACTACCACAAGCTTTCCCCTCAATTCCCTGATGAGGCAATGGGCTGAACCCCCAGCAGGGCAGGCTAGGCCTTGGTAGAGAGTCGTTTCCTTGATGACTGCTTAATGATTCATTATGGTGCGAGTTGGGAGAGTTTTGCATGTGCACCCTTTGATGTTCAGGGTCTTCGGTATGTCTGTCTATCTGTCGGGACTATGTTATCTCTTCAGTCCCCGCTGTCCAATCTCTCTCTGCTAAACTGTTCCTTCTTTTTAACTCTGAACGGTCTGTAATTGTAGTCTCTGTGGGGCATAGGATGAGGCTGAGGAGAGGAGGATTTAAGGTGTCAAGGGAACGGGAAGTGTGAAATGCTTGCTATTAGGCTAGGTTTAAGGTTTTAAAGCAGGTTCAGGTTCTGGATGGGGCTACGGCCATTGTTTTTGTTTCATGTCATGGTCAATGTACTGTAAATGAGGCTTTGGTTTCCTTGATTGTGAATTATTTAACCAGGATACTTCCAGTACTTGTTTGTGTATAACAGTCGCCTCTCCCCCTTATCAGTCCAATACGAAAAGACAGGCATCTCTGCTCCAAAAACAGACACATGCATAATGATATGCCAATATAAGTGTGGTATGTCCCTTTGATCTGGAAGACTTTGATAAGGACTCTCCTGGGGGAACTGTCTCCCCACCCTTCTCTCCTGGGGGAACGGTCCCCCCACCCTTCTCTCCTGGGGGAACGGTCCCCCCACCCTTCTCTCCTGGGGGGACTGTCCCCCCACCCTTCTCTCCTGGGGGGACTGTCCCCCCACCCTTCTCTCCTGGGGGGACTGTCCCCCCACCCTTCTCTCCTGGGGGGACTGTCCCCCCACCCTTCTCTCCTGGGGGAACTGTCCCCCCACCCTTCTCTCCTGGGGCAACTGTCTCCCCACCCTTCTCTCCTGGGGGAACTGTCTCCCCACCCTTCTCTCCTGGGGGAACTGTCTCCCCACCCTTCTCTCCTGGGGGAACTGTCTCCCCACCCTTCTCTCCTGGGGGAACTGTCTCCCCACCCTTCTCTCCTGGGGGAACTGTCTCCCCACCCTTCTCTCCTGGGGGAACTGTCTCCCCACCCTTCTCTCCTGGGGGAACTGTCTCCCCACCCTTCTCTCCTGGGGGAACTGTCTCCCCACCCTTCTCTCCTGGGGGAACTGTCTCCCCACCCTTCTCTCCTGGGGGAACTGTCCCCCCACCCTTCTCTCCTGGGGGGACTGTCTCCCCACCCTTCTCTCCTGGGGGAACTGTCTCCCCACCCTTCTCTCCTGGGGGAACTGTCTCCCCACCCTTCTCTCCTGGGGGAACTGTCCCCCCACCCTTCTCTCCTGGGGGGACTGTCCCCCCACCCTTCTCTCCTGGGGGAACTGTCCCCCCACCCTTCTCTCCTGGGGGAACTGTCCCCCCACCCTTCTCTCCTGGGGGAACTGTCCCCCCACCCTTCTCTCCTGGGGGAACTGTCCCCCCACCC